>NC_136069.1:316709174-318027507 GCF_964261635.1 Lissotriton helveticus
TGTGTGCGAGAAATGTTTCCCTAACCTGACTCTTAAAAAGTGGATTTATCTTATCCAGTTCTTTAAAAAGGTAGTTCAATCCTAGGTCTCGAAGAGTATTTTTAATATACTTGAGCCAACGGATGGCTATCGTATTGGTCAGTTCAAGATAGTCTCACACTAATCTTTGTGTAAAGCCCAGTCCAGGAGAGGACCAAATTTCGATCCACAGTTGAATAGGAGCCAGGCCTGCTGAATCTTCCAAAATGCCTACCTCTAGTTTGTTATGAGTTATGAAACTTGGGGTAGATTTAGTAAGAGTCCCAAACAACCTATTTAAATAAAAAATGTATTCTCAGACCCTTGTCGGGCTTTTACTGTTGTGTGCCCCCAGGCACCCGCTCCATGTGTACCCACTTTAAGGATTTTGCTTTTATAAAGCATAGTCATTTCTTTGAAGGGCTTGTGTCCTTCTTTCCTGGCAAACCTAAAAATTGATTCACAGTCCTACATCCCCAGGGACCTCTGTGTTATTAATATTTCCCACTTCATATTCTCATTAAACATAGGACTAGGAAATTGAAATCTTTTATCTTTAAAATTGGGTTTTCCCCAACAAAAATGTTTTTCGACCGGGTATTTTTTGGACCACAGGTCCTGATGTAGTTGATGACTTGACTTGAATATGTGAACTGACACAAAGACAATATTAGTCTTGACCTCCTGACCTCTATTTCCCACAAATCAACCTCTACAGCATGGGTCACCTCATGGTCAGAGCACCTGATCAATTTCACTATAGATATCATTCCAGCCAAAGCCTGCAAGCCCGACATAACACCTGCATCCTTATGGCACAACTTTAAAAACATGCACCTTGAAGTATTCATTAAGTTGCTTGATTAAATCCTAGACCCATTGCTCATTCACCCATTTTGAACCACCACCTAACTGGCAAGGTCACAACAGTTCTAAAGTGCTTGGCCCCCACCATCATTTGGAAACATGACCCCAAAAATGCAAACAATTGGTACACTGAACCCTGTAAAGACCCTGGGTTAAACCTAAACTCCCTTAATTCATCTTATGAACTCTGCAATAACCTCCTGTCATTCTTGTCAAATGGAATTGTCTCTCTCAGGAATCGCATCACTGACTCCACTTTGAGACCGTCCACACACAGCTCTCAATTCTATACAGGGACTTTTAAAGCAGACAAATCAATCCAATCCCTGCCACCAATTCATACCAGGCCAATGGAATTTGTACCAGTCATTAAGTCAGAATTCAGTAAAATGTTGTCCTCCTTCAATAAGTCATCCCTATCTTAGGATACAATCATTGCCAAAGTCAACAACCTGGGCCTTCCTGAACTAGTACTGATTATCACTATCCTCATAAACAGCTTCTTAAATATTGGGGAAATCCCCAGCACCTCAAATATGCAACTATTACCCCATTTCTAAAGAAACTGACTAAATAGGCAATCAATTAAAGAAACTACTGACCAAAACCCGGCATCCCATGCATCACTAAGCTTATCAAAACAATAAACTTTAAAAAAAACTCTCCCAACATCTTGGAATCAGCAGTCTCCTCAATAACAGTCAGGAGAATAATCCAGTCAGGAAAAATGCCATGAAAAAGCACTAAAACTATCTTAGTAAACATAAAAGAGGAACTATCAGTGGCCCATGTCCAAAGCCATCATTGCACCTTAATGCTCCTAGATGTATCTGTTACACTTAACAACATAGAATAGGAGGTGTTCATTTAAAGGTTACCAAACGTAGGGGGCATTAACAACATGGCTCTATGTTGCTTTACCATATATTCCATTCAGATTGCACCTAGCAATTTAAGATGGGCCCTTTCCTTTCCAAAATTGTTAACAGCCACTGTAGTGCTTCCCAGGGCTCTGCATTGTCCGTTATCCATTTCAACGTCAACATGGTACAGGTGACTTCCATCTTGGCCTCTGCCAAGATAGTGTACCACTTGTATGATAACAGGCTCTAAGGATTGATGATGAAGAGGGTTCCATAACTAAGCTCTCCCCGTGCCTGTTTCACTCCCATCACATGATACAGCACAACCGTCTGTGCCTCGATGTTGACAAAACGGAAATCCTACTTTTTGTAACATTAAGCCCATCCTCCTTCTCCCTCTCACAGCTCAAGGACTGTGGTCCTCCCCCAATTACTGTGAATTGAGCTTCTAATCTAGGTGAGATCATTCACAATGATCTCTAATTTTCTTCCCAAATAAATCTGGTCTGCAAAACAGCTTGCTTCTTCCATCTTCAATAATTGAAAGGCAGTGGTGGCCCATGCAGGTAAGAGCAGTGGGGCCAGGTTGGGGGAGTCTGGGGGGGGGGGTAGATACTGACAGACGACGATGAGGGAAAATGTATTATTTATTTAATTTTCCCTCATGGTCGTCTGTCGAATTTCCCCAGCCCAACTCCACCGATCTTACCCGCATGGGCAGCAAATGTTGAAAGGGAACTTACCATTCCTTAATTTATCATAGTTCATTGTTTTGGTAATAGCAGTGCTTCAGTCCTCCCTGAATTATTGTTACAGACTTTCCATCAACTTCCCCGACACAGCCCTTGCCAAGCCACAACGAGTACAGAACCTGATTCTGGGTCTGAAGCCCTGAATGACCACATTAACCAGGCCCTCAGATCCCTCCTCTGTCACCATGTAAAAGGAAAGACAACTCTACATGTACATATTCCAAAATAATTTACTTGTGCCCTACAGTCTGTCCCGAAATCTCAAGTCTACCATCCATGGTCTGCTGACTCTCAACTGAACCAGAAACAAAAACTTTGAGGTGGCATGTTCTGCTGTCAGGGCCCCTCCCTTTGGAACACTCTACTCATCCATTTGAGACTTGATAGTGACTGCATCAAATTCATGAAATCATTGAAGTCACATCTGTTCAATGCGGCATTCAGATAGTCCAGTTTTCTGAGTAGAATTGACTGGCTGTTTTTTCCAGTTCAACCAGTCAGACTCTAGCCGGTCTGCCCCCTTCTCCTAGGACTATGGACTTCTACTTATTAAAGACTTTGTCAGCCTTCCCTCTTCGTGCCAGTGGGTGCATTTGATGGCAGTGCATAGATATCTCTTTTAACTGTATTCTTATCCTTCCTGTCTCGCTCACTGCTGCCCTGCTTCGTACTCCCTCCGAGCCACCTTGTGTGGGGTTATGTCACACTTACAAAAAAAAACTAAATCAAATGAAAAATATAAATTAAAGAGTGTGGAGATGTTTGAAGGGGTGGATAACAGTGTTCCAAGGGGTGGTTTGCCTTTAAAGTTTGGGAATAGGAATAGAATCTAGTGGGAAATGTCACCTGACCTTCCCTCTAGTAAGCCTGGAAATCTGTACCTGGTGCACCTTTCCAGTCACACCTCTGGGAATGGTGGTGAGTAGAGAATAAATGTAAAAATACGTTCAGGCGGAGGAAGAAATCCCTGCAGGCATGTTTCCGTTAGTAGTGCATTTTGTAGATTGTGGAATGAGGGATAATAATTATGTATTAAAAGTGGATCAACAGTAGGGGAGAGGAGTTGGCCTAACGGTTAGGGCGGTCGACCTCGAATCTGGGCAACCAGTTTCGAGTCTCGGTAATGACGCTGAACATCCTGTGATTCTGGGCAAATCACTTTATCTCCCCATGCCTAACAAAAATGAATTGTGTCCTCATGTAACGCAACTGGTGCTATGTAAAGCCATCTGATACCCGGTACCGGGTCAGTTCGCGCTACATAAAACTCTGTAAAAAAACGAAAAAAACTGTGTTTTAAAGCCAACATATGCATACGCATCTAAGGTAGATGTGCAATAAAAATGTGATTTTGCGATTATAGATTTAAGTCAGAAATGAGGTTTGTGATTTATTGCACTGAAAGACTGATATTTTTATGAAAACATTAGAGTCTCAATGAATGTAATCATAATAATAATGATAATATCTTGTTTTATACAGCTCTATATACCTCAGTTTTAGCTATTTCTAAGCAGGGTAAATACCAATTGTTAGTACTTTCAACGACTTTCTTCTGCTCAAACACTGCACGTGTTTCCGATCACCGTATCAATCCAGCCGTCTTCTCTTGAATAGTCTCCATTCAAGACTGCTCTGAAATCTGTTGCCTAACCTTTATGCCCTCTAAGCTTCACACATCTAAGGCTCAGGGCTTACCTGCCTTAATTCAAGACAAAATTGTCCCAAGTATGATAATATTTTGCATTTTATCATCTCATCAGCCTGATTGAACCTGTTGGAAACAATTTTCCCTCACATACCCCCCACCACATTCACCTGAAGTCACTGTAATTATTTATTTGCTCGTTTTCTGTATTTTAACACAGTTTGTCTAGCTGGCAAAGTGTTTATGTACCCACCCAAGGAACATTTTTTGTTCAAAATGCTTATGACTGGATTCCAAAAATACCTAACCGAACCAAATAAATAAATTAAAATCACTTATCAAACATACCTTCAGCACTAGTTCTCAAAACAAAGATAATATGGTTCAATCCAGAAGTTCATGTTAACGGTTGTTATAGAGTCTTTAGCAAGCTTCTCAAAGATTGGCCTGTATGCTTTTGTCTCTAGCAAACTCATTGGTAGATCAGTGAATGGTGGGCAAGCGCACACTGATGTTAGCAATGCACCAAGGTGCCACTTAGTAGAAGCCTCCATGAACTTTATCCCTCTAAGTCATGTGTCTAAATGTTTGCAGATGTGCTGACTTGAAGCCTGAAATCAATTCACGGGGTCTCAGTGGAGCCAAGCATTGAATTTAAAACTCTTTCTGTTGTCAGAGAGTTTTAAATTCAATGGTTGGCTCCACTGAGAATGACCCAGTCGTGTCCGAGTTTTAAATTCAATGCTTGGCTGAGAACCAGTGACATGATTTCAGGCTTCAAGTTGGCATATCTGCAAATGTTTAGACACATTCTGGTTTGAGAGCATTCAAAATTTGTTTCTAAGTTTTGAGGGAGTCAAGTGTAGAGTAGGCTATAAAATGCAAGCTGGCCGTTGCGCTCTTTTACTTTTCTTTAAACTTTGCCATAGGGAGACTCCGCAGTCGAGACAGGGATCTACATATGGTAAACCATAGGTAAAAAACTAACAAGAAAGTTTATTTAACTTGGAAAAAGTTTGTTAAAATATTTTGTTAGGTTAAATATTAATGTCAATTAATTTTGTAGATTTATTTTTCAAATGTAGAACTAAAGAAAAATGCTATGGAATTGATAACTAACTTTAAAAAAATCTCAAATAAGCATAAATAGATTATTAAAATTCAATTAAATTAAATTCAATTTCGTCTTTATTCGATCATAATCAATCAAAAAAAGACACATTAAGACAAATACAATATAATATAAAAAAGGCATAACATTTCATACAAGAATGTTTTGTTAAAAAAAGCATGTCATATAAAATCCCAAGGCTGTTAAAACAATGATTTGGATTAAAAGGGAGAATTCATGGTCAAAAGCTATTAATGCATAATTACACAGGGCTTGGTTACAGTATTCAATATTGGACTGAATGGCGTGGGGGAAACTTGAGTACACCAACGCATAAGCAGATAGATTACCTAATGCCATGCAGGTTTTTCCTTCTAAAGACCCAAGTCCAGCTCAGAAACTTAGCCATAGCAACAACTATGACTTTAGAAGTTTCAGTTTTTAAAATACGCAGAGCCGTTTGACAAGATCTAGTTCCAAACTTTGTACAAACCGGCTTGAGCCATTTCATCCGAGGGCTCTTGTATTCAGGGCACACAAACAGGACGTGCGATAGAGTCTCGTCCTCAGTTAAACAAGTGTCACATTTTATATCCTGGTCATCCCGACACTTTTTAGTAAATGATTTTAGGGGGAGTGTTCCCACTCTAAATTGGTGGAAAAGTTTTCTATCACCAGTACATGTGATAATGTCCCAATAGGCCTCCAGCTTATGCTCACACTTATATTCAAGAAAGAGGCCTATGTGGGAACCACTAGTGACCGAGGACAGCGACTTTACATAAACCTTGTCCCTATATAAGACTGTAAGATCTCTTTTAGATGGAAAGGAATTCCCCTCTGGGTCCTCCCACAGGTGAATGAGGCCCATTTCAGATAACAATGCCTTAATCTTTTGTAGCCAAGAAATTTAGTTTGATTTATCTGCTTCCCTAATGTACCTAACAGCTTTTGCATGAGGTGCTAGCTGCGGGGTTGTCCAAAGACTTCGCCAAAAGGCAAGTGGTCTAAAACCCGCAGCTTCCTCAAAGGAAATACATCCTTGATCTAAAAGTAGGGGCCTCAGAGGAGAGGATTGAGAAAGGCCGGTCAATGCCCTCAGGAACTTGTTCTGGCTAAGACTAATGGTACTAAGTTTTCGAACCCCCAAAGTTCCGCCCCGTAAATTATTGAGGCTCTAACCTTTCCTTGGTAAATAGATAGAGCCGGTCCAACTGGTTGGGTTTGGGACAACCGGAATTCTTTTAGGAGGGCCCCTGCAAGTTGATTATGCCTTAAGACTAATAGATCTAACTGTGGCATCCAATTCAAGCGTTTGCCCAAAGTAACACCCAGGTATGCAAAGGAGTTGGTTTGTTCCAGGGGCACATTGTTCATTTCCACTCTAGCTTTCACTACTTTGTGTTTATGCAAGACCATGAACTTCGTCTTATCAATGTTAACTATTAAATCATGGTCATTGCAGAACAAAGTGACTCGATCAAGGGCGCGTTGCACACCTGATTGTGTCTTAGACAGAATTAAGGTGTCGTCTGCAAACATCAATAGAGGAACCCTGGATCCAGCAAGAGTAGGTACGTCCGTGGAATATTCGGAGTAGTATGAGATAACATTATTTATGAACAATGCAAAGAGGGTAGGGGCCAGAACTCACCCCTGCCTTACTCCCTTGTACACAGGAAAGCGGTCTGTTAGCTCACCCTGCTGGCCCCATCGTACTTGGGCAGATGTAAACTCATGTAGATTTACAATAAAAGATAAGATCTCAGCAGGCATCCCTGCTTCCCTAAGAACCGCCCACATCTTATGGCGGGGGACTAAATCAAATGCAGATTTAAGATCTACGAATGCTGCATAGCGTGTCCCCCCTGCTAAGACCACTGTGTTCCAGTATATCATCATGAATCTAAAAACTTGGTCGATAGTGCTAACATGGGAACAAAATCCTGCTTGATAGGTGGAAAGTATTTTGTCCTCATCTATCCAAATATTGACCCTACTTAGCACTGATCTCGCCACAATTTTTTGAAGGGAGTCTATGAGGCTTATGGGCCTATATTAGATGGACTGGCGCAATCCCCCTTTTTATAAATAGGGATGATTTCTGCCCGCGCCAGGATTCCAGAATGGGTGCACCTCTTGCCAAACCATTAGAAAGGAAGAGGATATATTTCAACCAGTTCTCCCGATCTGATTTAAATATATAAGCCGGGATACAATCCGGTCCAGGAGCCCTACCTGCTGCCAGTGCCACACCATCGAAGGCTCTCTTAATTTCTGCTAATGTAAAGGAAAGGACTGAGTCCGTTACAGCACAGGGCTGGTATGTAGTACTATCCTTGAGCAATGAAAATTTGGACTTGTAATGTGCGACCCAAACTTCTGGTGGAACGTTGTTAACTGGAGCCGGGCCAGCACTACCACTGCCCCATTTAATTAAGTGCCAGAACCAAAACCAGGTTTTCCCATTGCATGCCTCTAGGAGGTCCCTCCATCTATTTTCATTGTAAGCCTTCTTTGCCCTGAGTTGTGTAGCCTTATAGTCTGCCCTTAGATCCCTTACCTCCTGTGCTGATCCCACCCTAATGGCTTGGGACAAGTGTCTGAAAGCTATCCTACATTCCCCGTCATACCATTTTGCAGCTTTAAGAAAGGGGGTTACATTGGATCTTTTTATATTTTTAGTGAAATAGCTTTTCAGCTTAGCAAACAGGGACTCGTGGGTCTCTATAAGAGTTGTAAGACTAGCCTCGCTGAAATCAAGATAGGATAGGGCTACAAGGGACTCTTCAAGAGTAAACCTTATCTGTGCCATGTTGCCCTCATCTTCAGAGACACGTGCCCATTTTAATCTTCGACAGTCGCGAGGCATTACAACGTCTGCTGTGACAGTCTCCGTGCCACCCCTCAGCAATAAGCGACCCTTTACCTCTAATGTCAATGACAGTGGATCATGGTCGCTCTCTGGTCTGGTTAATACTTCCATGTCCTTTAGCCTTGACCACAATTCCAAGTTAATTAGGAAGTAGTCAATCCTACTACTTCTCCCATTATCAAAAGTGGGGTTGCCTTTGACGTCAGATTTGGATCTCCCATTAACCACCCTGAGACCACCCTCCAGTGTCAAGCTTTTTAATTGCAGAAATATATTAAATTATATTACAAATCTTTCTCACAATTCTTAATTAATAAATTTGTTCCCAACAAAAATATGTTTAGTACAGAGAGGGCGCATTGTCCCTTGTTCTAGAGAAAAAGTCAAGCAGAAATCTCTGCTACAGAAGTACAAACTCACCATCTTCCAAGCCAAATCCCACTTCCTCACCAAAAAGATCCGCGCAGCAGACAATTCCTCTATCATGCTATTCAAGGTCATTAAGGAGATCTCTGTGCCACCAGGGACACAACTGCTGTCCCCCTCTCAAGGCTTCTGTGACAGACTAGCCGCTTATTTCCATGACAAGGTCCTTAAAATCTTTCAGGAGCTTGGTCATTCGAAATTGAGGAACCTGAAGTTGAGGAGCGCATATCACTCTGATGCTGCTCGGAGTGACAGATGCTCTCTACACCTCCTAACATAACAGAACCGTGGAAAGTATGCTCCTTTCGCTCTTAATGCCTTCCCACAGGTCACTGTTCAACAAATCCACTACCTCCTTATGGGCCTTAAATCCGGCTCACCTTCGGACCCCTGTATGCCCCTCACACTCAAGTTGGTTCCCAACCCTGTTGCAGACTTCCTGTGTAGGGTGTTTAACAACATTCTCCTATCCGCCAAATACCTGGAAGGAGGCTATTGTTACACCACTCCTAAAAAAATCAGCGCTGACTCCTTAGAACTGAAAAACGTTCACCCTATCTCCCTTCTCGCCGCCCCCGCAAAAATCTTAGAGAAATTCATCAACACTGAGTTGATGAATTACGTTGAATCGCATGAGATCCTAGACCAGTCTCAAAATGTTTTCAACGCCAGTCACAGCATCGAGTCCTGCCTTCATTGCTGCCACTGATCACATCTGCATGCAGGTAGATCAGGGATGAGTGGCGGTTCTTACTATGCCTGATTTTTCGGCAGCTTTCGATCCCGTCTCTCCTATACGTATGGTTTAACGCTTAAGGGGAGGGGAAGTTTCGGGAAATGCCTTGCAGCTTCTCCACTCCTTTATGACAGGGAGAATGAATATCGTTTAGCCTGCCTTGTGCGGTTCCCCAGGGCTCATTGCTAAACCCACCCTTTTTAATATTTACATGACTCTTCTAGCTGCATTGGTTAGATCTTTTGGGTGCCAGGTGATTTCCTATGTGGAAGACATGCAAATCATTGTTTCCATCTCTAATGATTTGCAATTGGTCGCAGAAAAATTGAACCACTGCATGGCAAGCACTATCGTCTGGATGAAGAATAATTCCCTTAAAATTAATGCCAAGAAAACTGAGATTCTAGTCTTTGGTCCGCAGAATTCTATCTGGTTGAATGCCTGGTGGCCGGCAGACTGTGGTCTTCTCCCTGGACAGTTAAAAATCTGGGGGTCACTTTTGACAAGGGTCTGACCTTTGATGCTCAGGTCAGCTGCACAGTTAGCACCTGTTTCTATATCTTGCAAACCATCAGAAAGGTGCTTCCGTACATTCCATCTGAACTGCATCGGCCAACCATCATTGCACTAGTCACTTCCCGGCATACTGCATTGTACCTAAACAGCAATGTGGCCTCCCTGAACAGGATTCAGGTCATCAAGAACGCAGCAGCCAGGCTGATCCTCAATATTCTTTAACCTTCAATCAGCTAGTGAGGGGATCCGCGCTCTGCATTGGCTTCCCATTATGAAGCGCATCTCCTTCAAAGTCCTTAGTACAGTCTATAAGGCCTTGCACAGCAAAGGCTCGCCACAGCTGAAAATCATGTTCCAGGTTCCAATGGTACACCCCCTCCATCTCTGTGGTAGTCGCCAAACTCTGGAATACCATGCCCCCCTCTGTCTCTAATGCAGAATCTTTTCCGGTGTTTAGAAAGCTGCTGAAGACATGGGTTTTTTCAACATAGTTGGCAGATCTGTGCATTTACTCACAAGTGTAGCTTACTTTTGTGAATAGCTCTGACTGTCACTAGTCTGTGGACTGCTTCAGGCACAGTTTGGCCACTTAGTTAGGGAATTTTAATTGACCATTATTCATCATTGCCATCAATATATGACCATGGAACCCAAATAATCCTGCCTCTTCTATTTGTCTGCAACTCAAATTACAGGGTAGATAGCAGTTGTTTTACACCTTCAATGGACAGTGGACCAAAAAGAACCAACACCAGCACCAACCCTAGTGTTTATACAAACCAGTCCATATTTTAAGTTCAAGATTATACATTCCGTGTGCCAGTTCCAAAAGTGCCCCCTGTCCAAGGGCACCACCCTTACAGCAGGGTAAATTAAGATAGTTCCCAAATTTGGCACAGCACCACTTGCACAGTAAGTCCAATCAAAAAAATATCAATTAAAGTCCTTATTGAGACACTGAATATTGGTGTATATTTAAATGCTATTTAATTTTCTTTAGATTTATATACCACAGCCAGCGGACGCGTTTCGTTTTGTACAACAGAACTTCTTCAGGGCATTCTTGTTTCCTACTAGGTTGTGTCGGTATCCTCTTAACATTAGACTTAATTATTCCTTTCAGTTGTTCGGTGCGGGTCAAAATGATAAAAATCCTAGATCAAAGTAGCTAGGTATCGGTTTTATCCACTAGATTATTGCAAACTTGAGTATTTAATGACATCCTCAAGAGTCAGTCTTCCATATTGATTTCTGCAAAATGAAAGATGTGCTATTCCAAATCCAAATATTTCTTCCCCGAGATCACTCACCTCATCTATGGGTCAGATCTGCCCAAACGCCAAACCCCCGGCTCTTCGAAAAACCCGCCAACGCTGTAACCACGGCAATAATCTAGTGGATAAAACCGATACCTAGCTACTTTGATCTAGGATTTTTATCATTTTGACCCGCGCCGAACAACTGAAAGGAATAATTAGGTCTAATGTTAAGAGGATACCGACACAACCTAGTAGGAAACAAGAATGCCCTGAAGAAGTTCTGTTGTACAGAACGAAACGCGTCGGCTGGCTGTGGTATATAAATCTAAGAAAATAGCATTTAAATATACACCAAGATTCAGCATCCCAATAAGGACTTTAATTGATATTTTTTGATTGGACTTACTGTGCGAGTGGTGCTGTGCCAAATTTAGGAATTAGATAGCAGTTGTTAATGGTTATGAGCAACAAAGCATTTAGAGGAGAATCAATCTAGAAAGTGAACAAAGAGTTGAGCTCCAAAATGTACAGGAGCCTTTAGATACTCGGTCAAAGAAGGCTATGGCTTCTGTTCTTTGGGTGGAGAACTGCCCACCAAAAGTAGCGATCTCTTCCAGACAGGCAGTGATCACTGTACCTTCCATGAACCCTCAAGTCAGATGGCTCCAGCAAAGGCACATAAGATTACAAAGTATGTGCCATGTTGTCGTCTCTTGGTAAAATTGGCACTTGCTCAGCAAAGTATTTTTTTAAGTAACAAACTTTGAAAGTGGGAGGTGTTGAGCTCATTGCTTGATTCCCTTACCCAGTAACACCATACGTAATCCCTAAATAGGGCAGGCAACCATTCAGAATGAGTAGGATGACAATAATTTATGGTCTGGTGGCCCAGTGATTTAAGGGATAGCAGGTCAAATTTATGCTGGCAAAGCAAGCTTAAATTCCATTGTTGTAAACCTTAGACTTAGAACACCTCCTGAATGGTTTCCGCTGGGACTCTCATGCCACTAAACTCTAAATGATGACCTTAAGATTTTGAAATCCCAGTTATTTTACACATATCTCCCTTGGCCCACCAAGATGATTTGGAAAGTTTACCAAAGGTGTAATTTCATCATCCTATTCTTGGGCAGGGTCACATGGTGTTGTAGTAAGCAGCTCAGATCTAACAAACAAAAGGATAGACCAGTTGCGGGGGCAGCTCGCCCTTATTGGTACCAGGGCAACGCCCTGTTTTTATTATACTAATAGTGAATAATATCCCATTATTCACTATTAATTTGATATAAAATTCAACCATCATTGCTAGAGAGGGTCAATAAGCCTGAGGCAGGCACTGACAACTAGGGTATTTTTGGTGCAGGCACATAGAGACGCCTGCACCACCCATCAAACAGACTGTCCAGAGCTGGTGAAGTCCCAGCTCTAGCCTTAGCGGCCTGCTATGCCTCATGGCCTTCCCTTTTGTGATGTGTTGCATTACCATTGAGAAAGCTGGGCCCACTTAGGTTTAGGCCCTGCAGTGCTTAGGGTTACAAACCAATCAGCCTGTCACCCCACCTTTCCCAACTCATCACAGAGTTTGGAAAGTGTGGGGTAAAAAAACAAGAAAGTGAAACCTGGACCCTGCGACAGTACAGCTTTGTAGTTTGTTTCCTGATTCATCTGTGTGCCTACCCTGAGGGTCAATGAGAACAAGCGTGAGTATGTCCTAGTGAAGGTGAGTAAGAGTGAGAGTAGGTGAAAATAAGTGAGTGAGAGTCAGAGTGACTTCAAATGAGAGAGAGTGACTGAGGGAGAATGAATAAGAATGAGTATGAGGAAGTGTGAATGAATGTGAGGGAGTGAGATTGAGGAAGTGTGAATGAGAATGAGTGAGAGTGAGCGACAATGAGTAAGTGTAACTGTGAGTGAAAATGAGTGAGTTAGACTGAGTGAAAGGAAGTGAGACTGAGTGAACAATGAGAGAGAGTGTGGGCAAGTGAGAAGAAACAAATGAATTAATGAAATCATTTCTTAAGCGCACAGCTACTCGAAGGGGTGTCCCAGCACTTTTACCTGGCTTCCCCAAAAGCAAGGTGTGAAATGTTCAAACCCACCTGTTAGATTTGGGGGTCTGTAGTTGGCACAGGTAGGTACGTGTAACAAATAGGGACCCTCTCCTCTAGTCAGGCTAAGGGGATTACACTCCTAAAATAACCCCTGCTCACCCCCTTAGTTGTGACCAAATACAAGTAACCCAGTGACAACACTACAAATGGACACCACACAGGTTTCATATAAAAAATAAGTAGACTTTATATAGAGTTACCACAAGACCATAAATAACAAAAATATGCACTATGATAACTTTAAGATGGTAGATTTAAGCTTAGTTCAGTTTAGTTCTTAGATGCGACACTCTGCATCAATGTACCTTAAGTTGCGTTGCGCTTCCACGACAAGCAATGTTGCAGTGATGGGAAATGCGGCAAAGTTCAGATACAAAGAAATAAAGACGTGGAGATCTTCCAGATGCGGCACGCTTCTCGGAGATGCAAGAAGTTCTCAGTTTGGTGCGTTGACTGCAGCGGCGACACCCTTACGATGCGACGGCAACAGCTCCAGTGGCGATGCTCTTCTCCCACAATGCATAAAGCTTCCGCTTGATGCGACAACTACAGCGGCGACATCCAAGATGCGACGGCAGCAGCTCAGACGGCGGCGTGCTTCTCGGGGATGCGAGGTGCTTTTGGTCGATGCGGTGCAGTGCAGCAGTTCCAGCGGCAACATCCTTCTTCGGAGTTGCAACGGCAGTCACAGCGACACGCTCCGACCTCGTTGCAAGATTCTTCTCCTGATGCAGTGCAGTGCGACAACTACAGTGGCGACACCCTCCTTCGGAGTTGTGACGGCAGCAGCAGCGACGGCGACACGCTTCCTCTTCGTTGCGGCACGCTTCTCTCCGATGCGGTGCAGTGCGACAGTTCCAGCGGCGACACCCACCTTCAGAGTTGCGACGGCAGGCCCAGCGACGGCGACACGCTTCTTCTCATTGAGTCGCACATCCAGCTCCTTGCGACACACAGTCCCTCAGACGGCCCAAAACAGCAGCAGACACTTCCAAAGAACTCTGGGGAGCTGGGGGGTGAAGTCTGTTGTCCCTGAGACTTCAGCAGGAGGCAAGCTCTATTCCAAGCCCTTGGAGATCCTTCAAAAGTTGAAAGCAAAGTACACAAAGTTCCTTTCTCCTTCCTTTGGCAGTAAGGCAACCACTGCAGGCCAATCCACCAAGCAGCACTTCAGCTTGGGAATAGTCCCTCCTCAGTTTCTTCAGGTTCCTCTCCTCAGTAAAGGTTTCTTCTTGTAGTCCAAAGTGATCTAATTTCATGGGATCAGGGACCCAATATTTATACCCCAAAATCCTTTGTTCTCTGAGGGGAGACGGGCCTTTGCCCAGTCCAAACCAGTTCTGAAGCACTCTGTTTACCAGACTTCTCCTTTCCTTTCACAGTGTAGGGCAGGCACATGAGATGCCCCACAGGAGTCCTGGAGTCCTGGAGTACAGTCCTGGAGCACTTTGTTTACAGGACTCCTCCTCTTCTTTCAGTGTGCAGGGCAGAGACATCAGCCGCTCCCCTGGGTTTGGAGCCAGCATTGTGGAAGTCAGGCACAGTCCTATTCAAGGTTCAGGTGCAACTCCTCCCTCCCATCTAGCTGCTGATCTCTCTATTCACCACTGGGTGACTCAGCCTGTCTCCTGGAATTCCCCAGCCCTGTCACTCACAAAACCAAGCATAGGAATACACAACCTAGCAGATGCAGGTTTGAATGGTTAGACAAGCAAATACCTACTTTCTAAAAGTGGTATTTGCAAACACAGAATATTAAAATCAAGTTCACTAAAAGATGTATTTTATTATTTGGAGTTCAGGCATACTAAACTCAAATTTCTACCATGTTCTCTGAGACAGTTAGGATTATAAAATGTAATAACTCTAACAGCCCATTCTGGCCTATGGAGAACAGGTAGCCTTGCAATAGTGAAAAACAAAAATGGCTGTAATTCACTATTAGGTCATGCCACACACATCAGGGCGTGTCCCACCTTATACTTACAATGCACCCTGCCCTTGGGCCTACCATTTGGGTGACTGATATGAAGAAAAGGGAGGGTTAAGGGACTGGTAAGTGGGTACACTTGCCCAGTCAGCATGACAGTACCAAACTGCACGCAGGCTCTGCAATGGCAGACCTTAGACACATTTTACAAGGCTGCTTCTGTGGGTGGCACAACCAGTGCTGCAGGCCCACCAGCAGCATTTGGATTTACATGCCCTGGGCACACTCAGTGCACTAAACTAGGGTCTGACAAGTAACCAAATAGTCAAACATGGAACCACGGATTAATACATCAATTTACAATAGGGAGCACTTGCACTGTGGCACTGAATAGCAGTGGCATAGTGCCCAAAGCATACAACACCTGCAAAAATACATGAGGCAACAGCAAAAATGGAAGGGAGACCCACGCCAATGGTGCCAGGTCTAACACCATCACATCATCACTAAAGTCTGAATAGGAGTGTTTTCAATTATTTTTTCAATTTTGCCTCATCCGAGATAAATATCAAATATTAAAGTAGTCTGTTCCACATTCCTGCTGCTTTAACAGTGAACAAAAAGCCTCCCCATCGTTGTTTTTTAAAAGGAGGATCCACAATGAGACCTGCAGAGCTAGAACGCAGGGACCTCCCAGGGCCTAAATGCCATGATGCTTTAATTCAAGTACATAAGTCCTCTATTGTGGAGCGCTAGATGTGTTAGAGTCAGTGCTTTGTACCTAATATGTTGCAGAACTGGTAACCAATGAAGTCTTATCCCAGAATGTAGACATCAAGGTACAGTTTGTAATTTTAAAGAGTAGACAAATTGTCATGTTCTGCATAACCTCCAGCTGTTGAATTAAATATTCTGGTAGACCGAGGTATGGGACATTGGCATAGTCTAACCTAGACAGTATCACAGACCTCACCGCTGTCACTTGGGCCTCATGGGGAAGCAGACAAAGAAATTTCTTCAACATACGCATATTCCAGGAGCAACTTTTCACCACTGCTGACACCTGAGCCTCAAAGGAGAGTTGGACATCAAACATCACACTCAAATTCCTCACCACCAGCATTGGAGAGGGTGGAGAAGGGACACTGTCAGGCTAGTTACCCACCCATCCTGGAAGGGGGTCCCGCCCAATCAGTAAGACCTCCATCTTATCAAGGTTGAACTGCAATTTATTGGCCTCAGCCAGTCAAGAAGGGCTACCATGCAGCTGGCAAATGCAACTCTTGTCCTCATAGGATCTCTATCATAAGTGAGCTGGACTTGAGTATAATATGCATATGAGATGATCTTGATGTTATAGGATTCCACTAAATATGCTAGAGGGGACTTATACATGTTGAAACGAGTGGGACTACGGGAGGCGTCTTGCAGCCCCCCCAGTTCGACATTTTTCCTCCAGAGGAAAATGGCTTCATCCATACTTCCTGCTCACGACCTGCCAAGAAGGAGCTCAAACAGCTCAGTGCAAACCCTGTTACCCCAACTGTACAGCATGATGGTATGATCCGCCATATCAAACGCAGCTGACAGGTCCAACAGCACTAGATCCACATTGAGGCCTGAGTCTAAAATAAAATTATTAGACTCTGAGACCTCTAACAGTGTTGACTTAGTGCTGTGTCGAGCCCTGAACCCTAACTAAGAGGGATGGAGTAGATTATTCTCTGTCAAGATGGCAGTCAGTTGCCGGTTTATTGCCTTCTCTAGCATTTTCGAGGCTACTGGAAGTAGTGACACTGGCCTATCACTAGTTAGGGATTCGGGATCCACATTAGCATTTTTTAATAACGGGATCACCATGGCTCTTTTCTAGCCTTCTGGTACTACCCCTGAATGCAGGGAGACTGCTGATAATTTGCGGTATAGTGGAGCAATAATGCCCAAAATGGACTTCAAGATGTGCGGTGGAATAGGATCTTTTGGGGACAGTTAATAAAAAAAAGCAGCCATATTCTCCACAGATGGCACCCTAAAGATCATCAATGTCGACTGAGATGTTAGTCAAAGTCAAAGTCAAAAAGCCTTATATAGTGCACAAATCACCGTTAGGTCTCAAGGTCCTTGCAGACAATTCCGCTACCTGGATCCTATTTCATTTCATTAGAGAACAGCCATGTTTTTAATTCTCTACGAAAGCGAAGGTTGTCGGAGATGGCTATGAGGTGGGCCGGGAGCTTATTCCAGAGATGGGTGGCAAGATAGGAAAAAGAGCGGCCTCCATTGCGCACAGTGCGAATCCGCAGAGGAATTAAAAGAGGTTCAGAGCTAGACCTCAGGGTTCTGGCAGGCTGGTATTTTTTCAGGTTTTTTCCAAGATAGCCAGGGCAATTGCCATAGAAGCGTTTGTGTGTTCGGCACAAGATTTTATACTGCCCTCACTTCCTAATTAGAAGCCAGTGGAGGAATTTCAGATTGGGGCCAGATGGTGATCTGGGGGGCAGGTCCAGGAGTAATCTGGCTGCGGTATTCTGCAAAATCTGTAGTTTGGAGAAAAGATATTCATTCATAGAGGCCTATGAGGCATTCCCGTAGTCCTTGCGACTTACGATAAGGCCCTGCACAAGTGGCTTATGGGTTTCAATTGATAGCCACTTGAAGATTTGTCGTAATTTCCGTAGAATGGCATAGCAGGTGCCTAATACTCGGTACACATGGGCTTTCATGGAGAGCTTATTGTCGATGGTAATTCTCAAATTGCAGATGGTTTGTTTTGGAGATAGACAGGGGCCGAGTGACTGGGGCCACCAGCTGCTTGACCAATAATCTTCAGCCCTACCGAACAGAATGATCTCGGTTTTACTGTTGTTTAGCTGTAATTTATTTTGGCCCATCCAGTTGTCAATGTGAGTGATACAGTTTTGAAACTGGATCATAGTGTCAACAGGGTCAGGGCCAAATGTGATCAGCAGCTGGGTGTCGTCTGCATACGAGACAGCCTAAAACCCATAGGATCTAATTATCTTTGCCAGTGGGGTGACATACAAATTAAAAAGCAAGGGCTAAAGATAGATCCCTGGGGACTCCAATACATACTGGCCTGCTGCACGCAGCCAGTGGACCAAGATGCACAGTGGTCGAGCGATCCTTTAGATAACTATTAAACCAGTCCAAGGCCTTCCCTCGGACCCCCAACTCCCAGAGCCGCTGTAACAAAATTTCATGGAAGATGGTGTCGAAAGCGGCCGACAGGTCTAATAGAACCAGCATAGCTGATTCTTTTTTGTCCAAGGCCTGTCTGATGTTATCTACCATTTCAATTACCGCTATTTCAGTACTATGTGCCGCTCGGAACCCTGATTGCAAAGATTCAAGAAGCTGAGAGCTTTCTAGATAGCTTGTTAGTTGTTTATTTACCAGGGCCTCGAGAACTTTCCCGAAATAAGGCAGCAATGAAATGGGGTGATAGTTGCCAGGTTCACTGGCATCTAGAGTGGGCTTCTGTAGGATCGGTCTGACTTTCGCTATTTTCCAATTCCTAGGTACAACAGCATGTTCCAGAGACATATTAAAAATCTCAGTTAGCCTCGGTGTCAACCATGAAGCTACTTTCCTATATATCCAGGGGGGGAAGAGGATCTGCAAGAGAACCAGACTTGATCTTAACAATGACTTCTGATACATGTTCACAAGTTACTGGATGAAAATTGGTCAACAAAGGTAACAGAGAATGGTTCTTCGTAGCTGAAGGCATGGGAGTGTTACTTTCTTGGGGAAAGGATCTATAGATAGCTTTTACTTTGTTGTCGAAAAAGAAAGATATTTTGTTGACCCAGTCCTGCGTAGGAACGAGGGAGGGTTGGATAGCTTCAGGAGTGGTGAACTGTTTCAAAATTTTATATAGCTCCTTGCTAGAATTGGCAACTTTCTCAATCCTCTCAGTTAAATACAGCTTTTTGGCCTGTTTATTGTTATTTAAATATAAGCAATAGCTATATTTATATTTAATTCGATCACTGGCAGTTTGTGTTTTCCTCCAGAGACGTTCTGCCACCCTATTAGCCAATTTCTCAATTTTCAATACTGGTGTGAACCAGGGAGATGGTTTACTATTGGTCTTAACTCTTGATACAGGCACTACTATATTCAAAGTAGATGTTATGGCATGTTCAAAGGTCTTTGTTACTTCATCTATACTATCTGTGTCAGAGAGGGCTGCGATATTAAAGTGAGTAGAAAAAGAGGCAGGAGTGACCTTCCCCCAGGGTCTAATGACAGCACTGTCCTTAACACGACTGACCATAGGATCGTCCATGAAAAGACTAACATTTATTAAATAATGGCCAGTCCAGAGAAGCTGTAGAGGCTGATCAACTATGAGCTTAGTCAAATTTGTAAACAAAAGGTCTAGGGTATGGCCGGCCAAATGGGTCAGACCCACTACCAATTGCTCCAGTCCTAGTGTCTGCAGTGATGTAATCAGTTGGTCAGTGTCAGGGTCCAGCAATAGGTCAGCATGATAGTTGAAGTCCCCAATAAGAATAAAAATGTTTGCGCCCAAAACAAAAGACACAATAAGTTCTATTAGCCCATCCACAAAATTGACTTTGTGTCCTGGAGGTCTATAAACTAAGGCTCCAGTCCATGTTTTGGATAACTGCATTGTAAGTCTAAAAATTAAGATTTCTGCTTTGTCTAAATTCAGAGAATCTACAATAGTAGCTTCTAGTTTATCTGTAGTGGCAACCGCTGTTCCCCCTCATCTCCTGGCTTCTCTATCCAACCTAATTAACTCAAATGGCGATGGAAAGGCAATGGCTATATCAGGAGAAGACTGATTGTTAAGCCATGTTTCAGTTATGAAACAAATGTCTGGCTTCTCCTGATCTAGAAGCGTCCATAATTTCAAGACATGCTTGGGGATGGACCGGGCATTAAGGTAAATAGCCTTCAGTTGTTTAGAAACATCTACTAAAGCCCTTTCTCTTTTTGAGCTTGGAAAGGATACTGCAGGTGAAACCTGCACTGAGGGGGAAGAAGGCACCTTCTTACATGTTATTGGCTAGGCTACTCCAATATGAGGGGGCTTATTGAAAATTCTGAGCTCGGCACTTGAGTATTTCATTCTGGATATAATGTAAGGAGGTTTCCTCGTCACTTACCTGGAAGATGAAATGGACAGGGGGTTTGGCGGCTGGCGGCAGTCTGGCGCGGACGGGCGCAGACGAGCTTGCCTTTGGCGCGCCGCTGCGCGCATCCGCTGCACGCATCCGCTGCGGGGCTGAGGGGAGGTGTCGCAGCTAAACCGCCAACTGTCCCACAGCGCCGGAAGGCCGGAAGTGAGGGTCCTGGAATGCACCAGAGGTTCCTCCGCAACAAACGGCAAAAGCTGCGGCGGAACGTGGGTCAGGAGCACAAAAAAGGCAGGGAACAGAGAGAAAGAAGCCCTCACTACAGAGCAGTAGTTTTAAAATGGCAAAATAATTGAATTGCACATAAAATAACAAAAGCGCGATCGCGCAATATAAGTGTAATACACAGAGACACAGACAATGCCAGATGGAATATATCAAAATTCCGACCACATCAAACCAATGACCGGCAGGGAGAGTGGCCTAGCTGTGTCAACTAATTCCAAGTCTCCCAGAATATTAATATTTCCCCCAACAGATTATACTGAATTCTGAGGATTTTCTCCTAAAAAAAAATCATTCAATCAGGAGTATAGGAACCGTCTAGGCTCCAACAGGGGAGATGTAAATTTGGGAACTGTAAAGTTAGCCACAATATTAAAAATCTCCTTCCCATCACTCTCATCCTCCCTAATACGATGCATATAAAAGATGCTGTGGTTCTACTTAACATTTCTATGGTAGGATTTCAAAGCTGTTTTATGATAGACTTTATCAGTGTCCTGATATGAACGCCTCCAGAGTCTTTCTAATTTGCTACAAGCTTCTCTTTCAGAGGCCAATTTCTGTGAGAACTAGAACGCTGATTGAGTCTTGATTGCTTTTCTTAACGCCATGCAGGGGTCTACAGTGTCCGCCGCCCTCCTAAGCCATGTACTTATTACAGTAGTCCCATCCTTAACAGAACTGGGATAACCGGTCATTTTTCCAGCAGGGTACTCTGTAACACATGCATGAGCACCCTACTCCAGCATCTATGGGTGAGTGAAAGCAAGGTTATGAGTGAGTGTGAATAATGGGGGGGGGAAGAATGAGTGAACCATGAGTGAATGAGTGCAAGTGAGTGAGAAAGTATGGGTGGGTTAGAAAAGAGTAAATGAAAGTGAATGCAAGAGAGAATGGTTGAGTGAAAGTATTAAGTGACCACAGCGAGATTGACTGAGTAAGAATGAATGAGTGTGAGTGAGTGATAATTAGGCTTGGGTGAAAATTTATTTACACCACCATAATTAGCAACATTTTGGGAATTTCATGTTACTCTTGTTACACAGAAGTCTCAAAACAACACAATTACGATACTTTACGTAATTACCTGTCATTTGCTGTAAAAATTTACAGTGAAAACACAGGAGCAAAAGAATGTGAGTGGCTATTGTCTGCGGTACCTTTGTTTTTCTGCACAATTTTTTTGTGTGAAATGCACCCTGATGTCAAAATTGAACTGAGGACTTATTTTATTGCTAAATATAGAGCGCAATAAAAGATTTGCATTGTGTGTTATTAGTCATAATTTTGCATGATTTTGTAGAAACTTGACATTATTATGCAAAAGCTAGTCATAATAATTATAAGTGAGTGAATGTGAGTGAGATTGTGGTTTTCTGTTTACAAATTTTGTAGTATTCAGTAGCTGAAGTGTTTATGATGTAATTTGGAATGCAACTTCAGAATGTTGGGTTCTCAAGGCATGCCATTCCGCGTCTGGCAATAAACTGGAGCAGTGACGAGCGCTCCTTGGTGGCTTTTCCAAATGTAATTTGTGAATGCATTTTATTAATCTTTACCTGAGTCATGACTTACCACACCCCTTTGGTGGTGACGAGCGGAGAGCTGCCACCAATGGAATCCATGCATCTTTCTGCTTGTGGTTGGAATTGTTTGACCATTGTATGGTGTACGCCTTCTTATAGATGTGGTAACCACAGTTGTATGGTTACTAACCAAGGTACTGTACAATTTCTATTAAAGGGAGTATTTTAAAGCCACAAGTGTTCGCGGAGTGTTACTCTCACTGAGCATGCGTGCTGGGAGAGCATGGTATCGGCTATTGCCATTTATAGACAAGGTATTAGCATGGATTTTGATGCAAGTTGGGGGGCAGCCATGTTTGTCTGGGTTGTCATGGCATGCGTCATGGTTTGATTGACCTATAGGAACGTACTCACGCACGATGATGGCTACCATTTTAAGTTGGGGATTTTTATACAACCACCAAATTCCTGTTCTCTGTGACTTGTACCAAGGACCACACTCTTTCAAGCGGTTTCTATGAAGTGCACTACTGACTTACATTGTCACTGATGTGCGTTTGAGGTACTTCATTTATGTTTGTCCTATTTTTGGTACGGGTCGTTGAATGAATGCCTATCTTTTATATTGTCAGTTGAAGGAGATACTTGTATCTCATTGGCCTTTGTACTCAGTGTATTGTTTATTCACAGATTTTCTTTCTGTGATCTACAGTGATACGTACACTTAAACAGAAGTCTGGTTTCATTTAGTTTTGGGTGACTACAAGGACAAGAGCTCTACATAAGAAAATATAGGCACACACAGTGCAATTGTTTTTTATTCTTTTTCACTCATTAGTATTGAGAATATCGTGCAGTCGGTCACTCCTCCTCCTCCATTTTTGTAAACATCAGGGGAACCACTTATAACCTGGAAGAATTGATTTGATGCTTTTGAAGCTTACATGAGGGCTATTGGTGCTGCTGGTTTTAGAACTGAAAGGAAAATAATTTGCTCCTGCACTCTTTAGGCTTTGAAGGTAGATCTATTTTTAAGCATTTACCTGCCTTTGTACAGGGAGATGGCGAGGATCTGGATGAATACAATGATGTTATTAAGAAACTTGTGGCATCCTGATACTGTTACTAGGAGCCTGGAATGTCATGTGCACCAGCAGAGAATATTATGTTTGGAAAGACTTCAGTTGGAGCTTGTTGGGTGTACTGTGAAGAGCTTACTTGTGAATGGGATCCTTTTACCTGAATAAATCCATCTTCATTTCATCTATTTGGCCCGCACCTCTTTACATTTGGTGACAAGAGTGGGATGAGCATAAGGAAAGGATCTCAACACTCAATTTTATTTTAACTGGACTTTGGATTATAACTGAAGCGTCTTAACTTCAAGGATTTTTAAGGTACTGTAATCTTGTTTTTTTTTTTTACTCTCGGCTATCCTGCTGAGCCACCTTAACCAGGATTTTTTCAAAAATGTCTTCTCCAACCGACAAAGAGGAGTTGATGAGTTTTTTAGGAATGGCTGAATATTACAGCAAGTTCATAAAAGGTTTTGCTTCACTGTGTGTTCACATGAGGTCTTTGCTGGAGAAAGGTTGTGAATTTGTTTGGAGTGACAAGTGTGAAGAGGAATTTTCCACTTTAAAAGAGAGATTGAGTTTTGACCCTAAGCTGAACAGTTTTGATCCAGGAGAGAAGTCGATTTTGATCACTGACGCTAGCTTGAAAGGTCTAGGTGCGGTTCTAGTTCAGAAATGTGGTGGTCATGAAAGGGTGATTTTATTTTTGTCAAGGAGTTTAAAAGGTGCTGAGACACGCTACTCGGTGGTTGAAAGAGAAGCACTGGCTGTGTATTGGTCAGTAAAAAAACATACAAATTTGTTATGGGGTAGCACTTTTGAGATAAGGACCGCTCACAAACCGCTATGTGAGATTTTAAAGAAGAAAGGTATTGATTCTATTTCTAGCAGGATCACAAAGTGGGTTGCAGGGCTACAAGACTATAAATTCGAAGTGAAGTATCTCCATAGAGTTGAAAACAAGGTTGCTGATGCATTATCTCGTTTAGTTCAGAATGAGGAGCCTAGCATGAAAGATGATCTTGAAGAGGAGGATGAATTGGTTTGTGTGGTTGACAGAGACAAATGGGTTAAGGCGTTAGGGGAAGATTCAGTTCTTGTAGAAGTTTTAAGGCTTGTTAATGCAGGTTGTAAATGTAAACCTAAGGATAATGAACATGTGGGAAAATTCTGGCATGTCAAGGATCAGCTTGCTGTACAAGATGGTTTACTTATGAGAGGCACAAGATTGGTTCCACCATTACCCATTAGAGATGAACTCATTTCTTTAGCACACATTAGTCACTTAGGGGATTTCCAAAACAAAAGAGAGCTTAAGGTCATCTTATTGGTAGCCAGGCTTGGATTTGGAGGTTGAGAGGAAAATTAGGGATTGCGTAGAGCGTGCATTGAATGAAAGAGTGGCAAAGCCTAAGGTTCAACCTATGGTTATTAGAGAGCGCCCGGATGAACCTTGGAAGGAAGTAGGCTTAGACATTTTAGGGCCAATATTCTCTTCTAGCTGTGAGTGGTATGTTCTTGTCTTGGTTGATTTCTTTTCAAGGTGGCCAGAGATAGCGATCACTCGTGGTATAGAAACAAGACATTTTATAGCCTTTCTGGAAAAATTATTTGCTACGGAAGGGATTCCAAACACAATTCTAACGGATAATGGTTGTCAACTTGTCGCTAGGGAAATTGAGACGTTTCTGTCTAAACATGGTGTCAAACACAAGAGGTCATCATTGTACCACCCAGAAACCAATGGCATGGTTGAGAGGTTTAACCGAGTGCTTAAGGAGACCATTAGGATGGCAACATCTTCAGGATCTGATTGGAGATGTGAAATTTTTAAAAAGGTTAAGGTTTATAGATTATCTCCACAAGCAATTACAAATAAATCACCTTTTGAACTTTTCCGATCTAGGAAAGCCAATACTTTGTTAGCAATTTCTTGGGTTAATGACTTACAGCCTAAGTTGGGCTCTGCCAATGAAGAGCGTAATTGGAAATTACTTGAATCTTTAAAAATTGAAAATAGAAAAAGACTTCATGATTTGAGAAAAAATGTAAATGAAACGTGTGTAAAAGAGGGAGATTGGGTTCTTATAAAAAAATAGTGTAAAGAAAAACAAAATGCTATCTGCAATGTTTTTGAAGCCAATTATAGTCATCAAAGTCTTCAATAATGCGATCAAGACAGCAGATCATCGGATTTGGAACATGAACAGAGTTGTGGTGCTCAGGGAAGATCTTATTTCTAAACCTAGAGGTTTTGGTAATCAAAGTAAGATGTATCCTGATCCACCTTCAAAGTTATCTCCTCAAGGTGTGCCACCACTTAGTGTTCGAAAATCATCAAGAATCCCTCGTAAACCTGCTTATCTAAAAGACTTTGTTAAATAGGACTTACTTTGTATATTTGTTTGTTTGGTAAGGGGGGAGATGTGTGGCATCCTGAGGCTGTTGCTAGGAGCCTGGAATGTTATGTGCACCAGCAGAGAATGTTATGTTTGGAAAGACTTCAGTTGGAGCTTGTTGGATGTACTGTGAAGAGCTTACTTGTGGATGGGATCCTTTTACCTGAATACATCCATCTTCATTTCATCTATTTGTCCTGCACTTCTTTACAAAACTATGTCTAAGATTCGATGTGCAGCCAAGTTTAGTTGTATTGGGTCACTAATTCTTCAAAAGGAAACACCTAAATTGGAAAAATGTTGATTCTTATATCTCAGCCCTTAGACACCTCATACCTGATTGTCAATTTGAAAATGTTACTGACCAATTACTTCACAATCAATGTATCTGTCAGTTTGTAAACAAAATCAACAAAATCTCTTGTCCATGGCTAATCCTACTTTGGAAGAGAACATAAGAACTACTAGGAGCATTGAATCACCACATATCCCTGTTAAGAAATTGGATGCCAGATGGAATGACACTGTTAAAAGTGTAAACAGAAAGGTTGTGAGATCAGTGGGTCACTGATCCCATCCTGTGGCGCACACACGAATTCCTCTCATACGACAGAGGTTCCAAAAACAGTTTTTCAATGTTAAAGTATGCTTTTATTCAGCAACCTTAATCATGATTAGTTTCTCATTTTTATAACGGTCTTCATAGTTTATTCCATTTTCGACATTTCAACACTGTCCTTTATATACATCCAATGCATTTCGGGGCGTATCTGCCCCTTCGTCAGGGAAAGGATACTGAAATAAAATCAAATGAGGCGTAATGAAGATAGGGTAAATGGGTGGGATCATCGTGCTGTGGTGGCTAGGCGTGGTCTGGGAAGGGCAATCGTGTGATGTTATAGGTTCACCTTAAACAATCCTAAACCCGTGGGGAAGTTGGGGAAAATTATATACAGTGGCGCTTACGTGTGTCAGGTCTCAGGTGCCTCAAGAATCTGAAATCAAGAAGTATGTGGGTCATTTCATTATGTTCGGCGATAAAGGGTTCAGCACAGGGATCTTGATAAGCAGTGTGGCTGCCGGTATATCTGAGGACTAACCTGGTCAAAAGGTAGTGGTGAGTCGTGGGACTTCCATACTTCAACAGCGGTCAGGACGGAGGCGTCTGCTGCCGCGTTTGATCGTCTGGGGTTATGGCGATCACGTGGTGATGGAAAGTGACGAAAGTTTAGACTGTGTAGGTGTTCAGTAGTCTGTTTTCCGAGGGAGTGTGAGTGTGTGGGATAGTGCTGCGGTTAGAAAATGTGCACAAGGGATATCTGAAGAGATCGTGCGATTACTAAGATGAATGACACCAGATATAACAATAAATAAATTTAGATAAATTTAGCTTTGAAAATGAAGAATAGAAAAATAAAGAATAAAGAAAACGTTAATTACACACAGGTATCACTGTGGTGCCCCAATGGTCGCATTTACAGGTAACAAGAGAGTTCAATTCTATCGTTCAGCCCCAATGGCTTCTGGGTAGAAAGTCTCTGAATCCAGGTGTTTTCCCGTTGAAGGAGGTATTTAGTATTGTCTCTACCTTCAATTTTCACAATGGTCTCTAGTATGATGAATTTCAATTGGGAAATGTTATGATTTTGTTCTAGGAAATGAGTGGCTATTGTGGACTTAGTGTTTTTCAATCGGATGTTGGACTTATGTTCTATCAGTCTAGTTTTAATTTTTCGTTCCGTTTTGCCAACGTAGAGTTTTCCACAGGGACATTTCAGGGCATAGATGAGGTTACTTGAATCGCATGTAGCATTGACTTGTAGTTTTATTGTGTTACCTTTCATCGGATGGTTGAATACATTTCCTTTTATGATGCTATTGCAATTCCCGCAATTTAAACATGGTTTGGTTCCAGTGTATTTGGTCGTTGGGGTGTGATTATATTGAGCCAGTTCTCCTATATTTCGTGCTCTGGTGAATGCAAATAGAGGAGGTTCCATGAAAATTTGGTTGAAGTCGGGTTCCAAATTTAACAATGGCCAGTGTTGATATATTATCCTTTTGAATTTTGAGCTAGCTGTTGAATATTTAGAAACTGCCACGATGCGGGTTTGTTGTTTTTTAGTGCTTGGTTGCAATAGTTTTGATCTGTCTATCTTCGAAATTTTCTGTGCTGATTCCTCAATGATTTCCGGTGGGTATCCTCTATTGTGAAATTTGCGGCCGACTTGTTCAATTCTTTGTGTAGATTTGTTGGGATCAGATGTAATTCTTTTTGCTCGTGCCATTTGAGAAAATGGGAGATGTTTTTTCAAGTTGAATTCATGAAAACTTGTATAGTGGAGCATGTTGTTCCTATCTGTGGATTTAGTGAATAAGTCTGTTTCAAATCCTTGTTGGTTAACAGAAACTTTGACATCCAAAAAGTTAACACTGGTTTCCGATATTTCCCAAGTGAGCTGGATACGTTCATCGATTAGGTTGAATTCAGTCAATAGGTTTAGTAATTTTTCTTTGGTGTTTTTCCAGACGATGAAAATGTCGTCGATGTATCTTGTCAGTAGTAGTAGGTTGTCTGTCCATTCGGTTTTGGAGAAGATGTGGGTTTCTTCGAATTGCTGCATAAAGATGTTGGCGTATACAGGCGCCGCTGAATTGCCCATGGCCATGCCAGCTAGTTGTAAGTACCATGTGTCTTGGTATTTAAAATAGCTTTGATACAGGGTAAATAGCATGAGTTCCATCAGGAATGTTTGGAATTGTGTGTCTATGGTAGACTCTAGTAGAGTTTTTTCAATTGCTTCTATGCCAAGAGAGTGTGGTATGGATGTATATAGTGAACGTACGTCTGCTGTACATAGAATTAGTTTGTCTTCCGGATTGATGTGAAGGTTGTTCAATTTGGAAATGAAGTCAGTGCTGTCTTTGGTGTATGTCCTCATTGATTGTACTGCGGGTTGTAGGTATTTGTCTATCAGTTGTCCAACTGGTTCATGGATGCTTCCACATGTGGAAACTATAGGTCTCATGGGTGGGTCCATTAGGTTTTTGTGGATTTTGGGTACCATTCTAAGAGTTGGGCTCTTAGGGTTAGATTTGATTAAGAAGTTCTTTGTTCTGTCATTGATTATCCCCTGTTCATGTGCTTTTTCCAAAATGGTTATTAACGTTTTCATGAATTCCGCTGTGGGGTTGTTATCCAATTTCATATATGTGTTCGTGTCTGGAATATGTTCCATGACCTTTGAATCATACATGCTTTGGTCCATAATGACTAGTGCTCCCCCTTTGTCAGCTTTCATGCATCTAATCTGCTCATTTGTTGATATCTTTTTCAAAGTATCGTTATCTTTTTGTGTGATGTTTTTCTTGCGTTTCTTGCCATGTTTGATGTTAAGTAGGTCCTGTTTGACTCTGTTTTCAAATAAATCCAGTGTTTTGTGGCTAATAGGCGATTGGAATGTACTGTGTGGTCTTAATCCTAGTAGTTGGTCAGGCTCCTGATTGGGTTGTTTGGGTAGAACGTTATCAAAGAAGTGGCGTAACCGCAGTTTACGCATAAGTTTGAAAAAGCTTACTTCAAGTTCCAAATTGTCAGTATGGGTGGTTGGTACAAATGACGTACCCTTTTGTAAAAGTCGTTCTTCATGTTCAGTGAGTTTGTATTTGCTGATGTTGATGACCAGTTGGTCTATGTTTGTGTCTTCTTGGGTTTCTTGTCCTTGATGGTTCCCGTTGCACTTCTCGTGATTGGTGGTTCTTTTTCCTTCTCTTTTTCTTTTGTTCTGTCCTCTCCGGGGTCGCCTTTTTGTGCCTGGCCCTGTTCTAAAAAAGGACTTGATTCTCTGGCTTGACTGGTAGTTGGTTGCTGAGCTTGGTCCGTATCTGTGGTGGTTTTTGTGGGTTGAGTTCTCCTTGGTCTCTGAGAATTGTCACTGCCTGATGATGACGTTTCTGTTTGTGAATTGTAGTGTCTGTTCCTTTCTTTTTTGGGCGTATATTTCGGCCCATGTATATACCTCGCCGAGTCTGTAGTCGAGGGTATCCCTCTTATATTTGCGAATCTTACGGTCGTTTATGTCGTTGGTGTGTTTCTCCATTTGGGTTTGTATGTCCTCTAGTATGGTTTTAAGATCTTCCTCGGTAAGCATTTTTGATAATTCTGTAGTTGTTTCTGTAATTTCGATGGTCAACTCATCCAGTATTCCAGATAGTTCTTCGATGATTAAAAGGATAAGATCCAAGGAGCATTTATTCAAAATTTCATACCACCTTTCCTGAAATTTCTTTGAGTTTTTACAAAGCGATGGTTTAAGGGCAATCCTTAAGCCCCTCGGTATACGTTGGTTGCGTTGGTATTTCACCAAAGTGCTGGCATGTAGTTGTTGATTGATACGTCTCTTGCTTAGGTATATTAATTGTCTGATATGTTGCTCTTTGGAGCGGGTGGTGGTTTCCTGCGCGTTTTCTTCCCTAATTAATGCATAGATTCGATCAGCTTCGTCTGATTTAAACGCGAACGTGGAGGCTCTGGCCTCAGTGCTTTTTGCAATATCCTCGTAAGTGTTCATGGTGGTTTGTGGGCGAGCAATCTGTGCTGGACACGGATGTGTAAAACTGAGTTTAGTGGTAAAAGTGTACCAGGTGTGTTAAGGAGGAGAGAGTGTCTAAAGAAGCATATAAGCCAGGGAAATGTTTTGAAATTGATTTTTAATCCATTCAATATATGCTTCAAATGTGGCTATCCAGCTCATGGCAAAGTTGGGAAAGGATGTTCACACAACTTTTTACCTGCGAATATTGTAATAAGGTTGGACATTTTGCGAGAGTGCGCCAAGGGCAAAAGAAGCAGGTGGACACATTGATCAATGTATTCTACTGAATACAGCGACACTGGGTTTTTGAATGTCCAAGATGCTCTTTAGGATATGGTATTAGTGATTGTAGTAAGTTCCATTTAGGGCCGTCTTTGGTTCTACCTTATTTTAGCCGAACTGCACATTGTAGGCCACTTTGCTTTGCACAGCCACACATAACACATTTATTTTGTACCATGAAATTATTTTAGAAATACACTGTACATGTTTTTGTTATTCAGTTCTTCTTCTTAGGGTTCCGTCTGAATATTTTGTACAAGGTCGATCAACATAGTGCCCTGTTTTTCTGTGCTCAGTAAAGCAACACATCCTAACATTTAGACACAACACAGAGGCACAGCTGCTGTTTTCCAACATGGCACTTGTAATCATATAAACCGAGACTTGCCCTTTGGAAAAAAGAGAGGAGGATTCTAGCAGAGGGTAAAGGTCTTGGAACAGGCACACCAGCCTTGCGCAACCTGGGATGCGGACCAGCTAACTACAAATGCCAAATATGGCGTCTGGAGCTAATCACAGACTTCCCATATATATCACTGGGCTCACATAGTGAGGGTAGGCTTAGGCAGATATATCATTTACTATGGTAGTTCATTTCATCGTATACAGTTTGCTCATAATGCTGATTACTTTGCTCAGTTGTATATATTTTCTAATCGCAGCACAATTGCTTCATAATGGAGCACGATCATTTCAATAAATATTGTAAACTTTCTTTGTGTCTATCTTTTGTTTATTATTGATATGCACGAGTGAGAAACAAAAGGTGATGATCTGTTTCAACAGGACTAGAGAGTTTTGTTCTATGTTGCCAATTCACTTGTTACTTTGGAAAGATGTTGAGAGCTAGTCGGATTGAGCCTATAGTTACTGATGTGCTATGGTGACTCAGTCCCTACATTCTGACATCCTGTGATCTCAAGCACAGTTCTATTTACAAACAGAATCCCTGCAACATGACCCCACCAACAATGGTCTTGTACTTATTACACGAGTAGCACTTGTGCGGTCCATATTAGCCCTTACACCAACCACTGAAGACGTCTGTGGTGTTGGGGATTAATCATCCACAGTATTTTAGGAAGCACCTAGTTCTGTTGGTTGTCCAAGCTTGAACTTTTAAAAGGATAACATATTTTTTTGTTTGCACTTTGTTTCCATTGCTTTTCTGATCATGGCTGCACCATAACCAATTCCCATTGCAGACAATTGCAGACCTGCAGTCCATAAGCATGAAACTTTCCATGTACTTACTAATGCAGGTGGTGACTTTAATTTTGTAGTTGAATCCCACGATGGCTATCGCTTTGAAGTCTTTTATTCTTGAGTCAGTTTTCCAGCTGTAGATGAAAATTTAAAATGTTAAAATATGAGCAAACCTGTAAATGACATAAATGTAATTTATTATATATTTTTTTAACAATAATGTATTAACAATTAATGTGTAGTTTTTAAACAGTAGCTGGCAGTGTTAGACTGTGACTGGATTTTATCTAACAGGAAACATGGTAAAAGTATGTGTGGAAATGAATCGCGTTGTTGAAGCCCACGATGGCTATTGCTCTGAAGTTTTTATTCTTGGGTCAGTTTTCCAGCTGTGGATGCTCAAAGCAACATAGTTCATGATTACACAATTGTTGCACCACCCCAGGTATATAGAGCACAATTGAGCATAGAAATACTACTTTCACATAGGGAACATCAAACTTAGGTCTGTGGTGCCCTTCCACATGTACTTGCACCAGTGGGCACAGGTCCTCTCAGCAATGAAGTGGCCACCTAGCCATCATTAGCTGGTTGTACACCATTCCCTAATTTAGTGACTCTCAATGCTCAAGAGCTACAATAAGTATGCAATGGTCTAGTTAGACTATATAAATGCTAACTGACTATCTTTCACAAACCTTGTTGGCTGTCCCAGCAAGTGCTGGCCTGCCAGGGCAAGCTCAGTTGCCAGCAGTGCCAACGATAAGTTCTGTAATTGTTCATTTAGTTATGGGCAAAATTCTCATCAATCGAGAGGACAATCCATTTTGGATCACTGAAAACATCGATCAAATCAAAGTTGTGTTTACTCTTACGGCACCACAGGACAACCACAGAATATTGACTACATGCTTACCCCATGGACCGGTTCCCTCAAGAGGTGACTGTAACACTTGGGGCACAGTGTTTGCTGCAGTCTATAGCATGAGTCATGGTACTCCGTCTATGTCAGTCTTCCTGGAGGTTTAAAATAAAAAACAAATATAGAGTGAACATGGGGCAGCTGCTGCCCTGGATTTGGTGATGAAATAAATGGGAGATTTCCCAGTGGTGACCGCAATTATTCTGTCTAACATTAAAGATGAAGAAACTTCTCTGGCAAGCCGACAGGGAAAGTGAGTTGTCTAAAATTATTGCTGATGTCTTTACTTCATTGGGACACAATAATTTGTGAACCTGAGCTACTAAACCACCACTTGGCAAACCTAGTTTCGACAAGGACGCCAACCAGAACGCTGAGTTTGTTATCACTTTATCTGCCACTTTATCTGTGCATGCACACAGGAAATCCCTCTGCTGTTTACAGCAGTGTCCTAATTTTCTTTCCCAGCCTCAAGAGCAGGGGAAGAGCTTTCCCTGCCATTTGCATCAGGAGACTTGGGGAGGCCTCACTATGCTTGACCTAGCCAAGGAGCACCGACAGGGCCAGTGAGGCCCCATTGAGCCCCATGATGGCTGTTCCCACCATGGGCTCTGTCCTCTGGCCTGCTGCCCTGCCGCCCTGCCACCCTGCTAAGGGACGTGGATCCATCAGGCCTGGCAGGTCTTCCCCTACTTTGCTAGGTTCCAAAGCTCTCACCGGGGCCAAGTGTCCACCATCTCCTGAGCCATTTTAGGTCCTTAGCACCCTATCCCCCAGTGCTTTTTTTTTTTTAATGAAAGGGGAGGAGGACCGTGTGGCATTCTCCCGGGCTCTTTATATGGCCCTAGGGACCCCATCTTCCAAGGCTGGATCTATTTAATTTAAGGGGAGTGGGCCATGAAGCCCACCTCCTTGAACCTTATTAGGTCATGGGGACCCCATCCTCCGGGGCAATTTTCGTTTAAATACAAAAGAGGCAGGCCGCAAGTTCTCCCTCCTTGAGCCTTATTAGGCCCCGGGGACCCCATCCCTCATCCCCAAAGCCTATTTTTTATGAACAGGGAGGGGGGCTTAGTGACATTTTTTGCTGATTTTTTTTGGGGGGGCCTAGGGGGTCAGGGTATCTCTACCCTACCCCCTTATATATTTTTCTTTTGTTTCTTTCAGGACAGGAGACTAATTTTCCAGGTCCTGTAATGGCTGCCAGCAACATTTTTCTCATGCTGCTGGCAGCAAATCAGAGCGCTCACTCCCACAGGAGTCTGACTCCTGCAGGAGCACGTTGGCTCAAGGCAATACAGCTCCCTGGGCCAATTAGAACATTCCAGTTTTAAATTGGCACTCCCGTCCAGATATACCATTGTGTTTGATCCATTAATTTCTCAAAAATTACTCAATGGACTTACACAAAATCATGAAAAGCACAACCAATGGACCACGATCTATCTTCCTGCCAAATTTGGTGTAATTCTGTTTGGCACTTTTTGCGGCACATCGTCTTAAGGAAGCCTATGGGAAATGCTTGGGGATTAGCATTTTGGGACCTCACTTTTTCTTTGCCCATATATAGTGGATCACCCTGAAACTTTCCATGCACAAACTAGTCCATAAGTAGCACCTTTTTGGAAAGTTTCATGGCGATTTGTCATACAGTGCCAAAGTTATTAGAAACACAGAAAATGCTTTTCCAATGGAGCAGCTGACATATCTACAACTACCTAGTGCTGGTCGTCGTCACTAGGTAATCTATATGTGTGTGTGTGTGTGTGTGTGTGTGTGCGTGTGTGTGTGTGCACGCTTGTATATTTATACATATATATATATATATAAATATATATATATATATATATATATATATATATATATATATATATATATATATATATTACCTACTGGCGGTCGCCAGTAGGTATATATAGTTAGGATTTTTTCTCTATGGGATTTTTGAAAATTCTATGTCTAATAACTTTGGCGTTTGTGGACGGAATTGGCTGAAATTTTCAGGAAAATGGCACATTTTGTTTCTGAGCAGCCCTTGAAAATTTGGGGGGGGTTCGTCAAGGGGGGGCCGAGAAAAAAGGGGGGTCCCAAAACGTGTTTTTAACATTGAGTTTTCCATAGGGCGGTTGGCCTCACTTTTAGCCCGAACGGCTGAATGGATTTGCACGAAACTTGGCAAAATTGTAGGGACTGGTAGCCCGATGTGCCTTTTGTAGGTCTCAATATATGTGCTCCAGTGGATTTTGAGAAATTAACGTTTAAAAAAAGATATATATCTGTAACAGCGGACCAGGCAGCGCTCCGGTTCGCGTACTTTACGCGCAACGGAGCTTTGTGAAGCGAAGCTGATTGGTTCTCCGGCGTCTGTCAACATTCCAAAAAGTCCGTAGCGGCCGCCATCTTGTCTCTCGGTAGGATCGAGAGACAAGAGGAGGTCAAAACAAAGGGGGAAATAACTATAAGGGGGCATAGTAGATCCTCGCTGACCCCCTAGGTTTGATGTGGAGGTTTTAAAAGGGCCCCGCGGGGCAAAAAAAAATAATAATAATAATAATCGAACGGCTGAATGGATTTGCACGAAACTTGGCAAAATATTAGGGACTGGTAGCCCGATGTGCCTTTGCTAGGTCTCAATATATGTGCTCCAGTGGATTTTGAGAAATTAACGTTCAAAAAAAGATATATATCTGTAACAGCGCTCCGCTTCGCGTAACGGAGGTTTGCGAAGCTGATTGGTCATTCTGTCACTGGGCTATAGTTGGGCTACATCTGGCTGATATTTGGGCTACATTTGTTTTTTTGTGTGTCTGGCGGCCATCTTTGGGCTACATTGGGCTACATTGGGCTTCATTGGGCTACATTTGGGCTCCATTTGGGCTCCAACATATATATAGGCCAATGTAGCCCAATATATATTTTTCAAAGTTAATTTTCGTAAAAACCACTGGAGCATATATCTTGAGACATAGCAAAGGCACATCGGGCTACCAGTCCCTACAATTTTGCCAAGTTTCGTGGAAATCCATTCAGCCGTTCGAGCTAAAAGTGAGTCCAACCGCCCTATGGAAATGAAGGAAATGAATGGGTAATTTGTAATTAGCAAATAGCTAATCGCAAACTAGGAATGGTAAAGAATCGCTATTTATTCCTTAAAGTTCGCTATTTAGGAAATGCAAAAAACTTTGATGATACATATGGCGGTTCATCTCTAACAAGATAAGAGGCATAGGGATACATTTATGATGACTGGCGCATCACCAGGGATGTGTTAGTCATTCTGTGCCGCTGTTCCGTCACCTATGGTGTGCTGCATTTACAATGCGGCGCATCATGGGGCAAAAACAGCACAGATGCGTGATGTATCTGTGCCGTAAAGGTGGCGCATTGCTGGAGTTGTATCGCAAGTGTGATGAAGCTCCAGCAAGGGTCGGGGGTGCCCCTGTCGCAGGGTTTCTGTTCTCACACAGAACTGTGGACAGAGGATTGGAACCTCGGCGAATTAGGGTGTCCCAAAACTCACGTTAGTAATCAAAAACTCCTTAGCAAGCTAGGTACAGTGTCACATTGGATATAACAAACTCTCAATGTTTAGACAATCCAGAATATGAACTTATAGTACCTCAGGATACGTGGAACTCATGAACAGTCGGTCGTTATATATTTCTTAGAAACCAGAACATGGAGTTAAGAAGAACACATGTGTATTTGAAATGTTTATTTACTAATGCCGTCTTCTCAGGAGTAGTATCTTAGATAATAGAAGTACACATATTATCAGTAGCAAAATTACCAGCATAGTTACTAGTACATAAAAAGCGAATGGTGACAGTATGTTAACATGCTGTAAATGAATAAGAGTTAGCAACACTTATAAGCAGCCGCGGGCCGTGGAGGGAGTTACGGTGGGGCAGGGAGGCGGGGAGGGGGAGGGGCAAGGTAGAGAGGGCTCCACCCTGCTTCTCCCCCTCCCCGCCTCCCTGCCTCACCGTAACTCCCTCCACGGCCCGCGGCTGCTTATATCTCACCCTCCCTAATACACATATTATATTATTTGCTAAGAAGGTCTCTTTGTGTTGGTTTAGGGCGTGCCCATACTTTAGTGTCTTAGATTTGAAGGAATCACATCAGCATACACCAGCTCTCTCTTCATGTGAACCGCATCAACTGTTGTGTATGTGTGTTCGGCAAAGCAATATAAAACCCGCCTCATGCCCAGAATTGGCAGAAGTTGCACTTATGTTATGAGTATGAAGTCGTGGAGATCAGACCTCATAACAATTCTGTATCGTGTTGTTCTTGAAACTTTAGCACTCGCTGTACAGATATAGTTTAACAAGCAAAGCAGATAGTAGAGCAATAACATATTATTCTCATGTAAACCACGATGAACTACTAGGTGGAAAGCTAAAGCGACAACTAAGTGTCGTGTGCAGAAGTTGCAAAAAAGAAAAAATGGCGTTTAAACCGGTAATGAGCCCATGCTAACTTAACACGGTGTAAAGATATCCAGGACCTAGATGACACCTCCCCATGATCCGGAAACGAACTGAATAAGATAATAGAAGTGCCATCTCATGAGAGCAGATTGCAAGTTTATATGTGGACGGTCCGCAAGGTAAAGCATTAAAAACTAGGAAAATTTAATGCTAAAGAAAAATAAAACAGCCAAGTACTTTATCGAGTCTTAAGCCAATAGGCAAGGTAAATAATAAAAACTTGACAAATAAGTCAATGAATTGTCAATGAAATGCTAGTACTCAGCATATCAAACATGAAAAAGGTCTATGACATAACTGTGTATGCAAAATAAGCTGCAACAGCCTCCAATAGGAAGTCACCGTCTTCATCCGAAAACAGTTCAGCCATCCAATTTAAAAGCGGAAAAGAACATACGTGCTCTCCCAGCACCGGATCCTCTATCACCATCAGAGGACAGCTCGGTGGGTTTTCAAGAAAGCTCTGTTCCAAGAAAGACTGTGCTGCCGCCAGTAAATTCCAGGGACCAAGTAGTCCATGCATCAATGCCACAGCCATAATCCTTTCGCCAGGACAAACCAACTCGTGAGTAATGATAGGAGTCATCAGCTGATTAAAGTCGACGTCAGGAGAAACCGGTCCGCAGAGACACAAATCAATGGCCCAATCGAAATCACAGGTCAGGCAGTGAAATACAGGCTGGACACAGGTGAAGTAGGAGAATCGAAAAGATAATCCATATGCCGTGCTTAATATCGCCAACGGCATTGTGCCATAATATTCTAGCATGCGATTGCGGAACAGTGTCAGCAGCTGCAGGGTGGGAGGTTGCATAGGAGGGACATCCATATTTAAAAATGTAAAAAAGCACAAGAGCGTCCGCTGGTAATGCAAGTAAAAATGCCAATCCACGAACCGGAGTGGAGAAAATAGAATGAAAGGAAGCAGGGATGACTCCAAAGATTTTCTCAAATGAAGTCACGAGACCACTGGTAACAACTTTAAAAAAGTGCGCCAGGGTCTTTGTGGAGGATGCGTTAAAGATAGTCGGAACCATCTTGCTGAAATTGAAAGGCAAATCTGAATTAAAAGTATTCCTTTTATCGTAACAGTAAGTGAACGGGTTATTTGCTGCAGAAATGTTCTATTTCCTCCCACACATGAACATAGGGAGTTTTCAATCTGGCCACAAATACCAACCTTGGGACAGATTTCAACGGCATGGCAAGAATAAGAGTTCTTTTGTCTCAGAGAGAGGTGGCCTTGAGTTCGGCCCGTGAAACTTTCGTGCTTCACATAGCGAACACCCGTACAGAGGTGCAGACCCTTTTCAATTAACTCAGAACAATCTTCATTATTGAGCATCAAATAACTACCATTTTCCAACAACTTGAACGTGGGGATGATAGCAGGAACTGGCGTGCCTTGCAACACGCAAGCCATATTTGGTCGGTGTTTGTTGCATGAACCGTGTAACTGTATGTGCCTACACATTAGTGAATGATCTGGCGTCTCAGTGCATTCCTCTCCATTCAGATAAACTTCTTGATCATCTTTGAAACATCTGTATGTGTATGGAAGCGACCAGACCTCATGAAGAAAAGCACTACCTAAAGGTTCATAACGACCTATTGGTATATATTTCATACAATTTGAAAACTTATATAAAGCAAAAGGCAGCGTTATTAAACCGTGGATAAGGCACGTTGCCAAAAAACCCGCAATCCTCTGCTGATGATGTCACTGAGCATGTCATGAATGATGTAATATGTGACATCATCAGCAGTGGATTACGGGTAATAGTATCTCTAGTTTACTCCCCTATAGCTGTCTTTCTTTTAACATAAGTGTCTGTTTCCTTCCCTTATACTTACTGTTTTTGGTTCGCTTCTAGTTCGCGTACCGGCGAGCGAACTGGGAAGCGAACTAAGAGAAATAGAGGTTGGCACAGTTCCAAATATTGTACCAATTTTTTAATAACGGGGAGGTAGTTCTGAAAAGAACTTTTTTTTTTATTGTTTTTGTTGTTTTATATTTTTTTTATTATTTTTCGGAACATTTTTTTACTTTTTTTGAATTTTTCTGAAGTTTTATATTTTTTTGGGTTTTTCTTGGAGGGGGCAATGAAAACGATTCATTGTAAAGGGCTCAACAGGAGCAACAAAACAAAAAAAGAAGTATTTATTATTTTGGGCGTTTCGTACAAACTTGCATATGATAGTCAATAGCTCTGTTGATCAGAGTGATGCTTTTTTCTCCGTAGGAAATGAATCCATCGCAAAATACGCAGGTGTGTTTTACTTCACCAAATTTCATTTGTATATTTGGCACCATCTCCCTGCCCTCTGGTCCCGTTACTTCCGGTACAACAGATCTTCTGGCCATAATAGGGAGATTATCTAGGTCGTTCCGAAACTGTGCAGCACTGTAGTTGTTAGGATGCCACCTAGTCATATGGCGATGCATTGTGTAGTTTCCGAAACTGTATTTTTTCTCGGTTCCTCTGGACAGTCTATCTTGACATATAAGGCAAGTTACGTATCTTGCATTTACTTTTTTCTGACCTTTGGGAATTTTAAAAAATTGCCAAATGAAGTTTTCTTTCCGGTGAGACGTCCTGGGCTGCTCAGGCAAAAACTGCCTCTCTTCGTGCTCGTCGTCCTGTTCCTCTTCTTCTTCTTCTTGTTGAATTATAACTTGAGCAGGTGGTCCACTCTTCCTTGGATGTGGTGGAGGTGGTGGGGAAGCACCAGCTGAAGCTACTAAAGAAGCCATTGCTCAGTGATCACAAAGGGTCTTTCTCTCACAATGATGAAAGTCAGAGTGAGGAAAGAAGGAGGGATTTTCATCATTTGGGAAAAACAAGAGTTCTCAACCAATCAAAAGTGTTCATTTTAGATTATATGACCTAGTCTTACATCATTAGGAAACCAAAAGTGAAATGAACCAATGAAAAGTGTTATTACCAAGTCACATGACTTGCTGTGTTTACGTTAAGCGCTTTGCAGGGCCTCCCGGTTTGCTTCCAGAAACCTGCGCTTTGCGACTCGCTTCGCGTACCAGTTCGCTAACGTAGCACGTCATATGACGTATCACGCGACAACGTGAAACGTCATGCGGACGGGAGGCGTCACGATGTTGTTTTCTAACGCGGCACTTGCGGTAAAGAAACGTTTACCGGCTCGCGGTCTATTTCACGGCATCAAGGTCAGCTAACGGGAAGCTTCCCGATTCGCGAAGCGGGAACGAAGAAAAAAAAATATTAAAAAAAAAAATTATTCATAAACATATAAAATATATTTTGGGATTTAAAGAAGAATACATTTTACAGCTACAGATATTAGCTGTTAAAAAACCAATGAAATTCACAGAAAAAACCATAGGTTATAGACCATATATAGTTAGGAATTAGCATTTACAAAACCTTGAAAATTCACTGAAAAAACCACAGGTTATAGACCATATATAGTTAGGAATTAGCATTTAGAAAACCTTATTTTACTCACACAAAACCATTGAAATTCCATATATAGTTAGTTGCACTAACTATATATCGTGCACCCGCAATCCACTGCTGATGATGTCACATATTACATCATTCATGACATGGTCAGTGACATCACTGATGACATCACTGATGACATCTCAAATGACATCACTGATGACATCACTGATGACATCTCATTTGACATCAATGACCACATCACTGATGATATCATTCATGTGACAATACAATGCATCTCCTCACATTTTAATATAACCTCTGTTTCACCCAGTGTTAAAAAGAGAGTATAATTTTTGAAACCATTGACACACCAATACTAGTTACTACATACGCACTCACTGATTGCTACGTCTACACACACCTTCACTCATTCACCCATACAATCATTCATACATACAATCACTCATCTTTACAACACTATCATATGCACTCATACACCTATACAGACACTCACAGTCTGCCACTCATCCATGGAGTTACTCACACACCTAGTCAGTCCTGTAAAGAATCAATGACACTTCCATTTTCTTGTCTATACAGTTAAACATAGAGCACCTTACATTTTCAAACATATACTAACACATACTTACCTTCTTATACAATCATTGATACAAGTACAGATTGATCTGCACAGAGTCACACACCTCCCAGCTAGCCACACACACACTCAGTCTCCCATACAAATACTTGGGCAATCAATCAATAACCCATATAGTTACTCATATAGCTACTGATCAACACATGCAGCAGTTTACAGAACAACAGACATAATGATGCACAAATTAAGACAGTTTAGTCACTAACCCATGCAGTCAGTGAGACACATTTAATCACTCACTCATACAGTCAGTCATGCACCTACTAAATCCTTCGTCCAGACACTTACACATCCACTCATTCTTCAATATGTAAGACATATTTAAACTTTATAGAAACAAAAAATCACTGGATGTTGTTATCAGTGATGTCATCAGTGATGTCATTTGAGATGTCATCAGTGATGTCATCAGTGATGTCACTGACCATGTCATGAATGATGTAATATGTGACATCATCAGCAGTGGATTGCGGGTGCACGATATATAGTTAGTGCAACTAACTATATATGGAATTTCAATGGTTTTGTGTGAGTAAAATAAGGTTTTCTAAATGCTAATTCCTAACTATATATGGTCTATAACCTGTGGTTTTTTCAGTGAATATATATATATATATATATATAACAATCCAGCCAGTAGCCGCGCCTAACATTCCAAGTGCAGAATCCAGCGCGTGGACACAAAAAGTACGCCCAAAGCCAAGCCAGTCTTTCGATATTTGTTGCTTTTATTTAATCGTAAGGTGCAGGGTGAAAAAATGCCGAACAGACGCATTTCGGACAAAGCGTCCTTGCTCACTGTTGGCGGGAATGTGGACCACAGTTCATATATATAGCGTACATTTCACGATACCGCGCCCAAATTCGAAAAAAAGTGTATAGAAATAGACATAGGACTCACACATTGCCTAAGCCTATATTGAAACGAAAATGGGCGCCATTTTAGAATGGTGCAGGTACAATACTGTCAAAGCATAAAATGTCATTACAGATAATTATTGTACAGCTGTACGCTAATAGTTTGTGATGGGGCAATTGCAAAATTTATACATATCGGATCAAAACGCGCAAATAACGATACAAATATCCATTAATAGAGACAATATATATAGAAATTTTATATATATATATATATATATATATGTATATGAGCCTTGTTCAAATGACAATGTTCAAGTGCATGGTTGGCCCTTATAAAGCGCCAGTGATAGGTCAATTAACATCACATGTGAGGGCTGTGTATGGACATAAACAACATACTTGTCACCAAAGAAATAAGGAACAAAAAACTCATTACATGAATACAATTTATATTCCACGAATACCGTTTGCATTGGCAGAAATATTTTCCAATTTATTTACCGAATTGAATGACTGGTTTCTATTAGCTTATGTTGAAGTCCATATGCCACTCTATAGTGGCGTTTTGCATTATCTCCACATAAGGAAAGCATCGTCTTCAAATTCAGTCAACAACAATTTATAGATGCTTTCCCCCCATCGTACGTAATGCAGCATACGAATACGCATTACCATATCATTTTGTCATTTGTTCACTAAAATGTTTTTGAATGTGTTTTAGCTCCACACAGAACGAATGTTCCAGTTTCAGCACATCCTGTTTAAAATGTGCCTTTAGGCTCTGAAAAGTTGAGTGCACACTTGTGTTACTGGAAGAGAATCAGGGGTGCGGCTATACATTAGGGTGGGCATCTTTCTTTCACAGTAAACCATTTAATCACTCTGTGCCTATAATGCTATAAATACAAGGGCACTTGTTTGAGACTCTTCTGCTACCATAAAATGCTTTAGAAACAAGCTTTAAGGTAAGCAAGCATTAGCAGCTGGGTCTAATGTGACAACCCATGCAAACACAAACATGCAGAAATTATGTTCCACGCAACAGTACAACAACATCATATTCAGTGGTGGTGAAGAAGGTGGTATTTGTGGTAGTGCTGAAGGTATTAGAGGTGATGCTATCAGTGGTATTGATAGTGGTGTTGTGGTGTTAGTAGTGGTATTGGTGTGGTTGCATTGTGCTATTGGTTGTGGTATTGTGGTTGTGGTGGGGATGCTGGTGTTGGTGGTAGAATAGACAGTGGTACTGGTGGTGCTGTCGCTGCATTATTGGTGTTGGTAGTAGTATTGGTGGCGTTGCTATTGGTGGGCTTGTGGTATTAGTGGTATTCGTGGTGGTAATGATGATGTTAATGGTGTTATGGGTGATATTGGTGATAGTACTGTTGTGGTGGCGTATTGTTCTGCAGTTGGTGTTAATGATTGTCATTGGGGTTGTATTGGGGGTGGTGGTATTGATGATGTGCAACATACTGGCTATGTGGTACTAAGATGGTGTTTTTGGTAACAAGGGGGGAGGGAGCACACTGCCTCTCATCCCAGCTCAGTTCACCCCATTACATTCTGGTAAATGCAGTGCGCTTACTTCACAGTTGCTCTAGTTTTACACCAAAGTTGGTGCAGGTTGTGCTGTTATCTCTAGACACGTGTTTCTGGGTTTAGCCCTTCGTCGGTAGAGAGCAAAAGTAGTAGGGAGCAGAGAAAAGTCATCTGGGGTTGCTGAAATGCTGCCCAAGTCGTCACAGGTCACAGAACCACTCCACTGGCACACAGATGCATCCCAGGTGAGCTTGTCATCTTGTTGGCTTAAGGAAGCCTTTTAAACACAAAGGGGGACGGAGTACACTGTCTCTCATCCCAGCACAGTTTACTCACTGTTCACCCTATTGCATTCTGCTAAAAGCAGTACACTTAATTCAAAGTTGTTGTAGTTTTTCCTCAAAGTTGGTACAGGTAGTGCTGTTATCTCTAGACACCTCTTTTTGGATGTAGCCCTTCATCAGTTGAGAGGTAGAGAGCAGGGAAAAGTCATCTGGGGTTGCTGAGATGCGGCCCAAGTCTTCACAGGTCACAATACAACTCCACAGACGTACAGGTGCAATCCAGGGGAGTTTTTTCAGTTTGTTGGCTCAAGGGAGCCTTTTAAACACAAGAGGTTAGGGTAGGCACATTGCCTTCTTTCCCAGCACAGTTCACCTAATCTGGTACATGCAGTAAGCTTACTTCAAAGTTGCTATGGTTTATCCCCAAAGTTTATGCAAGTATTACTGTTATCCCTAGACACTGTTTATTGGATTTACCCTTCCGCAGTAGAGAGCAGAAGTAGTAGAGAACAGTCAAATGTCACCTGGGGGTGCTGAAATGCTACCCAAGTCTTCACAGGTCACAGTACCACTCCACAGGCACACAGATGCATCCCAGGTGAGCTCGTCAACATGTGGGAGCTATTCTCTGATTCAAATCATATATGCATATTAATAAGAATCAAATCCAATTGAAACTAAAACACAGAGATGTTTATACATGTATTTTTATGGCCTATGCATATCTAGGCATCAATTAGGCCTCGAGTCCATCTTTGAAAAGATGGCAGCTGTCTCATAATAATCATTGTGCATTTATTCTTCACATTCTGACTCTGTACACAGCAAAGTGTGCATTGTTTGTTTTCCTAATGCTGTTTTCAAAGAACTCTGGAAAGCCTTCACCATATTCAAGGCTCTTGCTGCTCACTTGGGCAGGACATCTATGAGTCTTCCATTGTTTATTGTAACACATTTGTTCAGTTACCTCCGATGAAATTAGGTCAGAAGGGGCAAATCAATATTCATGTAGTGGGCTAGTGCTAATATGGTGGGATGTGTGACTTTTTATAATGCTGAATTGTAATTTGCTAATTAAATGATACATATGCTTACCCGATTCCTCCTGTGCAATTCTTAATTGCTTTCTATGGTGAAATTCGTTATAAAAGACCCCTGAATTTGAGGGTGAGCAACAGTCTTTTTTGAGCCTACATGTATGATCCCCCAGTCTCTGCAATTCCTGCACATTGTAGATATAGGCTATTAGGCTGTTTTTCAGATTTTGGTCATTATTGCACCTATTTTGTTTTACTGCGAGAACTTACTAGCAATTGATTTTGAATGACTTAGATTGATTCATTGAACTGAGGTATACTTTGCCTTTTGTATAGTGAGATAATATTTTATTAAGACTTCATGGTTTTCTCTAATCTCAAACTCTCCTTTTTGACTCAGTTCTGTCCTCAAATTGACTGTATTTTTGCAATACTGTTTTGAATCTTGTCTTTTAGGACACACTGCCTCATTATTCTTGAGGTCAACTCCGTCCCCACAATCTGGGGGCCACTCTCATGTAAATTATGTAAGTGACAGTGCCAGCGTGACCACAAGCACATGGGCCTCATTGAGAAACACGCCACAATGGTGTGCTTCTATAAACTAGACACTGTTGTGAAAGTAGAGGGGCGTGGTATAAAAGGCTGCAAGAAGTTCTTATCCTGGCCTGTTTTGGACATAAAAATGTGCGCAAAAACATGTAATGTAGCACTACCTGCCTGGTGTGTCTCTGATGTAACAGTCCACAAACTAAACACCATTCAGAATCCTGTTCCATATTCTTCAGTAGAGCAAATTACATGGAGAGACTTTCTGCCACAATTTCCATCTTTCTATGTTTACCCCTTCCCATAAGCCAAAATAAGTGCTTCAACTAATTACAAGAGGGCATAATCAACAATTGCATAAAAAGTACCAATATCACTGCCTTGTGATGAAATGAAAGCGGTAGAGACTACCAGGACTCGACTGGGAATGCAAACTGGCCCTGGCAATTGAGTTGGGCTGGCAGTGGTGGGGTGCGGGGTGCATGTTGAAAATATGGCAGCTGCTTTTGTTACAGGGGGCCGATAGTGCAGCTATACTGCACAATCGGCCCCTGGTAACAAAATTGCTCCCCAGGGTCCAAAACCAGCCCCTATCCTGGTGGCCCACTGTAGAAACGCCTGGTGCCCACTATGGCCAGTCTGGCCCTGGACAGTACAAAACTCTTTTACAAAGGAACTCAGATTTTGGAAAAGGTCCCTATGAACATCACAAGAGCCCATACGGAGGCAGTGTAGTTATTCAAATCACCACTTATCCACACACATATTCAGCATTAATGGTGTTAAAGAGTGTGAGCATAACTGATCTCACCTTTAGCAAATGATTCCTGTAATCAGATCTAAAATGCCATTGGGGAATAGTTATTCTGAGTCACTTTAGGATTGTTAATTGTCCATATTGTGAACCAGGTGTATGCAGGACTTGGGCCGCTTTAGATTTGTAAAATAAAAATGAGAGGTTGATTGTGATTTTAAAGGGAGTTATAGAGTTCAGATTAAGCATTACAGATTCTCTTGGCACACTCTCATCATATTGGCAGATGTTCTTTATTTGATACAGGTGCTAGCCCACCCTGCAAGTATTTTAGGACTTCAGTGCTCAATATTCTCAGCCCATTACTTTGAAAGCAAAGGGTGTGAGGGGAGGACTCGTGACACTGGCATTGTGAAATCCTTAAGTTCTTTTCAATATTTTTCTAGCGCAATTTTGCTTAGTAAATACTAGGAATCACACATATTACAATTGTTTAATGCTTTTTTATAATCATCAATAAAAAGTATTAATACCTTTTGAGGTAGAGGGTGAAAATATGCTGTTACTTTATATATGTATGTAAAGAGTATTTGTACAGCTCAAACCTAAACAAAAAGGCTTTGCAGTGGTGTACAGATTTAAAGGCAAGCATAAGGTCAATCACTGTTAGGAGAGGGAGTTGGTTATTGGATTGCTACTGCAAGTAGTGTTGTCTCCAGACAGGTGGTGGCCTTGCTGCAGATGTTCTGAGAGCCATCAGAGACCTAGCAGTTTGGCCGATGCTCGGTGGAGCTACCTTGATAGCTATAGAGGAGATGGGCTGTGGTCTTCCCCCTCGGTCATCACCTACCCAGCTGCACTTTGGGCAGACTTTCCTTTGTCTCTCCTCCGTATCTCCCTCCTACCCTTTTACCTTAATCACCTACTCTTCTACGCTCCTGTTATCTCGTCTTCTATGCTCTTCAAATGTTTTTTGCAACAAATGTAACTTGTAACTGATGTAACTTTGTAACATTATGGAACCTCATGTAAAGTGCTCTGATCCCTCTGGGTCTAGCCAGCGCTATGTAAAACTCATCAAATAAATAAATAAATAAAATAATGGTGAGATTGGCTGCAAGATCAGCGAGTTCAGTCTGGATGTGAGTGATAGGATCATATTTCTTCTGGCCCTAGATGAGACATGCTTTGGCATGTATGATGCCTTTAAGGCATGCCAGTGTGGATTTTGGGGAGCACTACCAGCATCCAGATGCAAGAGTCTCAGGGCCAGAAAAGGAGATCTGAAGTTTTATTCAGACCATTAGCCTTATTTAAAGAGGTGGTCAGATAGCTTTTGCGTTTTTTACTGTCCGTCACCACCATGAATATCCTGGTGGTGAGGGGCAGTAAAAATAAAGCAAAACTATCCTTCCACAACATGAGAACACTCTGATGATGTTAGGATAATTAGTTTTTACTATTGCAAAAAAACCCTCCTGATTTACCAATGACAGACGCAGAGCAAACTCATAAATGTCTTTGCCAGAACTGCTGTGGCAGCAGCTCACACTAACCCATAGAGTTCACCACAGTGCCAGTGTTGAACTTTAAATTTAGGGGGGGAGAAAGTGTAAAGTCCTGAGCCACCATGTCTGCTTTTACTCCATCCACCAAACTCTAAAGCGGGCCCTTCGTAAAAGCAGTATCACCAGCCGGTGAACTCAATAAAGGATGTGTAACTGTAGGCATCTCAATGGCAACGTCAGGTCCGGTGTTACTTGCCGGTGGCAAAACAGAGACCGCATGTGTTATACTAAGAAGAATCGGCCACTCGCTGTAATTTGACATTGTCAGTGGATATGTACCTGTTTTCCTTGCGACCAGGAAGTGGAGGTAAAATGACTGTTCTTGTGCCCTGCACCCCAAGTACAGGGACTGGTGCTTGATATGAGAGGCCGAACTCCTTCTTGCTCTCCACCTTCTCATGGACCAGATCACCAACTCGGGGTAGCCAGCCAACTACTGGAATCTGAAGGGCAGCATCAGATTTGGAGGGCAAATGTTCCTTTGCAAGACTGTTCCTGGTCTTTTGTAGGTTCTGTAAAACATTAGAATGTTTTTCTACGTCAAAGGATGAGGCAGACGCCGCCATGTTTAGACCCTCAAGGTCCGGAACAAACATTTTGATGCCAAAGAGCATTTTGTATGGGGTCCACCCACCCAGAGACCTTCTAGGGAGATTATTAAGTGCACATTGTACACTGGAGAGATGGGCTAGCCAGTTCCGGCCTGTACCTAAAACCTTAGCTGTCAAGGATTGCTTTAAGTCACGGCACATCCACTCCACAACACTATTGCCCTCAGGCCTGTATGGAGACGAAAAATTGACCTGGTCCCCCAATGAAGCCATGGCATCCTTTTACGCCTTAGAGGCGACGCTGGACCCTGGTCCGAATGAAAGGTACTATATGCAAAAATTCCCACAAAGACACGCAAATCCCTTATGACAGTGCGGGTATCAGCACTCCTTTGTGGCCACACCCAAACAAAGCGTGTGCACAAATCTACTGCATCTAAGATGTACTTATACGCAGTATCTGAGGGGAAAGGACTGCAGTGAACTAAATAAACACAACCAAGTGGTTTATTAGATATGTACAACTGTGTCTGGGGCGGGCGCACAGCAGTTGACGGTTTAATCTGCTGGCAAATGTCACAATGAAGGACATAATCACGCATCTGTTTGTACAACCCACGCCACCAGTAACGCTGTTGTAGGAGAGAAACAGTAGCTGACACGCCAGCATGCGTCAAGGCCATACCCTCGTGAGCCGCTGTTATCAAAGTCTGCCTGCGGCGTTGGGGATCAACCTGTCAGGACTTAAATGATAAGAGTATTTAGAAGGGAAACCTCTGGGGTAATTACCTCCCTTCTCTGTCGCGGCAATAGCTGTCAAGATGTCACCATCAATCTTACTTTTGGAACGTGTAACTGCTGCTACTACATATGTCGCAACTGCTGTCTTCGCTGCTTCATCAGCAAGACCATTACCAACAGCGTGTACCCCCAAGCGTTGGTGACCGAGAGTATGAATTACAAACAAGAGTGGGAGCCGTTCTTTAAACTCAGCCACTCGAACCCAAAGCATTTTGTGTTTAATCGTGCTCCCTTTGGATCTCACGATAGTCATTCTGAGTCCAAAAGAATAAGTTGTCATTGTAAGACTGTACACAGTAGTAAGAGTCACTTACAACAAGAGCAGTCACACTAGGGTCAGCGTACTCCAGTGCAAGCTCCAGAGCACGGAGCTCTGCCAATTGGGCGGTACAGTTCCCTAATGGCTGTTTATGCACAACATCGGACATGAACTCTCCATTTACCATAGTACCAACCACTATTGCGCAGGCCGCTGAATACGCATGCTTAGAATCCGTCGCGGGTTGTGCCGATCCATCTGTGTAAATGATACAGTGGAAATCCTCCAGCGGGCGCATGGTCAGAGGAGCAGGATGAGCAAATTCATACTGCAAGAACTCTTGAGTCTGCAAAGAGGAATCAAAAATAAACGTGACATCCGTAGATGTCAAAGATGTGGCCCAAGCTTTCGAATTAGGTACACTGGCTTTCGTCACTGCCTCCAAGGCAGGATACAGTGTAACAACCAACATGTGTTTCCCCTGCGACAACGCACGTTCTTTCAGAATCGCCCTCTGCACCGCTGTCAAAACTTTTTCCACAGAGGAAAATCGCATTTCAGCCGAAGTGTACAAGTGTGACTTGTGAGCAATAGGGACTGTGTCACCCTCATTAAAAGTCAGGTGTGTGAAACCCACCACCCCAGCACAATTCTTATTACCAGGTTGGTGTGGTTGTCACGAGCCATTAAGAATCTAGATTCAAGAAGATCAGACTGCAAAGATTGCAAGATTGCAGAATGTTCAGGCAGCCAGCAAGATTTGGAGAAAGTAGGTTGTACCAAGGCATAAAGCTTGTTGATACGCTGGGCATAATCGGTAATGTAAGTACGCCCGAAGTTCAAAAACCCAGTAAAGATTGTAGTTTCTTCAGAATTGTAGGAGCTCACAATTGAGCGCATTTCTCCAGGAAGTGAGGTGCCAAACCTCGACCTTCATTGTTGAGCTCATATCCCAAGAACAACACTGTAAACTCTGCAATGTGTGACTTTGCAAAGTTAAATTTGTAACCGAAATCCAAAAACATACAGATGATGTGGTCAACGCGACACAGATGTGTCCATATTTCGTCGTCTGTGAGATAAATGTCATCTACATACGAGCACACATCAGGGTTGAGGCTCTTCAAAAGATAGACTATGCGGGCGGCAAAGACACCACAACTGTTCTTATAGCCCACAGCTAATCTTCGGAACTGCTTCTGTTTACCGCCACAGGTAAATGCTGTCCATTGATTACTAATAGATGACAGGTTATGGATAAAAAATCCATTGGATATGTAAAGTGTGGCCTTAAACCTATTACGCACAAGACTATCCACAAGGGCAGAACTGTGAGTATTCTGTACCGTGCAGGTCCGACAATGGGAGTTTAAGTGTGGGTAATCCAATACCAAAAGGTACGAGCCATCAGGCTTGGTCACAGAAAAAGAGGATTATTCATCGGAGACACACATGTTTCAATCACACCTTGATATTCCAATTGTTCAAGGATCTCTGCCACGGGAGCTTTCACTTCACGTCGTATGGGGTTTTGGGGTTGAGGCTGTGGCTCTGGCATAGACCGCAATGGAATCTCATGTCTGGGTGAAAATTTGTCCCATCCACATTGAGTACGGTACACCGCCGGAGCAAGCACCTTAGCCCACTTTTCTGCAAAATGCAGGGCCTGATCCTTCGGCACAATATGTGCGAAAGCAGGGAGGATTACCTCCTCCCCTTGCGGAGCGGCTAGAACGAAAGATGGGGGCCAATCTACTTCAGCAAACAAAATGTCATAGGTAGTCGTAAGATTCTCTCAAAATACCCCTTCTATGGTACGTTGTATGTCACCTTCAAACAAAAGAACTATTTCATAGAGTCTTTCAGGGGGAGCCACTCTAGTGTCAGCTGTCTCAACAGCAATGAACATGTCAGTTGTTGTCACCTTCAGAAATGGGCGCAATGCTTCCCGCACTACTGTAATTTCTGCTGCGCTGTCTAACAGCGTCAGCGCCCACGTCAGGTTCTGAAGCTGTGTTGTCACTATCCGTGGCATATCTCGCTTTTAAAGCTGCAACTTTCTTCTTCTGAAACTGAGGTCGAGGACGTTGAAAGTCGTTTTTCTTGCCTTTACCGTCAGTCTGGCGGGGCTGCTCGCGGCTTTGCTGGGCACCCCGACCGTTGCCGCTGTCTCCTCCACCAGTTGTTGAGACAGATGTATCCTGCAAAGAGCAAGGAGAATGTTGATCAGGAACCTGAAAACTATCAGGTGACTTAATAGTAGCACGGTCACGCAAATCATATGTACGCTCAGTAGACACAGGTATTGGCGAAGAAGGACGTGACTCCTGTTTCTGTTGCTTTTCCCCCGTTTCTTATTCTTATTCCAATTCTGCTTCGGAAAATTGGGGCGTTCGTCTTTATTAGACTTCTGCTCCTGAGTTTGCTTCTGTGCTGCTTTAGCAAAAGGCTTAACACCAAAACTATTGCGGCCAATGGTCTTATAAGCCACCGCAATGATTTTCCGTAACAGTCAGGGCTTATCGGCATCGGCAACTTCACGCAGAGCATTAATTACGTGGAAGTTTACTGCATCTCCCTTGACATTAGCAAGGACGAGATCGGAAACCACACCAAACACTCCCACGAGTCTCATTCCCAACTCAAAAGTCGCCTCCGCTCCGTGTTCATCCTGTACGCGTTTAATGACAGAGGGCAAGACAGCCATAGACGGAATCGTATTAGGGAATACTGCTTCCAGCTGGTCAAATTTCTCAGCAAGCCAAAAAGGCATGTCATCCTTAGCTTGGGGCCACTTGCTCATAACCAAATTAACCATGAAGGGATTCATTTTCATCCTGGCCGGTCCAGCTGGTTGCGCCGCAGCATCAGGTGGCCCCACCTGGACGTTGCGGGTTACGTATTGAACTAGAGTCCGGTGCACTCCAACCAAAGAGGCATAGAGCACATGTAACTCATCAATAGTGACTGTAAGGTAACACGAATGTGGTGTGTAACTGCCCAAAACCGGCCACTTGGCCCCGGGAATAGACAAAGGACCCAACCGAACCGCCGTCACCGATTGGGGAAGGGCGCCATTAAACCAAACTTGATGCAGCCAGGATGAGATAGGAATCTCTAGCGTCCTATATGGGGTGTAGTTTATAGGCATGGCCGTGGGAGTATAAACGTGAAACAGACCATAATCTGCATTAACTGCAGGAAAGGTAATCCATGAGTAGAAAAGCTCAAACGGGTATGCCGCCTCAGCACTCACCACAAAAACTACTGCCATGCCATCCACAGTGACGCCATACGTCTGCAAATGATTGCAGACTGCCACCCTACTATGTTGGGGGATCTTAACGTCAGCCATAAGGATACGGGAGAGAAGAAGCACAAAGAAAATTTAGCGTAGCACTAAATGGGTAGTAACTCAAAGTATGAACCTTTTTAAATTATCAAGCTTGGAAAAAACCTATGTAACTATAGGTAGGTTATACCGTCACAACTGTCAACCGGAAACAATAATGAGGATGTAGTGGACTGATATAAGCATGAATTGAGAGTCTCAAAATAAGACCACTACGTTAGGTGCGCCATGTTGCAGGGATTCTGCTCATACACAGAACTGTGCACAGAGTCCCAGGACATCAGTGAATTGTGGTGGACCAAAAAACTCACCTCAGTACCTAGAACCCCTAACCGACTAGCATCAGTGTCTCATTAGCCCTTCGTCCTATAGCAAAGGAACCAATGATTAGACAACCCAGAACATACTCTCTGGAATGGTGAGAATCAAGAACACTCTTTTGTTTGTTATTCTCATACCAGTCCACAACATGGGTAAAAAGAGAAACTGTAAAGTTTAAAATGTTTCTTTTAACGACGTGCTCTAAGATGCAGTATTTTTGCGAACATAAGCAGGCATATGATTAAAAATAATACGATCAGCATTGTTACAATTCCAAAAAACACAAAAGGAGAAATCATATTATAATTATAGTGGGAACAGGTACTATAGTGCCTTGTATGCCACCCTCCCTAGCTAGGAACTATGTTTTATAAAATATAGAAGGTCTCTTAGGCTTGAATAGGGGACCCCATACCTCCAACATCAGCAGAGGTGAATCACATCAGGATCTGAAAAAGCTCTCTTTTTCTCTGGAAACTGAATTTCTCCAAGTGCCTAAAATCATGTATGCAGTGCAATATTAAAGGCGCCAGAATTTCAGTTAGCTGCAGCTGCGTGTATGTTGTGTCTAAGCGTGAGCTGATCAACCCGAATAACAGCTAACATTGTTATGATAACCTTGGAGGATTTAGCACTCACTGTGCAGACTAAGGTCACGGTGTAAGTCTAGGGATGTTGAAAACAAGCCATTCTCATGTGAAGATATTCACGCAGTCAAACTTACAACAACAGCTACCTACAGTGTTGTGTGCAAAAGCGACAAAAGGGCAAAATGGTGTTTAAACTTCTAAGAAGCTTATGCTAACAGAGCAATGTGCGCAAGCAGAGGCCTGCTTTCACTACATCAGCAAAGAGTTACACTGTCCCACATTGTGCTTAATTTTCTTATATGTTTATTTTGGGACAGCAATCTTGAAAAAGCGATTTTCTTCAATGTCCAGCTGACAAAGGGACCTCGGAAATGGAATATTTCATTTTTGTATACTTTTAATGGAGAAATATTTAATAAAATATTGGGAAATGGTGAGGGCAAATTGATTTAGGCAATTATGCATCTGCAGCATTTACCGCACAATTAAAAATGTATTACATAATTTGTTAAATGTACACATTTCATCAAAAATGTTTATAGCTCAAATTGATACAAATAATAATGTGTTGTATAATTTGCAGTGTTTGCTGCATGATTTAGATAATCATGCAGCAAACAGCTGCATGAGCAAAAGGAGCTGCGTAGAGTATGGCTCCTTCTTGCTCTTGAAAGTTTGGTTTCTAGATATTTTGGGGGTTTTGTATGAAGGGCTTTTGTGTGATACAAGCTGTCTTAAAGATGCATCTTCCTTCATTGGTAAACCAGTTGAGACTCAAGAGGACAGGTGAGATGTGATCAAACCATTTAATTCTTGTGAAGTGCCTGGCAGCCATATTGAGGACTGCTCTTAGGGGGCAAGGTGACTTTTTAGAGCTCCTGTGATGATGGCTTTCCATAGTCAAGTTTCGACAGGACTAGTGATTGTACTACCGTTTTAAGATCGTGGAGGGGAGGGAATGAATGGTTTGATTTTCATGAGATGTTTAGGGTGAAGAATGCTCCTTTGACTGAGTTGTTGATGTGCTCCTTCAATGACATATTTTTGTCCAAGGTGCTACCCACAGACTTTATGGAGTTAGATAGTGAGAGAGAACAATTTAGAGTGTCCAGGTTCTTGATCCATTCTTGTATTGGTAAGGGTTTGTTTTTTGGGGAGAGGAGTAGTAATTCAGTTTTGTTGTGGTTGAGGTTAAGGTTGTTGTTATTTAGCCATGTTTGAATCTTGATTAATGTGGTTTTCAGATGGCCAATGTCATTGGGTGATTTCATGTTGAAGTAGAGTTGAATGTTGTCAGCATATATATGATATTTAACTCCAGATTGGTTCAGAATAATTGTGAGGGGTTCCATGAAGAGATTGCAGATGGCGGGAGAGAGGATTGAGCCTTTCAGTACACCTTGTGGAACTAGTGCAGGCTTAGAGACACAGCTGTTGATTTTTATTTATTGTGAGCAGTGCTGTAGGTAGGATGTGAACCACCTCAGGACTGTGTCATTAATGCCAGTGCAGTTGTAGAGTGTTTCGAGTAAAACTGGGTGATTAACTGTATCAAATGCCGCAGATAGACCTAGTAGGATTGGGAGACAGGAGCAAACTTCATCTAAGGTTCTGTGAATGCTGTCTGTTATATTGAGCATAGCAGTTTCTGCACTGCAGCCTTTTCTGAATCCTGACTGGTATGCGTCGTGGAGGTTGAATATGTCTATGTGTTGGTTGAGTTTTAGCAGGACACACTTCTCCATTGTTATGGCCAGTAAAGGAAAGTTGGTGGTTGGTCTGAGGTTACTGACGACATTGGGGTCTGCCCTGGATTTCTTAGAATGGGTGTGACTTGTCATAGCTAGAGGGAGTCAGGTACATGGCCTGATGAAAGAGAGGCATGAATGATTTTGGTCCAAAATGGGGAGCTGATGTGGCTGATGTTCTCTAATAAGGCGTAGCGGATCAGCAGTGTGGAATTTGGGCTTCATGTATGCGATCATATTGAAGACTTCCCATTCTGTCATAGGTTTGAAGTCTGTCCAGTTTGCCTTATTTTTCAGTTGTAGGTGTCCATTGTTTTCTTTGAGTTTTTTGGGGGGACTCTGGACCTTAGTTGGGTCTAGAACTGGGAAGTTATCGAGGTTACCCATGTGACAATGGAGTAAGTGTTCTTGTTTTAACAAAACTGGGCAGTCTTAGTATTTGTCAACCCAGACTTCGACAGCACTGGCCGCTGGCTCCTAAAAAATCTTACGCTTATTTATTCTTTACATGTTAAGGATTGCATGCAGGCACGACTATCATGAAATGAGTCGATGTCTTCAATAGGTAATGACTTCACTTCAACTTAGAGCGGAAGCTGATGGTCTCCCAAGATCAGAGTTTATTTTAAACAAAAAAGAAAAATAACAAAAGAATTAAGAAAATAAATCTATAGGGCCACAATTAGAGTTTGGCGGATGGGTACCCTTTCACAAAAGTTAGGACATCCTGTCCGTTTTATTATAAGTGCAGTAGGGTATAATGCACTTGTAATAAGGTAGGCAGGATATCTGTCACGTTTGTTACAGAGTAACCCATCCGCCAAATCTAAATCAGGCCCATAGTCGAGTCAGACGTAAGTCTTTCTCTCCTTTCCAAGGTGCCTGAGAGCACTTGTTTGCTTCTAACTGCGTTTGCGCTAGCAGGAGTGGGAAAGAAGCAGCATATCGGATGGACTGCCATAGAACGTTCAAATACATGTCTCTCATTGGTAACTTATTCATTTTCTGAAATAAATTTAAAGGCTTTTTCTCAGTAGACTTACAAAAGACTACGCACTTGTAGAAAAATTCCTCAGAGCAAAATGTTTGTCAGACTCTCAAAGGCATTTACTCACTTGAGTTCCTCTTATGCACTCAAATGACCCTGTTAGTGTGTAAAAACTATTTTTTCACACTAGTAAAACTATTTCCTCACACATACTTTTCGTGTGAGTTAATCTACTACCTAGATTAGGCAGTGTAGTTTTGAGAGCAGCAATGGCCATAAAGTTTGGAAACACCCACTAACTTGTGAGTCTGCAGGTATTCCTTATTTTTCTCAGCTTATTGACACACTAGACATAGTCAGAGAATTACTCATTTCAATATGGGAGCAGTAAATCAGTTACCAGGAAGGAGGTGAGAAGTAAACACCAAAGTTGGTGGGGTTGTAGGGAACAGAGTTCCTCTTTGCGAACTTACATCGTAATGAGAATCACTGCAGTCTATTTTTTTTAGCCTGAAACTTTTATTTATTAAGATACAGATCAATTAAAGCGAATATTTTCTTTATTTAAGAACGGGTTAATTTCTGCAATTGGAAACTGTAACATTTTGATTCGTTTTACCATGGAGTGGTTTATTTGTGTCATTTTCTGAGGGTGAACAATCTGCCAAATAGCAGATGATAAACAATTCAATGCGAGTCACTTTATGCAATTCACTTTTGATCATAACAAAATGTTCTCAACCCTAGACAGCGTTTTAGAGGCACCGGAAATACTTGTTGGTTGTCAATCTATTGGTAATGAAATGTACTATTAATTAATGATTGAGGCATTTGGGAAATAGTTGTGACATTATATCTTCGCGCCCAAACTGGAGATTGGTGTCACCGTGGAAGATGGGGCTCGAGAGAGAATACTCCCAGTGTGCTTTGCGCGCCACAATGAAACGCCTGTATGCATTATCTCGGTTGAACACATCTCTTAAAGGTTATCATTTTACCCATTAGCTGATCGATGAAGGATGCTACTGAGGGGAATGGATTTAATCCGCGTTGACTGGTTAATGGTTTAAAGCAGAGCAGCTGACGGCCTGGGGCGCTTTATTTATGCGCTGTGTTCCTGATTACAATCTCGGGCTCTCTGTTCTCCCCAACTCAGCCTGCCATGGGTTTGATTTGGTGTGACGTGAAAAGAAAACAAGGCTGAAGCTTGGCCCTCGTTCTTTCACAGGTGAGCATTGCATTAACGCGAAGGCAAGGACGTGCACACAAGCTATGCGTGTTTTTCTCCACGTTGCATTAAAATGTCACACACAGCCGAGACGAGTTTTCTTTTGACTGATAGTCAGTCAAAGATTAACCACCGCCAGCTATTCGTTTCCGAAATGCCTCAATAATAAACAGTATGTTTCATTAACAATACATTTCTTGATCGCTTTCTGCAAGGCAGCCCATACATTTACAAACAACACGAGGCTTCACTGATTGGCCAGGCGCTGCACACTACCCACCAGCCCAAAAAGATTCATTAATTGTTTTAATCTAGTCCACACATTTTTTGCGAATCTGGGTTCATTGGCCAACAGCGGAGTAACCATCCTGATATCTTCAACTTTCATCTCTGATATTCGTTTTTAACACTAATTTCTTGAAAACTAGCAAAACCCTTTACACCAAACCAAGAAATGGCACAACCTTGAGAAATATGCTGTTTTCATGTCAAGTTTGATATAATTCCATTCTGCAGTTTATTCTGTAGAGGAAAGTAAAGAATTCCCGTTACGTACAAAAACGAATTCGGCCTTGGAAGATGGGGACCCCAGTGTCTTTCAGAGGTTTGGGGATTGCTGACGCATTACCTAGACCCTTTCCAGTATTGTGGAGGAGGTTCCTAATCCCTCTCCTCACAAAACAAGCATTGGCATAGCCAATAGGTCTCGCTTTTGGGACCTTATAAGTATTTAATTATGCAGCACAATATCCTTGGTGCAACAACATCAACTGTTGCATTGCTAAACACTTATAAGGTCCCTAAGGCGACACCTATTGGCTTTGCCAATGCTTGCTTGTTAAAGCTTCCATTTTAAAATAGTTGGCATGTACGTGCAAGCAAGGGGTATATCAGTGAGTGAAGACTGATCAGTGAGTGAAGACTGATCCGTGAGTGAGGTAGGGTGCAGTGAGTAGTGACTGACTCAGGCAAACAGCAAAAGACCCCCGATAGAATACAAATCTTCACTGTCCTGGTAAAGGCCAATAAGCAATTAACAACGCCAACATCTCCCTGTAATGGATACAGATGTCACCGAGTTTTCTTCAAAAGGCTAACAGTGCAGGTGGGCAAGGTGGGTTGTTGACTACATTATGTCAGCCTCCCTGAAGTCCTGCCTTTAAAGTTGGGTTTTCTCTATTGAGGTGCACAGGCCCAAAGATAAGCTCTGCCAGAGGCGGGAGCCCGGGGCAGTGCGCGGGCTGAGAAGAGAAGGCACGGAGGCAGGAAAAGTGCTTGTCAGAGAGGGAGTTATAAACAGTAGATTGTACTTGCAATTATCTTTCTAGGATGATATGGTTATCTTGGGTATAGTGTCATTCATTGGCATGTGGTACACTAAAATATATTTGCGTAAAAGCTGAAAAAGGAAAGGCCAAAGAATGAAATTCTTATGGGTAAATGATTATCTTTCCAACCATTAATAAAGCATTTAAAGCAAAAGGTTGAAAGATTGAGACATGTCAAATACATGTTTGAAAGAAAACGCTTCCTACAAGAGGGTCGTATGATGACGTAGTTGAGCGGCGGGAGTCACACTGCCATATGAAGCAGTACCCTACATAGGTTATAGGATCCCAGGCTGGGGTCATTCCATTTCAGTGCCCCACAGGCTCAATTAAGCACATATTGCTTATCCAAGGTGTGGAAACTACAAGTCATTCACTAATTTAAGATTAAAACAATAAAATACGTGTGGTACCTGCATCTCAAAACATCTCCTATGCGGGCCCTTCCTAAATGCAACTATTGCATTTCTTTACCACTTTATGCGTATTGATTTTGCAAACAGAATTCGTCCATACAAGCTAATTACAGACTAACATATAAGTCAAAAGAAAGGAATTTGCTGTGTCGATAGCACTACAATACTAAATAGTTTACTATATAGTGTCACAATTAAATTGAACTATTACTCAGGATAAGAAAATAGAGTTAAAACAAGGGTTGTTACTACACAAGCTCAATAAAAATAATATTAAAAAATAATCTTGCTTAAGTGAATAATTAGTCTATACTTTTATTTTTTTAGAAATATTGGACCCATAAGATCCTCAAATATCTGCACTATCCTTGTGCACGCATGGGCTTGTCCCGGGGGCAAGGAACGGGAGGAGCCATTGACGTCGGAGGAAGAGACAGCCTGCGATGAACAATCGGAAACAGGGCGTGGAGACGACGTGAGCAGCTCAGGGTCGGTCACCTGATGTTTCTCGGTATTCTCCATCATTTCCAACTTCCAGGGTTACATGAAACTGCTGAGCTCTTGTCAACAGTATGTTGCTTGGGGGAAGCTCTTGGGGTAGAAGGTCAATGACACAGACATACTCCTCTGACTGTGTATTTAAGAAGCAATGACTGCAGAGTGGGTTGGAGTGTGCGAGCGCCAAGGTGAGAGGGACGAGGTGCGTGCACTAGGATTGATGTAATTTATTTCACAAAGGTGTCTTTTGACCACTTTCCACTTTGCAGATGATTAAAATTTAAACGCGAATTAGTAAAGCCTGTATAACAGGCATTGGCCGCGCACGAGGAACAGAGCTCGGGAGTTGTGTGTGCGCGCACGCGTGCTAAAAGACACACGACAGGTGCGCGTGAAAGAAGGAGAGGCATAGCAAGCTGGTGGCCGGCAAAAGCCTATGGGTAGCACTTTTTGACCCGGTTACTAAATGTCTCGCCAGAGCAGCGCATGCGCTGGCTCAGGCAAGACCTAAAAATGGCCCCAGGGGGGCACATGACACTCCCAAAATAAACATCGCCACCGGTGAATGGGGCCCCCATGGCTTTTAGAAGGCTTGGGGAGGGAGCCGCAAGCCCCTATATCCAAGAAAGAGTTGATTGGCTTGGAGGATGGGGTCCCCGGGGAACTTAAGAGGCTCAGGGAGGGAGGCCATATCTCCTTCCCGCCAAAAATAAACATAGTCCCCTGGGGCTATTGTGATGCTCCGGGAGGGGGGCTGCATGCACCCCTTCCCATTACAAAAACTGATTGGCCCTAGGGATGGGGTCCACAGGGGCCTTCAGCAGGTTCAGGGAGAGGAGCCACATGCCTCCCCCCAAATTAAAAAAAAGTGAATGTGAAATGAGTGGACTGGCCACTCATTTCACATTCACTGCTCCAGCTGAGGAGCGCCGCATAATGCCCTGCAAGGGCTTTTTGTTTCAATCTCTTTTATTAAGTTTATAAACAAAGAGAAAGTATTAACAAACACCAGGCAATAACCAATGGTAGTCAGGCAAGAATACAGTGTATACATCGTAGGTCCACATCAGTGAAGTTATAAAATATACAGCACATCACTTAGCCATCAAATATAAAAACGACAGGAGGACTCGGTATGGCAAAATGAATAGGAGAAGCCCCCTCCCAGCTCGAAAACGCCAATACTTCCCAAGCAGAAAGGGGTCCTTCAGTTACACGAGCCTAGGATAACTGGGATAACATTTGCATCTATTATAAATCTGTGGAGAGTGTATTGCACTGATTACGAAAGTTGCGAAGACAGTAGTGTATCACCAAGCAATGAATACAACAAATGAATAAGAACATGGATAGCAATAATATTTATAACAAGAAGGGAGTCCTGACTGTGGGTTATCACTGCAGGCCCTGGTGGTATGTAACATATCATTGAAAACCTCATAGGCTTGTTGCGATCTGCTAGTACCCAGCTTATCAAGGACCAACAGCTGCTAGTGGCACAAAATGCAGTCTGCAACAAGCTATCGGGGGAAGCCCTATTTCTGCTAGCCTGTGAAAGAGGAGAGAAACGAAAAGAGCCCAAACAAAAAACTAGAGAGGGAAAGATAAAATAAAAGAAGAAGAGGAGGGAAGAGGAGATGGCGCAGTGTCTCATTGACGCAGAGTCCCCGGGTCAGAGCTTCAGGCCCAACCACCCCCAGGGAGAACTGTCCACCCTCTCTCCGCCTACCCCCGCTCCTCCTCATACGATTCTCCCCTAGGGAGCAGCGGTTCTTTGAGCAGTTGGAGGGCTCGTTAGCGGGGAGGGACAGCTCGAGCATGTTCCAGTTTAGAGATCTGTAAAACTAAGGGTTGCCAAGTCCGTTTGAATTTAGCGTCAGTGTGGGCTAGGCGATGGGAGAGGAGCTCCATCGCCATTACCTGCCATAGATGGGTGAGCCACACTGAGGGGGGGGGGGGTCAAGGTCTTCTTTCAATGGAGCACTATAACCTGCTTCGCCGCATTAAGCATGTGGAAGATCAGGTGCCAATCCGAGTGTGTAATGGCTTTAAGAGACCTCGGTCGAAGTTCTAGAATCACTACCCCTGGGGCATTCGGAATGGGAAATCCCACCACCTCCCTGATGTGGCACAAGACCTCCATCCAAAAAATCGTTATTAGTGGGCAATACTACCATATGTGCATGAATGAACCTTGGGCGGCCTGGCAACGCCAGCAGATAGGCGTGGAATTGGGGAACATCTTTTGCAACCTGAGTGGGATGGAGTACCAACGAGTCATGATTTTGTGAGCTATCTCCTGCTTTTAAAAATGCCAGGAATGTCCCTCCATAGTTGTTCCCATTGATCAGGGAGAGTATCTTCCTCAAGATCTGTGTGCCAGCGTTCTTGGTGGGTATGTGGTGGTAGCTCATGTGAGTGTTGAAGGACCTTGTAAGTTCTAGAAATCAGGCCTCGGGAGCCATCAAGAGAGCAGACTAAGGATTCAAAAGGGGTGAGTTGGCCCGTGGCACCCTCTGTGTATGAAGGAGTGTGTAGCCAATGGCGAAGGTGAAAGTATTCGAAACGCGCTGCTTTGGGGAGGTGGAACTCCTGCCTGCATTGCTCAAAGGATTTAAAAATCCGCCCTTCAAATAGATCTGTGATTGTACAGCACTCTCCAGCTGCCCATGCTGAAAATAACGCGGGGTGGAGGGCAGGGTCAAACCCCAGGTTGCGCACCAAGGGTGTGTTAGGGGAGGGATAGGAGTTAAGGCCACAAGCCACTGCAGTTCTGTCCCAGATCTCTAAAACAGTTTGTGTTGGGGTGGCAATATAAGCGCTGTGATGGCGAGCACCACTTGCCAACCAGGCCAGGGCCCACAGCGGGCTGCAGGCCACAGCTCTATCCATGTGGAACCAATGCTTCTCGCTTTCGCGAGCCACCCACTCTGAGACATAGCGACGGTGCGACGCCCAATAATAAACAATAAAATCAGGGCACGCCAGCCCTCCTCGGTCTCGTGGCGGCTTTAATACTTCGGTAGGGAAACCATGCCGCCCCCCCACCCCAAATAAACGCAGTAACCTCCTGTCCCTTTGAAGTATAGGGGTTGGAAGTGCTTGGAAGAGGTAAAGGATCTTGGGGAGAATTGCCATCTTGACCGCGTTAAGGCGACCCAACCACGAGATAGGTAGCGACTTCCAAAGCCGGAGGTCATCTCTAACTGAAGTTCTGTAAGCGGGCCAATTTGCCTGTGTCCACGATTCCAGAGTGGCCGTGATATTAATACCTAAATAGCGTATGGATTGGGATGCTCACTGGAAGGGGATACCATACCATCCCCAAGCTCCTCAAGCTGTTGCGAAGAGAGGGTAAGGTTAAGCGCCTGTGACTTAGCAAGGTTGATCAGCCCAGAGATCAACTTGAATTGGGAAAGTACATCAAGTAGCGCTGGGAGGGAACTCTCGGGGTTAGTAAGTGTCAAAAGGAGATCAAAAGGAGATCATCAGCGAAGAGAGCGATTTTTTTGTTCGCCCCCCCCAAATCGGCGGCTTTAATATCCGCCAATTGGCGGATGGCAATCGCCAGGGGCTCCACGGCCAGAGCAAAAAGCAGTGGTGATAAAGGACACCCCTGGCACGTGCCATCGATGGATGGAGAAGGGTGGGGTAAGGCGACCGTTGTCTCTAATCTGCGCTGATGGCGCCGCATAGGGGGCCGTAATACAGGCAATCATGACCGTGCCCAGGCCTATCTCCTGCAGCACCGCCCTGAGAAAGGACCAGTTGACCCGGTCAAAAGCTTTCCCGGCATCGAGGGAGATGAGGAGAGGCGGGATATTATGGCCTTGGTCCTTCTTCACCAAGTGGGCTACTTACCGGAGATTGTCTACCCCTTGTCGTTCGTGTATGAAGCCCAAATGGTCGGGCTCAATCAGACCAGGTAGATGGGAAGCTAGGCGTTAGGCTCGAATTTTGGTATATAATTTAACGTCAACATTTAGCAGAGAAATGGGGCGGTATGAAGCACCCAATGTTGTGCAAGGGCTTTTTAACTAATATTTTTTATGCTAGTGGTACCCAAAGAAGGGGCAGGGATACCACCAACCCTTTATTATGTTGTATTGGGCTTCAGGGAGCGCAGCAGCCCCCAGAAAAATGTAAAAAACAGAGACTCCATGACCATAGGAAAGCTGACCATATTCTTTAAGGCACCATGATTTGGAGCTCTTCAGCTGGAGCTCTTCAGCTGCCGTGCTGGGACACCTTGTGGCTGGTTCTATGGCTGCATTTTGTAGCTTGATTTTTAAAAAAAAAAGACTCAAAGCAAACACAATGAGATGATGGATGGAGCACTGAAACTTATCAGACACTCACCCCATTCACTATTAGATCTGGGTTGAATCCATCATCATTCTTCTGCTCAATTCGACACCCCAGTTCAGACCCAGCCATATGCAAATCAGTCTTGACCCTGTCACTCATTGGAACAGTCCAGCCCAAACTTCCAGGCCAGGTCTTCCCTGCTCCGGAAACAAGCATCCTGGGACGGTACACAGTCAAAATATCGAGTTGAAAATCTCGACCTACCAAAATATCGTGTTTAAAATTTCGAAGGAACAGAATATCGATGTCAAGAATATCGTAGGACAGAATATCGACCCTGAGGTAAGTAATATCTAAATCATTTATATCGATGTAAGTAATATCGAAGTTAGTAATATCGATAGCATATATATCGATGTAACTAATTTCGATGTTATTAATATCGATATTTGTATTATTTTTTTGATTTTTAGTATGTATGTGTTATATGTTTTTGTTAAGTATTTAAATTAATTTATATTATATGTGTATTATTTTTATATATTAATAAATGTATTTTTAAGTAAATTATATGTTTTAGTACCGGAGCGGGTTGTGGGTTTATAGGGGAATAGGGTGGGAAGTAATTTAATTGTAATAATTAATTGGCAATTAATTATTTTAATTGCTAAATTAATTATTTAATTGGTAATTAATGTTAATTTTTATTAAATGTTATGTTTTAGTACAAGAGCGGGTTGTGGGTTTATAGGGGAATAGGGTGGGAAGTAATTTAATTGTAATTAATTAATTTTTTATTTAATTATTAATTGGCAATTAATTATTTTAATTGATGAATTAATTATTTTATTGTTAATTAATGTTAAATATTATTAAATGTTATGTTTTAGTACAAGAGTGGGTTGTGGGTTTATAGGGGAATAGGGAGGGAAGTAATCTAATAGTAATTATTAATTGGCAATTAATTATTTCATTTGATAAATTAATTATTTATTTGGCAATTAATGTTAATTTTTATTTAATGTTATGTTTTAGTACCAGAGCGGGTTGTGGGTTTATAGGGGAATAGTGTGGGAAGTAATTTAATTGTAAATAAATAAGTTTTTATTTAATTAATAATTGGCAATTAATTATTTTAATTGATACAATATTTATTTAATTGGTAAGTAATGTTAATTATTATTAAATGTTATGTTTTAGTACCAGAGTGGGTTGTGGGTTTATAGGGGAATAGGTTGGGAAGTAATTTAATTGTAAATATTAAAACATTTTTATGTGTAATATATTTTGTAAATATGTATTAATTGGCATTCCCTACTGTTGAACCCTTTGGAGATGGAATAGTAATTTTTCTCCCTACGCTATCCAACGCTTTCCTTACTGTTGCCCCCTCTGGAGTTGGAATAGTAATTTTTACCCATACGCTATCCAACGCTTTCCCTACTGTTCCACTCACTGGAGTTAAAATATTAATTTTTACCCTTACGCTATCCAACACTTTCCCTAATGTTGCACTCATTGGAGTGGGAATAGTAATTTTTCTCCCTACGCTATCCAACACTTTCCCTACTGTTGCACTCTCTGGAGTGGGAATAGTAATTTTTCCCCCTACGCTATCCAACGTTTTCCCTACTGTTGCACCCTCTAGAGTTGGAATAGTAATTAGCCAATCTACGCTATCCAACGTTTTCCATACTGTTGCACCCTTTGGAGTTGGAATATTAAATAGTATTTTTACGCTATCCAACGCTTTTCTTACTGTTGCACCCTTTGGAGTTGGCATAGTAATTTTTACCCATACGCTATCCAACGCTTTCCCTACTGTTCCAATCACTGGAGTGGGAATAGTCATTTTTACCCACCCGTTATCCAACGTTTTCCCTACTGTTGCACTCTCTGGAGTGGGAATAGTAATTGTTACTCTTACGCTATCTAACGTTTTCCCTAATGCTGCACTCATTGGAGTGGGAATAGTCATTTTTACATACCCGCTATCCAACGCTTTCCCTACTGTTCCACTCACTGGAGTTGGAATAGTAATTTTTACCCACCCGCTATCCAACGTTTTCTCTACTGTTGCACTCTCTGGAGTGGGAATAGTAATTTTTACTTTTACGCTATCCAACGCTTTCCCTAATGTTGCACTCTCTGGAGTGGGAATAGTAATTTTTCCCCCTACGCTATCCAATGTTTTCCCTACGGTTGCAGACTCTGGAGTTGGAATAGTAATTTTCCCACCAACGCTATCCAACGCTTTCAATACTGTTGCACCCTTTGGAGTTGGAATATTATTTTTTACCCATACGCTATCCAACGCTTTCCCTACTGTTCCACTCACTGGAGTTGGAATAGTAATTTTTACCCTTACGCTATCCAACACTTTCCCTAATGTTGCACTTATTGGAGTGGGGATAGTAATTTTTCTCCCTACGCTATCCAACACTTTCCCTACTGTTGCACTCTCTGGAGTGGGAATAGTAATTTTTCCCCCTACGCTATCCAACGTTTTCCCTACTGTTGCACCCTCTGGAGTTGGAATAGTAATTAGCCAATCTACGCTATCCAACGCTTTCCATACTATTGCACCCTTTGGAGTTGGAATATTAAATAATATTTTTACGCTATCCAACGCTTTTGTTACTGTTGCACCCTTTGGAGTTGGCATAGTAAATTTTACCCATACGCTATCGAACGCTTTCCCTACTGTTCCACTCACTGGAGTGGGAATAGTAATTTTTAGCCACCCGTTATCCAACGTTTTCCCTACTGTTGCACTCTCTGGAGTGGGAATAGTAATTTTTACTCTTACGCTATCCAACGTTTTCCCTAATGTTGCACTCATTGGAGTGGGAATAGTTATTTGTACATACCCGCTATCCAACGCTTTCCCTACTGCTACACTCACTGGAGTTGGAATAGTAATTTTTACCCACCCGCTATCCAACGTTTTCCCTACTGTTGCACTCTCTGGAGTGGGAATAGTAATTTTTACTCTCACGCTATCCAACGCTTTCCCTAATGTTGCACTCATTGGAGTGGGATTAGTCATTTTTACATACCCGCTATCCAATGCTTTCCCTACTGTTCCACTCACTGGAGTTGGAATAGTAATTTTTACCCACCCGCTATCCAATGCTTTCCCTACTGTTGCACTCTCTGGAGTGGGAATAGTAATTTTTACTCTTACGCTATCCAACGCTTTGACTAATGTTGTACTCATTGGAGTGGGAATAGTAATTTTTACATACCCGCGATCCAACGCTTACCCTACTGTTGCACTCACTGGAGTTGGAATAGTAATTTTTACCCTTACGCTATCCAACGCTTTATCTACTGTTGCACCCTCTGGAGTTTGAATAGTAATTTTTACCCTTATGCTATTCAATATTATTTATATTTATTTATGTATTTAAGATGTTACATAAAGTTGTATTTAATTAATTTTAAAAATATTGAAAGTATATTTAATTGTTGTTATTTATTAAATATAATTATTTATTATTATTTATGTTATTATTTTATGAGTGTTGATGTATTTTTACATTGTAGTATGTGTTAATATTTTATAATTATTTAAAAAATAATGTATATATTATAATTAATTAAGTATATATTATATATTTAATTATTAATTTTAATTAAATGTTTAATAGTAAATATGTATTATTTATTCATTTTAAACAGTATAACACATTTTAACATAAGTTTAAAATATATATAAGTACTATTTACTTAATTGTACCTTTTTTAAAAAAACGATATTTTTAATTACAATATTTTTAACATCGATATTTTTAACATCGATATTTTTGTTTCGATATTTTTGTACTTGCCATGTTGTAGATAGGGTGTCGATATACTTGCCTACGATATTCCAGCGTCGATATTTTGTCTGTCGATATTTTCAGCCTCGATATTCTGTCAGAGATTCTGCTGGGACCGGTTTCGGAGTAATAATATCTTACCTTACATAAAAAAAAATTACATTTATTTAAAAAAACAAAGGTTAAAGAGATGTTACAGTTAAGTGTAAATGTCAGTTACATTACACCATTTTAATTAAAAAAACACTGACATTTACCAGTTATTGTTATCTGAAGTAACTATGACTCATGCCCTAAAGTATCTACGATTTGATCACTCGTCACACTAATTACTAATAACTATTTTTGTTTTCTGTGATCCATATTGTGAGTATTGCACTCCAGTTGTAGCTGGTGGAAGAAACCATGAAAACACACATAAGCCTAATACTTAATCAGAAAATATTATGAACCCTATATAAATCCTTATCCCTATACATCCTTATCAAACATTGATTAGTGGCTCACAAATAACTGCGTGGTATATAAAGTAATGCATTTCTCAATGCAACATGCAGTAGTGGTAATACAGAGGTAACATTTACCCATAATTGAAGACATCCTAAGTCAGGCACCATAAGGATACAATGATGGGTCAATCTTAAAACGGTGGGCAAAGTAGACATTTGTTTAAACCTGTGATTAACATAGCCATGGATTTGTCCTTTTTTTTACTTAAATTACTTCATTAAAGGTCATGACCCATGGAATCACCTACTGCACTCTCTGTCCCCTGTCTCTGTCAGGTATAGCGTACGGTTACCATTGGGTTAGCGCTTATTTCCGGTCTCATGACCACGGGCACATGATGCATGTACATGCAGGCTATGACGTATTCTAGTCCACTGATTGCCTGCTAGAGTTCCTTATTTTGTGGGCATCTGGTATCAATATGTGGAAAAATAGCGAAACTCTGCTCTAAGCATGTCTTTGTTTAAATTGGGTCTGTAGATTACATATACTTCCAATACCATTAGCATTGACACCTCTGTTATCTGCAAATGTCTTTTTTAATGAAAATAACTAATATTAATTTTAGAGCAGAGAAATTAATAGACCGTTTATATATTTTTAAAAAACGTGCCTTTACCAATAACATTCGCATCTGAGAATGTACATGTCAATCATATTCAACTTTGTTTGGGGTATACGCCTAATAGATCATTGTTTTTACAAAAAAAACTCCCCTATTGGGCTTGTGCATGAGTGAATATTTTGGTTCATGTGTGAGGACAGGTAATATCACTGACAAAGGAGAGAGAACATATGGCAGATCACCTTACTTATGTAATCAAGGAAACCCGAGGAATATCATTATTCATACCCTCTATATGGGTATGTAAACAATAAAGTCAGAGTTGCTTTCTTTCAACTAGAACGCATTCTTAATTCCTTGTAGTGGTATCTAACTGTTCAATCACCACCAATCAAAAGTCATCCATTGTATGGCCTTTTGTAGTGTGGTGATTGGCCATTTTTCTTGTGTTCTTCTAGCAACGTACATTACTCCGATGTTTCCCTATGCAAATCTTCACCTTCTTGCAGGTCATTCCAATGTACCTCAACTTACAATGGCATGTGATCTAGTAAATACGAAACGTGGAGTTACAGTTGGTATGTTTTCACAATATCCATGTTTTTTAGGCCCAGTTTCAGGGTCTTGGTATGGGCAGTCAGTTCACATACACTGCTTTGACGACACAGATTATGTCTAGATTAAGAAAGCCTCACAGAGTGGGTGTCATATTGGTGTCTGATCTTGGTTCTTTCTCTTTAGTGTCCACTAAGGCAACCCTCAGGCTTCAGGACCCTCTTGTGTCAAAACAGGGTTTTTTCAAGGGATAGTGACCCTGTTTTGAGGGGATGACAGTTTATGGATAATTTTCTTCACGTGGTTGGCTGCTATATTAAATGTAGTGACACAGATCAACCTGTTCTCTATGTTATTTCTTGTGGTGGTCTCTTGGATTGACCTACACAGAGGAGGAGGTAGACTCCATTCTTTTAGGACCTCCCCTTCACAGTGACCTAATTATAACATAAACCAATGCACAGACAAAGGATTGGGATCCTCACAGAGCAGAAATTAGTAACCATAATTGATGTCGATGGCTTCTCTTTTACCCACAGGAACTGGACTGAGGAAGTTCATCAGGAGTTTTTGCAATGTGTGACATGGACCAGTGAATGTGTTTGTGACAGGTGTGACACATGGTTGGGGTGCACTGACTTAAAAGAATCATTAAATAATTCCAAACAGGGTTTTGAGATAGGAGGGAAGGGGGGAAGATATAGCCTAAAGGCTAGCGCAGTCAACCTTGAAGTTGGGGAACTGGGTTAGAGTTTCGGCAGGGACACTCAACATCCTGTGTTTCTGGGCAAATCACATAGGGGCAGATTTACAAGTCCCATGCGCCTCTTTTACGCCGCCGTTGCGTCACTTTTGTGACGCAGCGGCGGCGCAAAAACAGCGCCATGATGCGGGGTATTTACAACGTAACGCATCCAGGAGGTGTTCCTGCGCAGGGAGGGGGGGCGTTCCGATGCAGGAACGCCTCCTAAAAGTGGCTGAGTGAAATCTACAAGATTTCACTCAGTCACTGTTGAGCCCATGCTGCGTCAAAGCCTTGCGCCTGCTTGAAGCAGGCGTAAGGATTGATGCAGCATTGTAAAGAGCATTGCTGGAGCTGCGTCACGCTTTCGACGCAACTCCAGCAATGCGACGCCTTTACGGCACAGATGCTTCACGCATCGGTGCCGTTTTGGCCCCATGGTGCACCGCATTGTAATTGCCGTGGCGCACAATAGCTGACACATCCCTGCTGATATGCAGGGATGCGCCAGTTATTGTAAATCTGCCCCTTAATCTCCATGTGCCTACCATAAAAAATAATGTCTCCGTCTGTAATGTAACTGGTGCTCATGTAAAGCGCTCTCATACCTTCAGGTCAAGTTTGCACTATGTCCAACTCTAAAAAAAAAGAAAAAATACCATACTGTTAGAAAAGGGTTTTCTGGTTGTCAGAGTATGCACCCTGTACAAGTCGGATCCAGCACTCTAGTCATGGTAAGATAGATACACATTAACAGATAACCTGTGCTCTCACTCTGGTAGCTTGACACACAGCAGTCAGGCTTATCTATAAAAACAATGTGTAAAGTATTTATGCAACACACACATATACACACACACACACAGACACACACACCCTCAGTAACACATTGAAACCATCTCAAAATACTCCACACAGAGTTAGAAAAATAGAATATATGTTTATGATTAAAACAACAATCCAATATGTAGTATAGCAGGTATGAATTTTAAAGAAGAAATAAAAAAGTAGTGCTTAGAAGCAAATCACGATTAGAGGTCACATGAGGTCACACTGGACCAGAGTAAATCCAAGGTTCTGAAAAAGTACCTTGGGTGGAGCAAGCGTCGACATCGAAAAACTCGATGCGTCAGTTCCAATGCGTGCAGGCGATGAAGGCATCGTCGATGAACCCCTTACGATGCAGGCACTGTATCATCATTGAGCTGAGCTGTTCATTGTCATCGAGCCGCGCAGCCCGTGAATGTGATGTCATCGATCAGCTCCTGCGTTGACGTTGAAGGGTAATGCATTGGTTCCAATCAGCATTGCATTGATTCTGATAGTTCTGGACAGCAGAAGTCACCTTTCAAGGGCCCAGGACTGCATTGGCCCCACTTGACAGGGCAGGACTCCAGGTGCTGCTGCAGGGTTAAAATACGTCTTTGATGGTCCAGTCCTTGTCCTCAGCAGGGCAGAGATCAGCAGACCGCAGCGAAACCCAGCAAAGCAGAAAAACAGTTCTAGATCAGCTTTCAAACAGTGGCAATTATTGCAGCACAGCAGTCTTTATTCCATGTCAGAGATCTTCACAGGTCCAGTAGTATACTGCCTTGGTACGGTCAGAGCCCCAGTACTTATATCCATATGTGCCTTTGCAGTGGGGGTGGCGTCAAAGCAGGACCTTGACATGCATAGATCCCCCTTTTTCCTCAGCTCTGGCTCCAGACTATCAGTAGGGGGTAATCAGCCCTTTGTGTTGAAAACAAGACATGCCTTTTCAGGTGGAAGTGTTAGTTTCCCCTCTCTCTTCCTGCACAGGAAGAGGTATCAGAATGTAGATGAATGCAGATGAGTTCTCTGTCACACCCACGCTTCCTGTGTTTGTGGCTGTCTAAAGGGAATGCACAAAGTGTAGCTGTCACCCACCCCAGAGGTGTTTTGGAGACAGGCTGCAAGGCACACATGCAGTGTAGTTCCTATATTCCCAATAGGCTCTGCGCATTGGAATAATATACCGTGCAGCTTAGACGTAGGACTTATGTCGACTAGGTTTCTGCCAAATATATTAGACTTAATTGTGAGTGCCAGCTAGCTCACAGGTCACTAGAAACTTTCTCGAATAAACAAGAAGGGATTAGTCTCTGACAACCATATAACATGACAACTTTGTTTCCCAGAATGAAACGTATCTCTAGAGTCGCGGAAACGATAGACGGCTATTTCACTCAGTCAGATGTGCATGCTTCGTTTCACCAGAGTTGCTTAGAAATAGAGAGACAGGCATTTTCAATAAAAGTATTTATTGAACAGTCTTATTTCTTAAGCATAAGAAATGCACTGCTACAATTTAAATGCTAGTTAAGAAGTACAATGCATATAATACGAATAGTATTATTAAATAGTATTGTAAAAGCATGATATGGTTTCTAAGCCATAAACATAGAATACATAAAATGCATAAAATACATACAATAATACAAGAGTGGCTAAAAGTACTCAACTGGTGCTTCTAACATACGCCTACCCCGGTGTACCTAACCTAAACCTAGTACAAGGGAAGAAGTAAGTGAGGAGTAGTTTAAGTTTTAGTATTTCTCTGCCAAGAATCTGTTCAAGAATTCTCTAGTGATTTAATCAGCTCCGTACCTTGGTTTTAGGATGATAGAGGTCTTGTATCTCTCTCTCAGGACTCGATCTCCCAGCAACCCGCAAGGGTAGCTTGGAAACACCGGAGCTGGATTTCTCGGCAGGAGAAATGACAGAGTCTCTCAGTGCATCAGTTGGAGGGTCGGCTTCCTTCAGCACTTGCAGCAGCAGGGCGTTGGGCAAGTAGTTAGTCGATCTGCTCCTGAACCACCGTGTGTTTGACTGAGCAAATGTAGGCATATTTATACCCCTGAAGGCGCCGAGTCTGACGCAAGATTGGACATAATATCGTCACTAGTGCCTCAGTTCCTTGAAAACTTCCGGATTTCCTGGATAAATTAGTATTTAAGCAGGGGGAAGTTCCTGACTGCTGAAGGCTAGTTTTACCACGAAATCAATGTGGATTTTCGGAGTTTAGTGGAAATTGCCATGCCATATTAGGGATGCACAGGCTATAACTAAATAAGGCAATGATTCTTTATGCCTATATAAGGACTGGGTGAATTATACCTATATATGGACATGAATCGGGAGAAATTACACTAGTGTCCTAGATTCCCACATAACACACAGAGCAGTAAAAGCAGAGAAATGTCCACTTTGTAAAAGTGCCATTTCTGAAATAGTAATGTTAAATCAAACTGTACCAGTAAAACTGATTTATCATTACCATCTAAAAGACATGAAACATGGTGCAGCTACTCGTTTCTAATCAGGAATTACAACTTAAAAGTTTATTAAGGAATTCTCAATGCTAGCCTGTGAGAGGAGTAAGCCTTACAGTAGTGAAAAACGAATTTAGCTGTCTTTCAGTACTGGGGCATGTAAAACGTAAAAGGACACGTCCTACCTTTTACTTCCACAGCACCCTACCCGAAGGACTACCTAGGGCTTACCTTAGGGGCGACTTATGTGTAATAAAAGGGGAGTTTAAGGCTTGGCAAGTGGTTTTAAATACCAAGTCGAAGTGGCAGTAAACTGCACACACAATCCCTGCAGTAGCTGGTCTGAGACCGTTTTGAAAGGGTTCTTATGTGCGTGGCACAATCAGTGTTGTAAGCCCACTAGTAGCATTTAGGTTACAGGCCCTGGGTATATGGTATACAGCTTTACAAGGGACTTACAAGTAAACTAAATATGCCAATTGTGTATACATCAAAGTTACCATGTTTAGAGGAGAAGCACATGCACTTTAGCACTGGTCAAAAGTGGTAAAGTGCTCAGAGTCCTAAGGATATCAAAAAGATACAGCAAAACGAGTAGGTTATCAGGCAAAAAGTTGGGGGGAAGACCACTGTAAGGATGACAGGTCTAACATATATGTATCTGGGTGAAATAAACCACCTCTATGGGACACCCCAACATCCTACATCGTTCAAGAATCTGTAATGCCTCAGAATCTTCAGCTTTATGAAAAAAAATCTGAAAATAAACATCTACAACCAGCCACGGCCCGTGTAGGGCGTGCCACGGGGCGGTGACGTAGGGCGGGGGCGGGGCAGGGTGGGGGGTTGTAAAAAGCGGGAAACTAACGATTTCAGGTAAGTACCAAAAAAAAAGAATTTCGTTGCGCCCGCTGCATTGCCAAATGTGATGCAGCGCGTGCAACAAAATTCGTTTTTTTTCCCGGTACTTACCTGAAATCATCCGTATCACGCATTTTACAACCCCCACCCTGCCCCTCCACGCCCCACGTCACCACCCTGTGGCACGCCATACACGGGCCATACATAGCACTTTATTACAACCATTTAACATGGACACATACCCAGATACTGGTGGATAATCTGTTGTAAACAGATTATTTGACCTTTCTCACAACCTACTATCAAACACACCTCTGCAAAATAAATCAGGTACTCTCAGCCTTTATATTGTATAGCATGGTGCAATAATTGAACCCCAAACTTTGGCGATTTGTAAATGGTGCGTCATATAAATGTCAACATGGCCACTCACTTGTATCCAATGCTTACACCTTTTCCATGCTATAGATGCACATGTGTACACTCAGTACCTCTTTGCTGTATATGTCTATGCCATTAGCAGTGATGTCATCACCGATGTCACTAATTATGCCATTTAAAATGTCATGAGTGATGTAATATGTGAAGTCATCAGCAGTGCATGGTGGGGGCACAAGTTACAATTAGCTTAATATATTATAACTGGTGAATTTATTAGATTTTTTGTTTTTCAAATTTTGGGTATTTTTTAAATAGAAACTAAGGGCCCGATTCACAGAACTAACTTAAGACAAAATCCTAAACTCGCTACTTTTGGTATTCACAGAAGGCATTTAGTATTAGTAAAGTTAGGATTTTGTCTTAAGTCTGTCTTAAGTCTGTCCTAAGTTTGCCTTAAGTTTGTCATAAGACTGTCTTAAGTCTGTCTTAAGTCAAACTTAAGACAAAATCCTAACTTTACTACTACTAAATGCCTTCTGTGAATACCAAAAGTAGTAGGACAGACTTAAGACAAATTAGGACAGACTTATGACAGACTTAAGACAAAGTTAAGACAAACTTAGGACAGACTTAAGACAGACTTAAGACAAAATCCTAACTTTACTACTACCGAATGCCTTCTGTGAATACCAAAAGTAGTAAGTTTAGGGTTTTGTCTTAAGTTAATTCTGTGAATCAGGCCCTAAGATCTTATTCTCATATCTATCTATCTATCTATCTATCTATCTATCTATCTATCTATCTATCTATCTATCTACCTATCTATCTATGTAATGTATGTGTACTTGTAAAGCACACTGTTACCTCGTTACGTGGTGTCCTGGCGCTGTATACCGCTGGGGAACCCGTCCTGGCTTTTCCTGTGAGAGGGCACCCCAAGGTGAAGCCAGGCATCCCCGGCGTTGCTGGGGCCGTTGTGGAGATTAAGCAAGCTATTGCCCAGAGTTGCAGAGTGGGACCCATGGTTAGTGTAGGCACCTAAGCGAGAATTATCGAGTCCGCGGACATTGACCCAAGACCCTGCCGCGTCGGGAATTGAACCCTGGTCCCCGGCCGACCTCTGCTTCAGGGTCTGCCACTTCTAACCAGTGAGCCACACTTCTCCACAGGACAGACTTAAGACAAATTATCTATCTATCTATCTATCTATCTATCTATCTATCTATCTATCTATCTATCTATCTATCTATCTATCTATCTATCTATCTATCTATCTATCTATCTACCTACCTACCTACCTACCTACCTACCTATCTATCTATCTATCTATCTATCTATCTATCTATCTATCTACCTATCTATCTATCTATTTGGCTATCTGTCTATCTATCTATCCATCTATCTATCTTTATACATATATTCACATATATATTCACTGAAAAAACAAAGGTTAGAGGGACGATATAGTTAGGCTAAGCTTTCACTCAAAAAAAAGCATTGAATTTCAGCAGTTATAGTTACCAGAGCTAACTATAACTTACAACCCAGCAATGCAATGCTTATGACCTCACATATTACATCACTCATGACATGCTCAGTGACATCCCTCATGACATCATTGATAACAGATGGGTGCATGAATGTGTAAGTGGATCTATGAGTGGGTGTGTTAGTGTATGAGTAGGTCTATCAGTGGGTGACCAGTTCAGAATTAGGGAGGTACACAAGAACAGGTCCCCGTTCCAGCTCCCCCTGTGACGGTCCTCCTATCCAGCAGGCCTACAGTCTGCTACTCTCTGCTGCCTTATGTTTTGTGTCTTCTCTGATCATTTTCTCCTAATTTTTCTGCTTCTTCTCTGCTCACTCCTGCCTTCTATGGTGCCTCTTTCTGCTTGTTCTGCCAATTATTTTGCCTCTTTCTGCTCACTCCTGACCTTTATTCTGACTCTTGCTGCTTGTTTCTCTCCTCTATTTTGCCTCTTGCTGCTTGTTTCCACCTTTATTTTGCGTCTTTCTGCTCATTCTGCTCATTATTTGTAATCTTTCTGCTCACTCCTGCATTTATTTGGCCTCTTTCTGCTAGTTTATGCCCTTTATTCTGGTTCTTTCTGCTAGTTTCTCACCTTTATTTTGCCTCTTTCTGCTTGTTGCTGACTTTTATTTTTCCTCATTCTCCTTGTTGCTCACCTTTATTTTGCCTTTCTGTTCATGGTTGCCATCTATTTTTCCTCTTTCTGTTCATTTCTCACCTTTATTCTGCATCTTTCTGCTCCCTTCTGACCTTTATTTTGCCTCTTTCTGCTCACTGCTGCCCTTTATTCTGCCTCGTTCTGCCCGTTTCTCACCTTTAGCTTGCCTCTTTGTGATATTTTCTGAACTTTAAAAAAAACATTTTATATCATCTTTATTCGATTAACACAAGGTGTATCATACAAGAATACATGAACACTAAAATTCATAAAAGTGGATTAAACAATTAAAATACATTAAAACTAGAAAAGAAAAAAATATACAAATCACATTTTAACAAACAATTCATCTATTAGCATATAGCAGGTAAAGATTTTCTTCTTACTTGGGTTGCCCAAAGAAACTTTGCAAGTATCACACACGTATAAAGATTTGGAAGAAGTTGCAAATAGAAAAATGTCGGCCTACATTGTTTAAAATTTAGTTTTTCAGTAGCGGAATAATACAAATCTTCTCAAATCCATATAAAATGTACTGAAAAATACAATGTGCATGGTTTATTAAGTAGACACATTATCCCATGGGCAAAGCTGTAAATCATTAGACCAGTTGTTGAGAGTTGGGAATCTTATCAGCCAGTGGAATGTATTTAGCCTAAAACGTGTTAAAACAAATCTATGTTGTGCGTTAAGAACATAAAAAAGGTATAGTTGCATTAGAAAGGTGGTCAAGACCATTTGGTTGTATTGCACAGTTGGTTTGGCCAATTCCACACATAATCTCGAGTCCTCCAGATGGTTTAGGCACTCTGTTTTAGTGCTTTTCTTGAAATGTTTGACAGAGATTCAGGTTGATCATAAAATTCCAGACGGCTGATATCTAACATAAAATTCTTGATAAAATTTAACCAAGGAATCTTTAAGGCCCGTTCTGAATCACAACAGTCCTTAACTATGACACGATTCAAGTCCATGTATTCCAAGGTCCATATTTTGTGCCAGAGCAGGACTGGTTAAATCCAACCAGGTCTATTAGATAGTTAGCTCCCAATTCTGAGTGACTTACATGATTTGACCAACTGGAAGGAAATGCTAAAAGCTTTTAAAAAAAGGCATTTTGCACCGCCTGTAAAGATTCAACATTTGTGTATCCCCATATTTCAGAATCATACATCTCTAAGGTTGAACGGTGACAAAACAGAGGTCCTGGTCTCTGGCAAAGACCAGGACATGTGGTCAGGAGAAGGGTGGCCTCCATCTTTAGGCAACTGCCCCACTCCCACACAATCTGCCAGGAATCTGGGTGTCATTTTCGACACTCGGCTATCCATGGAATTCCAGGTCAATAAGACTGTGGCCACCTGCTGGGGTGTTATTAGGACTCTGAAAAGAATCCTTCACTACCTTTCCCCTCAGGCACGCAAGCAGGTTGTGATCGCTTTTGTTGGCTCAAGGCTTGATTACTGTAACTCACTGTATGCCGGGGCCAACAAGGGCTTTCTGCAACGCTTACAGGTCGTACAGAATGCGGTGGCACGATTTGTTTTGGCCCTGCCCTGGCTGTCCTCAGCGACCATGGCAAGGAAGAGCCTTCATTGGCTCCCCATCATCTCGAGAGTATCTTTTAAACTCCTCTGTCTTACATACCGTGCCCTCATGGCTGGTCCAGCTGATGCGCTTGGTTCTCTGCTTACTCGATATGTTCCGAGGAGATGTCTACGCTCCTCAGAGCTTAACCAACTGGTAGTTCCACGCTCCAGGAAGGTTAGATGGGGAAGTAAGGCCTTTTCCATCTTGGCACCCCAACTATGGAACTCACTTCCCCTTGAGATCAAATCACAACCCTCACTTGATCTCTTTAGGAAAGCTCTGAAAACCTGGTGCTTTATTAATGCGTATCAGTAAGCTCTATCCACCTGGTGTTCTCAGCTAGTTTTGAGTTAGGCACCTTGACGCCCATGGGGCTAAGTCGCGCATGTATAAATCCCACTTCATTCATTCATTCATTCATTCATTGCAAAAGTTCTGCATTTTGCATAATATGTGGTTAGCATTTCATTTGGTTGGATATTCCCCAATTTCCTGGCCAAACTGTGAAGGGCCGTAATAGATCTTACGAACTGCAATCTTCAGGAGTTAATAGCACTTTTCCAATTTCATTCACAATCAAATTAAATACCCAAATAAAAAAAGTCAGGGGTTGAGGTAATAGCTCTTTTCTGATGTAAACTTCACGACACTTAGCTACACTACGGCCCACTTTCATAACAAATGTCTTGCTTATGTTAATACGTAGGCCCAGATGATTCATAAATAGTGCAAAACTATCAAGGAGGCGCTGCAAGGCCAAAGGAGGGAGTGCCATGAGAACCGCGTCATCCGCGTAAAGCAAAACAAGTATTGGCCGATGCTTTACTTGTGGCAGATCCATGCCCAAACTAGTCAGTGTATTACTCAGATGATTAATATATAAATTAAATTAAAAAGGGGCAAGTACGCACCCCTGCCGAACCCCTTTTTCTATTGTGAAAGGGCGAGTGCACTCTCCTTTTATACCAAACCGTACACTTACGTAGCTATATGAATACAGGTATCTTAAAAAATGTATGATAGTACTGTCAATGCCCATTGAACTCACTTTTGACCACAGTTTATCATGGATTACACAATCGAAAGCTGACGATAGGTCAACAAATACCGTATATATATATATTACCTTTTTTAATGTGTGCATATTTGCCCAGTAGCAGATTCATATTAATTGCTTGCTCCATGGTGCCAATTCCCTGACGGAATCCATATTGTAGGTCAGAGATCTTGTTATTGCAGTCTGCCCAACTTTGTAATCTTGCCAGAAGAATACGGCCTACCACCTTGACCAATTAATCTAGTAGAGAGATTGGTCTGTAACGCGGTGGACAGTTTCGATCACCTTTTTTAAATATAGGTTCAATCTGAGACTCTGCCCAAATCAAGGGGAACACCGTGCTCTGGTAGGATCTTAAAACGTGGGTGAGGAGGGGACACCAAAGGTCAATGTTTGCTTTAAATGAATCATTTGTAACCCCGTCTGGCCCAGGTGCTTTGTTTCCCTTACTTGAGCTGATAGCAAGGAAGACCTCTTCCAGAGTAAAATGTAGGGAAGACCAGTGAGGTGCGGAAGTAAGCGCTTGGGGAGCTACCACAGGGATTAAAACTGTATGCTGAGTACAGTCTGCAGTAGACAAATATAAGGTGGAAACATTTATTACCCAATCCTCTTCAGTCACCGCAGCCTCTATTTTTGGTTTTTCAGCTTCACTAAGGAAAGTGAAGTTGACCACGTGCCAAAATGCAGTGGTGTCATTATTTCGGTTAGCCTCATACAGTTACTACCAAGTCTCCTCTTTTAATGATTTTGTACGATTTTGTAAAATAAGCCTATATTCCCGCCTCCATTGCTGAACCCCCCCCCAATGTTCCTGTGGTTATTGTTCAGAGCTTCTACAAGTTTTTTATGGGTCTCACTGCATGCATGGTCAAACCAACCCTTCCTCTTTGCCGTTCCTGCCTTCTGCATGGATAATAGCCCCACTTTAATAGCACTGGTTATTTGTCCATAAGATTCTGCAATAGCAGAGGCCTCTTCTTAAGTATCCAAACAAACATTGAAGGCACTCTTTTGCTGCTGGATGGGTTTCTCTAGAAAGTCAGTCGGGTTGACCATGGATCAGCGTAGGATGTACCTATTAGTTTGAGAGAGCTCTAAATTCTCCACGGCTAAGGTGTGGCGATTGTCCCTCTGATCTTTTACTGACCCAGAATTTAACACTAGACTCTGGGGATAGTGGTCACTCAGTGCACAATCATGTAATGTAAAGTTGGTAATAAAAGTTGAGTAACGATTCGGAATGAGTAGAAAATCTATAGCATTTTTGGCCATGATGCCTTGAAAGGTACAGGATACATCAATTGGGCTGTTACCAAACTCATTGCTGAAGCCTAGATCATATTTAGAAATAAGCTCATTGAGCTTCCTGCCATAATCTGAATGTTGGTGCAATCATACCACAGATAATTTTTGAGGGCAGTTTACATAGTTGAATGTTAAAGTCCCCTATCAGCGTATAATTTAGTCCCCAGCCCCCTTTGAAAGAATGGTATCTAGATCGTTGTCAAGAAAGGTCAATATAGCCAGTATATCCGAACTGCAAGCATTATTATAAAAATTTACTAAAATCAGTTTGAGTGAAACAGAAAAGGTCAATACTGACAATTTGATAGTAAATACTAGGAGTCCTAAGATTTACAAAAAAGGAGGGTTGTTTATTTGATACATAGGTGCACAGACCACCCCTGTTTCTACCATCGTTGGATGGAATAGCCGGAAAATTATACGTTTTAAAGCCATTAAGATGACAAGGTTCAACCACCCAAGTTTCTTGTAAACAAACCATAGTAAAATTGGCTATAAAATGTAGCCACTCTGGATACTTAAGCTTACTACGCAGCCCGCTATATTCCAGGATAAAACTGTGATGTTGTTAGAGTCTAGGGGCATAGAGTGCACAGTTAACTCTTTGCCTGGTAAGGGTGGTGCCGGGATCATTAGCTCTTCAAAACTTGTATCTGGCTGCATATTATTAACAAGGGTTGGAGTAGCAAGATTAAAGTTTTGCATTGTGGTGGCCTCCAATGGTTTATCCTTTAGTCAATCTACCCCAGCAAGATTAGAGAGAGTGTCAAATGTATTAGAGGTTGCAATGGAGTATAGAGGGGTATTTGCATAGTTTGCAGTTAAGGGTGTTTGTTGCAATATACCTTGTCTTGGGGGACAGAGTTTTGTCAATGCATATGGCTGCCTGCCTAGGAGGCTTATAAAACAAACCAAGCGGGAGAACCATCATTTAGTTTTAGTTTGAGCACATTGACTTGGCCCGACCCAGTATATCATTAACCAGTCCTGGTAATTTGAAGGAGAGGACCACATAGTCACCCTGAAACACTTTAGTGTCTCTACCGACCCACCCAAACCGTCTTGTCATCTTCAAATCAGCAAAGAGTGTTCACCCCAACCCCACTTTAGAATTTAACCAATTGAGAGACTTGTTTCTCAATGAGTACCATGTTTCATGATGTGGAGACTCAGTGGGGGGAACATTTGCCAAGATGACCACATAAGGTGCAACATCAGGCGGTAGGTCTAGTCTATCCCTGGCAGACGGAGGCTATTTATTGGTTGTACTCCCTGCATAGGTGTTGGAATTGGGTATTGGTGGTGTCGCCTTATTATGAACCCTTGTCACGTCCGTAACCGGGGCGGCTTGTGTCTGGGTCACTGTTGTTGACACTCCATAATGGGGTTGAGGTAATTGCTGGGGCACCCCACACGACCCCTTCGCAAGTTGCTGTACTGGGAGTGTACAAGTGCACCAGCAGTATTGTCAGAAACAGTTGGCTCTTCACTCTCAATCCCAGTTTACATATTCAGTGAACCCAATCTGTCTGCACATGATAATATAGCACATTCAACAGCTTTCAGACGGTCAGTAAGGCTACATACAGATGTTTTAATAAGGTCTATCATTTCTTGCACACATTCTGCTATTGAGGAACAGACCACAGAGTCAGATGATGCAGAGGGCAATCCCTCACTCAAGTCTCTCTGGATTTTTGAACCTGGGCCTGTTTTTGAGGAAGATGCCTTCTTTGTTGCCTTCATTTTCCTGTCATACAAAGTTATATTGGTCTTAGCAGAGATAGGTTTTGTGGTTTTAGGGCGTTTAGATGGAGGAGTGGAAGTTGAAGTGCCCAGCGAAGCATGGGTAAAGGTTTGGACCAACTCATTCTTGTTCACAGCATCATGGTTAATGGGCTGCATTTTAGGCGTTGGGACCAAATCTGAGGAAGAAATACATTTGTTTAAAGGTTCAGTCCCACTCTCAGTGCAGGTAGTTAGTGTTTCCTCCACACCTGGAATTTGCTTCTCGATGGCTCCCATTGCACCGATTATAAAATTCATAATAGATTTCTGTGATTTAGGAGGTGATTTAGCTAAGGCAGTACTCTGTTGTTTCCTTTTCCCCATGTTCAATTGTAGAAATGCATTGCTATATAAATCCCAAACTAAACACTAAATGATGAAACAACAGCAAATCAAGGGGACATCCACAGTTTACAGTACCTTTGCAGAAGAGGACCTCGGAAGCACAAAGGGCGGATGGATGAAGGACACTTCCAGATCACATAGCAAAGAGGAGGGGCCCAACCCTGCCTACTCCTGCCCCTGATGGACCCGCCCTTGGCCTGTGCTTTGCCCGGGCACACCCGCACTTGTCCCACGCTGCGGGAGCCCCTGACAATTTTTAAAGCGCCTCCTGGCGCAATGGCATGCATACATCGGCGGCAGCAGGCTGGCTGCAAGAGATGCTGGGGAGTGGGGTCCTGGCTACCGGTTTCCAGGCCCCCAACGAGGGGCAGAACAGCAAAACAAACTGGTGTCCCTCGCTGCAGGAGCCCCTGATGATTTTTAAAGCGCCTCCTGGTACTGTGGCGAGAGTGCGTTGGCGGCAGCAGGCTGGTCGCAAGGGATGCTGGGGAATGTGGTCCTGGCTCCCGATCTCCTGGCCCCCAGCGAGGGGCAGAACAGCAAAACAAATGGGCGTCCGGCACTGTGGGAGCCCCTGATGATTTTTAAAGGGCCTCCTGGCATTGGGGCGTGCGTGCGTCAGCATGCTGGCCACAAGGGATGCTGGGGAATGTGGTCCTGGCACCCGGTCTCCTTGCCCCCAGTGAGGGGCAGAACAGCAAAGCAAACGGGCGCCCCGCGCTGCAGGAGCCCCTGATTTTTTTTAAAGCGCCTCCTGGCGCTGTGACATGCATGCGTCGGCGGCAGCAGGCTGGCTGCAAAGGATGCTGGGGAGTGTGGTCCTGGCTCCCGGTCTCTTGGTTCTCAACGAGGGGCAGACAGCAAAACAAACGGGCGTCCCCCCTGAACTTAATTATCCCTTTCTTTGCTCCCTTCTCGCATTTCCCCAGGACTTTGGGGGCCTAAAGACCCCCGCGGTCCTAGATGGCTCCCCACCTCCTGCGGGAGCCGGAATTGCTGCTGCATGCAGGGAGCTGCTGGAAATGCAGTTTCCTGTTTGCAGGTGCCATGCTTTCAACTCCTTCCCTGCCCGCATGTCTTTTGAAAAGTGCCCCTAGCGCTAAACAGGAAAATGCACCACGTACGTCATTATTATTTATTATTTAGGTGATTTGTAGAGCGCGTAAATACCCTGGGTTTTTCTCTGCGCTATGGAGTGTCTAGAGGTCAAACCAGTGGTGGGAGCTTATTGATTAAAAAGCCATGTCTTCAAGAGTTTCCTGAAGCCAAGAAGATTTTCACATAATTTGATGTGCAAGGGCATAGTTTAGCATTGGCGACGACAAATCGTTTGTCACCCCAGGAGGCTTTTTTTGTGCGGGGGACCTTTAGAAGGTTGGCTGTTAGTGAGCACAAGGGTCTGTTGGGGGTATAGGCACTAAATGCCTTCATCAGGAAGTAAGGTTCTGTGTTGTGGATGGCCTTGAATGTGATGCATAGGGCTTTCAATTTAATGCAGCTTATTATGGGTAGCCAATGGAGTTTTTGGACTACAGGCGAGATTGATTGATATTTGAGGGTGCCTGTTATAATTCTGGCCACTGAATTCTGCACGTCTGAAGTTTTTTGGTGACCTTTTTCTGGGCATTGATGAACAGGCCGTTGCAATAGTAAATTTTTGACATTATTAGGGTGCTGATTAGGGTTTTTGTGGCACTGAATGGTAGAAATGGGAGGAGTTTTTTAATCATTCTAAGAGTGTAGAAAGATGAGGCGACAATTGTGTTGCCATGCGCTATGAAAGTGAGTTTATCATCAAATATGACACCTAGATTCTGAGGGGATGACTGCGCAGCCTGGCATATTGTAATGTCAATAGTGAAGTGTATGCTAGTATGATGCCGAGTTTGTCTCGTCCTAAGGACATATGGGGCCCATATTGGGCGTATTTAGAGGCAATGCGAGAGAACTCACTCTCTCAATTGGAGAAGAGACTGGTCCCAGAGGGTGTGGGGTAACTACCGAATTGCATTGAACACACTGGGTTACTCCTATTGTGCCCTTTGTTGGGGTCATAGCCATGCTGACGGTTGGGGATTGGGGATTAGATTTTTCAGAGTTGTCAAGGGATACCAGGAGGTGACTGTATTGATGATAAATGAACGGAGCATCGGGGGAGGCTACTGGGACTGACTTCTGATTGATGTAGTATTGCAGGCATCTTGAAGCTCAAAATTATATATGTACGATATTAGTGTATACAATTCTGCTTTTACAACTTATCATTATGATAGGCAGTGACTGAACAATGCTGTATTGCTGTAACTGGGTAAAAACGAAAAATAAAGTTAAAAAATATATATATGACACCTAGATAGTGGTCCCAGGTTGGTCGGCCACCAGGTGGGGGACAAAACAGGAAATAACTTGCTGAATATCAAAACTTCCATTTTATCGGAATTTAGCTTTAGGCAATTGTTAGCCATCCAAGTGCTGATTGCATGCATTCCATCTTGGAAGCTGGCCGCGATTGCTCCTCCATCATTATGGATAGTAAGCACCAGTTGTGTATCATTAGCATAGGAAGTGAGTCCCATCCCGTGGGCTTTGATGACCCTGACCAGGTCTGACACATAGATGTTAAACAGTGTTGGACTCAGGGATGAGCCTTGAGGCACACCACCCGGGAGGGTGAAAGGGGCTGATTTGTAGGTGCCGAGGGCCACTGACTTGAGTGGGACCCCAGATGTCAAGCAGCCGAGGCACATGATACCAACATGTTGGGTTGTATGGGGTTTGTGTTACTGATTGTGGTGATGTTCAACTAGGCGAACATATTTACCCTTGCAGTGGATGAGAGATTGACGAGGAAGGGATCCATATCTCCATGAATTAATGAAATAAAGACCTTGTAAAGGGCAACGCTGAGCTTGATCCTCAACATTGCAATACCCCTTGAGAAAGCATATAATATTATTTGCATTTTAAAATACTTGAAAATAATAAAAATGCAAACCAAATACAATACACTAGTCACGGCTGCTAAAGTGATTGTTAAAGGACTACCCAACACCCAAACCATAATAAAATTTACAAAAAACATAAAATGCACATAAGTGGCAACATCACATAAACACTTACAAATCCTCCAAAACATCAGAAAACAACCCTTGTTTAATGATAATTATAAACACAATTAAACAAATGTGCAGGTACAAAGCAAACATAGAACACCGCCGTTCATATAGACATCACCACATGTGGCATGACATGGCTTACAAGCTGCCTCAGTGTGTTTAGAGACTGCAGAGGTGAGTGCAGGGATTTCAGTACACTTGTAGAAGTTCAGTAACTAACTGTGATTGCTTATAGCTGGCTTTATAAATTGCTTTCTGGTTTGTGTTTCTGGGAGATGGTCCAATAAACCTAGGGCTGTAGTCTGAAAAGGGGGGGCCCTCGGCCCCCCCGCACGCATGGCGGCGCGGCGACCGTCGCCCCCCCTTTCTCTTGTGTTGCCATTCGGCGGTGGGGGCGTGCCCTGGGGGGCGCGGCCCACCGCCGATTGGCCGGCGGCCTCCCTGACCCGGATCCTAGGTAGTGGGTCCGGGTCAGGGGGGGCGGGCTATAGGAGGGGCCGCCTGGCCCCTCGGGAATAAAGAGGTGGGGAGCGCCCAGGAGACCCCCTTGTCCCTGGACGCTCCCTCGCTGAAACGGTGTGCCCCGCGTTCGGGGCTTCTTTGTTTGTGTAATTTTCTTCGCTTTATTTTTCAGGTTTAGTCCGGAATTTGCTGCGAAGGAACAGCCGCGTCGTGAAGGTGGAGGGCGGCTTCGTGACTGAGGAGAGCGTCTCTGTTTGCGCGGTGATAATTGATCGACTTCTTTACCGGCCTCGTGTGAGCTGAGGAGGCGCCAGGCACGGAGCATCAGGAGAAGACCGATCGGAGGATTTTTGGGCGGGGCGGCCCGTTTACGAGGCCCGCAGGGTATCGTGTGGGGGCGGGAGTATCCGGCACCGAGTAAAGGGAGGTTTCCCGGGGGAAAACGAAGATCGAGGTAAGCGCCGGCTGTAGAGACTGTGCCCCCGATATTGTGCAGGAAAGTAACGTTTGCCATTTGGCGCGGGAAACGAGGATCTAGGAAGCGCCGGCGTTTTGTGAGACTGTGCCCCCTAGATTTTGAAGGAAAGTAGCGTTTCACATCGGGTGCGGGCAATTTTGGCGCGCATTCAGGAACGTGAGGCTGATTTAGCTCAGGCTACGGGGAAAGTCAAGCAGGGTCGACCAGGGCAGCACCTGGATGGGAGACCCCTGCGGTAAGTTTATAGTATAAGAAAGGAATTCTCAAAAAGGTATGATAACACAAGGGGCGATTTATTACATGGTCATTTCTTTCCCTATGAAGCAATTTTATTGAAAAAACATTGAATAAGTGCATCTATCTAATTGTTTTTCACGCCGCTCTGCAGTGTTTGAGTTATAATTCTTTGTATTGGGGTGGGACATAAAGCGTGCAATTAAATGAAAACTAGGTGACATATTTGAAAGTGTATAGTACAGTGCATGTATAGGTTGCATTATTTGCCTGGTCGTTTTTAAGAGGGATACTGTGTTGATTTGTGCTGATATTACTTGTTTTGTTGTGCACAGCAGCAGGGGGGTAACAGTGTCTCCTTGTATTCAAATTTGGTTTCCCTAAATCTGCCCCAGTTTCATTACACTGTACTAATACATGTCTCAATTCCAGGCAATTTAACGACGTTTTGGGGCCATTCACTAGCGGACAGGACGTAAGAGCATCCAACACGCAAAGTGGTGTAGACCGGAGCCGCAGAACAGTATCACGGGCTAGGACAAAGGACGGATCGGTAAGAGGGGTACGGGGGGCTAGCATTCATCGCTCCTGGTGGCCGCCGGGTGGGTCTACATTAGGTTTACTCACCCCTGACATAAGCGGACAAGCCGCTAGTGTTGCAGTCGCCACTGCATGGTGCTAAAAGCCCCCTGGTGACCCTCCACCAGAAAGGTACACAAGGTCGGCCTGTTGTGATATTAGGAGAGTAGGCTGCGGTTTTTTGGGGGTGTATCATGCCAGGTCCGCGGGGTGGAAAAAGGGGGTCCAGCATGGAGGCTATGATGCGGGCCATGATGCGTGACATGAGTGACATTAAGCAGCAGTTAGGGAAAGTAGATGAGCTGGAAGCACGGATGAATGAGAGGCATGGGGATGCCCCGGGTCCATCGGGTAGGCCTATCCGCAAGATGGTGGCACCAGTGCCAAGGGGGGATTTTGTCAACCCATCCGGGAAGTCTAGGTCCAAGAGACCCAGGGATGCGGCCCCCACCCCAGGGCCAGTAGAACCGGTACCTGCCGCGCCGCCGGCGGTCGTCCCACCCCCGCATGTACCTGTGCCTACACCCCTTGCCCCCGTGGTGCCGGTGCCGGCAGGTCAACCAGTAGACGCTGGGCCTGCTCCCTCACCGGTGCCCACAATCCCGGGTACAGGCTGGCCACACCCGGCACCCGCCCTGCCAGCTGTGCCAGTACCACAGGGCATAACCCCAGTGGTACCTGTTGTCCCGGGGGGTAATGTAGATTCAATGCCCCCCGAATTGTTATCCCAGATAACGGCCTTGATGCCATGGCTCCAAAAAGGGGGAGCTTTCCCGAATTCTGCTGACCATGCAGCAGAGGCGGCGAGGTTTGTAGAAAAAATCAGATCGGCTGCGGTCGCCGACAGTGTTGCATTGCCAATATCTTCTCCCCTTGCAGGTCCAAGTGTTCCCCAGCCGGACGGAGTTAAAGGGCAGCCGCTCCCGGTACCCGCACTTGGTAAGGAAGTGGCATTGCCGCTCTTGGGGGACGGTGTTCTACCTTCCAGGGGCGAGAATTTGGCTCAGCATGTGTCATTAGCTGTGAAAGAGATGATTTGGGCGGACAAATACGTGTATATTTATTCTTTGCTGTTAGATAATAGGGAAATGGAGCAGGTAAAAACACTGAAAGAGTGGATGCTCCCAAGCGAATGGAGGGTCCAGTGTGCTAGATTTAGGGTTGAGGAAACTCTTAACAACTGGATGAAAGCATGGGCTGTATTCACTGCTATTAAAGCTGAGCGTCCTCCAGATTTGCAGGCAGCATTGGCATGCTACTCGAGCAGGATTGTGGGGTGGAGTGAACAGTATTCTGGGGAGGCATGGAAAGGGTATGATGTCAATTTCAGGAAGGCATTGGAATTTAATAGAACATTGGCATGGGACACGGTAGATTCCATGGCTTGGCACAAACAGTTCTCAGACACTGCGCCTCCCCCCCAGTTCGGTGCGGTCAAGGTGTTCTCTAGACCTCAACAGCCCTTTCGGCCCCCCCAAACGAGTGAGGTACCTGGGAAGTTTAGGGCCAGTGGGCCAGAGAAAAAAGGGGTGTGCTGGGATTTTAATAGGCGCACCTGCACAAGGGCCGCGTGTAAGTTTAGACATGCATGTTACCTCCTGTGGGCACCCCTCTCATCCAGAAACTGCCTGTAGGTCCAAGCAGGGAAACACAGGTCAGAGGGGCAGGGGAAAGCCACTATAAGACAAACAGGTTAGCCCCCCCCACTCCAGTGGATGTGGTGGCAATGATTCCATGGTTGAACAGATACCCGGACCACACATCGGCCACCCTACTCCAGGAAGGTTTTTCTAAAGGCTTTAGGATCCCGGCCGCGGGATACACAGGCAGCGCGCACTGTAGAAACCAATTGTCAGTCAAGCACAATCCGGCTGTGGTGGCCGCCAAAATTGACAAGGAGCTATCGTTAGGCAGGATAGCTGGCCCTTTTTCTGAAGTGCCAGTACCCAATTTTGTGTGTTCCCCATTAGGAGTTGTCCCTAAAAAAGAGAAAGGGCAATTCAGATTGATACATAACCTGTCAGCACCTAGGGGGACGTCACTGAATGATGCCATTGACGAGGGTATCTGTAGTGTTAAATACGCCTCTTTTGATCAGGCTGTTAACTTATTACAGGCCACAGGACCCGGGGCGCTGATGGCGAAATCAGACATAGAATCAGCCTTTCGGCTCCTCCCGGTCCACCCAGCCGATCAGCATCTCTTAGGCTTCACCTTTGGGGATATGTTCTACATGGACAAATGCATGCCCATGGGTTGTTCGATATCTTGCGCTTACTTCGAGATGTTTAGCTCTTTTCTTGAATGGGCCATGAGACAAGTGACGGGCCATCAGCGGGTCATGCATTATTTAGATGATTTCCTCTTCCTGGGTACAGCGGGATCTCAGGAGTGTGCACTGGCATTGCAGGAATTTTGCGTGCTCATGCGGGCTTTTGGAGTCCCGCTTGCGCCCGGGAAGACGGTTGGCCCCACCACCTGCTTAGAATTCCTCGGCATTGAGATTGACTCAATGGAGGGATGTTTTAGATTACCTAGGGACAAGGTGGACAAATTCAAGACAGCGCTACAGTTATGCCTCCGGAAGGGGAAGGTCACTTTGCAGCAATTACAGGAGGTGGTAGGGCAATTGAACTTTGCACTGAGGATCATCCCCATGGCTCGCCCATTCTCTCGCTCTATTGCACAGGCAATGAAGGGGCTGAGGGAGAAGCATCACCGCACTCGGCTGTCGGTTGAAATTCGCCAGGATATGCTTATATGGATGGCATTCCTGGAGGATTTTAATGGCAGGGTAGTCTGGCCCGGCCCGCTGACAACATCAGCAGAGTTGGGCCTGTGGACAGATGCTGCCGGGAGTGTGGGCTTCGGCGCCATTCTAGGGAACAGGTGGGTCGGTCAACAGTGGCCGGGAGAATGGAAGACATGGGGTCTGACCAGCAACATAGGCTTCCTGGAACTCTTCCCAATATGGGTGGCACTGATGGTCTGGCCCGAACACCTATGTAATCAATCAGTGGTGTTTTGGTCAGACAACATGACGGTGGTGGAATGTATCAACCAGCAGGGGGCACGGTGTCCTTTCATACTTCGTCTGATCAAAGAAATTGTGTTGCAGTGCCTTACATTGAATGTCAACTTTAAGGCCAAACATGTCCCAGGTGTTCTGAACAATGCAGCTGACTCCCTCTCTCGCTTCAAAATGCAGGTTTTCAGGGAACATCTTCCTACAGCAGACCCCTCGCCAGCACACTTCCCAGCAGTACTTTGGCAGATTGGTGCCCCAGATTACAGGACCTCGTGGTCGCTAGCCTAGCCCCCAGGACCAAGACGGCTTATGAAGGGGCGTTTTTGTCTTATCGTTCTTTTTTGGGACAACAATGGGAAGTACTTTGGGCACAGGAGGATGGCTTTGCAGCCTATTTAGAATGGATGCATAAGGAAGGGCGCTCGGTGGCAGCGGCAAACAGACATAGGGCAGCTGTGTCATTCTTCGCTCAGGCTAGGGGCTTCCGGGATCCCACTAATACCTTTATGATACGTAAGGCTTTGAGGGGATGGCGCCGTATACAGGGCCATCATAAGGATAAGAGAAAGCCCATAGGATTAGCCCGGCTGACGGCTTTACTGGCCACGCTGGACACTGTTTGTAGCTCGGAGTGGGAGGTGTTTCTTTTTAGGGCAGCATTCTCTTTGGCATTCTATGGGGCGCTGAGAATTAGCGAACTTGTGGCGGGTTCTAAGTCAGACCTACTGGGCGGCTTGCAAAGGGCTAGTGTGACGATAAGGGAGGACACCATGTGGGTGACTATTCCAAAGTCAAAGACCGACCAGGAGTCTAGGGGCCACACCATAGTTCTCCAACGGGCCCCCGCCAACCCTTGCTGCCCAGTGAAGCACGTGGAATTATTGCGCGGACTGCTGGTGGGCCTAGCGGGCAGGGCATTGCTCTGTCACGCCGACGGGAGCCCCTTGACTAGATATCAATTCAGGAAGGTATTGGAGATGGGGGTCAGGAAAGCAGGTCTTGACCCTAAAGAGTTTGGCTCTCATTCCTTTAGGATTGGGGCAGCAACTGAGGCGGTGGCGGGGGGCCTCCCAGTGGAGAGAGTGAAGACAATTGGGAGATGGGCCTCAGAATGCTACAAACGTTATGTACGGATTGACATGCTATGATTACATGTCGCTCACGCTTGGTTTGTTTCCGCTCTCTTACAGTTTCTCAGACCTGTTACGCAGGGGAGGGACTTGTCGTCGGGCACCGGCAACATACATCAGCACGGAGCGGCACCCAGGAAACGATGAAGAACAGTGTTTGGATTGTGGGTCACTCATATGTAAAACGAGCAGAATGTGTCTTTATGTCAGGTGACAGGAGGAAAAGGGCGGCACAACTAGGGTTAGACATCACGTTCTTTGGCAGAGGGGGGTTGTGTCTGCACGAGTTTAGGGGATTCTTCCAGGGGCTTTTAGCACGCCGGCAATCTCCACCGTCAGTGGTGATACTTCACCTTGGGGAGAATGATTTGGCAACACTGGGTAGGCGCATTCTGATTGAAGAGATTATCTCAACCGCGGGTTGGATGGCTAGGACCTGCCCCGGTTGCACACTAGTATGGTCACAACTCATACCTCGACTACAGTGGGGGGGGGACATTCGGTCAGGGCGTTGAATCACTCGGTAAAGAGGATCAACACACGGTTGGATAGGTTGTTTCGAGCCCCCTTGTTGCAGTCAATACCTCATGGGTGCATCTGGGGCGACAAGTATTACTTGAAGGACGGAGTTCATTTAACAGAGGAGGGTAATGTCTTGTGGTCGGACAATATCTGGGCCTGGCTAGAGGGTTTTGAAAGTAGGAGGGTTTCCTTAGGTAGGGGCTAGAGGGGGGAGGCCAGATCGTCGGTTAACAATGCTGGCCTGTGGCGGTAAGGTCATTATCGGTGAGCACATATTTGAGGTCTGAGGGGGCGGGCATCATCCTATGGAGGTTCCCGCCCAGGGGGAGGGGCCTGTGGGCCACTCCCAGAACTCCAGGGGCAAGGTAATAGGCAAAGGAGCGCGGGTAGGAGTAGTTCACGCTTTCCTTAGGCTGGTAGCCACCCCGCGCGCGTGGACTCATGACGCCACCGGCGCAGAGTAAGGGCCCTCCTTTAGTGGGTAAATGGAGTTCAGGGCGTAGACCGGGCAATTCCCGGGGTAACACTGCGCATGCGCACATCTATAGGGGAGGCGCAGCTTGTAGGACCTGACACCGGTAGTGACCCTGCCATATGGCCAGAAATGTACAAAAATCAAGATTAGGATGTTTAGTCTAAGTTAGGAAACAACATGTATTAGAGTTTTGTTAAGGTCAGGCTCTCAAACTTGTTGATAAGAATTGTGTAACTAAATGTCCTGCTGATTTTTGTATTAATTGTTGATTATGCAATTAAAAGCCTTTTTTAATTTCATACTTTAATAAATACGGCCGGGCGACTAGCGCCCGCCTTCCAAAAGTAAAGACGTCTCGTGTCCACGTTCCTGGGTATTGGGTGCCGGATTGGGGGGGAGGCGGCAGCTAGTCGCTGACCATGTGAAAAGGGGGGGCCCTCGGCCCCCCCGCACGCATGGCGGCGCGGCGACCGTCGCCCCCCCTTTCTCTTGTGTTGCCATTCGGCGGTGGGGGCGTGCCCTGGGGGGCGCGGCCCACCGCCGATTGGCCGGCGGCCTCCCTGACCCGGATCCTAGGTAGTGGGTCCGGGTCAGGGGGGGCGGGCTATAGGAGGGGCCGCCTGGCCCCTCGGGAATAAAGAGGTGGGGAGCGCCCAGGAGACCCCCTTGTCCCTGGACGCTCCCTCGCTGAAACGGTGTGCCCCGCGTTCGGGGCTTCTTTGTTTCCCACCCACCATCCCCTTGGAACAAATAGTCTTGTAGCATTTCTTATGTCTGGCTGAATGGTAAGTTTTGGAGGTACGCTCCACAGGTCTCACAGGGTAGTAGTAATGGAACTGTTGGTATATTTTGTGATGCTTTTGTTTAGGAATTTTTTCCCCTTTTAGCAAACGATGTATGAAGTATATTATATGTGATACAAGTCTCTTTAGGCCTTTTTTCCCTTTGTAGCTATACGTTGATACTGTTATTTATTAGCCAGTGTAGCTGTCCTTTAGAATTTTTCCCATAGGTCGTCGTATTTATTAGGTATGGGGCATGCGGTAAGGTCATTATCGGTGAGCACATATTTGAGGTCTGAGGGGGCGGGCATCATCCTATGGAGGTTCCCGCCCAGGGGGAGGGGCCTGCGGGCCACTCCCAGAACTCCAGGGGCAAGGTAATAGGCAAAGGAGCGCGGGTAGGAGTAGTTCACGCTTTCCTTAGGCTGGTAGCCACCCCGCGCGCGTGGACTCATGACGCCACCGGCGCAGAGTAAGGGCCCTCCTTTAGTGGGTAAATGGAGTTCAGGGCGTAGACCGGGCAATTCCCGGGGTAACACTGCGCATGCGCACATCTATAGGGGAGGCGCAGCTTGTAGGACCTGACACCGGTAGTGACCCTGCCATATGGCCAGAAATGTACAAAAATCAAGATTAGGATGTTTAGTCTAAGTTAGGAAACAACATGTATTAGAGTTTTGTTAAGGTCAGGCTCTCAAACTTGTTGATAAGAATTGTGTAACTAAATGTCCTGCTGATTTTTGTATTAATTGTTGATTATGCAATTAAAAGCCTTTTTTAATTTCATACTTTAATAAATACGGCCGGGCGACTAGCGCCCGCCTTCCAAAAGTAAAGACGTCTCGTGTCCACGTTCCTGGGTATTGGGTGCCGGATTGGGGGGGAGGCGGCAGCTAGTCGCTGACCATGTCTTTCTTTCTTACCAGTGGAAACACACAACAACCATAAAGCAGCTGACAAGAGCTTCAAGTTGAAATATAATTGCCAAGCGGCAGAACTTCAAGCCTAAATACCAGATCAATATGATTTGTGGGAGAAGGTTCAATGAGGTCAAAATAAAACTTCCTGCCTAGTGGATCCTCATGCAGCCTATAAGAGAATCCACGAGTCTGGACTCTCAGCCCATCGCCGACCTCCTCATTCCAATAAGTTGCATGCATTATATCCAGGCCCACTGGAATTCTGCGATTATGCAGCCGCAACAATTTCCGCATATTTATGGATTTGCCACATTTGCCACATAGTCCATCATTTGCTGTATAATCTGCAGATTTTAGCAAAGAAGTTGTTAAAGTTACTAAAAATGCAGCAGCACGTGTTGACGGGCAGTGGAAGGCCTTTTACCTGGTCATCTTTCTGATGCTTATTGCTATATTTGGATATTAAACTGGTTCTAATGAGGTTCAACCAATTCTCAGAGTCTTAACAAGTGTAAAAAGTATAGAGTAAAGAAGTAATGCTGTAAAAAAAAAGTGCCTCATTATGCCGCATAATTTGCCCTTTCTTGTTGCATAATTTACTCAACCTTGCTGCAAAATTAGGCCCTCTCCTGCTGTTTAATTCCAGTGACCCTAATTATACCTATAGGCGCTTGTTAGGTGTGGACAATTATCGGTTGCCTTCCTTCCCTTCCGCTGAAGCCTACTGCAGCTTTCACCATATTGATTGTCTAGCGCTATGAGGCAATTGTTTGGCAGCTTGCAGTGCTTGTGTTCCAGCACAGCAGCATATTGAACCCACACAGCTACTTAGGCTACTGTTGCGGCCTTACTACTGTAATGATCGTGCGGTTTTGAGCGCGACCATATGTTACATTTTTCACATAATGCCAACAAATTATATCATGTGAGTCTGTGGATTTTGCTCCTGGCACCTGTGAATTTAAAGGCTGTATTATTTTTGTAAACCTGATGGGCCCGAGAAGCAGTATGGTTGATGAGGTAAACGCTGTAACCTATTATTGCAAGTCATTTATCCATGAGGGTTTTCAAGTAAGCTGAATTCAGTATCACAAAGGATGGTGCCAAACGCCGAACAGAAATGACAGCTGAGTTTGACGACGACCAACTGCTGGACCCCCAACAAGTAAACACAATGCCTCGTGACAACACGAAAAAGAGCCTCGGAACAAACCACTCGAGGGACAAATGCTGCATATTGAGCTGTAAATAAATGGCACCCGTCAGGCAACCTTGGAAAGGGAGGCTGTTTGAAAGAAATATACAATACAGCTGTGCATCATCAGCGCAGGAGCACGACTGCTGCCCGCAGATGGGTCCCTGGCCAGACCAGAGACGTGGAGAGCACCAGTAAAGCTGAGCAGAAAATGAACCCCACCGGAATGCCGCGAATTCCCCGCGAATGCCAATGGAAAGAAAACGAGAATGCTGAACATTTCAGCAGCATACCTCAAAGCGCTGTGCGCACCTGGTGGACTCTGAGACGTTTTTCCTGACTGGAATAGAATCCATTGTTATTTACGAAGGCTTAATTTCCAGTGCGATCTTAAAATAAAAGAAGCTGTGAATAATGCAGCTTGCACCACCCATTTCCCCGGCTTCGCTGCCAATTACAGTACGAACACAACTACTAATTATCACGCTCCTTCAAGTGTGCCAATTCATAGCCCCCAAAGCTATAAGTAAGGCATGGGGGCACGAATATAATCTCAGAGCACGCAGTAGCAGGCTCTACCGGCCATTAAAGGCCCGCTCCAGTGTCTAAAAAAAGGCCTGAGCCAAAGGCGAGGGCCTTTAACAAAGGAGCGGACCTTTAATAGCCGTTAGAGCCCGCTATGGAGGGCTCTAGGGTTATTAGAACATCTCATCTCCTAGAGGGCAGTAGTTGTAATATGCAAAACAAAGGCCTCACGGAGCCGGAGGGGGTTGAATTCCACTCGGGCACCATGAGGACGTTGATAAACATTGGAATTTTGAAGCTTCAGGCTTCTACAGGCCAATAGTAGCCTATAGCACTCCATTGATTTCAATGGAGCTCCCAACATTTCAATGTTGTAATTAGTGATTAAATTAATAAACAGCTGTTGTGCTCATACCCAAAATTGGCAGAAAGTGGCACTACATGGTAGACTGTCACAAGCACCAGTAATACAACTTAAAGTACAGGCTCTGAGCACCGGAAACCACTGGCTCAAATTAAGCACTGGTTCCTGAGCAGTGGCGGCTGGCAGGGAATGGGGTGGTGAGGCATGGCTGGGGAGGGTTATGGGGGTGGATAAGGGTATCTCCTCGCCCTCTGTTGTAAACAGGAAGTATTCAGGCTCCCTCTCCTAAGCCAATCACAACGCAGCAATGCAGTGTTGTTATTAGTCTGTTAGTAGTAGTTCGGCACTCAGACGGGGAAAGGGAGCCTTTGCATGGTTCTCACTAGGCTATGTAATGCAGTCTGGTGGGAAACATGCAAAGTGCACATGACTGTTTGGCCCGGCCAAGACGGCCGGCCAAGCAGTCATGCCCATTTGGAGTGTGCTAACCACTCCTCCCTGTGCCACCAGCTCCGCCCTAACTCAGCCCTGTAGTGAAAAAGTAAATGATAATAACAAAGTTATTATCATTTTATTTTTCCTTTCTCCTGCTCAAAGAGCAGTGGGGAGTCACTTATTCCCATTAGAGGCGGAGCCGCCCCTGTTCCTGATGGTGATGAAAATGTAAATGATGATATCACTGATGGATTTCTTTTTTCTCATTATATTCCTTTTGCTGCACCCATATGTATCACCCATCATATGCTTTAATCTTTGGTGGGCGTACGCTGGAAAGGGATCCATATCACTCATACAGAACATGTCACATAGTTAATTACTCGGTTCTGACAGGTTCACCTGGGTGTGGCTATGACATTTGTAATCAGTCATTTGTCCAAGCAGGGGGCACCTAGAGAACAGAGTTTATTCACGGTTTTCTGGGATCTTAGATATTTGAAGATGGTGCCCAGTGTGTCATGGGTGTAGTCCTCTTTTTCATTTTGCTCATAACCTTAGCTCTTTCATGCTGACTTGCTGACTGTTATCCAGGTGTGGATGCTCACAACTGTGCAGGACAATCATCAATTTTATATTTCTTTCTAATTATTGACTGTGTTCCTGTTGCTCACCTGTCACGTATTTCACGAACAGAGTATGTCACTCATATATCAAGCACGCCAAGGCCCAAGCCTCCGCTCCAAATGTAGGTAGTCTGTGGGAGCAAAAATCAGACATCAGCTGACCGATTGCTTTAGGGCAGGTAATAATAATAATAATAATAATAATAATAATAATCTTTATTCGGTTTTTGCAATTCGAAAAGCCATAAAAGACAACAAATACATTTAAAAGACATTGAATTAAAAAAAAAAAAAAAAAAAGGTGAATTATACATTTGATTTCTCAGCTCGGACAAATTATTTTTGAGGCAGTTTAGAAAAGATATCAGAAGATGGAAGGTTACAGTTTTACAGGTTGTTTCTGTGTCTCATGATGCATTTTAAAAAATTTAAAACATGATATACCGTACATTCTGAGTCCAAAAATTGAAGTGATAACAACGCTGGGCGGCATTGTCTGTGGCCCCATTTTTTCAATAGGGGAATAAGCCAAGATTTTCGGTGCGGTTGGTAAAACTTACAAAAAAGTACTGTATGAATAGTGGACTGTTGAGAATGTTCGTCACAAGGACACAGTACCATATCAGTACTCCAATTGTTCTTTTCGGGGAAGGTCACCAGTCTGAAAAATGAGTTCAACCTGAACCTTGTTAGGAGCATCTTCTCGTAGGTGGAAATCCCTAAGGTGAGATAGAGCTGAATTTTCGTAGTCTGCTGAATAGTAATTGCATGCATGACAGATTTTTTTGTGGTCAGCATTGTTAGTCTCAGGGAATCCAAGTGGCTCAATGCTACCTGTTTTAGATCTTTTTTGGAGATTTCTTTCATTAGTTCTGGATTATAATAGTATTTTTCAAATCCCAGATCTTGTAGAAAATTTCTAATGTAAGAAATCCAAGGAATTTTTTTAGCATGGTCCAACTCCATGACATCTTGTATAATGTTTTTTGTCAGGTTATTTTCATCAGATAACCAAACTCTTCTCCAAAGCATTAGAGGTTGGATTTTTATCAGGTCTTCGATAAATGGGATTCCCAATTCTATATGCGAGGCATAGATGGAAGTGCCTCGTGGTGTTGACAGAAGGAATCTCGTGAAGATATTTTCCTCTTTTTGGATTGGGACAGTGTTTGTATAGCCCCAGATCCCAGCACCATATAATGCTGTGGATTGGCACTTCGCCGCATATATTTGCAACAGTTCCACTGGTGGTTTTTTCCCTAGTTTGTTGGAAAATTTCATTAGGGCCATAATCGCTCGTTTAAAAAGATGCCTCCTGGCTTCTACCGCCGGTTTCCAATTTTGGGCATCATCAATCATGATACCCAAGTAGGGATATTGCGAGGTTCTCTCAATTTTTTGGTCTTTTAAAAAGATGGATTTTGCGGGTTTTTTTGAGCCACCAACTACCATAGAAAAGGTTTTTTTAACATTAATATGCAGATCCAGAGCTGCCATGAAATCTGCGTATTTAGTCAAAGATTTCTGTAGTTCAATTGGAGTTCGGGCTAAAATGACAGCGTCGTCCGCGTAGAGCAGGGCGGGGATTAGGCGATCTTTTACTTTTGGGAGGTCTCTTCCCCCCTTCAACATACACTCTTCCAGACCATTGGTGTATAAAGAAAAAAGAAAGGGGGCGAGGACGCAGCCTTGCCTCACTCCCCGCTCTACCCTAAATGGTGCTGTCAGTTCTCCTCCTGTCCCGAACCGCACTCTCGCTGTGGCCCCGCTGTAGAGTTCTCTTAAAAAGTCAAGGAGAGGAGGATCTACTCCCATCTTACTTAGTAATGACCAGAGCTTGGTATGTGAGACACAGTCAAATGCAGAGGAGAGATCCACGTATGTCATAAAGATAGAACCTGATTTTGCCAATGTGTACTTAGAAATGAGCAAAGAAAGGTTTAAGGCTTGCTCAATGGTTCCAAAGCCCTCCCTGAAGCCGAACTGTAGGTCTGAGAGGATGTTTTCGTCAGCCACCCACTGTTGCAGCTTGCCAAGGAGGACTCTACCAACTACTTTGCCCAGAGAGTCAAGAAGGGAGATTGGGCGGTAGCACTTGACATCTTGCCTGTCCCCCTTCTTGAAGATGGGGACCATTATTGACGAAGACCATGAGTGCAGCAGTCCAAGTTCCATGGTTGCAAAACAGACCCTCGTGATTATTGGAATCCACAAGTCGGGAAGGAATTTAAATAGGTCGACGGGGACCCCGTCAGGGCCAGGGGCTTTTCCGGGTCTACTTAAGGATAACGCTTCTTCGAAATCTTGAAGGTCAATTTCCAGATGAATAGGGAAGGTGACTGGATTGCAGCTAGACTGATGCAAACCTCTAGTAGATGTAGTTTGGAAGATTTTCGAAAAATGGCTTGTCCATGTAGCCTCGTCTATGGCCACATCTATTTTTGGTCCAATTGAGTTGGATAGAAAAGGTGATTTAACTATTTTCCAGAAAGCCTGGGAGTTCTTCGAGAGAGCACTCTCATGTAGGGCCTTCCACAAGGATGATTTTAGGTCCTTTTTCCTCATCTTTCTAATGGTAGAGTATTCTCTTCTGAGATTTTGGATCTTTATTGCATCTCTGTTGGGTTCCCTAAGAGCTTTCCTCAGATTTGACTGTGCTTTCGTGCAGTCTCGACTAAACCAGCCTATGGTCTTCCTATTGTTTTGTTTGAAAGTTCTGGTTAATAGGCTTTTGACAAGTTCTATAATGGCGTTGAAGTTTTCCAGTATTTGCTTAGCCTCTGCTTGAGGATCAAGACAGATCTCAATGTTTTTGTAAGCAAGAGTAACTAGTTTCTTCGTTAGAATATTGGGATCCACTTTCTCCCATTTGATTGTAAAGCCATTAGTTTTGTTCAGCACGAGCCTATTCTGAGATAGAGTGTTGGCTATAGTTACCATCGGAGAAATCGAGAGATGTATTTGAAAGTTTAGACTTAGCGCTGAGTGATCGCTGAGGCAATTTTCTAAAATTTTAAATGGTCCGAGTTGCGATTTTAAAACTTCTGTAACTAATATATAATCCACTGTTGTTTCGTAGCCCCTACCTCTATAGGTAGGCTCTAGCATGTCAGTTGATTGTAGTATGGGATTCAGAATTTGCAGGTCCAGGTCTGCAATTACTTTGTTCATAGCGGATCCTGCTTCTGAATGGATAAAGTGCGTTAAAGGGCTGTCGGAGTCGTCTACTATTCCACAGGTTTCGATAATGGGGCAGGGATGCAAATTGAAGTCACCGCCCCAAATTATGTGAGCAGTATCCCCTTTCTGTTTATGGTGAATGTGTTCCGTTATTTTGTTTTGAATTTGGTCAAGAACATTCACAAAATTTTCTAGATCCAGGTTATTGTATATGTTTACTGCAGTAACATGGATTTTTTTCCCTACAGAGAAAGTAAGAATTTGAAAATTCGGATGAAGGTCTGTCTTGATGATCATTAAGTCTGCAATGGTGTTTGCCATGTAAGTTACCAGACCTCCCTTCGGTCTGCCTGAAGTGCTAGGAAGGGCAGGAGATGTGAAAGTCCTGTATCCCAATAGGTGGAGCGCTGCCGTTGACCATGTTTCCTGGAGAAAAATGAATTGAAAGCCCTTCAGAAAAACCGCTGCCGATCCGTCTTCGATCTTATTACGGAGACCGGCAACGTTCCAGAAAACCATGGGAAGCTGAGTGGGTCCGCAATCATGTACATCCTTATGCTTATGTGGTATGGATGGGGTGGGCGTTGAATTTAGATGTGAGGATGCCGCCGTAGTTAACAAGGGTTCTGGGGGTATAGCTGTTTGTCAATCGACCATTTCCAAGCCGCTGAACCTGTTCGTGGTCGGGAAACCTAACCAGTGTTGCCCATTATTAGTGACTTCGTAGTTAGGATCAAGCGTTTGGTAGGATGGTCTCTCCCAGTGCTCCCAACTTCGAAATCTATTTTGGGGGCCCACAATCTGCCAGGGGACTTCTCTTTGATGGAAGCTCCGATTAGGTGGATACCGAAAGTTGGTAGGTTCGGTGGGTCGCATTATATTATTATTGGCCGCTGATTCTAGCTCCCATGGTTGGGGAATTGGCTTCTTCCAGAAGTTGTCAAACTTACGTTGGTGGCTATTATTGTTATACCTTTTCGGGTAGAAGTAAGACAGGGGTCTTGTTACAATACCTCCGGGAAAGTTGTTACATTCCCAGGAGCATATATATTCAGCTATGGTGGGGTCCTCAAATGTGATAACTATACAGTCTCCTCGTATTGTTTTTTTTCTATATCCCACCCACGGGGTCCGGGACACTGAGGCTATTTTACTTTTCCAAAGTGGCGGAGCGGGACGGTTTGTACTCAGCCAAAACTGGACCTTGTTCTTTAACGACCAGTTTGGTTCGGTTCCCTCACCAGTGAGTTCGGGAACCCCCGTCATAACCACCACGTAAGGAGTAGCCTCAGGTGGTAAATTAAAGGTGGGTGGTTGGTCGATTGTCCCCCTCGGGGTATTTTTTGTTTGGGGTGGCTTGGTGCTTATTGTTGTAGGTGTTTTTAAAGCAGGGGTTTTCGGGGGAATAGAGTTTGCAGTTGATGTTGATTGGGAGCCAGCTTGTGAAGGAATAACCGTGGGCGTGGAAGCTACATTTTGTGGAATGGGATTATTTGTCGGAAGGTTTAGTGTGATTTGCTTTGTGGACTTTGGGGGAGGTACAGTGACGGTTTTTTTAGATGTAGGAAGAATAGGCTCTGGGTTTAACGGAGGCTTAGTGTGGGATTGTGGAGGTGTGGTTTGTAAGAAACCAATGATTTTGGTTAACTGCCTCTCTATATTACTGAGTCTTGATTCTAGAGGGCGAATATGAGAATTTAGAAGAAAGGCTACCTCTGTGATTAGTCTTGCTGATTCTCTTTGTCTGCCAGGGTTTAATGTGGCTATTGGATCAGGCATTAAGGTATCACAGAGGTCACGCGGTACGTGATGGATTGTTACCACGTTATTAATTGGGGGAGCGGGGTGGTTAGAAGTCACCAACTCATTTGGGCTAGGGACCATTGTCGGAGGGTTAGACGTTAAAGAGGTTATAGTGTGGTTTAAATTACTCTTTGCAATCCTTTTTTTTACCGCCCCCTCCCGTTTTCCTCTCATTTGTCTGGTTTCTTCAGGTGTTATGTCGGGAAATATATCGGGGGTATTCTCCAGGTCGGATTCTGAGAGGGTTACAGAAATTTGGGATGCTGACAAATCAACGTTATTGGGTAGACTAAGTCTATTCGTAGTCGCCGCCGTTAGCGTTGAGGTTGGCTGTGTTTCTGGAGTTTTTGCTTTAGCAATTAGTCCCAATGATGAACGACGTGCAATCGCCAAATCGGTGGAGACTCTACCCTCGATTAAACTAATACTCTGGTCTATAAAAGTATTAGCTTTGGACAGAAAATCGTCCATAGGACCTAGAAGTTGATCGCCTATACCGGTCTTTTTTGTTTTTTTCTGCCTTGTAGCTCTAGTATTCATTTTACAGTGAATGACCGGCTAAATAAAAGATTAATACGTTGACAGATTAACAGGGGAAACGGACTGATTATAGATACCTGTGTTGGGGAGGCCGGAGTATAGCTATTAGAGGAAGGGGCCGGACCGGACTCTTCCGTACTCTAACGGCCTCAAACGGCCCTGTCTTTGCCCAGTCTTAGCCCGCGCTGCGGGAGTGAAACGCTATTAAGTAGGTGGCGGTTTGGGTGAGGGGCGGGCCAGCAGGGAGAGCGGACCGGAAGCTCTTCCGTGGTCTCGCAGGGACTTCTGGGAGATGAAGTCCCTGCACACTCGCAGCCCCGCTGGTGCCTCACGCCCCTTACCGCCTTTCCGCCGAGGTCCTCACTTGTGCACGCAGACAGCAGCCGAGACTGGGGCTCCCCTGCGAAGCGGCGCCCGCGAAGCGGGTGCGGCGAGTCGTAGGCAGGGAGCCTCACAGGTCGTAGCAGGAAGTGCGCTGTGCAGTCGGTGGCCTCTTCACAAAACAGTAAGTGTCCCCGGCAGGTAGCTTTGTCATGTGGCCATGGTTACCATTTTGCTCTAAAGTACAATCCAGGGGGCCTTTTCTCTGATAGGAATCTTCAGGTCGCCAGCTTGTCATGAGTTCTCAAGATGGGAGGAAGACATTTGGGGACGTCAGTTCTCTTCGCTGTAGTTGATCCCCAGTTACTGAATGCTTTTAGCATTTAACCTGTTTGACCCATACTTAAGAAAGAAATGCTCGGAACAGTTAAAGATAAGGACACTTCTTTGCTTTGTTGCACTGAAGATTTTCTCGGTGCCTTACTGTTGAAAGAGAAGTCTTCATCTTCACCTTAAATCTCTGGATATTGATATATTCTCTTTTAGTAGTGGTACTATGGTACTAAGGTCTCTGGTACTAAGGTCTCTGTAGGGGTCCAGGTCCTGTGGTTGAAGCCTGGGTTTAGAATGCAGAAAGTATGTCACCTGGCTGGAAGAAAACTAGTGGACTAGTTACAAGGTAGCATTTTCCCCACTTGCCCGTGTTGAATGTCCTGCCTGTCGCTGAAGGTTGCAGAAGGCCCTGTGGACAGAGGAAGCTGTTGCATGACATCCAAGGACTAGTTTGTACTAGCTTTTTTTCTGCATACATGTACTTGGCAGCCGCGGCCAGTAGTGGGAGTACCTGCCGGGCGGTGACGTGGGGGCTAGTAATGTATGGATTACGGAGCTTTACAGGTAAGTAAACATATAAATAAATAAAACGAATTTCGTTGCGCGCACCGCATCACATTTGGTGATGCAGTGCACGCAACAAAATTCGTTTTATTTATTTATATGTTTACTTACCTGTAAAGCTCCATAATCCATACATTACTACCCCCCACCCTGCCACTCCCACTCCCCACGTCACTGCCCGGCAGGTACTCCCACTACCGGCCACAGGTAGTACTTGGGTCACAAGAAGTACACTGCAACTGAACATCATACACTGGGGTCTGAAAAACCAATCCTGAAATTTGAAAGCTTTCTATTAAGGAAGCAACTACTGCTCAAGGCATTTTTTTACAGCAGCAGCAGCGACCCGTGCAGGTAAGAACAGTGGGGCTGGGTTGGGGAGGATTTGACAGACGACCACAAGGGAAAATGAAATAATAATGAATTTTCCCTCATTGTTGGTCGAAATCCCCCCACCCGGCATCACCACCCCTCCGTTCTTACCTGCACAGGCCGGCACTGGGCAGCGGACAAAATGTTCATTTTAGTTCATTTCCCATATTCCTTCCATTTGTGGATGCTTTCATCGATGGGAAATATTTTTACATATCTGCAACAGAATCAATTAAGAAACTGTTTTTTTATCAAAATCATTTTGATTTGATATGATTGAGGAGAATATGCTGTCACAAAAATCAAACACACGCCTTCCTTCTTTGCCTTATAATGTAACAACTCGGTAATATTTTTCATTCATTTTCAGCTTTAACTAAGGGACTTTCTATGTTTTTTTTACCTAAATTTGTCTTTGGGGTGTTTTTTGTCGTACATATTTATCTTCCGAAATAATTCTCCTAAACCTCATTAACTGAATGTATGAGAATACTCCTTCAGTGTATTCAGTCTTTAAATAGAAGCCTTTAGTAAGTATTTCTAATGGTTGGTTTTGAAAATACATTTTTTTCCCACTTATTTTAGTTTTTTTGTATCTTCGCATCTAGAAATCGTATATGTTTTGGCTGTATGGCATATGTGAATCTAATTTTTGATTCCAGTGTGTTCAAATCTATAACCTTGCTCTCAATAATTTCTTCTGAGTCAGACCAAGTCGTGAAAATATCATCTGTGTATGTCACATAGAAAATGATTCCTGTTCCCCATGAGTCATTGTGTGTTCTTCAGTCGTCATAAGATGCTCGCCACTTAAGGGGACACATTACACCTCATTGAGACTTCTACGGTTTGCTGATAATATCTTCTTTTACATTTGATGAAGTTGTATGTGAGGACAATCTCACACACCTTCTTCTACCAATAAACCCTTTTCCTATCCAATCCTTAGCTTCAATGGGAATAATATTGGTCTATAAGCTGTTTATATCCATAATACAAAGCCAGCAATGTTCTTTTCATGAAATTTGATTGAGCGTCTTTAAAAGTTCAGCAGTGTCTTAAATAGAAGAATTCGATTTTTAAATATTTTACATTTAAAAAATATTTTCGATACTCACCTATATATTGTATTACTAGCTGTAACAAATAATCAATTCCTGCCACTATAGTTCGAAATGGAGTGTCCAGTTCATTCTTGTGATTTCTGGGTATCAAGAAAAATAATGTTTTTTAGAAGTTCCTTTACCAGAAATGTAATAATCCGAGGTTGCACCAATAGAACATTTCCGTGCATTGACTAGATTTCATGGGTAAAGTTCAGAACTTCTCATTGAAATGGGTTTTCGAGGAAGTTCAAATGATTTGATGAACTCGACTCCCCTGAAAGAGGGTAAGTTCTCGGTCGCGATCTAATCAGGATACATGAGCTTTGAGGATAGAATTTTCTGGCTGACTGTGGACCCTGCCCTATCCCAAAAATTTGCCTTTCTACCTGATTCTCCCTTTTATTTTATTCTGTGGTTCAATGTACAGGGTCACTACTCCCAAGGTATCATACATTACAGTATAGTACTCCCAAAGGACACCTTTAGTTTATCCTATGGCAAGGGAAACCCCAAACTAGTCTCCATAAGGTGCTGTCATGAGGGTATAACCTTCTTCAACTATTTGATAAGGTCTTTGTTAAAGCTAGCATTGCTTTTGTTTATAGGTGCAGTAGCTGCACCCAGGGCTAATGCCTATTAACCACTTGTCTAAATGAAGCCCATTGATCACCAGTAAATAGAGTTCTCTTGTGTATTTAATCAATCTGAATGACACCAAATGTTATCTGAGTTGATTGTCAATAATAATTGCAAACATCCAAACAAGTGTGGACGGAAGAGAAGAAGGAACCACCTTTGGTACAACTGTCATTAAGGTTACCCTTAGTTATGTACGCCTATCTTTTTGAGTGAAAGCTGTATTTATAATGGAATACTGCTACTGTCAACATAGAAAAAATCCAGTCACTTCACCCCTCACAGGTTCATCCTCCCGCTTGCTCATTTGTCCACAGGGCCTGACTGAAGAAACTACACAAAGTTTCTCATCAAATCTAGCCCCTAGTGCCAGTAATAGCAGTAACCCCCATAAGAACTCTTGTTAACAATGAATTTTCTCAGCAGAACAAGCACTTCTGAACATATCATGTTCTCTGATTGAAAATCTGAAATGACTGGTTTGATTTCTGAATCGTGCAATACAGTTGAACTGACTGTCAGTGGCCTGCTGCAAAACTGCCAGTGGCTGAGCCTATATGTGGGAGACCTCGTCCAACAACAAGAAGATCTCCAATGACTCCCTGGTCCCAACTATGGTACTTTCTGAATGTGCAACTGTATGCTTCCCATTTCGTCATAGCTAGAAATATACCTGATCCACTATAAAATCTCTGTTGTCCCTCCCTTTTGCTGCTGCGGACCTTGGCTGTATGGAAATCTCCAGCCAGCCGCTTTAGTTCCCAGTTATGGACACAAAGCACCAAGAAACCCTACTTAGTAGACACCAGTAGTGACACAAGCTCCATCTACAAGTGCAAATGAGCTGATTAGTATCTCTGCCTAGCATCATATCGCTTCCTTTTGTACCGGCTCACCTTTCTGGCTCCTCCACTGTGACTCTTGTCTGGCAGCAATTAATCCTGGCAGTGTTGAGCAAAGACCCAACACCACCCTCAGTCTCCTTGGTGCTAGTAGATGTCTCTCTGTTCGAAACATAGAGTCCATTACCTTGCTTGTCATGCAGAGGTCCAACACCCAGCTGACTTGCACACTAATTGGATCCTGGTTTTTGAAGAGTTCCTGTATGGTCCTTGCGTTTGCCACTCTTTGGCTGACTTCCCAGGTTTCTTTTTATCTTTCCTTTGATTCCATCAACAACAACAACACCCTTCTCAAACCCTCGCACAACCAGCAGGCATCAGCGGCAACATCCTATAATGGTTCTCATCATACTTGAACGAAAGATTGAACCTTATAAAAAAAAAACAAGTCCACATCGACAGTAACATCTGTCAACCAAGGAGTACCCCAAAGTTCAATCCTATCCACTATCCTCTTTAACCTCTACATAGAATCTCTTACACTGATCCTAAAACGAGACAGAATTGTTTATTGAGATTTTCAATCATATGCAATAACAAGACATTACAACACACTCCAAGGCTTAGCCTGAGCAATGGGTGGAGCATTTTGGTGGCCTATATAATCGAGGCACCCTGATGGTTGGAGAGCAGGATGCCTGCTGGGAGACAAGTATAGAGATGAATACTTTTACTTTGAAAGAGATTGAGGGGGGCATCAAGGGCCTTACTCGTAATAAAGCACCTGGGCCAGATGGGATCCCGCCGGACCTCTTTTTAAGTAAGATTGAATTATGGGCCAAGATACTGACAAGAGTAATTAATGCTACCGTAGCTTCAGGTCTCCCTCACTCTTGGTCGACGGCCATAATCGTCCCCATTTTTAAGGAAAAAGGCAGTAGGGATAACCCTCATTGTTATCGTCCCATTTCCTTGATAGACGTAACCGCAAAGGTAATGGGTAGGGCCATCCTGAACCACCTTATGTGTTGGGAAGAAGAAAACTGTATCTTAACAGAAGTACAGTACGGGTTCAGGGCAGGCAGATCCACGACTGATCAGTGTTTAAATTCATATTTATTGGTCACAAAGTACACTGTGGCCAGTAATGAAAAAGTTTACTTAGCTTTTATGGATCTGGCTGCGGCATTCGATTGTGTAAATCGATGGAAGCTGTGGGCTATACTCTTGGGTCTTGGTGTTGGTCTCATTCACATCCTGAGAGCCCTCCACCACATCACAACTGCAAAAGTGAAGTATAACTTAGAGGGAGGCCTGACCGAGTCTTTTAAATGTACAAGCGGGGTGAGGCAAGGATGTATCCTAGCACCTTTCCTGTTTTCTATTTACATAAACGGACTTGAAAGCTTTTTAACTAATTTACAAGTGGACTCCCCAAGGATAGGAAATAGACCAGTGCCAGTCCTGCTCTACGCAGACGATGCGGTCTTGCTGGCGTGTACACCACTAGGTCTGCAGCGTCTGATTGATGGGTTCATCGAGTTCATGAAGGGCCTGGATTTATCCGCCAACCTGACGAAATCGTATGTCATGGAGGTGGGTCCAAAGCATATGGGGAAAGATTTTAACTACAGAATAGGCTCTACAAGTCTGGCAAAAGTGCAGACTTTTTTATATTTGGGCATTTTATTTGACAGGAATTTAACTTTTAAACCTCTGATTGAGGGACATGGAAATAAGCTAGCAGCCAGCTCTGGTGCGATCATGAATTTTGGTCGGCGTTTGGGGCGTTGGTCCCCAGAGCAAATGATGACTCTGTACAATTCGGTTTCTGTTGCTAAAGCTGTATATGAGGTGGAGCTGTGGGGGATGGCGAATGTAGATACACTGCAAAAACCGGAAAATAAATATTTGAAGAGGCTTCTTAAAGTTCCTCAGGGTACATCATCCTATATAGCACATGAGGAACTAGGCTGTAAGTACCTGGAAGACAGAGTAAGAATGAGGCCTGCGGTGGCCTGGTTAAAATTATGGGTTAGCCAGGAAGCCACCCTGATCCAGCGAATAATTTTAGACTGCTTGGGCAGGGAGAAAGGTAGTTCCATTCCCTGGCTAAAATACGTGAAAGGGGTCTTTGAGGGAATTGGCTGTGGAAATCTGTTTTCAAACCCACAAAGTATTACCAAACAGGTTCAAGCAACAGTAAGTGAAAAGCTTCTCAAATCTAAAGTGACAACACGGGAAGCACGTGTAAAGAATATGCAGACTGTCCAATCATATGTGCCGCTGAGATCCTGCAGTGGCCTCGAGCCATATCTCGCTCTTGTATACAACCCACATGATAGGTTTTTATTAACGCATTTTAGGCTCAACTTATTTCATCATTTATTAGCTGATCCCGTGGGTTTTACTGATCTAGTTGAGTCAAAGGGTCCCTGCGGATGCGATCAACGATCTCCGCAGGATACCCTTCATTTTGTATTGTTATGCCCATTTTATTTGATGCCTAGGCGCCGATTTTTAAGAGACCTTTTAACCGCATCGCTGTTAGAGCGATTCCTCTGCTGTGCTGGACAGCAATAAAAACGGGTGTGGTCATGACGAGCTCAGCTCGTCATGAGCACAGGAGCACTGTACTGCATGATGAGCTGAGCTCGTCATGAGCATGGAAGGGGTTAAACAAGGACAATTTTAGATCAGCAAGAGACCCTTGCTTTTTAAAAGTACCTAGAGTTCCCCTGACTTTATTTTGTGTGACAAATTTTTTAAGAACTTCAGTCAGATTAAGGTCCACTATCGAAATATGATGATTGTTATTGCACTGAAAGGACAAAAAAACTGCCTCCTTGCTTCCTTCTGCTTTTATAAATTGATGTATTTAGTGTGTTGCTGATTTGTGTATACTTTTTCTTTTTTTGTTAAATGAAATGTCGGTATATTTTAAAAATTGTACTTTTATGGTGTTATCTAAATGCCGAATAAAGATGATTGAATCTTGACTTGCACACTAATTGGATACTGGTTTTTGAAGAGTTCCTGTATGGTCCTTGCGTTTGCCACTCTTTGGCTGACTTCCCAGGTTTCTTTTCATCTTTCCTTTGATTCCATCAACAACAACAACACCCTTCTCAAACCCTCGCACAACCAGCAGGCATCAGCGGCAGCATCCTATAATGGTTCTCATCATACTTGAACGAAAGATTGAACCTTATAAAAAAAAACAAGTCCACATCGACAGTAACATCTGTCAACCAAGGAGTACCCCAAAGTTCAATCCTATCCACTATCCTCTTTAACCTCTACATAGAATCTCTTACACTGATCCTAAAACGAGACGGAATTGTTTATTGAGATTTTTAATCATATGCAATAACTAGACCTAACAACACACTCCAAGGTGTATGCCCCATAGCGATTCTGGCAAATTTTGTCAGCAACATCTATATTGGAATGCAATTCAAATCAAACAACAAACACAAGATAAGGTCCCTACAAGGGGGGGCAAGGAGGGAGAGGGGGAGGGAAGGCCAGGGGCGGGGGAGATCTCTCTTACAAGAATATGTTTAAGAAAAATAAAAATAGAAACCTCAAATATGCCTCTTGGTGCAATAGAGTACCACATTCGGTAGTGAGTGTAGTACAGTACTTTCACATATCTTTACAATCGGTTCTCTTCTTAGCTTGCTGCGAGGGGGCGGGACATTGCCTTAGGACACCAAAAGAGTAGTGGGGGTTAGTGGGGAGAGGGGCCTTTGCTCCTTGTCAGTGTGTAGAGAATCTGGGGAGGAGTGAGGGGATGTCTTTTGCGTCTGCCGCAAGTAGCAAGGGTAGATATGTCAGATGTCTGTAGGACAAGAGGTTGGGGGCTGAAGCGTAGCATAAATTTTAGTTTGTGTATCACAGTATGCCATACTACGCATCCACATGTCTTTTGTTGGGCTGGTTTTCACCCCCCCAGTGAACAGCAGTTTCCCTTTTCGCTAGCAGCAGCGCTAGGGCAACGAACCGCCGGTGACATAGTTTCACAGCATTAACTATTCCCAGTGAGGCCAGCTTGGGATAGGGAGGGAAGTGGTTGTTATAATGTCTGAGATCGTTTGAAAGACATCAGTCCACTAAGGTACTATTCGGGGACATACCAAGGTCATATGGGCGAAGTCTGCTTCGTGAGTCTGGCATTTTGGGCATAAGGGATCATGTTTGTACAGCTGACACAGTGTGATGTATGTCCTATGCACAAACCTGAAGTGGAGGAGTTTGTGCCTATGGTTGGGGTATACCTATGTGTAGTAAGGAGAGACAACGTGGAGTATAACTGAGTTGCTTTATTGCCTTAAGATTCATAGTAGACTGCCGTCAGCTTGTCACACACAAAGCCTGGGTCACTGTGTCAACATTCCACAGCGAGCGCCCGGCTGACACATGGATGATACCAACTATCCTGAACAAGGAGGGGGGAAAGGGAAGGGGAAGGGCGAGGGTGAAACAAGGTCATAGTTACAACACATCATCCCCCTTAAGGGAAATTGAAAACAATATAAGAACCAAGGATATAGGTGTCTGGGGTTGAAGCCTGCCTGTGAGTCTACCTCATTATGTACTGTTTGTGCCATTGGGGAAGTGTTCTGAGTCTATCGCTCGCTCTGTGTTGTCTTATGTTTTCTCTTACAACATTTCCTCCTACCCTACTCATTCCTGCCCCCTGTTCTCTTCTTTCTGCCGGAACTACACGATCATGGCTCCACAACCTTCCATCTTCCAGAACCACAGAATTTCTATTGGGTCTGCGGATGGTCTTTGAGGCATAGAACTTGTCGCCCCCTCTCCAGTCTCTTTCCGGTTTCTTGACATAGACTCCTTGTCCTTCCTGAAGTTTTCTTCCTTTCACTCCCCACTTCTTATCATACCATTCTTTGTACTTGCGTTGGCTGGCTTCTATCCTTCTCTTTACTTCGCTGGGGTCAACTTCCGTTGTCTGTTTTCTCCCCATCCATCCTGGGGTGAGCTTGGTGCCTGCTTTTCTTCCCCTCAGCAGCTCGAACGGTGTTCTTCCAGTAGAGGACTTTGGCGTGGTGTGATACGCCCACAGCATGTCTCTTATGGCCTCTTCCACTTTCTCCCCTGCACGGTTGGCCAACTGAATACATTCCTTTAACATCCTGTTTACTCTTTCTACTTTCCCGTTGGCTTTGGGACAGTAAAGAGGGGTGCGAATGTGATTCACCGAACAGTCTTTGAGGAAGTCCTTCATCTCTTCCGACACCAATTGGACACCGTTGTCGGTGACCAATGTTGTGGGGATGCCTTCCTGTGTAAACGCCTCTTTGAGGAACTCAACGATAACCTTAGTGCTCACACTGTGTACTGACTTGCAAGTTATCCAGCTAGAGAAATAATCTACTAGGACCAATAGATAACAGTCTTGCAAACCTCTGCCATGAATAGGACCAGCAATGTCAAATCCTAGCTTGCTCCACGGCACTTCTGGTACTTCCACTGGTGCTAGTGGTGCTCTTCTTATGATTTTGTTTTTGTCGCTCTCAGCACATGCGTAACAATCACGCACCTTGTCTTCCATCTCTCTGTCCATGGTGGGGAACCAGTAGTCTGCACGAAGTCTGGCCTTGCACAAGCTTCTCCCCAGATGTCCTTCGTGAGCTAGTTCCACTACTTGGTTTCTCAGAGCTTCTGGTGGGACCAATCTTCCAGCTTTCATTATGAGATCCCCTTCCACCGATAATTCCTCCCTCACATTCCAAAAGGGTTGGATCTCTGTCTCCACATCTTTGCATTTCTTAGGCCATCCTGCCAAGATGTACCTCTTCACCTTCTTCAAGTCTTCGTCCTGTTCCATATGGGTTTTCCATGACTCTTTCTCTACAGCTGCCATACGCACTTCCAAGATCGAGTTATTCTTCTCCTCTTCTTCTTCTTCTCCTCCCTCTGTGGGTGCTCTGGACAAGTAGTCTGCAACTCTGTTTTGTTGCCCAGGAATGTATGATACAGCGAAGTTGTAGGCTTGTAAGCCTACTGCCCATTTGGCAATCCTGGGTGTCATGCTTTCCATGTCCTTTTTTGTGAACAGAGCAACCAATGGTTTATGATCCGTGCGTACTTCAAAAGTAGTACCCCAAATGAAGAATTTGTAGTGGAGTATGGCCCAATATACTGCCAGGGCCTCCTTCTCAATAGTAGAGTAGTTCTTCTCTGCCACGGTGAGGGTTCTGGACGCAAAGGCTATGACATTTATCTTTCCTCCTTCCTCTTGTGATAGGGTCGCTCCAATGCCTTTGTTGCTCGCATCTGTGGAGATAATGGTTACACCATTGGGGTCAAACTTCCCTATAAACGGAGCTTCGATGATGGCTTTCTTGATACTCTTCAGGGCTAGCTCCTGTTCCTTTCCCCATTCGAACACACTGTCTTTCCTTATGAGGTCCCTCAAGGGCTGCGAAACTATAGCGAAGTCCTTGATAAATTTGGCCATATATTCTGCCAAACCCAGGAAAGACAATATTTCCTCTTTACTCTTCGGGTTCGGTGCATCCTCCACTGCCCTCACCAAGTCCAGTTTAGGTTTCATTCCCTCCTCAGATAACGTGTGTCCCAAGTAGTCTACCGAACTCACTCCTAATCTGCATTTCGAAGGTTTTGTGGTGAATCCCACCTCCTTTAGTTTTTCCAACACTCTCCTAGCCATTTTGTTGTGTTCTTCTTCTCCACTTCCATAGATAAGTATGTCATCCTGAAAACAGAGGGTGTTCTTGCAGTCCTTTAATGCATGCTGCATAACTCTTTGGAAGGCAGCCGCCGCTGATGCCAATCCGAATGGCATTCTCTGAAACTTGAAGTTTCCAAATGGGGTAGTAAATGCAGTGAGGATTTGGGAGTCGGGATGTAGTTTGATCTGATAATAAGCCGATGATAAATCCAGCACACTGAAATACTTTGCCCCCTTTATAGTGCTTAGCATCTCTCCTATCCTAGGAAGGGGAAACCTGTCAACAAGGATGTTTGCATTAAGGTCTCTTAGGTCTACACAGAGTCTTATACTGTTTCCTTTATCCTTGGCCATGATGACAATGGGCGCTAGCCATTCTGAACTCTCAATTTCTGTGATGACCCCTTCACTGACTAATCTCTTGAGTTCTTGCTGGAGGGGGTCCCTCATGCGTAAAGGTATGGATCTAGTCTTGTGCACCACAGGCACCGCCCCCTCCTTCAACACAATTTTATGCATATAGTTCTTGAAGACCCCCAATCTATCACTGAACACTTCCTTAAATTCTTTGGTAAGGTCCTCAGATATTCCTTCTGGTTCAATTAGCAACACCTGCTCTCTATTGTTAGGGTCTAGGGTGATTCCCAACTGCTTCTGATGCCTCCAGCTCAATAGTGTAGAACCCCTAGTGGACACATAAATCTTCCCAACCGTGTGCCTGTTCTTGAAGGATATTCTCATGATTGCCATTCCCTCAAGAGGAATCCTCCCCTCATTGTAACCCTTAGGACTTATATCAGGAGGTAGCAATTTGACAGGGTGGTTGGCAAATTTATCATCGAAAACTTTCTTGTCTACTAGAGTGTATGGGGAGCATGAATCGGCATACATACAAAACTTGACCCCATCCAGTAAAACATCACATTTGGGATACACATCATCATTATTGTCCTCATCCCCCACTTGAAATACATACGACTTTTCCCTTTCCTCATCCAGTGGTGTCTCCTCTATAACATGTACTGCTTTCCCTGAAGCCTTACACACTTTTGAGAAATGACCCCACCTATTGCATTTCCTGCACTGAACATTCCTGGCCGGACATTTCCAATTATTGGCCATATGGTTGGGACTACCACATTTATAACACACTGAAGCCACGGGCTTGCTGCGAGTAATTTCCTTTGCCTTTTCACCTATTTTACAAACAGTTTCACTCTCTGAATTAGATCTACCATCAACCCTTTCTCTGTTATTGCCCTCTGATACCTTCATTTCTCTCATGCAGCGCGCCGTGTGTTCTAGGCCCTTGGCTAGGTTAATCGCTTCCTCTAGATTGGGGTTTTTAGTAAGTAACTCCTCCTGTATTTTAGTGTCATTGGTGCACCTGACAAGTTGATCTCTTATTAGAGAGTCCGTAAGTTGCCCAAATTCGCATGTGGCTGACAGACCTCTCAACACAGCTATATAATTGCTCACTTTCTCTTCTCTCTTCTGCACCCTCTTAAAGAACTTATGCCTTTCCATTACCACATTTATCTTTTCCTTGAAATGAGCTGCTAGTTCTCTCAGGGTGCTTTCGTAGACATTAACACCTTCCTCTACCACCTCTTCTTCATCCTCAATCAGTCTACCCGTAATGTCCTCATATATTTTCCTGCCATGAGTACCTAAATTGTGTAACAGAATATGTTGTTTACGCACATTGGTGTAGTTACTACCTCCAATAGCTATCAAGTATGACTTAAATATTCCTTCCCACCTTCTCCAAGGAATCACTGGTTCACCCAACTCGTTAAGGAAAGGGGGAGGCTGGCTCATTCCTGCTCCTGCCATGGCCATACAACTCTCTACTTCACGCTAGTCTTGATTCCAAAAAAACAAGATTCTATTTCTTTTACTTTCAGGAGGAATGCCCGCTCATGAACTTCACCCATAAGCTTTAACCACCACACTTATTCTCCCTTTGCTTTTATCTGAACACAGTTAGTAGCACCAGATCTGTCTGTAGTGATTCACACTCGAGAGTATAGTCCCCTTTCTGCCTCTACTGGCACTTTTTTTTTTTAACTCTCCTCTCGGGTTTCCTCTCCCAAGAACTGGCGTCGACTTCCTGTTCTGAGGGCTTCCCTCATCGAGTGCCTGCGTGAGGAGATTTTCCAGGCGGCTGGGCTGTGTACAAACGGGAGATGTTCCCACAGGAAACGGCGAAACGAGTTAAAATGGTCGTCGCTTCTGCCGAGGTGGCAACCTCACGCTGAAGCAAGCCTCTCCACGCTCGAATTTCCCGATGGTAAGCACCCTGCTAGGTTCTTTTCTTTTGCTTCATGAGAATGCAGGGCGAGCGCCTTCAGTCAGAGCTGCGCACTCCCGTGCCTCACGCTGGGATGCCTTAAAGCGCACCGATGCACCACCGTGGCAAGCGAAGGACAATTCTCCTCAGAATGGACACTGAGAGAGACGGTGGCCACTCTCTCTCCTAGACAGAGCTTGTGCTTGCCTTCCCTCAAGTCTGTGACCTGCTGCAAACGCCCTCACACAGCATGCGCTACACGGCACTCCTTCCCTAGCTGCCCACCGATGCCCGATTAGACACCCGAAAATAGCGCTCACGCTTATACCACAACAGCTAACATCACCCTCTCACGATCACGGGGCAAGATCGCTACACCCCTCGCGATGTCCGATTTGACACCCGATCAAAGCCGGCACATTTCAAGAGGGCTGCACTACGCTGGGGTAGCTCAACAGAATACCCTTACTTGCCGTGACTTCTTCTTGCTCCTTCCAGTGAAGCGGTGACCTCCTCGCTTGACACTGGTGGCAGGCGCCAAACTGCTCCTCTGGATGACAAGCAATCACGGTTCCAGGGAAACGACAGTCACTGTCCCTGGCTCAGTTTCCTCACCCTCGTCGCCAGAAAAGATGTAGTAAGGAGAGACAACGTGGAGTATAACTGAGTTGCTTTATTGCCTTAAGATTCATAGTAGACTGCCGTCAGCTTGTCACACACAAAGCCTGGGTCACTGTGTCAACATTCCACAGCGAGCGCCCGGCTGACACATGGATGATACCAACTATCCTGAACAAGGAGGGGGGAAAGGGAAGGGGAAGGGCGAGGGTGAAACAAGGTCATAGTTACAACACTATGTTTTTGTTCTAGGCAGCAAGCCTATTCCTTATCCATTAATGATTGACCCAGATCTTTCTCCCATCGTTCTCTAACCCCTTGATCCCGAGCCGGTTTTAGCACCGAGCAGACTCAGTATAATTTGGTGACAAGGTGATCTCCGTCTTTGTCAGTTATGAGTAATGCGAGCGGTTGGAATTCCATAGGGGGGAAGGAAATGTGGAAGTAGACGAGCGGAGTGCCCCAAGCAGCCTTGTTACTATAAACCTGTCCATATATGTCAATTCAACGCTTGTAGTGAGATCCGTCATAGTTATTGCCGGTCCGTCCAGGAAGAGGGAACCGAAAGTAAGCAGTTTTAGTTTGATACGTGTACGTTGTACCACTACTTCAGATGTGAGCGGTAAGTGCGGGTTTCGACACAGTGGGAGCTCTGGGGAGTAGAGGAAGCCATCGCCTAGCATCTGGCTCAACCAACGCCAAGCCCAACGTGTAGTTGAGAGAGGCTGCACATCATTGGGATCCAACGGGATACCCCGTGGGAATAACGCCCTCAATGGAGTGGGGGAGGCAGGGTACCATTCTGGCTTGGGGTAGGGTATGTGGGCATCTGGATGCAGCCAGTGATGGGCAAATTGTGCCTGTGTGACAAAGTAGTACAGGTGAAAGGCGGGTACTGCACACCCATGCCTATCATATGGGAGCGTGAGTGTGCCAAATGCTATCTGCTTCCCCCCCAAATCAGATGTATCAGCAGCCCCTTTAGTTGTGCAAAAAAGGCATTGGTGAGTGGAATGGGTATACTAACAAATAAAGAAAGAAAGCAGGGAAGGTCATTCATTTCAATAAGGGCGATACGCCCTGCCATGGAGTTAGCTAGTTGAATCCACCGCTCAACTTGTGAGCTAAGTTGTAGAATAGCTAGTCTGTAGTTGAGGCATATAACTTGTTCCTTCGGCTTATGTAGCACATACACAGATAATTGGTAGTATCCCCAGCCCAATGTAGTGGCATCTCCAACTCCCCCAGGCTGGCAAATTCAGTGATTGGTAATAGCTCCAATTTATTCCAGTTGATCCGCCACCCAAACATTTCCCCAAATCTATTTATCTCGTCCATGAGGGGCTGTAAGTTGGTGTTAGGGTGCCTGACAAACAATAATATGTCATCTGCATAAAGGGACATTAATAGGGGACCGGACTGAAATTGGAGGCCACGGAACAGTTGTTTTTCCTGTAGATGTCGGACCAGGGGGTCCATGGCTATTATAAAAAGTAGGGGGAACAAAGGGCAACCCTAACGAGTCTCTCGTGAAATAGGAATCGGTTTTGACATGGACAAGGTGCTCTGGCCAAATATTACTGGTGAATGAAGGCAGCGGAAGACAACACGCTAGTCCATCACTGTTGGAAGGAGGTCGAAAAACAGGCTAGGCAAACCAATGCCACATGCAAGTCGAATATGCTCATGGAATATTAATGGGCAAAACAGCAAGCTGTCAGACCATGCCTTCATGAATTATCAAAAATCATTCCATATCATTACTTTTCAAGAGACATGGATGACGGATCCACCGCATCTACAAGGATATCTACGCTTTTATGCACTGGCCCTCAAAAGGGTAAGATTTGGTCACCTGCAGGGAGGCCTGGTAATCTATGTAAACAACATCTGCCCAACCTCAGTCCATACAGTTGGCTTAACAACACCAGAATCCATCACTATAAAAATCTCCACCACAAAGGGGTCATCAGGGAATGGCCACAAGAATATAGTAATAATAAACAAATACATACACCCTAACCGGAAATCTAACGATGCAAAACAGCTGGTCAACTTCGTAGATTCATGCATGAGCGAGGTCAATACACCAGATATGATACTGACAGGGGATTTTAATTTATATCTACTTGGTCCATTGAAAGCGGAGCAAGTTTCTATACACAGCCTGGTATGGAACACCCCACCACAGGGCACCAATTCATCAGCAGCACCCTAAAAAATCAGTGAGCGCCTTATAGAGGATCTTGAACAGCTCGCGCTCAGAGCAGTGAACGGCAGAAGTACAGGTGATACTACCGCTGCATTCACCTATCACTCATCAACCAAAAACTCAACGTTGGACTATACCTTTGTGTCTCTAACCCTTTTTAATGACATTTTCTCATTTAGTATGGGCAATAAAGCTGATAGTGACCACCTGCCACAGGAGTTTATACTCCGCACAAATATGCCAAGACTAACAAAATGGAAGGGCCAATTAGGCACAACTACTACAATTAACTGTAAGAAAATAAAATTCATGCAAGCGACGAATGATATCCACCAGCTAGCTGCTAAACTTCTGTTTGAATCACGGGAAGGGGACAATGAAATAGAGAGATGGACAAATTTAACAAACGCCCTGACAACATCTTTCTCCGCCCCAATTAAATCTAAATCACAGCAAGGTTATAGAGCCCACACCAACTTCAACATACCGCAAAAGAGCAAGATAAAATCCATCAAAAACAGTATTAATCACTCCTTGCGGCAGGTGCGCTGGTCTTCAACTAACATCTCAAAACTAGCTGTATTGCTACAGCAGAAAACACACCTGAAGCGAGCAATCTGGGAAGGTAGGCATGACAATGAGGATATTCTATGGGCGAAACTACATACTGACTCCAAGATGAACAACAGTGCGAGATTCTGGGAAACAATAAGGAGATTCACCCATCCAACGCCCAAGGGTCTGTCTTCAAATATATCCGAGGAAGATTGGGCCTCTTACCTTAGAAATCACTTCCATCAAGAAAAACCATTGCATACAGAAACTATCAAAGATTCAAAACAGAGGCTTAACACATTGAAACATCAACCCAACGAGGGAAATGCAATATCAGATGAATGTGATGAAGGAGTGTCACTGGGAGTTATACCCTTAAATGGCAACATGAAATCAATCAACAGATACAGCAAGAAGGGAAGGCAAGAAGGGGCACCGGGACCCAACGGAATTCCACCTTTGATAATCTCGCCAATCTACAAATTAGGAGACAAGACTCAACCTAAGAGCTTTCGGTTAGCTGCCCTCATGGACAATATGGCAAAATAATTTGCCGGCATTTTGCTGGACGAACTGTAACTCTGGGCGGAAGACAACTCGATCATTTCCCTAAACCAAACTGGCTTTTCCTAATCAGTTGGGACCATAACAACTATGGCTCTGCTAATTGATAAGACTGAGATTACAAAAATGCTGTTATATTTGTGCTTTATCGATTACCGGGCGGCTTTCAATCATGTAAATCGTCATAGACTTTTGTTGAAACTGGCAGGTTGGGGCATTCCCTAGGCTTTACTGAATCTGTTAATTAATCTGCATACTAATGCCTGGGTTCAAGTAAAGCTGGGTGACAGGTCAACTCTATCGAGAAAAATTCCAACAACGAAAGGCCTCATGCAAGGCTGCGTATTGCCCCCGACGCTATTCAATCTGGTTCTTGCAGATCTGATCCTGCTATTAAACACCAGTAATTCACACTCTCCAAAGATTGGGAGCCTAATACTACCATGCTTACTTTATGCTGATGACCTAGTTTTGATCAGCCAAACGAAGGTGGGTCTACAGCGTCTTCTTGATATCACGTTTAAGTACTCTGAGGCTAACAATTTAAATATCAATCTGGAAAAACCCAAAACCATGATAATTAAAAAGAACCTCAAGAAAATACCTGTCTGGTTCTGGGACAAAACTTGCATTGACTCAGTTACAGAGTATAAATACCTACGGGTGATTATCGATAAAAGTGGTCAATTTGCAACCCAAAAGGATATAATTAAAAGAAAGGGTATAGCCCTAGCTGTCTCAATGAGAAACCTTGACTCCAAACTGATGGGTCCCCCACTTGCCCCATTGGTTGAAGTTATACGAGTACAACTTCTACCTATAATAACCTATGGGAGCGAGGCACAGAGGGGAATGAACTCGAAGCTATTGGATGCAATGGTAGCAAAAGTGCACACAATAATCTTTGGATTGCCAACACGAGTCTCCCCAGCACAAATCAGGCTCAAGTTTGGTGTTCAAAAGCAGACCATTGCAAGAAAAGGTGTGATAGTCATCTTCTGGGACAAAATAAGCAAATACAAACCAGGCACCCTAAATTGGCATTTGAGGTCTGAATTAAAAAAGAAAGAAGCATCAACAATGGTGAAATACTTAGCAGCTAGTATGTCCCCACTAGGTCTCACTTTGGGAAACTCCTACAAGTCACTGCATCTTTAACCCCTTCGGCGCTGATGACGGAACCGCTCCGTCATCAGCGTCGGTTGAGCTGTGCTGATGACGGAGCGGTTCCGTCACGGCCCGCCCAGCTCGATAGAACGCTCATGCGCGGCGCGAATTCCGCGCCTGCACTGAGCATTCTATTGAGCGGGGCGGGCCGTGACGGAACCGCTCCGTCACGAGCACAGCTCAACCGATGCTCGTGACGGAGCGGCTCCGTCACGAGCATGCGGCCGCCGCGCGGCCGCCCCAAACAGTTAGCACTGCGGCGGAATAGCCGCCGCAGTGAAGGTGTTAAAAAAGTAATAAAACAATAGTAAAGAATCAATCTTGGATTGAAGACAAGGCAGCCCTAACAAGAAGGTCGTACTGCTGGATGGTCTTGAGCTCTTATTCCTCCTTGGCTGCACAAAAGTATCTAGCTCTGGGGTTTGCCAAATATACAAAAATTCCATTTTTCAAATACAGACTAGGCCTATTGCCATGCATAAAGCACTTTCCACACTGGCTGAAAAACCAGTCTGATTTTAGCTGTCACCGTTGCGGTATATCACAAGAAGATATGCTGCATCTTATCTGTACATGCAAAGAACTAACAAAGGAAAAGAAACAGCTTTTAAAACCATTTTTTAATCAGAGAGGTATCCGCACACGGAGACAGGCTGTGCTGGCGTGTTTTGCACCCGAGGACACGCAGCTTTACTGCCGCTTTGTAAAAATTTTAAAAAAAGTGGAGAAGAAAATGCCTAGACACATCAATTAGTTTGTATTGACTTTTTACTGGTTTTATTATTTTTATAATTGTTGAATGGAATGAGACATTTTGTAGCAATGATTTTAAGTAACTGTCCTAAATAAAATAAACTTGAACATGCAAGACCCTTAGGCAAGAGCTACTATAGCTAAATCTGGAGGAAGCTTGGCACCCCCCAATGTGATAGCTCGCTTTTAAACAAATTACTTATAAATCTATCAAACAAGTATTGTTGCAAACTGTGGCTGGCAAAAGTCACGCATGGATGGTGATGCCAACGTACAAACAATTTAAACAACAACCCTATTTACAAGAATGCTTCAGAGATCACTATAAGAGGAAACTATGTTTACTAAGAATGGGGTAGTTTTGTGATTAAAGACCTCACCCCAAATGGTTACGGCTTTGGCCATCTCTGGATTGTCGCCTCTGTGATAAGGGAGAAGAGTCGCTATTACATCTATTATGTATCTGCCCGGCCCTATAAAATTTAAGGAAGATCCTTCTAAGGCAAATGCTAAGAGAAACACAAGTCAGGACCTGCAGAGCGGCCGTCATAAAATGACTCAGCGGCTCTTCGATCCAACTTTCCTGCAAAACAATCAAATTCCTGACATTTGCAGCTCAAGAGGTCGAAAAGAAGGCTGCAGCAAAACAGTAACTGGGAAACATGGACATATTGCACCCGGACTCAGAGCTTTCTTGATGCTCTTTGCAGCTTCCTCTCCTACCTCTCCCCTTTTATTCTATGTCATTTTAAGCACTTTATTTGAAACAGGGGGGATAGTCATGCTTACTCAAGCACAGGTTTTAACGTGTGCTGCATCCTTGTTACAACAATCTTCTGGTGGCTCCAATCTACTAATGTAAAAGCTATCCTTCCTCTTCTAAAACTAGCTTTTCTGGTTTTATTCAGCATGCACACTTGCATAATGTTGCCCAGCACACAAGGGCATGTTTTGCCTTTTTTATCGTCTTTTTCTGTTTTTATTCATTATAAACATTTGATCAATGTTTCCCAGTATATGGGGGCATGTTTCACTTTATATGATGTTGTTTTCCACATGGTGGTATGTCCCACCCTTTTAAGGTTTTGAGATATAAAATAAAAGTATTTCTAACACCATGGCAATCTTCTGCTAATACGTTAAATGTTGCGTAAAATCCTTGGGTAGTTTGGTAGCATAGAGAGATCGATAGTATGCGACAAGTTCAGTGAGAATGTCGGAATCCTCAGTTGCCATGGAGTCATCTGCTCTTTTTATTACCACTATGTGCCCCGCTCCCCGAGGGGGTCTCAACAATTTGCCAAAGTTTTAACAGGGTGTTCCCCTTCATCATAACAGCGGGCTGTATGTAATTTACCTAACAAGGTAGCTTCCCTATGAGCATGCTCATTAAATTCAAGTAGAAACGTGTTCCATTTAGTTAACGCACCAGGAGCGTCAAGGGACATATCCAACAGTGACAGCTCCCTCTCGACTGAGGCGAGGCTGCCCATTATAAAGCACAACACACCTGCCTGTTTAGATATGCAGATACCACGGATATATGCCTTGAAGGCGTCCCAGACAGTAGCATATTTATCTACTGACCCAGTGTTTAAAGTAAAATATTCTTCAATAGCTTCCCGAGGCTCAGACTTAAACAAGTCATCCAACAGGGCAGTAGCAGAAAAGGACCATCTCTGTTCCCATCCAACCGCATGTGGAATGCCTAAGTGAAGGAGCACTGCTGCGTGGTCAGAAAGTGTGCATGGCAGAGTGTCTACGCCCTTTGTCCAGTGGCATTCCAATGCGTCAGTAAGCCAATAATCTAAGCGTGTCTGGGTGGAATGTGGTGCAGAGAAAAAGGTATATCCGGAGGCAGTTGGGTGGTGTTTACGCCAGAGGTCATGCAGGTTTCGAGATCGCATTAGGTCCATCCACTCCCGATGTGCGTGAGGCTTGCTGCTGTGTAGAGAGCTCGAGGAGTCTCGAGCTCTGGGTCCAACCATATATTTAAGTCTCCCCTAAGGAAAATCAAGTTGTATTAGTTTTGGTGCAATAATGTGTGCAGATTCGTAAACATCCAGGGGTCGTCTATGTTATGTGCATAGACGTTGAAAAATGCCACCATTTTGCCCATCATTGACCCCACTTCCAGCAAATATCTACCCTGTGTAGCAGCCACCGTAGTTTTAAACAGGAGAGTATGATTAATTAAAATGCACACCCCACGAGAATAGGTACTGAAACTGGCAAAGAATCTATTCGCTCCACAGGACATCGTAAATGGAATGGCAGTCTGCAAAGGGAGATGGGTCTCTTGTAAGAATGCTATCTTAACATTATGCCTTTGGAGATACACCAGTAGTAATTTACCCTTTCTAGGATTGTTTAGCCCTCGAAAATTCCAAGTGAGCATGCTAATCTTAACAGTTGAGTCTAGGGCCATTGCAAGCTAGGGGGTAAGTGAATGCACATATACTCGGTAAACATAGGCCTACATTACGATTGTAAAGCGAGAGGGACACTTAGGGAAAATAGGGATCCTTGAAAAACCATACAAGAACATTGCAAAAAACGAGGTCAATGAAAAACATGACCACCACCAACACCCTCCCACACCTGGACTCAAAAATCCGGTGAATAACCACCCTCCCCCCTACTAATCGAAAAAGAAAAACCCCAAAGACAAAGCATATGGAGTCATCCTTGGGAGGCCGGCAATGTCTCGGACGCTCTGAGCTCATCATTCAAAGTAAACATTTTGCATAATATCAACATGGAGGAATTTATGTAAGCATAAAAAAACCTCTATATGGCACTAACAAAAGAGCCAAGTGACTCCAGGGCCTGGCCCGACATCCTAGAGGCTGTTACTCTGTGGTGAACAGTTCTGCACTTGCTGCAAGTTGCCTGTCCGGAGATGAGTGTTCTGAAATGTGGGCCAGGCTTCTACGAGGCGCATTTTGGAATTGTTTACAAAAGGACACAGCATCAGTGGCATTCTCAAAGAAACATGGCTTGTTGTCTACTGTCACTAATTTGTGGAGCTGAAGTTTAGCATCTGTGAATTTGCGGCAGGCCTCGAGGACCGCCATTGTGTGGTCGAGTAGAACGAAAGAGTGGCACCCTGACATTGGATTGGTACGATTTCTTGGGCGAGGCAGAGCGCTGTGTCACTGTCCCTATAGTTGAGCCTGCAGGCAAGAATGGGTCGTGGACGGTTGCTTAGGGGGGTACATGAGCCAAGAGATCTATATGCCCTCTCCACAATGAAGGCCTTGGAGAAGTTGTCAACCCCAAAAAGTTCCGCCCGGAAAGTGTCGATAAAGTATTTAGGTCACCCCATATTTGTGGATTCCGCCAAACCCATTCATTCTTTATTGCCACAGATTTAAGTAGGCTCTCCACCAGCTCCAACTGGTGCTGCATGTCCGTGGATTGATCCTCGTGAGGGGTGATGCGCTTCTCTGCCTAATCCAACCTAGTGCCATGTTTCTCTAGTCGTTCCCACATTTTATCGAGGTGGGAGGTCAAGGAGTCGAACCTGGAATCAATCGCACAGAATCCAGCTCGGAGTTCTGGTATAATAGCTGCTGAGCCATCTGACCCTTGTGGCAGCTCACCCTGTTCCGAGCCGTCCCCTCTTTCAGCACTATGTTCGTTGGACGCACCCTGTTTGTCAAAGTTTAATTTACGTTGTTTAAGGTCCCCACGACCCATGGCAGTAGCGTAAGGAAAGTAAGAGCTCATCCAGTCAGTTTGCTCATCCAGTCAGTGGGGGGGAGTAAGTAAGGAAGGTGTCTCCCATGTCGAATTTAGTAGAGGAACCTACGCCGAAGCAGCATGTGGCACCCAGTGAAGGATTGAGGCAGGGGATTGCTGTTACAGCAAGCGATGGCGGGTCCTCGGGGGGAGGTGGAGAGGAGTAAACACGCACCTCTCAGGTATTGGTAGGCCTGGACTCCACAGATGTGCGCTCAGCTGCGGAGACACTCAAGGAACAGTGCAGAGCCCCACCTCCGATGGTCAACAAAATAGCCAAGGCCCAGTGCTCACAAGCCCATGTCGCAATCAGGGCCCACAGTTGCCGGTATAGAAAGAGAGCTGCCACATGCCACAGCAATGGGACCCCCGCAACCCCGAGAGACAATTCAGCCCCACCAGTCCACTCGCGTAGTGATCTTTGCCCCAACAGTGCGCTGTAGATAGGGCCTCCAAAGTTCTGCATCACTGCATCAGAGCCCTCCAAACTGAGCCACCTGCAAGTCGGCCCAAGATGCGCAAGTTTTCAGCCCACTCCCGCCACTGCTGTAGACGTGAGTAATGGCGAAGCGTTGAAGTGGGGGAAGGGGTCACAGAGGCAGCCTTGGATCGGTTAAAGTCCTGGCACCGGGGACATGTAGTGGGCTCAGGGGCAAGGCCGCTGATGCCGCGGCCCCGCCTCTGGCACTCACCCGGCCTTGGTCGATGCGCAGAGGTCCTCCGACATGCCCCCATCCACTGGGACCAGCATCACAGCAGTTGGGGGAGGTGCAGAGCGGATAGGCGGGGGACCCAACGGAGCCCGGCTGCTCTGACCTCAGGCTCACCCATGGACCCTCTCACCACGGGGCCTGCGAGGCAGGCCAGGTCACCATGCAGCTCCACCCATCTCCTCTCCCTCGGCCCAGAAGCGTTGCAGGGTCATCAAACTGGGATATGTTTAGCTCCAAGCCTGCAGGCGGGTCATCTGAAGTGGCCTCGCCCGAAGGGAAGTGCCCGGTTGAGGCAGTTCCTGCCGTGTATAGAGCTCCGAGCGCCGGAGCTTCAATGCCGTGGGCGCTCTTGATCGACGTCTCGGCCACGCCCCAAAACACTTTTTGTCTGATACACAACTGGTTCTACAACAATCACCTAAAATTACCCCAATAAAACTGAACTCCTCATCCAGCCTGAAAACAATCCCCACCCCATCCACCAATGGCACGACAGTCTAATCACACTAAAATGTAAACTATCTATATCTAAAACTGTCAAATCCCTTGAGACCACTCTCAACAAAAACCTGCATATGAAAGCATCATTGCCTCCACTAAAAGTGCCTTCTGCACCTTAAAACTCATAAAATAAATCAAGCCATTTATCTCCTCCGAAGACTTAAAGACCGTAATCCAATCCCCTGTCCTATCCAAGCTGGACTACGGCAATGCAATGATTACTGGCACTCCAACAAACCACCTTCTGCCAATGACATCCACACAAAACACAGTGGCTAGGATGATCTCTGGAGAGAGTCCATTCAACCACATCACTCCCACTGTCAAGAAACTCAACCAGCTACTAATTGAAGCGAGGAGTATATGTGGTGCATGAAAAGGAGACAGCAGGACAGCACTATATCTATTAAGATATGGTGCTGTTGTTGTCATCCCCTGTGACGGTGCACTTTATGGGTGCCATGCACCTTGCACACAAGTACAATGATGCAAGTGTGTTTGTGGGGTGTCTAGTACTGGTTTTGTATTGGAGGAGGCCCCTTACAGTACACACTACTATGCTTGGACCTAGTTTGTACATTACAGCACACATGCAAAAAAAAAACGTTTTGAGAAAAAAAACCTTTTTTTAAATGTTAGGCCTGCCTTGAGGAGGCATAACGTTTTGTAGCAAAGCCCTGTCTAAGTTTTTTAGTAGTCATGGTTTTGTGTCAAAATCCATGAGTGGTTGCAAGGGAACTTGAATATGCCCTTTTACCACCCATGGGATGTCCCTTGATGCAAAGTATCATAAAATGCTATTTTGACTTACTTTAGATTTACTTCACAGCACAAATCAAGATTTGTGCTGGAAAGCGAATCACAATTTTAAACTTTGCTCACAGGTTTACACCAGTTTTTGTGATACTATCGGTGCAAAATCTTCATAAATCTGGCTCAAGGTCTTTGCGTAAACACTTAGGGCCTGATCATGAGTTTGTCGTTCCTCCTGAAGAACACTATGCCAGTGCTCTGTGAAAGGACCACCAAACATGTCCACACACAGCCCACCAGATTAGGACTTTAGTCCTGGTCTGGTTGGGGATGCTGCGGCGGTCCCACTGTGGTGCCTTTCTAAGCCTCATAGGAGAGCCTTAGAAAGGCACTGCAGTGGGACCATCGCAGTACGTTCTGTATGGTGTGGAATACACTACGTCATGCAGTCCATGCCATGCAGGAACAAGGGTACAAACATACAGGCACCCCCAGGCCCAGAGGCAACAGAGGGGGGATCTGTAAGGACCCCCTGAGTTGCCTCACCACCATCCTTTCCATGGCGAGCTCACAGCCATGGAAATGATGGTGGTGATGCAACTCGTAATAAGCTTGAGGTGCCGCAGCAGCACCGCCAGCATATTGCAGCCTCTGACTGCTGCAACACTGCCCTGGAATCACAGATCCCTGGTGGTTGCAGCGGTCTTGTGGAGGTCCGACCACCAAACTCATACTGAGGTGCACGGTGTCGCAGTGTGGCAGTGTCAGGACAGCCATCATAGGTTCGGCGGTCCGATCAACTGCAGAACTCATAATTAGGCCTAAGACACTTACTTAGTTTTTCTGTGTCAGTATGAGTTTGTTACCATTTTCGTAAAGATCATGATCATTTAGTGATCTCATAAAATATATAAACACATACTAATTTGGCAGGAGGATCACAATCCTCTTAGTTCTCTTCATATTTACAAATAGCACAGCATTTGCGATCAGTGGCTGTAAACAGTATATAGTGAGCTATAAAAGTTGTTATACATGATGCCAGCTTTGGCTGTGGGATCTATATTTATGACAAATGTCATACAGTATTTATTCGCTGTCTTTGCACCATGACCTTTGAGCTAGAGCTTGACTGCATGGCTAAGCCACCTTGGAGGGTCAAGAAGACTTGTGTGGCCAGCTAGCCAATGTAGCCGGAGTACCTCGTGTCCTGCTTGTAGATAACACAATTTTGCTAAGTGGTCACTGCGCCATCATGGATTAGAATAAAACACGACAGCTGCTTGTTCTATTGCCAACATAGAGCAAATTAGATGTGACATATAGATGAAAGTTGACGTAATTTACAAGGGCGTGTAACTGTGGGGTGATGGGGAGCCGGGAGTCAATAAGAACCCCTCAGATTCTGTGCTAATTCCACTGGATTAGCAGGATTGATGTCTGGCCTTCTTATGGCATGATTCTAATGTCAGGTCACAGTGAAAGCTATGAAGGCTGGAGCATGAGGAATATTTTGATGAACTTCTGTAGCTTGTTTTTGTTTTATTTTTGTTATTAACATTAGCACAAATCAATCAAGGCAAGCGATAAACAATATACCACTATCACTAAATATTATACTCATCTGATCTAAAATGCATATTCAAGCATGCCCATGCCAATGTAGATGCATTATTTCTGACGAAATATAGCATAAAGTATTTGAGATTACAAAAACTGGGCTTGGAAACAGCACAAAGCAAAGGCGTGACTGCACACAGAATGAAATAGACAGAACGAAAGATGAAAGAGAGAGTTTAGATGGTGTAAGAACCAGGATCTTGACACCATGAATAGAGAGAGATTAAAAAAAGCCCATTAACATGACATATGGCAAGAAAAGGTCTACACTGTGTGTCAGGATGAAATGAGAATCATATTCTTTGTGTCAAGAGGACCATCTCAAAATATACTGTGGCCTAGAATGCCTTCCCTCCTCTGTGAGATGTAGGAATGCCTAGTATAGTGAATGCCAAGAACACGTTCTGATTTATAATGCGAGCCAAGACATGATCACCAAGATGTGTTCCAAGAAGAAACACATAGCAAGCATCCTTTGTGCCAAAAATGCCATAGGCCTGTTTGCCAGGAGGAAGAGCATATCATGTACAGTACGTGCCAAACAGGTCCTATCGTAATGTTTGCTCAGAAAGGAAATGTCAATCATACTGTGTCAGGAGAGAAGAAAATAAAAAAATCTCATTAGATAACGATGGTATAACCATATTGTCCCACTGAATATCCTACATTCCGCATCAAATCTGACGAGCAGAACTACTTTCTGACAAACTCGGAGGCATCCTTAACAAATGCTTCTGGGCAGTGATGAAGCCAAGAAAAGTTAGTGTCCACCAATGCTTAATTTGAGCCAGTGGTTTCTGGTGCTTGGCACGGGCACGTCATTGTCAACACCAGCGCTTATGACAGTCTGCCACATTGTGGCGCTGTTTGTGCAATTTTGAGATGGGCACAACAGTTGTTAAAAATTCAATGTACATCAAAAATTACTAGTAAATGCTGCCCAAGCCATTCTCATAGTTGTTGGAGCCTGGAACAGTCTGAATTGGCACACTTGCAAGAGTGTAATGGTTAGTAGTTGTGTTGGCACGTTCATTGGCAGCTTTGGCAGGGGCAATGGCTGGTTCAAGCTGGAGTGGCCCGCTACAAGAGCCCTGGCACGTATGATTTTGTAGATTAAGCACTGGTGTTAACCAGTGGCTGTGTACAATTAAGAGAATTGAGGCACAGACATTTCCACTATCTTTTGCTGTGAATATAAAACTGCATCAAATGACATTAATAAAGAAAGCCCGCGAAAATGTAGCAAAAATATATGTAACCCATCCAGTTTGGAAGCAGCCCCACAGCCTTCAGCTCAACAGGAATATGCCAGAGCAGCACAATGACCTGTCCACTCTTGGGCACAAATAATGAGTATCCTAAGTATTGCTCTTGGATTATCAGCGATGTGGTAGACCTCCAACATGATACGATATCTCTCAGATATCTCTGCATTACATCATGGAAAAAACCATGATAAATTATGTCAGCATTGGGCTGGGTAAAACCAAGCTCAGATACATGAAGACATATATGGAGTAGCACACAGTGTTGCTGCAGGTTATTCTAATCTATTTACTCAAAAATGTAAGGTTCTATTTTAGAGTTAATGTAAAATTCTCTGATTTGTGGAGAAAGTTGTGAATACTCTGTAAGAAATTGGGATTATTAGTTGAGGGGAGTGAGTACCTACCTCAAGTAAGTATCACAATACCTGTCAGCGTGAATCACCCAACGACTCTAAATAAACCTGTGCCTAATCCTCTGGTAACTTGGGACACAGCAGTCAAGCTTACTTAGAGGCAATGAGTAAAGTATTTATGCAGCTCTCAAACATTAATAAAGTGAAAGCACAACACAAGCAAAATACCAAACCAATTCAGAAACATGGAGTAAATTTAATTAAATAAAATGACATCAAAATAAATTACAAACATCGAATAAGAAGAACCGCAGATATGATTTTTAAGAATATATGTTAAAAATAGCTTCAAAAAGCACAAAGTGCAAACTGCGGTTATCTGGGTCAAAGTCAAAAGTTAAGACGTGCTGCAATGGAGCTCAGGTTGGAAACAAGGGCCAGGTTTGTCCTGGTGGAAAATGTTCCTTTTTAGTTAGAAAACTTAATGGAGAAAAAGTGGTTGTCAACAAGACGTTAGCATGGCAAGCTGCAACCTGGACCTGAAGTAGGGCTCTACGGGAAAGGCGGGAAAGCTCTTAGTAGGGGAAGTCCGAAGTCTGTCCCCAGGTAGGCCTGGGCAGGGACAGGTTGCTGCTTGATGGCAGACCTGATGAAGCCCTCTACATTCAGACGTAGAAGCTTTTCTGAAGGTCAGATCTCCTTAAGCTGGGCAAACAAGCAAGTTGAATCAGATCGGCGATTCGACAGGGTGGGAGGAGTACACTCTAACACTACCTAAGGGTCCGGGACCTTGGAGCACCACTTGGGGGATAGGACTCGCTCAAGCTGAGGCCAGCATCATGGTATGTGGTAGGTCCAGTTGGACATTTTCAGCTGGGCAGCTGCAGGAGAGAAGCCTCTGGAAACAGAACTTCAACCAACTGACCCTTGGAGTCACTTCTAGGTCCATCGATTCAAGGCAAACAAGTCCAGTCTTCTTTCAGGATTCAGATAGCAGGAATGTCCTTCTTCTGATCTTTGCAGGTCCTGGAATGTTCTGAGGAGGGTACTGGGGTTGCCACATTAATGCCCAGTGCAAGTCTGTGAGTAGGAAAAACTCCTGGCTACTTTGTAGTCAATGTTATTTTATCAGATTTGTAAAGTGTTGCAAATACCTTGAAAGGTGTCCTGGCGCTACATAGTACAGTGAAGGAAGCATCTGAATCACACAGAGAGACAGTGCTGGCTACCAACTGGGGATTTGCTCGATGAGTCCGACCGATAGAAAAAGCAGGTCTTCAATGTCTTCATGAACCTTAATCAGGAAGGGGCAAGTCATTCCAGAGCTTTGGAAAAGCGGTGTCAACCTAGAAAGCTCTTTCATAATCTGGGCACAGCCAGCGAGGAGTGCAGACAGAGTGATGATATGTAATTGCGAAATCAAGTACTGAGGGGCACTGTGATTAACTACTTTAAATACCAGGCAAAGAGCCTTAAATATCACACTCTTTTTCACTGGTAGTCAACACAGGGATTTTAGGGCTACAGAGGTTGGAGAAAAACGAGGGAGCACCAGGGCGAATCTGGCCACTAGGTTTTCTATTCTGTGAATTTTCTTAAGAAGATCTTCATCTAGGCCCAATAATAAAGAATTACAGTAGTCCAGGGGGCTTAATATAGTCCCCTGGATAACCACTCGGTGAACAGATTTAGGAAGAAAGGGTAAGATCTTCCAGCACAGTTTAAGGAGGAAAAACATGCTGCTGGAACATATTTTATTTGGCTTGCCAGTGAAAGTTGAGGTTACAAATAAATCTCTGGATTTTTTTACAGGCTTATCAGGAGTTGGAATGTTCATCCAGCTACTGGATAGAAAATCAAGTGTCAGTGATTCTGGTACATGGGAATGTTTAATCCAGAGTTTCTCTGTCTTGTCTGAGTTGAATTTGAGTGAGTTGGACTTCAGCCAGTCAGACACTGCTGCCATACGTCAATGAAATGGTTCTGCAGGATTGCCCGGTTACTCACCGGTAATACCCATTACTCCGAGTCCTGGTCTCCCCGTCCCATTCCTGATGAAGTGAGCAGCTAGTCTGCTCTACAGAACCCCTACCTAGCTGAGCTGTTGGCACTTCCCCCTAGGATGATGTCACCATCACGTGACTACAAAAGGGGGAAGTGCCGGAAGAAACATCCTGAAATACCAAAGACAACAGAACGAAACACATACAATCACCCATAGACACCCCAAACCAGGGAGGGAGGGAAGGGCTCAGGAATGGGACGGGGAGACCAGGACTCGGAGTAATGGGTATTACCGGTGAGTAACCGGGCATTACCTCCTCGTCCTGTCTCCCCGTCCCATTCCTGATGAAGTGAGCCCATACCCAAGCACACGGTGATTGTAAGAAAAAAACAGACCAGAACAATGCAAGAAACAGGTCCATTTTAATCCACAAAAACAAGTACAGATCACAAATCATGTACAGCAGAAAGGACAGAGGCCCCAAAAGCAGCAGAGGCCGCAATCCCCAACTCCAGACGATAATGGGCAACAAAAGCGTGGGGAGAAGCCCACGTGGCAGCATTGCAAATGTCCCTCAAAGAGGCCCCTTTGAACATGGCCCAGGAGGAAGAAACACTCCGAGTCGACCGACCCTGAACAGAAGAAGGCAGGGGACAGTGGGCAGAATCGTAAGCAGAAACCACAGCGCCCTTGACCCAACGAGACAAGGTGGACAGAGAAGGGCGAAGCCCCATACCCGACAGGCCATAGGTGACGAACAGGGAATCCACTTTACGAAACCCAGCCGTACGCTCCAAGTAGATGCTGAGAGCCCTCAGCACATCCAAAGAATGTAGGAGCACCTCCTCAGGAGAAGAAGGAACCGGAAAAAATACCGGGAGAACAATATCCTCCTGACAGTGAAAGGAAGAAACCACCTTAGGAAGAAAGAACTGACTCGGACGGAGAATGACCTTGTCAGCGCAGAAGCGCAAGAAGGGGGGAGAAGCCATCAGCGCACCATTCTCACCAACCCTCCACCCAGAAGTAATGGCCACCAGGAAAATAACCTTCGCAGAAAGGAACTTCAGGGCCACGGAGTCCAACGGCTCGAAAGGAGGACCCGTCAAAGCCCGCAGAACCAAGGTAAGATCCCAAGGAGGCACAGGCGAATGGGAAACAGGACGCTGAAGCAAGAAACTCCGCAGAAGGCGAGCCACCAACGGGGAGACAGAGGAAACAGAGGAACCCCGAAAGGCAAGAATGGCAGCCCACTGCGCCCGCAGGGAAGAAACAGCAAGCCCCAGGACGAAACCATCCCGCAAGAAGTCCAGCACCCTCACGGCCACACAGGAGTCAGGAGAGAGACCCTTCCCCAGACACCAAGCGGAAAAACTCCTCCAGTGTCGGGAATAAGAACGCAAGGTGGAAGGACGCCTGGAAAGCTGAAGACACTGGGCAACCTCCAACGAGCAACCCAAATCCAGCAAACTCAACCTCTCAAGTGCCAAACCCCCAGCCGGAGGCGACGCAGGGAGGCAAGGCCGAGAAGAGGAACCCTCAGAGGGGAGGGACACAGGGGAAACCGCCAATGAGGGCGAACAGAAAAGGCCAGCAGAAGGGGGTACAAGACCGCCGAGACCACTCCGGAACAACCAGGAGAACCTCCGCCCGATCCCAACGAATCTTCCGGAGGACCCTCAGAAATAAGGCAAACGGAGGGAAGGCAAACAGCAGACCCCTCGACCAAGGAATGGAGAAAGCATCGGTGGCCCACGCCAGCGGAAAGGGGACGATGCTGCAAAACCGAGGAAGAAGGGCGGATTCCTCCGGGGCAAAAAGATCCAGCCAAGGAAGGCCGAACCGGAGGACAATCAGATCGAATAGATCCGGGGACAGACAGATGGACACCGAGGACGGGAACACCCGGCTCAAAGAGTCCGCAGGCCCATTCTCCGTCCCCGGAAGATAGACCGCCGTCAAAGACAAGAGATTCGACTCGGCCCACAGGCCGATCTTCCGGGAAAGGAGAAACAGGGCACGACACATGCCCCCCTGGTGATTCACATAAGCACGAACCACCTGATTGTCGGTCTGCACAGAGACCGCCTGACCCCGAAGGAGAGGAGCGAACCAAAGAAGAGCCAACCAAACCGCCCTCAACTCCTTCCAGTTCGACGACTGGAGGGACTCGAAGCTGGACCACCGACCCTGAGCCTTGGAGGCACCCAGAACGGCACCCCACCCCAGAGCACTGGCATCCGTGGACAAAACGACCACGGACTGAGGAGGAAGGAGATCGAATCCCCGGGAAAGAGAGAGAGGGGACAACCACCACTGGAGATCCGCCCAAATCCCCGGAGTGACAGGGATCAGAGTCTCGTAGTCCAAGGAGGCAGGATCCCAGTGCGACAGGACATGATGCAACAGGGGGTACAGATGGAGCCTGGACCAAGGAAGGAGATGCAGAGTGGAAGCCATCTCCCCCTGACTCCGCAGCCAGAGACGGGCAGACACCCGGGACTGGGACAGAAGCCAGGATAGGTGACGAAACAAAGTCAACTGGCGCTCCTGTGAGGAAAAACCATGTCCAAGTCCATGTGGAAGAGAGCCCCCAGGAACTTCAGGGACTGGGAGGGCACCAGGGAGGACTTCCTGTGGTTGATAAGGAGCCCAAAGGACCCCAGCAGAAGACACACCTGGTACACATCCGACAGAGCCTGTGAAAAAGAAGGAGAGACAATCAACCAGTCATCCAGGTATGGAAAAACCAGAAGACCCCTGGAATGAAGGATACCCACCAGAGGGGCCAAGAGCTTGGTGAACACCCTGGGCGCCGAGGAAAGGCCGAAAGGGAGCACCCGGAACTGATAGTGAAGGGACCCCACAGCAAATCGGAGAAAACGCTGGTCGTCCGGATGTACAGGAACGTGCAGATAGGCATCCATGAGATCCAGGGACGCCAGGAAACCCCCCGGCAGGACTAGAGGCAGGATGGACTGGAGCGTCACCATCTTGAATGGACGATGGACAACGAATCGATTGACCCGCTTCAGATCCAAAACAGGACGAAGATCCGAAGTGTCCTTCTTGGAGACCAGAAAGAGGATAGAATAGCAACCCCTGCCCCTCTCCAGAGGAGGAACCTCCACAACAGCCCTCTTCTCCAACAGGAGTCGCACGCCTGCCAACAAAGCATCCCTGAGCTGAGGAAGACGCGGCAGGGGAGTCTGAACAAAACCCGGAGGAGGAGGAGAGAAAAATTCGATCCGGCAACCTTCCGAAACAGTCCGAACCGCCCAGGCATCCGGAACCGACAACCACTGGGCGCGGAAGCACTGGAGGCGACCACCAACGGGCATAGGCAGATAGTCATTGAGAAGAGGAGGAAGCGGTGGCGGCAACACCGGCAGCGGCCCGGGGCTTGGCACTTCCAGGGGCCCCCCGGCCACGACCCCTGCCTCGGAAGGGCTGAGAAGCGCCACGAGCAGGAGGCCCAAAAGCGCGACGATAACCAAATCCACGCCCCCGAGAAGGAGGACGGACCGGGGCCACCAGCTTGCGGTTCTCCGCTGACTGCTTGACCATGCCCTCCAGCTGAGGACCGAACACCTTCGAACCCTCAAAAGGCAATTTAAGGAGAACCGACTTCTGGGAAGAGTCCGCCTTCCAGGAACGCATCCAAATATGACGACGGGCAGCGATGGAAGCACCAGAAGCAGCCGCCGCCGCCCCCAAATTGTCAAAGGAAATATCCGACAGGTACCTAACCTGTTGCTCCATCAAAGACAAAAGAGGAGTGGCATCCTCGCCGTCCTGCAGCAAGACCGACAGGGACTGGAAATCCTTAAGGAGCGACTGAACCATATAGTTGGAATAGGCAGTCGCACGGACGGAAAAATTGGAAGCAGCATAAGAACGCTTCACAGCACCCTCAATCCGCTTATCCACAGCGTCCGCAGGCAAGGCGTCCTCAGAAACGACCAAACCTTGAGAAGAGAGGCCAGCCATCAGATTATCCACCTTCACAGCCTGAGGGAACTCAGCAGAAAAACCCTCCAGAGGGTAACGCCGAGACAGGAAACGAGGAAAAGCAGACTTATCCACCTCCTGCCATTCGTGGGACAACACCTTGCGAACAGCACTGTGCAAAGGCAAAGAATCCGAAACAGGCTGGACATATTGCGTGAAGAAGTCATCCTCCAAAACATCAGCGGCAGGAGGAGAGAACCCCAAATTGGACCGAACATGTGCGAACAGTTCAGTGAGCTCAGCACCCTGAACAAAACGTCCACGCACACCCTCATCTTCCTCAGGACCCAAGACATCCTCAGGGTCAACTTCCGTATCCACAGAAACACGAGGTCTCTTGGGAGGAGGAGCAGCCGCATCCCTAGCCAGGAAAGCAGCAGCCACAGCCTCGCTGACAAGGAGACGCAAGGCATCCAGAGGGGAAGCAGAAGAGGAAGCCTCAGCATCCATCAATGCACAAGTCCAAAAACCACACCAACAGGCAAAAACAAGGACAAAAAAACACTCAAGAAGGACCCCAGATATACAGCATGAGGACCCGAACACCTGTGGCAGGTAAAGCAAAGGGCCGGCATAAAAAGCCCAATCAGCAGCCAACACGCCCCCTAATTGCACAATACACCGAAGCGCCAGCCAGAAAAGCCCCAGCCCGCTAAAGCAGGGCGAAAAAGGACCACAGGACACCCAGGAACGGCCGCTGGAGCAGGCCTACCCAAGCCCGGTGAGCGCGACGGACAAAAAACGGCCGCTAACGCGAGCCGCGTGAGGAACAACAGCCCCAAAATAGAGACGCCCGCTAACGCGAGCCGCGTGCAAAATCACAGCCCCTAAACACAAGAGGCATAGCGGGGACACCGGCAAAGCATAAACAAGGCGGCCGCTAAAGCACGCCGCCGCCAGAAACACAAACACAGCAGGGAACTTACCCGGAAACACCGGCAGCCCCCGAACAGCACAGCCAGGAACGCGGTCTGAAGATCGCAGAAAAAAAAGAACAGGATGTTTCTTCCGGCACTTCCCCCTTTTGTAGTCACGTGATGGTGGCATCATCCTAGGGGGAAGTGCCAACAGCTCAGCTAGGTAGGGGTTCTGTAGAGCTGACTAGCTGCTCACTTCATCAAGAATGGGACGGGGAGACAGGACGAGGAGGTAATGGCACCTCACTCATTCTATGAGATGATAAACTTAGTGTCATCAGCGTAATTCATACAACAGAGAAAACTAGGATTTTATGGGTGTCAACAGTGGATGGATGTAGATATTTAAAAAAGTTGGGCTAAGTGAGGAACTCTGAGGGATTCCATGGTTCAAGGTCTTAAACTCAGATATATAGGGTGGTAGGAAAGCTGCCTGGTACCAATTGGTTAGATGTAATTAAGGCTCCCTGTTTTCCGTTTTTACTGATTTTTACAGATAAATACAGACAGATAACATTCATTGTCTTTTATGTATCCATTTTTAAATGTGGATAAAAATAGAAATTGAGTTGCTTTTTGAGTAACTCTCAATACTGTCTGTCATGACTGCCAGGCTAATAGATGTGTGTATTGATAGATAAGGGGGTTAAAAAAGAAAGGAATTTTAGTAAATAAGCTTTAACAGTAGTAGACATGCATAAGGTTGATACTGAAATGTGCATATTTTCACATAAGTGCACTGATTTATGTTCTGTGGGAGCTCACAGCATTGAAACCTGACAGACATTCAAGCATGAGTGCATATTTATCGGCTAAATAAATGTGGAAATATACTAATTTCGGCTTAATTTTTCCACAAAACCCAAAATAAATATCGATAAATACAGATAAAATTAGCAAAAAATAAATATGGATAAATACAGGCGGAAAAGGCAAAAAAATAAATACCATAAAAATGGGAGCCCTAGATATGACCTACACCACTCCAATGCCTTTCTACCAAGACCAATTTCCTGTAACCTGGTTACTGGTTCATCTTTGTGCTGTACAGTAGTGAAAACCATGACTGAACCAAGTCAAGCATTTGTTCATTGGCCTGCCACTTAGACAGGAGATGATTGGCGTATTTCTCCTCTATCACCCTGCAAATGACAACAGAGAGATTGGTTGATAATTTATAGGGACGTCAGAATTCACTTTCGCCTTTTTTAATAACTGCCCTACCAGTATTTATATCTATTCCCCTGGAAAAAGGCTGCTCTGCTCCAAGGTATGACAGATCTACAGAAGTAATGGACGAAAGTCTTCAGCTATAGCTTTCCAATGAAAGGAAGACAGAAGATCCAGTTGAGACCCTGACTTTAGGGTAGCCGTAATTGAATGAAGTTGTCAGGCATTAATGGCTCCCATTTTTCCTAACGGATATTACTATCATTTCCAGAAGGCCTCTGCCTACCATCCTGCTCAGTCGAACAGGACCTAGGCCTTGCTTCTCCAAATCTTGGGTCACAATCTGCCCTTCAGGGAGATAAAGATTTCAGAATATTTGCCACCTTCTCACTGAAAGGTTAGACAGTTTATCTGCCTGTTCCCGAGAGTCCACAATTTGATTTCCCTGCACACATAGAGGAGTTAAAGTCAAAAACTATCCCAAACATTTCCTTAGGTCTCACCCTCTGGTTTTGTATCAGTAAGGAAGGCTGATTTGGCAGAGAATACCTGCCTCTTGTAATCATTCAGGGCCCTTTTTAGTGTGCTTGTGCTTTTAAATATACATACATTACATTTTTAAATGCCATGCACACTGCCCTATGAGCATTTGGAGCCTATATTAGGGGTGTCTTAGAAGTGTCAAAAAGTAAGGTTTAAGCCTAGCATAAGGTTAGTTTTTACCAGATTTAAAAGGAAAAGCACAATCACCGTGCTACTGGTTAGTAGAAGTAAATTCTGCATAGTCCTATGTCCAACACAAACGGATTCAACAGAAGAAGGCGAAAATCTGGGGGATACCAGGCAAAATATGGTAATTTCTAACATACTCTGAGAATCCTCCACCAGTGGGGAATTCTTTAGAGCAATTATCTCTGCCATGGTGTTGTGTTCTGCAGAATTTTGGAAAGTTTTACTGGGAAGATTTCCTGATCCCATAATGGCGATTACAAACTTTTCGCAGGGGTAAACTGCCAGAGAATTTCTCACATCTTTAAACGATATTGAAAAGACCGATCCAAAACTCCAGAATATAACACAACCATAAATAATGATATTTTACAAGTATTAGAATGTGTTATATGCTATTCTGGTGTAAATCATGTGAACAAGAATTGTTAATCATAACTGTAAAAATCACAGCAAACAAAAATGAAAAAGGGTGAAAGTTAGATACACTCAAATATTATTATTGCTCATATTTACTGCACATTCATAACCTAGTAATAGTAATGCCTAAACATTTATTTAGTTGGTTCACAGTTTGACACATTAATATAGCATTAATTTGGCCTAAAATCTGAATGCCAGTTGTAAGCATCTGTCTCCAGCGAACCAGTCAGTCTGCTAGCCCACCCCCAATTTCAATGGCCCTTTAAACCTTTTTAACACATTAATGTTTATGGGACAATGGAAGGCTCGTCGTGCTCAGATCCTGCACTCCTTACGTAGATAGACAATAATGCTTCTATTAGTGTTTAGGACGCATACAGAAGCTGCGATTTTGCATTTTTCATATTTGTTGCCTCTGAACCTTGACAAGGTTAACCTGCAAAAAGTTATCCAAGCCACCTTGAAATTCAGCAGATAATGGAAAAGTCCTTATCATGGGCATCCGCAGAAATTTTTCCAAGGGGGGCTAACCAGGCAAACGAAGGGGCGGGGCTAAAATGGCAGACAATCAGGATCGGGTAATGCTCAGGCCAAGCTGAGAAAAAAAAGTGGTGAATTCTGTATTTGAAACTGGACAGATTTACAAGCCCCTTGCACCACTTTTGTGTCACTTTTAAGATGTGAAAAGTGACGCAAAACTGTCCCAAGGGGCTTGTAAATCTGCCCCTACAAGCTTACACTACATTTGCGTATTCGGAGGGGACTGTCCTCCTTGAAAATTCCATGCATGTAAGTCTAAAACACCGTAACCTAGATATGCAGCCAGTAGGTAATGCTGGTGATGCTGTAGAATGCATTAAAATTACTGGAACTTACTTAAAAACTGCTGCCTGCTCTTCTGATACTATTCAGTGGAGTCGGACTGATCAGCAGTACTGTCGTGCTGGCATCCAGCCCCTCCCGAAGGTCTCACTTTCTAGATAGGTGTGGGTCAAATGTTCCTGGATTCTCTCTGCCTGGGCCTCCTCTGCTTCTTCGTCAGTGCCCTTGGATGCAAAAAGAGACAGATCCATGGCCCTGTTCACCATTTATCTGGTGAGCAGCACCGTGGTTGTGTATTCCATACAAGTGCACAGACAGCAGGGTAAAAAGGGGTGGCAGTGCAGGTGACACTTATCCTTTGTAAAGTAATTCCTGCTGGCGTCATAGCCCAGGGTGTGCTGTCTGTGCACTTGTATGGGGGCTCCTTGCAAACGCCGACACTGCCTTTTGTGAAGCAGACCTTCTGACTGAGTTGCACCTACCTGTACTGCTCTACTCTCGCTCTCCTCCCGCCGCCGCAGCACGCTTCCATCTCCCGTTTGCGGCTGCTGTGAGGGGGAGAGCACAGCTGCCAGGACCACAGACTCCAGCCTGCACCGCGGCCGGAAGCCGCCAGCGAGAAAAAAAGCGCCAGGAGGCGCTTTAAATCCAGCCTCTTCCTTGGTGGAGCGGGGGCTCCTTGCAAACGCCGACACTGCCTTTTGTGAAGCAGACCTTCTGACTGAGTTGCACCTACCTGTACTGCTCTACTCTCGCTCTCCTCCCGCCGCCGCAGCACGCTTCCATCTCCCGTTTGCGGCTGCTGTGAGGGGGAGAGCACAGGCTGCCAGGACCACACACTCCAGCCTGCACCGCGGCCGGAACCCGCCAGCGAGAAAAAAAGCGCCAGGAGGCGCTTTAAATCCAGCCTCTTCCTTCGCGTCGCGGGAGCGCGCGGGGCTAAGCCTGGGCAAAGGGCGGGCCCTCTGTGGCCCTCAGGGGACCTAAGGAGACGGGACGGGCCACCCCCCTGTCATCTATTGCACAGAAGAGATAAGAGCCACCACTTAGACAATTGGGATATACGATTTATTTTCTGCGTCCTAAAGTAAATCGGTCCTTACTATTTCTACTTGCCCGCTCTGAACCAGGTCCTTTGAGAAAGCCGCACAGGAAGGTAACGAAGTCTGTTCATTTTACTGACTATACTGACTATATTGGGTTAAAGGCTAAAAAGAACACTATCAATGTCTAAGGCAAAGAATGTCATCGCCCCGACCAATACCATGGACAACTACCTGGTACAAGTTGTTGAAAAAATTAACAATGAACGAAGGTCCTCGTTGGGCCTAGGTACCCCCTTGACTCTGCCCCAAAACGAAAACTCACAAACTGACCTAATTTATTTAGACACCCCAATTGACTTATCTCCAGCTCCACTTGGGCCGGGTGTGGGGTTTTCACAAAATGTGACACTTGAGGAAAATCTAGTTACTAATGTGGAAGCGATAGCGGGGGCTCTAGATGTTTCTTTGCATGAACCAGCCCCAGATATAGAGGTAATAGATTCAATTTCTCCACCGCCCCCTGTTCCGGCCCCGAGAGTAACAAAAGACACTTCTAAGGCTGCCTCAAAAAGGGAGGGGCTAAGATCAAGTAGGAAAAGGCCAGCCACCCCGCCTCATAAGAATATCGTAGATGGGAATGTGGGTGAAGGAGATGTGAGACATGGGTGGGATGATGGTCTATTAAGAAAAATTATGGGCATGCTGGATATTAAGTTAAGCCAACTAGTAAAACCCTTAATGTCAAAAATTGACCATCTCACGGCTAAAATAAATAAAATGGAGGCTAATTTAAAAATAACACATGATAGAGTGGAGGAGTTACCGACAACCCTTAAAGAAAAACTTGCCGAAAAACCTTCATTAGAAATTGCAAGTCTAGGTGTAGAAGACCCGCCACAAACTCACCATGGAAATCAGAAGTCTGGCCCAGAACAAATCAATCTCCCTGGTGCTGTCCCCACAGATTCTGTGGGGGACTGTACACTCCAGGGATTCAATCTGGAAAATAATTCTGTGGAGCTAATTGTAGAAGCCTCACCCCTTATCTTGGTACTCGCCAATGTCCCCCCCCCCCTTAATACAGGCCAGATAGAACACCCTGATTCATTACTAAATAAGGCATTACAATGGCTAAGTAACAACATGCATATGGGTCCCGGGGGTAAACACAAGCTGGCAGAAGATCTGCTAACTGCAAAACGGGTAAAATGGATAGGGAGTGGGAACAAGAAATTTCCTGGGGATTGTGTAGTCGTGAATCTTAAAAGTCCCGAAGTGTTGCCGGAAATCCTTAACAATCTATTTCCTCCTCAACGGAGAACGGCAGGACTAATTCCACTCTCCCTGGATTTCTTCTACAATAGGAAAGGCTTGGCTTCAAAACCAAGTGTTCTGCGAACCAAATGGTCAACATTGGCCGGTAGAAGAACAAGGGAGGGTCCATCAAATGTATGGGGATTAAATCTAGATAATAGATTTTCACCACTATCCAATCTGAATGAGTGCGATTGACTCACAACAGACAAAGGACAAATGGTGAAACATCAGTCGACTAATCTAATGTGCCAACTAGATAACCCACTATATCAACATTTAAAAAATCGAACACTAGATCATAAGGCCCCTACAAATATAAACAGCAATACACCTATAATTGGGCTAGATGGCTCAACTGACAATAGCCGAATAGTTGGAGAGGATATAAGGCTGGAGCAAGGGGAACTGTTAATTAAGGACCCTAGGGAACGTACGGAGGTGACACTAACACTTGGTCCAACTCCAGGAGAACGACCATTGACATTTATATCTTGGAATGTAGCAGGAATAGCCAGTAAACTTTTAACTCCCGAATGGGGGGACTATATTGACAGACATGACATAGTCATGATGCAAGAAACTTGGTCAATTAACCCTGTATTTCGTATGGGGTACTTAAACTTCTATAAACCTGCAGTTAGAGGAGAGAAGGGGCGTCCCTCTGGAGGACTGCTGATATGGGTTCGCCAAGCACTGACATGCACCATATCACAAAGACTTATAATATCCAACGACATCCTAGCATTGAATATTAGTTGGCCTGACGGCCAAGAGGTAGCTTTGTATAATCTCTATGCTAGGGGGGTTGGTACAGGTATTCCATCTGATGTTTTTACAACATTAGAACAAGATGTTGAAATCCTTCCACCTGACTCACATATTGTTGTGGGTGGTGATTTCAATTCAACTTTTGAGCCTCTGGGAGAAGAGGATAGAAGTCTAACGGAGGAGGAAGATAGTAGGTGGGGAATACCGCAACTAGAGATTCCCCCCATAAAAAGATGGAGTGCAACGGCTATCCGGATTAAGAGCCTCTGCCTCTCCAGAGGATTAAGAGCCACAAATGGGAGGACACAATCTGATCTAAATGGAAATTTCACTTTTGACAATGGTCGTGCAACTAGCAGGATCGATTACTTTTTAATCGATGTTAGAGCATGGTCTAAATTAATAGATATGGCAGTTGTACCACGCTTGGAGAGCGACCACCATCCTCTGTATATGATATTTCGCCCGTATCAAGAAGCTAATCTACCCATAAATAATAAGCAGATGATAACACAAGATGTTGTGTGTTCTAATAACCAAAGACATCTGAAATGGGGAATGCTGCTAGGGAATGAAAGGAAATTAGACCAGTTGAAAAATTTAGTAAAAGACGAGGTTAGTGTTATCAAGTTGTTCCATGGGAACTCTAACTTCGTGGAATACATGATGGAGGCACACAAAAATTTGTTTATTAAACTCCAAAGCTTTTTTCTTAAAACAGTAAATCTAACTGTTTCTAAAAAATACCAACCCGTCCAAGGCTGGTATGATAAAAACTGCAGACTAGCAAGGCAAAATCTAAGTATAGAATTGAAAACAGGAAACCCTACGGCCGTTAAAAAGGCAAGAGATGTCTATAGGCAGACACAAAAGCAATCTAAGAGGCGCTGGGACGAGGAGGGTTGGAGCGAGCTAAAACAGGCCTGTACTAACAAAGATTCAAAGCGGTTTTGGGCCTTGGTTTAATGGAATAGAGGTGGGGTAGCAGCTCAACCACAAAACCATGTGTCTCAGGAAGGATGGAATGATTTTTTCCAACCCCAGTATGCCAGAAACCCGAAATATGCAGCCATATCTCTCCCCGAAACTGTTTTTTATAAAGATCAAATATTTACTGAAAAGGAGGTTAGCCTGGCATTCGACTGCGTGTCATGCGGAAAAGCACCAGGCATGGATGGCATCCCAGCAGATGTTTTTTTATCAGATCGGCCATCTTGGTGCACATACTTTACTTGGTTGGCCAATGCAATAGCAATGGGTGGAGAAGTTCCTGCCTCGTGGAAAGGGGCTGAAATTATCCCTATATTCAAAAAGGGGGATATAACACAGGCAAAAAATTATAGACCCATTAGCTTAATTGACACCGCACAGAAAATAATGGGTCGATTGGTCCAGAATAAATTACAGCAGTGGATCGAAGACCAAAATATATTGTCGCCATTCCAAGCGGGCTTTCGCCCTTTGACTAGCAGTGTTGACCAAGTTTTTTATTTCCTAGCCACTTACTGGAGAAATGTGACACTCCGAAATAGCTGTTTGTATGCAGTCTTTGTGGACCTAAAAGCCGCATTTGATCTGGTCCCGAGAGAAAAACTGTGGGAAACACTAGCCAATGTGGGAATTAGCAGAGAGCTCCTTACTTTACTTGTCCGCCTCCACGAAAATAATTTTGCAAAAATAAGGTGGGGCAAACAGGGGGAAGTGACGGCCCCTTTTCCAGTTGAACGGGGGGTGAGGCAAGGATGTGTTCTGGCCCCAACGCTCTTTTCAATCTACATAAACGGAATTGTGGAATACCTAAATAAATCCCCAACTGACGCCCCATTGGTAGCAGGTGTACACGTCCCCGTACTAATGTTCGCGGACGATACGCTTTTGCTATCACGCACGCCTAGTGGTTTACAGAAAGCGGTTGACGCTTTTGGGGACTTCTGTGACAGCCGTGGTTTGGAATTAAACACTAGCAAAACTAAATTTATGTGTCTAAGCTCCCAATCGGCTTTCAAGGGGGTAATAAAATTTAAGGGCGAACCACTGGAAAGGGTAGATGCCTTTACTTACCTAGGCATTATTCTCCAACATGATATGAAATGGAAGTCACACACTGACATGGCATTACTAAAATTTAATCAGCTAGCAGGTGCGGTCTCCATTAAACATAACACATCCTTGACAAGACCCATTAACTGTGCGCTCGAAATTTATAGCATGAAGGTACTGAGTGCATGCTTATATGGGTCTGAGCTATGGGGATTTTCGAACCTAGGTAATTTGGGGCGGGCGGAAAATAGATTTTTGCGAGGGCTTGTTGGGGCCCCACAGAGTACCCCTATAATCCCACTAAAGATGGAACTAGGCAGGAGAAATATTGAAGATATTGCTCGCCTTCGTCCTTTGTTGTATTGGAGGCGCCTAATGGTAACCCCAGAGCTAATCCACTATGCTTCAGCTTTTCGTGATGTTGTGAATTTTGATCGATTTCACTGTATTACTTGGCTAAAAGAGCTCCGGGGTACATTAGGGAAATTGGGCCTAGATCATTTGTGGGGCAACAAGGATGTTGCCTTATTCCCAACAAAAAAGCAACTGAAGGACATCTACTGGGACTCGGTATATGTTATATTGTATCGTAAAGGCCTGCAATCTACCCTGTCATCTCGCTTTCTGGATTCTAAACAACTTCCATCATATGAAAAATATTGGGACTTAATCGAACGTCCATTTGACAGGAAATTATATTTCCAATTTCGTGTGGGAACACTTCCAGTGAATGCTTTCAGACAAAATTGGTCTTCATCGCAGGATGCTTACTGTGATCACTGTAAAAATCAAATAGAAGACATTGCACATTTGTTCTTTGTCTGCCCCTTATATGTCACCCCTCGTCGAAAATGGTTAAAACCAGTTTGTAAAAATATGGGCACTCGCTGTTGCTCGCAAGCCCTCAGAATTTTAACATCTGATTCTTCTACATTACTGGCAATAGGCGTAGCAAAATTCTTGGCCTGGGCGTGGGTAATAAGATTACGCGCTGCTAAAGCTTAGTAGCTAACATGTATTAATAACTGCCTCCTTTAATGATGTATGGTTTTTTAAAAACTTTTTTACATGTCTTTTAATGTATGACTACATATTTTAGATTCTATTAGCATTCGACTTTTCTTGTTTAATATGCTCTTAATCAACTGTTTTTTATGCTCAGTATTTATTGTACTATGGTTAGGAAGCTTGCTTTTATGACTAAAAGTCGAATAAAGCTTTGAAAATGAAAACTTGTATGGAATACACATCTATACAAGTGCACAGACAGCAAACCCTGAGCTATGATGCCAGCAGAAATTCCTATACAAAAGAAAAGTGTTACCTGCACTGCCATCCCTATCTCCCTGCTGTGCACATCTTCCCACTCCCAGCCCATGACGAGGCAGCTAGAAGTGGTGATTTGTCATTCTGAGGGGTGTGAATGTTATAAGAATGTGTGTGCCTGTCTGAGACAGCTTCCGGCACAGCACACACACACACACACACACACCCGCACCCGAGTACTTCACACAGGTCTTTAAAATACCATTTACTTGGTAATGAGGCTTTGTTGTGTTTTCACCCCTACTTAGAGCCCCTGCATCTCCACTCTGCACATGGCTTTGGCTGGATGAATTAGCCCCCCCTCCCGAAATTTGAGGGAGACAAGTTGACGTGAGGTTTAAAAGAGGGGTGAACGAGGGATTGAAGACGCAGAGTGGTGACCATGATGGGGCAGACATTTAATGCAGTTTACTTTTCAAATGGGTTTATTATACAAACATAATTTGACAGACTTGCAGACAGCAACTGCTGCTGCCTTTCCATGGCGTCTGAAAGTTTTTTTCTGGAAGTTGGGTCGACGAGCTGATCGGGTTCTTTTCTTCCTTCATGTGATAGTGTTGAGTGGGTTGCAGGGTGCCTGCACTTGTCGCCTCTGTCATTGGTAGCCCCCTGCTTCCATCTGAACACCAAGGATCACCGCCCCCCCCAAACCACCGGCACCTGGAGGGGTCGCCGTGATGACGAGGGTGACCAACTGGCATGGGTGCAAATTCCAAATTCAGGACAGGGAGGGTAAAAATTCAGGAAAAAGGGTCAAAATTAGGGACAAAAATTCAGGACAGGAGGTCAAAATTAAAGAAAAAAGGTAAGGTTTACAGACACATCAGAGAAGGTTGTAAAATAGTATATAAGTAAGTAAATAGACAACCACTAGTACAAGTGAAAATACGTTTATATTAGGTTGAGACAATTGTGCACTTCATGGTTTGTCAGTATACGCGCAGCTTTAAGCAAATGTGCAGGTCTTTTTGTGGTAACAAAATCGCCCCCACCTTTCCAGCTCCCAGAGAAAACACCTGATGTCCGGTCCGGCCAGACCCTCTTTTCTCCATCTACCCACATTTTCACTCACTCATCCAGCCTTACATCCACCCTTTCACTCATCCATCCACCCAGTCACACTTTCACTTATCAATTCATCAATCCATCCACCCATTCACTCGCCCGTCATCCACCCTTTCACTCATTCACTCATCCATCATTTCACTCATCCATCCACCCATCCCTTCACTTATTTAATCACACACCTTTTCACACTAATTATGAGACTCATCAAAAACTCTATCTTCGCTGTAGTTCCTAAAGCAAGGGGTCGGCTGGAGCAGGGTTCACTATGCCCCTACATATAGGCAATCTGAAAAAAGTGGAAGGCATGAGTCATGCATGATGCACAGTGCCTTGACGTAGGGCGACTGTGACATGGTTTTGTTTCCAGAGCTTTAAGTGGGATGAAAAAACTAGGGGGAATCTCTCCAAAAGGGTGTTTGATGTAATAAAATGCGTGGCTTAATACAATTAAGCTAAAAATCTGTGCTTAATGTAATGTGATGCCCGACTGGTATTTTTGTTGCTTCTGTCATTGCATCCAGACATACAATACAACAAGTAACGTTACATTTAGAACAAGTAATGTTACACCTACAACAAGCCAGAACTATTAGCCTTGTCTCTGGTTGTTAATTGCATAAAATTTTTAAAAAAAGCAGCAACCATGGCTGCTATACTATAACTATAATCCTTTCCTTTCAACTTCTTTCAGCCATAGGCGTTTTTGCACTTACATGTGATAGAATGCCCTGCCCTGGAATGAGGCTGCAGGAGGCCACGACATGCTGTGCCAGCCCAGACGGCCCCATTGTCATTCTGTATGTGGCAATCAGCCCCACACAGAATGATAATGGGCGGGGGGGGGAGCTGCTCTTGTGCTCAGAGGAGTGCAAGGCGACCCCATCAGGGAGCTGAGACCTTTTGCAGGGGAACAGCTCTGTTCCCTGCAATGCCTGAAATTACAGACAAAAGGTGATTCACTCAGTTGGTGGCCTGTAGAATTGGGTCCTCTCCCTCAACCAGTGTCAAAAGTAAAATATCTGGGAGTTTATATAGATAAGAAACTTTGCCTTAAGGACCAGGTGAATGTTGTGATGTTCTCCACCTCCTTCATCATAAGGTCCTGTAAAAAAATCCTTCCTCTTCTTCCTCCGGCCAGTCGAAAAATCATTGTCACGGCACTTGCTATGTCTAAATTGGACTATTGCAATGGCCTGTATTTGAACATGCAAGAGGGCCTTTTAAGAAAACTTCAGCTCCTGCAGAACGCGGCAGCCCGTCTATTGACGAAAACACCTAAATGTGCGTCAATCTCAGCAGAGCTTAAGAAGCTTCACTGGCTGCCTGTCAAAAAGCGGGTCCGCTTTAAGGCTCTATGCATAGTTCATGAATCTCTTTATGGGCTGAGCCCTCAATATCTTAGACAAAACCTTCACTGGTATGTGCCGAGGAGAGCCCTGCATTCATCAGAAGCTAAATTGGTCCAGGTTCCCCGGGTTAGAAGAGCTAACTGGGGAGGAAGACGCTTTATGCTTGGAGCATCTAAGGCATGGAATGAGTTACCACTGCCTATTAGACACATCTCGAACCATCTGGAATTCAGGAAAACAGTAAAAACCTGGCTGTTCCAATCCTTGTAAACATGGTTATCTCCCGCTTGGTCATGCCTCGGTTGGACACTAATCTTTAAGCGCCAGGACACCCATTGGGTAACAGTGCGCTCTATAAATGGCAATAACATTAACATTAACATTAACATTTCTTGCCTGAGGACGAGCCCCGGCGTGTCAGGCCTAATGCATTTGTGCACATGGGGGGCGGGGGGGGGGGCCAAGGAAAGGCGCTCCAATAGGGAGCAAGCGCCCCTCCTTGCCCACCCCTGCGGACGCCCATCTTCCTTTGCAGCTTGAGCAATAGAAATACATGACAACTGAGCCCATACTGGGCCAGATTTATTATGGCTTTGTATTGTTGTTAATATGACACAAAGCAATGTGAAGGGACAGCTGTTAATTACTTTCATGCTCAAAATGTGTTTTGTGTTTGAAAGGTGCACTTTGCATCTAGGGGTGAATACTGGGGGCAGATGATCACAAGCTCTCATAGGCTTTGATGCAAAACTCAATCTAGGAAGATGGGCAGCCGTGCTTTGTGTAAACTTCTAATGTCTACCAGAAGCAGGCACCAACAAGGGGACTGTGTTTATTTCTATAAGAAACTAACACATTCATGTGTGCTGCAGTGGACGGCACACATCGAATGTGTCAGTTCTTTCTGCATGTGTCTGTGTCTATAGCCTCTGGGCCATGGTGAGAGGTTCTGCGTTGCTCCAGGCAGCCTGCTTGAGTGCCTGCACAGGGGATGACACCAGCAGCAGACCAAACTCAAAGGTTAATTCCAGCAGGCCTGGGGAGGCTGCAAGAGAGAGAAAGAAAGGGAGGGAGATGGAGGGAGGGAAGGTAGGTAGAGAGAAAGTGATCAGAGAGAAGAGAAGGAGAGGGTGGATGAATGGAAAGAGAGAGATTGCGCGAGGAGACTAAGCGAATGGGGCTGGTTTGAGCATTTTTACCAGGGTTGCTTTCGGTGCTGCAGTCCAACGCTGTGTAGGGTCAGGTTTGCAAAGGTACTTGTGGTGGAGACAGAATAATGTAGAGGGCAGTACTGGTGGCTTTACTTGTGGAACTAAATGTCATTACAGCAAGCAAAGAGAACCAAGCATTTTAGGAAATCCCGTAATGGTGTAAAAATTACCCTTTACTGCCCGTTTGTGGGGGAAATTAAGTGTTCTGTGCAAGTTTTAGAAGGACATTTATGACTTAATGGAGTATCTTGATACATTTCAGCTGTGCCAACATGTGCACCTCGCCCCCGTTTTCCCTAAAAGAGCCAGTCAGGATGAAATGAAGTGCTGCCAGAAAGTGACAGTCAGCGTGCTTTGTTAGGTTCAATTTCAAGTCCAGTGACTGAAAATGAGTGGGATGTGGGTTAGTGCCATGCTGTGGGATTTATCCTAGTATATTGTAGCTGCACCCATCCCTCTCTGATGGATGTTGTTTTTCTGCTCTGTGATGCCTACTTCTGTTGCTGCAGCAGGTGGGCTAACTGGATTTTCAGGGAAATTAACCACAGTGCAATGTAGTAGCTAATCAGGATGGTGGTTTGAGCGTGTGTGTTTCTGAGGGCAGCTTCACTAGCCCTATATGGGTCATGCAATACACCTGTTTGTTTTTCGTCTTCATGTGCTCCTTTAATGCAGAGATTATAGGCCTTTCATGATTTGGTGTTATTGGTTTTATTTGTATTTTGCTCTTTCTGTTGCATGGCCAGCTTGTAATGGCTTTTTTTAAATTTTCATGTGTGCTGTTGGACTAGTGCTATTTGCACATCCGCTAATGTCACATGTGTATATTGCAAAACAAACAAATAAGACCTGAGGAGGTTAAGAGACCGACAGGGCGTGACTCCCCTCTAACACAACATCATTCACACTAATTCCTATTAATTTTAAATCCAGAGATTAGGGAGAGGTCATTCAACAGACCAAGGGGAGCAGGCAATGACTCATTGGGGTTAGTTACAGGTGCCCGAAAATAGAATCTCTTTAATCCCTATGGTCATAATAAAAGGGTTCTAATGAAAGGGCAAATAGCAGGGGTGAAGTTGGGCAGCCCTTCTGGTGCCATGGGTCAGTGATATCAGTTGAGACCTACACGTATACTTTGATCCTAGTCCAGGATACTTTTCTTATGGTATAAAAAATTTGATTTAATATAATTTTTCAAGTTTGGTCAAAGTGATGGAGCAAGAATTCGCACGTAAAGCGACTTGCTTGTACTCATGAACCTCGAATAACATGAATTAACTAATCAATATGTTTGTCTAATTAATTTGCCCCTTTTCCGACATTTTTTGGGTATCCGATTGAAGCTTGCTATGTGTTTTCTAATCCTAAAACGCTTGCAAAATAAAATGGCAGCTGCTACGCGGGAATTTCTACTGCGCATGCGTCGGTCATACCCATGTGACGTGACATACTCGCAGTTTTGGAGGGAAGCTGTTTGCATCTGCGCATTAGAGCTAAGATGACTGCTTTGTGTTCTCACATGCAAGAAGTTTGCATTGCTGCTTTTGCTAAGCTGTTCGTTCTGCTTAATCCTAATGCTATAGTTTATTATACAGTAATGGGTATAGAGTAGAAGTTCATGGTATACAGTGTATTCATTTTTTCTTTTTTCTAAAACTGTTTCTTTTCCATTTTATGGTACATTACGAAATATGGCCTCTTGTCCTTTGCTGCACTCCATCTTGCTTGAAACTGCGTCTGCGCGAGATCTGCAAGTCTCCACAGCAGTGACCTTTGAAATCCAGCCAGTTGGTAACACCAGCCAAGATGCGCCTGGGAAGACGAACCCTAACTCAGCACGAAGAAGCTGAAATGTACTGAAATTATTACATTGTAATCAATGTTAAATTCACCATTGTTATGTGTAAAGCATATGTCATGAGAACCTGAAATTTAATGGGCGTAGACGAAATTTAAATAAGGAGACTGAGAAAGTTCAAAATGTAGGTGGCGTGATGACTTGTCCTCCTCCCTTGTCCAATCGAAATTGGGGATCCTTACACTTGCAACATTTGGGGGGTGGTACACTGACCTGAAAAATAGTATAACTAGCTTAGGTTTAGCTAGAGAAATTGTCCGACTTGTCCGAATAGCTGACCTGTCACTGACCCAACGCACTCAATAGCTGATCGAGAACAGAGGTGCTGCGAAGCACTCTGTCAGAAGACTCGCTGACCCAATCGGGGTTCTGGGATTTTAAGTGCTTGGCGAAGCACTTTGCTGGGGAAATTGATAACCCAATTGGGGTTCTGACTGATAGCTGCAGAGAGGGTGTAGGGTGCTGGTCTCAACTTTGGTGGTCCGGTTCTGATCCAAATCTGGTTTTCCTGTCCTGTCTCTGACCTGCACTTGCTGTACTACTGGCGTTTGCAACTTTCGGGGTTTCTGTCCTTAACTGACCAGTGGCCAGAGTTGGTCTTCACACCGTGCTAGGTAAATATAAATCTGCGTGGGAAACAAATAATACCTTTGCGTCCCTGTTTCTTACCCTCCTTGAATCTTGCTAGAGTCATAATTGCATATGTTCCTTTTTCTCTCCCCCTCCTGTGAGACATATAAATCATGATTCTTGCTATTTTAGCATGACCCTATTTTCTCCTATCCTTTAGAACTGAAGATAGAGAACTGTTCATGGAAAATATAGATGTTCCTTTTCTTTACCCTCCTTTAGCCGAACTAAAGTGGTTGCTCTAATTTATTAGCGTGTTCCAATTTCTTACCTTTCCCTTAGCTCATGGTTAAACCAATGGCGTAATAATAAATGGTGTTCCTTTTCTTACTCACCTCGTTATTAGCAATCAAACTGTGATTTCTAGCATGTTCCTTATTTACCCCGTCCTTTAGAAGACACCTTCTCAAGTCTGATTTCTGTAAGTTAATTTCAGTATGTTCCCTGTTCTAACCTTCCCTTTAGAATTCTAAATGGTTGGCATATTATATCTTTTGCATAGTTATACACTTTTCGTGATTCTGGCTATCGATAGCTTGCTTGCTGTAAACCTTTGGCTCTCAACTCTTGATGAAGATTAGATAAAGGGTTTCAAAACTTCTCGAGTCTGTGGTTATTATAAATGAGTGCAAATGTTATGGTAAATTTTGACTGCTTATCTTCACAACTAACTCCCTGATCCATTGTGATCATAGGTACCAGTGGCGAGGATTGGTAAGTCAATGGTATAGGAATCAGTAGTATAAGAATAAAAAGACTGGTAGTAGAGTGTAGGTCACCCGATTGAGTAAATATGGTGAACTAAATTATGGGCCCAGGTGTGCATTGGTAAAAATTATAGTTGGGTGACCTGCGCGCTCTATCACTAGACATTCCTTTTTTTTATGTATGGAGACTCCACAGTCGTAAATATACTACTTGAGAAATACCTTTGTGAACAGCAAACAATTGTAAATACAAAAGAGTGAGTTTACCCTTTTGAATCAGGCCCAAAGTGTTTGGATACTGCATCTTACTGTAGTATAGTACATGGGAAATTCTCCTGCAATCGACCTTGATGAAAAGTGTGCAGTCCTTCTCCAAATGTCAATACAGTGCATGGTGCTAAGTCATGCATTTGGCAGTGCACATCATTATCCCTTCTACAATGTTTCTCCATGGATGTGCCATGCTACAATGGTTTGTGAAGTGTCCTTTGTAGTGCCAAAAGGTGTAACCCTTATCTTCCACCCCTTCACCTCTTGTTTATATCTCCAAGTTTGTAAAGGGAGCAATTTACCGCAGCTTACTTTGCCCATTAAAGCAATAGAAATTCCTGCAATGTGTTCCCTTGTGAGTGTGGAAGCTACAACCTTGCCACATTATGTTGTACTGATGAGTATGTATGGTGAGATTCTGATTACCTACCCAGAAGCTCACCTGTTGTAAGTTCTTCTTAAAACTGAATCTGTGAATGTTATTAAGCTGTGTCTGCATCTGATGGTGTTGTGCTAGACACAGACACAAAACAACCTGCATCCCAGGTGGCTTTCAAGAGAACACTCTGCTTTTTGGTATTAATAGTTGCATAGCTTTACACGAGGCTGTTTCACCTGTTCAAGAATGGTCGTTTTATTTTAGGGGAAGATGCACACCTTGTCCTTGGCCAGCTGTGTTGATCCTGTGACCCTATAATCACTGTCACTTGGTGGTTGCTAATTGTAGAGCTTGTAAAACTGATGGTTCCACCTGTAGCAGTCATGGCCACATATTCATCCCTGGCAACTTTGTGGCCGGTAGCAGTTGGCCTATTTTGTGTGTGAACAAGCAGGGAAGCTTCATTCAAGACGTGGCTTTCTCGGTATTTATCAAGTAGCTGCTGGCAACTGGAATCATTATTGGTACTGGAGGCTATTAATCATATAAGTTACACATTATTGGCAATAATTACTAAAATGATATATGGAAAATAAACAATTAAGCAGCAAAAATACCTAATTGTAATACACGTGTAACTTAAATAAAAAACATATTTACAACAACAGCAAACAAACACTAATTAGGGTTTACCAAATAAGATAAACACATTCATGAGCAGGGAAAACACCAATAAAATTTAAACTTTAAAACAGATAACCGATTGCAACAATTTACTCATTAAAAAAGAGTTTTAAAAAGCCACAAAACAGTCTAATAAACTGCTTCACAAAAACCCAGCACTTCAAGAAACTGAAACCCTGACAAACACTAAAAGAAAAGGACTTCGCCAAAGAAAACGAAAATCTTATTTTAAATTATGAATAAACAATTATCCTAAAACTAGCTGAAATAAACCAATTCATAAATGCCTTTCTTTTCATGTATCCTAAATACAGGTAACAAAAATTGATCTAAACCAAAAATAAGAAGAAACAATAAAGTTGTGATAATTTCCTTAATAAAAAACTCCACAAAGATAAATGAAAAGTACGCAGAATACCACAAAATAATAATAAAAAAATGATGTATTTTCTAAAACCAAAACCAAAAATGACTTTAAAAGAACAAAATTATTTATTAACCTTAAACAAATTCTATTTTTTGCAACAGTTAATAACAAACACTTGTGTGCAAAAGCATCAAAGTTAATGATAAAGTGATTAAACATCTCAAAACAGCTCCAAGAACATCTAATTCATAGGTATCAATGTACCAAACCAAACGGTTTAGAACGTGTACATAGGTATATTAAAAAATAAAAATTATATTATTTAGTTAATAATGTAATATTGTATGCTCACTGATACAAATGGTTGACACAGCCACATACACAAGATCTCGGATCTTTCTACAGATACGCATAAAGCAACGAAAGTATAAGCAGTAAGAAACCACACTGGAAATGCATAAAATATTAATTTAATGTATGGTATGGGAGGGTTGCTACTAAACTTGGAATTGCTCAAAACACTACAGGGCATAATCATCCCCCCAACACTTCAGTAATTGAAATAAGAAATATACAACAAGGCCTTAGGGAAGCTAGTATGAGCACACAGCCGCCTACTGGAACACATTTAAAAGTATAATGCCCACTGTTCCAGAATACCCTACAGGATAACTCCCTGCAATTCCTCACTTAAATAAGACACATAGCAAGAAATAGGAAAGCAAGCAGAGAAACATCTATTGCTCCAAGAGCATTCGAGAATATAAATATCCTTGAAAAAATTAACCTTAACACATGCAAATTACACTTTCCTTGTATATGACAATGGCACAATGAAAGAAGAAGAATTATATATGGTTTAAACAATAACCTACTAACACTCAGGAACACGTGGGTGATGGACAGCATGTTCAAATCGTGCCCTCCCCCATTCACACAAGTCTACACAATCCATAGAGAATATCAAAACACAAATATACCTTTAGTATAGGCACTTCTACCAAATAAGCAAAGTGTAACATAAGGTAGTAGTAGAACGTATTAGACTTTGAGGAGTGTAGATTAACTATTTCCACTCTAATCTCAGTCCCATTGGGGAACGTGTTAGGCTCTGCGAGGTGTAGACTAACTATTTACACTCCACTCTAAGCCACATTAAGGAAAGTATTGGACTCTGAGAGATGTAGATTCACTTTTACGACTTCAATCTAAGCAACACTGGGGAAAATGTTAGACTTTGAGACATGTGCAATGACTATTTTCACTCCAATCTAGGCCACATTATGGAACGTGTTAGAGTTTAAGAGGTGTAGGTTTATTATTCCCACTCCCATATAAGCACCATTGGGGATAATGTTGGACTTTGAGCGGTGTAGAATTACTACTATTCTTACTCCAATCTAAGTCACATTGAGGAAAGTGTTAGACTGTGAAGGGTCTAAAATAACTATTCTATCTACAATTTGAAAAAATGATGTAAAAAAACTAAGAAACTATATTCTTACTTGTGTATTAAAACTGACAATATTTTGGTCATCATGTTATACATACCGCAATATAAATAAACCACAATATTTATTTTATTCGATATTGTGGAAAAACAGCCTGCCGGCACAGCTCTGCTATTGTTTATTGGTCTACTGACTGGCCTGCCTGAGTTGTGCCACCATGCCCTACCCACTGTCCATTAGTGAAAACACCAACTTTCCAAGCTGCTGGGTGGCATGTCAGTCACTTTTCAACTGAGAGGGTAGGTGTTACTAGATGACATACTCTGAACACCACCTTCTAAGAACTTTTACCTATTCCAGACTGAAGCTATACTGTCTTTGCTTGCTTCTTGTTAAGACCGCATACAGAACTAACTGCTGTTCACTAAGGCCATAGCATGAATAATTGATATTGTACCAGCAGAGCTCCTCTCCACCTGAGATAGCATGGATTATATGGGAATCATTGATGTGGGAGCTTACTACCAAACATGGCAATTAGATCGATATAGTGTTTCATGTCTATGGGGGCAGCCAAGGTAAAGTCTATACATTCTAATACTGTCTCATTCAAACTCAAAAGGATGGGATGGAGAGGCAACTTGAGCCAGTAGAAGACCAACTGGCTTACACCCCATAGTGGGACAAGGAACACTGGACTCTCAACAGGAAGAAGGTTGAGCTGTAGGACAGAGGTAGATGTGACAATATCCCATTGACTGGCCTGCCAGAGAATCAAAAACAGACAGGAATATGCTGTTTTGTAACTTTCTCCCTGAACCGTGTGTCAAAGGGTTTCACTGCCCCATTAGATTCAGAGCGTACACAGAATATAGTCAGTACGTGACGGAGGACACCTCCAGATCCATATCGGCCATTCTCCTAAAGCACCCACAGGCATCACAGGCCTTAATGTGGGGTAAGATGGAGCAAAGAGGTATCTAAGATGTACAAAGATTTTTACCAGTCGTAAACCCTCCAGTTCTCTTAATCTAGTGATTCGGAAAAGTTTTTCCTAAACACTAAATAGGGTTAGAAATGGTTAACCACTCGCAGTTTGGAAGGGGTGTATTTTGGTATCCCTTCAAATTTGCTAATGAGCCAATGGATCAATGGTTTGTGACAGCAATAACGGTTAAAAACCATTGACCAGTTAGTTTGTTGGGTAAATGATTGTCCCCTTTGACCCCTTACACTTTGGGAATCAGAGTGGGAGCTTCACAGGGAATCGTCAGTGGTCCAGGGGCCCAGTGCCTTCTCTCACCAAAGTTTTTCAAACTGGATTTTTTTTCTTAAAGCATTTCCGTTTATTTTATGTACTTCAGGTATAATCACCCACTAAAAGTAGCATTTTAAAACATGTCTCAGGCCTACCATTGCACCCATTTTGCAGTTTCAAACTGCAAATTCAGCCTGGCAAAATAAACCTTTTGTCAAGCCAAAACCTCCCTTTTTAATATACATAAGCCACCCTTAATGTAGGCCCAAAACAGCCCATAAAGCTGGGTGCATTGTATTTAAAAGGTAAGACGTTTACGTTTTACATGTCTCAGTAGTGAAAAACTCCCACATTTGTTTTCCACTACTTTGGGAGCCCCCTCTACCATAGGAAAACAATTTGTTGACTTATTACATTTAATAAGTGCTAACTTTTGAGTTGAAGCAGGTTGAAATGTCAGGTTCAGACTCAAATGAATTGCAGTTTAAAATATTCTTTATTGGTAAAGGCAGATTTTAGTTTACAATTTTGAAAATATCGCTTTTAGAAAGTTTACATTTTTGTGGACTAAAGGTTTTGAGACCTTCAAGGAGTTTACAGCTGCCTGGGCCTGATGATTGCTCTTCCATCAGGAATGCGTATTGGGTCCATACAGTAAACAATAGGACCTGGGTGAAGGCCATCCTGCAAGGATGGGACAGGCGCAGCTGTTATATATCTTGGCGGACCGGTGACTCTGTTATAACTGTGACGGATATCCCATCAACCGAAATATAAATCACTTTATATCCTATGAGATTTATATTTTGACGGGCTGGATATCCGTCATCTTTGTAACGAAGTAAGCCATCCGCTAATATTTAAATCATGCTCTGAGTGTCCCTATTCACTTGTATGAATTTCAATTCCAAATGGAGGGTGATACACTTCGCACTATTTACAATCTCTTTTGGGAGAACTTATCATTTGGTTATGACATTCTCTTGGCTGAAAAAGATGTGCCACCTGAGTTTGTTAGACAAGTCCCATGGGGAGAAAGCATAATATTACCAGCTTTTTCCAACCTCATTCCAGAATCAGTTAAACATACATACACCCAGGAGTTGGCCCTTGCACAAGCCCCAGCATTATACCACAATCACATGGGTTGGGATGACGATTTACCTTACCCCATAATACCAATACGGTACAGCCCACAAGTGCAACTACAATACCCCATTAAGCATGAAGCTAAACACAGGTTAGTGAAATACTCACACAACTTGAATATTAGGGTGTAATAGAAAGTTGAACCTCACCAATGCACTATGCTTTGTTTCCAGTGATTAAACCAGATTATTCATGTGGCTTGGTCTTACACTATAGACAACTGAACAGTGCTACACGTAGATTTGCAGTTAAAAACGTGCATGGCGCAGCACTAATGAGCAATACAAAAAAGCACATTAGACATCTTAAACTGGTTCTTCTGCCAAAACATAGCGCCTGAAAACAGGTATCTGACTTCATTTACAACACTAGGATCTCCCCCAAAAAATTCTCAATTGCCACAAGTGTATAGGAATATCCCTGGGTTGTTCTCAGCCTGTGTAACAATACCTTTACAAGCTTTTGACAAGAAATCTTTGTCCTATGTCAATGACAAATACTTAAAGGATGATGGCTTAGCAACACACTTGGCCAGAGAATAATTTTGGGATCTGTTCACTTAGGGGTCTATTACGATGGCGGGTGGACAAAGTTCGCCCTCCATCGTAACGACAAATGGGACCGCCCGATATATGTGCGGTGGTCCCGCAAATCGAATTAGGATGCCCAAGCCACACTGCATTTTGCACATTGCGGCGGGCAGTGCTGTATGCAGCACCTGCCACAATATGCATATTGTGCATTTGCATACACAACGAGGCAGGCACCGCGCGATGCCTGCTACCTTGTGCATGCAAATGCAGGGGGGTACCATAGGTACCCCCCATGTGCCCCCTAACCCCCAACATCCTGGGGGCCCGCAACGGGCCCCCAACTGTCAACACCACATGCATTGTAATATGGATGGCGGTGTCTTGCAGACACCTCCACCATATTCAACCCTTTTCCGGAAAAGCGGCGGACTGTCTTCTCGTCCGCTGCGGTACCTCCCGCCGTCATAATATGGCAGGGGGTACATTGCGGTCTGTTATGGTGGGCGGATCGCCACTGCCATTTGGACGGTGGTGATCCGCCCGCCATACTATAGACCCTTTGGTCTATAAATGCACCTTAAAAAAATCAAAAATTGCCAATCTCAGTGTCCTGTTCTTGTGATCCGAGCTGTCAAGTGAAAGAAAAAGCTTAGCAATGCAATTTCTAGAGAAGTATGTGCGTTTACAACCACCAACTACAATAAAAAGGTTACAATTGCTTTTAAGTTTTTTGAATTTTGGTAGAACATACATATCACATTATGCACAATGGGTTAAACCATTTTATGAATTGATTTTATCAGATTCTCACAGACACATTGGACACCAGAACACACACAGATCTTGCATTCAGTACAAGCTGACTTGCTAACTGCAAATCACTTACACACGCACACACACGTGTAAATACAACAAACTTTGTAACCCGCGCTTTTGCAGGGACCATAGGATATACATGTCACATTCACTGAGAGTGACACTGTACCAATTGCATATAATTCGCATGTATGTTCGAATGTAGAATTGAGTTTTGCAGTAACAGAAAAAATCCTGACTGCAGTACAGACTTCTGTAGTGAATGAAACACCATTGACTCAAGGAAAACGCATAATTGTGATAACCCGATTCCAGCCTTAGAGGTTGTCGCGAAGGCCAGCATTCCCATGCAAAAGCCTTATCTCCTAAATGGATACAGTGGGCCAACTCACTTACAGCAACAGATGTAGGTTATGTTTTTGACCCTATACTACAAACACGAGTATACCTACAATATGAACAGGAATATCCTCTGCCCAGTAAGATAATGCCTAATGATCAGTATGACTTTTTTAAATTTATACTGACGGTTTTGCCCACCCTGCAGTTGAAACCAAATACCAATACTCAGTTGCTTGCACAGCAGTAAATGGTAAAATGAAGAATGAAGAATTACAACCTGTTAAAACATTCATGCAGTAACTAGGTGATTGCACTGCAAAGCTGGCTTAACTGAAAGCTCTATTACTGGCACTTGAGAATACTGTTCTTGAATTTTCTACACTTATGTTACGTTATGTTAATTGTTATGTTAATTATGTCTTTTATAGCGCACGGCTACTCAAAAAGAGTGTCCCGGCGCTTTATTGACAGCCTGAGAAAGACAAACACAACACACAAATAGAAAAAGCGGAGAGAGCTAAAAAAGGGGGAGTTAGAGGGCAAACAACCAAGTTTTAAGGCCCTTCCTGAAGGCCAGCAAATTCGAGGAACTACGCAATGCCAGAGGCAAGGTATTCCACAGCTGTGGGGCCCGCAACCTAAAGGAACGGCCTCCAATACGGGCCTTCTTCACGCGAGGGACCGTGGCAAGGAACATCGATTCTGATCTTAGCGCTCGTGCCGGATGATAAAAGGCCAGCCTCCTTTGCAGATATTTAGCCCCTGAGGCATGAAGGGCCTTGTGAGCCAGAGTCAAGGCCTTAAAAACTATCCGCTTCCGGATAGGGAGCCAATGGAGAGTCTGTAAAAGGCCGGAGTCTCTGGCTCGCCTATGAAGGCCGAATATGTCTCGCGCGGCCGTATTCTGGACCACCTGCAGCCGTTGCAAGAGATACTCCGGCAGGCCAAGGTATAGGACGTTGGAATAGTCCAATCTTGAACCAATTAAGGCCTGTACCGTAGTCCTCCTATGATCCTCAGAGAGCAAAGGAAGAAACTTCCGAAGCATCCTGAGGAGGGCGAAACAGGTGCCAGTAAGCGCAAGGATCTGAGATCTAAAAGTCAGGCCACTGTCTATCTTGATCCCCAGGTTCCTGGCCGACTGAGATGATTGAGCCGGAGGAGACATATCGGCGGGCCACCATCCCTGCCAGGCTGGATCAGATTGGCAACCGAAGAAGAGTACCTCCGATTTATCTGAGTTGCACCTGAGGCTGTTCAGCTGGAACCAATTAAAAACAGCCCCAAGGCACTCACGGATACTCTCTCCATCAAAAACCTCTCCTTTCCCGCAGGTAAAGAGGAGCTGGGTATCGTCGGCGTAGGATACGATCTGGGCCCCGAAAGACTCAGCCAATGCCGCCAGAGGGGTCATAAAGATGCTAAAAAGAGTCGGGCTCAGCACCGAGCCCTGCGGGACTCCGACTCCCAAAGGCGGCATCTCGGCCGAACTGGATGAGCCCCAGACCGTTTGCCGACGGCCTGCCACAAACGATCTAAGCCAGCTATACACCGTCCCCCTCAGACCGATCTCAAAAAGTCTGGCGAGCAAACCCTCGTGGGGGACGGTGTCAAAGGCCGCCGACAAGTCAAGCATGACCAGCATGACTTTGCCACCCGAATCCGGTGTCTCCTTGATGACTTCAGAGACCTCCAGCAACGCCGTCTCAGTACTAAGATTGGGGCGAAAGCCAGACTGCGTGGGATGAAGCAGATCGTAGGATTCCCAAAAATTGGAAATCACACTATGCACATGCTTCTCCAAGATTTTGGCCAGCGCGGGGAGGAGAGAAATGGGCCTATAATTAGCCAAAACCGCAGGATCAAGACCCGGTTTTTTAAGGAGGGGGATGACCATTGCCTGCTTCCAAACCTGCGGGACCACCCCCCGGCTCAACGAGAGATTCAGGAGGGGATTCGCCAACGGATTAACAACTACCGCCATCTTCGCCAAAAATTTGGCCGGGCATGGGTCAAGCGGTGAACCCGATTTAAGATTGGCCATGAGTGTCCATGACGAAGAAGCAGAGATGGACGGAAAGTCTGACAGCACAAACCCTGGAGGGACAGATGGAACTGGTCCGTCCACGGAATTAGGGGAAACTACACCCGACCTTGATGGAAAAGAGTCCTGAATCAGCTTTATCTTAGTCGTGAAAAAGTTGGCGAGATCGGAGACCCACGTCTCGGTAGGGGCGGTCTGGGTCAAGTTCGACCGTGAGGCCGTAAATTCCCTAACAATCGTGAAAATCTCCTTGCAGGAGTTAGAAGCAGCCTCAATCCTCCTAGCAAAATAGCCTTTCTTCTCTTGGAGGATATCCCGATGATAGGCTTTGACCATAGTTCTATAAGCGAGCCTGGCGGCAGAGTTATACTGAACACGCCAAGCCCTTTCGGCCACCTTGCACTGCCTACGGGACGCCGACAGTGCTTCCGTGAACCAAGGGGCAGAAACCCGTTTGGGTGTCGACCGTGAGGCCTTCGCAGGGGCTAAATCGTTCAATCTATCCAGAAGCCACGTCTACAGGGACTCCAAATTCCTGTCCAGATCCCCGATGAGGGGACATGGATGATCATAGGATGCCTGAACCAACATTTCTGGGGTCACCCGATGAAGCGCTCTAGAGGCTAGTCCCTGTTGTCTGAGGGCCATGCTCGCAGGCTTCTTAGTACCCAGTACATGAAAATTAATCAGCCGATGGTCTGTCCATAGGACCGGTAGAAGTGCCGTCACCTCTATAGGGGCCGTGGAAAAGACCTGATCTAAAGTATGGCCTTTATCATGCGTTGGTTCAAAGACAAAGGGGGCCAGGCCCAAAGGGGCCGTAATGTCAGACAATTTAATCGCAGCTGGATCCAAATCATCATCCATGTGGAAATTGAATTCCCCAGCCAAAATACAGTGATCGGCTCTCAAAACCAGAGCTGACATTACCGACTGTAGCTCATCAAAAAAAGAGCCAGCTGGGCCAGGGGGCCTGTAAACTAACAACCCTTTAACCGATTGATGCGGCGCCAATGTCAAAGAAAAAGCAAGGGATTCAGACCCTGTAATGTCCTCCGTCGGGATAATCGAGCAGATAACCGATTTGTTCACTACAAGTGCCACCCCTCCGCCCCTCCCTTCCGATCTATCTTGCCTGTACACATTATATTCAGGAGGAATTGCTGTGGCAATATCGGGGTTAGATGAGACTCCTAACCAGGTCTTTGTCAGCATCAGACACAGCGGCTTTTCCGTGGACAGGAGATCAAAGAGCTCCTGAGCATGGCTGCGCACTGATCTAGTATTCATTATATGGTGTGATTCTTATTATTGTGTCGTCTTACAATGAGTATCTACACTATTGGAGCCAGAATGGATTCAGAGATTTTAAAGGGAACACTATCAAGCATAAAATGCTCTGAAGCAACTTTGCCACAGGCTCATTGTATTCACACTCTGAGACATCAATGTGTGGGAATACATGTTGCAGGGAATTCACTGGCTGATGAAGCCACCAAGGCAACATTGCAAACTTCTGACGTAGCTGCAAGGACTCTTATTGCTTCAGTAAATGTTTGAAAATGACAGTTTGAGTATTTCTTGTGTTTCCCTTTGGGCATGCCTGAGTTACTCCAGAAAGGGTTAGATCTGTTTCCGCGAGTTCCTGGGAGAATGATAGTTGTCATGTTCTAAGGCTGCACATACCATCTGGTATCTCGTAAGTGTTAGAGGTCCGGATGACACACTGTGAGCTAGCCAGGTCTAAGGTCAACGTATCCTGATGGTGTGCATGGACTCAGTCACACCGTTATGACGTTTATGTTGTCCAAACTCACAGCCTTAGTGAATAGTATGAACCGTACTAGTAGGGGTGACTTATATGTAATAAATAGGGAGTTTGAGGCTTGGCAAGGGGTTTTAAATGCCAAGTCAACATAGCAGTAAAACTGCACACACAGGCTCTGCAGTGGAAGGGCTGAGGCATGTTTAAAGTGATATTTATGTGGGTGCCCCAATCAATTCTGCAGGTCCACCAGTAGTATTTAATTTACAGGCCCTGGTCACAGGGAGTGCACTGTACTAAGGACTTATAGGCATATTAAATATACCAATTGTGGATAAGCAATCACACCATATTTAGGGAAGAAGCAAATGCACTTTACCACTGGTCCACAGTGTTAAAGAGTTCCTAGTCCTAAGTCCAGCAAAAAGAATTTAACAAAAACTAGTGGCAAATAGGCAACAGGTTTGGGGAATACCACCATAAGAATGTCAGGCCTAGCAGAGGACAACCCTGCTGCTTGAGGCCTGCCTTGTTCCCCAGAGAAATGCCCTGCTGCTTGTGGCCTGTCTTGTTCTTCAGAAGACTGCCCTGCTACTACCAGAGGACTGTCCTGCTGCTTGAGGCCTGCCTACTTCTTCACAGGTCTACCCTGCTGCTTGAAGCCTGCCCTGCTCTCTGAGAAAAGAGATTAGACTTGTTACTTTCATCTCAGGCTGACCTGAGTGCCTGCTAGGGTCAGTTGACTGACTTCCTGCTCTGAACTACAGGCTCCAGTTGCTTCACTGCAACTACTCAGTTAACCTACTGCAACTGGCCCTTCCTGGATCTGCCAGGACCTGCAACTGAACCTGTCTGGCCCCTTTAGGCTTCTGCTGGAGTGAGTTCCTGGTCCCTATGAGGTGCCTCCCCAGGTTATGGAGCCTTGACTGACATCAGTTGAGCTCCTCCTATGAAATCCTGAAGTTTTGAATTCTGAGCACTTGACTTTCAGAAGGTAATTTTTTTAGTGGGACTAAACTGGTCCCTATATCTTGCCTGCACCACATCGCAGTCAGCCTGAACTTGCAATTTTGTCCCAGTCTATCATGAGCAGACACCCACAGTTGGAGCTTTATGCTTCATAGTGCTATTTTTACTTACACCTTTAAAATTGTCTATCGCCAGCTCTTCTGATTTTTGTTTTGGTCTCATTATATTTATTAAATGGTATTCTATTCATCTAAATTGATGTTGGATATCTCTTGTATTTTGTTTTCACTTTATTACTGTTTGAGTGCTGTATAAATGCTTAACACAGTGTCTTTAAATTAAGCCTGACTGCTTTTGTGCCAAACTGCCAGAGGATTCAGATAAGGTTAATTTAGTGACTTTTGTGGTTCATCCTAGCAAGGATTGTGGCTGTTGCCTGAGTGGGGCTTCTACCCCTCTTGACCAATAACCCATGAATAAAGATGCTATGAATCTGGAACATCTGGAAATATTTCTCCACTATCTGGAACCGGCAACTATTTGTAAATTTGAAACCAAGGAGGTACCATCAGAGACTTTTACTAGAGCAGTGTGCATTGAATGAGAACATCACCTGGGATATGTGACAGAAGATGGGTGATCATAGGGAGGTGCCCTGAAGGGTCTATGTCTAAGAAAAGGACTACATTTAGAGCTTCCCCAAAAGTTAGTGTGTGCTTGAGTATGCCATGTAGAGAACTACGTGCATATGCATAGTTAGGTCACTCCTTATCCCACTAGATGAGCCAGCCAAGATGCATAATTATATTCTGAAGGAAAAAGGTTTGTTAGGCAACTTAGTATATTTGCCCTGCCTGGTCCCATACAACACACATATACCCCATTACTGGATTTCTCCATATGGGTTTCCTCATCTAGCCTTTCCATTCCAAAGGTGCATTCTCTAGATAGTGCCTCTGTCACCTGGCAAAAATGTGTACCCTTTTTTACTGTACCGGCTGTCCATGGTTCTTTTTCTCTATTTTGCGGCATTTGCTCATTTCTGGAGCTCACTCAACCCACATCCATTTGTTTCTGGATTGAGTAGAGCACACTTTTTGTTTTGTTTTAACTGACAAAATTCAACTTTCTTGGTAAAATACCCTGGTTTGTGTGTTATTTGTGCCAGCTGATAATCTGAAATCAGGTGAATTAACACTGCCTCAGAGTGAGGGTGTTGGCGATTTTCGCACTGAGCCACATTGCATGTAGAGGGTACCTAGGTAAACGTTTCAAAAGAAGAAACTAAGCAAGGGGACTTCATTGCCCATCACCCATCCACAGCACTCCTTGCAAGCTTGCACAACATCGGACTCACCAATCCACACTGCAGGATACACACTGGATCCCTTCTTCACTGCAACTGACAGCATTCACTACAATTCCACCAGACTGCTAGATGGACCGACGACTTTCAAATCAACACACCTCAAGTCAACAACCCTAACAGGTTAAGCATTCCAAGCTGCAGCTGACGCAAAACCACAAAAGCAGACTGGCTTAGAGCAAGGCTACACTCAGACGCTGTCACCAACAAATAAGAGATATCAAGAAAAAGCACTAGTGAACTGCATTGAAGTAAGATTCAAAAGTTTCAAGGAGATATTTTCTATCATCAAGGATTTTACCTTGCCCTGAACCACTGTCAAAAATGTTGCTTCCTCTCAATATCTCTGAAACAACCTATCCAACTTCTTCTACAGCAAAATCGCAATTATCTACCGCCACTTTGCACACCAACACAGAGAACAAATTGCTAACCTACCCACCACCAAACAAGATGGCCACCTGACTGAATGAACAACATGCTCCAGAACAACACAGTGGCAATCATGCAGTGGGGCCCACTCGGGGCCCCAATGGACCCATTCTCCTCCCACATCTACAACCCAGGAACATCACCAATCAACATCAACCTAACCCACATAATCAAAACCTCCATTACGTCTGTCACTGTCCGGATAAATGGAAACTTGCAGTAATCAATGCCCTCCTCAAGAAGGCCACAGCTGACCCAAATCAACTGAGCAACTTCCCACCCATCTCACTGCTCCCCTATCCAGCCACAGTGATTGAGAATTCCATCGACAAGCAGCTCACAACCCACCTGGAACTTCATCATTTTCTAGACAACACTCAATCCGGATTCAGAAAGAACCACAGAACTGAACAGCACTCATTGTGGCCACAGATGACATTCAAATCATACTGGATCAAGGAGAAACAGTGGCCCTTATTCAGCTCGACCTCTCCATGGCCTTCAACATTGTCTCTTACAACACCCTCAACAGTAAACTCCCTGAAATTGGCATACAAGAATCTGCTCTAAAATGGATCTTCTCTTTCATTCTGGGAAGAACCCAAAGGGGCAGGCTGCCACCCTTCACATCAGAGACTAAGGAACTGATATGCGGAGTCCCAGAGGGATTGTCCCTCAGCCCCAACTTTTTCATCATATATATGACACTGCTCACCAATACCATCCGCTCACAAGAAATTACCTTCATCTCCTACTCCAATGACACCCAACCCATCCTCTCCCTGATGAACAAGACAACCACCACCAGAACCAACTTCACCAACTGCATGACCATGGTAGCAGATTGGATGCGAACCAACTACCTGAAGCTTAAATCTGACATGACGGAAGTACTGGCTTTCAGCAACAAGACCACCCCATGGGACTCCACCTGGTGGCTGTTGGAGCTAAGGCCAACACCCACAACCACAGACCATGCAAGAAATCTAGGGATCATCCTAGATGACAAACTCAACATGGCAGCTCATGTCAATGCGGTGTGCACCTCCTACTTCAACATTCTGCGCATGCTGTGAAAGATCTTCAAATGGTTGCCTCAGAACATGAGATGTGCCATCACACAAGCACTCATCACCAGCAGGACACTCTCTTGCTGGAATCTCCAAACAACTCTTACACGGACTCCAGGCCATTCAGAATACAACTTCAAGACTCATACTCGATCTCCCATGCCGTACACACATCACACCGCACCTCAGGAAGCTTCACCGGCTCCAATTCACAAGCACAGACAATTAATCTTCTCACTCACACATACAAAGTCCTACACAACACAGGACCAGAATACCTGACAGTTGCATACATTTTCACTAACTCACCAGACACCTACGCTCTGCCTCACTCGCATTTGCACACACTCCCTGCATCTGCAAAAGAAAAACTGGAGGTCACTCATTCTTCTCATCGCACCCAAGACATAGAACGACCACCGTCAATACATCAGAATATCCTCTGCACTTCTGGTGTTCTGCAAGAAGCTGAAGACTTGGCTGTTTGTATAAGCACCTTGGACACCACACACCTTCACACCTGCCCAGGCACCTGGATACCCTTCATGGTGATTAGTGTGCTGGACAAATCAATATAACGTAGGAAGGCATCTACAGGTCAAAAAGCTGATCATACATTTGTATTTTATTGAGGAAAACCAGATTAGGTTCACATTTATATGTTATAAAGCAGGCCAACTCAGTCACCTGTGCCCATTGCTTATATTGTATGTAAAGGGAAGAACTGCATGTTTGACTCACTAAAAGCGGCCGCAGTGGTGAAAAACACGGAATCCGAACTTACCGGCTGGAAAATCAGGCTGGTAAACTTGTTTTTGGAAAGAGCTGCACAGCATGTAATCATTACTCCTGCCAGCCAACATTCTCCCCTTCCCTCCCCACAATTTTACCCCCTTCTTTCACTATTTGCCGGGTGTCTCTCAGTGGAATTCTGTCTGATAAATCCTGTTCTACACAATTAGTCCCCTTTGAACACATCAGAGTCTCCTCCACACTTCTTGAATTCCGCAAGAAGCTGACGACCTGGCTGTTTGTATAAGTACTTTGGCCCAGGCACCTGGATACCCTCCCTGGTGATTAGTATGCTATACAAATCACCATAACATAACAAGGCATCTACTGGTCAAAACGCTGATCATAAATTTGTATTTTATTGAGAAAAACTAGAGTAGGCTCGCATTTATATGTTATAAAGCAGGCCAACTCAGTCATCTGTGGCCATTGCTTAGACTGCACATACTGAGAAGCACAGCATGATTGACTCACTAAAAGTGGCAGCACATAGGGTGGTATTACAAGTTGTTCAGAGGAAATTTGCCTTGAGAAATTCTGCTCAGCACAATTATCAGTAGTTTGGTGTGCCCATACCCAGATTGTCTTGGTGCAAGCACTGAACCCAAATTTACCGGCTAGAAAATCTGGCTGGTAAACTTGCTTTTATTAACGGCTGAGCTACACGTAATCATCCCCTATGCTATCCAACATACTCTTCCTTCCCCACACTTTCACCATCTTCTTCCACCCTTTCCTTTGTGTGTCCAAGTGGAATTCTGTCCGATAAATCCTGTTCTGCACACTTAGGGGCCGATTAGGATGGCAGTGAATCCACATCCTCCGGGCCGGCGGAAGCCACCGCCGGCCTGGAGGATGCGGATTCACCGCCGCGGCAACAGAAAACACCCACCGCCAGATTAGGATGGCGGTGGGATTGCGGTGGGACCAGCGGCGGATAGCAGGTCTGATCCGCGGCTGTCGAGGGCTATTTGGTGGCGGTGTCTGGAAGACACCGTCAGCCAAATTACGATGTTCATTGAAACATACTTTTCCACGGCGGCTTTTTCGCCATGGAAAAGCATGTGGTCTTTGGTGCTTGGGGGCCTGTTGCGGGCCCCCAGGGTGTCGGGGGGTGGGGGGTGCACATGGGGGGTACCTATGGTACCCCCCAGCATTTACATGCACAAAGCGGCAGGCACCGCGCGGTGCCTGCCGCTTTGTGCATGTAAATGTAAAACATGCATTTTTAACCTTGCGGCGGGTGCTGCTTCAAGCATCCTATCCTAGGCCCCTTAGTTCCTATTCTGTTGGGTTTATTTGAAAAGTTCTGGCGGGGTGGTTACTGCACATTATCAGGGCTAACAGGTGTGTAGTATAAACCCCACCACTACCGTTCAGCTGAAAACTTGGACCTAAGGGTCAGATTTATAAACTGGCAGGCGGCCTGTTTCTCCTCCAGGGGGACAAAGTTAATTGCTGCATCACCCTGACAGAGGTATCGGCCTGATTTAGATTGACCACCAAGCAGACAGTCATTTCTTAAAGCACTGCCAGAAATAGTCATCACACAAGTTCTAGGCAATGCAAAACTGTTTCCTTTTTTAGGAATTATGTTTTGAAAATAAAGAAGAAAAAGCCACCTTCTCCATGGAAGTCTTCTCCCATGGCGACGGGAGCATTTAGCAGTTTTCACAGCCCCTTTCTGCCAGGGTTTTCCTGGCAGTGACAGGCAGTGAAAACTGACTTCTAATTCCACCCATCTAGAATATGTGGGTAGAACTAGAGGTCTGCCTTCAACGGCCCTTACTCCACATGGGTCTTAGGGAGGTTTCATCATGGCAGAGATGGAGTGGCCTCCACCATGATTAAACCAAATGTCTGTCCGCATCTAAATTTGGTGATCGGACCAGTCTCTGCTGTGATTAAGCCAAAGGTCTGCCCACATCTATATTGGGTGGACGGACCATTATGTTGGCGGTGTGTATACTGCGTCACCATTGTGACATAGTATGCTTACCCCCACATATAAATCTGGCCCTTAGGGACAAACCTCAGTAAAGGACGTGTGATCAATCTTGGTGCCTAACTAGTGACACAATGAACCGGTTAATTTAAGTGACATTAATAGATACATGTGTTTGGATAAACCAACTGAGCAAGGTATTGTGTCCAGTTCAGCCGGGCCGCGACTCGAATACATGAGGAATAGATCAGATATAGTTTGGATAAATGTTATTAAAACCGGTCGCTGTGCGATTCTAAAGACGTATGAGGGAAGGCAAAATAAGAAGGCAGAACAAGCTCTTTTTATTTTTTAGAAAAAATATACTGTACATATAAATTGTTTCAATCGAGTGTTGAGCCAAGCTCTGGCGGTGTAGCCATCAGAGTAAGCAACATAGAGAATTGATATCTGACATTAATTGGGCACAAACTGTTATTTATTTGCCATGACAAAATGTAACATGGATGCAGAATGTGTAAATATTAACAACTACCGCCACTTAATGTTCTTAAAATTATGAGTGTGCTAACGCGGGATTACTGGTTACTAATTATCTTACCAAATCCCAAACTATGTCGACTGAATCGTTGGTACCTGTCTTTGAGTAAAAGGTAATCTCGCAATAAGTCAATCAATTTAAGAACTTACACCACTCTAAATGACCACTGACCAAATTTAAGTTTTAAAGTTTTAATATAAAGTCAAAGATAACTGAAGATACAAACTTCTCAAAATGAGATTCAAAAGGTAAATTGGTATCACTATAAACATGAACTTCTTGAATAATCTAAGTCTGAAGAACAAAATAATAAGTACAAGCTCAAAGACCATAAGGGTTGTCAAAATAGATATAAGTTGCAATCTCAAAGTCATTACAGAAAAGAAAATTTAGGTTAGTCTGTCCCTACACTATTTTAAATGACATCCCTACTTAACAAGATCTTAACCCTCTAGGTGTCAGCCGTGGTGACTTCCTAAGAAGATCACGCACTTCTTTGTCTCTTCTCTGATAATGGGTCTCTCCTGACCAGCCTATCTGCCTACCCGTCCGCTTCCTTAGGCTCCCAAAATCATCTGCTCTGCTCTCCTCCCGGGTCTCTTTCCCTAATACCAAATCACATTTCTGATAGGAACGCCCCTTGGGACGCCCCTCACGTGGTACATCTTTGCGCGGTAAACTCCATGATGGTACTCTTGAAGACCCTCGTTATAGTTGACCTTGGTTCCCAGGCTTCTTCTTCAGTGCGCTGATACCCCCTGAAATTCCGGGAGACTCCTACAGGCCTGCGCCAAGCGCCACTGAACAAAGTCCCTTTCATTCGAGCTGATTAGGACCCTCGCACCTGCATACAGCTCATCCTGCAGTGGGCCTCAAATTCCAGACTCCACCATATCTTTAGTCATAAAACACTCTCAAAGCTCTGTGCTGGACACCTCTCGACCTCTTCCCTAACGAGCACATGACAATTTAAACTACATGACATTATCGGCTCTGGCCTACTTGATTTACATGCAGCAGGTCCCTGCACTCTTAAAACGTTAACTTGATTTAAACAGCAAACATTCTTAACTAGCATACGTTTCTAAAATAACACATCTATAAAGCATATACTTTTAACCCTAAGTTCAATAGTACATTTGGAAGAACCATGTCAACCTTATCTCACATTAATTTAGCAGCACGTTCAGGTTTGCTGTGAATTGCCCTAAGGCCTACACATAATACTGGATTTTCAAAGTTACATTTAATTCGGACATGATTCTTTTAACATGAGAACATGAGGTTTTCACATATATTCCAACATTTCTACCTTAATCTCACACCGTTATAATTATAGTTACTCTACTTAACATTCTATACATTTCACTACTGAATATAAAACACTCGTGTGCAAAACATGTTTAAACTAACTACGTGCTTGTAAATATGGCGTACTTATACATTTTTTTCCAAACTTGTGCTCTCTCAGTCCCCCCTTTGATGACCTTCAGGGGTCATCATCACCAAGACACTAAAAATGTAGAACCCTTCAAAGTGAAGTCATGGTTGTGCCACCTCTTTTCATACTCTCCAATGCTTTCAGACTCTTGTATTGAGAATCCTGCATTGCTGTCAACTCTTCCTCCTGTTTCCTCATAGTTCTCTGCAACCTATTTGCTTTATAACATTGATACAAACGCACCAATCCCCACAAAGTGATTACACAAATCACTATTATGATGATGGGTTTCAGTATGTACCAAACGATACCCTTTCCTAAGTTGGCAAACCAACTTCCAACTTTACCCATTCCATGGCCTACTTTTTCCCACACATTTACCTTTGCCAGATCCTCAATTTCGTAGTGTATGGCAGTGATGTTTTGTATATACTTCTCTAGAGGTTTTGAATTGTCTGGAATGTAAGTACAGCATTCCTGGACCTTCAAAGCCTTACAGACTCCTCCCTCTTTTGCTAACAGAACGTCTAAAGCAAGTCGGTTCTGAAGAACCATCGCCCTAATCGATTGCATCTCCCCTTCTATCAGCATCAAGGATCTTGCAGTACTGGCAGATAGCCTATCTACGACTGTAGCTAACCTCCTGATCTTAATGTCATTCATTATCAATCCTAAGAAAGGGAATGCAGCACCTAGTACATCTCCAACTACCTCTGCTGCACCCAGCCCTCGTTTCCATCTAGTTGATATTTCCTTCTTAGGCGTGTCTAAATTCTCAACATGATATATTTTAGGGAAGACAACAGCCAGATAGCATGATCCATACCAATTATCTGGTAACTTCACATAGGCATTTCTTCCACATACAAAATATACATTTGGTATTGCTTGCATCCCTTTCAAAAAGTTCTTAGAGTAATACTCCAATTGAAAGGCATGTTCACAATTGACTTGACCTACATAAAAGTTCTCATAATATGAGTAACTCCTGTGAATGCACAGTTTTCCCCGTTTATCCTTATCCAAAGCAATTGGACCAATACTACCTTTTCTTTGATGTGCCCTCTCCTCCTTGGTCCAATCTGTTTCCCATTGTCCTGATGCTTTCAAAATCTTCTGCCTCCTATATCTAGTATCTACCTGTGCTATAAACTTTTTCTCAACTTCTGATATTTGACAAGTCAGATTGTTCCTTCGAGCATGTGAAGTATCTAACGTTTTCCATGGAATAAACCATTTGTGTAGTCTGTCTTCGCTTTTGTAGTAGTCCCATTTGTTCAAATGCTTGAAATTCGGAACCTCTGGCAATGTCGAGTCGAAATTCGAGAAATAATACTCGAATCCTTCTCGTCCATAAAACATGCTCAACAATAAACTGCACGTTATTCCATATGTCAACGGAAGATGATGGTATCTGATACCCTCCTCCACTGAAGCTGGTAATTGCATACAAACGTAACAATCCTTTACTTCCATGGCATCAACATATTCATAAAGCAATTTAGCATAAGCATTTGACTTGTAATTTCCCTGTGACTCGTCGGTGTGAAGCCTTTTTATTTCTGCATCTAACAATGCTTTGTCTTTCTCATTGATGTTTCCCTTCTCTTTAATAATGGTAGTTTTCGGTGTTGATACTCCCTTATCCTCCTTAACTGCGGTTTCATCCCCTTCGTGTCCCGCTAGGAATGAAACAGTTACCACTAAAATTATAAGAGAAACCACTACTCCTAAAAGTGTAACAGCTATACATTTTGCCCTGCGGTTCGGGTTGCCAGCCTCCATGTTCTCAAACAGTGTAGTTTTTGACTTTCTTCTAGCATTCACTTCCTCTTCTTTTCAAACAAAGTCTTTCTCTCTTGCAATGTCTTTCTTTGAACACTTGGAAGCTTGACAATTTGTTTCCGCAAAACAGTTCAAAGTCCAGTAGAAAATAGACAACCCTAGCCCTTCTCCATCCACTAAAATGAAACCCCTATCACTTTTCTTCTTCCACTCGGCGCTAGGTTATCTTGCAACAAGTTTTTACAATTTCTTTTCAACAGTCTTATTTTCGTCTGAAGTTATGTATGACTCAAGGAGTGACACTACGTCTTCATAAATGTCCATCCGAAGTATCATTCCCTCAGGTTCTGGGCAGTTCGTCCCACAACATGGAAAGTCAACTTTTTCTAGGATTATTCTCCTTATTTCGCTCAAGACAAGTGGACGGACAAAATTGAGAGTTAGCGTTTTTTCAATTTCCACTCCTGGTACTATCAGTTCTACATCCACAATTACAAAGGGGTCCGTTCTAATCAAGATCACTTTCTTCACCTTTCCAGTTCTGCGCCCCTTTGAAGACATTCACAATATGGTATTAATCCACAACAATAAGCGCTCCTAGCATTTCTACTACTCGCTCAAGCATTTCCAAACGAAGAAGAGTTCCCTCCAATATTGGATATCGTGAACAGCAAACTGGAAACTCAACTGTCTCTAAAATCAATTTTCTTATTCCACTCAGGAGAGCAGGATGAACGATGTTGAGTGTCAACCTTTCGGTCTCCGCTCCTGGTAGTAGAAACCTTATTTGCACTGTGATGATCGGGTCAGTTCTGATCAGTTCCACTTCCCTGATCCTCCCTGTTCTGTGTCTCCCAGACATCTGCAACAAGGTAGGTCCAGTAGAGTATCTTCTGCTAGGCACTCGCACCCTTCTTGATCTTCTAAGACCCTCCTCGGCTTGATCCTGGATATCTTCTTCTGGATCTGAGTCTTCGGATATAGGAGCAAGCGTTTCTTCTTGGGCAGACCTCAAACTTAGCCTTCTTCTCCTTGCTGGCCAAGTGGCAGCTCCAAGCCTTATTCTCCTATTTCTTGTCCTCTCACTTGGTTCTTGGTCGCTCTGATACGGATCTGAGTCTGAGTCGTATTCACTTCTGCTCTCTCCTTCAGTTGCGTCTTCCGTCTCACTGCCGTCCTGCCTTCGCTCTTCTTCTGAATCCGTTGCGTTCCCAACTTCTTCTGACACCCCCTCAGCTGCCTCAATCCCTTCTTGCGACTCTTCTTCCACTTCAGGGCTTTCGTCTGGGATGGGAGCTGTTCCTTCTAGAGGCGCTGGAACTCTGCGAGTATGGGAAGCATGGATCCAATTTGGCAGCCCCCCGCACTTCACCGCGGTGTTCGTTATCAGGATTACCTGAAAGGGCCCACGCCAGCGAACATCTAGGCAGTTCTTCCGGACGTGTTTTTTAACTAAGACCCAGTCCCCTGGGTTCAGGTCATGACACAGGTTCCTCGCTGCTGGAACTTCAACTGCATGCACCTGAAGGGACACAGAATGGATGGCGTCAGACAGTCCTTTACAATAATCCAAGATCAGATCATCTGTAATATTCAATAGAGCAGTAGTTGGAACTGTAGGAAGTCTCATGGCCCTCCCCATCAGGATCTCGTGGGGAGAGAGACCTGTCCTCCTATCAGGTGTGCTGCGCATGCTCATGAGCACTAAAGGAAGAGCATCTGGCCAACTCAAGGATGTGGATGCCACTACTTTAGCCAATCTATTCTTCAAAGTGCCATTCACTTGTTCCACAATTCCTGAAGCTTCTGGTCGATAACTACAATGCAGCTTTTGATCGATATTCAGTGTGGAGCACAACATCTTCACTATTTCGCTGTTAAAATGTTTTCCTCTGTCAGATTCCAAAGAGGCAGGCACCCCGAAGCGCGGTATCAACTCCCTGAGCAACAATTTAGCCACTGTGAGTGTATCGCACCTACGTGTAGGGTATGCTTCAACCCATCTGGAAAATACGCATACAATCACCAACACATACCGAAGGCGATTGACTCTTGGCATTTCGATGAAATCTAGTTGCATTCTATTGAAAGGCCCCCCCGACCTCCCAATGTGACTCAGTGTGACTGGTGTTCGTTTGCCTACGTTCAGCTGTTGGCAAGTAACACATCGCTTACATACTGATTCTGCTGCTATTCTGAATTTCGGGCAATACCAAGTCTGCCTAAAAACTCTCATCATAGCATCCCTTCCTAGATGTACTGGACCATGTATTTCTCTCGCCATGGGATTAGCTAATTCTTCAGGTAACACAGCTCTCCCATCTGCTGAAACCCAAAAATCCATTTCACTTCGCACACAACCTGCTATTTCCCATGCCTTTTTCTCTGTTTCAGGTGCGTTCTCCTGCATTATTCTTAAATCCTCCCAAGTGTCTACAGTTTCTAACATCATACTTAATTCAGTCTTTTCTTCTGCACCTTCTATTTCCACCTTTGAGAAAGAATAACTTTGTTCCGCACAATAGCGTGCGACTTCATCAGCATATCTATTACCTTGTGACACAAAATCTGTATTCTTAGTATGAGCTACACACTTCACTATTGCGATATCAACTGGACCTTGCAATGCTTCTAACAACAGCCGCACAAATTCTCCATTTCGAATGGGCGAACCAGAGGAGGTCATGTAACCCCTCTGAGACCACAACTGCCCGAAATCATGAACCACACCGAAACCATATTGGCTGTCCGTGTAGATGGTGACTCTCTTTCCATTTCCTGCTATGCAGGCACGAGTTAGGGCAATAATCTCTGCTACCTGTGCGGAATGTACTCCTTCCAGGCAAGCGGCTTCCACAACTCCAGTAATGGTACAAACAGCATAAGCTGCTCTCAACCGACCAGTATCGTCTCTTAAACATGAGCCATCAACAAAGTAAATTTCATCGGGGTCTGACAATGGCTCATCCACAATATCTGGTCTGGGTTTCGTGCATAGTTCAGTCACATCAAGGCAATCGTGGTCTTCACATCCTTCGCCTTCTATTACCGTAGGTAATGGCATCAAAGTAGCAGGATTCAAGACAGAGCATCTCCTGAGAGTCACGTTTTCTGCGGCAAGTATAACTTGCTCGTAACGCGTGAGCCTGCTATTGGTCAGATGCTGCGTCTTCGTCCTGGTCATTAACAATTCAACTGAATGTGGTACATACACCACTACTGGATGTCCCATCACAATACTCTCGCTCCTTTCAATGCTGACACCCGTTGCAGCAACGGATTTGAGACATCCGGGCAACACTGCGGCTACTGGATCTAATGTAGCCGAAAAGTATGCAACTGGTCTACGGGCATTACCGTGGGTCTGTGCCAAGACTGACAAAGCACATCCCTCTCTCTCACAGCAATAGAGTGAAAATGACTTTTCGTAATCGGGCATTCCCAGAGCCGGAGCACGACATAAATCGTCTCTCAGCTGTAAAAACGCCACCAGACATTCTTCATCCCATGGTACCGGATCACTCACCTCCTTGTGCGTCAGTTTCTGTAAGGGCTTTGCTTTCAGTGAAAAGTTAACTATCCACTGTCGGCAGTAACCCACCATTCCTAGGAACATTCTAACTTCTCTCTGTGTTGTAGGCGCATTCATTTTCATTATCGCCTCAATCCTCTCCGGGGACACCTTACGTTTCCCTTTTTCTAACCTGTGCCCTAGATACTGTACTTCTGTCAAACAATACTGCAACTTGCTCGGAGATACCTTATGTCCATTTTCAGCTAAATGATTCAGTAAGGCAATTGAATCTGCTTTACAAGCTTCCTCTGTTTCTGACGCAACAAGTAGGTCATCTATGTACTGTACCAGAACCGAGTTCTGTGGCAGTACTAGATTCTCAAGATTCTTCTTCAGCAACTGATTAAAGATGGATGGGCTATCTGTGAATCCTTGTGGGATTCGACACCATGTTAAAACGCGATCTTCCATTTTAAAAGCAAAAAGATACCTGCTCTCTTCATCCAATGGGATTGAAAAGAAAGCCTGACAAAGATCTATCACTGTGAACCATTCTGCTTGACATGGTATTTGAAACAATATCCCTGATGGATTCGGTACCACGGGACAACATGAAACGACTATGTTGTTAATTTTTCGTAAATCCTGAACTATCCTAAACTTCCCGCTAGGTTTCTGCAAACCCATAATCGGGGAGTTACAAGGACTACCCACGATTTCTTTCAGTATTCCCTGCTGTATCATTGACTCGATCACAGGCTTTATTCCTGCAATCGTTTCCTGTGACAATTTGTATTGAGGCGTTCTTGGAAACTCAACATTTGGTTTTACCAAAATTTTTACCGGCTCTACCCCCTTAATCAATCCTATTTCTTCTCCTGTGAAATCCCATACCTCTGACGCCACTGCATCTCGTAGGTCTTGGGGAAGATCTTCTATTGTCAGAGTAGGATATAGTTCTACACAAGATTTGGAATTGGCCACCTTAAAAGTAGCATCTTCGTCGGTAGTCTGTACCTCCACTCCTTGCGGGGTGCAGTATATGGTGCAGTTCAATTTGCACAACAAATCCCTTCCTAACAGACATACCGGACTTGAGTCACAAACCACAAACTGATGTTCGTTCATGTGGTTTCCAATTTTCACAGACACTGGTTCTGTCAAAGGACTAGTCATCCTTTTATTTGCGACTCCTACCACCTGAATAGTTTCCCCTGACATTGGCAAGTCTGGAACCACCGCTGACCTCAGAGTCGAACGAGTAGCCCCAGTGTCCACTAAGAACGTAGTGGGACACCCTGCCACTTCTGCCTCAACAAATGGCCCTCTCTGATCCACTTCTAGGACTGCCCCAAGGGTACAGTCCTCTTCACTGCTCACCCGTTGTCCTGTCAATGGATCAATGTAATAACACTTTTCTTCCTCGATAAACAAAGGGCATTTGTTTAAAGACCTTTCCCCCAGCTGCTATCTTCGGTGGCTGTGGGAATTGGGCCCGTGGAGCCGAAGTCCCCCCTTTGGCCACCTTACTACTTGGGACTGTCACCTTTTGCACTGGGTCTTCTTGGACCTGCTCTTCTACTTCTAGCTCTCCATTTTCAGGGTTAAAGGGACACTCGCGTCGCCAATGCCCCACCTGGTGACACTGATGACACTTTGTCGTTTTCTTTAAAGTGGCAAAGTCTATCCTAGGTCTCTGCCCTTCTTCATTATCTTTGCTCTGACCATTTGGTTTTCGTCCCATCCCCTGCTTCTGCTGGCCACCCTTCCCAGCGGACTGCATTTGCACCACCATCAATTTCTCCTTTAGATTCTTGGCTTTAGAATCTATCTCGTCACTGCAGTACCTCGCATATCGTAAAATCTCATCTAGTGGTTTGTTCTGCCAACAGATTAAATGTTGCTGTATCATCAAACAAATATCAGGTCTCAACCCCAAGACAAACTTTGACACAAACTGCCCTATATCTTTGGGATCCATTACATCTAGTCCACTGTATTGCTTGAATGTTTTCAATAATCTTTCATAAAACTCGTGAACTGTCTCCTTGGGTTCCTGCCTTGTTCGGTCTATTTTTACCCAATCTATGTCCTGTGGTGGTACCTTATCTTTCAGCCATGCTATTACCCTTTCATACTTTCGCATGACAATCTCAGACGGTCCATTAGTCCGAGCATCCCTCAATGGTTCAGCATTTGGCCATTCGACACTAGTCTTACAAGGGGTCCACAGATCAGATGGGACCACGATGTCAAACAACGTGTTCAAATCAATCCACAATACCTTCGAAATTTTAACAAACCTCTCTACCTGCTTATACCACTCTACTGGATTGTCCCGCAACTTCGGAAATGAGTTGGTAAATGCGGCTAAGTCTCCTCTACTCCAGGGCACATGTACATAATTTCAATTTGATATTTCTCGCAAAGGGAATGCCTCCATCTGCATTACCCTTCCCTCAGGGGTCATCACATTTGTACTTCGCCTAACCGTGCCCTTTTTCGACCACCTTTCTTCCCATTTATCCAGATCTCTCCACACTCGTATCCCAGCTATCAACTCCCTTATGTGAGTTTTCAATCCAGTAGTCCTTTTCTCATCTAGATCTTGATCTGAGTATTGTAACCTATGGTTACTCTGTAGTGCCCTTGTCCTAGATAAATCTACAGCATATCTGTCGGCCAAATTAGACAGTTTCTCGTGGAATGCTCTAGCTCTCCTGGTAGTATCCTTCGCTATGAACAGCAACTCATCTTGTTCGTACAAATCGATCCTTTCTAAAGGCACCGTTCCTTCTATAATCTCGTCAAGATCGGATTTTAGGCTGGAGACATCAAGCCTTTTAACCTTTATCGCAGCTTTCAGCACCTCTGGTCCAGAAGTACCTTCTGCCTCCCTCCCGTCCCAGCTCCTAGCCCTGTGCCTAGGCACTGGTGAGTTAAAGGGAGTCCTCCCCTGTTCCCATCTCTCTAGGTCCCATGCCTTTCCATCTTCTCGGGGTGGATGATGAAATACTTCCTTGTTTCTCATTTTTCCGCCTTCCCCGATCTGCCTGTTTTCTCCAGGTGCATAGTAAGGCATCCCATTGCTCCCCCTCTCTTCACTGTTTCCCTGTGATTCTTGGTTACTCGAAGCATGGCGGGACCTGTCACTATTCTCCTTCCTCCAATGTTGGACATCTTCCCCGAGTGTATGATGAAGGCACCTAAACCTATTCTGAAAAGCCCGTACCATTTCATCTCCCCCTTTCTCCCAGAGACGGGACATTTCCTCACACTCTACAATCCTAGTATTTTGTTCCGGCTGTTCTCTCTGATTTGTAGGACATGCCTCCCCTCTATTCTCCTGACTTTGGCCTTCCCGGCCCTGACTACTCTCGCTGGCCCCACAATGAGATACTGTCCCATTGCCCCTGGTATCCCACTCTGGTTCCGTCCTTGTCCTGTTACTCGGGGATACTATGGACCCGTCCCATTCCCTCAAATCAGCTCTTAATTCTGAATAGGGTCTTGGCCGTGGTCCCCTTAGATCCATTGGTCCTCTCGGACCTCCCTGTTCTGAATTGGGACCGACAGTTGTGTCTAATGGGGTGTTCCATGTTACCGAACCTGGCAATTGTTTCCATGCATTTGTCACATTATTCCTCCTTTCCATCTCAATCCTTTCCCTATCCAATTGCCTTTGTTGTTCCCCTCTATCTCTCTCAGAGTTATAGATCGAAACTATGGGTCCTATGGTAACAGGCACTTGAAGAGCGTCTGGCAATCCCACAGACTCAACCCTTTCTGTGGTTGGCGTTTTCTGCACCACAAACCTTCCCACTACACTCTGTACAGTGTTGTTTGGAGGTGTTTCTCCGCCTTTGATAGGTGTCCATTCCGATATAGGGAGTGGTGTATATCCCTCTATGTCATTTCCATCTTCCCTTGCGAGCCCTCTATCTTCTATTAACCCCACTCTCGGAGGTGGTCTATCCATTAACAATCTGTTTATTAGATTGTCCTCCGACTCGCTTTCCTCGTCTTCTTCCATGAGATTTCCTCCTCCTGACACCTCCCTCATCGGATACATTTTCTCCACCTCAATAGTCTGTACCCTCCAACGCTTTTCCTCCTCATCCCATTTGGAATCTCGCACTGCCCTTACCGATCGCGTCAGTCTTTGTTGACGCCTGTTCAAATTTCGGTCGTGTGCAGCCTTAATCCATGCATTAAGAGCCTCAAACTGTGTTGGTCTGGGCGAGGGTTTCAATGAGGACATGGTTGCTTTTAGCCGATGTAACACCTCTAATTTAAACGTCCCGTACCTCGGGAACTGCATTTCCTCATTCCCTTCCGTAAGCTTATTCCAAGCCCCAATCCATAATATGGTATGCAGCCCAACATTCGTTGCCATATAATGAGCTGGCGTACCCTCTGGGGGAGCCTCTTCCCCGTAATAATGTTCACTTCGTTTACGTTTAAAAATCCCTTTCAAACACTTAAAACACTTCATGATTTCTCTTTTCTCCGCGTTTGTTTACTTCCTGATGACACTCCACCAATCTCAGCGCCGTTCTCACTAACTGGCCTATCCGTACGCGACTTTCCTCCGACTTCACGCTAGCCGCCCAACCAGAGCGCGGCTCTAGCTAACGTCACACCAACCGCTCAATCACAGCGCGGCTCTAGCCGACGTCACCCGTCCCCCTTCGCAGGCTTCTTCTTCAGTGCGCTGATACCCCCTGAAATTCCTGGAAACTCCTACAGGCCTGCGCAAGGCGCCACTGAACAAAGTCCCTTTCATTCGAGCTGATTAGGACCCTCGCACCTGCATACAGCTCATCCTGCAGTGGGCCTCAAATTCCAGACTCCACCATATCTTTAGTCATAAAACACTCTCAAAGCTCTGTGCTGGACACCTCTCGACCTCTTCCCTAACGAGCACATGACAATTTAAACTACATGACATTATCGGCTCTGGCCTACTTGATTTACATGCAGCAGGTCCCTGCACTCTTAAAACGTTAACTTGATTTAAACAGCAAACATTCTTAACTAGCATACGTTTCTAAAATAACACATCTATAAAGCATATACTTTTAACCCTAAGTTCAATAGTACATTTGGAAGAACCATGTCAACCTTATCTCACATTAATTTAGCAGCACGTTCAGGTTTGCTGTAAATTGCCCTAAGGCCTACACATAATACTGGATTTTCAAAGTTACATTTAATTCGGACATGATTCTTTTAACATGAGAACATGAGGTTTTCACATATATTCCAACATTTCTACCTTAATCTCACACCGTTATAATTATAGTTACTCTACTTAACATTCTATACATTTCACTACTGAATATAAAACACTCGTGTGCAAAACATGTTTAAACTAACTACGTGCTTGTAAATATGGCGTACTTATACATTTTTTTCCAAACTTGTGCTCTCTCAAGTGAGACAAAATTGAAAATACTGTAATAGCCAGGGCTAGACAGAAAGCACAGCACTTTTGCAGTTCCCCTCCTTTCTCAGCTCGTCTCCTCGGTCATGCACGCATCCCATTCATACTCTGAAAAATGATTACTTCCGTCCAAGCGATCACCTTTCTTGACTGTACGCCCACAGTCTTTCTGTAGTTGTCACCTTAACTTGGCAAGATGTCTTTCCGTTTACTTCCAGACAATCGCCTTCTCCGATAGGTTACTCACACGCAGTAACTTTCGACCAGCGTCCGTTACTCATACATTCACTCTTACACTCCCCCTATCTTGGATCCACGGCGGTCAATGGTACCTCGTGACCTCCGTACTATGGTCGACAACTACCCTGGATGTTCGATACACCCAAAACCACTTAAGCTCTGGCCTGAACTTAAGATTTCACCAGTTCACCCGTTTACCAGGTTACCAGCTTACCAGGTTGCGCGCGCTCACAACCTTCTCTCATTCACACTACAGGCATTCAACTCCGCAAGACATTACAATACAAATACAACACAAAACACCGCAATCTGTTCACGCATGACCCTTTTTATACTCACTCTCCGATACTGCTGCTTTTCTCGCACCGTCTGCACCTTTCGGCACACGATTCTTCCGCTGCTCGTCTCTCGGCGTCTCGGGCCTTGGGGTAAACTAACCTCTCTAGATTACCTTCCTCAAGAAGATAACCATCCTCACTCTGCTACCAACTGCTAACGCGGGATTACTGGTTACTAATTATCTTACCAAATCCCAAACTATGTCGACTGAATCGTTGGTACCTGTCTTTGAGTAAAAGGTAATCTCGCAATAAGTCAATCAATTTAAGAACTTACACCACTCTAAATGACCACTGACCAAATTTAAGTTTTAAAGTTTTAATATAAAGTCAAAGATAACTGAAGATACAAACTTCTCAAAATGAGATTCAAAAGGTAAATTGGTATCACTATAAACATGAACTTCTTGAATAATCTAAGTCTGAAGAACAAAATAATAAGTACAAGCTCAAAGACCATAAGGGTTGTCAAAATAGATATAAGTTGCAATCTCAAAGTCATTACAGAAAAGAAAATTTAGGTTAGTCTGTCCCTACACTATTTTAAATGACATCCCTACTTAACAAGATCTTAACCCTCTAGGTGTCAGCCGTGGTGACTTCCTAAGAAGATCACGCACTTCTCTTTGTCTCTTCTCTGATAATGGGTCTCTCCTGACCAGCCTATCTGCCTACCCGTCCGCTTCCTTAGGCTCCCAAAATCATCTGCTCTGCTCTCCTCCCGGGTCTCTTTCCCTAATACCAAATCACATTTCTGATAGGAACGCCCCTTGGGACGCCCCTCACGTGGTACATCTTTGCGCGGTAAACTCCATGATGGTACTCTTGAAGACCCTCGTTATAGTTGACCTTGGTTCCCAGGCTTCTTCTTCAGTGCGCTGATACCCCCTGAAATTCCTGGAAACTCCTACAGGCCTGCGCAAGGCGCCACTGAACAAAGTCCCTTTCATTCGAGCTGATTAGGACCCTCGCACCTGCATACAGCTCATCCTGCAGTGGGCCTCAAATTCCAGACTCCACCATATCTTTAGTCATAAAACACTCTCAAAGCTCTGTGCTGGACACCTCTCGACCTCTTCCCTAACGAGCACATGACAATTTAAACTACATGACATTATCGGCTCTGGCCTACTTGATTTACATGCAGCAGGTCCCTGCACTCTTAAAACGTTAACTTGATTTAAACAGCAAACATTCTTAACTAGCATACGTTTCTAAAATAACACATCTATAAAGCATATACTTTTAACCCTAAGTTCAATAGTACATTTGGAAGAATCATGTCAACCTTATCTCACATTAATTTAGCAGCACGTTCAGGTTTGCTGTGAATTGCCCTAAGGCCTACACATAATACTGGATTTTCAAAGTTACATTTAATTCGGACATGATTCTTTTAACATGAGAACATGAGGTTTTCACATATATTCCAACATTTCTACCTTAATCTCACACCGTTATAATTATAGTTACTCTACTTAACATTCTATACATTTCACTACTGAATATAAAACACTCGTGTGCAAAACATGTTTAAACTAACTACGTGCTTGTAAATATGGCGTACTTATACATTTTTTTCCAAACTTGTGCTCTCTCAAGTGAGACAAAATTGAAAATACTGTAATAGCCAGGGCTAGACAGAAAGCACAGCACTTTTGCAAATCTTCTCACAGCAAATATAAAGACAGGGATTAGGGCGCTGGCATCATTGCAATAGCAGATACTTGAAATCTAACCAACATAAAAGTATACTATCTTCTACATGAAAGTAGCATTAATTAACACCTCCATACAGTATTATTTTTCTGCTCAGGTTATAATTTGAATGCCTTTATGAACAGTAAAGGTGCATTAGGTGCTCTTTCCAGGATCCCTAATTGCCAGACTGTAATTGTATATGCAGCATCCACCGTAATATGATTACATTGGTCTGGGCACGAAATGCTCAAAAAGAAATATTTGTGGATGAGAAATAACATCATTTCTGTAGTGCAAGCACTTTGTGAAAGTACACACATCATCTCCTACGTCGAGTTGTATCCGCAGCTGGCAGGAGAAGGGTTATAGTGGAGTAGCTCAGACCACCTGCTCTAAATTAGACATGTGAGCCACTTATGCAGAGCCATAGCAAGGGTGGTATCATATTTACTTTACATTCTCATTTTATACTGCGTTTTACAATCCCAGAGCCCCAAAACGTGTGTTTGGCTCATGAATGTAAAGGGTAACATTACTCATTCTCAATTCGGAACGTGGCTGTGGCCGTTTTCGTACAACACCACAATGCAAGTGAGTGAAGAAACTCAAATGTATCTGGATACAGACACGACTGCTGGAACTACTATAGTCACACAATCAATCACTCAAGATTCATAGAGCGTGCAGCTACTCGAAGAGTGTCCCGCAGATAGGACAGGTTAGACAACTTAGAGCAAAACGAAATTACTGAAAAGCGGATTGGAAAAGCCAAGTTTTGGGGTTGCGCCTGAAGCACTTCAAGCAACTAGGGAGGTTGCAGGTTCTCCTACTTAGCCCCTAAAGTCTAGAATTCACTCCCATTGTCAATCAGTAGCTGTGACGATCTACTGTGCTTCAGAGAGGCCTTGAAAACCTGGCTGTTCAAACAAGCGTACTAACAACCTGCACGCTACACAATCATACAGCATTAGCGCCATGAAACCTTTGGTGACCGTGCGCTTAACAAGTTTCTGTTAACATAACATAACATAACATAACTATCATTACTCAGCACCCGCGTTCTAGGTCCGGGCCACATGGTAGGAGAAAGACGTACCACCCCACCTCTTTCTCCTAAATCTTGGTTAAGCGGCCAAATCTGCTCCAGAGGAGTGGAAAGTTGTTGTAGGGTGATAATGAGTGAAACTAGAAATCAGATACCCAGGACCAGTCTAATTGAAAGCTTGATGGGCCAGCATCAGGACCTGAACCCACTCATGACTTTGAGACACCCCCACGGGTGAGTAGTAGCGCTTAACAAACATGGATTGATAGATGGACCTTTACACAAAATTCACTCCTTGATAGGAAGCCAGTGGAGTTGTTTTATATAAGGGCGAATGTGCAACTGCATAGGCACTGTTAATAGAAGTAGTGTAGCTGTATTTTGGACCAGCTGTCGCCTCCTCAACAGGTAGGCAGGAAGTCCCATATAGAGAGTGTTGGCATAGCCAAGATGAGACGTAATAAGGGAATGTAAGACTCTTCTTTGAGCCTGCACAGGGAGTAGATAATAAAACATTTTTGTCGACTTTAGTGCTCGAAAGCAGGAGCCCTCCCCAGCCACCACCTGTGGGCCACAGGATAGTTTACTATCAATCTGAAAACCTAGGTTACAGACTACTGTAGCGGGAGCGGAGGGAGGAGGAATACAGCTAAGGCAGTGATCCCTATCCTAAGCAAGGGGTGGGGAGCCAAATATCTCAATCTCCGCTTTACAAGCATTGCATTGTAAATTACAAGATATAACTCTATGAGCGCATGCAGTGTTATGATTACTTACTGGTAATCCTCATTACTCTTAGTCCTACTCATCCTCGACCCAGACATAACACATGAGGTATATTATATTGACAGGAAACAAAACAGGAAACACTTTTAAGCTCCACTCACCCTCCTGCAAGGGGCTTTAATACCGTAGCCAGCACAAAGCATTACCTGTTTTATTTTCTGTCATGGACATGATGGGGACGCTGAGGTAATTGCTGGGCTCTTACCTTCTTCTTGATGTCTTCAGGGTACCTCCTTTGCTGGGCTCTGGTGGTGCCTTGGTACTGATGAAGCAAGATTTCGCACGTAATGCGACTTGCTTGAATCAAGAACCTCAAATAATGTTAACGAAATATAATCAACCTGTTTGTGTTACTAATATTATACATTTTACATTACACGGGGTGTCCCAGTAACGCTTGCCTATGTGTTTACTTATCCTAATACGCTTGCCTGTAAAATAGCCGCTGCTTAGCGGGAATTTCTTCTGCGCATGCCTCGGTCCCACTCACGTGACGTGACGTACTTGCAGTTCTGGTGGGAAATCTTTGCGCTTGCGCACTAGCTTTAAAATGGCCGCTTTGTGTTCTCACATGCCGAAGCTTGCCCTGCAGCTTATACAAAGCTGTCTGTTCTGCACTAATCCTAATGCTATAGTTAAAATAAAGTAAGGGGAGTCATATAGGGATTCCTGGTATACAGTGTATTCATTTATTTCTATGTTCTAAATTGTTTTTCTTTACTTTTCATGTGGCGAGTCTTTTGGGCCTGGGAGGGATTAAAACTCCATCACGAAGTCCCTACTGCGCATGTCACCCCGGCAGAGGGAAGAAAACCTTGTACCAGTGGAACCCAGCTAGCTGGCAGCCACAGTCAAGATGCTCATGAGAACCGACCTGTGACCCAGCAGGACGAAGCCGAGATGTACTGCATTTGAAACAATTGTAATAAAAAACTGTGTGCACCATTGTTAAGTAGAGACCTATGTCATGGGAACCCCAAATTCAATAGGCGGTCCCAGAAGATGTAAATTGGGGCTTGTAGAAGTCAAATCCTGGTTGGTGTGTTGACCTGTCCTACTTGGGGACCAATCAAAATTGAGGATTCTTACACTTGCAACATTTGGGGGGTGGTACACTGACCCGAAAAGAGTATAACTAGCCTAGGTTTAGCTAGAGAAATTGTCCGACTTGTCCGAATAGCTAACCTGTCACTGACCCAACGCACTCAATAGCTGATCGATACAGAGAGCTGCGGAGCACTCTGTCCATAATTTCCATAGACCCAAGCGGAGTTTGGAGAACCTTAAGTGCTGGCGGAGCACTTTGCTGGGAATTCGATAACCCAATCGGGGTTTTGACCGATAACTGCAGAGAGGGTGTAGCGCAGGCGTAGCAGCTGAACTAAGGGTGCTGGTCTTTCCTTGATGGTCCTGTCCTGATCCTAATCTCGTTTTTCTGTCCCTGGTGTCCATTCTGCACCTGTTGGCCTACTGGCGACCGTCCTTCCTTGGGGTCCTTTCTCCTGTCCTAAAACTGACCCGTGGCCAGGGTTGGTCTTCACACCGTTCTAGGGAAATATAGTGCTGGGGAACCTATTCTGCATCCTTTATTCCTTTTTCTTTGCTTTAATAAAGAAGTGATCTTGCATATCGATTTTTTGCTTACTTTCCTTTTGCTGACAAATGATAAAGGCCTACATTATAGTTGTTATACTAGCATGTTCCAATTTTTCCCATCCTACAAGTACTGTCCTACATACTGTTCATAAAATATAGATGTTCCTTTTCTTTACCCTCCTTTAGCTAAATGAAATGATTGCTCTGGAATATTAGCGTGTTCCACTTTTACCTTCCCCATAGTTACATGTTACCTTCGAGTTTCCATAGACTGACTACATTCTCGTGCTTTGCCCACTTTAGAGGGGTATACAACCTGTGACATTCTAGCCTGTTCCTTATTTTACCCCGTCCTTTAGTTATTCCACGTCAAGTCTAGATTCCTGAAAATTCTTACTAGCATGTTCCCTGTTCTTACCTTCCTTTGGAGTCCTACATGGTTGGTCTTATTTACTTCCTATATGGTTATGTGCTCTTTATAATCTTAGTTATTGACAGTTTACTTGCTGTGAACCTTATGCTTTCTGATCTTGATGAAAACTAGATAAAGGTTTTAAAACTTCCTGAGTCTGTGGTTATTATATGAGTGCCAATAGAGTAAATAGTATTTTGGTGTCTGCCTTTCTTTTACAGCTAGCTCCCTGATCCATTGTGGTCATTAGGTACCCGTAACAGTGGATTGGTAAGTCGGGTACATTGGAAATAAATAGGAAGGAACAGGGTTACTGGTAGTAGAGTGTAAGGTTACCCGATTAATAAATATGGTGAATTGAATTTATGGGCCCAATGCGTATGTGGTAAAATTATACTCGGGTGACCTGCGCGCTCTATCAGTACCATCATGGGAGCGGCTGGAGTCGGGCCGCAGTTGGTGGCCTCCTGGACTCGGTGAGTGGCTCTGAGTGCCTGTCTTGCTGTGCTTGGTCGGGCCTTGGTTGCCTTCTCCTTCTTTCCTCTAGTCGTGAGATTGGGAACCATGCCCGATGGCATTCTATTCTGCTTTTTTTTCTCCTTCTACTGACCAGTTCCACCCTGTTTGGCTCCTGCTGTGCTCGGGCATGGAGCGAGCTGGAGCCAGAATTTGGTGCCTGGAGGGAGTCCACCTGAGGATCAGCGGGCTGTTGCGGCTATGTTCCGATGGCACCTCCCGCAGTGTGATTGGCTCCATGGGGGTGCCAGTGTCTTTCTCCGCTGCTCGCGGTGCCAGAATGCTGGCCCCCATTGGTAGTGTTCAGCCTCTCAGTGTGTGGGGAGACTGTTTGGGGGCTTGTTTTTGGCCCGCATCTGTGTTGTATGACGGGAGCCCCTCCCTATGCGGCGAGGCCAATGACGGCCACTTCCTTGATTCTTTTCTGCTGCAGCATGATGTCATTACGCCACGCTTTCCGTATTCCGGTTGCCCCACGTGGCGGTTGTTAGCAAGGTTTCGAACTACCTGTCACTGCACGCGCTGAGACTGTTTTGGGCAGTTTGTTCTGCATAAAAAAAGGAGAAAAAATATTTTACTCAAAGACTGCTGTTTTTGGTTTCCTCGGTCATTTTGTTTGTTTGTTTCAGTATGGGTAAGCATCCTCAGAAGAGCAGGCATGTGTCGCCTGTTTCTTCTCCCTATTCCTTAGGGGGCAGTGTGGATTCCGTCCCTCCTTTAAAGCAGAGTAAATTGGATGATGACGCTCGCCTCAAGAAGATGATTTTGGAGACTTTGTCTACTATGAGGTCCTCCATAAAGGCGGCTGGCGTGCGCTCTGGAGGGGGACATGACCTCTACTCAGATATTTACAGCTCTGAGTCTTCAGATGTTTCCTCCTTTGGTTCAGTGAACCTTAAGGTGAAATATGTCTTCAAGGATATGTTGCTGGACATTCTTTCCCATGTCAATGACAACATGGTAAATGTATGCAGGTCCTCTGAATGGGGGTCGAGGGAGTGGAGTAGGAGGCTTTAGGGAGAGAAAGGGATCGTAATTATATATGCTTCCTCTGTCAGAAAAAAAACAGGGGATGAGGTTTGGCTGCTGCTTTTCTTGCAGGGACTCTGAACTCAGCAGTAAAACGAATAATACTCAATGAATCAATGCCCAGTATTTAAAAAAAGAAAAATACTTTGATACACACACAACTAAATACTACTCACAAAGTTATAAATATGTTCACAATGGGAAAAAACCTCACAAATTTCATGGGATGCACACTAAATGGAGGTCACAGTGGTTGGCTAAGAACCTAGATACATACAAGACACTGTCAGTCTGCGGCTCCTTTTACAGCTTGCGTGACAGCAGAACACAATACCTCAAATCATATTACCCCAAACATGCCTTGGATGAGGCCTGGGCAGCAGGCTCCTGTGCCCGGCAGTCTGCATCTATCTGACAGTTATGTTGTTCAGCTGTGGACAGACAGACAGACAGGAATTTGATTGTCTCCCACACTCCTGATATGGATGCAGGGAGCAGGGGAGTCAGTGTGATGGCTCTCCTCCGACCTTTGGTGGCAAGCTCCACAGGACCATGAAACTCAGGCCCAGTGTCTCCTCAGGTGCAGTGGATCACAAAATGCGATGCAGCGCAGGCAACAAAATTTGTTTTATTTATTTAATTGTTTATCTAACTCAATTCATCCATATTCTAGTGTTTACTACCCCCCATCCTGCCCCGCCCCCCCGCCTCACCGCCCCACGGAACTCCCTCCACGGGCCGCTACTGCCCACTGCTCATCCATGTACATATCAATAAAGTTATATTCATTTTCAATTACTTTTCAGAAAGACCAAGTGAGTCACGATGTAAGAAAGTAGCATAGGCTTTCAACGGAGTTCAAGCCAGTATGTTTCAATGTGGAAACCGAGACATTCAGACAGGTTTCCATCAGCCTTAATTCCAGATCTCTATTTCCTTCTTGCTGATGTTTTTTTTGCTACATTTAACAAATAACGTTAAATGTTTGTAGTTTTAATCATGATGTTCGTTAAAATTAACTGCAACAAGATGTATGTTATCTTTCTTCCTGAGGACCCACATGTATACCATGATATGTTGCATTAGTGTTCTAATCATGCTACTTACGTAAAACATATCACAAGGGCAATTCAACACGAATGCGACAGATATGTGTTCATAGCTGATTAAGAACCTAATGGAAATCTCTAATCTGTTGTAATCTCTTTTCTGAAGAAGGATAAGGACCCTATTGATCCGAGCTCCTACCACTCAGTAAATCTATTAAATGTAGATGATAAGCTGTTTATGAAAATTCGGGCCAATAGGATCTCGGGCTGTGGGCAAAAGGTAATACATGCGGACCACACAGGGATACTTCCTGGTAGATTGATGTCTGCAATTACATTCTTTTTGATCCAAGTTATCAACTATTTTTCAGCTAGGAAGGATAGCGCAGCCATTTTAATGATGGATGCAGAAAAGACATTCGATCTGGTGGATTGGCAGGCCCTTTTTTTCATCTTAGTTTGGCTTTCCGCTTCGCCTGACTGAGATATTAGAAGGAATTTATAAGGGGGCAATCGTAAAAATAATCATAAATTCAGATCTAGCGGGATAAGTGGTGATAAGGCGGAGTACTAGGCAGGGCTTGCCCCTTTCCCCCCTTCTATTTTCTATTTTTATAGAGCCACTGGCAATAAAGATTCGCTCCAATACATCAATTCAGGCTCTCCTAATGGGAATGGGAAAAATTAAGCTGTTTGCTGATGACTTGATCTTGTACTTGAACCCAGAAAAGGCAAACATACATTTGGACCTTGGAGAAATCCAGGCATTTATAGAGTTGGGGGGTTACAAGGTCATTCAGTCAAAAACTGAGCATCTCTTATTTTATTAATTGGGAGCCGATCTTTTTGAAGGGTTGAAATTTCTGCCTTTTAAGACCTATTAGATAATTGGGCCTATACGTTACAGCCGACTTCTCTCAACTTTTTCACTTAAATTATGAAAAAACACTTAATAAAATAAAAAATCTTTTAGATAGATGGTCGCTTTTATCATTGACTGTAATAGGCCGAGTCTCCCTAGTAAAGATGTTGATACTTACCTTGCTAATATTTCTGTTTTTAAATCTCCCTTTAAAAATACCAATCTCATATTTTAACAAAGTAGATAAAGTGATCCGTGAGTTTGTATGGGCAGAAAAAACCTTGATTTAAGTTATCTATTTTACAGTTGGAAGTAGAGCAGGCGGGCTTGTACTACCTCATTTATCTACGTATTATCAAGCTGCGCTATTTAGTCTAATGGCGCAGCTAGTGGCCCCTTCCACGAATTTCGATAATTTCCTATTTAGTCACATGTTAACAGAAAGTGCATTTAGGCTACCAGCAGTCCTGCGCACCTCAAAACTGCCTAAAAGGACAAGATATGAGGTTGTACATATATTTTGAAACCGCATGCAGCGGTTCGATAAATTTGACAATGTTCCAACATTATACCTCTCTCCATGACTGTGAACTATGGGGTCTTCAACTTTCACGCAAGGGAATGCAATCTTATAATATGTTAGGCTTTTGTAAGCTAGGTGACTTCTATAAAGGCACTCATTTGATAACATGAGAAGCTTTTGTTGCGCAATTCGAACTCCAGAGCCGTGATCTCTGGTTAAGCTTCAGTCAGATAACAAGCTTTCTCTCAAATAATTATAAAATAGTTAACAAGAGGGTAAGAACAATTTTAAAAGCAGCCTTCAAGACAAATCTAACTGGTATTGGCAATTGGTACCGGTTACTGCGACAGGATATAAATAAGAGTCTAGCTTAAACAATGCTTCCTAAAATTGGTCAGGAATCTAACTGATGGTTCAATATTCAGGAATGGCAACCAGTGTGTGAGCTGGAGCATAGGGCTCTGAGGGCAGCCAACTTAAAAAAGATGTCCTTTCTCTCAAGGTGGATGGTGTACTATACTCCTCTCAGACTATATAAATGGTTTCCTCAATCCCGAACACATGCTTTAGATGTAATCTGGCAGAGGCAGGTGACTGGACACATATATTCTTCACATGCCCTAGATTACGACATTTCTGAAAGGAGGTGTTCAGGCTTATCAGTCTCTGTATTGCAGTGCTAATCCTACCATCAACATTGCTGGCCTTATTTGGCTTTTCTTATGCAATCAGTCAGCAACCAAAATATAGGCAATATTTTGTTTTTATGGCTAAAGCGGTAGCCAGATCGTTAGTATTGCAGATTTGGCAATCCCAGAAGGTGCCTACAGTGGGACAGTGGCTTCTTAAGCTGGATCGGGCTTACCAATTTGAAGATGCCTACGCGAAAAGGGTAGGGCTGCTTCAAAGATTTAGGCAGACTTGGGAGCGCTATGCTTAGACCATTCATACAAATGATATCATGTAAAAGAGGCTATTGTTGGCATAATGTTAAGAGAGGGGTTTCAATTCATAATCTGTGGTTTTTTTTAGCAATATTTCTTGTACCTTTTTCTCTTGACATGTATTTTTTGGGTGATAGTCGGATGTGCTCTCCAGAATGCAGGTTTTATATCATGTAGAATAGAGTTTGAATTTGCACTATTTATTGACTATTTTAATATGAGATCAGGTATTAAGTAAATTTGACACACACAACACGAGAGGTACCAGACGTCTAAACATGGGAGCCTATGAAGTACTCACTCTGTAAAAAGACAAAACCAACAGGTCAGTGTGCAATTTATCTATGATTGAGATATATAATAATACCAGGAGAATAAAGAGAGAAAACTACAGGGAAAGAAGAGCCCCAAAAGGTTCTTGGAAAAATTCCCATCAGCCTGCTCAGTAGCAGAATGTCGTCATATGGGTAGAATGGTTGACAAAGGCAATGTCCATGATGCCCTTCCTTAGGACGCACCCAAGGCTAGCAACAACTTTGGACCATTGTGTTGACCCTCAACCAGCATAGACACAGACTGAAAAGGATTGAATTGCAGTGCTCAAAAGAATATGTGATAAGGAAAAGAAACAAAGTTCATAATCCAAGTGTTGTTAAAAATACCTACCTTGATGTCATAAAAAAACTTTATTGGGTCTGACCATCAAGGTGGTATAGTTAAAAGCAGAGTGCCAATAGCATGCAAGAAATTGCTATTAATCATGAATTTTAATTGGTCGACATGTTTCAGCCTTGAAAAGGCTTTCTTCAGGACCTATGATGTACTACTGCAATATAGAAAAAACGTGAATACACTTACTGGGTGAAAGCCTCAATAAGTGTGTCTGTCCTCCAAAAGTAAGGAGTCAGAAATCTTCTCCTGTATATAAGACAATCAAAATACAAAGCGACAAACATGATTTCTTATTGTCTGTAAAGGAAACATCTAAGTGTAAAGTACACTACAGGCTCCTACATAAATCCACTCACCCGGATTGCAGGGAGGAAAAACCTCACCTCACCTGGCACTTGCTCACAGTGAAGGAGGCCACGCACTAAGAAGAAGGAAGAAAAAAGTGCAACAGCATACGTATCATTAACAGAGTTTTGTATAGATCAACATCCACAATGTGTAAATCGGGAGACCCTGTGTCATGGCGACCCCTCTGACCCAAGGACCTCTAGAGGGTATGGCATCCCTCTGACCCAAAGACCTCTAGAGGGTATGACATCCCTCTACAAGGACGCAGATCAAGTTTAAGATTGTCAGCCCTAGAGGGCCAGAAAACTATGTAAAACTGGATCTAGGCTAAACGAGTCAGTCCCATTCAAAAGCATTAACAAACAAACATTCACAGAAAAGACCTCTCCTTACACTTAAGGTGTCTTGGAGATCTGAGGCAGGTTGCCTGGAGGTCAAAAAAAGTACCTGAACCCCAGCTCGTAATTATCAAAGCAGGTCTACCCAGCACATGCTCCTAGAATGCAAGCAGCCCCCGTGTCCGGCCCCAAGCGCTCACCTCTCCGTCGTTACCTCGCTCAAGACTGTGAGTCGAGGGGGAGGTGAGGGCATCAGGACAGCGACAAGGTAAAGTAGTCCGGATGCGGACCTGAAAGGGAACGAGGCCGTCTCTTTTGGCGGCCAATCAAATGCGAGCAAGCCAAGGCGGACCTCATTCTATATGCGTGCAGGCCACGGGGGCTGTTCACAGGCGAACAGGCCCCGCTATTGTTCCGATTCCGGACCAATCCATAAAGCGCACAGGGAAGTTGCCGTGCCGTGATTGGATCAAATTTTAGACCAATGGAGTCGTGTTAAGTGAAATGTAAACAGACCGGATTTGTACAGCGCGAGTGCGGCCATACATAAGGGCAGAATACTTAATAAGACTCTGCAGGGACAAATGAATTAGACCAATGGAGTCGTGTGAAGTGAAATATACACAGACCGGATCTGTACAGCGCGAGTGCGGCCATACATGAAGGCAGAATACTACTCTGCAGGGACAAATAGAGATGAGACCGAAAATAGACTAATCATGCTTGAAAACGGACCACTTTCAGCGCTCCGTTCTCTAGCAATCCCTGGACATGGGCGGGCCATCTTTTTTAATGCGAATGCAATGCAGCTTAGAAAAAACTCACACAGCCAAACCATATGACGCGAATACATAAAATCATATGTCCTCCCTCAATGCCCTATGATGGTATGGTCTCGCCCTTAAATTAAGGCATGAACCAACGTTGAGAGCAAGCGTGAGAGGGTGTACACGCGCACATCACATCACAACTTGTCCGATGGTATAGGCCAGCAAAAGTACAAAGAGCCACAAGGCAAAACGCCACTTGACTCAAAAGTAGAACAGATCGAGGGATCATGACAAATTCATGAAAAACTGGTACCCATGGTGTACTAGAACAACAGAGCCTTACAGTTGTAACCACGGGATGTCATCATTCAACCCCTCCGTGTCACTCCGTAATTTATATACCCACTTTTGTTCCCTTCTCAGTAAAAACTGTGAGATATCTGTTATGTGGTCAGGTATATAAGGCTGTTCCAGGACCACCCACTGTAAGTCATTTGCCGTATGCTTTGCTTGTATAAAGTGGGATGTGAGGCGAGTTGCTTGTTTACTGCGTCTGATCGTACTCTTGTGTTCCTGGACGCGTAGTTTGATCTTCCTCGTTGTCATCCCAATGTATCTCAGCATGCATGGGCAAGTGATCTGGTAGATAACTCTTTCGCTATTACAATTTGTATGGCGTTTGAGTATCCACGGTCGAGAGGTGCCTATGTCCACTGATGTAGTCTTCCTGGTCTGAGGACAAACTGAACAATTCCCACAGGGATGATGGCCCTGCACGGGTGGGAGGTTCCACAGAGTGGTCGTGGAAACATCTCCCACTCTGCGTGGTCTAGTGTGGACCAGTTCATCCTTTAGATTGGTGCCTCTTTTAAACGCAAAAAGAGGCAGGGGAATCTTGTCACCAGAACTGTTCAAAATCTTCCATTTCTGTCTGACAATCTTCTGAAGTTTGGACGAAGAGGTGTTAAACGTTGTAACACAAACCATTTGTCCCAGGGGTGGCTTGTCCACAGGTGCCTCTAGTAGTGACTCACGATGATTATTCGCGGCCCGTTTACATGATGTCTTGATCAGCCGGCTGGGGTACTGTCGCATCCTCAATCTAGTGGAGAGGTCCCTGGCCTGCACCCGAAAATCTGTTTTCTCTGAACAGTTTCTCCTCACTCTTAAAAACTGCCCAAAGGGGAGATTCTCCCTCAGTGAGCGTGGATGATGACTATCAAACCTTAAAAGTGAGTTCCGTGCCATTGGTTTTCTGTACAGTGAGCTGGCTAGGTGACCGTCTAGTGGAAAGACCACCAAATCCAAGAATGGTAATTGGTCTCTACTGTGCTCCTGAGTGAACCTCAAAAACGGGTTAAGGCCATTAAGCCAGACATGGAAAGCTAGTAAAGAAAGCTCATCGCCGCGCCACACCACCAAGATGTCGTCTATATACCTTTTCCACACCACCAATTGCTGGTGATGCGGATTGGTGGTACTCAATACATGCTGGCTTTCGAAGTTGTGCATGTAGAGGTTCGCCAGGCTCGGCGCAAACTTGCTGCCCATCGAGGTCCCAGATGTTTGTAAATATAGGGACTCTTCAAAAGCAAAAAAGTTTTGGGTCATTGCGATCCTGGCCAATTCCATTATGAAATGGACAGGTGTCACACTAACTGGGGGGGACTCTTCCAAAAGTAGCTGTACAGTTTGCAGAGTCTCCCTCTGGGGTATGCAAGTATACAATGATTCTACATCAAAGCTCGCTAAGATGTCGGTATCTGTATTGAAGTCAATCTCTGGTAACAGACGAAGGACATCCTTCGTGTCCTGAAGGTATGACGGCATCCGTTTGACCAATGGTTGTAGGAAGACATCAACAAAAGATGATAGCGGTTCCAAAAGGGAACCAATGCCAGAGATGATAGGCCGACCCGGAGGTGGTCTGGTTGGTTTATGCACCTTGGGTAGGGTGTAGAAGTACGGGACTATGGGGGATTTTGCCACCAAATAAGTCGCCTCTTGGGAGGTAATCCAGCCTTCTGCGCTAGCCTCCTCTGTTAGATGTTTAATCTCATTGGTGATCTTAGTGGTTGGATCCTGATCTAGTAGTGCATAGAACTGGGTGTTGCCTAATTGCCTCAGACATTCCACGCGGTACGCTGTGGTGTCCTGGATGACAATGGCCCCACCCTTGTCTGCTGGTTTGATCGTGATACCAGAATCATTGGACAAGTAAATTTGTCCTTTTTTTGTTCAAAACTGTTTTATTGTGAACACAGCGATAAGCCTACAACCCCATGTCGGGGCCGGCCGCGCAAAAAAGAGTGTGTAGACTCATGGAGCCAGGGGAGGATGAAGCATTAACACAGCGCCCTGCCTACAACCCCTGGAGGGGGCCGGCTGCGTGGCTTAGGGGCAATGACGGCAAGAGGCGGCCATACGCTGGCGATGCATCGTTGTGCGGGGGCGGCGCGTATAGGAGGGAGAGCAGTGATGTCACATTTTCAAAAGGCCCAACGGGGCCCAAACTGCCCCTTAGAGGGGCGGAAGCCAGAGAGGCAAGTAGGAAAGAAGAAAAAGTCGGAAGAGGATTGAGCAGTAGCGAGACGGAGAGGGGTCTAGGGGGAGAAACTGCAGTCGCCGGTCGGGGATAGGAGACGCAAGCCTACACCGGGGGAAGCGACTAAGTGCCTAGTCTGCTCGGGTCAGCAGGGATGAGGGCGTCCTCAAATAACTGCAGGGCGCGAAGTCTGGGAGGCATATGGCGGGCATAGCTGATGGAGCACAGATGGCGCACAAGAGGTTCCCACACCGCCTTGAAGCGCACCCCCCTCGATTGTATCCGCGCCGTGAGCAGCTCCATAGTCAGGACCTGCCAGAGGCGCACGAACCAGGAAGCTATCGGCGGTGCCTCAGCCCGCTTCCAGTACAGAGCAATGAGTTGTTTGGCAGCGCCTAACATGTGAAGGGTGAGGATCCAGTCGCTGCGCGTGAGGGCCCTAAGTGTGGGGGGTCGAATGCCCAGCAGGAGTGTGCAAACCTCCTCAGGGAGGGGGAAACCCAACACCTTCTTGATGTGACTAAGGACCTCTTTCCAGAAGACAGCCAGGGTAGAGCACGACCACCAGATGTGTACGAAGTCGCCAGTCGCAGTGCCACACCTCCAGCACAGTGGGGAGGAAGTGGGGAACATTTTGCTGAGTCGCAGGGGGGTGTAGTACCATTGCGTAAGCATCTTGTATGCGTTTTCCCTCTGCGGGATGCTGTGATAGGTTTTGGGAATGTCAGTCCACAGCCTAGCCCATTGAGAAGGTGTGATATCGGCGCCAGTTGCCGACTGCCACTGCCTTTGGTAGGGGTGTGCGGGCGGAATGGTGGGGTGTTGCAGGATGTTGTAGATCTGGGAGATGAGCCGCTTCAGTCCCCCTAGGGAGCGTGCCAACTTCTCGAATGGAGTGTATGCCCTGGTAGCAGCCCGAAACATGTCGTCTCCCGAAGTCCAGTGGCGCAGCTGCGCATACTGTAAGCTGGCGGTTAAAGGGAGGTTAAATTCTTCCCTGCAGTCTGGCCATGATTTAGGCGACCCCCCAAGAAAGAGGTCCCCCACAACCCTGCAGTCTCCTTGTGTCCAGCTCTCAAAAGCCCGGGTCCGGGCAGCAGGAGGGAAGTGCGGATTACCTGCAATGGGGGTGTGTGGAGAGGGGAACGTCGTTAGACCCTTGGGCACTGCCACTCTGTCCCACACGTCAAGAACCGTCTTCGTCGGGACCGCCATGTATGCACTTCTGGAGCGCGCCACACGCGGCAGCCAAGGGAGATCCCATATGGTGCGCCCCGTGACTACTCGGTCCATGTGGAACCAGTGCTTGTCGCTTTTGCGTGCACCCCATTCTATCACGAACCGAAGATGCGCCGCCCAGTAGTAGTGGAGGAGATTTGGGCAGGCGAGACCGCCCCTGTCTCTCGGTTCCATGAGAACCTTCTGCGAGAACCGGGGTCGCTTGCCACCCCATATGAAGGACGTGAGGTCACGTTGGAGATTCCTGATGCAGTGGAGCGGGATCGGGGTGGGTAGGCACTGGAAAACATATAGAATACGGGGGAGGACCGACATCTTGACCGCATTTAATCGCCCCAGCCAAGAAATCATCAAGGGCTTCCATTTCCGCAGGTCCGCCAGAACCTCCTTGCGGCAAGAGGCCCAGTTCCTCGAGGACCACGAGTCGAGGTGGGGCGTGAGGTCCAGGCCCAGGTATTTAATGTGATCTTCCGCCCAACGGTAGGGCGCGACCCCCTTCAGGAAAGAGACCTCCTCCTCGGGGATGGTAAGGTTCAGAGCCCAAGATTTGGTGTGGTTAACCTTAAGGCCGGACGCTTGTTCAAACAGTGTGAGGGCTTTATGCACCGCTGGGAGAGAGTCCCGAGGGCGCGTAAGAGTAAGGATCAGATCGTCCGCGAACAGTGCTACCTTGTTGGAGCGCCCCCCGTGGGGGATCCCGTGAATGTCAGGAGTGCGCCTAATCAGCTCCGCCAGGGGTTCCACCGCTAGGGCGAACAGGAGCGGTGAAAGCGGGCATCCTTGCCTCGTGCCCCTGTGGATCGAGAGCGGCGATGTCAGTTGGCCGTTGACCCGAATTCTGGCCTGCGGCCCGAGGTACGGGGCCATGCACCTAGAAATCATGGTAGGGCCTAGGCCTAGTTTCCGGAGGACCGCCCGCAGGAAGGACCAATCTACCCGGTCGAAGGCCTTTTCCGCATCTAGTGAAAGGAGGCAGGCCGGGATATCCCAATGCTGCACCTTCCCCACTAAATGTGCCAGCCTGCGAACATTGTCGGCCCCCTGGCGGTCCCGTATAAAACCCACCTGATCCGGGTTTACCAAACCCGGCATGTACGGGTCCAGCCGTTTGGCCAGGATCTTAGTGTAGATCTTAAGATCAGTGTTCAGGAGGGCAATGGGGCGATAGGAGGCACATAAGGTGGGGTCCTTCCCTGGCTTGGGGATCAGGGCGATTTCCGCCAGGCCCATGTCAGGGGACGGGCCGGTGGTGTCCGAGAAGGAACCATATAGCCGCAGCAGGTGCGGGCGGAGCTGGGTCAGGAACAGGCGATAGAAGGCCAACGGCAGGCCATCCGGTCCCGGGGTCTTCCCAGTGGGAAGGTCTTTAACAGCTTCCGTTACTTCCTCCTCCTGCAGGGGGCCCTCTAGTGTAGCTGCACACGCCGGAGACAATGGAGACCCCTCGAAATCCGCAAGAACGGCCTCCCGTGCCTCCGCGGAGGTAGGCTCCTCGGCATATAGAGAAGTGTAGTAAGCGACAAATGCGGCCTGCTTGGCTTTCTCAGTGGTGGCGCAGGTGCCGTCTAGCCGCTTGACATTGGCGATTTGGGCCCTAGCGGCACGTGCCCGCAGCCTGCCGGCCAGCAGGCGGCCAACCTTGTCCCCGCCCTCATAGTAGCGTTGTTTGAGCGCCAGTAGGGAGTGTTCCGCCTTGTTGGTGCGCAGAGCGCGGAGTTGCCCCCTGAGGTTGGCGAGAGTTCTCTTTGACGCCCGTGAAGGGGAGTCCCGGTCCCGGGCCTCCGCTTGTTTGATCTCGCTAGCCAGGTCGGTTTCCATCTTGAACGCCTCCTTCCTCCGCGCCACCGCCAGGGAGGTGATATGACCCCGAATGGTGGCCTTAAAGGCATCCCAGATCGTATGAAAGGGCAAGTCAGGGGTGTCATTAACAGCGAAATACGAGTCTATGGCGTCACGGATGCTGGCGACGTCCTCCGGGTCCCGAAGGACTCTCGGCGGGAGCACCCATCGGCGTTCACGAGTGGCATGGGCCAGGGGGTCCTGCAGCAAAAGTTCCACGTGGGCGTGGTCTGACAGGGAAATGTCGGATATAGCGGCAGCTAAGGAGTCTCGGGCCAATTCAAGGGATGTGAAGAGATAGTCGATTCGGGAGTATGTCCGATGGGAGTGTGAATAAAAGGAGTAGTCCCGGGTCCCCGGGTTGTGGTAGCGCCACACATCCACGAGTCCCAGGTCTGTAAGCTGCGTTCTAAGGGTAGCGGACATCGCTCCCGTGCCATTGAAGGAGGCCCCCGCACGATCCAGCTCAGGGTCCCAGACAAGATTGAAGTCTCCACCCAGGATCACGTTAGGGTCACCCGATGGGAACTGATCCCGCAGGAGTGTCTGGAGGTATTTGTCCTGCGACTGGTTGGGCGCATATACACATCCGAGGGTGAGCTGTATACGACCCACCTGCACCGTGGCTCGGAGGAAACGCCCGTCAGCACTCTTGAAGGGTTTCGTGGGTCCCCGCCTAATGCCAGCCCTGCAGAGGATTGCCACCCCCGCTGTCTTGGTGTCGGAGGATGCCCAGAACTGTGTGGGGTATCTAGGGTGCGCCATGCGTGTGGTGTCTCCCCTGAGAAGGTGCGTCTCCTGGAGGAGGATAATGTCAGGGGAGTGGTGTAGGAGGTAGCGCCATATCTGATTCCGCTTGTTGGGGGAGTTGAGCCCCTTGACATTGAGTGAGAGGACCTTCAAGGGTGTAGGGATGTTCGCTGTCATAGTACCAAGGGGGAGTGGAGCAGCGCAAGACCCAGTGTAGCAAATCCCCCCGCAGCCAGGGCAGCGGCAGCCTCACCTCGCCTCCAGCGTGTCAACCCCCGTAGGACCCACCATGCCACCCCTCCGCAGGCGCGGGGAGAGAACAGTAAGAGAAGGCAGAGCAAGAGAAAAGTAGGAAGAGATGAGAGAGAAGGAATATAAAGGGCGCAAAGAAGAGATATAACCAAAACAGGCCAACAGGGCCAGTGTACATTGTCCCAGGTACCAGACATCCTCTACCCGAGGGTTTGGATGAACTCAGGAATGTCACTTCCTATGGGACAAAGGGGGGGAGCAGAGATCTGTGTAGATGAAGTGAAATCCAGTCGTCTCGCAGCTCGTCCACCCCGCTGCCGCTAGGTAATCCGGGGGTGAGTCATGGGTCCGCATGCGCAGACCTGTCGCCGAGAGGGCACCGAAGCTCAGTGGAGTGGTGCAGGACCCAGGAGAGGTGTTGTCCAGTGTCAGATGTTCCCGACCCCCACAGGGGGGGGAAGCCACAGGGGCGACCCGCTAGAGAGAAGGGGAGGTCCCCCTCCAAGAGCAGTAGGAACAGGCCGCCGTGGCACGATAGGATAAGTCCGTGTGCCCAAGGGGCGAGTGTAGGCGTAAGGCAGCTCGGGTCTCAGTGGTCACGATCAGTGGCCTTCTGGTGTCGTAGGACGGTCCCCGCCCTCAGCGCCAGAAGCGGGAAGCTGTGAGTCCTGCTCCCCGCGGTCGCCCTCGAGGGAGCGAATGTGAGCAATAATGTCCTGCTTGGTCTGCGAGGCAGAGAGGGCGTCCACAGGGGGGGACCGGCGACGTTTACGCACAGTGGACCAGTCGGGGCGCGGAGGAGCCTTCTCTGGGTGGTGAGAGCGGGCTGGGCTGTGATCCGGGGACCCCGGCATTTCAAGCAATTGCGCCGCTTCCTGGTAGGACCGGAGGGCCCTTCGTTTGCCCTCCCACTTGAAGATGAGAGCAAAAGGATGGCCCCATTGATAGGAAATGTTGAGGGTCCGGAGTTTCTCCGTGATCGGGCGGAAGACCTTCCTCCTGTGGAGCGTGGTGGGGGCCAGGTCCTGGAAGATCTGGATCTTGTGGCCTTCGTACCGCAGGTCCGGGGCGTCCCTAGCCGCCTTGAGTATGGCCTCCTTCTCCGTGAAGTAATGAAGTCTGACGACAATGTCTGGGAGGAGGCCGGCTTTGCCCCCCGCTCCAAAGACTCGGTGTGCGCGGTCAAGACGCGGTGGGGGAGCGTCCTCTTCGCCCCACACCGCTTGCAGGAGTAGCGCCACATAGGCCATGGTATTAGTCCCCTCTTCTCCGAGTGGCACACCCCGTATGCGGAGGTTGTTGCGGCGCCCCCTGTTTTCCAAATCCTCCTGCTTGATCTGGAGCTGGATGTGTTGCTCTTCGAGGGTCGCCACTCTCTGCCAGATCTGCTCGAGGTCGTCGGTGCGGGAATCGACCGTCTTCTCCAGGCCATCAACCCGGTCGCCGAGGTCAGTGACCTCCTTGCGTAGTTCCTTGACGCATGTGTGGACCTCCGTCCTGAGGGACCCAATTTCGGACTTAAGATCTGTCATGAAGGAGGACATGAAGGCCTGAGTCACCGGAGGGGAGTCGGCCGGCGGCAGAGGCTTCTCCCCCGATGACGGGGGACCCCCAGAAGATGGCGACGAACCCGCCTTACCCCACATGGAAGCCACAGATGTACCCCTGGTCGTCGCTGGGGGGGGGTCCGGCTTGGTCCCTCTGCCCCGAGTCATGACCAACTCGGAGTGACCAAGGATAGTGAGAGGTAGGGCAGGCTGTTGCGTGGATCCTCCGGGTCGTGATGAAGAAAAGTTCAAGGGAGGTCGCACCAGCGCCCCGGTGGTCAAGCAGCCCAGGTCCTACGATCAGGGGTTCAAGGCCGGGAATCAGGAGACGGCGCGGGACGACTTCCACAAGCCCGAGGTAGGGCAGGCCCGGCCCGTTGGTGGCAGGTTAGGCTCGCCCGAGCAGCAGGGGTCCAGGACGCTGGGGGGTCGCTTGTGCAGGCGAGGTGGCAAGCAACAGCACTCCAAGGCCTGTTCAGAGGTCCAGGGTCAGCGCGGGCGTACCAGCGAGGTCCGCCGCGTCAGGCACTCGTCACAGGCCCCCACCGGCTGCAGGGGCAAGTACACCGGGTGAAGATGTCGGCGAGCGGAGGCAGAACGGAGGGCAATCTTCCGCTCGGGGGCCCAGGGTGGCGGGCAGCTCCTCCGGCGCTCTCAATCACAGCGCGGCAGCTCCAGGCGCCGCCATAGCTCCAGGCAGCCGGTCAGCCCAAAGCTCCCCCCAGGTGCCGTGGGGCAGGAGTGCAGATGAAGGTCCAGCGCGGGCACCGGAGCTTGACCAGTGGGGCCCGACTCTCTCTAACGTCTCCCAGAGGGTCCCCAAGGGTAGCGGAGTCAAGCAGAGGCACTGATGCAGGGGTCCAAAATGGCGACTCAGCTCCAGGACAGGGAGGCAAGCCGGCAGGGAAGGCAAGCAGCGTGACCGGTCTCGACACCTCAGCCCAGAGCGCCGGCAGAGCAGCAGTCCGCAGGTCAGGAGGGGGGGCGCCGAGGACAGTCCAGCAAGGGTCAGAGGGAGCAAGACGATACCCCACCAGGGGAGCCGGCAGTCGTCCCGCACCCAGAGCGGCCTCACCCCTCCACTGAAGCCGGGTCCCGGAGTAGGACCGGCGGCCGTGCAGTCACTCCGCCTCCGTCCGGGGATCGCGCCGCCACCCGCAGCTCCACCACCCCGCTCCGCTGGCAATCCGAAGGTGGGACAGGGACCCGCTGTGGCTCTCAAGGCAAAGTCCGGTCCCTCAACCCCAGTGGCAGCGTGATGTGGGGAGGGCCTTCTCCTCAGCGCCCGGCCCCGCTCTAGCAGGCGGGCACCACCCGTCAGGGCCCGCAGTGTCCAGCCAGGTCGCACTACAGCGCGGGAGGGCAGGCACCCGGGCGGCGGGCGGCCGGCAGGGGAGGCAAGATGGCGGACAGTACCTTGGAGGAGCCCGGTCGCGGCTCAAGGGTCCAGGGCTCAGCCGTCAGCAGGCAGGCGGCGGGCACAACGGGGACAGCTCTCCAGGATACCTCAGCAACCGATCGTGGTCCCGCAGCAGGGCGTCGCAGCAGCAGGTCCGTCGGCTGTCTCCCCGCGCCAGTTGCGGCCTTGCGCCTCCGCAGAAGCCGGGGTCTCGCGTGATGTCCGCAGCCGGGCTCCAGCAACACCCCCGCCAGGGGGTCGCCTCTAAATCGGCTGCAGCTTCCCCTCCGGTCTCTGGTCTCCCGACGTGCAGTCGGCAGCTGGGGAATCCGCCGCTGGAGACCGCTCGCTCCTCCGGTTACCTCTGTAGCTCAAGGGGATACCTGCTATGAAGACGCGCTCCGGGCGCCAGTCGCCGGGCTCAGTGACAAAATGGCGGGAGCACCCTGGCCGGTAATCGTTCTGGTCACTATCCGGCCCCCGCTGGGTCTCTCTCACCGGGGCGATTTCCCCGGAGGTCACCCCTTGTCCAGGGAGCAGTTGGCAGGCCGGTTTCCCCAGAAAGCCCCCCGAATTCCGCTTATTATGGCTAATTGAGGCAGCGGGGCGATGGAGCTCGCCCGAGACGTGTCTGTTCACATCGCCGCCTTGGCCACGCCCCCCCCAATTTGTCCTTTTTATGTACCTTGATTATTATGTCTGCTATGCACGCTCAATAAAAATTATTTATAAAAAAAATCTCTATATCATTATGCATAATTATTTGATTGCAGCTATCCAATGTATTCACAGACACTACAATCAGCACATTTAAAGAAACCGACACAGGAAAATAATGTTTTTTTTACAGAATAATGGATATGGAAAGACTGCTGCTTAGTCTGAGATTCTTAGCTCTAAAAAAGGTGATATTGGATCGTGTAGGATCCAATTTTCTCATACATTATCCAAATGCAGTGGATACCAGTGTTTGCGGGACCTCTTCATTGTAAGAAATATTCACCATCCAAAGCAAAAAAAAACATTAGTTTCTAGGGTGAATTTAACAAATCAAATAGGCTTCTTATTAGGCAATATTAGGAATGACATAATAGAAAACATTTCGAAGTACTAATACCATCCTTATGATCTATCGGGGTGTACAATGAACATATTTCAAGACCCATTAACAACAATTGTTTTCAATAGGTAACCCCATCATCTTTTTTATGCTATCCCCTGTATCCTTGACAAAGGAAGATAAAGTTGTCACATAGCTGATTGAAAATCTACCTAAATAATTTGAAACGTTATCTGTCAAACTACCAATTCACCTGAGATTAGGCAATCCAGGTGGTCAAATCAATGATTTATGATTCTTATGGAGGAAACAGATAGACAGCGCAGAAGGGTGTTTGCAGCCTAAAAGCTACCATTCTTTCCATCTTTTACACAAAAAATCGATATGTATATTTAATGTTATGTATAAATGGAAAGTAGGATCCTCATTCAATTTCCCTTAAGATGTAAAGATTCCATTAATTTGTCTGTATGCCTCCTTCAAATAATAATCTTTTATTAGCACTGCATTAACACCCTTATAAAGGTTTTATCTCAATTGTGTTGTTCATTCTCAGACTTTTAAGAACTATTACCTCACTCAAAGATAAACTTGAATAATACTTAGATTTAGCTGAATGAAAATCAGTGAAAGTAGTGACGCAGTAATGCCAGATGGATTGCTCAAATATTGAAATGAGACTGCCTTCCATTTGTGGGCAGAAAGTTGATTTGAATTAAAACCACTTTCTTTTATTTTGTTTTCTATTCCCCACTCATCAAGAGGAAAAGGTATGCCTAATACAAACTCAAGATTATTAGTATCCAGTATCACATAACTGAGAGTCACTAAGTTGTTAATGACTCTAATGGATAGTTGAATCTGAACTGTTACATCGGATGCTCAAAATACTCAAACTTTGGGGCAAATTTGAGCAAAGTATAATGAAGGTATACCAATATTAGAAGTAAGGAAAAACCAGATGCCCATTGATAGAACATAAAGTTATGCTTTGGTTAAAACTTGATCAAACAGAATAGCAATAATCATATAAAAACATTTGTATAGCTAACATTTACTTCCTTGCACTTAAAACACAAATGTTGTTACTTTTTTTGGATGTCATTAAACATTTCCCACCATTGCCTTTTCCTTGTTTTTTGTGCACTCTTTGTTCTCTAAGTTTTTTTCTGGTTGATTCATATCTGCCAATCTGACTTGCATTTCCTTACAAAGTAAGAAACTTTGAGGCAAACTTGTGATTGTTCTTAATTATTTCAGGAATTTATGTCTAAGAGACTCGCAGTGTTCTCCCAATGCACTGGTAACTATTTCAATTGAGATTACATTTTAGAAAGATAATCATCTTTTGTGTGGATATTATACCATATTCATGGTCAATAATATCTTGCTCAAATGTATGTGGCTTTCTTTGACTAGTTTCATCTTGATATTTTTGTACATTTTCTCACCAAGGCCTTTACAAGGAGTAATAAGGACTCCTGTCGATCAATTTCTCAATGCTTTTTAAAGCAAAGTTCACTTCATCTTAAGAAAAAGAAAAAAACAAACTACCTTAAGAATTCTAGTATTGTCAATGCAATTCTAGAGCTATGTTTACTTCCATCGAATATTGATTTCCTTTTATTTTAATCTTTTGAATTGTATCAGATTAAAGATATAGACAACCACCATCTGTACATGCATCATTAACCATTGTTTAAACAGATGTATCCAGTTGCTGACTGGTATTAAATAATGAAGCTGTCTTGACGTTTCTTGCTTCAATTGACAGTGCTCCAGCCATAATGATATGATCAGAAGTTTTTCTAAAATACTGCACAAACGAGGCTTTTTTGAAGTATGCTCTTTTCTTGATACATTAAATATGACAACGCTATCATTATGTAACCCCAATCGCTTGTATGACAACACTTCGATGTGGACAACCAAAGCAATATCTCAATAGCTGATTGTACGTTCAAAATCAATGACCACATTCAATGGTAATGTGCAATGCCATTATTAAATATGTGAGACACAAATCTAGATGCACAATAACATATGGATACCTATCTAGTACAGGAAGAGCTGATGCATTTAGCCATTGACTCTTCAAGTGGTTCCACCTTGAAACAAATCTAATGGGGCCCCCACCAGTTTGATTAACTCCAGGGGTCCACACCAGTAATCACTGAAGTTTGACTTAATCCTCATTGGCTGAGCTAGTGGGTCACAATTTAGTATTCTGTATCAGAACTAACAGAACATATTAGGCAAATGATATACCACCTGGTCCATCAACTTGTCTCTGTCCAAGGAAAGCCTATCTGATCATTGTTCAATGTTAAGAAACGAGCAAATCTAATTGAAAGGAGTAGGATCTTTCCCTTCAAATATTTGCCTACAATGTAGTAGCCTAGTAGCCCACACTCCTCACCAAGTATTCAAGCAAAAGCAAACTTAGTCTTGGGCATGCCATAGTCTCCATCACCACTTGTAACAAATCTCTCACAATCACTTTTGTATAGGCTGACTTCCTCAGAAGGCCAGCTTTGTCAGCCTGGTTCAGTGATATAATGGTTGCTTCTGTATTGTAGGAAATTAATCATGTCTTCTGAATAATGCTGGCTTACAGCAGTAGCCAGTGCATGGTGTGGGACTTTCAGGGCAGGGGCAATACTATCACATTTCTTTAGCATTTTGTTAAGAGGGCAATGATGTGCGGGATGCTTTTTAAAGATCAGTTTTCAGTGAGGGATGCCAATAAAAAGGGCACTGCCACAAATCAAGTGACAGAGGATCATAGCTTGAACAGTTGCTCTGAAGTAAATTTCAGGGGAGGGGCATTCATTTTTTAGATGAATTATAGCTGCTTACAGGGTGTCTATTTGCTTTGGCAAGCTAGAGGCCAGATTAGGAGTCAGTTGGTCGGCGTATTCCAACTCGTATTTATGCACAGGTTAGAATTACGAGTTGGAATGTATTTAACATATCAGATAATTATTATATGAGTTAAATACCTTAACCTTCCCCAGGGAAAAATCATTCGGAATTTACGGTATCATCTGGAGTTTGGTGCATTAAACACCAAAATCTGTGGGTTATTCCCCACAAACTCCTAATAGGTGCTTTTTATTGGGCTTGATAAACAACATTCCTTGTGATATTATTTATCAGGAGATGTAATCAAGGTATAAGTGTTTTGGCACTGGAGATTTGAAAAAGGTATAGGACACTTTACCCCGCAAACTTTTACTCCATGTACCATTACCCTGCAGTTTTACACCACAAATTATTTTACAACGCAGGGCTTTACAACACAATCTAGTACAGCGCATTCACCATTACAACAAAATATACTATTGTAACTCCACTGTGGCGTTACTTTGAGGAATGTGTTGTAATAGTTTGCAGTGTAAAGCTCTGCGTCGTAAAGGATTTTGCGGTGTAAAATCTGTGGGGCTATGGCACTGTGGACTAATGCATGTGGGGGAAAGGATGTTTTCCTTAAAAAAGGGGTTGATGAGGAATCTGAAAATTAGTATTTTCATAGAAATTGGAAGGGAAGCCATCTAGAACCATAATGGTGAGTCAGTACTGGATTTGGACTTCTTAACTGTTGTGCTTATTTAGTTGATGTGTAGGTAGAGACTGGACATCTGTACTCCAGTACCCTCATTCCAATGAGGGTAAGACATTCTTTCACATATTTAAAACCTCTGACTGAGGCAACGTTCTGATATAGTTGGGTTCGCCTGCATCATGGCCAAGGTGATGTGCAGATCTCTGGTTTTCTTAGCTGAACTGCAATTGCTCAAACAAGAGCAATCTCCAATAATCTGGTTCTATGTAATTTGTGATTAGAATCGTATGGACAAGTTGAACATTTACTCTATGATTTGGGGCAAACAATATAAATAGTTGGGTACAGGAGCTTTCAATCGGCTATAATAAGGCGCCTGTTGGATTTCACCTAGGATTTTTAAATACTCACTCAGACAAAAACACATGCACTCTTGTCTCTGTTTTGAAGGTCTTAATACATGGTTAGGTTACAAAATACTGTATTTTAAGTACCCCTCACTTTCTACACTCCTTTCCCTTGGCACCAGCCCTTAAGCCCCCTAATGCGTGTGTTCTCATGCAATGATTAACATCATATGCCAGTGTGATTGTAAGATAATCTGAAGCTCACCCTCCCCCCTAGTCTTTGTGACCAAGCTACACCCTTGGGTGAAAAGTCCCAATTAAAAAAACGAGGGTCTTTCTACTCTGTTGTCCTGGGGTACTCATACTCCAGAACCCTAAACTTGGAAGAGTCCATTTTAGAATGTGACTGTCAAGTAAGCGAAACAGAGCAGCCCTTGGCTCACTCAGGGGAATCCTCAGACAGCGCTTAATGCATCTCTGTTCAGTCAGTGCTTTTACTGTTAAAAAGGGAAATACTTCATTACAACCAGAACTATGCAGAACTGAACAAATGTGTAGAAGATGGCAATTAGGAATGCTTATGTGAATGCCCTATATAGTGCCTCAAAATTGACAGAGGACGCCCCACAAAGAAAGGTGACATAAGTCAAGTATACTTTCAAATGAACACTGGCCCCCTGATGCTAGATCACATCCTGATGCACATTAAAAGACCCTAACCTCTACAAAGAATACCCCTCTATGTGCCTAACACTACCATGGGGTGAATGAATACAAAGGCAGAACTGTTGTTTTTGTTTGGCAGTCATCATATAGTACAACAGAAGAACACAAGGCCTTCAATCATCAGGCCTTTTGATACTGAAAACATTTCAATGTGGTATCAGAAATATGCAATGATTTAAATTTTAATTTGTAAAAGGAACATACTTTCTCAAAATAACAGAGTGAACATGTATGGCCTGATTACACAGATTACAAGTAAAGGTGCTATTTATCGCACCTGATAAATAATGATACCACGGGGTATGTTATTCATGGGGTGTGATAAATTGCACCCATTATGAGTTTATAGGGAAATAATATGCGGATGTTTAATGCACCAAAATTCACATGGTACATTAAATACTGTACACATTGCCCCTATAACATTTTGGCAGGTTTGATCTGGCAAAATTTAATGAGTGAGGTATTTAATGTATCCGGCTTGCACAGGACTTTCTCTTTGTATCTATCTCTTGGTAGTCTCCTTAGCACATGGTCTTCATGCAGCAGCACTTGATGGCCTTCACAAATGAAGGTCAATTACCAGATGTACGACTCACCAAATTGCGACTCACAAATTGCGTTGCATTGGCGACTCGCAAATTGGGATGCATAACAGTGTCTCAGACACTGTTTGTAATTCCTAATGGGGTAGCAAATTGCATGCCTCATGAATATTAATGAGGCAGCTGCAATTTGCGACCCCATTTGGAATGTCTAGCACTTCCAGGGATGGTGGCCTGCTGGGTCAGCTGACCACCATGTCTGGGACTGCGTTTAAATAAAGAAGTCTTTTTTTTAATGCAACCCGTTTTCCTTAAAGGAAAACGGGATGCATTTAAAAAAGAAAAATGAAACTGTACAGTTTCATTTTTCTAAGGGCAGGCAGTGGTCCCTGGGACTACTGCCTGCTCTTAAAAATATTTCTCACATACTCACAAAGGGCATGGGATACCCTGGGAACCCCTTCCCGTATGCGAGTGGTTTACCACCTACTTGATGTAGGTGGTAAACTGTGAGTGTTTGGCGGCCGTAAATTTGATTGCAAAACAATTGTACATGGCATGGTGACTCGCTATTAGGAAGGGGTTCCCCTTCCTAATAGGGGGAGTCAGTGACTCGCAAAATAGCATTTGTACATGCATTACCCTTTTTTGCCGTCGCAAACAGGAGGATCTCCCGTTTGTGGCCACAAAAAAGGGTCGTACATATTACCCTTTGTCTGGTCTTCCCAAGCTCCACGGCCTCCTCTCTTATTGCATCTGTGTGCCCAGCGGACGTTTATGGTTCCTTTTCCAGGGCTACCTAACTCAGGACCATCAGGGGGAACATGCAGTATTCAACAGGACCTCTTTCTGTTTTCCCAGTTCTTGCAGGTCTCATTCACAAAGTGAAAATTGTCAGTCAGAGCCATTTAACGCCTCACAATAATATGAGTTTTCACATCAAAATAATATAGATATGCTTGTGAGTCAATAAACTACTTGCAGCTATGCTCATGAATTAATTTACCTTTATGAGGTTTGTTTACCCCAACTTCAATTCCCATCACATATAACCAGCCACATATAACTACACAGTGTTATGAAATTTAAAACATCCAACTTATTGTTGAGACATTATTTTGCTAAGAACTATTCTCAGATTTGTTGTATGTAAAAAACACTGACAAGGAACAAAATCTGATGTTACCAGAGTAAATGCAGTGCATTGTAGTGTGACATTTTATGGTCGATGCTACGTAGCTGGACGGCACAGAAGATTCTATTAAATCTCTGACTGAAACTGGGGATTCAGAAATATAAAATCAGGCAATGTTAAGCAGCAAATCGTGTAGGTTAAACTCACCCACCTGCTTATAAGTGTCCCCTATAGAATGCATTAAAACATTAGTGTATTCAAGTTTTCAAATAGCTGCCAACTTTCCTAACTTTAGATATAGCAAGAAATACACTGACCTCCAGAAGTGTATCTAAACATCTTAAGAGATTGCTGATCGAGCCATCTAGGAGGATCCTTGGGTTTATATTTCCAAGTCTGTTAGCAGAGCAATCTATTGTGCCAAAGCATGTTGATATTTACCTAACAAAATTATACATTATGCCGAGCTGAAGTGTTTGAAAGGTTTGATGGCACTTCCAAGGAGTCCTCCATCAATTTATCTCATTGCTGACCTAGTGATTTAGTTAGTTACTGATATTACTGGCCTGATGTGGCTAAGGTTCCTGCTTAACTTCAATGGTGCAACTTTCAGGGCTATTCTAAAAGACACTGGGGTCTATTGGGGACTATTCCTAAAGGTAAATTTACACATGAGTAAATCTACATGTGTAAATTTACTTGTACACTTTGTAGCAACGTTAATACTATTGGCTATTCCCCTTCTCCAAGTGTAAAGTTACTATATAGGCCTAGATGGCTTCATCTGCTAAAATGACTTTATTGCCTTTTTTATGTTCTGTACACTTAGCAGAGACCTCTACTATACTCTCTATGGGACAGAGACTTCACTACTGGGACAGAGGTCTCTGCATTCAGGTGGGATATCTCTACATGGATGGAAATAGGGGAATGATATACACCTGAAGCAAATCATATACACATACCAACCAATCCTTTCCAATAACCTAAATACTACCCACACCATAGAACATCTTTTTTTCTCTTTGTCTTTTAGTTCCTGCAGACATCTAATTCTGCCTGAAGGATGCAAAACTCACTTCTGAATTGGAAAATAAAATTCACTGAGGAAGAGACAGTCCTTGTTGCACGATTTGTGGTAAAACATTGCAAAGAGAAAATGTGGTGCCTCCATTTTCTATCACATGTATTTATTTATTTATTTTATCTATTTGAGTTTTATATAGTGCTGGTTAGACCCGGATGTATCAGAGCACTTTACATTAGGACCCACAAAATTACAAAACTTACATCAGTTCCAAGAAAACATTTCAAGAGCGTCGGAAGACAAAGTAAATGGAGGAGCTTAGAAGGGTAAGGGGGTGGGGTAAAGGTATGGGGGGAGGAAGGATGGAGATAGAATGGATGGAGAGATGAAGGAGAGTCTGCCCAAAGTCCGGCTGGGTAGGTGTCGGCCGAGGAGGAAGTCCACAGCCCATCTCCTCTAAAGCTAACAGGTAGCTCCACTGGGCATCAGTCAAGCGGCTAGGTATCAATGAGAAAAAAAAAGTTAGAGAGCAAAGAGGAGGAATAAAGGGCGAGTAAAGGAAAAAGTGGGTGGAGTAAGGGGTAGGAGGGAGAGTATGACAGAGAGACGAAATACGGTCTGCCCAATATCCGGCTGGGTAGGTGACTCCTGAAGGGGTAGTCCACAGCCCATCTCCTCTATAGCTATCTAGTAACTCCACTGAGCATCAGCCAAAAAGTTAGGTGTCCACAGTCAGAGGTAGGTTTACAGATTCGGTAGTGCTTTACCACAGGATCGTTACGTTACAAGTTACAGGAGATTAGTAGGGTACAGTAAACAAAAGCAGAGTTGTGAGAATTTGGAAGAGGCAGGGGAGGTGACGGTCGAGGGGAAAACCAGGGCCAATCTCCTCAATAGCTGACTAGCAGCTCCACTGGGCATCAGCCATGTTTCTCAGTGTTCAGGAAAAGCAGTTTAGAGTAGAAACAGGGGCTAAAGTTGCATAGTCAGGTGGTGGAGGAACATGTCCCCCCAGGAGCAGAGGTAAGAAGAAGCGGGGTTGGGGGAGTAATCCAGAGAGGGAGCTGGGGCTGCCAAGGCTGCCGAGGGAGCGAAGGCAGAGGCAGCTGCCATATTAAAGTCAGGCACAAGGTGTCCAGGGCTCTGTAGAACCCCATGTAGGCCATGGCGTGCCCTAGACATTTAGGCAGCACCTTCCATATGGGGGGCTACATGAGAAATGGCGAGTGAGGTGTTTCGAGTATAAGTCATTCCGGGAGCACACTCCTTAAGGGGGGCAGTGTGAGAAGTGGCAAGTGAGGTGCTTCATGTACCGGGCATTCAGGGAGCACATTTCTTAAGGGGGCAGCGTGAGAGATGGTGGGAGGTTAAACAGGGCTCCAAGAGTTGAGCCGACCAGGTGTCGCTGTTTTTTGGTGGCCATGTCATAAAGGCAACTGGCATGAATGGAAGCCACGCATTACTGGGGGCTTGGAACTGCAGGGGAGCAGTGCGGTAACTGGGGGCTCATACCTGCAGGGGAGCAGCACGGTTCAAAGGCACCCACTGAACTGGCGCTTCACCGTTAGCAGACTGCAGGCTCCCAGAGAAACGTCTTCCCAGGCATAACCCAGCACCTTGATGTTAGAGGTGGAGGGGATGTTGAGCGTCCTGCAGGCCTTAGACGAGCGGCCCACTAGATGAGGCATTCAGGCGAGAAGACAGGCAAACTGAAGGCAGGTGGCCTCAACGGGCAGTCAGACTCCGGGCAGGAAACGAAGGACTCCACAGCAGTGAAGGAAGCTGCAAGGGAAAAGAGAGGCACCGGAGATCCGGAGGCCTCGGTAGCTGTTGCTAGGTTCTGGGCAGGTTGGTGGGGCAGCCCCACCAGAGGCCGCAAAATGGCACTAGAAGCAAATGGTATTGGCAAACATACTTGCCCATTATATCAGGTGAGACGACACTCCTCCAAGGGCGGAGTAGGAGGACAAACCATCTTTGTGCTGGCCAGTGGGCTCCAGTGAGGATCTTAGAGACAGGTCCTAGGGAGAAAATTTCGGGTCCCAGCAAATGGCGACTGTGAATAGGGACACTCACTAGCAACCGGCGACCTCAATCCTCCGAAGCCAACTGTGTCGGAAACCAAGGGCTCATTGCAGAGGGCAGCTGACTTTAGCAGCAGCTTGCCACGCAGAAAGAAGATCGACCGAGCAGTGTCGGAGTACGGGTAACTCCGGCACCCAGACTGGCACCACACAGCACACAGAGGGTAAAGACTGCTAAGTTCAATATCTGCTCTTTTGGCTTTGTGCCTAACAGCGTTATTTGCTATTGACAGGGTAGCTTTAGGCCTTTTGTCACAAATTTCTATTTTCATCCTGCTCAATATGTAATGCAACAGTTGAATAAATTATATATTGCCCTATAAAATTGACTTAATATTGGAAATTTAAGGGAGACACTATAAGATACCTGTTAGTCCTTGTTTTAACTTGCAGGAGCGAGATCTTTGTGGGTCTTAAAAAGATTGGAGCAGCTGCGGTTGTCGATCCAGGAGGTAGGTTGGAAAGTCCCTTTCCGCTTCATTGGTATGCTTCGGTATGGGCGTGAAGTCTGGTCCAGAGGCAGGGGGGTAGATGGCTGGTGAGGCAGTTTTAACAGGAATAATTACCAAGTTGGTAATCCCCAAACCGGGAGCTCCTCGGGAGACTCCTACTCAGTGGCCATCTTCGACTTTGAGGTCATTCCAAGGTACACATGTTCTTTTTGTAATGTTTCAGTGGGACACAAAAGGCTGCCATATGGCAGGAGGTGACCGACTATGTTAATGCATTGAGTGAGAGGCACATACTGTGGGTACATACAAAAATGGCAGCATGAGAGGGGGCAGATGAAGGAGAAGTTCTCCAGAATTGCGCTGGCACAAGCTCTCGCTTGAGGGCCACGTGCATCCCATCTCCCCAAAACACTAATGTGGTTCGAGGTAACATTCTAAACCTCTCTATCTCTCACTAAAAGAAAACCTTCATTCACTCTCCCATTTATGTTCTTCCCCATAGCCACATTTTCAGGCATATATCTCATACATACACCTCACACCCTCTAACACATATCCTAGAAGTACTTAAATGTCTTAATATATTTATTTTATTTCTACTGTTTTATAACCACTCATTCGAGTAGACTAGTTGCTTCAAATGGGGAGGAGTCATTGCAAGCACAGCAGAACAATGCCCAGGACAGATCCCTCAACCCATCCCAAAAGCACACACAGGTATGTCTGTATGCTAACAATGTCAGTCACAAACTATAAGGGGTATCTAATGCTTGGTTTGTTAAACCCGAACACTATATTTTACAAAGTGTTTGACAAAGGCCTGTATTTACTGTCAAACCTGGCCTTGACATTTAAATTGTTAAACCATAATATACACATGTATTTGTATTTCCCTTTTAATACCCTGTGTTGCTGTCACATCTACCACCTGTCACAACATCAACTTCTACTTCAAGCACCGCACAAGCACCCAGACTGGCACCACACAGCACACAGAGGGTAAAGACTGCTAAGTTAAATATCTGCTCTTTTGGCTTTGTGCCTAACAGCTTTATTTGCTATTGACAGGGTAGCTTTAGGCCTTTTGTCACAAATTTCTATTTACATCCTGCTCAATGTGTAATGCAACAGTCGAATAAATTATATATTGCCACATAAAATTGACTTAATATTTGAAATTTAAGGGAGACACTATAAGATACCTGTTAGTCCTTGTTTTAACTTGCAGGAGAGAGATCTTTATTGGTCTTAAAAGGAGTATTTAAACCATCTAAATATCACCTTCTGTTTGATTTAGGATGGATTGCTCCCCTGTGTATCTTTTACTAGCTCATCAGCTTTTGTAATATAAAAGTCCTGGCTATCCTCCTTGTGAACATCAACACAATGACATCAGGGGACATTCTGGCGCAAGCTATTAGGCCCTCTACCATCCATCAGTCAGGTAAGTCTAAGATTTCATCATTATTCCTTTTAATGATTAATTTATCAAATGATATTATTGCTTAAATTGCTAAAAGTCTTGTATTGGATGTGATTGTTTTCCTTTCTTGTGTCAGCAATTGTGGTCATCATTACCTTTATAGACTAGCAATATACATTGATCAGATTTCTTACCTCTATATCTGCTGCATCAGGAGATACCTTGGCATCTCCAACTACAAAGACACAAATTCAGCAGCTGACATCACTATGGATCAAGTGGTAAGTTAACATTCCATGCATTCCAACAACCATGCATGTTATATTTCTGCTGTTTCTTCAAGTTACTTGGGACTTTGCGCTGGATGATATTGCTGAACCATCCACAAGAGGAGAACAGCAGACAATCCAAAGGGAGGATCCAGCCCTCCTCCAAGTTACTATCCCAGGAGACAACTCTGCTTGAGAAGAAGAGGAGAAGGTGGAACAGGAGTTGGTTGAGAAGGAGAAGGACCTGGATAAGCAAAAGGATATTGTTACCCCTACACCGAACATCTCCAGCAAGGCCGCTTCACGGCCAGACTGCAGTCTTCTTTAAAATCACTTTGGAGGATTGCTAAACAGCCACAGCTTGTTCTGCCTACGCAATATTCATCTCCTCACAGTGCTCAACAAACAAGTTGACCTATCCCATGGATAACATTGAAAAATGTTACCAAGACATAGCAAAGATGCACAAGAACTTATTTGAGGTTTTAAGGAAATAAGCGCAAGGCAACATGCCTTTGCAACAAAAGTGATAGAAGCAATAAACAAAACATGTCTTAGCACATTGGGTTATATCCATTTAGTACCCCAAGATTTTTCGCATTTGACCACCTGTTTTTTGGACTTTTACTGTGGGCAGGTCTCACAACCTGAGTATCACTCACAGTAAATTCATAGTAATTGGACAGTAAGTGTTAATGCCAGTGTTCACCTTTTATCATAAGGCTGCTCCTGGGCTGGCTACGTACAAACACACAAGCACACACCCGTGCGCATGTGTTCTGGCTGCGTGAGTGAAACTACCATATTGTGCAGCCCAGTCACTGCGCATAGATAGTCTGTCACAGAAGTATTCTTCAAGAATTGGTACTGACCTGGGGTAGGCCTAATAATGTGAGTGGGTATTTATAGTGTAGGTCTGTTGTACTCACTGTAGCTCTGTGGTGCTTACACAGTAATATACATTATAAGCAAAATCTGACCTGGAGTACAGTTTCGACAAACTTAGGCTTACAGGGTCCAGCAAGCTTTCAATCCGGGGATAAACATGCAACCTGAGTGTGAATTTACAACCCCTTACAGCCAATCTGCACTTTTTATAGCACATTACGATTTGTCCTCAGCACAGAGTCCAGATTTGTTCTCAGCACAGAGTTAAATTCCAGGCCTTTGCCCCCTACTGTGCCAAGTTATTTTCTCTACTCTCATCAGAGGTATCAAAGGGCTTCAAACACAGTAAAACAATTAACAAAGCATGACCCTGTTCCTGGGAAAGGAAGTGATGAGTAGGAAATCTGCATCTGTTAGCTTGTGAAGCTGCACCTGGGCTAGGACAGCCCAGCCCAATGGACCAAAGGAGGCAGTCTAGATCTAGAGCCAACCCAGGATGGGCTTGCCTTTGATGTTTTGGTGGGAACAAATCAGGCAGCTACGTCAGCTAGAGGGCGAATCTGAGGCTCTCAGGGGAACACCTTCCACTGATTGCCATATTAGATTGTCACCGAATGCTGTGGAGGAGGGTTGGGGCTTATGTGGAATGTTAATGTGGGATCCTGCAAATCATTGTAAAGGTAATATGGGAGGTGCCCTTCTTTTAGAAAAAGGATGGGTATGAGCATTAACAAAACAAATTTCCCTTTTCCTATTTAATATAAATGTAAACAATCCAATGTCTTCAAGCCCAAACGATTATGCAGTCAAGGCTGGATACACCTACAGATTTTTTTGCAGGTCTGATCCTGCCAGGTTACCAAATTTACATAAAAATTTGTATATATTGCCCCATGGTTCAAAACAAAACAAATTCAAAGGAATGTTATCTCAGCCTATTTTATTTGTCAGCAAATTATTATATGAAAAATAATTAACACAATATTTTAAAAACAATCAGAAATTGTATTTAAAATACACATTATACATAATAAGTTTAAAAAACTTGACGCGGCATTTCGGTGTTCACAAATGATCATCACCTTCTTCAGGACAATGTTTTCAAGATTTTTTTAAAAATTGAATCTTAATAGAATACAAACACTGTGTTAGAATCCAAATTGGAGCAAGATCACCGCAGACCAGCTCACCACCTCCCTCAGCCAGAGCCCACCCGCCAACACAACGGACCCCAACGAAGCAGCCCGCAACTTCACACAGTGGCTGACCGCCTGCGCCGACGACCTCGCGCCACTAAAGAACCCTCCCAGCAGACCCAGAAGCAAGAAGGCATCCTGGTTCACCGACGACCTCAAGGACTCCAAGAAGACCTGCCGCACCCTCGAGAAAGCCTGGCTCCTCGACCGTACCACCAACAACATGACCGCCCTCAAACACGCTACCCTCAAGCACCACCAGCTCATCCGCACCACCAAGAAGAAATCCCTGAAGGAACGACTGGACAACAACGCCCACGACAGCAAAGAGCTCTTCACTATCGTCAAGGAGTTCTCCAACCCCAGCACCGGCACCAACGACATCACTCAGTTACAAGACCTTTGCGACTCCCTCGCCTCGTTCTTCCACCGCAAGATCGCCGACATCCACAACAGCTTTGGCGCCCCACCCACGCACCCAACCGTCGAACCAATGCCCCCCACCGCCACCCTTCGCACCTGGACCACGGTGACCACCGAAGACACAGCCCGCACGATGAACACCATCCACTCCGGATCACCGACCGACCCCTGCCCACACCACGTCTTCAACAAGGCCGACTCCACCATCGCACCCCAACTCCGGAACATCATCAACGCCTCCTTCAACACCGCCACCTTCCCGGAGAGCTGGAAGCACGCCGAGATCAGCGCCCTCCTGAAGAAACCTACAGCGGACCCCACCGATCTCAAAAACTTGCGCCCCATCTCGCTCCTCCCTTTTCCTGCTAAAGTCATCGAGAAGATCGTCAACAGACAGCTGTCCGCCTTCCTCGAGACGAACGGATCCCTCGACCCCTTGCAGTCCAGCTTCAGAGCCAACCACAGCACCGAGACCGCCCTCATCGCAGCCACCGACGACATCCGGACCCTGCTCGACAAGGGGGAAACAGTGGCCCTCATCCTCCTGGACCTCTCCTCTGCGTTCGACACGGTCTGCCACCGCACCCTAGTCCAGCGCCTCAGCAACATCGGTATCCAAGATGATCCACTGGAGTGGATCATCTCGTTCCTCGCCGGAAGAACACAAAGAGTCCGCCTCCCCCCGTTTCGCTCCGAAGCCACCGAAGTCATCTGCGGCGTCCCGCAAGGATCTTCACTCAGGCCCACCCTCTTCAACATCTAGATGAAACCTCTCGCAGCCATCGCAGGCCAGCACAACCTCAACATCATCTCTTACGCCGACGACACCCAGCTGATCCTCTCCCTCACCAGAGACCCCGACACCGCCAGAACCTGCCTACACGAAGGGATGAAAGACGTCGCCGAGTGGATGAATGACAGCCGCCTGAAACTGAACTCGGACAAGACGCAAGTCCTCATCCTGGGATCTTCGCCCTCCGCCTGGGACGACTCCTGGTGGCCCCCAGCCCTGGGCACCGCACCCAAGCCAACCGACCACGCACGCAACCTGGGCTTCATCCTGGACCCCTCCCTCTCGATGACCAGACAAGTCAACGCCGTCTCCTCATCGTGCTTCAACACCCTGCGTAAGCTTCGCAAGATCTTCCGCTGGATCCCGATCGAGACCTGGAAGACTGTCACCCAGGCACTCGTCACCAGCCGACAGGACTACGGAAACGCCCTCTACGCCGGAACCATAGCCAAGCTACAGAAAAGACTCCAGCGCATCCAGAACGCCTCATTCCGACTCATCCTGGATGTCCCCCGACGCAGCCACATCTCCAGCCACCTGAGGAACCTGCACTGGCTCCCCGTCGACAAGAGGATCACGTTCCGGCTCCTCACCCACGCACACAAGTCTCTCCACGACCTGGGCCCCAAGTACCTCAATGACCGCCTGACCTTCTACACGCCCACCCGCCAGCTATGGTCCACCAGCCTCGCCCTCGCAGCCGTACCACGCATCCGAAGAGCCACCGCCGGAGGAAGATCCTTCTCTTACCTGGCTGCCAAGACTTGGAACTCCCTCCCCATCCACCTTCGGCTGACCTAGGACCATCTCGCCTTCAGGAAACAACTCAAGACCTGGCTGTTCGAGCAGTAGCATACCCCTCCCCCCAAGCGCCTTGAGACCCTCCCGGGTGAGTAGTGCGCTATACAAATGGCATGATTGATTGATTGATTGAACCTCTATTTACATTCCTTTGTTTGTTAAACCATGAGATATCTTTTTTACTGAATTTCACAAAATTTCCCCCTTGCTTATATCGTCACAGTTTTAATAATACAAAAAAGCCCTCTACTCATCAACAATTCATCTGCTTAACTACCTCTATATTTCTATAAACATCAGGACAGTACTGTTTTTGTCCGATCTTGTTATTAGTTAAAAACATCTGTATATATCGTCTGTAAAGTCCTGTTTATATTACATCTCCATTCGTTTTATTTGGTAACCTGTAGACGAACCCCTTAACCCGTTGGCTGCTGCCGTCGGCCATTGGCCGACGGCAGCACTACCTCGCTGGTGCTGCTGTCTGCTGTCGGCCAATAGCCGACGCGACCGTGGTCAACTTTAACAGTCTAATTACTTTCTATCCAATAGTGGTTAATCAGCTCAATAGTCACTGAACACACTCACATACCAGGATTGGTACTGACCTTTATCAATTGGCTTCAACTATTCAAATGAAACCTTCAGTGGATTGGGTCTGAAAGTATACTTCAGGGCTGAAAGGAAAAAAGTGATTTTTTATTATTAATGTATAATAAGTCCTCCTACTACTTTGGACCCTTTGGATGGCATTATTATGTTAGATAGTAATTTACAATGCCCATACATTATGCCGGACCTTACATCCACGGTATATTCATTGATTATTTGGCCTGTTAGAAATACGTTTTTTATAATATTTGTTCTAAAACAGTTGAACTATAAATATTAGTACCTTTAAGATGAATTCATCTTGTGTAAGGCACTCTTATATCATTGTAAATTCCTACTTTGCGTCTTCAATCGATTTGGATATACTGCAAGGATTTTTTTTGTCAAAATGAGTATACTATATTAGAACTCTTTTTATCTTTTTTTTATAATAAAGTTTTTCCTCATATTTTCTTATTCATCCCTTACCTTTATACTTTTTTTTTTACAGATATATTAATTCAAGACTGGCTCTAAATGACTCTTATTTCATCCTTCCTAATTCCTCACTTTCATGAACTAAAAAAGATTTTGCAATCATTATTTTAACATAAAAAAACTGTTTCCTTCCATTTTAATTAAAAGTTATGTTGCTATTTCACTATGTTAAGGTTGGATGTATCTTACCTCAAGTAAAAACATTTAATATTTGTCATTCCTCCCACTCTCTGTCAATTGTGGAGATTGTCCTTTCACTTTTTGGACCCTGAACTAAAAATTAAAAACAAACCTAAGTTTTAAAAAGTATACCTTCTCTTTAGTTCATACTTAAACACTGACTGCCCCTAGTATTCCTGCTGCCAAATGACTAACCTGAGGGAGAGGAGTGCAGCCATCCGTCTTGATCAACTTTCAATTTTAATCTAAATGTTAGCTCCTTTCTTGTCTCCTTTTATACCAGTCAAGATTGATGCCTAATTGTTTAATAGGAGCTCCTTGTTGGTATTAACACGTGTTATATTCTGGAAATTCGCTAAAATATTGGAGGCCATCTTGTAATGGAGTAAAAACAATTTACACATACTTTCTTTTATTTATGTCTTCCAATTTATCTTCTTCAATTTTGCATTCTCAGGTATAAATCTTTTTTTTTGCTTTATATAACTCTGCTGTTTAAAAACAAATAATTCCATTCCCATTTGTAATATGTGTGTTTTCGTCTCCGATATTTATTTTTAAACATGTAATATTATTATTACAGGGTCCTAGATATTGCATTTACCGAAAGCTGGCTATCATACAACTTTCAGGTACCTGTTAGCGTTTCTAAAACACACCTGATTAGTCATTTGAAAGGTGCATCATCACCTCGCTTGCCATGCATATATCTCTCTACTACGGCAGCAATCTTTTCTTGATGTCTTTTGCCTATATATTATGGTGAATATATAATCCTCATCCTTCATGCCTCATTAAAAAAAAAAAATGTCACTGTACCCACTTTTTCAGTATATTGTACAATGTTGTATATTGGCACACCATTCAAGAGTATCTCGCTTCTGGTGTTTATAGTTCTTTCAAAGTTCACATAATTGATCAATGCTTGAGATAGATTATATATAATGCACACTATCTATTTAATAGATACTACAAATCATGCCAGATAACTAATTGTAGGTTCTTCTATTATTTATTTACTATTCGGTCATGGTTCTATAGACCTTGATGAATATTAATTGATGTCAAATACAAGTACTTCACCATTTAGTTTCTTCGGAGAGAAAAAAAATATAGTGACAGATGTTTAAATTCATTGGAGAGAATCGATGTTAGATGCTTAAATAATTCTCTCCCATTCCGCCCTGCTATTCAGTCCGCATCTGTATGTATTACATTTTGACATATAGTACTGTTCTCTCTTTTTACGTTTGATAGTTAGGTCACCTCCTCTGGTATTCATTGGTAATGCCTCAATGATACACCATTTTAAATCATCTATGAGGTATCTCTTTTCTACCCAATGTTCTACCAGGGGTGCATTTTGTAGCTTAGTTGGAATGGCAGATTTATGTTCATTTAGCCTCACTCGTATTTCTCTTGAGGTTTCTCCAATATACCCTTTCTCACAAGGGCATAATATCAAGTAAATTATGTTTTTTGTTCTACAGTTTTCCAGATCTTTTTGATGATGCAATATTCCATTGTACGTAATTGTGGTTCCTATCATAATTAAAGTACAATGTTTACAAGAACCGCAAGGAAAATTTCCTGCGGGTAATGAACCATCAATCGTGCTAATTTGGTTCCTGTTTATTGCATGCGGATATGTATGTACTAAATGGTTTCTTATTGTCTTCTTTCTTCGGAATGCAAAAATTGGTTTAGATAATGGAGTAGAACTCGCATTATTGAGTAGATTTCAGTTCTTATTTACCAGATTTTTGATTTTATTGCTAATATTTGAGAAGTTAGTCACACAGACAAGTTGTTTTTCAGCTTTGTCTTCTCGTTGTCTTGGTTCAAACAGACTCTCCCTATTATAGTATTTCACACGTTTGTATGCTTTATCATTTGTTTAGGGTAACCTCGGTCTGTGAACTTCCTAGTTAAAGTTTTGGCATGTTGTTCAAAGTCTCGCATATTGGTACAATTTCTTCTGACCCTAAGGAACTGTCCAAAGGGAATGTTGTTTTTTCTGGCTAGCAGGGTGATAGCTCTCAAAATGCAACATCGTGTTGCCATCGGTTGGTTTAGTGAAAAGTTTTCATCACCTAAATTGAGCCATTGTATAAATGATAATAGATCTTCTTCACTGCCCTTCCAAATGAAAAATACGTAATCTATGAACCGTAACCAATTACTCATGTTTTCATAGTATGGAGCCAGTTCGTTAAATATATGTTTTTCTTTAAAGGTTGATACATACAGACATGCCAGACTGGGAGCACACGTGGCTCCCATGCTGGTCCCCTTGATTTGCCTGTAAAAGTTATCTTTAAATAGAAAAATGTTATTTTTGTAAATTATTTCCACACAGTCAACTAGAAAGGTGGAATGACATGAAATAACCTATTCTCGTTTTTTTAGAGAGGCCCTGGATCATAAGGATTGTGTCATCTTGTGGAATATTAGTATAAAGTGCCTCCAGTAGGAGCCCGAACAAAATTTGAAAAAGAGTGGACAAATGGTGCATTTTCAAGCAAATTTTAGAAAGCAGGAAGGTCAATCAGGTGCTTATGTCTAGGAACTCTCAAAGATGTGGGTCTTATTATTTACTAGTGCTAATCGTAATGTGTATATTTCTGGGTGTTATATATCCTTTATTAAAGACTGAGAAGCACAGTAAGCAATAAACAGTGCAACAATGCTGAAGAGATGTACAGTGGTCAGTACCACTCCAGTGCATATCATGCACATGCACACTCATATGCAGATACTCTTGAAGATATACCAAACCATTATGTTACTGTGTAGGTTATAAAAACCACTACAAAGATATAAAAACACCAACAACCATGATCAGCTCCCCCCGTATGACCTCTCCTGCACCGAAGCACACATCACAGATAAAGAAACTAAATATTGTACATTGTAATACAAGGGTGTTTCACGATTATATTCGCACTTTAGAAACCAATTCAAATTATTATAGAACATAAAAGCACAACAAATAAATCTACATTTTATAAAGATGCAGTGTACGAACTAAATAAAACATGAAAATGGTACAACGAATCACCTCCTTTTATTTAAGGAATCAGTAACATAAGCAGGTCAGACTCGATAAGGCGCTATTCAAAAACAGCTTTTTGTGCCTTGTAAACAAAGGCCTTGGACCTACACACGGAGCTGGGTCCCCACGCTGCAATTCTGCTTTGACATTATTGTGTACATATTTTCAGTAATATAACTACACCAATCGCCGTACGGTAGTAGGCAAAAAACGTAAATATAAGCCTAGAACTCATACACAAAGGGTGGGACCCAACCTTTCTGTTTGGGAAAACATATAATTTAAATAATCAATAATCTAAGCACACTGACATCCAAAAAGCGCTAGAAAAATACATGTTTTGTGGCTCTCGTAAACACGAGGCACACACACACTACCCTCGCACTGCATTTTATCTTGGCTAATTCTTTGCACTGCACTTCAACTGTCTGTGCACATCTCTATTCCCTCTATACGACTCCCCTACTCTGATCACTGCAACTTTTCTCACCTCATTCTGTGAAGCCCTTTCTACATCACTACATTCACTGCAGCTTTCAGCTGCTAATATGCGCTGCATCTGCATTCTGTGTACTCCATCTATGCTCTCTGTAGCTAGAGGTCGTTCTGTGCACTGTGCTCTCAGCTAAGAGCCCCTGCTCTGGCTGCAGCATCCCACTGAATGTCTCTGCATTTTCTTCGTTCACTGGGCACTGATTCACTATGCTCTGCAGTACATCTATTATGTGCGCGCTGCAGTGCACACCACACACTGCACGTTGCATTAACATGTTGAAAACGCCCCTATAGTACTCCGTGACTGTGCACTTCCTCTCTATCCTCTCTGCTCTGCATCCACATGCCACATGCCACATGCACACTATGCCATCACATTGTGCACTGCATCGCTGTCTGAGTGCACTGCACGCCTCTCTGAGTGCAGTGTATCCTCACACTACTTGCACTGCAGTTATGCTGTCTGAAATTCGTCCTCACTCTGCACTGCATCACACTGTGCTCTGAATCTTCATTCTCTACACTGCACCCACACATTGTGCACTGCATTCTCTGCATGAACTCTATGTCCACTCTCAGAACACTTTGTCCCCTGTGTCCCTTATAATAACCCACTGCATCATCCTTCGAGGGACTGCTTTGCCACACTGTGTGCACTGTCAGTCATGGCTCGCAGTCGCAATACTCGCGGTGGGGGGACGGGACTGGGAGTAGAGGTCGCGTGGGGGGATAAAAAGAGGTGGGGTGGGGGGATAAAGAGAGGTCGTGCTGGGGGTGGGGGATAAAGAGTGGTTGCGCGGGGATCGGGGCCAGGGGAGTTTGCGTTAAAAAAAAGTACAAAAAGAAAACTTACCTGACCAGGTCTTTGTTGGCCCCGCTTCTGAAGAGGAACTGAGAACAGTCACGTCACACCCCTCTCAGCCAATACAGTGGCGCTGCTCCAGGATTGGGTTAGCAGGGGCAGGGCTACTCGACGCCCGCCTGCCCATTAGGAGACCGAGGGTTGCCGTGTTGATCAACCCTTGCTCTCCTAATGCGCAGCCGGCAGCCACAACTAACACTAGTGCGCATGACTGGGCATGGAGGAAAAATTCTCCGACCTACCCCAGGCATGCGCACTTGTGCTGCTGCCTGCTGTGTGCTCGGTGGCACCCCCTGGCCTAACAGCGACAATGCATGTCAGCCAGCATGACTTCGACGTCATGCTGACCGACATGCATTGTCAGTTTACATCAGACGCCGAGGGAGCTGTGGGGGCGCAGGCGGCTGGTGGGGCAACGCCCCAGCGCCCCTAATGGACACACCGCCGTAGAGTGCCTCTATATCTAAGGTCACTAACAAGTCATTCTGTGCATTAAAAGGTAATGATTCTATTTTACAAATCATGTCGGTTGTGTCCTTTATATAGGCACGTTGTGGTGTTACTAAGGGTTGGATGAATTTGTCTACATACTGACTCAAAGGCTCTGTAAGTGTACGCATACTTGAGACTATTGGTCGCCTGGGGAAATCTACCATGCTCTTATGCTCTTTGGGGAGCCCACAAATAGCTGGCATGTAAATAGAGGTTGGATTCTAACACAGTGTTTGTATTCTATTAGGATTCAATTTTTTAAAAAATCTTGAAAACGTCCTGAAGAAGGTGATGATCATTTGTGAACACTGAAACACCGTTTCAACAGTTTTTTAATCTTAATATGTATAATGTGTGTTTTAAATAAAACTGATGATTAATTGTTTTTAAAATATTGTGTTAACTATTTTTGATATAATAATTGGTTGACGAATAAAATAGGCTGAGATAACATTCCTTTGAATTTGTTTTGTTTTGAACTGCATTGTTATGTAAATTTGGTAAGATCGGACCTGGAAAAAAAGTCTGTAGGTGTATCCAGCCTTGACTGCATAATCGTTTGGGCTTGAAGACATTGGATTATTTTCATTAATATTAAATAGGAAAAAGGAAGTTTGTTTTGCTAATACTCATACCCATCCCTTTTCTAAAAGAAGGGTACCTCCCATATTACCATACAATTACTTGAGCACAGTTTGTTAACTGGTTTTTTTTTCTCTATCTCACCATACAAGTTAGTTGACTTTTAGATTAATTATCCTAATTTATCATTGATACGTTTGAGATCTTCGGATTCTCAGAAGATCAGTTTAATAAAATTATAAATGGCTCAGCGAAAACTATAAATAAAATAACAATGACAGATTGTAATGAAGAGCAATGGAAGGATTTATGTAATTTGAAGAAAACGGTTTTCAGAACGGAATTACATGGCAACTTTTTAGTCGAGTATTGCAAAAAGGGAATTATCCTGAAAGGGTTACAGGTAAAAAATGAACCTGGCCTATTTATTAAAAACGAGAATGTTATTGAAACATGGACATTGCTTGCAAATAGGTGTAGCAGAGATTGGCTACTTCTAATAATTAAAACGGCACATGAGACTCTAATCATAGAAAAACATGAAATTGATGAAATGGAGTTAAAACTAAGAGAGAATACATCCCTTGAAGATGCAAAAAGAAAATTGGAAGACATTCAGGGAGACCTTAATGGTTATAAAGAATATCTTGTCAATAAAAAAGTAACAAATTTAGGAAAGACATAGGTAGATATAAACCTGAATTAGTGTAGCGGCACATTCAACCAGATTACTATGAAAAACAGAGGGAAGAGTTCTCATATAGAAACAATTGGCAACCAAATAAAAGAAATGTACCTACGAAAGGAGTGACATTCTCAGACACTTCCTATACCAGTACAGAATCGGAAAATGAGATGATCAAATAAAACCAGACAGAAAGGGAAAGAGAAACTCCAATGAATTCTACCAGAGAGAGTTTCTCTTTTTTAGAACGACGCAAGTCGAATCAGAACTCAAACACACGAAGCAAAGGGAAGGGAAGAGGATTTCATCCCCAGAATCAGGGCCAACAATGTCCATACATGAGAACGAGGAGCCAAAAACCCTGGGATTAAACTCAAAAGCCCCCATAATTAATCTTTCAAGTAGAAGGTTAACCAGTGAGGAAATAGCCCTATTAGAAAAAGGATTAGGATTTGCTATATCTGGTCCTCCGGATAAATTTAATCTTGAAAGAGATCTCCGGAGCGTTTTTTAGAAAATCAGATTAAAAAGATTTTTGTGTGGCAAAGAGAGAATAGCCAGTGAAAATAAATCTGGCTTAAGGCCAAAATCATCATGGACTCCAACAGGTCCAATGATTATTAAGGATATAGAAGTTTTTGCGAAGGTCATAGAAAAAGGAACATAAACTATTTGGAGACAAAAAAATTGGACAAAGAATAATTTAACAAACAAACAGAGAAATGAGCTTCAGACTCTAGAACAATGCAAGGAGATAACCATCAAATCAGGTGACAAGGGGAGCAGTATTGTCATCATGGATACTGTTGATTATGACAACAGAATTAATAATCTCCTTACCAATCGATTGCAAATATGCAGTATCAGACAGGATTGGCTAAATTTAGGCAAACAAATATGAGATCTTCTCAGACTAGCCAAAGAAGATGAAATTATTAGCCAGGAAGAATACAACTACATGAACAATGAGAACCCAACAATACCAGCTATTTATGGGCTCCCAAAAGTGCATAAGAGCATGGTAGATCCCCCCATACGACCAATAGTCTCAAGTATACATTCACTTACAGAGCCATGTAAATTCATACAACCCTTAGTAACACAACAACGTGCCTATATAAAGGACACAACAACACGATTTGTAAAATAGAATCATTACCTTTCAATGCACAGAATGAGTTGTTAGTGACCTTAGATATAGAGGCACTTAGTGGCGGTGCATCCATTAGGGGCCCTGGGGTGTTGCCCCACCAGCTGCTTGCGCCCCCACAGCTCCCTTGGCTTCTGAAGTAAACTGACAATGCATGTCAGTCAGCATGACGCTGAAGTCATGCTGACTGACATGCATTGTCACTGTTAGGCCAGGGGGTGATGCCGAGCGCACAGCAGGCAGTAGCAGGAGTGCGCATGTCTGGGTTAGGTCGGAGAATTTTTCCTCCGTGCCCAGTCATGCGCACTAGTGTTAGCTGTGGCTGGTGTTGTGTAGGAATCTAGGACCCTAGTGTAATTTTCTAGATTCATGCCCATATATAGATATAAATTACCCGATCCTTATATAGGCATAGATATCATTACCATATTTAGAGTGAGCCTATGCAGGCCAAATACGGCATAGCTACTACCACTAAGTTCCGAGAATCCACAACGATTTCTTGGAAAAACCCGCCTTCAGCAGTCAGGGACTTCCCCCTGCTTGAATATTGATTTATCCAAGAACTCATGGAGTTTTCAAAGAACTGAGTCTTTGATGACGTTATTATGTCCAATCATACGTCTAACTCGGCACCTTCAAGGTATAAATATGCCTACATTTGCCCAGACAAACACACGGTGGTTTGGAGCAGATCGACTAACTACTGCCCGACGCCCTGCAGCAGTAAGTGTCGAAGGAAGCCGACCCTCCAGCTGATGCACTGAGAAGCGCTGTCTTTTCTCCTGCCGAGAAATCCAGCTCCAGTGTTTCCAGGCTACCCTTGCGGGTTGCTGGGAAATCGAGTCCTGAGAGAGAGATACAAGACCTCCTTCATTCTAAAACCAAGGTACGGAGCTGATTAGACCCTTAAGAGAATTCTTGGAATAGATTCTTGGCAAAGAATACTAAACTTAAGCTACACCTCACTTACTTCTTCGCTTGTACTAGACTTAGGTTAGGTACACCGTGGTAGGCGTATTTTAGAAGCACCAGTTGAGTACTTTTAGTTATTTTATCACTGTATGTATTATATGGTTTTTATATGGCTTAGAAACCATACCATGCTTTTACAGTACTACTTTATAATACTTTTTGTATTATATGCCTTGTACTTCATAACCAGTATTACGATTGTAGCAGTACATTTCTTATACTTGAGAAAGAAGACTGTTCAATAAATACTTTTATTGAAAACGTCCGTCTCTCTATTTTCTCAGCACCTCTGGTGAAACGAAACATGCACGATTGACTGAGTAAAATAGTTTTTGTTTCCGTAACTCTAGAGATACGTTTCTAATCCTGGGGAAACAAAGTTGTCATGTTTATGCGGTTATCAGAAACTAATCCCTTCTTGTAAATTCGAGAAAGTTTCTAGTGACCTCTGAGCTAGGTGGCACTCACAATTAAGTTTAATATATTCGGTAGAGACCTAGTCGACCTCAGTCCTACGTCTAAACTACAGGATATATTATTCCAATGCGCAGAGCCTATTGGGAATATAGGAACTACACTACATGGCGCCCAACGTTTGGTAAGGCGATAATTTAACGCTAGATACTAGAGTAACTCAGTCGTGCTTTTCACACAGACCCCTTTTTTCCCGTAAAATACTCCAATAGACGTCTGGAGTGGGTGAAAGGTTAATATCCGCCAAAACTAAGTAGGACGAAAATCCTATGTATTAGTTTTTGGTTTGTTCAACGTTGAAGGATACAGTGTCCCAAAATATTGTGCAATTAATCTTTGTTTCCTTGAAACTTGTTCTGCAAACTCTTCAGTCAATAAAAATAATGATTAGTGACGAAGAATTAGCTGCAGCTGCAGCCCAAGCAGTTTTAGATGACAGAAATCTCCTACAGAATGACCCGGAGGTTATAATCATCCCGGTAAATGTAAGAAAAACTATAACTTACAAACTCATAAATAATGGAGTATCATCGAGAGGTGGTAAAGTAATACTTGTTATAGAGACACATGAATATCGACAGACAGAAGTGTTCTATTCATGGATTCACTTTCCTCCAGCGTATGGAGGGACACACGAGTTTCACTATTACAAAGTAGAGGAACCTCCAACGGAATACGTTCCTTACGAGGACGTTGAAATTCCATTAACTTACCAAGAGTATCAGCTCTGGTTTAAAGGCGCCCTACAACATGAAAATCGCATGACCAGGCTTGGTCCACTAGGTAGACCAGGAGCAACATGGCCGGTACTAGCCAGCTATACACCACATCCTGACATTGAAAACATGACAGGTCCAGAACTGTTAGTACAGCTAAAACAGTTAATTAAAATACATAGACAATTGGTTCAATATGTCATGCGGACCTTAACAGTCCAACCTACTGTAAGGATTCCAAAGCACACCCCTCACCAGGGAAACACAAACAAAATCACACCACAGACTATACAACCAGTCATTGGTAAATTGCCCGCAAAGAGGGAACAAATTCCGTTCTGGTTAGCTCAGAAAATTACTCAAATAGAGGCAGTATTCCCTGATAGTACACCTCATGAGAAACACAGAATTCTGACGATGCTAGGCAGCGCAGCAGAAGTAACCATAGTTCGCAAGATCCTGAAGGATCATCTGGAGACAGTGGACTTGAATGAATGCATTCAAGTTGAAACTGCCGACACCAGGGTTAGTGTACCCCACAAGTTATATGAAATAACACTCCGGATGGAGGGGGGCATACCTAGAAAAATGAAAGCACTCTTTTGGGAGAAGCTATCTAAGGGTTATGACATTCTTCTAGCTGAACAACACTGGCCACCTGAATTTGTCAGGGAGTGCCCACATGGCGAAGAGATAATTATGCCAGCCTTCTCAAATCACATTCCAATCCATAGAAAATACACATATGCCAGGAAATGGGCAGTAGCCTAGGCTCCAGCATTATACAAAAATCACGCAGGATGGGATGAGGACTCTCTTCACCATAAAATCCAGTTAAAAACTCAACATACTGCTCAGAGGCAGTATCCAGTTAGGCAAGAAGCTAAAAAACAGGTCAGGGAGATTTTAAATCAACTTGAATACCAAGGGGTGATTGAAACATGCACCTCATCAATGAACAATTCTTTGTTTCCTGTCTCCAAACCAGACAATTCATATCGTCTAGTTTTGGACTTCAGACACTTAAACTCAGACACTTAAACTCTTGTTGCAAAACTTTTACAGTACAAAATGCACACAGTCCAGCACTGATGAATAACATCGTGCGTAAAAAATATAAAACCGCATTAGATATTTCAAATTCTAGTGTGACCTGCAGGACCCAAGTTCAAATCCTGGCAATGCTATTTTTGACTTTAATTAATTTGAGGTTGACAAATTAGATACCAATAAATTGGGTAACAGTAACATCTGTTATTTGCAGTACTTAGAAACAACAAACATAAGCTGAGAAATGTTACTGCAATGTCCTACTGCAAATGCGGACACTGTGCCACTACCATTAGATGTATTGCGGCTCTGCTTAGAAGTGCTGGTATTGCTGATACTAAGAATAATAGTCCTAAGAATGACAAAACTGTCAAAAAGCAAGGCAATCTTCATTGTCTTACTGGCCTGCCGATTAGCAGAATTTCTGCTGGTTCAGAGGCTGGATAAAATACCCATGCGCTGTTGAATGTAGTGGAGAGGAGAGCAGTATCAGTCAGATATTTTGGACTACGCAGTGTGAGGACTACAGCCTCCACTCTTTGTTCCCGCCCCAATCAACTCAAGCCCTGTTTGTATTTCTCAATGAGTCGTAAAGCTTGCTTTGGTCCCCTGCCCTCTTCAATCCGCATCTCGAACCACTGGTCAACAATATCAAGGAATTTTCTATGACCATTATACAGACAGGCGATACCCCATTATACATTGCGGCCACTTTCCCAAAAGATATCTCTGTGATGGTGCCCAGCTGTGTCAACACATAGGGCCACCTGTATGAAGATAGCATTTTATGATTACCAAATAGCAATTTTTAAGAAATAGCTATTTGGTAATCGCAAAAAATGATGTAACAAACCAGACAGTAAACAGCGATTCCCTAACTGTGATTCCTTAAAAATTGCAAACGCAATTAGAGAATCGCTATTTGTAATTGCGACTCCATTCATTCCTATGGGTCTCAAGGCCCATAGGTGAGAATGGTCTTGCTTTACCTAAATTGCAATTACCTAATTGGTAATTGCAAATTAGGTCATGCACAGGGGCCTAAGGCCCCCCCTGAAGCACCCCCAAAAAAAGGTACACATTTAAGGCACACACATGCCCTAGGAGCATGTGTGCGCCACATGGCATTTTGGAAAATGCTTTTTTTTCCTCCAAATTGCACACGTTTACCATCAAATTGAAATTGGAGGTAATAGCATTTCCTAAATGTACAGTTCACAATCTAGGAAAGGCTTCTTACATGTACACTACGGAATCGCAAATTGCAATTCCCTATTTGCATTCGGAATTTAGGTAGCAGCTAAAAATTCTGATTACCTAAATTGCGAATACCAATGCCTTTCATACATTCAGAAAGGCCATTTTGTGATTGCAAATGGGCGTATTTAGCGATTTGCACCGTTTGCGAATGCAAAATACTTTGATACATGTGGCCCATAATGCTGGTTGACTGCTCATCACCTCAAATTCAACTTGAAAACAACCAAATTCTACTTTTTTCATACCATTCCTCCACAGCAGGCTTAAAATGCCTTTATTTCACTCACAGTTTGGGCTGTTCCTCTACTATCATTGAAAAGGCCAAGTCTCTGACATATACACTTCACAACAGACTCAAATGTCATAAACATATTAAAAAAACAGCTAAAATGCTTACCACCAACTTGGTTATTAACCCCTTCTTTCTGGAGTAGGACCTCAAAGAGGTAGCCCTGGTATTTTGTAGCTTATGAAAATTCCATCCTTTTTGGTATCCACAAAACCAATAAGACCCCCTCTAAAAATATCGGGGGATCAACTGATGTAACCATAACACCCATATTTTAAGCTTGTTGACGTGGTTTACCATTCAGGTTAGATCAACCTGGACATCTGCTTGTTTACTGCACAGGTGCCTATACTCCAGTCTATCTCATTATCTGCCCAAGGAGCTGAAGCTCTTAGGAGATTCAAACCAAAGCTGCAGTTTTTGGACCTTTTTACTGGACATTTACGTTTTCAAAAAAAAGAGGGAACATTGAATCAATCTTTCCCTGATTACAGACTGAAATTCTGGAACGTGATTCCACCAGCCATTCAGACCTCAACCTCCTTCTCAACGTTTTAGAAGGCTCTAAAATAACACCTTATGGATTTAACTTCCCTCTTAATGATACAATGATGGGTTGTTTCTAGCAGATTGTATCTCTTGACGGGTGTTTACATACTAATCTCAGTTGTAGTAATGCATTACTGTTTGTACATATTCTAATTGTACTCTATTATTTGACAGGCCCTTGAATTGTATAGATGGCTGTAATGTGTTGCTGATCCACGGTTCAGTTATTTGTGCTATCATCATATGTAAACAATGAACAGGTTTTATGTAAGGCGCTGTTACACGTGGGTCTGGTATACTTTTTTTTTTTTACAATAACTTAAATTACTGTCATTTGCTGCTGAAAAAAAAAAGAAAAAAAAAAGATATTTCAAATGGGTTTTCAGTCAAAACATTGCACCTGAAAGCAGGCATTTGAACGCTTTCTCAATTATGGGGACACAGCGACAATTCCCCCCCCCCCCCCAAGGATTCAAGAATAGTCCAGGGTTATTTTCAGCCAGAGTAACAGAGTTACTACAAATGTACGATGATGAGGCATTATCTTATGTCGATGACATGTATCTTACAGACGATGATTTGGACGTGCACTTGAAAAGAGTGAACACCATAATACTTGGGTTCGCTTCTGAAGGGTACAAATTCAATTTTAAGAAATCATGAATTGCCCACTTCAACGTCCTTTTCTTAGGATACGAGTTATCAAGTGAAGGCAAAAGCCTGGCAGCCAACTTCCTAGAGAAATGTGCGCTGCTCCAACCACCAAAGACGCTGAAGAACTTACAATCAATCCTAGGTTTCCTGAATTTCGAAATAACTTATGTTCTAAATTACGCAGAAAGGATTAAACCTCTCTACGAACTAATCAAACCTGATTTCAAACCAACAAATTGGACTCAAAGCCATACAGAAATTTTGCGTTCAGTGCAAACAGACATGTTAGCAAAAACACAGTTAGAAACACCCGACAACGTGCGCAATCTTGTGATCCGAATCATCCCAGGGAGATGAGGATTCACGTACCTGACCTATAATAAAGGTGAAAAGGTACCAATAGCATGCAAATCACACTTGTACACACAAGCTGAAATAAAATTCACTTCTACAGAAAAAATTTGGACAGCGGTTCAAGCTGCAGTAGCAAAGGAGAGAGCTCTCACGCAGGGAAAATGTACAATGATCGTTACACCTGTACCTGACTTAGAGGCAGTGACGAAAGCAAGAATTCCCATTTCTAAGGCTTTACATCTGAGATGGATACAATGGGTTAACTCTCTTGCTGCAGCAGACGTTGAATACGTCTTTGACCCCTACTTGAAGACACAAGAAGGTGGAGAAGTGTGGCTCACTGGTTAGAGGAGGCAGACCTGGAAGCAGAGGTTAGCCCTGGACCAGGGTTCAATTCCCGGCTCGGCGGGGTCTTGAGTCCTAAAATGTCCATAGACTCGACAATTCTCGCTCCTGTGCCTACTCGATTCACGGGTTCACACTCTGCGACTCTGGGCAATAGCTTGCTTAATCTCCACAACGGCCCCTCGCAGCGGGATACCTGGCTTTCACCTTGTGGATACCCTGCCGGGGTTATCTCACAGGGTAATACCAGGACGGGTTCCCTAAGCAAGCGCTTAGAAACCGCTCGGTGATTTGCGCTATATAAATTCCTGTACATTTACATTTACAGCGAGCACTTGCAGAACTGGGTTCGAAACGGTTTAAAAAATGCAAAAGGTGGCACAATTAAGCATAAAATGCTTGGGGAACAAGTAGTTCTATTACAGAAAGAACTACAAAAGACTCACGTGATTCATACACTGAGTCATCAGCGTGATGGCGTTCATGTTGCAGGGAATTCATTGGCTGATGAAGCCGCGAAGGCAGCTGTGCAAATGGCTTCCGTAGCTACAATCACTCGCTCGAAAAGAGTAATAGACGGTGAAACAATGCTAGCAGTCAAAGCCTCAATGGAAGGTAGCTATGCAGCGTTACCTGTAAACTATCCACTCGGTAATACATACATAATTGATGCAAACTCCGTTCCTTTTGCTGGAATCCCTGGAGTGGGGGACAAAGTAATTCCAAACAGGAACGAGAGAGGTGCTTTGGTTCACGAAGCACATATGGGGAGGGTCTGAGACATCAAGGGATCTTAGAATCTCTAATAGAATTAGAAGAGATGTACTGTGGGCCGGGAATGAGCGTCGATGTTTACAAATTCGGAATTAACTGTGACACCTGTTACAAATATCATAACTTCGAAAACCACCAGGTACCTGACTACAGTATAGCCAGCCCAGTCCAGACACCATTGTTAGACAGCATCAGGCTTTCTACACGCAGACGTCACCATAGATGTACACGGTCCCACAAATATTAAGACAAGATTTATTTGGATGTGGCCCCAGCGCTCGGCTGACGCCAGAACTGTTATAAAGGATTTGCGAGTCTTTATCGGCACATATGCAATCGGCACGCTACATTCTGACCAGGGTCCTGCGTTTAGCTCTCGAGCTTACAAGGAGGCCATGGCTAGCTTGGGCGTTGCATTGCGGTATTCAAGTCCCTTCCATTCTGAGGGTAATGCGGTAGTGAAAAAAAAAACGTGACATAAAGCAATCAATAACAGCTAAGGTATTAGGTTCGGGTGATGGGTGCGTCAAACATCTAATAAGTGTCCAACGTAGTCTTAACAATCTGCCAAGAAATTCTCTGGGTGGAATCACTCCATATGAATTACTGTTTGGTACTAGAAGGATAATCGAAGACCTCGATTGTCAAACTTCAGTAGTGGAACAAAAACCCTTTGATGTCTAAGATCGTTTGGCTGTTTTACAGGACTTAAATGAAACAAGAATAAGTCTGAGTAACACAATACAGAAGCAAACGACCACTGAAGGAAAACCACCTGTCCCAGCACGACCTGTCTAGATTCCAAAGATTGGGGATCTAGTCAGGGAAAAGATAGGGGTAAAGAAGGAATTTGGGCCTTCTTACAGAAAAGCAGTACCTGTCTTAGCTATCCACTGAACAAGATCAGTATTACTTCCGCTCCTTGCTGGTAAACGGGAGTTGTGTCCATCGACCTTGTCAAACCACATCATGTGGCCGATAATAAGTAGTAGGCCCAGTGGACTCCCAAGATGTAGCAGGCGACCAAATCTTGCTACAATCCAAGAGGTTCAAACTGAAAGACTTATCACCTTTGATAAACCTACAGTAAGAAAAGAAGGGCTATGCAACAAAGCCATAGAACTTGTGCCTCTGGATACCCAAATAACAGTTTGTCAAGAAAGACCTGTCTACAATGATATAGCATCTGACTATACCAACATGGCAAAAGAAGCAACAGCTCCAGCGATTTCAAGTAATCCGAATGCAATTCCGACAATTGACAGATCTGCCTCTGGCTATTTAATCAACTTTGATACCTTCTCTGAGGATCCCAGTGAACCCGAAGCAACACCAGCAAATAAAACTTTCAAAGAAAAAATAACAGAACTCTTTCATCAACTTGAGAAAACATTTCTGGTTTCACCATGGGTTGAGTTTTGGATTGTGTTAGGTGTACTTTTTCTCCTGCTTTAGCTCATACATGTGTTAAGTTTGGGAAGGATGATAGATGGAAAATACAGTACAATGGACACAGCAAGTAAGAAAATTAACTTGCTCCTGAAACCTCACAAATCATCTCATCGTGAAAAAAGAAACCTGTCATCAGTGAACATCACAGCCGTTCCTATACCTGGTGGTATAGCATGGGGCAGAACTGATTATGACATCTATGGCCCAGTGGAACTGCTAAAGATTCCACACCAGTTTAAGGTTTCCTTAAGTGACTGTGACTCACCCAGGACATATTCTGATGTTTGGGAATTTGAAACTGTTAATAACATGATGACAGATTTAAAAATGTCAGCTAAATTTACAGAACATGAATACCTAGAAGGTTCATCAGATTATGAACAAATGTATTGTTCTAATCATTATGGTCACCATTATTTGCAAAAATCTGCAAGCCTTAGAAATGTTTTTACTTACAATCAATGGGAACATTGTCCAATGCCGCCAAAGGGCAGCTCAAAAACTTTTTATGAAAAGTTTCCGTACTTCTCAGGGTTTGATGTTACAAATCCAGAAATGTTTTATTTTAAAAATGAAAATAAGAAAGGAATGAAATCAATGCTGACCAATACTAAACAAATTTATTCTGCAAGCTTTTATGCTCAGCTGTCTACATTAGGGTTTGACTTTTGGAAAGACAACATTGAGACAAAAACTGTCTGGGGCACAAAAGATTGGCAGGTTCAAGGTTTAGAAGCCTTGTTCAGAGCCTGCATCATCCCAGAACAAATAATGTTTTTAAATGACACTGTTCAACAAACGTCCTGTCTTGGCCTGGCTAAGATAAAAGATTTAAACAAACGGTCTATACCTAAACCCGCATCTGACAGTATTGATACTACAGTAAAGGAGGTAGACGTACCAGATATTTTGAAACAAAACAGAACTAATCCTGATTGGAAAAAATGGTTAATCTGGTCCACAGACACGAATAACTGTCAAGATAGATTCCTGAACAAAACACAGGTGTTCAAAATGAACAGGACAGATCCAAGATACTCACAGACACAACATCCAGGGATAGTAACTACTTACAGTGTAGGAAAGCTATGCCTTGAGTGGCTACAGAAATCTACATTTCCAGAAATCAAACAACACTTATCTTTACTTAAAAAGGCAATGATTTGCGAGATTTCTTAATGGGGCCTCGCAAACCACGTCAAAAACGTTTCATATACGCCGGTATATACACTGCTTACAACGAAGCATGGGAAATATGCAAATGGAAACTGCAGAAAGAATACGAGAAATTGATCGTATTAATTTAGAGAAAAGCCTCTCTGTAGTGGACAATGGGTTAACGACTCTGTCCTCCAGAATTTATTCTTTGGACAGCATCGTATCATCTGCAATTGACATAATAGAGCAAGACTTGCTAATGTTACAACATGGCCAGTCTCAATTACGTTCTATAATGCTGCTAGGCTGGACGTTACAAAATCTCCGTTCAGGGTACGTGCCATGGCGTTTAATCAATACCACATCATTGTTTACTGTGTTTAACCTTACAGATAAACAAATCTCTTTGGCACAAAAAGGAGCAAACTATACGGTGCTGAGCATTGAGAAACTGGAAAGATTACCATTGACAGTTTCTGAGAAGCCTGTCATTGAATGGATAATACATGGCACCATCACGATACCAGTGACGATTTTCCAATTTCATTATTGTCTACAGAATATATACCAGCGGGCCTTTATGAAAGGTTGGGTAAAGAATACATTAAGTTGACCTGGAATTTACCCTACACACACAAATGTTGGAATGGGGGACAGGAGGTATTTCTTAGTGGTAAAAATTGTAAGAACTCACTAAGTGGACACTTTTGTGCCAAGGTATTAATTTACACGGAGCCTACGAAGGTTCTGCAAATAACCTCTCATGCCACCTGCACGGTAAATTGATACTTGTATAGCACACTACTCACCCGCAAGGGTCTCGAGGCGCTTGTACGAATACCGTTGTGGAACCCATCCTGGCTTTCCCTGTGAGGTGTCCACTCCTGGGCACCCCCAAGGTGGAGGCCAGGCATCCTTAGCGTTGTGGGGGCCGTTGTGGAGATTAAGCAAGCTATTGCCCAGAGTTGCAGAGTGGGACTCCATGATTGGAATAGGCACCGAGGCGAGAATTATCAGGTCCGTGGAATTTTGAGCCCAAGACCCGCCGAGGCGGGGAATTGAACCCTGGTCCCGGGCTAGACCTCTGCATCAGGGTCTGCCGCTCTAACCATTGAGCCACACTTCTCCACGGTTCACTCTCCACAGTGATAGAACCAATTTTCAGGCAGCTATCCAATGGCAGCTACGTTATGCTCAATGACCACAGCTGTTTTGGCATGTTGCCAGGAAAAGTGTATCTAGTTAGTGTTTCATCCAGGGTCACTTGTTGTATGCAAGTATTGTATCCAAAGAGCAAGACGGAAAGGGGGACGGCGTTATGGGCTTCACTGAATATCTCTTCTATACGAATTGATACTTTAAGCAGAATGAAAGTCATTATTTTACAAAAAATGTGCCACTGACCTCGTCTAGAGAAACGTATGATCTGCAAGTTGCAAGGAATTCTGCAGAGATACATGCATTATTATCAACAAACTGCCCAGTACATTTCGCAGAAATGTTAAGTCAAATCTTAAATATGTCTGATACCAGTGGTAAGTAACTTTTTATTGTTTAGGTTAATTAAAACCATTACAAAAAATACATTAAAACAATCTCCACAAGTAGAATTAAAAGAGAAAATGTAAAAGCAAGACATTTTAGTTAAAAAGTAACATTACTAAAATCAATAAACGTGAGTGGCAAATTGTTCATAGCAGCTGGTCACAGCCCGAAATTTCCTCTTTAGCCGACTGCCTGGCATGGTAGTTTCATCGCACATGTATTTAAGATGATTTTTACGGGACTGTTAGCACCATTTGAAGCAGTCCTCTGCATTTTTCCAAATTTCGTGCACTCTGTGTTCGGCGGCCTGCCTCTCATCTTGGGACTCGTAGCAGGAATTCTATTTTTATTCTTTCTGCTCCGATACGGCAAGTCCAGTCACCAGCGATATCCAGACTACCATGGAACAAGCCCTCCTTGCCATGAGGTATCGTGAGAGAATTACACAGATTCTTGGCTTAGCTTGTTTAAGGGATCCGAACACAACTTGGTTCCTTTCGTTCAGACCAATCTGGCAAGATTGCATCTTACCTGTTCTGCGATGCCTGCTTTGCGGCGAGGAATGCGTGTTGGACATTTGTCTTACACTTCTATCAGTCCTGCCATCGGATGTTGACGCTTTGCTAGGTCCAGTAACGACTCATGCATCGTGTTGCCCCCATCGGCTGCCCATTCTGATGACGGCATTCATTGAGGTTTCACCGGCGGTCTAGCTGAGGGTGCGATATGAGACACTACAGGCACACAGGTACCACCTACTGCGGACATTGCTAATGCATCAAACGCTGACAGCGATGATCCTCATCTATGCACATTTCACCTGCTAACTGAAGTGGTTACACTTTGGCCTACTATGGTAGACGGTTTCTTTGCCAGCCTAGATGATCTGATGTTTTCTCCTGACACGAGAATAACTTTTGATTAATTCACACAGCGTTCCCTGAACTTGGAAATTCGGCCTTCGTTTTTTCAAAAACAAACCGTCTAACAAATTGAACTTTTTCCAAAATAGAACTTGTTGGCACAGAGTAATCTGCTTAAAGTAGAACTATTCTTAGAGAACAAGATTTCTTTTGAAAACTTCCTAATGACAATATTTGGCCTTGTCCTAAAAACGAAACAGTTTAAATATTCTGCTATGGGATAGTCTTGATTTTTTTCTGTACCTTAAAGAGACATTTCATGAATGTAAATTCCATCTTTCATAAATATTAGAATGTATGCTCTCATACTATGATTCATATCGGTTGAGACCTATTTTTCATACAGTTTATACTCATTTCATGTGAAAAAACCTGTCAAATGCAATTTGTATTTTGGGTGGGATTGTAAACACTTGCCTTAGATATGTTCAGTGCTTATACATTTAGTTATTGAACTTAATATCGTGGAGTGGGTGTTGTGTAGGAATCTAGGACCCAAGTGTAATTTTCCCGATTCATGCCCATATATAGGTATAAATTACCCGATCCTTATATAGTCATAGAAATCATTACAATATTTAGAGTGAGCTTATGCAGCCCAAATACGGCATTGCTACTTCCACTAAGTTCCGAGAATCCACAACGATTTCTTGGAAAAAGCCGCCTTCAGCAGTCAGGGACTTCCCCCTGCTTGAATATTGATTTATCCAAGAACTCATGGAGTTTTCAAAGAACTGAGTCTTTGATGACGTTATTATGTCCAATCATACGTCAAACTTGGCACCTTCAAGGTATAAATATGCCTACATTTGCCCAGACAAACACACAGTGGTTTGGAGCAGATCGACTAACTACTTGCCCGAAGCCCTGCAGCAGCAAGTGCTGAAGGAAGCCGACCCACCAGCTGATGCACTGAGAAACACTGTCTTGTCTCCTGCCGAGAAATCCAGCTCCAGTGTTTCCAGGCTACCCCTGCGGGTTGCTGGGGAATCGAGTCCTGAGAGAGTGATACAAGACCTCCTTCATGCTAAAACCAAGGTACGGAGCTGATTAGACCCTTAAGAGAATTCTTGGAATAGATTCTTGGCAAAGAATACTAAACTTAAGCTACACCTCACTTACTTCTTCCCTTGTACTAGACTTAGGTTAGGTACACCGGGGTAGGCGTATTTTAGAAGCACCAGTTGAGTACTTTTAGTTATTTTATCACTATATGTATTATATGTTATTTTATATGGCTTAGAAACCATACCATGCTTTTACAGTACTACTTTATAAAACTTTTTGTATTGTATGCCTTGTACTTTATATTCAGTACTAGCAGCCCGTCCCGATGTTGTCCGGGTATGAATTGCTGCCGGCCAGTAGTATATTGTTTTGTAGGATTTCGTTTTGATAGCATTTCTTATCTGTGACAGGCCTGTGAAACGCTCCGATTCACAGTGCACTGCAGATGCACTTAAGAGTGCGCATTCAGTAGTGTGTGAACTCGAGTTTCCCTACTTTATTTTTCCTTGCAATATTATATAGCGCGAACTTGAAAACATGGCATGAGCACAATTTACATTACAGAAGAACACATTCATTTGTGGTAGGCACGGGGAGACAAAGCGATTTGCCTGGAATCACAGGATGTTGAGCTGATGCCGAGATTCAAACGTAACTCCCCAGCTCTAAAGTTTGCAATTCTAGAACTTGTGGCGGGAGGTGTGTCTAAAAGTGTATGTAGGTGCTGGCCATCAATGAGAGAGACCTGTGCATTTTTCAAATCGGTGGTGAAAAAATATGAGTATGTTGCTGGAGATGTGGGCCGCCGTGCCACCAATGTACTTACCGGGGGAGGGTAAAAACCCATTATTCCGCAACTTTCTTTCCGCATACCATCACTCCGCATACTTTCATTACGAAAGTACCATGACTCCACAATGCCATTATAACGCATGGCATTACATTTTATATGCTTTTACCACGCATACATTTACAACGAAATTCGTTGTAAATGCATGAATGGTAAAAGCATGTTTTTTTTAATGTTTGGATAAGGTAAGTTTGGGTATAGGGGTATATGTTTTGGGGTACTGAGGTATATGTTTTGGGATGTTTGGGTATTTTAAGGGTTCAGATATAGTTTTGGGTTATGGGGTACAGGGGTAGTTTTAGGGTTTAGGGATAGGTATGGGTTTTGGGGTACAGGGGTATTTTTAGGGTTCAGGGTTAGGTTTGGGTTTTGGGGCATAGGGGTATTTTTAGGGTTCAGGGGTAGGTTTGGGTTTTGGGGTACAGGGGTATTTTAAGGGTTCAGTGCTAGGTTTGGGTTTTGGGGTACAGGGGTATTTTAGGGTTCAGGGGTAGGTTTGGGATTTGGGGTACAGAGTTATTTTTATGGTTCATGGCTAAGTTTGGGTTTTGGGGTACAGGGGTATTTTAAGGGTTCAGGGCTAGGTTTGGTTTTGGGGAACAGGGGTATTTTTAGGGTTCAGGGGTAGGTTTAGGTTTTGAGGTACAGGAGTATTTATAGGGTTCAGGGCTAGGTTTGGGTTTTGGGGTACAGGGTATATTTATAGGGTTAAGATGAGTTAGTGTTAAAAGGTGTTGGGGTATTTTAAGGAGTAAGGTTAGGTTATGAGTATGGGGTGCAGGGGTATTTAAAGGGAGCAGGGTGGACACCCGGAGCTGGAATGTACAGAACCTGGGAAGAAAAAACAATGAAATATTGGGCACAATGCTCGCTATTTTTCCCCGTAATCCCACGCCCCGCACACGCCCACGCCCCCAGCACATGCCCACAGCACACGATATGAGACATGGCATGAAGGGCAGAACGTACCACACGCCCCAGTGTTTGTCATGCCCGCAGCACACGCCCACAGCACAACGCAGACACGCCCACAAGGGACTACTTTGCTGGCACGGTTCTTTTACCTTTTAAATGTATATGGTGGGCGTCTGCATAGCCTATGTCCTTGTGCTGCAACTGCCCTTTCCAACGCTGTATTGTGTGTTGTGATTGGTGCTGTGGTTCCTGAGATTACCCGCCTCAAAGGTTTGGGCTCTCTCTTTATTATATTAGTATATATTACGATTGTAGCAGTACATTTCTTATGCCTGAGAAAGAATGCTGTTCAATAAATACTTTTATTGAAAACGCCCGTCTCTCTATTTTCTCAGCACCTCTGGTGAAACGAAGCATGCACGATTGACTGAGTAAAATAGTTATCTATTGTTTCTGCGACTCTAGAGATACGTTTCTTATCCTGGGGAAACAAAGTTGTCATGTTTATGCGGTTGTCAGAAACTAATCCCTTCTTGTGAATTCGAGAAAGTTTCTAGTGACCTCTGAGCTAGCTGGCACTTACAATTAAGTTTAATATATTCGGTAGAGACCTAGTCGACCTCAGTCCTACGTCTAAACTACAGGATATATTATTCCAATGCGCAGAGCCTATTGGGAATATAGGAACTACACTACACTGCAGCAGCGCATTAGGAGAGTGAGGATTGATCAACACGGCACCCCTCTGTCTCCTGATGGGCAGGCGGGTGTCGAGTAGCCCTGCCCCTGCTAAGCCAATCCTGGAGCAGCGCCACTGTATTGGCTGAGAGGGGTGTGATGTGACTGTTCTCAGTTCCTGTTCATAAGCGGTGCAAACGCAAACCCATTCAGGTAAGTTTTCTTTTTGTATTTTTTTTTTGTATTTTTTTTTTCTTTTTTCTTTCCATGTTTTGTTTCCATTTCTGAAGTCTGGGCGGGCCCTGAGCGCCCCACAATTGCGCAATGTCTCTTTTGGCAATCATGTTGCCCAAGGTCACCCACCGAAGCTGCGACACGGAGTAATCATTCGGTTCCCATACGTTCAGCAGGCATCTCCTAGCTTCCGGCATCGATCGCACCCCGGTAACCTCACTCATCACCTCGTGCACACGGGTCCAGAATCGCACTATCTCAGGGCACTCCCAGATGATATGTAAAAAGGTGCCCAGGAGACCACAGCCACGCCGACACAAACCATGCACAGAGAAGCCCATATGCACCAAACGGGGACCAGTGACATACACTCTATGTAGGATTTTAAGTTGCACAAATCTAAGGCGCGCCTGGATGGCCACCTCTTTAGGGGAGGAGATCGCCGCCTGCCAGTCCTCATCGTCCAGCTCCAGCCCATTACCAGTCCAGACCTCTCTAAGTCGAGACAGGAGGTCAGACCTGGAGTTGATTAACTTTTTATAAATAAGCGAAATTGTACTATCAGGAACATGTCCGTCCAGTACCCTGTCCTCAAGCGGGGACGACTCCGGAATCGCCACACCCGAAGGGAAGACCGAGAGCACCGCGTGGCGGATCTGTGCATAGCGAAAGAATTCGCGATCGCTCAAAGCGTACTCGGTTTTCAATTCCTCAAACGTCTTCATTCTCCCCTTAGTCCAAACATCCTCAATCCTGCTGATACCAATCAAGTCCCACCTATCAAACCCCCGGGACTGCCAAAGGGAGCCAAGTCTATCAGAGGCGTACAGGGGGGTGGCACGAGTCAATTTATCAGTCCACCCAAGCGCCATGGAAGCATGTCGCCATACCTGGACGGCCGTCCTAGTGGGGCCCGTCACGTTGCGAGGGGTGAGTTTCGAGTAGAGGGCTCTATTGTAGTCGCCCCCCGGTAGCAACCATTTGTCCATCGCGAAGGCCGGATTCGGCAAAGGGCCATACATGCAATGATTTATTGCCCCCAGTTGAGACGCCCAATAATAGCGACGAATATCAGGCAAAGCAATTCCACCGTCGTACCACGGGAGCGACAATTTAGCAATGGCAATCCGGGGCCTACCCCCCCACACCAGTCGTCTCTGTAAACTCTCGACCTCACGGAAATATGTAGCCGGGACAACGTCAAGCGTGTTTTGCAATGCGTAGAGGAATCGGGGCAGTGACATCATCTTAAACAATGCCGCTCTACCCAGGGGAGAGAGAGGAAGTTTCCCCCAGGCGACCACATCCGCCCGAAGGCGCTGAAGAGGGGGCAGTAAATTACGGTCGAACCGCAGTGCAGGGCTCAGCGAGATAAAAATGCCCAGATATTTAAAGCCATCTTCCACAATCGCGATAGGACAGCCGCTTGGCAGAAGGGGGGCGGTACCCGACAGGACGTATACACAGGACTTTGACCAGTTGAGGACAAGACCTGAGTTTTTGCGGAAGGACGTCAAGACATCAAACAGCACAATGAGGGATTTACGGGGTGATGTAAGATAAAGCAGAATATCATCAGCGTAGAGAGATACACGGTCCTCAAACTCCGAACTCCATCTAATGCCCTTCAGGGACGGTTCCCACCGCAACCAGGCCGCCAGCGGTTCCAAGGCAAGAGCAAACAACAAGGGGGACAGGGGACAGCCCTGTCGCATCCCTCTGCTCAGTGCAAAGGGCGCAGAGACCCGACCATTGACCACCACCTGGGCCATGGGACCGGCGTAGAGCAATTTGACCCATCGAACGAAGTCCGAACCGAAACCAAACTTAGCAAGAACCGCCCACAAATACGGCCATTCTATTGTATCAAACGCCATCGTAGCGTCCAAGGACGCCAAGATGGCAGGCTCACGCAGCGTCTCAGCCCGTGCCAGAACTCCATGCAACCTTCGGAGGTTAAGCGCCGTGTTACGATGCGGTATAAAGCCTGATTGATCAGGGTGAACCAGGTCCCCAATAACGGACGCCAAACGTGTCGCCAGCAGCTTGGCCAGGATTTTAGGTTCCGCATTAATCAACGAAATGGGTCGAAAAGAGGCGCAGCGATCCCGAGGTTTACCATCCTTGTGGATGACAACAATAGTGGCCAGCCTCTGGTCTGGCGGGAGAAACCCCACCTCCAAAGACTCAAGAAACATAGAGCGCAAATGAGGAGCTAGCGAATCCGGGCGCAATTTATATAGCTCAATGGGGAGCCCATTAGGGCCCGAGGCCTTGCCGGATCGGACCGAACGGATAGCGGCGGCAATCTCGTCCACAGTAGGCGGAGCATCCAGAGCATCCCTATCAATATCAGACAATCGGGGAAGTGCAATATCACGCAATAACAGGTGGGAGTCCTGCTCCGATCGATCAGACACCTGGGAGTACACCTCGCGGAAATAATCGGCAAAACATGCGACAATATCAACAGGGTCCGTACAACACTCTCCAATCTCCGCAACAATCAGAGGGACGACACGACTCGCACTCTCCCTCTTATCCAACCAAGCAAGCAGTTTCCCAGCCTTATCACCCACATCATACAGGCGTCCCTGCTGTTCCCGCCCCATTTCCTTAGCAGCTTCAGTGACCAGAGCTCTGTATTCATGTTGTTTCAACTCCAGTAGATGTAATCCCTCAGCGGTAACCCCAGATTCCAAGCCCTCCTCCAGGGCCGTGACCTCCCCCTCAAGTCGAACCGTCTCAGCACGGTTGGCCAACTTCACGCTACCAATCAATGAGAGGGCCTGGCCACGAATGACAGTCTTGTAAGCTTCCCAAAGTACACCAGGGGAGGAAACAGAGCCCACATTTTCCTCAAAATAACAATCGTGTGCTTTAACCAGCTCATCCCTGACCCTGGGGTCCTTCAAATACCAGGGGTTGATCGGGGCCACTCGGCCCGCCGAACCCTGCCGTGCATCAACCACCAGCCAAAGCGGAGAATGGTCCGAGATACCCCGTGCCAGACGTTTAACTTCCCGTATGAGGGATGCATGGGCCGAGGGCAGTAAAACGTGATCTAGCCTTGAGAGACTACCATGAGCACCAGAATGATAGGTATATTGCAACTGTCCCGGGTGAAGCAACCGCCAGCAATCAGTGAGCCCCAACGTCTCCAGGAAGTCGCTCAACCAGGTCTGGGCCCTCGGCAGTTCCCTGGGAGGGTGACGATCAAGCATTCCCGAGACCACCGCATTAAAGTCACCCCCAACCAAAAGCAAACCCTCGGGGAGGCCCAGGATAGGTCCACTCAGATCAGCAAAGGTGGTGGCCTGGAGGCCCGGGGGCACGTAGACAGAAATCAGAATAAGAACCTTCCCCTCCCAGCGCCCCACAATGGCGGCATATCGTCCCTTATCATCCAATATGACATCATCAATGGCCAAGGGGAGGGAGGCCCGAACCAGAATGCCCGCCCCCCTAGAGCCCGAAGTGAAACCCGAGTGCGCCACAAGGCGATAACCACGCCTATTCAAAGCGTAGCACTTGTTGCCGAGCAAATGAGTCTCCTGCAGTAAGACAACATCTGGAGTCAAACGTTTCAGCAATTGTAACACCACCCTCCTCTTAATCCCGTCCCCCAACCCGTTCACGTTCCAACACAATAACCGAAGTCCCCTACCCCCCATCCCCATGCCCAGCCCCTCCCCGGCCCCACACCCAGAGCAACTGCAAAAAACAGGAGAGCGCCTTTCCTTCGCCTTGCAAGTAACAAGAAAATTCAAACAAACAACCCAGCCCCCCCAACAATGTCAAAACAACTATACCCCCCACCCCGCACCCCTGCTGAAGACCAAAGAGCCCCATAAACTCGCAGTGTGCCTGTCGCCCAACCACCCAACTAATCTACGAAAAGAAAACCCAGGAGGAGAAAGGACCCGTCCACCCCCCCACCCACCCCCAAAAAAGAGACTATTACTTGCAAACATTAAGAACACAACATAGCACAGTTCAAACCCAACGGGAAGGGTACGGGGTCAAAGTCAACAGTTACTCTTGCTCCGTCGGGCCACCTTCTGCCCGATCCGACTTGCCAGAGTCCTCAAAAGGTTCATGATCCATAGGCAGCGTGTCAAGCCAGTCACTCACAACCCCAGGATGGTCGAAGAAAAAAGTACGATCCTTATGTACCACCCGCAGACGGGCCGGAAAGAGCATGGCATACTTCATTGACCTTTCCCGGAGTCTCTTCTTGACCCCCTGAAACCCCAGCCTCTGTTTCTGGACCTGTTGTGTAAAGTCCGGATAGAAGCTGACAGTAGAGTTCTCAAAGGCAATGGGACCTGACTGCCGCGAAGCCTGCAGGATAGCGTCTCTGTCCCGGAAATGAAAAATCCTCGCAATGATAGGTCGAGGGTTAGCACCCGATTTAGGTGTGCCGCCGGGGATCCTATGTGCACGTTCGACAGCGAAAAACTTGCTGAGACCCTTGGGCGCCAGGTGGTTCAGCACCAGGTCTTCCACCAATAGGTCCGTCGAGGCAGCAGTCGATGATTCCGGGACCCCAATCAGGCGAATGTTATTGCGCCTGGCACGGCTTTCATAGTCCTCTAGGCGCCCAGAGTAATAATCATTGGCTTTCCTCAGATTCCCAACTTCAGCCTGCAAATCAGAGACGTCGGTGACCAGGCTAGAGGTCATAGGATCCAAGGATTTGACCTTTTCGTTTGTCTTCGCCAAGTCCGCCCTGATCAGATTGACGTCAATCGCCACCGTATCCAGTTTGAGAGTCAAGGCCTCATATTGTTGCCCCAATGAGGCCTTCATACCAGTGATGGCGCCCATGAGATCTCGCAGCGAGGGCTCGTCCTCAATCAATGAGTCCTCCGGCAGTGTCGTCGAGGTTTTAGCTGCTGCTCCCGGCGATCCCTTAGCTTGGGTGTACCGGTCCATAATGTTCGTTTGCAGAGCACTCCCTCGAACGCCTGGTTTAGGCCCGCGCTTCCCACCCTCAGGCTTGGTGGCCATCTTGGATCCTGGACCCGCACGGGTCGCCCGTTGACGGGTAAAAATGGTGACTGCGGTGGCAAATGTAGGACCAAAAGGGCGAAGGTGGTGCCAGTCTCAGATCTGGAAACCGCTACAGATCGGCAGTTGGAACGGAGAGACCAAGGGTGCAGGAGTGTCCGGCCGCCCACGGAGCCGACAAAGTCAGGTTAAGCTCCGGACAGAAATCAAAACCGAAAGCAATCGCCAGCCCACGCAAGTCTGGCAGTCCGTTGTTGTTCACTTACTGAACAGCAAGCGAGACAAGAGAGCGCGGGGCGTCGCCATGGAGCAGGCCTGAAAACTGCGACAGTCTGTAGCTCTGGACCCCGAAGTCCAAAAAAGTTCGTTGAAACAAATAAATGAGCAGTAGAACTGTGCCAATAAACACCCGTCGTCTGAACCAGGATAAAGGACAGGATAGTCGATGGAGGTGGCGAGGGTCCGGGAGCCCTGTGCTCACGCGACCATCTTGGGTGCGCGCGAAGCTCCTCCTCTTTTTATATTTTTTTTAACGCAAATTCCTCCGGCCCCTACCCCTGCGCGACCTCTCTTTATCACCCCAACCCCCACACCCCGCACAACATCTCCTTATCCCCCCCACGTGACCTCTCCTCCCAGTATTGTGACTGCGAGCCATGACTGACAGTGCACACAGTGTGGCTAAGCAGCGCCTCGAAGGATGATGCAGTGGGTTATTATAACGGACACGGGGGACAAAGTGTTCAGAGAGTGGACGTAGAGCTTATGCAGAGAATGCAGTGCACAAAGTGTGGGTGCAATGTAGAGGATGAAGATGCAGAGCACAGAGTGATGCAGTGCAGAGTGTGGAGGGATTTCGGACAGCATAACTGCAGTGCAAGTAGAGTGAGGATGCACTGCACTCAGAGAGGCGTGCAGTGCGCTGAGATAGCGATGCAGTGCACAACGTTATGGCATAGTGTGCATGTGGCATGTGGATGCAGAGCAGAGAGAAAAGAGAGGGAGTGCACAGCCACAAAGTACTATAGGGGCGTTTTCAACATGGTGATGCAACGTGCAGTGTGTGGTGTGCACTGTAGTGCACACATAATAGATGTATTGCAGAGCATAGGGATTCAGTGCCCAGTGAACAAAGAAAATGCAGAGACATTCACTGGGATGCAGCAGCCAGAGCAGGGGCTCTTTGCTGAGAGCACAGTCCACAGAACGACCTCTAGCTACGGAGAGCATAGATGGAGTACATAGAAGCAGCTGAAAGCTGCAGTGAATGTATTGATGTAGAAAGGTCTTCACAGAATGAGGTGAGAAAAGTTGTAGTGACCAGAGTAGGGGAGTGGTATCGAGGGAATAGAGATGTGCACAGACAGTTGAAGTGCAGTGCAAAGAAGTAGCCGAGATAAAATGCAGTGCGAGGGTAGTGTGTGTGTACCTTGGGGCAGATTTATGAAGGCCCTGCGCCGCCGGTGCGTCACTTTTTCCCATGTTAAAAGTGACGCACCGGCGGCGCAAGGCCTTCATAAATCTGCCCCCTTGTGTTTACGAAAGCCACAAAACATGCATTTTTCTAGCACCTTCTGGATGTCGGTGTGCTTAGATTATTGATTATTTAAATTATATGACTTCACAAACAGAAAGGTTGGGTCCCACCCTTTGTGTATGCATTCTAGGCTTATATTTACGTTTTTTGCCTACTAAAGTACGGCGATTGGAGTAGTTATATTACTGAAAATATGTCCACAATAATGTCATAGCAGAACTGTAGCGTGGGCCCCCAGCTCCGTGTGTAGGTCCGAGGCCTGTGTTTACAAGGCATAAAATTTTTTTGTTGAACAGCGCCTGATCGGGACTTTCCTGCTTATGTTACTGAATCCTTAAATAAACTGAGGTGGTTCGTTGCACCATTTTCTTGTTTTATTTTGTTTGTACACTTTGTATCTTTATAAACTGTTGATTTATTTGTTTTGCTTTTATGTTCTATAATAATTTGCATTGGTTTCTAAAGTGCGAATATAATCTCGAAACACCCTTGTATTACAATATTTACTTTCTTTATCTGTGATGTGTGCTTCGGTGCAGGAGAGGCCATACGGGGGAGCGCATCATGGTTGTTGGTGTTTTTATATCTTTGTAGTGGTTTTTATAACATACACAGTAACATAATGGTTTGGTATGTCTTCAAGAGTATCTGCATATGAGTGCACGTGCATGATATGCACTGGAGTGGTACTGGCCACTGGTACCCCTCTTCAGCATTGTTGCACTGTTTATTGCTGACTGTGCTTCTCAGTCTTTATTAAAGGATATATAACACCCAGAAGGATACAATTAGTATTAGCGCTAGTAAATACATAAGACCCGCATCTCTGAGAGTTCCTAGACATAAGCACCTGATTAACCTTCCTGCTTTCTCAAATTTGCTTGAAAATGCACTATTTGTCCACTTTTTTTCAAATTTTGTTCGGGCTCGCTCGCCACTGTGCAGTACAACTATTTATTTTACGCCTCACCACTTTAAAATGTCACCAGCCGCCACTGGAGGCACTTTATACTAATATTCCACAAGATGACACAATCCTTATGATCCAGGGCCTCTTAAAAAAATGGAGAAGAGGATCTTTAATGTCATTCCACCTTTCTTGTTGACTATGTGGAAATAATTTAAAAAAATAATATTTTTCTATTTAAAGAAAACTTTTACAGGCAAATCAAGGGGACCAGCATGGGAGCCACATGTGCTCCCAGTCTGGCATGTCTATATGTATCAAGCTTTGATGAAAAACATATATTTAACGAACTGGAGCCATACTATGAAAACCTGAGTAATTGATCACGGTTCATAGATGACATATTTTTCATTTGGAAGGGCAGTGAAGAAGACCTATTATCATTTATACAATGGCTCAATTGAGATGATGAAAACGTGCGATTTACATCATCCTACAGTAATAAAACGTGTGATTTTTTTAGATATAAAAATTAAGAGCCCGTAGGGTACATTAGCTGTGGAACTTTTCACTAAACCAACCGACCGCAACACAATGTTGCATTTTGAGAGTTATCACCCTGCTAGTCAGAAAAACAACATTCACTTTGGACAGCTCCTTAGGGTCAGAAGAAATCGTACCAATATGCGAGACTCTGAACAACATGCCAAAACTTTACCTAGGAAGTACACAGACAGAGGTTACCCTAAACAAATGATAAAAAAAGCATTTAAACTTGCGAAATACTATAATAGGGAACGTCTGTTTGAACCAAGACAACGAGAAGACAAAGCTGAAAAACAACTTGTCTGTGTGACTAACTTCTCAAGTATTAGCAATAAAATAAAAAATCTGGTAAATAAGAACTGGAATCTACTCAATAATGCGAGTTCTACTCCATTATCGAAACCAATTTTTGCATTCCGAAGAAATAAGACAATAAGAAACCATTTAGTACATACATATCTGTATGCAATAAACAGGAACCAAATGAGCACGATTGATGGTTCATTACCCGCAGGAAATTTTCCTTGCGGTTCTTGTAAAAATTGTACTTCAATTATGAAAGGAACCACAATTACGTACAATGGAATATTGCATCTTCAAAAAAATCAGGTAAACTGTAGAACTAAAAACGTAATTTACTTGATATTATTATGCCCTTGTGTGAAAGCGTATATTTGGAGAAACCTCAAGAGAAATACGAGTGAGGCTAAATGAACATAAATCTGCCATTCGAACTAAGCGACAAAACAAACCCCTGGTAGAACATTGGGTAGAAAAGAAACACCTCATAGGTGATTTAAAATGGTGTATCATTGAGGCAGTAACAATAAATACCAGAGGAGGCGACCTAACTATCAAACTTAAAAAGAGAGAATAGTACTATATGTCAAAATGTAATGCATACAGATGCGGACTGAATAGCAGGGAGGAATGGGAGAGAATTATTTAAGCATCTGACATCGATTCTTTCTGATGAATTTAAACATCTGTCATTATATTTTTTTCTCTCTGAAGAAAGTAAATGGTGAAGTGCTTGTATTTGACATCAATTAATATTTATCAAGGTCTATAGAACCATGACCGAATAGTAAAGAAAAAATAGAAGAATTTACAATTAGTTATCTGGCATGATTTGTAGTATCTATTAAATAGATGGTGTGCATTATATATAATCTATCTCAAGCATTGATCAATTATGTGAACTTTGAAAGAACTATAAATACCAGAAGCGAGATACTCTCTAAGGATATGCCAATATACAACAGTGTACAATATACTAAAAAAGTTGGCACAGTGAAATGTTTTTTTAGTGAGGCATGAAGGATGAGGATTAATATATTTGCCATAATACATAGGCAAAAGATATCAAGAAAAGATGGCTGCCATAGTAGAGCGATATATACACGGCAAAAATAGAGTGAGACAAATGAACGCCCACAGCGCACCCTTGGAAATAAATCAAAAATAGAATGGTAATTATCCTGTTTCAAAATGGCCGTCGTAACAATAGAGATAAATATGCGGGCAAGCGAGGTGATGATGCACGTTTCAAACAGGTACCTGAAAGTGGTATGAAAGCCAGCTTTCTGTAAATGCGATATCTAGGACCCCGTAATAATAATATCGCGTGTTTAAAAATAAATATCGGAGACGAAAACACACATATTGCAAATGGGAATGGAATTCTTTGTTTTAAAACGGCAGAGTTATATAAAGAAAAAAACAAAGATTTAACTGTGAGAATGCAAAATTGAAAAAGATAAATTCGAAGACATAAATAAAAGAAAGTATGTCTAAATTGTTTTTACTCCATTGCAAGATGGCCATCAATATTTTAGCGAGATTTAGCGAGATTGCAGAATATAACACATCTTAATACCAACAAGCAGCTCCTATTAAACAATTAGGAATCAATCATGACTGGTATAAAAGTAGACAAGAAAGGAGCTAACATTTAGATTCAAATTGGCGATCAAGGCGGATGGCTGCACTCTTCTCCCCCAGATTAGTCATTTGGCAGCAGGAATATTAGGGGCAGTCAATGTTTAAGTATGAACTAAAGAGAAGGTATACATTTTAAAACGTAGGTTTGTTTTTAATTTTTAGTTCATGGTCCAAAAAGTGAAAGGACAATCTCCACAATTGAAAGAGAGTGGGAGGAAATATTAAAGGTTTTTTCTTGAGGTGAGATACATCCAACCTTAACATAGTGAAATTGCAATATAGCTGTTAATTAAAATGGAAAGAAACTGTTTTTTAATGTTAAAATAATGATTGCAAAATATTTTTTAGTTCATGAAAGTGAGGAATGAGGACGGATGAAATAAGAGTCATTGAGAGCCAGCCTTGAATTAAGACATCTTTCTTAAAAAAAAGGTATAAAGGTAAGGGATGAATAGGAAAATATGAGGAAAACTTTTTTATAAAAAAAAGATAAAAGAGTTCTAATATATAGTATACTCATTTTGACAAAAAAAATCCCTTTCAGTATATCCAAATCGATTGAAGAAGCAAAGTAGGAATTTACAACAATATAAGATTGCCTTACACAAGATGAATTCATCTTGAAGGTACTAATATTTATAGTTCAACTGTTTTAGAACGAATATTATAAAAAAGTCTTTCTAACAGGCCAAATAATCAATGAATATACCTTGGATAGAAGGTCTGGCATTATGTATGGGCATTGTAAATTACTATTAAACATAATAATGCCATTCAAAGGGTCCAAAATAGTAATATGACTTATTATACATTAATAATAAAAAAACACTTTTTTCCTTTCAGCACTGAACTATTCTTTCAGACACAATCCGCTGAAAGTTTTATTTGAATAGTTGAAGCCAATTGATAAAGGCCTATATCTTTACTAATCCAGGTATGTGAGGGTATTCAGTGACTATTGAGCTGATTAACCAATATTGGATAGAAAGTAATTAGACTGTTAAAATTGATCAAGAACTGGATTAAGGGGTTTGTCTACAGGTTACCAAATAAAATGAATGGAGATGTCATATAAACAGGACTTTACAGACGACATTTATGTACAAGTATACAGATGTTTTGAAGTAATAACAAGATCGGACAAAAACAGTACTGTCCTGATGCACGAATTTTCGAGGTAGTTAGGCAAATGAATTGTTGATGAGTAAAGCGCTTTTTTTGTATTATTAAAACTGTGACGATATAAGCAAGGGGCACATTTTGTGAAATTCAGTAAAAAAGATATCTCATGGTTTAACAAACAAAGGAATGTAAATAGAGGTTGTATTCTAACACAGTGTTTGTATTCTATTTGATTACATTTTTTTTAAAAATCTTGAAAACATTGTCCTGAAGAAGGTGATGATCATTTGTGAACACCGAAACGCCACGTCAACAGCTTGTTAATCTTATTATGTATAATGTGTCTTTTAAATAAAATTGATGATTAATTGTTTTTAAAATATTGTGTTAACTCTTTTTGATATAATAGTTTGCTGACACATGAAATAGGCTGCGACAACATTCCGTTGAATTTGTTTTGAACCATGTAGCACTGTATACAAATTGTTATGTATATTTGGTAACCTGGCAAGATCAGACCTGAAAAAAAGTCTGTAGGTGTATCCAGCCTTGACTGCATTATTGTTTGGGCTTGAAGACATTAGGTTGTTTCCATTTATATTAAATAGGAATAGGGAAGTTTGTTTTGTTAATAGGCAACCTGCGAATGACCAGGGATGCCTGGCTTTTAGAACTTTCCACCCCTACATAAAAGCTGCTGCACAAGGAAGAGAAATATCAGAAGACACTGGATCTGGATTGACAGCATGAGAATGCCCAGGTGGAAGGAGAAGCAACCTGTTTATTTACAGAGATAGACTTTGGGTCTTTGTCTCCAGCTGACACAGATTTGGATGGGGCTCTCTAAGGTCAGTGGCGCTGCCCCCCCTTATGCCTCCTTAGGATCAGTTGAGTGAATTGACCTGCTGGAGGAGCCTGGAAGGCTCCACTGGACCTTCTGTGGGCTGCCCTTTGACTCTGCTCACCAGCAAGTACCAATAAAGATGCCAGAATGCTCTGGGGCTTGGGGAGAGTGACAGGGAGGGTGCTCTTCTGGCTGGCTGTGGAAAGGCGGTGCAGGATGCCATCACCAGCAGAAGAGCACCAGGAGCTAAACAGAGGACAAATATGGTGCCAGGAGTTCTTAAAAACCCAGCTCCCCATAGAAACCACTTGTGATACCAGGGCTGAAGAAAATGCTCCTGTTGACTAGAGCTTGCCACCAAGAGCAAAATGAGTCCCAATTTGTTAAAATAGTTTCAACAAGCAAGAGAAATGCATAGGAAGTCTGACCTCCAGGGAGAAAACAGAAAGGGAAACCAAGCTTGTGGAACTTAATGTCATGCTTTCCAGATTTCCCCCAGGGTGGGCCAGGGCCTGAGGGTCAACACATCTATGTTTATTTACTCTTTCAAGTAAAGGAGCCTGCATGATTCCCTTCCTGGACTCAGTGTGCCCCTGGGGACCATCATCTCCCCAGGGTTGGCACATGGAATTCAGACCCCAGAGACAATATTACCCTGGACCAAGGTATACTATGCAGGGCACTTTGCACACCCCGTGGCCCTTTCAGGGGCGGGGTATGCTGGTCACTGGTCTCCCTGCCCACGCTCTTCATGGTTAGGGAGTCTATATTGCTCTCACTTTGGACAGGGAGCCAGGAGCCGGGTGACGAGTCGCTGGCTCCCACATGACACCAGGACAAATGGGCAATACATCAGAAAGAAAGTATTATGCAAAATATTATTTTTGAGGGAAAACCTAAACTGTTTTAATGAGCAAAATGATATACAACATGCAGAGGGGAAATCCAAACTTGTAGGGAGTGGGCAAATAATAAAAACACACCAGTAAACTTCATGATAAGAAGTCTATAAAGAAAGAGGAGCAAATGAAAAAATGTCCAGAAAGCCAAATATATCAGTCAGAGGGGATGTCTGAGTTAAATGCCTTGATTGGGACCATTCCATTGGTTCTTGGGTTGAATTGCGTCATGCTGCATCGGTTCCGATGAGGAGCTGCGAGGGCTGTGATGGGAGGTGCTGTGCGGATTTGCATAGGACTGCGTCAGTTCCGATGAGGAGCTGCAAGGACTGCAAAGTGCAAAACAGGAGGGATGAAGGCAAAAAATGTTGGGATGTTCCTACAGGGAGGGCCAGGTCCAACAAATATGTCATGATTACCTTTAAAAAACAACAATTAATGCAGGAATAGATGATCCTAAGTACAATGTTTCATTTTAATAGCTATTGGCAAGTTATGGTTACATGATGTTCACTTAAATATTGAGAAAAAGTGGCTGAATTTAGAAAGAAATATTGTTTGTACTCTTTCTTTACCAGTTTTATTGTCTGATTCTCATAGAAATAATTTGGTTGCTTTCCCACGTATACAGATGACAAGATAAGCATTACAAACATTTGATTTCTTATTTCAAACTAATATCGTTTGCTCCAAAATCTCTACTTTGGTGTAACACTCAGTTACATGCTTAGAAACAATATATATTTTTGGAATGGATGGATTAGAGCAGGGATTCTTTACATTAGATATGTAAATTAAAAGTATTTTGTACTTATGAATAGCTGCAAAGATGCTTTTATTTACCATCAGATGAATTCTATAAATATGAGTTTCTGAGTGACTGTATACTAAATGTTTTTCTCATTGCTTCACCAGTGGCTAAAACGCCCAATTTTATATTACTAAGTAATGGTTCTAAAAAATCTGGCTAGCGATGCTGTAAAATATGTAGGAAATGTGACTTGTTTACTGTGTTTACTTTAGCTAATATTCTAACTGGAATGAAGAATTATATTTATATTGATGTGCTGAACAATGGCAAAAGATTTGGTTAGATAATATTTGGGTATATTTCCTAAAGTATATGAATTTTAAGTTTATGCTTCTGGACTCTGGAAAAACTGCATAAACTTAAATTGACTGGCTCCTCAATCAAATCCCAGTTTTGGACAAAAAGTCTGGGAAATAATTATAAAGATAATAAACATTTTTGAGAATATTTATTTTTCTATGATTGTTTTTAAATCAGCAATGCTTACTTCTCCATTCTCTACAATGCAAGTCAAAATTTTAAATCTCCTTATTTTGTCAGCTATTACATCCATTACTTTGAATTGTATAAATAATATTATTATCTACATATTCATCTTGGTCATTGGCCATTTTTTATAGGAAACTTTTTTTTATATATCAAAACTAATGAAGATACCTCCCTCATATAATTTATTTTGGAAACCTTTAGATAATGATAATATAGATAATAACTGATCACAGGTTAGGGTGCGCCTTAGCGTGCGCATACCGCCGTGCTATTTTGGTCCTGATGAATGCCTCGCTAAGGGCGAAAGGAGGCAGAAACATGTTGACCATACATTATTTCCCACACTAGGATGTATCTGATCAACTTAACCAGTTTTTAAACATCCATCACACTGTTTTTAACCTGTGCCTAGTTTTCCATGGATACATTTTTTTGGGATAAAACCAAGGCATTTTTTAATAATTTTTTCACTCACTTTTTCACACTTGTGTCACCAAAAAACTAGCTCCGCTGTAGTCAGGCGTCGTAGCAAACCATTGAGGCACTCTGCCTCTCTGGTGGGAACCCTATGATGAAGCATCTAACCAACTAGGTTGGTGAGTTAGGGTTCTTTTTTAAAAACAAGAGTGACTCCTTTTGCTGGCTCTTCTTCCATTTTTGGCTGCACTCTTTTGTTGTTGATTTGATATTGCCATTAGGGGGACTAAGAGTTGCTCCATTGTCTTCCCTCACTCTCTCGTTGATTAACTATAGTTCTAAGGATAAACACAGTTTTCATGTGGAAAGAAAGCGCCCCGGTTGGAACACAGGGAACAAGGGGCAGGAGGAAGGAGGCGGACACTCTGGAGCTGCCCGTGGAGTGCTTGGAGTTCAATCAATCAATCAATCATAGCACTTGTATCGGGCGCTACTCACCCGGAAGGGTCTCAAGGCGCTTGGGGAAGGGGGCCGCTACTGCTCGAACAGCCAGGTCTTGAGTTGTCTCCTTAAGGCGAGGTGGTCCTGGGTCAGCCGTAGGTGGATGGGGAGGGAGTTCCATGTCTTGGCCGCCAGGTAGGAGAAGGATCTGCCTCCGGCGGTGGCTCTTCGGATGCGTGGTACGGCGGCGAGGGTGAGGCTAGCGGATCGTAGCTGGCGGGTGGGCGTGTGGAAGGTCAGGCGGTCGTTGAGGTACTTGGGGCCCAGGTTGTGGAGAGACTTGTGTGCGTGGGTGAGGAGCCTGAACGTGTTCCTCTTGTTGACGGGGAGCCAGTGCAGATTCCTCAGGTGGCTGGAGATGTTGCTGCGTCGAGGGATGTCTAGGATGAGTCGGGCGGAGGCGTTCTGGATGCGTTGTAGTCTTTTCTGTAGCTTGGCTGTGGTTCCGGCGTAGAGGGCGTTTCCGTAGTCCAGCCGGCTGGTGACGAAGGCCTGGGTGACCGTCTTCCTGGTTTCGATCGGGATCCAGCGGAGCATGCGGAGGGTGTGAAAGCATGAAGAGGAGACGGCGTTGACTTGTCTGGTCATGGAGAGGGAGGAGTCTAGGATGAATCCCAGGTTGCGTGCGTGGTCTGTCGGCTTGGGGGCGGTGCCCAGGGCTGGGGGCCACCAGGAGTCATCCCAGGCGGAGGGTGATGGTCCAAGGATGAGGACTTCCGTCTTGTCTGAGTTCAGTTTCAGGCGGCTGTTCTTCATCCACTCGGTGACGTCTTTCATCCCTTCGTGGAGGCTGGTTCTGGCGGTGTCGGGGTCTCTGGTGAGGGAGAGGATCAGCTGGGTGTCATCGGCATAGGAGATGATGTTGAGGTTGTGTTGGCGTGCGATGGCCGCGGGATGGGGCGGAAGTTCATGAGGTCGGTGGGGTCCGCTGTTGGTTTCTTCAGTAGGGCGCTGAGCTCGGCATGCTTCCAGCTCTCTGGGAAGGTGGCGGTGTCGAAGGAGGTGTTGATGACGTCTCGGAGTTGGGGTGCGATAGTGGAGTCGGCCTTGTTGAAGATGTGGTGGGGGCAGGGGTCAGTCAGGGATCCGGAGTGGATGGTGTTCATCGTGCGGGCTGTGTCTTCGGTGGTCACTGCGGTCCAGGTGCGGAGGGTGGCAGTGGGGTGCGTTGGTTCGACGGTAGGGTGCGAGGATGGTGTGTCGAAGCTGTTGTGGATGTCGGCAATCTTGCGGTGGAAGAAGGAGGTGAGGGAGTCGCAGAGATCTTGTGAGGGGGTGATGTTGTTGTTGCCGGTGCTGGAGTTGGAGAACTCCTTGACGATGCTGAAGAGTTCTTTGCTGTCGTGGGCGCTGTTGTCCAGTCGATCCTTCAGAGATCTCTTCTTGGTGGTGCGGATGAGCTGGCGGTGCTTGCAGGTCGCGTGTTTGAGGGCATGTTGTCGGTGGTCCGGTCGAGGAGCCAGGCTTTCTCGAGGGTGCGGCAGGTCTTCTTGGAGTCCTTGAGTTCTTCGGTGAACCAGGGGGCCTTCTTGCTTCTGGGTTTGCTGGGGGGGGTTCCTCAGTGGTGCGAGGTCGTCGGCGCAGGAGGTCAGCCATTGCGTGAAGTTGCGGGCTGCTTTGTTGGGGTCCGGTGTGCTGGTAGGTGGGTTCTGGCTGAGGGAGGCGGTGAGCTGGTCGGCGGTGATCTTGCTCCAGCTCCTGTGCGGAACCTGTTGCGGGTGGTGGTGGGTGGTGGTTTTTCTGAAGCTGAAGTGGACGCAGCTGTGGTCGGTCCAGTGGAGTCCTGCACTGGGCAACGCCCCCCAGTGGCCTGCTCACCTTCGAGCGCTTCGTGCATGCACTTCAAATCTTGCTTTCCAAGTCCAAACTTCTAAATTGGGGGGCAGCGATGAGAATAAAGGGAGGCCGGGCCCACTGGGTGTTAAACAGAGCAAGATGGAGCACGGGGAGGTCATCCAGCGGCTGACAGAGGAGCCCAAGAGGGCGTGAAGAAGTCCCCTCCTCTAGGGGGGTGATACATGAATGGCTGCTCTCAACTAGTGCACCTGGTAGGCAGACAAGCCTCCTAGCCTGCGGAAGGTGGGGCCCCTGCAGCAACGGCCTCACCCAGGCTGAAAGGGCCCATTTTTTAACCAGAACGGAGCCACAGGTAATGACAGAGGCATTTGTTTGAGCCTCATTGTTATATTGTACTAACTTGTATTATTCTAGACTGTGTCATGGTACTCATGATGTACCTGCATTCTATACTTGGTCATCATACAGTAGACAGTGACTGTTTAACCAGCTGCGTCTGGTAGGGATCATCCCGTGTTTCTCCTGACAATAATTACTTCAAGAAACCATCCAATCCCAATCTTGTTATTTACAACACTCATGTATAGTGTTGCGATCCACATCTCTCTCGTCATTCTTAAATTTATAACCCGTGCGAGAAACAGTGGACATGTCGTCCCCTGCACAACAATTGACACAGTTCTACTGTTTCATTCTTGTTTTACAATGATATTGCAGTTTTACTATGTGTCGTCTCCACTTTCAAACGAGTGCATGTTTCCTCTGCATTTTCATGACATGAGTGGTCCCTCTGCAGTGCATGTAGAAGACCACCCATGCCCGCCAGGAGCTCTTGACTGCCCCACTGTGTCGAGTATGCAGTCCCATTCTCAAGGCTTGGAATTCACCAAAGCACTTGGAGGAAAGGTTTCCCTCTCTTAGGTTTACAAATGCATGCTAAGGCTTAGTTTAATTTGCCAAGGGAGGAGATTTGACCAATTAATCAATCCAGGACTTTGAGTGGGTCAAGTCCTGCCAGGGATCAGCACCGGCTGTTTTTAAAAGCACCCTTCCTATCATATGCTGTAACGATGCTATTATTGCCAAGGGCGAAGAAACACACAAGCATGTGCTCGAACCTACGTGGTCAACACAGCAGCTGGGTAATGTTCTGGACTCACAAAAGTGAAACATTGATGGTACACTAAAAATGCACTGTGATCTTTGCAGCTAAGCACACCTATATGGTGCGTCACCTCAATGTCCTATTATCCATTCAAAGTGGTACATTGTGGCAGGCTTTATAGTTAGACTTTAGGCATGGGCATTACACCCACCCTCGCAAGTCCAAGTGCTCGGCACAGCAAAATAGTTTGTGGTGCTGCGATGCGCCATTTTATTGTAAGTATGCCCCCTAATTTCTTACCACCGCATGTACATCTACACCAACAATGTTCCTTCCTGTGCGTGTATCTGAACAGCATGTCGGGTAGCAGATCAGACAAATAATTCAGATCAACTGTTATGCTTGGCTGGGCTCTGGGGGAACCACTGCAGGTAATGCACACACTGCCCACATAACATTTAATTATACAAACAGAAGTAATATCAGCAGAAAAATCTGACCTTTAGAAGGACAAGCATGACATTTAAAAACAAATTCGCTTGCCTCATACACCTTACGTATTAAACTGATCAATGAGTAGCTCCACATCTATTGGAGAAATGATTCTGTAAGTATATCATCAACATAACATTTCCAAATTCTGTACATAGTCTAGTGCTGGAACAGGAAACAATGTACTAAAGTTATGATGCATTCATCTAACTGTGTTGGGTTTCTTTGCACTGTGTGCCTCTTACCTAGAAGAATGTATTACATGCGCATCCTTTAAATATCTCTTTTGGAGCCCAAGGCTGCACTGAAGAACAAAGAGCAACTTAACATTTAGAGGGAGGAGGGTTTTAAAACTCATTGATGAGTTCCCTCCGCAGCTTTGGCAAAGGTTACATATTCTTAGCAGCAGTCGCCAAGACGCTTGCTTTTGAAACCATAATTTCGACAAAAAAGTAATACACTGGCATTAAAAAGCCCTGAGTCAGCCATGAGAATCCTCTGGCTGCATCACTGCGGTGATGGTAATGCACTGTGCAGAGGTAATAATCACGGAAATGAAATGTGTGAATGTCAGATAACACTTTATCATTGCTGAATACTAATAACAGTAATTGTCAGAGTAAATTGTATTGATATTAAATGTTTTGAGTGCCTACCTTTCAATTATAGTCGTGTATTCAGACAAGACATGGCATTTCAGTCAATCTCATAAAAAAACAGCTTTCATTACAGTTTATCTCTGGCTGGAGCTTCTCGAAAGGGATGTGCACGGGCTGCCCAAGATGGAAGCTAGAGAAGAGACTCCGCCATGCCTTCTCCATACCATAGCAAGGTTACTTTTTTGAGCAAGTCCGGCCTTTAGCATGGGTGAGCTAGGCGCATGCGCGGGTCGCCGGCATTCAGGGGGGCGCAGGGAACTGATTATGGTTAATCTGGTTATGCCGCTGTCTCCCTCTGACCTGGTTTGTACCAAAGAACAATAATTATTCCCGTAGGTCTGCAGCTCATATTCATATGTCAGTGAATGTCCTCATCTATCCTTTACCTCCCATTTATTAACCCACTTCACAGAGGTTGAGGAAGACCGAAAAAAATGCACCACCCTCATCCTAAGAATGTGAAACATACAAGCAAGTTCAAATACATGCAAGGAGTGCTGTCCACTCAGTGTCTGAGGTATTTAGTTAAAGGTCAGTGCACTACAATTTGGAGACTGCAGGTGCTGTTCTAAGGGTGATTCTGGTGAGGCAGGCGGCGGCGGCTACCAGTTACAAAATATGGTGAGGCGCAATGGCGCCAAACTCACCATAAATGCTGCACTTCTCCCCACCGTTAATCGAGCAGGAACGGAAGGACTTCGTGCCTGCTCAGTGGAACGCGAATCCAACCAATCTTGGAGCTGCTCTCATCAACATGAGAGCAGCTCCAGGATTGGTGGGAGCCGGCTAACCCAGGGCTCATTTTGAAGCTGGGACCTTCCCCAGCTGTTTCACATCCCTGAGATTGCTAGGTCTACAGTGAGCATGTCAGGCTGACCATAGGTAGCCAGCCAGCCAACTCGACATGCGCACTGAAAGGGGCAGCAGTAATCCTGCAATAGTGGGATCCAGCCCGCCCCTGCCTCACGCTGTACACAGCTGTAGCTGGTGGCAAAATAAAATGCAATTATTATGCCCCTTTATTTATGTGTGTTTGCCTGCTGCACTTGCAGCAGGCAGGTGCCGCTCCTCAGCTCTTGTGGTGGAGCCAGCGGAGTAGGCAGGGGAGGGGACGGGAGGAATGAGAGTTGTACCAGAGTCTCATCTTCATCCCAAATAGAGGGCAGGTGAAGTATTTCTTCATGAAGAGGGGTGCCAAACTTTGTTTTGTTTTTAGTAAAATCCTAAAGGAGTGGTTCTGCATAATCTATTTGTGAAACTATGAAGGGTAAGACAGACTCGGAAAGGAATGCAGTTTTTTCTGAATTTATAAGCAACAGTGAGTTTGAAGAATGTGTTCACTGCGACATCCGTAGAACAGACTGGTCTGAGTTACATAAGCATCGCACTAACCTACAACCTCAATTGAACCAGCCGCGTACCATTGTTCGTTGAAAGCTCCTGAGGTCAGAACTTCTCTTTTGGTCCCGTTCTGAGTGAAGTACAGTGTGAGAAAAGAACTGCCACCTGCCTGAATTTTACGTATGGATAGTATTCTAGTTGAGTATAACACACATGCAGAGGACAGAGTGCGCTGCTTTCTCTAGCCCTCTGACATAGTCATACACAATCAATCAATCAATCGACAACATTTGTAAAGCGCACTACTCACCCATGAGGGTCCCCAGCACTGGGGGGGAGAGCGGTACTGGTACTCCTTGAACAGCCAGGTCTTGATGAGTCTCCTAAAGGTCAGCAGGTCATGGGTCTGCCGAAGGTGGATGGGGAGGGTGTTCCATGTCTTGGCGGTGAGGTGGGAGAATGATCTGGTGCTGGTGTTCGCTCTTTGGATGCGGGAGATGGTGGCAAGGGTGAGGTCAGCGGATCTGAGCTGGCGGTTTGGGGGTGTAGAAGGTGAGTCTGTTGAGGTATGCTGGTCCGGCATTGTGGAGTGCTTTGTGTGCATGAGTGAGAAGCTTGAAGGTGATCCTTTTGCTGGTTGGCAGGCAGTGCAGTTCTCTCAAGTGCGGTGTGATGTTGCTGTGCTGGGGGATGTCAAGGATGAGGTGTGCAGAGGCGTTCTGTATGCGTTGTAGTCGATTCAGGAGTTTGGTCGATGTTCCTGCGTAGAGGGCGTTGTCGTAGTCCAACCTGCTGCTGACGAGAGCCTGGGTGACCGTCCTTCAGGTTTCGGTGGGGATCCATCTGTTGATTTTGCGGAGCATGCGGAGGGTGTTGAAGCAAGAGGATGAAATGGCGTTGACTTGCTTGGTCATGGATAGCGATGAGTCGATGATGAACCCCAGGTTGCGTGCGTGGTCAGGGGGCATCGGTGCAGCTCCTAGTGCGGCCGGCCACCAGGTGGAGGGGTGGAGCCGAGGATGAGGACCTCCATCTTGTCCGAGTTCAGTTTCAGGCGGCTGTTCTTCATCCATTCGGCGACGGCCTTCTTTCATTCGTGGAGGTTGGTTTTGGCAGTGGTAAGGTCCTTGGTGAGGGAGAGGATCAGCTGGGTGTCGTTGGCGTATGAGATGATGTTGAGGTTGTGCAATCGGGCTATGTGAGCTAGCAATGCCATGTAGATGTTGAAGAGTGTCGGGCTGAGGGATGATCCTTCCTTGGGGTATGCCGCAGATGATCTTAGAGGCTTTAGATCGGAATAGCGGGAGGCGGACACTCTGGGTTCTGCCGGTTAGGAAGGAGGTGGTCCATTCCAGGGCCTTGTCGAGGATCCCTGCGTTGTGGAGGTGTGTGCGTAGGGTTTGGTGGCAGACGATGTCATAGGCGGCTGAGAGGTCCAGGAGGATGAGGGCTGCGGTTTCTCCGTTGTCCAGCAGGGACCTGATGTCGTCTGTGGCGGCGATGAGGGCAGATTCAGTGCTGTGGTTGCTGTGGAACACAGGCACCTGGCATGCTGCTGGTTGGCATTACATCAATTGACAAGACAGCTCAAGATTTATAGATAGATACAGTCCATGCCCATGTGTTCATAATTAAAAATAAATGCATTTTAATGCACATGGTTCTAAGGCCACTCTCACCACAAACGCAGTCTGCCTGTTTGTGCTGCACGGTGTGAGATGCAATGGAACAACAGGCACTGTGGTTTACAACAGGGTCAACATCCCACTGAATCTTAAGGCCTTCTGCTGCAACTTAGAGGCAGGAATGATAGCATCAAAAATGCAATTCCAAATCATCCACAGTACAGTTGGTATCATGTGGCTTTCCCCCATCCTCTATGAATCAAGGCCTTTGGTCCACTACCGTGCAAACTAACTTTACATGACACACGTGCGCTAATTTCAGAATGCTGTATTACACAATTTGCATCCTGTCGTTCCCTATTCGGATGATGCTCCCTTAGTGCCACTTTGTGTAATACATGAAGGAATGCAGAATTGCTACTGGCATAACACAGCTTTATTTTGGTTGAAAATGATAACCACCAATTTGCTATGGTTATTGTGATATCCAGGTAGACGGAGTCTATTTTGCTTCAGCAGTACTTTTGGAGGGGGGTCATAGAATCTACAGGTGCTGCAGGCAGTAAGAATGCTTGTTCACTGCTCAGGGCTGTTTGGAAGATAGTTGCCACGGTCCGCTAGGTGCTGCACAGCTATTCATACTGGGTTGATTATGAGAAAGAGGTTTCAAAATTTGCAAGAAAATAGCACTGGTTATAATACAATGTGCAATCTTTGATTAAAATAATGCATTTATAATGCTTAAGCTCCTATTCACTTGCTCTAGTCCTCAAATGACTAAATCAACGCTGCTTGAAAAACAAGCTTAAGTAGAAAATGCTAAATACGCATAAAAAGTTTGATTCTTGACCTCTCCATGAACATGTTTTTTCATAATAAAATATATAATTTCGAGTATTTCCAGAAAATATTTCTCTATATACAAAGACCACTGTTGACTCATGATTCATTTTTGCCGTTTAATGGGGCAATGAAGAGTTCATATATTGAAATGAAAAATTTCAAACGTGAACTTGAATTTCTAACCCACTTTTTCCCAAAATCAATGGCCTTTCTGCAAAATGTTTTCTTTTTCAATAATACGGATGTTTTGACTTCTACATAGATAATTGTTTGGAAACTTGATTTTTGGAGGTTAAAAATGTAGTAAGTATGTGAGAAAGTAGGCCTGAATAAGAAACTTCACTTGAGAACATAACCGCAATAATTTTGTTGTAAATGTAACAGTGCAATCTGTGGACTATTGTATTCCTTTGAGAAGACGAGGAGAGTTTCTTCTCCCAGAGAGCATTGGACACTGATTGGCTGACAGGGGATGAGAAGAGCAACATGTTGCACAGCTTCGCAAAATGTAATGTCTAAAATAGTCCATGTTTCTAGAGTAGGCACCCACTACCACTCTTCCACTTTCCTACCCATTTTTTCATACCATTTTTCCCAGACTGAATAAAGACTCTACGAGTTTCTCCAACCTCTCTGTATGAAAAGTTATGCTTTGATATTTTGATCTTTTGGGATGATTTAAATGATAAAGTTTCATGCTTTATTCACTCTCTCAAACTAGAACTCTTTATGGGTTCTGACTAACTTCATTTTACTTGATTCTTAAAATAGGGATTCTTTCTTTTATGGAACATCCTTCAATGCATTTATCATATAATTAACCAATATTGATTTTATATTTCTGTCATATATTGACTATTGAGAATAATTTGAATTTAACTTGTGATTTGCAATACAGATGATCTACTAAAAAGATGTATAGTAAAACCTTTTAACTCATATACAAAACTCATGATTGACTGAAAATAGATTAATTATTGTGATTTTTTATTTATGTGATGTTCAACTCTCTTCTTCTCTAAAATAACAGAAAACATCCATTGCATCAGAAGTGAGCGGCAGGGGTTATCACTGATGCTGGTAAACCAGGACTTTTAATCCTTGTTTCCGCTCCGGCAAACTTGGCAGCAGGAGCATGATTTACGTTATGAAAAGAAGAGCTGTAAATAATTTCCCTGAATTTGCAGCACTGCAAGGAGCAATAACAGTGGAGAGCCCATGCATGACATGAACCCGATTCCCACACGCATCCTCAACGGTTTGCATTCATTTTGGTTTTATTTTGATTTGATAAATACGAGCTCATTTGGAGGTTTTACTGTCAGACCCACCCTTGATGATTGAAAGGGTGATCGATGGATTGGTCTTATTGGAAGCACGGGAGCGCTTTAGTTGAGCGTATGAATAAAGAGTCCTGATGAAGCCGGTATGACTATGAAACATGTGTTGGCTATTGTGATGCTGGATGGAAAAAGCTGATTGAAATAATAAAGCAACTTGTGGAGAACAAGACAGAAAGAACAAAACACCATTTGAAGACTTCTTCTTTATTGAAATCTGTTGCATAAATGTTTTGTGTATACCATTTAGGTTAATCTAGCTATGCAGCTGCTCAATGGAATGAAGAACAGCAAAGATGAAGAAACGCTATAGTCAAAGGGATAAGACTGTATCCAGCAATTACTTTGAAAAACCTGAGAAGCAGAAAAAGAATAAGACACAGGGAAAAGATGATGAAGGTGCTGCAAAGAAATCAGATACTGAGAGTGACTCAGGGAATGAAATTTTGGATGCTTTGTTAGCCACGAGTCCACCATGATAAGTGGCCCCTGTAACAAATGTTAAGGGTTGCTCAATCATTGAGAGAAGGGAGAAGGACTGTCCTTTTGACACCAACAACATAGGGTGAGACTACACTATTTGAGGATGGGATTTTCTTCCCCATGGTTTGAAGAAATGGCAAAGAATAAAAAGAAAGAAAGTCAGGTTCTCACTACACAGCAAACAGAGAAGGAGACACCATTAAATGTCCCGAAATTAAAAATAGAATTAGAAGAAGAAGTTATAAGAGGATGTTTAGAACTAGAACAAGTGAATCAATATCAAGAAAAGAAGCTGATGTATTTGTGTAAAAAAATTACTAGATTTGCAGCAGTTACACATGATAAATTGACATTATTTGCCAGAAAATATGAAGTTGATCTCTCAAAAATAGTCCCATTTCAGAAAAGCTTTAGGGTACAATTGGATGATAAAGCTATTGAGACACTACGTTCTTCAGGAAAGCGATTACACATAAGTGAATTAGTAAAATGCATTTGTAAAGGGAACTAATTAGATAAATTAGAGAGCAAATGGGCAAAGAAGAATGAAAAGAACAAGAAACTGTTGCAGGGATTCTGCACATACAAAGAACTATGCGCAGGATTATGGGACCTCGGTGTATAGGGGCTAAACCTTCCTACCACCTTAGTGCCCACAAGCCTAGGATCCACTAGCTATAGTCACTAGCTCTCCTACTCACAAATGAAGAAACCAATGATTAGACACCCCAGAGCACAACACTCCCGGATCTCTCAGGAATCGCGATACCAAGACACACCTTTGTGCTCACACTCTCGTACTTGTCCACAATAAGATCTGACAGAGACACGAAAATAGTTTAAAATATTTATTTTAACTTACGTGCTCTAAAATGCAGTATATGAGCCACAACCAGCAGCAAAATGCATAATATCAATACAGGTAGCATTGCAGCAAGGCCATATATCATAAAGGGGGATGATACCTTATAAAGACAGTGGATAAAGGACTCCAAGGCCTAACCACCCTCCCCTTGACATGCAGAAGTATTATTATATAATAGAAGATCTCTGGGCTTTGTCAGCAGACCCCATACCTCAGGCCATACATCGTATTTCTACATCACAGGTGCGGGTTGCCCTTCTCCCTGGAAAGGTCCCTCTACAAGTGCATGCTACCCAAACATGCATCCCAAAAATATCAAAGTGCAAGTCTCCAGCAAAAACAGCTGCATTGGTATATTTTGTCTAAGTGCTAGGGCCTGACCAGACCAGAATAACAAGAAGCAGTGTTTATCAACCTTGCTCACAAAGTTCAGATTAAACTCCAGGAACAGGCAGAGAACGAACACAGCAGTGAGTTCTCATGTGAAAGGCATAAACAGAGTCTCGCAAAAAAAAAAAGATATGTAGTGTTGTGCGCAAAAGCAGCATAATGGCTACCGGGCTCATGCTAACTTTAAGATGTTGACAATGTCCCTAGGGACCACGTGACAAAACAGCCAAAGGAAGATGAAACAAATAATAAACTACCGACAAGTCCCCAGATGAAGGAGAAGCTTCGGCTTCTCCATTGAGAGAAATGCCAGGAGGAGCATATGTTCATGCACCTTGGAGTAGGGGAGATCCTGCTGCATTTACAAATAAAATTCCAAAATTGAGAGACAAGCCTGTACAGTGAAACACACAAGTTGACAGATTTGTTAAGATTTCAAAAGTGCTATGGATTGATTTGAATACATGCTTTGGCATTGTGGCACTGAATGATTTGTGGGCTAAATGTAAAGTTGCTGTACAATGGCTGTGTGCAGAGCCAACATGAGATGCTCTCACTAATGCACCATCTCTTGCAGTCATGAAGAAATATGAAGCAGCAATTACAGTTCTGTAAGCCAAGGTTCCTCCAAAGGATATTGATTGGGTAAGGATTAAAAAAAACTCACAAGAGCCAAAAGAATCAGTGCATGATTACTATGAGGTGTTTCAACACCACAGTGGAAGGGAATATCGTGAGTTGAGTGATGTGGGAATATCTGTGTCTCATTTTGTTATTGGTTTTAGGCCAGAGATCAGTATGCACATACAATAGAGTGTTATTTACTGGCAGACACAATTATTGGATGAGAGTCTGAGGTATGCATAGCAATGCAGTGATTGACATGAGATGGAACAGAACATTTTAGGAGAAATTCATGTTGGCCAAGAAGAAGTTTGCTCAGAAAGGTTTTCAGAATCAGTCATTTGGAGGACATCAGGCTGGAATGCAAGGTTTTGTAATCCATACTCAAAATGTTCAAGAAGGATTTGGTGTTTCACAAGGTATCGTTAGAGGTGTTCTGGCTGATCCGAATTCTTGTGTGAATTTTGCAGCGCTGAAGAAAATTACCCCTTGTCACCTCTGTAATAAAATCAGGCATTGGAAGAGGGGGTTGTAAACTTAATTCAGGTAGAATAAGTGGAAATGGTCAAATGCAAGGAGGAAATCAGATGCAGATACAGAATGTACCAGTTCAGCAGATGCAAGCACCAATGCAGAACAGGTTCTAATGATGCAGGTTCTGCAATCCCAGATGGTCCCACAGAATATGGGAAATCCTATATTTAATATTAAACAATTTCAGAATCATAACACTATTTTAACAGTTCCAAATGATGCATAGTGACAGTTTTGGCTCCAACATTCCCCAATGACGGTGCCTAGGGGGGGAGAAGATTGCGTGCTTGACATAGTCTTGACAATAGACTGGAGTGGACCATTTGTGGAAGGAGAAGTAAATGGCCGCCAAATGTCATTTTTGATTAACACCAGTGCTACCCGATCCACTGTTAGAACAGCAGACGTCCCAGACCTAACCCACTCGGGAAAAAAGATCTAAATTGTAGGAGTTTCAAATAAACAAATTACCACCCCAGTTTCAGAAAAGGTCCCTTTAAAAATTGGTTCATTTAAAGAAAATCATCAATTTGTTGACTCCAGTTCTGTAAACCTGTTAGGGACGGATCTATTGTGCAAGTTAATTTGCACTATTTACTGTAGAACGGATGGTGTCAAATTTCAAACACATAATGAGAATGTAGAATTCAAAATGGCCCGACAAAACACCACTGTAGATTATATCCGGTGAGGACAGTGGAAGAATTGCCTCCTGATCTAAAAGAAAGCTTGAACCCAGAAGTATAGGATTTTACAGAAAACTATATCAAACTGATTAAAGGTGCAAAACCTGTCCAAGTTACAGTGAAACCTAAAGTTGTGTATCTTAGAACACCACTAACCAATTTGAGCCCAGAAAAAACTGCAAAAATAGCTCCAGTATTCCAAGACATGTTAAGGAAAGGGATTTTAGGAGAAATTGTCGCAAGCCCTTGCAACTCTCTGATCATAGGTTTACAGAAGCCCAAAGGTAAAAGTCAGATTGTGCAGGGCCTCCAAAAGATTAATACTATTGTTGTACTATGTTGTCCCGTAGTACCAAATTCAGCCACCATACCTTTCCAGATTCCATGCACTGCAGAATGGTTCACTGTTGTCTACTTGTGTCAGGCATACTTCTCTGTCCCTTTGCATGAGGACAGTCAGTTATTCTGAGAGAGAGTTTTGGCATGGTGCCAAGTTCCACAGGGGTATACAGAGAGTCTGTCCATTCTCAATCTGATCTTGAAAAATAATCTTGAGTCTCTACAGATGCCCTACAGTTCAGTTATTGTGAAATACATTGATGGCCTGCTTGAGGCATCAGATACAAGAGACGATTATAAACAAGATACGATTGCACTTTTAAATAACCTGGCCGAAAATGGACATAGAGTGTCACCAGGTATGCTGCAATACTGCCAGAAAGAGGTCCACTACTTGTACTTATATAACTGAGAAAGGAGCAAGAAAAGTGTCACCCAAGAGAGCTGAGACAATCTTACAAATTAACCCGCCCAGAACACAGAGAACAGTCAGAATGTTTTGGGGAATAGTTTGCTATTGTACAAAGTGGATAACAAACTTTCCCCTAGTGGCTAATTCTTTACCGAGGCTGACACACAAAGATGTGCCTGATCTACTTTTGTAGGACAATGAGTGCTTAAAAGCATTCCTATAGCTTAGAGAAAGTCTATGTTGTGCCCTGGCCTAGGAATGCCTGTTTATAGTAAGATGTTTACATTGTCTTGCAGTGAGAGGGAGGGCTGTGCTCTTAGTGCATGGAGATGCAAGAAGACCTGTGGCTTATTTTTCGCCTACCCATGACCCTGTAGCCGCAGGACTGCCTGGCTGCCTTAAATCGGTAGCAACGGTTGGAGTGAACATCGAGAGGAGTGAGAACATATTGATGGGATACCCTTTAACTGGTGTGGCCCGCCAGTATGTTGAGATTTTGCCTAGCATATCTAAAACCCAGTACATGACTAACAGTAGGTTCACCAAATACAAACAACCGATTTTGACAGCACACAATATAATCTTAAAGCATTACCAATTTCCAAATCTATCAATCCTAATGCCTGCGAATAAAGATTTTAATGTAGATGAAGTTAAGCATGATTGTCTAGATGGCACGGACGTATGCACCAAGCCAAAGCCAGACATAAAAGAATAACCTTTTTTTGAGCCTGACTACATAATTTTTGTGGATGGCTCCTGTCTACGAAACAATTAAGGTACTGTGAGAGCGACTTATGCTGTCTGTACAACTTGAGAGGCTGTAGAAGCTTCCTGGCTTCAATGTGTAACCTCCGCACAAGTTGTAGAATGAATCGTTCTTCCAACAGGTTGCAGTTTAACAGCCCAATTGAGAGTGACTATATGGCTTTGGTGTTGTCCATGATTTTGGACAATTATGGTCGCAAAGAGGTTTCATGACCTCATGCAGAACCCCAAAACAGAATGGAGAACATATGAGAAAAGAACTTGAGGCTCTGGAGAAACCAGCAGAAATTGCAGTTGTTAAATGTGCACTTCAGAGGAGTAACAATGGATATGTCAATGTTGGAAACAGAGTTGCTGATGAATTTGCATGGTATTGTGCACTTATGGGTTGCACATTTAACAGGGTTTATCCAAATGAATCTAAAGAGGACTCTCTTTTCTCGATGTTGCCAGTGGTTGATTCAGGGGATGAGCTTAAATAATTGCATGAAGATGTTTTAGGGGCGAAGTGAGAAAATTACAAATGACATTTGGATGTCAGCAGATGGAAGACCAGTATTGACAAATAGTTTGTTGTTTCCCATGGCACAATATGTCCATGGATCAACACATTTAGGAAAGAGATGCAATGGTGAGAATATTCAGACAGAATTGGTTCACTACCAATTTAGGATGATTACAGAAGAATTGTGCCATTGATATGTGACATGTCAACAGATGAACTTGGGGGAAAAGAACACCAGTAACACTAAGTCATATAGGGAGATCAGGTGGACCCTTTAACAGAATGCAGTTGGAATTTATCGAGATGCCTGTTCGTAACTGGTTGAAATACGTCCTGGTTATACTGTGTACTTTCTCTCTATGGGTGGAAGCCTACCCAACAAGGAGACATGACTGTCTCACTGTAGCTAAACTGTTGTTGAGGGAGTTGATATAAAGGTACGCATTACTGGTTTCTCTGGATTCAGATCATGCGACACATCAAATAATGAGGTCCTTAAAAAGATTTGTGCGGCATTACAGATTTAGCAGAGATTACAATGAACCTATTGACCTGTAGATTGCTGAACAGCTAAACGGAACCATTAAGTCCCGATTAACAAATGATTGTTCTCCTACATCAATGAAATGGCCAGATTCTTTCTTTGGTGTGGATGATTTTCCGAAACATTCCTGATAGTAAAACTGAGTTCTCCCCTCATGAAATCTTGATGGGGTGTGCAATATGGCTGCCTGCTGTACCAGAAAATTCATTTCTAAATATCACAGATGATATGATGCTCAACTACTACAAAGGTTTGTTTGATGTGGTGCATTCTGTCTCTCACCAGGTTGAAGCTGTCACCTTAAGTCCGAATTCAGAACAGTGCCACAAACTCAGTCTTGGAGTCTGGGTGTTGGTAAACAAGCATGTTCCGAAGTTGGGCTTGGAACCGAAATGGACAGGCCTCTATCAGGTGATCCTCCTAAAAAATATTGCTGTCAAATGTGCCTGAATACCAAACTGGGTGCATGTGTTGCATACCCATAGATTAAGAAATTCATACGAAGAAACAGTGTTCTATGAGCCGGAATGAAGAGCACTAATGACAGAACTGTCCCAAATTGGACAATTGCAAGGGCCAATACAGCCAGAGGCACAACAGTAAGAAAGAGAGCGGGTGAAGAATGATAAACAATCAAACTAATCCAGGTATCCATGATTTCTCAAAGTGGCATTAAAGTCTCTGAAGCAGAAGAAGAGATAAGGTCTCAACCTGAGATAACAGTTGAGAGAGCACTAATACAAGCATACAATCTGGTGAAGGAACAAGTACTAGAACAAGTAAGACTCACCAACAGTACTGAAAAGCCACAGCATTTTGGTAATAAGAAATTTAGGGGCAGATTTATGAAGGCCTTGCGCCGCCGGTTCGTCACTTTATTTGACGCAACGGCGGCGCAAACAATGCGCCCTATTTACAACGTGATGCATCTAGGAGATGCGTCACGTTGTAAAGCCCTGCGCCATCAGGAGGCGTTCCGGCGCAGGGTGGGCGTTCCGGGGCAGGTGCGCCTCGCAAAAGTGGCTGAGTGAAATCTATAAGATTTCACTCAGTCACTTTCAGGACAATGCTGCGTCAAAAGCCTGCGCCTGCTTGAAGCAGGCGTAGGTCTTGACGCAGCATTGTGGAGATGGGGCACCCCCGAGCCTTGCTGGAGCTGCGTCGCGCTTGCGACACAGCACCAGCAATGCGCCACCTTTTCGGCACAGATGCGTCACGCATCTGTGCCGTTTTTGCCCCATGGTGCGCCGCATTGTAAATGCGGCGCACCATGGGTGGCGGAGCAGCGGCGCAGGATGACTGGCGCATCCCTGGGGATGCGCCAGTCATCATAAATCTGCCCCTAAGATTGAGTATGTCAGTTGATCAAATACCGGCAACAATTGCAGAAGAGACAAAGTCAAGTGGTATAAGTGACACCGAAGAAGATCAGCAAAAAACAAGAAGATTGAAAAGAGCAAGAGTGCCTTGTTGGAGGTAATCTGCACCCGAATGGACATAGTACACTACTAATCAAGTGTTGAATGAGCGAGTGAAAAGCTTGCATCCTGTGTGATCAGAATTGTTTGCACCCTCATGATATCATATTGAAAACAAATTTGGGGAAAAAGCTGTTTGAAAAAGATTTCTGGAAGACTTTGTTAAATTAGAAAGTGCAAAACATTGAAATTATGTTTTTTTTGTTTTATAGAAGATTCCCTAGACTGCTGAAGAAGAGTAGGGATGACATATTTAGAGAAAGACAGAGTAGAGTTCGGGATGTCTATACAAAGATTGTTGAAAATAAAGGCTGAAATAACTAATTTCTTAAGGAAAAGAGAATGTTGAAAGAAACTGACTCTAAAAGAATAATTCTAAAATCTGCTTTAAGACAATCTGAAAAAGAAAAGAAAAACGAACTGTGAAATATTGCTGCTATATTTGTGCTTAACTGGAATGGCATGGTGGGCAAAACAAACTATGGATTTAGGCCCAGATCTCTGTACTGGGGTGAATGTATGACGTTGTTCTGCATTCTGTCCATCAATTGTTCTTTTTGCATTTGTCACCCCGAGTGGGATGAGTATGCTCAGACATGAGTCCCGTGCTCTCCATGCCACTGGAATCAAGCTATCCTGGCCGAAGAGGGGTGAAACCCCGAAACAGGTCCTAGGATGCTTGTTTCCAGTTTACGGAGGACCTGGCCTAGCAGTTCGGGCTGGACTGTTCCCATTGGGTGCAGGGTCAAGACTGATTTGCATATGGCTGGGTCCAAACTGGAATGGCATGGTGAGCAAAACAATGATGGATTTAGGCCCAGATCTCTGTACTGGGGTGAATATGTGACATTGTTCTGCATTCTGTCCATTAATAGATCTTTTTACCTTAGAATATAGGCAAGAACGCTTTGAATACTTTTACTCAAATTATGATTTGGTCCTTTCGAGAGTTCTATTAGTAAAGAGCATGAATTTACAATCACTTACAAAAGAAATGAACACAGCCTGGTATTATGTTAGACCATCCAAGCCTAGAGATAGTGTTACGGCTTGCAAAAGCAATTTAACCTGCTTAATGAGACGCTTAGAGAAAGCATTCATCATGATATTAGAGGGGAAAAGAAGATGAATTTAAAAAGACAATGATCCATCCACAACTTAAATTAGACAGGAGACAAAAAGGGGGAAGTATGTGTTTACAAAAGAAGAACCCAAAGGAGAAGTAGACATTTACGAATTAGTAGCTGTGCCCACAAATTTGAAAATATAGGAGGTACATGGCAAATTTTATAAGGAGAAGAAACAGTAATTCCTGGAGAATATTTTGTTTGTGGACATGATGCTTACTTTCAATTGCTGGCTGATTGGGAGGATATTTGATATTTAGCTTTTCTGTTTCCTAAAATTTATCATGTATATAGTATAGATGCACTGACAATAACAACATTACATAGTCACACACGTACTGTAGGTGAAGGAACACAACTAGTTAGAGACATTTTTGAGGCACTCATACCACCAGTAGGAGTCGTTTAAATAATGAGCTTTCAAAAGTTGTTGACAAATTGACAACCAGTACTTCTGGTTCTTTATTAGTTGTAAATAAAGAATTAGTGGCGATTAGATCCATGGTTTTACAAACTCACCTATCATTAGACATTTTACTTATAGAAAAAGGCAGCATCTGAAATATGCTAACAGTTCACCATTGCTGCTCATACATACCTGATGAAAGTAAGAAAATATTAGCATTCATAAAGAACATTTCTGACCTGAAACCTGAATTAGAACCATTAAAGACATCTCGGGCCAATGCGGTTTGGACCGCAACTGACAGCTTGTTGGTTGCGGTCTGAACTGTATTTACTGCTGCGGTCCGACCGACACATTTGGATAAGTGCAGATGGAGGCAGCAGTCGTAGGGACCAACCGACTCCTTTTGAGAAGCTCATGGAGCCCGTTAGTTGGTTGGAAACGCCTCCCAATCCCTTAAGAATAGTGTTTCACCCGTCTGGAGTATGATGTAAGTTTCTGAAAACCTTTCCATGTCAGCCTAGCCTTTCTGACATGGAAAGGCTGTCAGAACGCAACATTGGGGGCTCCTATTTACTCATTCTTGGCTAAACCAACGCAGCTTGACAAATAAGCTAGAACAGAAAATGTTAAGTATGAATACAAATATTGATTCTTGACCTCATGTCGTTTCATAATAATTAATGTTACTTATATAGTTTCAAGTATTTTCGCAAAATGTTTCTATATATACAAAGACTACTGTTGATTTATGATTCAGTTTTTGTCCTTTATTGGGGTAATGCAAAGTTGATACATGCAGAATTTAAAAAGTGAGCTTGATTCTAAAACCTATTTTTTCCAAATCAGTGGAGTTTCTAGAAAATGTTTCTTTTTCATTAATACAGAAGTTTCAACTTCTACATAGACTATTCTTTAGAAACTTGAAATTAGAAAGTGAAAGATGTAGTAAATATGTGGGAAAGTAGGCCTGATTTAGGCAAACGCCACGTGAGCACATAATCGCAAAAATTTAGTTTCAAATGTTACATTGCTGTCTGTGGACTATTATATTACTATGGGAAGACAATGAAGTATCCTATTACAAGGTGAGCATCTGACGCGGATTACCTGATGATAGACGAGAAGAGCAACATGTGGCAAAGCTGCGCAAGATGTAATGTCACTCTTCCACTTTCCAGACCATTTTTCCATGCCATTTTAACAGACTCAGACTTTATATCACATTGCATTGAGACTCTAAGGAGTTTCTTAAATCTCTCTTTATGGTAAGTTCTTCTTTGATAGTTTGAACTTTTGAGCTGATTTAAATGCTAAAGATTCATGCTTTTCTCAGTCTCTCGAACTAGATGGGGCACCGATAGAGGAGAAGGAACATGAGAGGGCTGAGGAACTGGGGAGTGTTAAGATGGACACAGGGCAGTGAAAAGCAATGCTGTGGCTAATGAATGCACTGGTAGATTGTAGAGAAGTGGTTGCCATAGAGACACGGGGCAAGCAACAACAATAGAGCATGGAGTAAACAACAAATTGTCATATGGATCCGTTAACTGGAATAAGGGGAGGGAGAGAAGTGTAGTATCACAGATGACATGAGGAAACACATTGAGGACTCCTAGCCTCCAAGCAAGCCTGCCGGAAACTAGAGAAGAAATGGCACAGTGAACAAACTCCGGTCAGCCTCGCAGCACACACGGACGCCATCCGCAACCACCACCACCTCATCAGGGCGGCCAAGAGGACCTCTTTCAAAAGACTGCCTCAACAACAACGCACACAATAGCAAGGTGCTTTTCAACATTGTGAAGGAACTCTCCAACCCCAGCTCCAACACCAATGACATCCCGCTGTCACAAGCTCTGTGCGACTCCCTCGCCACCTTCTTCCACCGCAAGATAGCAGACATCCATGACAGCTTCAACAGACAGCCCCAACAGACAGCAACACAACAGGCCCTCCACACACCATTGACCACGACACCCTGCTAGCCTGGGTCAGCGTGAGCATCGATGACGCCGTCAAGACCATGTGCACAATCCACTCTGGCTCTCTGTCAGACGCATTCCCGTACAACGTCTTCAACAGAGCAAGCAGCTCCATCGCACCCCACCTGCGCAACGTCATCAATCTCTCCCTCGAGACCACGACCTTCCCAGAGATCTGGAAATACGCCGAGATCAACGCCCTACTCAAAAAACCTAAGGCAGACCCAAGAGACCTCAAGACCTTCCGGCCCATCTCTCTGCTCCCCTTCCTGGCCAAGGTCATCAAGAAAACCGTCAACAGACAGCTAACCCGATACCTCAAAGAAAACAGAATCCTGGACCCTTCCCAGTCAGGGTCCCGCAGCAACCACAGCACCGAGACTGCCCTCATTACCGCCACGGATGACATCAGGACCCTGCTGGACAACGGCGAGACCGCAGCACTCATCCTCCTAGTCCTCTCTGCCGCCTTCGACACCGTCTGCCACCGCACACTATGCGCACGACTCCATGCTACAGGGATCCAAGACTAGGCTCTGGATTGGATCAACTCCTTCCTCTCCGGCATATCTGAAGAACAACCACCGGTGAGAGATCCTTCTCCCACCACGCCGCCAAGACATGGAACACCCTCCCACTGAGCCTACGACAGACCCAAGATCTGCTGACCTTCAGGAGGATACTCAAAACCTGGCTGTTCGATCAGTAGCCCCCCCCCCCCAGTGCCATGAGACCCTCGCGGGTATTTAGTGCGCTTTACAAATGATTGATTGATTGAGCGACATTGGTGGGAAGCAGCTTTTGTTCAGATAGTGACATCACAGCAGAAATTGCTGGAGCATCACGATGTAGCAATAGTTCTTGCAGTTGGTGTATGGAAAGAGAGTCAGCGGGTGAACACTGGTTTAAAAAAAGGGGGTGACTATGAGACAGTGGACAAAATAAAATATACGGTACTAACCAAGCTATTGGGTTCCTTCCTAAAGTTAAGTATTAAGGTGAAAATGATGGTGTTTTTTTTGGCTGTCTCTAAATTGATACATCAAGAGATTAGAGCTAAGGAAGGTTTGAAGGAAGTAGAAAGGCAATGCAAACATAGATGAAAGGTGCCACACACTATCTGGATTTGAACAATAGGCTTTACAATTTACACAAATATCATAGGCAAGAAAAACCCAGCTTGCAGTGTATAATTGTTCAACACTTAAAATGTGATACCTCGAGGTCAGGTTGCCTGAGTGAGCAGGGTGGCTAAGATATGATGAGGAGAACTGGACAATGATTTTTGGCTTTACCTCATGGTATCTACCAGACATTTAGAGGGAAAACACAAAGCAAGTGGACACACAATCCCAGCATACCAACCTCCCTTTCCACGGTGTGCCACAAAGGGAGGCATGGGAATATTTTCAAATCAAGCTGATGACAACATGAAGGTGTGTTTGTCATTTAACAAAGGACTCTGCACTAGATACCCATGCAAGCTCCGTCATGAATGTTCAAAGTGTGAGCAAGATATATGCTGTTGTAATACTGCAATGTGGCTAAAGGACAGGGGAATGGAGATGGTAGAAAAGTTGGATGCTGATGAACTACAGGAAAAGGTAGGTGCACACTGATATTAGATTGGAGGTACTGTCCCTATCCCAATAGATGCAATGCCATTTATCTTGAAGATGGGTTTATGCATTGTTCAGAATACCATGCAGCAGGCTGCTAGGGCACAGGTGGATTGAGAATTCACAATAAGCGAACACAAAGGCAGACTTGTTTTGAGAAACATTGCAGAAGGAGGTGATGGGGGTCGTAACGTTAGAGCTTTTTAGTGATATTCCAATAGCAGTCCTGATAATTTCTACATTGAGTATAATTCCAAGGAAAACTGTTGGAGATCACAGATTGATTCAAATCTTTCATAGCAATGAAGGACTATGGTCAACAATTTCATCAGCAAGAAGGCTTGCGCAGTACAATACTCTGGTGTAGACAAAGATTTTAGAAATACGAGATAGTGGTTGTTGTGGGCTTGATCCTTTCTGCAGGGTCATCCTAAACCTTTGGTCTTGCCCCCTCCTATTTTTTCTAAATTGTTTTTTGTTGGTCTTCAGACTGCTAACCAGTGCTAAAGTGCTTATGCTCACTCCCTAAAACATGGTACAACTGGGTTACACCTGATTGGCATATTTAATTTATTTATAAGTCCCTAGTAAAGTGGTACATCATATAACCAAGGCCTATAAATTAAATTCTACTACTGGGCTTGGAGCACTTATTGTTCCATCCAATTAAGTACCCCGTTAAAACATGTCTTAGGCCTGCCATTGCAGCCTTAAAGCTGTTTTAAACTGCCAATTCGAATTGGCAAAATAGCCCCCATACCAAGTCACCCCCACATAGCCCATGGTATATGGTGCACTGTAATTAAAAGATGGGACATGTACTTTTCAGTTGTACATGTACGGGTAGTGAAAAAAATCACAATTTCATTTTTCACTACTGTGAAGCCTACCTCTCCCATAAGTTAGTATTGGGTTGACTTGTTACATTTAGAAAGTGCTAATGTTTGTTTGAGTACAGGTAAAGATTTCATGTTTGGTGTCTGAAAAAGTGTAATTTAAAATGCTCTTTAATAACAAAGTCGGATTTTAAGAACTATTTTGAAAACGTCACTTTTAGAAAGGTGGCATTTTCCTGGCCTATTTGGTGCCTGCAGTCTATTCCTGTGTCACAAGTGCTAGTTGGCTGGCTTTGTAATCAAAGCTTCAGGGACAGGAAAGGCTCCTACCATCTTGAACCAGCACCTAGACTCAGACTTAATGAGTTCTAACCCACATAGTGGTGTCCCTCAAGTCCAGGACCCTTGGTGGTGGTGCTAAATATGCCTAGATAGACAAAATTCAAAACGTAAAAGATTTTGGACTAAAAACTGCTCTGAGAACTGAGAAAAGACCAGGACCAACCCGCTCGTCTAACCATCCAAGATGGATCGCCAGTCAGAAAGGGACCAACCTGCTTGTCTATCCACCCAAGGTGCATTGCCAGTCAGCCTAACATTGTTGCAGGTCCCGTGCATTCTTTTCCGCAGCACAAATCCTGTCCATCAGTCCTTCACCAAAGGGATATCCCAATGTGGAATTCTTGTCAGCCACAGCCTCATACTGCTGAATATTTTCAACTTCCAAAAAAGAGAATAAAGGCCTAATTTAGATCTTGGCAGACGGGTTATTCCACAACGGTGATGAATGTCCCACCTGCTAAAACATAAATACTTTTGGGATTTATAATGCAGCGGCCCATATATCTGTGCCGCTGCGACGGAGTAACGCGCCCATGAAGATCTAAATCAGGCCCTAAGTCCCAACGAAGGAATCTTCACTGTGACTACGTCTAGCTGCGCCCCCACAACAACGCCTCCTCCTCGAACACTGCCTGCAGCCAAACCCTTCTGAACTTCTACCTTCTCAGAGACATTTTCCTGAAATTTCTTTTAAGTTCGAAGGTAAGTGACAACCAGGTCCAATTCACTTTCTGTATTTGATTTGCTCTCCATTGTGGTTGAACATGTTTTTCGACTTTGACCAGGTCTTGCATGTCTAGATGTCTGTGGTTGGCGCTTTGATCTTTTAGGCGCTACACAGGTTCTACTGTTTGAATTTAAAAAAAAATAAAACATTTTTAACTCTATTTACCTAAATTGGTATGGAATGTTTCTTGTGTTGCACTTTATTACTGGTGTGTGTTGCAAAATACTTATCACATTGCCTCTAAGTTAAGCCTGGCTGCTTCTGTGCCAAGCTGCAAGAGGCTTAAGTACAGGTTCACCCTGACAGGGTTTATTGCTATTGCTTGAGCATGGTTAACACCCCACTAAACAAACAACCCAATTTCTCACAGTGGTAGACATGCCTAAATCTCAATATTTCAAATGGACCCCCTCCCCCAACTGCAGAAGGACCTTCACCCACGCACTCAAAACCAGCAGACTGAACTACGGCAATACCGTCTACGCCAGAATCAACAGAACTTTGCTACACAAACTCCAAACCATCCAGAACGCCGCAGCAAGACTCGTCCTCGTCCTCGGGACACCGCATCTCGAGCACATGACCCAACACCTACGAGGCCTCCACTGGCTCCCCGTCGAGAAGAGGGTCACCTTCAAACTCCTCACCCACGCCTACAAATCCCTCAACAACATTGGACCCAAATACCTCAATGAGAGATTATCCTTCCCTGTACCCAAGAGGACTCTCCGCTCCTCCGACCTCACCCTGGCAGAGGTCCCCCGCATCCGCAGAAACAGAACAGGCGGGAGAGCCTTCTCCTAAATTGCAGCCAAGACCTGGAACAAGCTCTCTGTGAACATCAGATGCTCATTCACCCTGCACGCGTTCAGGAAGAACCTCAAGACCTGGCTCTTTGACTGATCCGGAGCCGTTTTCCTCCTCCCCCCCAGCGGCTTGAGACCATCACGGGTGAGTAGCGCGCTTTACACAAACCCCTGATTGATTGATTGAATATGCGATGTAAACTCAGCCCTCTGCCTGCTGCCAGTGCCTCTGAATATCCTTTACCTCCTGTAGGCCATTACTGAAACAGCTTCACTGGCTTTCCATCCGCCAGGGAATCAAATTCAGATTTTACTGCCTCGCCCATAAAGTGCTTAATGTTAGAAGTCCTAGCTATTTGGCAGGCAAGTTTAAAGTTTACTGTCCCAGCAGACTGCTGAGATCTGAAGGGAAAGGGCTGCTTGGTGATCCTCCGCTACAGGTAATTACGTACAGGCGGCAGATCTGATGCATACCTTGCCCCAAAATATTGGAACACTCTGCCGGAGGCCTTGCGCAAATGCCCCAGTCTGCTTTACTTCAGGAAACTCATGAAGACTGAACTATTCCGGGACTGATTTGTGCTCATCCGGTACCCTCCTTTTCTAGCAGCGCAGAGATACCCCTACAGGGGTGATTCCAGCACTTTATAAATCCCATACATACATACATACATAAATATGAAGGCAACATCTTTGTGAACAAGGATATGTCCTCGGTGTGTTTGGTGTCCTGTAATGTTTTTGAAGAATTCAGCATCTTCCAAGAAAGGTTGGTAAAATGCCATTTAGGCCATGGACAAGTTTTGCATTAGCTTGAAGCCTTTCTTCTTGTTGGTAAAACAGGTGTTTCCGAAAACTGGGTTATTAGTAGGGGGGGGTATTCACCTTGAGCTAGTAATAATAACACAATCACTAATAGGTCTAGTTAAGTCTCAGTAAATTAATCCTTGCTCAACCCTTGGTAGCTCCACAAAGGAGCAGTCAGGCTTAACTAAGGAGACGGGTATGTGTAAAGCATTGAATAGCACCAAAACAGTAAAAAAGTAAATGACACAACATAATAAAAATCCTAAACCAATTTATAAAAACAAAGACTATTTTCATTCTCAAAACAACCCCAAAATGACAAAACTCCAATGTAGGAAACCGGAGATATGAATTTTTAAAGATTAAATCAAACTTTGTGCATTTTATTGCTAAAAACCTGAAAGCACCACTCATGGCTATCTGGTTTCACTGGATTGGGACAAAGTCAAAGTTTTAGGCCGATCGTGGTGGAGTTTGGATTGGATAGGCAGAGGGCTAGGTTCTGGTCTAAATTTTACCTTCAAACTTAGGGGCTCATTAGGATGGCGGACGGAAGAGCCACCGCGGCCCTGGAGTACGCGGAAAATGCCTTTTCCGGGTCCGCCTGCCACGGACACTCCGTCCGCCATATCAGGATAGGAAAACGTGTCAAATTTCCGTCCGCGACGGAAAAGCACGCACCGCCGCCGAACTACACACGACCACGCGGCGGACGGAACACATCCGGAGGCTCCACCGTACGTACTGACGTCTAAGACCGTCCCCCAAATCAAGATGGCGGAAAATACACATAAAACCGCTGCGGAAAAACAACCTGTCTGAACACGGCGGATTCCCCACAGCGAAGAAAAGATACATAGCAGAGAGACCCACCACAAGCTGCTCGCCACCATGGACCCAGCGCTACACGCTTTCCCGATGATCTTCGCGATCCACCACGTCCTAGTCTTGGCCCACCAGCGACGCCGGTGCAGGTAAGGCACAAACCATTGGCTGCATGGAGGGGAATACCTGCAAGGGTCGTGACGTAGGGAGGGGGAGTGTCATGTAACGAAACCACTGATGAGAAGCAAATAGAAATACACATTTGTAGTACGCAAACATGAATGACAACGACAAACCACGAGACATGATAGAGTACCTTTATTGCACATAATAGGGGTATAATCACAGTGTATGCGTGAGCATGGGCAAAGTGGGCACCAGAGCATGAACATCAGAGGCAGCACATCAGAGGGCAGAATGCAGTATCAGAACATCAACAGGGCATTGTGGAGTACAGAGCAGGTACATCAGAGGCAGCACATCAGAGGGAAGAATGCAGTATCAGAACATCAACAGGGCATTGTGGAGTACAGAGCAGGTACATCAGAGGCAGCACATCAAAGGGCAGAATGCAGTATCAGAACATCAACAGGGCATTGTGGAGTACAGAGCAGGTACATCAGAGGCAGCACGTGAGAGGGGCCAAGTGCATCAACAGTCCATAGCACTGAACATGTCCATCAGAGGCAGCACGTGAGAGGGGCCAAGTGCATCAACAGTCCATAGCACTGAACATGTCCATCAGAGGCAGCACGTGAGAGGGCAGAATGCAGTATCTGAACATCAACAGGGCATTGTGGAGTACAGAGCAGGTACATCAGAGGCAGCACAAGTACGTGTCCCAACCAACCCGTCCCAGGGACCACAAGAGTGCAACGCAGTTCTCAATGGACAATGGACACACCATGTGAAATAACATGTGAGTGAAGTGATCAGCACCTCACATCACAGAATCAGGTGGACTGCGTGAACTACCTGCCTCGGACACACTGCCAGCACCAGCAACAGGAGTGTGAGACACAGCCACAGCCCGAGTGACACACACATGGGCCACAGACCCAGACACACTGCCAGCAACAGGAATGTGAGACACAGCCACAGCCCGAGTGACAGACACATGGGCCACGGACCCAGACACACTGCCAGCACCAGCAACAGGAGTGTGAGACACAGCCACAGCCCGAGTGACAGACACATGGGCCACAGACCCAGACACACTGCCAGCACCAGCAACAGGAATGTGAGACACAGCCACAGATGTAGTCACTGACACGTGAGCCACTGACCCAGACAGACTGCCAGCACCAGAAACAGGAGTGTGCAACACAGCCACAGATCTACTCACTGACACGTGAGCCATAGACCCAGATACACTGCCAGGACCTGCAACAGGAGAGGGCACAACTGAGACTGTGCCACTACATGATGCATGACAGCAAACAGACACAGTGCCACTATGTGATACATGAGAGTCAACTGCACCTGCGCCACTGGGACCACTGAAATGATGAGCCACAGGGCTGTATGGGCCAGGAGGCAGGGTGGCCCTGGGAGCTGGGGATAGCTGACCTTGAGCGACATTGGGGTGGGCAGGTGTCAATGGTGTGTGTCTGCGTTTCTTAGGGATATGTGAGTGCACCCTGGACAGGACAGGACTGGCAAGTGGTGGTGACTCTAAACAAATATCACCCACCATAGGTGGAGCATCTGCAGCCGGGGATCGGGTTTCTGGGGACGTGCTGGAGCCTGCTTTTCGTTTGCTGTGTGCCTGCCGTCTAGACTCAGAATCATGTGTAATGGGGGCTGCAACAACATGGGACTCCCTCCTCTGCTTCTGACTGGCCTGGATGGGAGTGGAGGTATGGGGGGACTCCGCCGCGGAGACATCTGTTTGGCGTTCAGTCGAAAACATCAGCCTCAGTGCAGCCAGGGGTGAAGTATGTCTGTCCTTGATTGCGCCATTGTCCATGGTAGAAGCCTTGTCCGTAGGATGTGCCTTATCCTTGGGTGGAGTGTTGTCTCTGGATTTTGCCTGTGCCCTGGTCGGCGCCCTGTTCCTGCCAGCAGACTTGTCGTCTGTGGTGTACCTGTCTCCAGTAGACACCTGCTCTCTGTGTGTGTCCCTGGCCTTGGGAGATGGACCTTGCTCTGTTGTGTGCCTGTCCTTGGGAGTCTCCCTGCTCTTAGGAGGTGCCTTTGTCTTTTGACTGTCCCTGTCCTTGGGAGGGTCCCTTTCCTCTGTTGTGGGCCTGCCCTTGGGAGTCTCCCTGCTCTTAGGAGGTGCCTTTGTCTTTTGACTGTCCCTGTCCTTGGGAGGGCCCCTTTCCTCTGTTGTGGGCCTGCCCTTGGGAGTCTCCCTGCTCTTAGGAGGTGCCTTTGTCTTTTGACTGTCCTTGTCCACGTCCTTGGGAGTGGCCCTTTCCTCTGTTGTGGGCCTGCCCTTGGGAGTCTCCCTGCTCTTAGGAGGTGCCTTTGTCTTTTGACTGTCCGTGTCCTTGGGAGTGGCCCTTTCCTCTGTTGTGGGCCTGCCCTTGGGAGTCTCCCTGCTCTTTTGAGGTGCCTTTGTCTTTTGACTGTCCTTGTCCGTGTCCTTGGGAGTGGCCCTTTCCTCTGTTGTGGGCCTGCCCTTGGGACTTTCCCTGCTCTTTTGAGGTGCCTTTGTCTTTTGAGTGGCCTTGTCCAAGGGACTGTCCATGGACTTGTGAGTATCCCTTGCCTTGGGAGTACCTTTTGTGTTGAATGCCTGTGTAGCTCCTGAAGGCATGTCCCTCAACAACACTTGTGGATCCTGTGTGTGTACTCCAGTGTATCTGACATTGTCTTCGTGAACAGATTTTGCTGACCTAGGGGATGGGGTCTGTGCCCTGCGTGCCGTCTGACGCTGCTTCTAGTGCAATAACCTGTATTTGAGTCCTGCTCAGAATAATCACTACCCCCTGAGACATCCAGTGGTGTAGATGGGGAAACAGAAGTAGCACCCTGTCCATGCGACTGTACTATTGCAGACGACACACTGCTTGCCAATGACTGCACTGTCCTGTGTAGACCAGCAAGATCGCCATGCATCCCTTCCATGAATGCCACCACCTGCCCCAACTTCCTATCATGGTCTTGGAAAGCATTTGTCATATTGGTCTGCCCCACACACGGCTGTCGCAGCAGATCAACGGCCTCAGCACACAGTGCATTTTGGCTCACCGTGGCAGGGGCAGCGGTGCCTGCACCGAACGCCACTCTGCTCCCCCTACTCCTGCGGGCACGAACAGTACATGGTGCAGTTGGCGGAAGTGTGGGCCCTGTGTGCTGTGTTCCGACAGAAGGTGATGATTGCCCACTCCCAGTCTGTGACAACAGTGCTGGCTCACCAAGATTTTCAGAAGATGAGGACGATGGTGTCTCCACATGCGAGTCCTCAGGGACGGTCCTGTCCCCCTCTCCGGCGCTGTCCTCCTCTGTGTCAGTCTGCGTGTGTGCGAAGTCTGACCCGGACTCATTTCCTCAACTAATCTCCTCCGTCTGTGGCTGAGTGTCCTCTGTCATAGCTGAAATGCACATAAAAGAGGTGTAAGTCATTGGCACACTCACGTACAGAAGGACAAGGATTCCCAAATTCCATAGCTGACAAAGTTCTTGTAGCACCCATCCTGCACACGGCCCACCTCTACCAGTCATCCTCACATCACATAAGCGTTGGAGATACATACGCACCACGGAACTCAATACATGCATTGCACTCACAAGTTTCCTACACAGACAGTATGCTCACCGCTAGTTTGCTGTTGATCGACACTCAGACGTTCGGACAGTTCAGGATGCGTCACTGCAATGATACGGTGCATGAGAGGGGTCATGGAGCGTCGGGCCAGACGTGGCGTCCTTGGAATCATCCCCAGTGTCACTTTCGCTACATTCTTGCTCAGCCTGGAAATGTCGTCCCAGCGTTTGTGGCAGTGTGTATGTCGTCTGTTGCACACCCCCAATGCCCGTACTTCACGTGCAATGCTCCTCCACACGTCCTTGCGAAGGTGCAGCTTGACCTACCATGATGGGAGACAAAAGGGTGTAAGTCAGTGGACAGTTGGCCTGTCACACAGATAGGGGCAACACGTATCTGTCAGCAGCCATGCACAATCCGGAACATATGTCGAGCCCACACTACACAGCTAAGATTGCAGTAGGCAGGATTATTTGGCCCCCTCATGCACACCAACATGTCCCACACTGCACTTACCACCTGTCCGGGTGCGCCGTAGAGGCGTCCATAGTTGCGGAGCACACCGTCCACGAGGACATCAAGCTCCGCGGCGGTGAAGGGACGAGACCGGATCTCTTTGCCTCTCGACATGGCAAGATCATGGAGTATGGCACTAGAGCAGCAGTCGGTGGTCAGCTCAGCAGCAGCAGCAGGTCGAGGTGATGGTCACAGGCAGCAGTCGGTGGTCAGCTCAGCAGCAGCAGCCGGTCGAGGCGATGGTCACAGGCAGCAGTCGGTGGTCAGCTCAGCAGCAGCAGCAGGTCAAGGTGAAGGTCACAGGCAGCAGTCGGTGGTCAGCTCAGCAGCAGCAGCAGGTCGAGGTGAACAGGTAGCACTGGTCCCCAGGGTAGGATGTGTGCTTTTGGACAACACACATATATAGGGCCCTCAGCACGTGTCAGTGGCATACGTAGCCAGCAATTGGTCAGCCCTGGATGCGTGTTCGTGAAATGGGCCAATGACTGGCCCTGGTGTTGCGGTGCACTGCTTCCGCTACTTTCGATTGGGCATATGCGGCCAGCGGCCCTCTTCCCATTGGCTGCATGTGCACGGACCGTCACGGGCACACATCGGCAACCGCACGTGCAAGCTTCAGGCACGGATGCTTCAGGTGCAACAATGTTCTATCACTGGCGCCACCATGGCGGTGCACGTACTCAGCGGGGGAGGTGCAGGCCTATACACCCTTTAGATGTACTCAATGGACATGCCAGTTCATGTCCCCTCTTACAGTCACATTGCATCATCCACCGTACACCGGCCGGAGCGGCCGGGCCTAGGACGGCCGTGCCGGCCATGTCCACAACCGCCGTGCCAGGCCCACAACCACCGTGCCGGCCATGTCCACAACCGCCGTGCCAGGCCATGTCCACAACCGCCGTGCCAGGCCGGGCCTAGGACGGCCGTGCCGGCCATGTACACAACCGCCGTCCTAGGCCCGGCCTGGCACGGCAGTTGTGGACATGGCCTGGCACGGCGGTTGTGGACATGGCCGGCACGGCCGTCCTAGGCCCGGCCACTCCGGCCGGTGTACGGTGGATGATGCAATGTGACTGTAAGAGGGGACATGAACTGGCATGTCCATTGAGTACATCTAAAGGGTGTATAGGCCTGCACCTCCCCCGCTGAGTACGTGCACCGCCATGGTGGCGCCAGTGATAGAACATTGTTGCAACTGAAGCATCTGTGCCTGAAGCTTGCACGTGCGGTTGCCGATGTGTGCCCGTGACGGTCCGTGCACATGCAGCCAATGGGAAGAGGGACGCTGGCCGCGTATGGCCATTGGGAAGTAGCGGAAGCTGTGCATCGCCATGGTGGCGCCAATTATGTTATCTTGTCAGAAGCTGCACCGTGATGTGTTGTCTGCAGTTGCGTCATGAGGGTTGTGAGCGTGATAGGGAAAGTTCATATGTCATTCACTATTGCATGTGTGTCCATACAATGCCCATCGGTGGGCACACAATGGGCAACAGATGTGCATTTGGACGTGTTGACGTCGGGTGTGACCCTACAGACGTTATTACATCTTCTCAACTACACAGTACATCACGGCTGTATGGCCAAATTATGAATCTGTTGTCAGTGTGTGGTTCTGGCGAGGTGACTACAATGGCGGTGGTACACATGCATTCAGTGTATGTGTTTTGGACGTTGTGTCACAATGCATGTAATTACCGTATGCACAACATTATTGGTGTTGGCATTGGTGCATGATGACATGGTGTGTGTGTATCATTATCGTTTGTGTGCATGCACTTGCATGTGTATCTGTGATGTGGCTACTAAACATTAGGGTAAAGACACACGTATTGTCAGTAAGGTTCACATGTGACTACGTTGCGTTGTACGTGTTGACACACTTCCTTTTGCAAGTGGCTGCACTTTGTTAAAGGGCCACTCCGTATTGTATAGACTATCAGAGATGTCACACATATGACCATTCTCCCTGAAAATTTTGTTCTTGCTAATGTTGGCTTACATGTGATGGAGTTGCACACGTATGCGTCGTTTGTAAGTTGACTCAAGTTACATTTCTCTCCCACACAGGAGGGCTCCAAATGTGCATCGGCCATACACTGTGCTGGAGGATATGGTTGACGAGGAGGTGATTAGGAAATTCCAGCTGGATCGACGTCGGTTGTTGGAGCTTGTTGCCCAATTGTCTCCTCATCTGCAGCCACGTAGGACGTATCCTGGTTCTATTACACCCACTGCAAAGGTTATGGCGGCACTACATTTCTTTGCTACTGGCACCTTTCAGTACACAGTTGGATATGCCGGGGGGATGTCACAGTCCATGTTCAGCACGGTACTTCGGGATGTTTTAACAGCTATGATGCTGTACAAGAATGACTACATCCATTTCCCACGGCCAGAAGAGTTGCCAGCAGTCAAAGCAGATTTCTATGCACTGGGCCACATACCACACGTTGTGGGTTCAATTGATGGCACACATCGCTATCATTCCACCACGGGCACGTGAGCAGGTTTTTAGGAATCGCAAACACTTCCATTCACTGAACGTGCAGGTGGTGTACCTGGCAAACAACATCATCTCCCATGTGTGTGTAAGATTTCCTGGCTCCGCACATGACGCCCACATCATGCGGAGCAGCATTGTCCCCCAACTGATGGCAAATCTGCGACCCGGTCAAGCGTGGCTTGTTGGTGAGTGTGCAGTGGGGACTCTTGTGATCTGTGTGGCATGGGGTACCCACCATATCTTGTTCTGATGTTTGTGTCTGTCATCCCCCTTCATAGGCGACTCGGCGTACCCAAACCGGCCCTGGCTCCTGAGTCCCATACGTAATCCAACAACTGCGGGTGAAATGCGCTACAATGATGCACATGGAAGGACACGGAGAGTGATTGAACGTACCTTTGGACTGCTAAAGTCTAGGTTTCGGTGCCTGGATAAGACCGGAGGGGCCCTGCCTTACTCACCAGGAAAAGTATGCAGGATCGTGATTGCCTGCTGCATGCTCCACAACCTGGCCATGCGCAATGACATTGAACTGCTCTTGGACCCTGAAGACGAAGAAGTTCCTCGGCCTCCCATCCCACCCATGTCGACTGATGAGGATAGGGGTGAGGAGGAAGGTGTGGACCAGAGGCGCCAGCTCATTGATCGCTACTTTCCTTGAATGTGAGTAACTACCTCTTGTGCCAGTTGACAATGCCTTATGTATGTTTGCTGGTGTTGTGTGGATGTGGGGTGCATCAGCTGTGTGTTCTTGTTTGTGATGGTTGCATATGTGTGTCTTCATTTCTTTGGACAATCAAGTCTCCATGATGTGTGTCCTCTCATCCCATGCTTTTGTGATGAGTGTAGTTTGTGTAATGTTGCTGTGCAGTGTGTTGTGATGTGTGTGAATCTGTTTCCTGACGTGTGTTTGCTGTCTCTGATTTTCCCTAGGTCACTCCCGCAGCGCCATGATCATGTACGACTAGGATCCCTGAACCTGTTTACGTCTGTTTCTGAAGGCAATCATGTGAATAAACATGGAGGCAAAACATCATTGAGTGTGTAAGTGACATTTATTTACAGGTTGTGCATTTGTGCTGGTGATTATTTACAAGTAAGTGGGGGGGAGGGAGTTGGAGTTGAAGGTAATGGCAGATGAAATGTCCGTGCTGACACCACATTGGGGGGTGTCAGGCTAGTCCAGCAGACCAGTGGCAATGATTGTCTATGTGGGACAGGATACTTTGCAGGGTGAATGTCTGGCACAGGCAGTGACAAAGCCATTGGCGGCCCCTCTTGGAGCGTGTGGATGGCGCTCCAACACTGCTCTCACCCACTTCCAGCCTCGGGCGGCCCCTCCGTCTCTGAGGTGGAACAGAGTCAGCTGGGGGTGCAGGTTGTTCATGGGCCACATCCGTCGCCAGGGGCACAGGTGGTGGTGGTGGTGGTGGTGGTGGTGGCGGCGGTGGAGGCGGAGGTGACGGTGGTGCTACAACAATTGGTGGAGGGGGGGTGGGGTTGTTCCGGCCAATCCATTCCCTCCACATTGTTGTCTGTTGGCCCATGATGTGCACTATCTGGCCAAGGTACCCCAAAATTTCCCGCAACATGTTCGTGTTGTCCACCGAGTCCTGGTGTGCACGATCTGCATGTTCCTGGGAACGGTCGTATGAAGCCTGGCACCTGGCTAGGGCTTGAAGGGACTCTGCCACAGGATGGGGTAGGTGTCCTTCCTCAGTGCGGCGGAGTGTGGGTCGCCTGATTGCCAGATGTGCCGTCGCCTCTCTCCTTTGTGGCCCACTCACCCTGCTTGGGTGTGAGGCCGATGGACCTGCGTCGTGCGCTGGGTTAGGCAGGGTGGCACAGGCAGGAGTCGTGGTACTGGTGGTACTGGTGGTGGTGGTGGTGGTGTGGACTCTGCAGATCACTGAGGCAGGTGTCGCTGGAGTCACACATGCGACGGTTGTCGGGCCCGGGAGTCCCTGTGAGCCAGATGGCCCTGGCTGTCTGCTTGGGCCCGCTCCATCCTCCGCACCGGAGCTGCCTGTGTCATCGTCCCCAGAGAGTCCAGTATGTGTGGGAGGCGAGGCTTGCGGCCGAGTGCTGGTTTCCCCAGTCAGTTCACGATCACCTGAGGGACAAGATAGAGCTGGTCAGTAATGTGGACATTACATGTTCATATAGATTTGTACACATTTCTGTGTCCTGTCGCACACACCCCACACACTCCACCCTCCACCACCACCCTCCCCGTGAACATGGGGGCCTGTTGGGAGTTGTAGTTTTGACCTCTCACACACCCCACCCTCCACCACCACCACCCTCCCCGTGAACATGGGGGCCTGTTGGGAGTTGTAGTTGTGAGCTCTCACACACCCCACCCTCCACCACCACCACCCTCCCCGTGAACATGGGGGCCTGTTGGGAGTTGTAGTTTTGACCTCTCACACACTCCACCCTCCACCACCACCACCCTCCCCGTGAACATGGGGGCCTGTTGGGAGTTGTAGTTGTGAGCTCTCACACACCCCACCCTCCACCACCACCACCCTCCCCGTGAACATGGGGGCCTGTTGGGAGTTGTAGTTGTGAGCTCTCACACACCCCACCCTCCACCACCACCACCACCACCCTCCCCGTGAACATGGGGGCCTGTTGGGAGTTGTAGTTTTGACCTCTCACACACCCCACCCTCCACCACCACCACCCTCCCCGTGAACATGGGGGCCTGTTGGGAGTTGTAGTTGTGAGCTCTCACACACCCCACCCTCCACCACCACCACCCTCCCCGTGAACATGGGGGCCTGTTGGGAGTTGTAGTTGTGAGCTCTCACACACCCCACCCTCCACCACCACCACCCTCCCCGTGAACATGGGGGCCTGTTGGGAGTTGTAGTTTTGACCACTCACACACCCCACCCTCCACCACCACCACCCTCCCTGTGAACATGGGGGCCTGTTGGGAGTTGTAGTTGTGAGCTCTCACACACCCCACCCTCCACCACCACCACCCTCCCCGTGAACATGGGGGCCTGTTGGGAGTTGTAGTTGTGAGCTCTCACACACCCCACCCTCCTCCACCACCACCCTCCCCGTGAACATAGGGGCCTGTTGGGAGTTGTAGTTTTGACCTCTCACACACCCCACCCTCCACCACCACCACCCTCCCCGTGAACATGGGGGCTTGTTGGTAGCCATGTACATGTTGGTGAGTAGGTGTCCGACGTGCATGGGTTGGGGCGTAGGAGATGTGTCTTCTCAGTTGTGTGAGCCTGACCATGTCGTACTGATCGTGGTGCTTGGTTTGTACTTACCAGCCTCTTCTCCTTCATCAAGTCTGTCTAGGCTCTCTGGGTGAAGTATCACCAGCACCTTCTCCTCCCAATCGGTGTAGGGTATGGGCTCCGGGGGTGTTCCGCTGCCAGTATGATTGGCTCTTGCATAGTTTTTTGCGCGGATGCCTTTCACCCGGGTCTTCAGGTCATGCCACCGCCTCTGAATTCATGCTTCGTCCTCGCACGGTCCCTGGCGCATTCACCCGACTGACGATCCAGTTCCACATGTGGTTCTTTTGCACCACGGACGTCTGCTGCACTTGGGCCCCGAAGATGTGGGGCTCAACACGGATGATTTCATCTACCATTACCTTCAACTCCGTCTCCGTGAATTTAGTTTTTTTTTGGGGTGCCATGGTGTGTGGTGCTCAGTGTGTGGGTTGAGTGAGTTGGGGGGTGCAGGTGTGTGGTGTGTGATGTGTAGGAATGGTGTGGTGGGTGTTTGTGTGGTGGGTGTGGTAGGGTGGTGGTTGTGTGTCTATTTGAGTAAGCTGTATATCGATTAGGGCCTCTTGCTAGCAGCAATGCTGTGATGCAAAGGATTGTGGTAGTGTGTGGGTGTCATTTTATAGTCGTGTCTCAATGGTTGTTGCCAGTCAGGTGGTAGGTGGGCGTGTTGACTAGTATGCATTATTGGGTACTTGGGGCGTGTCATGGTGGCTTGTGCTTGGTGTTGGGGTATCCGGGGGGTGTGTTGTCAATGTTCGTATGTTTGCTTTGTACTTGCGGTACACTTTCTGACATTTGTTTGACGTTAGGGATGTTGTGCGTGTTGGCCTTCCGCAGTGATGCACTGTTTATCGTTGCATTCTTTCCGCCGCGGACGTGGATGGCTGTGCGTACCGTGGTACAGGCGGATTTATCCTAATTGCAGACACGGAGTATTCACAGGTATGGCGGTAAATGTGTCTTTTTCCGCGGTCATTCCCATCCGCGGCGGTGGCTGTTCATTAGGCTCCGTCCGCCGCGGACGGAGTTAGATGTGTTTCGTCCACCGCGGACGGTGTTTGTTGTGATCCGTCCGCCGCGGTCGGAGTTTCGTGACATGAATATCCTAATCGCAATCGCGGATTCTCCGCGGCGCAGCCGGGAGTAAAATTTCCCCGACCATGGCGGACAGTACCCATTTCCGTCCACCATCCTAATCGACCCCTTAGTCTTTTTGTTGGCGCTTTTCTTTCAACAACGGGTTCGTCAGTGGGTCCTCTGACTTCTCGGATACGAAGTCTAATTCAATGACGGCGGCCTGCAGCAGTGCAATGTCTTGGTGGGCATCTGGAAGTCTTTGTCCTCAATGGCGAGGAGCTCTGGAGCTTTCAGTGTAGTAAACCAGTGCGGTCAAGCTGATTTGCTTGTCGACAACAGTGTCTTGAGTCTCGACGTTGAGCTGTTCTCCTCTTGGAGATTTTCAGCAAAACTTTGCAGAAAAGCTTCTAAACTTTGACATCTGGTTGTTTATGAGTTCCTTTAAGGAAAATAAGGTTCCAGTAGCTCCAGCTATGGGTTCAGAAATTCTGGATTGCCTTGAAGTGGCTAGGACTCAATTTCCCACAATGCACCTGCACAATCCAGGAAACTCCAGCTGCAACTTGTCAGCTGGGGTTATCCTCTCTTTGGCATTGCAGGTAACTTCTTCCAGCTTTGTTTTTATCTCTTGCAGATCAGGGAGTCCACTCCTTTTCCTATAAGTCCTGCACAGTCCTTTCTTTGTGGAGCCTTATGAGTGCGTCAGGTGCAATCCTTCTGAGTGTAAACCTTCTGTGGTGCAGTCAAAGAGTCCAGGAGGGCTGTCCTTCTTCTGATGCTCCAGGCAGTGGTCTGAGGAGCTCCTTCAGCTCTCCTCATTTATCCTCTATTCTGGGCTGGCAAGAAGGGGGGTAACCCCAACCAATATGGGTAAAGCTACATCGCTCTGCTCTGACCACTCCCTGTGAAGTGTGGCATATTTCTGACTCAGAATGCACTGTTCACACAACAATCTAAATAGAGAAAAGATCTCCTTATGTGTGTCTGTCTAACCCAGCCTAAAGGTGTAGCTAACAACTGACTACACTTCTCTTCCAGCCCCTCTCCTAATCTAATTAGGGGGCCTCAAATCTGACTGGGGATCTAGGAAGTGGGGGCTGGCCTGGGTCCTATGACATCTGGTCTCCTGCCTTTGAAGTCCAGCATATCTCCCCAGCCCTCTTCCTCTCCCTGGCTTCTCCAGGAAGCAAATCTCCATCCAGTGTGGTGGAAGTGCAGAGGTTGCTCTAGTGTCCCATGGTGATGGTGAGATTGTTCCAAGGCCCTCCCTGAATAGGCCACTAAAATGTACAGGCAGTGGGCCACCGGCAATGGGTGGAGTCTCTGAAAGACACAGGAGCCAATATGACCACATTCAAGGGTCATCTGGTGTCCTCTGAGCATGTAATTCATAATGTTGCCCACCAGGTTATAGTAGCTGGAACTTTAAAAGTCACTACCCAGTGGCTCTGGTTTCATTTGAATGGGAGAGTAGAGCCTCAGGTTCTTTGAGGGTAGCTGTGAGTCCATTCATGCTTGTGGATTGTCTGCTTGATAATGACATGGAGCACACCATCTGGAAAGAGGTGGATATCTGGTCCCACCTGGAGATGTTAGAGTTGCCTGAGTGGGTGTGTCCGACCATATGGTCCTTGGCTGCCCGAGACGGTAGTCAGGATGACCTGAAGCCTGGAAGAATGACCCATGTAGCAGCTAAAAAGATGAAGGGCAACGGGCCTGGGAAACCCGCCTCTGGAATCTCCCATGATCCAGGAGGATTCTGAGCCTGAGGGCGATGCCCAGGAGCCTACAGGCCACCATGGGAAACCTACCTGAACTGACCAACTGGCATATGGAAGGATGATCCACCAGGAAGGAGTTCTTCAGAGTGCAGAAGAAGTGTCCTACTCTAGAGGGCCTACGGCAGTAGGCCAAGATCCAGGCAAGACCTCTGGTGATCACCTAATTTACTGGGAGAATGATCTCCTATAGAACAGGCCTAAGATTTCTGAGCCTGGTGTAACCCCTGTGTTGATGGTACCCCAGTGCTACAGGACCTTCCTACTGGAGCTGGCTCATGATGGTCACCTGGCAAGTTGTCTAGGGCAGGACAAGACCTTTGGTCACTTTTATTAGTCCCAGATGAAGGTGACCTCAGATGTGTTCTGCAGTTCATGCCCCACCTGCCAGGTCAGTGGGAAGTCAGAAGGGAAAGGCAAGTCTCCCCTGGCTTCCCTTCTGGTCGCTGACACCCCATTTGAAAGGGTGGCCATTGACATTGTTTCTCTGGACCCCAAGACAGCCGTGGGCAACAGGTTCAACCTGGTATGATGCACAGAGCAGGACTGGCAACCCAAAGCAGCCCTGGCAATTTTGTCGGACCAGCCCTGGCATGGTTCATAGTGAGCAAGCCTGAAGGTGGACTGCATTTATCGCAGTTTTCACCCAGGCGATGCCCCCAGTGTCATGGGGAGGAAAGTGCCCAAAGGCCCTGTTCGTTGGGATAAAATCAGGGTGTCCAGACCACCCTCTGAGACCTGATGTTTTTCGAAAATCTCAGTGTCTCCTGCCTAAGTACCTGGAGTTGATCAATCTTTCTTTAACATCAGCAGTGGTTCCAAAGTCCTGGAAGCACACAAAAGTGGTCCCCCTGCTGAAGAAGCTATCACTAGATGTATCCAAACTGGAAACTTTCCGTCCAATCTCGCTTCTTCTGTTCCTATCTAAAATCACAGAATCTCATGTTAATTCGATCTTAACCCATTATTTGGAAGCCAATTCAATACAGGACACAGCCCAGAATGGGTACCGACCACGGCATAGCACCGAGTCGGCTTTGCTGACAGTCGTAGAACAGCTGCGGACCGCATCAGATGCCGGCAGAACTACAGCTTTAGTTCTGCTGGATCTGAGTGCGGCCTTTGACACGGTCTCCCATGAAATCTTGCTACATCCTTTGGAGGAGATCGGGGTAAAGAATAAAGCCCTTTCTTGGTTTGCCTCTTTTTTGTCGGAATGGACATTCCAAGTAACCGCTACTCCTTTTTCTTCCTGTACCCATCCACTGCACTACGGTATTCCACAGGGATCAGCCTTGAGCCCTACGGTATTTATTTACATGAGACCAATGGCATTGATGGCCAAAGCTCTGGTATCTCCCTGGTGTCATATGCAGATGACACCCAGTTGGTGATCACCCTCTCCAATAATCCCAGCCAGGATGCAGCAAAATTCAAAGCAGATCTAATGGCCATCTCGGAATAGATTACGGTAAATTTTCTGCAGTTGAATTGGCCAAATATGAGTTCCTTCTGGTGGGCAAGGATTTTTAACTTTGGGGCAATGAAGGGTGGCCGCCTGCTCTTGGACTAACCCCTGTACCCAAACCGGTGGTGAAGAACCTGGGCATTTTGTTGGACAAGGAACTTAATTTGGAGATGCATGCTAAATTGGTGGCTGGGAAATGTTTTGGCCTGCTAGGAGGCCAAAAGCCTATACTTGTTTTTTTCGATTCTCAAACATGGCAGTTGATTATCCAAGCCTCTATCTTGGCCTGATTGTACTACTGTAATATGCTACTCTTGGGGTCCAATAAGTCAGTGATTAATAGACTACAGCGTGTACAGAACGCTGTGGCACAGGCTATTTTTGCCCTCCCCAAATACTGCCACGTCTCCAACCTCTTCCATCGCCTGCATTGGCTACCCCTTGAACAAAGAGTTTGTTTTAAAGCGTTATGTATTATGCATAAGATTCTCATAGCCATCAGCCCAGGAACCTTGAGTTGTCTGTGGTCTCGTTATGTCCCCACACGAGCACTGAGCTCGGCAGACCTGTCTCTTCCTAGAATCCCACGAATACTGAGAGCTAGATCTGTTGGTAGATCTTTTAGGCGGTTGGCACCCACTCTATGGAACTCCCTTCCTCTTCACATTCGTTGCATCCCTGATCCACTGACCTTTAGAAGGTTGGTTAAGACCTGGCTTTTCCCCCAATGTTAATTTTCCTGCCTGCTACCTTACTCAGGACTTTGCTCTGTGCTGGGAGACCTTGTTGCTGGGGCAGCAATGCGCTATATAAATATTCTTAACTTAACCTAAGTGGGCTCTCCCAAAGAAAATTTGGAAAACAATTGGCAAAAAAGGTACATATCACAACAATTTCTATTATTATATTTTACATGTTATTAGCTTTTAAACCCTAGTAAATGATGACATCACAGTACATCAGGATACCCAGGCATTCTTACAGAGAAAACGAAATATAAGACACAATGGGCACCTTATGAAGAAGACATTGGGTGCACTAGGTTTTAAGGGCGCTTAGTGAAATAGGCTGCACACAGACATATTCCTGAGGACATAGGGTGTAAAATGCGCTGTGTGAAGGAAACTGGGAGGATACAGGACAGTCTATAAAAAAAACCTGAACACACTGGGACCAGATATACTGGAAATAGTCTTCAAAACAGGCACTGAATAAAGGGGGCTGCATACATTGGGTATGGAACAGAGAAGCATGTGGCACGCTGCAATGAAGGGCAGAATATGCAGTTTCATTCGGTCAGTAGTCTGTGGTGTTGCAGTGCAGTGCAGTGTTTTCATGCACACTGTGTAGCAGGCTTTATTGGGGCTGGGTGCATTTTGCACTTTGTATGGAACAGTTCTATTTAATATAAAAAGCACATGTCAAATCAATCTACAAACATAGCTGTCCACCTACAACTCTTCGGAACCTAATCAAAATTAAAACTCAAAAAAGACCCACAGAAATCCCCCACTGCTACCACTTCTATACAACAGTGTAGCATACGTGACTGGTGTCACTAACCTAGTGATTCAGGCTGCAGACCTGAGCCAGCATGGGCAGCCCCTCAGGATTCCTGTGACAGGACTGTCCCATCAGATGTTAGTGACAGTAGGATCAAGTGCAGAAGCCTAAAATAGGTCGGGCAGGTCAATTCGTTGATTTGAGTAGATAGAATGGAAATAAAGGGAGCCCACAGCTCAGGATAGGTGTCCTGTTTTGACTCCATCCCTAGTGACAACGTTTCCATTCCCAAATTGTGCCACAACTCATGGAACCAGGTTGTATAGTCGGTGAACCTATCTGAGCCCCAAAAGGAGAGTATGACTTGATGAGCTGCCCCTAAAGCCAAAGCAATCTGCATATCCCTCAACGACCACAAAGGGTAGGTCCCTGTATTAGAAAGCCCAACTATAGTGTAAGCAGGGAACCTTGGGAGCTGTGATTTAAAGGTCCTATCTATATTATCAAGAATTTCCTCCCAAAAGCGGATCAGTTTCAAACAGTGCCATAGTCAGTGCAATATTGTGCCTGCCTCACCACAGCCCCACCAGGATTTCTTCGTGTGTTCTGGAACCATTTCTGGAGGTGAGCGGGAGTGAAGTACCAATAGGAAACTATTTTGTGTGCTGTTTCTGTGCTAGCCATGTTATGTGCTGTGTATCTGGCTTGGGGATAGATATCTTCCTAGTGTTTGGTTGTGAGTACTCAGCCTAGCTCTGCCTCCTCCTACCTCTTCTGCTGATTTGTCCTGCATTGGCACCTAGCCTAGGAGCACATAGAGCCATGTCAACCCTTTTAAAGAAAACTCTTTTCTCAAAGGGCGTAAAGGGACGCTCATGTTGTGGTTTGACAGACGGGTGCGTCACCCAATGTCGAATTTGCAAGTACTGGATGCGGTCAGCTTCCTCCAAGCCATAATCTGCTTTCATAAGGTCAAACTGAATTATCCTGTGGGTATCAAACATGCAACCTATTCACCTTCAACCCCCTCAGTTATAGTTCCAGTATCTGCAAAAGTATTCAAAAGCTGGGTAAGAAAAGGGGCTAGGGCATGGCAAAATATTTGATAGATCTGGGAGAGAAGCCATCAGGCCCTTGGGCCCTAGGGTGTTTCAATCTGTTGATGGCTGAGGTCTCCTCCTCAAGCCTAACAGGCTTCTCCAGATCAGCAGAGTAAGTGGAGGTGAGGGCAGCCACCCGTGATGCCTCCAGGTATGGTGGGACATCATCATGCGGGGAGTTGTGGGCTGTGTATAATGTTCTGGAATATACATGAAACACCCCCGCTATGTGCATGTCCCCTCAGCTCTCTTTATCCTTCTCATTATGTATTACTTTGACAATGTCCATTTGTGTTTTAGCCCAATATCAGTGGGCCAGCATCCGGCCACATTGGTTACTCCCTATATAAAATATATGCTTGAGTTATATAAAAGCATTCACTGCCCTGTCAAGGTCTAGGCGCTTGAGGTGCGATGACACCCTATCTAACTCATCACACCCTAGGGGCTCCGGTACGCTTATGTATGGCTTCTAATTTAAAGACCTTCTGTTCAAGACATTGTCGTTTCTCCCTCCATCTGTGGTTGTCAGCCGGCTACAGGGCTATCAGTTCCTCCCACCCATTAGCTTTCTCACCTCCATCGAAAGACAATGTATATCTCCCCTGTAGCATTATTTCAGAGGAAGTCTGAGATCACCCAGTGCACCGCAGCTACATAGCACTCATTCTCGAAGAAGCTATCGCAAATTCACCAGTTACAGGGTTGAGCGTCTCTCTGATCTACCTAAAGGACCAGCATGAGGGGGCATTGTCAGATAAAGATGTAGGGGCGATGCTCACAGCTTTGGCAAGATTTTGTATTGTGAGTGGTTAGATAGAAGTCAATACGGGCATTTGTTTCATGGGCTGCCAAGTAGAATGTATAAGGGAATGAGGGTGGGATAGTCTCCATATGTCTCCTAGGCCACATTCGGTCAACCACTGTAATCCCTGGGCCAGGTAGGCCCCTGCGTGTCCAAACTGCTGACCGGACCTGTCCAAGTCAGTATTTATGACAAGGTTCAGGTCACCGCCAACTAAAATAGCTGCATCAGGGAGTGTAATATTTGTGTTAGGGCTCCCTCAGTGAATTGTTCCTGCTGGTCATTGTGAGCATACAGGGAAGTGAGTGTGAAGGAATAATGACCCATCTGTATTCGATATGCGAGCATCCGGCCTTTAATATCAGCCACCTAACCCACCACCTCTCCCCAGAAAGCCTTGGAAAGTAGGATCGCCACATCCCCTTTTTTCACGGGCCAGAGGCCAATAACTGCTCAGGGAATCAGCAGGACTTCTCCAGGGTACCAGTGGATCATATAAGCTATACCACCATCCCAAAGTAGAACTCCCAGATTTGGGGAAGAGCAAGACTGGGTAGAAGGGGGTATCTAAGCCCCTGTGTATGTATGGTGCGTGGGGTGGTCTGTAGATCTTGAAAGAGTGAGGAATAAGAATCCACCAACAGAACTAGAAACTAAACTAAACTGTAACCAAGTCCATTAGCAATGGAGAACAGCAAGTGGGACATGATCCAGTCAGGAAGGCGATGTGCAGGCCTCTAAGAACACAGATGGGACTTGCACGTGTACCAGTGTCACCGAAGGTCAGAGGTGTCAGTCATTGTGAGGCCCTTGCCAGTATAGGATGTCAGTCTTTCCAGGACTGCCTGGCGTACCTGAGATCTTTATTTTGGTCTAGGGTGAGGATGTCTCTTAGGTTTACCTGCCTTCTGCCAGATTGTAGCACGTGGGAGAGAGCACGGAGGGGCAGACGCGTCCCCACGCAGACGTAGGATACAATGTGCCTACTCAAGCATCTTAGGTTGAAACAGTTGGCCCTCCCAGCAAAAGACCGATATGAAGAGGTATCCCCCACTGTAGGAGACCTCCTTGGTACATAAGAATTTGGTGATTGGTTTAAAGTCTCTGCAACATTGAAGGGTTAGAACGGAGATGTCTTGAAAGAGCATTATTTGATGACCTTTGAAGTGTAGAGACAAGAGGATGTCCTCTTTCACCTGGAATTTGTTGACACATGCCAGGATATCTAGAGGTTGTGCACTGGAACCCCCGGGATGGCCAACCCAGTGGACCCTGTCAAGTTACAATGCGGTATCTTCACCATGACCCCGGATAAAGTGGAAGAGCGCTTGCACATAGCTTCATATGTCTGAGCCTTCAGCCACCATTGAGACTCCCCGCAGCTGAATGTTGTTGCAGTGGGGTCATTTCCTCATGTCCTCCGCAAGTACATAAAGATCGGCCTGACTTTCATGCAGCCGAAGAACCTCTTGCCACAATATCGTGACCTCCTTACTCCTGGCCGGTGTGCTATGCTCAAGCAAGGAGACCCTCTCTCCAATCGAGCTCAGGTCTTGTTCCACTTCCTTCAGTTCCTTGGAGAGATCCTTCTTGAGCTCTTGTATATCTCCCTTGAGGGAGTCGGACAGGGAGGCTAGAAAGGCCCGGGTTAACAGTTCTGATCCTGGTCCTTCCATTCTTCTGGATCCAGCGGAAGTGGCTTCTCTGATTCTGGTGCAGGCTCCCTGGAGTCAACTGGGGTAGGCGAGTGACCATGTCATGTACAGAGTGCTCCCTTTTGCTGCGGCCATGGTGGAGGTGAGAGATCGTGGCCGGTGTGTCAATCCCTCTTCAAGCTGGGGAGGCTCTGCCTGTTGCACTTCTGAGCTATCACCTCCATGCCCGACAAGCACCTGGGAGCATATGCCACAGAGAGTAGTAGGTGCTAGGAGCCTAACCTTGACTCAGAGTCAGCCCAGGGAAGGCGCATGGGCGGCTATCAGTCTCGGCGGCCGGCCGGCCGCACTGGGCACCAACTGGAACCCATTTGATTCCTCACGGGTATGCGTAGCAGTATCAGTGCCTCCCTGACTGCCCACGATCTGGCTCTCACTGCGCCTTGTGGTCCACACTAGAGCCAAAGGCCTTCCCCCTGTAGCCTCCTCATGGGGGGAAGTGTTCAGCAGTTTGTCCCAGACCTGACAGAATTGCTCAGTGGTGTAATTCCTAAGGAACAGAGTGTCTATTAGGACTGCTACCGACTTGCAAGCCACCACATAGCAGGGGAAGCTGTAGCAGCGTGGTCCTCACTCCCCTGGATAGTCAACTGCCTCTCAAGGTTACCACAACCACACCTAGCCTGGGTCCTGATCTGCCCCGCTGGGTCCCAGAGGCGCAGGTCGACACACTGGGCCCTATACCGCAAGTCCTCTCCTGAAGATTTCAGAGGGGACCGCTCGGTTCGTGAGTAAAGTAGCGGGCCCCTACCTCTGCCACCCTGGAATCTCAGCCTTATGGGAGCGGGCCTGCAGTTCCCACTCTTCTCAGGGTCTGGCTCGACCCCCTCATTAAGTTCGCGGTTTGCCAAATCCCCCACACCGCCCCCTGCTCTTTGCCGCGGTGCTTACTCACTGCAGACACAATGGAGTCTGAGCGCGGAGGTCGGTAGCTCTCAGCCCCTTGCGGCCTCCATCTCATCGGTAGTTGTGCTGCTTGTGTCGATTCAATGTGCTAATATGAAAAGCGAGGAAAGGGGGGCCGCTCGGCCCCCACGAACGTATGGCGGGGCCCGGCTCCCCCCCTCCCCTGTATCATCGGTGATGGGATGTGCCCACACTCCTTTGGCGGATCACGGCTCGATGACGCGAACAGGGGCGCCCCATCACCGATTGGTGCTGGCCCCCGCCATTGACCCAGAAGCGGCGAAATGCTTCCGGGGAAAGGGGGGGGCTAGTAGGTTTAAAAGGCCTGGGGAGCGCGGGAGGCGCCTCTTGCACCTGCGCTCCCCAGGCTTGCTCCTGGCCCCTCTGCTGGGGGCCAAATTCTTTTCTTTTCTTTCTTTCAGGGGGGATCATAGATGCTGCAGATCGCTCCCCAGGCTTGCACTTCGTGGAGCGGGAGGAAGGATTGCTGTGTAGCGGAACGGCCGTACACGCCGATTTCAGAAGCGGAGGAGATCGGCTGGCGTTACCTGGCAGGAACACCTCGGGCGGGGTAGCGTGCTGACAGCTGCATTGCGGCGGTCCACAAGAAAACGCGGTAAGCGGCAGAGTGCAGGGCGGTGGAGCAGGCCCTGGGGCAGCGAACAGCTGTAAGCTTGGTGCAGCATCGTGCAGGTACCCAGATCATTCCGGCGTTTTTTTCAGCGGGGGGGCCCTGCTCGCGAGTGAGCGAGAGTTTTTGTTACGGGCAGAGGCGTGGGGCAGCAGCCAGAGAGGCTTCTTCGTAGCACGAGGCACAAGGTTCGATCCCCGCACTAGCGGCAGCTCATCCTTAAAACCTGCACGCTCTTTGTGGCAGGACACTGTAGGGAGGGGGGGAACGACTGTGCTGCATTCGGGGAGAGAAAAAACGGGCGAAGCAGGGTCGGCCCTGGTTAGTAGCTGGATGGGAGACATAAGCTAAAAGAAAACCTACCAGTTGCTTCCATACAACAACAGGTGTTGCTCATTAGCTTCCAATACAGGATAAAGAGTATATTAGTAAAAGTTGAATCCCTGGGGGCTATTCGAATAGAGTTGCAAGTATGGACTTAGGGCGTGGGGAGAGTTAAGATTGCACTGTCTTTTGAATAGCGTGCAGAAAGAAGTGTGGAGGTCTTGCAACTGCGAGGGTCACTGTCTTTTGGAGCCAGGATTGTTTTTTAATTTTTCTTTCATCGTAGGCTTACACTCGGGGGGCGCTGCGGACGGAGCTGCTGGAGGTGCACGTTTCGATCCGAGGACACGGGCAGGCCTGCATTTCACTGCTTCTGTTGGGCCGCCGGACTAGAGTGCGCTCACCCAAGCACCCAGGCTAGCTGGTGTGTTGCGGTCACAGTTGCGTGGTGCTTACGGCCAGCCTGTGAGCCTCCAACTTTGGTACAGGTACAAGGCACATAGTGCTCATTACGTGAAGTATTGTGCAGTGTAGGGTGCGATCCACTTTGTAAGTAATGTCTAGGTGGCGGGGTGCAAGGGGTTACCGCATGGAGCTCATGTTTCAGACCATGATGCGCAGAATGTCAGCAATGGACAGGAGATTATGGAAAGTGGATCAGTTGGGGAAGACCGTGGCGGGAGTGGGGCTTGAGGCTCAGGCAGGGCCATCAGGGAAACCTAAGCAGGTAGTAGTGCCCCCTAAACCAAGGGGGGAATTACACGCTTTACCTAAGCAGGTGAGGGCCAAGAGGACTTATAGTCGGCATCCCAAGCCACGTGGGGTAGGGGGGTCCCCTGGGGCCGTCCCTGATGTGGGACCGACTTCACCTGAGGCTCCCACACCAACTTTGCCACCCCCGATAAGTGTACCCAGGGACCTAGCACTGCCAATGGTTCCACCATTAATCCCGGGGGTACCCCCGGTGCCGTCCACGCCAGCACCTGTCCCGGTCAATGAACCCCCTGGGGCTGGTCCAGTACCCCCTGAACTGGCCGCGCAAATAGCGGCGGTACTCCTCTGGTTGGGAATTGGGGGGTGTTACCCTCCTCTGCGGATCCCTCGGCGGAGGCACAAAGAATGGTGGCTAAGATCATTTTGGCTAGGGGTGATGGTGGAGTGACGAGTGCACCAATTTCTCCTCAAACAGGTTTGGCCAGCAATGCGGGGAAAGACAAGACCTTAGAACCAACGCGAGTCGCTGTGATTCATAAGGAGGCTGCTTTGCCGGTATTGGGCGAAGGGGCAATACCTTCCAGGGGGGAGAACCTGGCTCAACATGTTGCACAAGGAGTGAAAGAATTGATTTGGGCAGACAAATATGTGAATATATTTTCATTGTTGATTGATAACAGGGAGTTAGAGTATGCCAAGTCACAAAAGGATTTGATGTTTACTAGCGAACGGCCGTCTCAGTTGTCTAAATTCAGGGTGGAGGAGACACTGATTAATTGGATCAGAGCCTTTTCTGTATTTATGGCAGTCACCGCCAAACGTTCACCCAACCTGCAGGCAGAGATGGCTTGTTACCAAAGTAGAAGTACAATGTTCAGTGAGAAGCATGGGGGGGACGGATGGAAGGAATATGACATTTCTTTCAGGAAAGCTAGGGAATTTGACCGAACGTTAGCCTGGGAAGGTAGACTCCATTTCCTGGCATGGCCAGTTTTCAGGTGGTCAGTCCGCAGGGGTTGCCACAAGCTGGAACAAGGGATATTCACCCAAGCCCCAGCAGCCCTTTTGGCCAGCGCAAGGGGGGGAGGGGTTCAGTAAGGCCAGAGGTAATGGAGGTGGAAAGGGCGTGTGTTGGGACTTTAACAGGCTCACATGCACTAGGGCACCGGGCACCTGCAAATTCAGACATGCATGCTACATATGCGGCCACTTATCCGACCCAGAAACAGCATGCCGTTCAAAGGGTAGTACTTCAGGCAACAGGAGGAAGAGGAAACAGGAATAGTGGGGGATACCTGCAAGTCGCTCACTCACCCATTGATATCCTGGCTATGATTCCTTGGCTGACCAGGTACCCAGATCATACCTCCGCAAGGATGCTGCAAGAAGGTTTCACAAATGGTTTTCGAATTCCAGCGGGGGGTACACCGGGACACCAGAGTGTAGGAATCAGTTGTCAGTTAGACACAATCCTGGGGTGGTGGCGTCCAAAATTGTGAAGGAGCTACGCCTAGGTATGGTAGCGGGTCCTTTCGATGATATCCCAGTACCTAACTTTGTTTGCTCACCCCTTGGGGTGGTCCCGAAGAAAGGAAAGGGCGAATGCAGACTCATACACAAGCTCTCAGCACCTAGGAGCGCATCATTGCATGATGCAATCGACGAGGGCATCTGCAGCGTGAAGTATACGTCTTTTGACCAGGCAGTAGAGATGTTGAGAGCTCTGGGTCCCGAGGCATTGATGGCGAAATCAGATATTGAATCAGCTTTCCGACTACTGCCAGTACATCCTTTGGACCAATACCTGCTGGGTTTTTCCTTTGAAGGCAAATACTATATGGATATGTGTATGCCCATGGGTTGCTCCGTGTCATGTGCATACTTTGAGACATTCAGTTGACTGACTGAAATATTTTTGAGCGCTCTTATGCCGAGGCGTCTTGGCGCTGTAGGACGAAAAGGTGGTGTGGACTTAGGGCAGCGTGAATAGCCATGTCTTCAAGGCCTTTCTGAACTTTATTATGCTCCTTTCAGAACGAAGTGCAGACGGTAGATTGTTCCAGAGCTTTGGTATTTGATGGGAAAAGGATCTGCCACCCCAGCGGACTTTCTTGGTCCTAGGGATATGTAGCAGATTTTGGGAGCTAGATCTAAGCGAGCGCTCAGGTACATATGGGAGAAGAAGGTTTGAGAGCTGCTTGGATATCTGCCCATAGAGAGATATATGGGCCAGGCACATAGCCTTGAAATGGATTCTGTGCCTGATAGGCAGCCAGTGAAGGTCACGAATTGCTTTGGAAGTGGGATGACGTTTAGGGAGGTTGAGCAAGACTCTGACCGCAGCATTCTGAATTGACTGGAGTCTGTCAAGTTGTCTTTCTCCTGCGCCAATGTAGAGGGCATTGCAGTAGTCTACCTTGGACATTATCAGTGCTCCCACTACCGTTTTCCTCAGGGCGAATGGTATGTAGGGCAGGATTTTACGGAGGACCTTCAGTGTGAGGAAGCAGGCTGAGGTGACCTGGCTGATTTGGGCAGTACAGGTGAGGTCTTTATCCATAATGAATCCCAGGTTTCTAACCTTGTTAGCCGGAACAGGGCAGGTGCCTGCCTCTGGAGGCCACCAGAGCTCCTTCCAGATGGAGGGTTTATGGCCGAATTCGATCACCTCCTTTTCTGTGTTCAGTTTGAGGAAGTGATCGTTCATCCACTTCTTTACGTCTGACAGACAGTTCTTAAAACTGGTGGCGGAAGCTTCCACAGTCTGAGCAAGTGAGACTGCCAGTTGGATGTCGTCAGCGTAGGAAACTAAGTGTAGGCCATGGGATTTTTTCAGGGCAGCCAAAGAGGTGATGTAAAGATTAAAAAGGGTTGGTGATAGGGCCGATCCCTGAGGAACTCCGCAGGGCAGGAGGAACTCGTCCGACTGGAGGCCGTCCCAGTAGATTAAGTGGGTACGCGCCTCAAGGAAGGACTTGAGTAGTTTTAGGGCTGTGTGTGAAATACCTAACTCCTTAAGTCTGTTTATGAGGACATTATGGTTTACGGTATCGAATGCCGCTGTGAGATCCAAAAGGATCAATGCGGCTCTGCCTCCCTTGTCCATAGTCTGACGTATGTTTTCCGAGGCTATTATTAGTGCTGTCTCGGTTGAGTGACAGGCCCTAAAGCCATGTTGTGTCGGATCTAGTAGATGGCTGTCCTCCAGGTGTTTGGTTAGTTCCTTGTTCATTGCACTTTCCAGAATTTTGGCGGGAAGGGGTAGACATGATATTGGGCAGTAGTGCTTTGCTTCATTGGGGTTTAACGTCTCTTTTTTGAGGATGGGCCTGATACAGGCCTTTTTCCAGCTGCTGGGGAACTGGCCGGAAGTGATTGCGGTATTGAGGAGCGGGGTAAGTGTTTGACTGACTGTCAGGAACCAGGTGCAGTACGTACGGGGGACAAGGGTCAAGTGGGGAGCCAGATTTAGTGTGAAGAAGTAGTGTAGTAACTTGAACGTCGTTAAGCAGAGCAAAGTTAGGGAATTCGGGAACTAGTGACTGTTGAGCTGTTTTGTGAAGAGATTTCTGGCCAGTGGGTAGCCGACTAAGATTATAGACTGACTGAACTTTCTGTTGGAAGAATAGAGCTAAATTCTCCACGAAATCTTAACGTGGTTTAAAAATGGTGTCTCTAGGACTTTTAGCTAAGTGGGTGATAATTTTAAACAGTTCTTTTGAGGAGTTCGAGGATTCCTGTATCTTCCTAGTATAGAAGACTGCCTTGGCTTGCTCTATAATTAGCTTATAATCGTGGAGAGCCGCAGTGTACTCAATTCTAGACTGAGAGCTGTAGTCGATTCGCCACCGCCTCTCGCCCTTCTACATTTTATCTTTAGAAATTTTACTTCGGGGGTATACCTAGAATGGGTTATGAGACAGACAACAGGGCACCAACATGTGATGCATTACCTGGACGACCTCCTTTTGCTGGGGGTAGCGGGCTCTCAGGAATGTGCGTGGGCATTGCAGGAATTTTGCGTGCTCATGCGGGCTTTTGGGGTCCCGCTGGCACCAGGAAAAACGGTGGGCCGTCGACATGTTTGGAATTCTTAGGCATTGAACTGGACTGTGAAGGGTTGTTTCAGGTTACCCAAGGAAAAGATTGTGAAATTCAGAGCAGCCTTACAGCAATGTTTAGTGAAAGAGAAGGTCACATTGCAATAGCTGCAACAGACCGTTGGTAAGCTGAATTTTGCATTAAGAGTGATACCTATGGCACGCCCATTTTCCCGCTCAATCGCGCAGGCCATGAAGGGCCTGCGGGACAAGCATCATCACACAAGACTGTCAGTTGAGGTGCGCCAGGACATGCGAATATGGATGGCATTCCTGGAGAATTTCAATGGCAGAGTCGTGTGGTGCGCCCCCACCCCCACCGCGTCGGCGCACTTAGGTCTATGGACCGATGCTGCTGGCAGTGTGGGGTTTGGCGCCATACTTGGCAACAAGTGGGTGGCACAAAGGTGGCCGGAGTGGTGGGAAGAAAGCGGTTTGACAGCAAACATTGGTTTTCTCGAGCTTTTCCCAATATGGGTCGCATTAACTGTCTGGCCTGAGCAGTTGTCCAACCAATCAGTAATATTCTGGTCGAACAACATGACTGTAGTCGAATGCATCAACCAACAGGCAGCGCGGTGTAAGTTTATTCTCCGCCTCATGAAGGAAATTGTGTTACGATGTTTGAAATTGAATGTGCAATTTAAGGCCAGACATGTCCCAGGGGTCTTGAATAACGCAGCTGACGCCCTCTCTCGCTTTAAGATGCAGCTATTCAGGGAACACTAACCTGCGGCAGAAGCTTCACCAGCACACTTCCCACCAACACTTTGGCAAATTGGTGCCCCCAACTACAGAACCTCGTGGCAGCCAGCTTAGCACCCAGTACCAGGACAGTATACAAAGGGGCGTACATGTCTTATTGCAATTTTTTGGGGCAAGGATGGGAAGTAAAGTGGGGGCAGGAAGGGAATTTTACCTCATACATGAACGCACTGCACGGAGAGGGGCGCTCGGCGGTGACAGCTAGTAGTCACAAAGCGGCTGTCTCTTTCTTTGCACAGTTAAAAGGTGTCAGGGACCCCACAATATGTAGCAAACAAGGACCCCCTGGTAAGGATACATTTCCTGGGTCAGGGCAAGCAATTTGTAGTAAAGTAACAACCCAGGCAGAATACAAGTACTGGCAAGGTTCTAGAGAAAAGCAATGAAATTATATAATGAACACGAAAAGGCACTGAATTAGCATTCAAAGATTGCATTTAATAAATCTGATTAAAAATTTTATGAGGCTATTCATCGCATGGAAACAAATAAAAATACATTAAAAGTCTATACAGTCGATATTCACTAAGTATATATCTTTTTTTATAGGTAAAAGAATTCCCAATAGTTTGAAGGGAAGATGGGTTCCGTCTACGCGTTTCGACACGTTGGAAGTGTCTTCCTCAGGACGCTACCATCTTGTAGCTAAAAATAGATAATTATTTACATAGATTGTTTTATTTATGCTAGACAGTGCATTTTATTCAATACATTAATAAAAACATTTTACTCAAACTTTTTGTAGCCAGAGAATTGATGGTGCAACATGATATACCGCTTTTGTAATAACACATAATACACGTTTTTTCAATAAAATGATAACCCAGATATATTACATTGTAGTACACATTCTTCATCTATTGTTATAATAGAGTTTAGCATAGAGTTACAGAAAGCGAATAACCTAAGGTAAGAAAAGAAAAGGTATAGGAATAATGTCTACATTATAAAAATAAGACTGGTGATTGCTCAAGATGACAACTGGGGCAGTTCTCTTGTTTGGTTAAACAACAATTCCTTTTAATCTTTTTAGTATTTTTAGGCTTTATACTAGGGGAGTTCAGAGGTAATATTTAGTTCATTCTGTAAAAAAATCTACCCGTTTCCTGAATGTTCTAATTGAGGGTTTCACACTTACCTTATGTTGCCTTCATAAGGATAATAGGAAAAACGAGGGTGAAAAATTGTGGAACAAGTCCAATTCTGATCTCTGCGTAAGGCTTCTTTTTCTGTATACATGTAGAGAAGAGAAACGAGCCAAAAAAGCCAAACATGTAATTGTGGTGTTAATTTGGAACCATGATTGTCAAATTCTATTTATCAGTTTTAGAAGTTCAGTTAAGAGATGCTTTAAATTGAATTTGTCTCCTATATTTGTCCTGCAAACTACCTAGTTTACATATATGAAGATGTTTCCTATATTTGTCTTGTCTCCTATGTTTATCTTTCAAGATACCTAGTGCATATTTATTTAAATAATTTACTCCTATTACACAGTGCAAGAAAGAGATGGTACGATATTAATCCAGCATATGCGTATCTAGAGCTGGCGTCTTATTTCTAGTCCATTACTATTTTAAATTGGTTGGGCAGATTGTATAGCGAGATGTACCTGATGGCGGCTGTGCCGTTATTCTTTCTGCTTGAGAAGCGTGTCCTCAAGGATTGCCGGTCATCAATTTACGGAAGGGTAAAAAGCTCAATGGCTGCAGAGATTAAAAGAGTGAACATTGTTTTAATTCGTAATTGTTTTGGCAGTGTGGGGCTAACTACAGAAACCTATGTGGTTCTTTTCTTCCATGTACCTGCAGTTGTTTGACGTTACGTGACAGAGATAAGCACCTAAAAATACTTTGTCTATGGTAAGTTGAAAAAAGGATATTCGATGGCTTGATAAAGTTTTCAACACATTCAAACGCTGTGGGCAGAGATAATTGTTTTATTAAGTTGCGCACTGTTATCAGCTACATGTGATTCAGCTGAGATAAAAAAAGAAGAGAGACGGCGATGACAACAATGTAACAGTTTCCTTTTTTTTTTGATTACCTGATATTGCGTGTGTGGCAGCTTCGATAATTTGTAAGTTGTTGGCGATGATAAAAACGCGGCTATTGGCAGGTATCTAGAGATACAGAGAGGAAACAACTTCTAAATATTGCATTGATTTATACGTCTAATCTCTACACTGGTTTCTGAAACATGGGAAAACGGGCTAGCAATGACGTTCTTACCGTTTATGAAAGTCGCGTGTGAAGGCCGTGTTATTGCATGTGTAGTAGCTTCGATAATTTGTGGCTTATTGGCGATGTTAAAAACGCGGCTATTGTCACGTATCTAAGGATACAGAAGTGAAACAACTTTTAGGTATTGCATTGATTTGTACGTCTAATCTCTACACTGGTTTCTGAAACATGGGAAAACGGGCTAGCAATGACGTTCTTTCCGTTTTCAAGAGACGCGTGTGAAGACCGCAAGGGAGTAACAGCTGTATCTCGTGATCAGGATCGGATCTGAGACAGCGTGAGCGGTTGGCTTATATACCCTATGTAGGGATAGGATATGGGTCAAAGGACTCCACCTCTTAAGGTGATATGCAGCAGCTATTTGTATTCCACAAGAGATATATTTAAATATTTAAATGTGTGTAAGGACTCAAAATATCTTACAGAAACACACGATATAAGAGATGTTTATAAATGTGTCTATTGGAATCTTAAATAATCCACATAATAATAGATATATCAATTAGATATACCGCATTTATAAAATATTTCATTACTCGTCGCTGTAAAAGTCAGGGACCCCACAAACAGTTTTTTAGTGCGGAAGGCATTCAAGGGGTGGCGACGCCTACAGGCAAGCACCGCTGATTACAGACGGCCAATAGGTTTGGAACGGTTGTCCCGGGTATTGGATGCCCTATCTGACACATGTAGCTCCCCAGCGGAAGTACTTCTATTTAAAGCTGCGTTTGCTTTGGCCTTTTATGGGGCATTGCGAACTGGTGGCCAACAACAAACTGGACAGGTTGGGTGGGCTGCAGCTGGAAGACCTCACGTTAAGGAGTGATTCAATCTGGCTAACTATACGGAAATCAAAAACTGATCAGGAGGCCAGGCGTGATAGCCTGGTACTACACCGGGTACCAACCAACTCATGCTGCCGGTGTCACATGTGGAGGCATACCTCAGGCAACGGGTGGCCAGGGCAATGGGGTCATTGTTAATGCATGCAGATGGGATCTATGACATTACAACGCATGCTTTTACCACGCATGCCTTTACAACGCGGTTTTTACAACGCATAGTGCTTTGGGGCGCTGGATAGTGAATTGTTTAATTTACTATTCCAACTCCAGTCCCTGTGGATAGTAGGGAAGGTGTTGGATAGTAAATTAAACCTATTCCCTATCCTAGAGCGCCCCCCAGCGCAATGCGTTGTAATGGTTTGCGTTGTAAAAGTTGCGTCGTAAAGGCACTGCGTGGTAAAAGTTGCGTTGTAAATGATATTTCCCATGCAGATGGTACCCCATTGTCCAGGTTTCAGTTCCAAAGAGTGTTAGCAATGGCAATCGCCAAGGTGGGTCTGGATCCCAAGGAATTTGGGACACATTCTTTCCGAATAGGTGCGGCCACTGAAGCAACAGCGAGAGGTTTGCATGCCACCAGTGTAAAGAGGATTGGGAGATGGTCTTCCAACGCTTATAAGCGCTATGTGCGGCTGCACATGTTGTAAGTACTGGCAAACCAGCTTGACACTTGCCTTGTTTTCTGTTTCCTTTCAGTTTCTCGGACCTGTGACGCAGGGCGGAAACTGGTACCTCAGCGAATACGATCACCAGCGATGCGGCAACAATAGGACGACAGGAGGAGGACGCATGTAGTGTGGGTCGTTGGTCATTCTTATGTGAAACGAGCTAAGCCAATTTTCTTTGCAGGTGATTGTGGACCAAGGGCGGAGAGCAGGGGTTGTCAGGTTTCGTTTCATCATAGGGGGGGGCTCTGCCTTAATTAACTGAGGAGCTTCTTTTCCTACTTACTCGACAGACACACCCCGCCACCCTCAATTGTCATCTTACATCTTGGGAGGAATGATTTAGTGACACTGGGCAGAAGGGTCCTGTTAGAAGAGATTATCACGGCTGCGGGTTGGCTGGCGAAGGTGCTCCCGGGTTGCATCATAGTGTGGTCTCAGTTAATACCTAGACTACAGTGGAGGGGGGCGGAGTCAGTTAGGGCGTTGAACCACTCGGTAAAGAGAGTCAACAACAAGATAGAGAAGCTGTTCCGGACACCTCCATTACAGAGTATTCCACATGGGTGCATCTGGAGGGATCACTTTTACTTGCAGGATGGGGTCCACCTGACCGAGGCAGGCAACACTTATTCACAAGGAACATACTAGCATGGTTAGAAGGTTTCGCGAAGTAGGTATGACCTTTCAGTGTAGGAGGTTTGGGGGGGCCAGATAGTCGGTCAACTATGCTGGCCTGTGGCGGTAAAGTCATGATCGGTGAGCAGCAATTTAAGGTCCTTAGGGGGCGGCACCATTCTCGAATGGGGTCGCCCAGGTGGAGGGGCCAATGGTCTCTCCTAGAACTTCAGGGGCAGGATATCCGCTTGGTCGGAAGGGTGCGGGGGAGGGAGTAACGCTTTCCTTGGGCTGCTAGCCATCCTGCACATACACTATGATGTCATAAAGTGGCGCGAGTGAAAGGGCCCTCCTTTTTGGTTTAATGGAGTTCACGGAGTGTACGGGGTAACCAGGAGAGGGACGTACTCTCCCGGTAACCGGGCCCTGTTGTGCATGCGCACTCATACGTGAGGGCGAAGCTGGTAATAAGGATCTGACACCGGTCAACGACCTTGCCGTAGGCCCCAAAAATTGTTAGGATGCAAAATTCAGGATGTTAGATTCGGTTAGGAATACGCTGTATTAGACATTTGTTAAGGTTAGCCCTTCATACCTGTCTACGTTGATGTAAATCTAATGTCAGAATTTTGCATATTAATGATTGTGTAAATAATGTTTATTTTAACAATTTTAATTTGTTTTCATATTTTATTAAATACGGCCGGGGGGTCGCGAGACCCACCGCCTTCCAAAGAAACTCTTCGCCTGACTAAGTTACTTGTCGGATTGCTGTGGTGGTTGCTTGGCGGGGAGGGGGTGGTCGGTAGTCCCAGACCATATGCTCTGGCTTACTTTTCCGAGAGTATAAAGTGCTTTATGCTGACTAGAACCTTTTAAGTTTGTTCGATGCTCAGTGCAAATTTTAATATTTAAACGTGTTAAAAATTATAAAACATTTCCCTTAAAGTTACATTGTAACCAATTGGACCCTTCTCTCTATAATTTATCTTTTAAACATCAAACTCATGATTGTTGAGCGGCATTGAGCAATCCCCTCTACCTCTGCCGTGTTTGTAACTGTTTGTTTATTTGTTGAAGAAACTTTGTTGTCCTACAGGAAAGCTGCAACAACTGGCTATTCAGCAAAGTCATAACGGCAGGTCGGCACTATCTTATATGGAGTGACTGGAGGGCCGGATGTAGAAGTTGTGGACTCAGTTGATTGACGGCGGGGCAAATGCCCAGGAAATGTTGAATTGTCTCTTCCATTCTCCCACAGAGCCGGCAAAGGTTGTTCGGCCAAGTTTGTTTTCACAATGGAACCTGATCTTTTTTTGGGATGGGGATTCTTTTTATTAAAGAAAGGCAGACCAAACAATATTACACACATCAACATAAATACTAAAAAGCAGTCATTATAATATACAATAAGGATAAAATCAAAAGTGGCCAACAAATAGTCATAAACATCACTATGGGGCACCTGGAGCATAAATCAAAGTTTCCGATTAGGAAATGATTGCAAGGAACACAAGACTACAGTGATTCGTGGAACCTAATCTTTTGAGGAAAAATCTCCCAGTCAAATGAGAAGAAGGAAATGCTGCGTTGTTGGAGAAATGTGGTTTACGCGATATACCTGTGGCATCCAGTTCATGTACGTAGATAGAACCATCCATGTTTTTTCCTTGCTGTTGCAGCTTTGTCAAGTGACTATGCATGCTGTTTGGCTGCTTTATTAGCGATTTGTTTTGAATGAGGGAAAGCTGATGTTTAGACCCTACACATCGCTCAGATTGAGGGCGGTTAGAGCTTGCTGGAGTACCGTTGGCCAGTCATTTTTGCTTTTGGTCTGATTCTTCAATTCTGACCAACAGAGCACTGATAGGGATTCTTGGTGTTCCACTCTCATTCTCCAGAACAGTTTAATTATTGCTTCTGACCTAACCAGCAGTTGGATGAATAGCAATCAATCAATCAATCAATCAGAAACATTTGTAAAGCGCGCTACTCACCCGGAGGGTCTCAAGGCGCTTGGGGAGGGGGGGTCCGCTACTGCTCGAACAGCCAGGTCTTGAGCTACTTCCTGAAGGCGAGATGGTCTTGGGTCAGGCGATGGTGGATCGGGAGGGAGTTCCAAGTCTTGGCGGCCAGGTAGGAGAAGGACCTTCCTCCTGTTGTGGCTCTTCGGATGCGGGGGACAGCGGCGAGGGCGTGGCTGGTCGATCGAAGCTGGCGGGTAGGAGTGTAGAAGTTGAGGCGGCTGTTGAGGTATCCTGGGCCTTGGTTGTGTAGGGCTTTGTGTGCGTGGGTGAGGAGCCGGAAGGTGATTCTCTTGTTGACCGGGAGCCAGTGCAGGTCTCTCAGGTGTCCGGAGATGTGGCTGTGTCGGGGATGTCGCGGAAGAGTCTTGCCGAGGCGTTCTGGATCCGCTGGAGTCTCTTCTGGAGCTTGGCGGTGGTTCCAGGGTAGAGGGCGTTGCCGTAGTCCAGTCGGCTGGTGACGAGGGCCTGGGTGACCGTCTTCCTGGTCTTGGTGGGGATCCACCGGAAGATCTTACGTAGCATGCGCAGGAGATTGAAGCAGGACGAGGAGACGGCGTTGACTTGTCTGGTCATGGAGAGGGAGGAGTCCAGGATGAAGCCCAGGTTGCGTGCGTGGCCTGTCGGTTTGGGTGCGCTGCCCAGGGCGGGGGGCCACCAGGAGTCGTCCCAGGCGGAGGGTGAGGATCCCAGGATGAGAACTTCCGTCTTGTCTGAGTTCAGTTTCAGGCGGCTGGTCTTCATCCACTCGGCTACGTCTGTCATCCCTTCGTGTAGGTTGGCTCTGGCGGTGGCGGGGTCGTTGGTGAGGGAGAGGATCAGCTGAGTGTCGTCGGCGTATGAGATGATGTTGAGGTTGTGTTGGCGTGCGATGGCTGCGAGGGGGCTCATGTAGACATTGAAGAGGGTGGGGCTGAGCGATGATCCCTGTGGTACGCCGCAGACAACTTCGGTGGCTTCTGATCTGAAAGGGGGCAGCCGGACTCTCTGTGTCCTTCTGGCGAGGAAGGAGATGATCCACTCCAGTGCCTTCTCCTGGATTCCGACGTTGCTGAGGCGCTGCACTAGGGTGTGGTGGCAGACTGTGTCGAACGCGGCGGAGAGGTCCAGGAGGATGAGGGCCGCTGTTTCTCCGTTGTCGAGCAGGGCTCGGATGTCATCGGTGGCTGCGATGAGGGCAGTCTCGGTGCTGTGGTTGGCCCGGAAGCCAGACTGTGAGAGGTCGAGGGATCCATTCGTTTCGAGGAAGGCGGCCAGCTGTTTGTTGACGGTCTTCTCGATGACTTTCGCCGGAAACGGGGAGGAGCGAGATGGGGCGGTAGTTTTTGAGTTCGGTGGGGTCCCCTGATGGTTTCTTTAGTAGGGCGCTGAGTTCGGCGTGCTTCCAGCTCTCCGGGAAGGTCGCGGTGTCGAAGGAGGTGTTGATGATGTCCCGCAGGTGGGGAGCGATGACAGCGTCGGCCTTGTTGAAGACGTGGTGAGGGCAGGGGTCGGTTGGAGATCCGGAGTGGATGGAGTTCATTGTACGGATGGTGTCTTCGGTGGTAATCGAGGTCCAGGCGCAGATGGAGGTGGTGGGGGGCGTTGGTGCGGTCCTGGGGAGCGTTGGTTGTGTGCTGAAGCTGTTGTGTATGTCTGCGATCTTGTTGTGGAAGTAGGAGGCGAGTGAGTTGCAGAGGTCTTGCGATGGGGTGATGTCGTTGTTTCCGGCGTTGGGGTTGGAGAGCTCTTTAACGATGTTGAAGAGTTCCTTGCTGTTGTGTGCGTTGTTGTCCAGCCGTTCCTTGAATGCAGTTTTCTTGGTGGCGTGGATCAGTTGATGGTGTTTTCGAGTGGCGAGCTTGAGGGTGGTCATGTTGTCTGGTGTTGGGTCTCTGCGCCAGGCTCTCTCGAGGGCTCGGCATTTCTTCTTGGAGCTCTTGAGTTCGTCGGTGAACCATGGTGCTTTCTTACTGCCGGGTCTGTTGGGCGGGGTCCTCAGTGGGGCGAGGTCGTCAGCGCAGGTGCTGATCCACTTCGTGAGGTTGTCGGCGGCCTGGCTGGGGTTCGCTGAGCTGGTGGGAGGGTGCTGGCTCAGGGATGCGGCGAGCTGGTCGGCGGTGATCTTGTTCAGCTTCTGCGTGCAACCTGTTGCTGGTGATGGTGGATCGTGGTTCTTTTGAAGCTGAAGTGGACGCAGCTGTGGTCCGTCCAGTGGAGTCCGGTGTAGCCCGAATTCCAATCGGACCTGAGCTTGAGAGATGAATTGCGGGATTCAAAAAATAAGTTTAAACAAGGTGGATTGCTGTAGGTTAAAATGTTTTGCATCTTTACTTTATTCAGATGTTCTATCCAGTCTGTTTCGGAAATATTAGCGTTATGGTGGTTAAAAGAGCCATTGGCTATGTTATTTATTTCTGCCCAAAACTGCTTGTTATTAATTGTTTTGCTGATTTGTAACAGCTTTGACCAGATGTCTGTTTGATATGATTTCTTTGCTGATCAAACTGCGTTTTTGTATTGAGGCCTAAGTCTTAATTTGTTGATTCATTCTTGCATTATTCTTTGACATGTTTTCCCGGAGTGTTCTGATCTCCTTATGTAACTGCCTTTTTTATCCATAAAAGCGAGTTTGAAAACCAAGAAGTGTCTTTCCTTATTCTGTTTGGGTGTTGGGAGTTAGCTGTCGAAAAGTTTGTGCTGAAAGTTGTTATCATAAACTCCCAATTCTGCCAAGTTGTCTGGGAGATGCTATTTACTTTACCAGTACCCTTCCCTGCAGGGGAGCCTGCATCGGTGAGAGAGGGGTGGCTTGACCCCAGTTTGCTTTGCTTTTGTTGCCCCTTCCTTTTGCCACCTGTGGCTGCATTCGTTTGATGCTCGCCACTCCTACGGCCGCGCCCCCTATGCCGGCTCTTTTAGGGGACCGAGTAGCGTGTCTCCTCAGCTTTCTTTGAGCTGCAAAACACTGGTTTATTTATTTTCCTTGTAAGGATCCTTTTAGGGCCATCTTGGGAGGTGCCGGCTCCCGATTTTAAAGCAATCCGTATTATGAGAGTACCTACCGATTTTCAATCGTTTTATGATTTTCCTTTTTCTCACCTTTCTGTTAACAGTTTGCTTTGCCATTGTTGCCCTTTTGTTTGCCACCTCCGAAGGGTACCTGCATTGGCAGAGGCTGGCCACGCCTACAGCCAAGCCCCCTATGCTGGCTCTGTTAGAGGGCCGACTAGCTCGTCCGCACACGGGCAGTGGGTGCTCCTCTGGTGGCCGGACAGTGGCAAGTGCCAAATTCCCTGGCCATTTTTTTACCAATGGAGGAGCTGCTGGATATTGAGTGTGGGGGTAAGTCAACTGACTGTGAAGTGTATTACTGTAACATAACCTCAAGTCTATGCAAATGCCAGAATTGCAATAATGCCTCAATCACTGTCCAAAAAATGGCAGTAATTGTGAAGTTTCTAATTTTCCTGCAAGAAGGACTCAAGGCTCAGGGCATTCAGATGAACCCCCCAGCTGTGTGCTATTAAATATTAGTAAAGAAAAAACTTGAATTTGTGTATTTTATGGGATCTTTTCGTCCTGATTTAGTATCAGAAAGTTGGACTGATCTTTCATCAGATACCGACTTGAGAACTGGTATTCTGGATGGGTCAATTGTATATAGCATAGACAGGCAAGGTAAATGGGGCGGGTGTTGGTGGTGGTTTATCGAAACTAAGGCACTACTAAGTCTGGCTCCACATCTGGATGGTGATGCCTTGTTCTTCACCTTCCAACTTAATGATGCAACCATTTTTAATGATTCTCTACTATATTGGCCAATTGACCCCAAAGATAGTTTTGTGGCATCTGTTCAGACTTTTAGGGAGTCCAGCATTGAATGTTCAATTTTTACCCTCCTAGGGGATTTTAATTTTCACTTGGAGCTTAGTGGAAAAGCACATAGATACAGAACACTTAACAGATCGTCTTCATAGTTTTCATCGGTATCTAATAGTTAAGCAACCAACTTATGTTGCCAATCATGCGCTGGATGGCCTTGTTACAAGTAACCCTGCGCTCAGTTTTGATAAAGTCATTCCATTAATTTGGTTTAATTAGTAGGGCTGCGCTGATTCTTCTTGATCTCTCTGCCATGTTTAATGTGGTAAATCTATCTCTGCTTATCAACCAGCTAGGGAGTATTGGGATCACAGGCGAAGCCTTTACCATACTTAGGGGCATATTACCAAGCAATAGCGATAATTATCGCTATTGCTTGGTTAGAGACAAAAATTTACCGCTGAGCTGCGGCGATTTTTAACGCAGATAAAGCTTGGTATTAAAATCGGCCGCAATGCATGCCGCAATGCATGCCGCAATGCATGAATATCGCTGAAAAGTCAGCGATATTCATGCATTACCGAGCTAATGCTCTTAGCCATGTTATCCACCTCCCATTGGATAACATGGCTAAGAACTGCTCAGGGCAGGTGTTAGCTTTTGGAGATATTCGCGCTTAGCGCGAATATCTCCAAAAGTTGGTAATAGGAGATAGCGATGTTAGCGACTGTTTCCAGTCGCTAACATCTTGGCACGCCCACTTTGCATGTCATTAGTGATAAATATCACTGACATGCAAAGTGGGGCCCAAGATGGTCGCTATCTCCTACTAGCTGTCGCTAACTGGTGTTAGCGACAGCTAGGTAATAGGGAGATAATTTTATCTCCGCTTTCTTGGCTTTTAAAGCCAAAAAAGCGGAGATAAACCCCCTTGATAATATGCCCCTAAGTTCCTTTCTCTCAGCTAGAGAACAAAGTGTGGCTTTTGGGGGATTTTGTTTCAAATCCCTTCTCCTTGCCTTGTTGGGTGCCACAGGGCTCTTCGCTATCCCCGACGCTCTACAACATCTATGTCACTCCCCTGGCTAAACGTATCAGGTCATACAGCTTTGTTGCAGTGTCCTATGCAGACAACACAATAAATGTTGTCTGTTTCATTCGAGGTCGACGATGCAGCTGTGGAAAAGTCAGCCCATCTCGCACCTGATGCCCAGGCTGCTGGCGCAGGACGCCTCTTAGTTCCCATCGTGAACAATTACCAAATAAAGAGACGGGCGCTGGAAGCAGGAAAACAAGAACAGGGTTTTATTTCTCATGAGGAGAGCCTGTCATTTCGGACACTCGCATAGTGTCTTCAGGAGGTGCTCTCTCTTGGTGCCCTCCACAACCCACCACACAACCCCCACACTTTCTCTGAGGCTTCATCTTTTATACACATGTTTATGATGCACAAACATTCCTTATTACAATAAAGACGCTTTGAAATAGGAAAAGGCATGCTTGGAATCCCAGCTTCAGGCCTATTCCCATACCAGTCGCTCAGATGTCATCCTCCCCTCCTGAATGTAACAAAAGATTGTGATCTCTCAGCCGGACATTCCTACAGGACACGAGGGCAGGAGGGGATGATCAGATCAAAGGTTGGGCAGGCGATAAGATCGGGGACTTCGGCTGGTGTATCACGGTTTTGTTATGCTGGGCAGGAAAAGGGGGGGTGTACATCCACGAGGCTTGGTCTTAGGACTTGGGACCGGGTCGAAGGGCCAAGTGCAGTTGGGGGGGGGGGCTCGTCAGCTGAGGGGAAGGGTGTTCTTGGGAGGAAATGGGGGGTGTGGGTCAAGCAGTAGGGTTACTTCTAGGGCAGGGTCACGCAGAGGGAGAGGGTTTTATGGCCGATGCATGAGCAGTGCGCGCGGGGAGGGGTGCCAGGAACAAACGGGCAAAGAGGCCATGGTGCCTAAAATGGCTGTCGTGTACGTGTGTGCATGGGTCTATGCTGGCAGGATAACACAGTCAGTGTTTAGCGATATCCGTTCTGCTTACAACAAGGGGTACAGTGAACACAAATGAACGCCGCTTATGTGCATATACATTGCCATTTTCAACAGTCGCCGCTTTTTTACATAAGCTAGTTCATTTCTATACAGTCGATACGATTGGCGGAATGCGGTACATATGATTTTACATTTGTTGGGTTATTCATACAAGTCTAGAGATCGGCATAATACTTAGTCGCGGTCAGTCAAGAAAAAGGTTCCGACACATTATAGAATCAGGTTCTGACTTTCTCTCCGGTGACATCAAAATACAGTAAAAAGTGCTCTGATACCTTCGGGTCTTGTCAGTGCTATAAGAGACTTTTGGAAAACTAAATACATGAGTGACCGATGAAACATTTTTGAAAGCAATACAAAAAATGGCTGAGGGAGGAATTCAGTTCGAAACAAGCAATTAGTCAAGGGGTGGGTAGAAATTTCAGGAAGGGGGGTCTTCGTCACAATGTCTTTTTAACAGAGTCCGTCTTCTTTCGTTGGCGCTGTTGAGCACCGGCGGTGGAGCTATAGGTCCAGCTCGGATTCATCCTTACGCGTTGCAGGGTGCGATCAGTCCTCTGCTGTTAGATCACAGTCCTGTTTCCTAACTGATCTTCTTAGGGGTGCCTCATGCTGGGCACCTGCGTGTCTTCCGTGGCAAAACCTTATTCTATCTAAATGCTGCTCTTTTTTTCTGAGTCAAAAGTTATGCGAAAAGGGTGATGTTGTTGAATAATCGAGGGAAGAGAGGGCGGAGTGGGATCAGATCATTGAACACACACCAAGGGACCAAAGGAGCAAAGGACGACGGGCAGGCAGGCCCATCAGTCGGGCTCAAAAGGGACGGGGACTTCAGGCACGAGTGGGTCAGCAAATCGAGGGCTTCAAGGCAGCCCTTCATTCCTTCACCTGTCGAGTTTGAGAGTGGTGCCTCGTCCCGCGTCTCGTTGCTCTGCGACTCCACCTTTGGTTGCGGTCACACGTGCTTCATGATCTGTGGCCAGGCTGTGCGTCACGTCCAGCTCCTCTCCTCCGGTGATTGTATCTTTGAATGGGTACAAAACAAGTTTTTAGAAAAACTGGCAGGAGAAGACATTTATACATCTCAATTCCGTCCCCAATCCTAAGTAGGTGGGGGATATGTTCATCAGTCACAGTCAGAAGTCATCACTTATGGAGTATGTAGGAGGGCATTTCCACTGAATTCGTAAGCCTATTTGGCGTTCATTCGTGACGTACGTGGAGAGAAATCGGACTCCTATCGACAGTGTATTATATCAAACTCGAAATCGAGTCCTTAGGTAGAGACTCGACCCTTTTTTTTATCCCAAGTACTGACAATCTTACATTTCCCTTCGGGGTCGACCAACTCTTGCAAGCAGGGGGGTTATCATCATGAGAGGGGGGCAGAGGTTAAACATGCTTTTCTTGGGGAGCGACGGTTAATCAAGGTCATCAATTACGCTTCGGGGATAGCTGATATGGAGCTGGGGTCAATCGGGAGAAGCGAGGACGCTTTGGACAGGGAGCTGGGGTCAATCGGGAGAAGCGAGGACGCTTTGGACAGGGAGCTGGGGTCAATCGGGAGAAGCGAGGATGCTTTGGACATCCGCACTTAAGTGCAGAGGGGTGAGGCAATCTGGGCATTGGGGTTTGCATTTCTAACGAACTGAAAAACAGACAACCATTGACGTTATAGTCCCCCTATAAAAGGCCAGATTAGGGGACATCAGTCGTCTTACCTGTCCTTTCTTTCATTACCAACTCGGGTTCTATCGTTTTGCAGAAAGGAGAGGTAGTAATATGGCAAGTTACAATCGTTTTAGTTCCTGTCAATTTTGCCGAACACCTTTGTGTTCGAAGAGACCCAATTAGGTTTGTGCCGGTTGAGGCACAACGTTACCACACAAGGGAGGAGGGAACAGGGGGACCCTCAGAGAGAGAGAGTCGTCCGCACTCTAAACGAACCACTCGGTACACGTATGACATGGAGAGAGAGAAAGAGAGAGAGAGAGAGAGAGAGAGAGAGAGAGAGAGAGAGAGAGAAACGTGTACAATAATGGGCCATTCAGTGCGCACACAACACAGAACAGCAGGGGTCAAGTAATACGGAAACAGAGGCAGAGGGACGACGTAGACCCATACATTACGTGCACACAAACTCAGGCGGGGGAGACGGTACATGTATTATTTACAAAAATCCAAGACAAAACATAGAACAGTTATTGGCCAAAATGATCTCTTCCTGTATGCTGCGCATCCTTAGCATCCTAAGCTCTTTTTACCTTTTTCTTCTCTTTTATCGTCGGCTGCCTTCACTGGTGGCTTTGGTTGCATACACTTACGCCTTTGGCAATTGGTCAAGAACTAACCTGGTCGGGCTAATGTGTTTCCAGGCTGAGGCAACAGTGGGTGTCAGTTGTGAGAACAATGGGGCAGCTTTGAGTTTCATGTCTATGAGGGTGCGAAAAGGAGGTAGTAGATTTTAAACACTGGCAACATTCCTAGTCCTCCAAGCGGAGGGTACTTGGGTAAACCTCACCTCGGAATATTCCTTAAACTTTCCCTATTTAGTTAAATGTAGGAATTTTATTCATTAGTGCACGTCATTCTTGGTTGTATTATTCGGGGTGCCAAGCGAAGTCATATTTTGTAGTTTCCGCTTCAGGCTGTCCTCCCAAGTGCTAAGTTCAGGGAGAGAAATAGCCATTGTTCGCTCGTCGTGTGTAGGTACCATAATCGAACCCCTTTTTCCCATCTCTTTGTCCGCTAGATCACCATTTTCTTTTTCGTACTTTAATCGACGTTCCGATGTGACCTGCAGAAAGAGGGAAAAAGAAAATTTTAAAAACACATCAGCGCGCATAAACTCGAAAAGGCTTTTACTTACTACATACTCGGGCTATCTCCACTGGACGCAGTCCCTGCCAACTTGGCGTTTAAGCCCAGGTGGGCCATTTAGTGTGGGAGAGATGATTATCGGAAGCCTGCGGATAGCATAGGTCGCCCAAGTGTGGTATTACGGATCGTGCACAGGGGGGTCAGGTGGCACTCCTTCGGGGCGACTTAGGGGCATTTTAAAACAACTTTCCTGATACAGGTAGCATATAAAATATAGGCTAAATACCAGGATCTTTAGCGGTTGCTTTAGGCTGTACAAAAATGAAAAACACATACAACAAAAACCTGGACCATTCATATTTGCAATATTTCTGCGTACTATACTTTTTAACCCTTAACTAGTCGAGCTGAGCCATTTCACCTGTAATCTAGTTATATCGGAAATAGTGGTCATTTATTCAAAACTTACCAATTTACGCGTGACAACTACGTTTGCTTTTTCCAAAAATCTTTAATAAAAATGTCGGTGCATAAATACGGGCCTACAACCCCGTGGGCCGGCCAGAACTGTACATGTGGGGATACTTATTAGTGGAAAACCTAATGGAGTCGGTGGTCGTTGATTTCATAATAAAAAGTGCGACAGGTGCAATAAAATCATATCGAAACTTCAGTGTGAGCGAGTATCATAAGTGTTGAAATTCGAACTTTCAATAATCATGATGCGCCAAAACTTAACAACAATTCATTGTCCGAATGTTCAATCAGTACCCATCTCACTTCAATTCATTGTCCGAACACATAATCAGTACCCATCCCATATCAATTCATTGTGTTTAAAAACTGCATACATATTTCATGACACCAAGGCTGAGCAATCGGGGTACAACAAGGAGTTGAAAGTTTCATTTGTACCAGCGCCATTTTGGGAGCAGCCAGGCAGATCTAGGCATAGTCAAAATCTCCACCAACTCGTGGTTGGCCTAGAGCCTCTTTCGGCAGTCCAAAAGTTCAGTTAAAGGGCAACAGAAAGGATCGGCGGTATGAACCATCAGTCAAAGGGGGAGGGAGGCAACAATTTTTTCTACCGGGTCATACTGGGTTTTCACCGGAACTGATCCGAACTGTAGTCTGCAGGATTTTAGTCATTCAAACTGAGGCTGGCGCCAGCATGGGAGCGCCAACGTCTCGCGGCTACATTTTCATCGTTCCGCGGGCAATCATGGCAGTCATTCCCCATCGGGGGTGTCTGCGGGGGTCGGGGGCCCCCGTGGCTCTTATAGAATCTTCAAAGTCGAGGAGAACACTTCTGATTGTGGGACTCATTTCTTAATCAACAAGCAACCGGGCCATCTCTTCACGCCGGGCCTGCTCCTGCAGGGTCGACCGCCATTTTACGAGTGGACGAACCCTCGTCGGGTGAGTGGAGCGTTGGGGGTGCCGCTGGGGGCCTCCACCTGGGGAGGTGGGAGAGGCTCGTTCGCGCCGCCTCTCCCTCCCAGCGCACCCCACGCCGTTTTTCTCGGCGCTAATATTCATGATGGCCGGACCAGGCGATGAGAGGGGGGGGGGGTCGGAGGCATAGGCAAGACATCCCCCCCCGGTGGTCTGCAAGGCGCCGCTTCAGGGCCGAACGGGGAGCTCATACCAAGCCGTGGCTGGACCAGGAGATACGAGGGGGGGGGTCGGTGGCATGAGCAAGACATCCCCCCCTGTGTTGTCGCAGCCATTATTGAAGAAAGAAGAGGGGACGCCCGGATCCCGTCGGCCTCGGCTCCTCTTCTGGCCCACCTTATGCGACGACCTCCGGCCGACGGCTGGCAGCAGGACCCGCCCTACACGTGCCGAAGATCTCGTCTTCCGGATGGGCGTAGCCGCGAACCTGTAGCACTTCGGGAGTTTCCAGAAAGGGGGTAGGTATCTGCTGATTTGTATCTATCTCATGTTACCGTTATTGGGGCGTGGCAGGCGGTGGGACAGACATGTTTGGAGCAGTGAGGGGTGGCGAAGCCTCGTTGCCTCGTGGCCGTTGCGATTTCAAGCTTGGCTTCTCTCACCATTTTCATGTTTCTTATTACGGGCTTATTTCTAACGTTTCTTATTTCTAGCGGAATCATGTGTTTTATCGTGAGCTATTTCTAACGTTTTCCTATTTGTTGCGAAATCAAAAACTCATCAGTGGCCTACTGATTTTGCTTTCTTATTTCTTTCTTCCCTTTTTTTCCTAGCGTGTTTCATGCTAAAGTTTCTGTTAACAGGATACGGTGATTACTTCGTTATTGTTTCATATGTCCTTTTTATTAGGGGTGCCCTCTGGTCGAGCCAGATGACCTACCTCTAATAAATGGTCCGGGTGGAACTAGTTTACCCGTCAGTGGGGAGTAGATAGGCCCGAGAGATTACAACGGGGGACAAAGGTCCACATTACCTACCCTTCACTACTTGCAAAGATTAGACAGAATATTTCTATTCCATGTTATTTGCAAACAGAGAATACCTCAAAAGAACTATTCCTTGAACAATAAATGTCCAGACAATCAATCAATCAGTGGGGAGAAAAACAGGCATGACGGATTACAACGGGGACAAAAATCTGCATTACCTATCCTTCACTATCTGCAAAGGGGGCAGAATATTTCTATTCTTCCCTGTTTGTAGACAGAGAATATCTCAAAGAGCAATAATCGATAAAAATCGATAACAAACAATCAGTGGGGAGAAAGATAGGCATGACGGATTACAATGGGGGACAAACGTCTGCATTACCTATCCTTAACTATTTGCAAAGAGAGGGGAAAGTTCCTATTCATCGCTGTTTGCAAATAGAAAATGTCTCAAAGAGAACCAATACTTCAAGTACAATCAATCAATCAATCAGATGGATAAAGCCATCCTACCAATCGGACGTAAAGACGTCCTACTTAACCTTACCCGGACCGGACCGTGTGGGCAATTCTTCGCCTTCCCTTTTTCCAGCGCCCAATCGTTCTCTTTCTCCATGTTTTTACCGCAGCATTCCTGTGGGATTCCAGTCAGGACAGTAGGTCACTTGAGAGAGGTCCGTTCGGAATCGGTGAAGTTCATTCAATCGGCAGCCGGACGAGGGCCCTCTCAAGGCAGGTATACTCCAATCGTTTAGATGTTCACCCCATCGTCTGGACCTCTCTTACCGGACCTTATGTCGCTGATGGGCCCCACGTTGGGCGCCAATTGTGGAAAAGTCAGCCCATCTCGCACCTGATGCCCGGGCTGCTGGCGCAGGACGCCTCTTATTTCCCATCTTGAACAATTACCAAATAAAGAGACGGGCGCTGGAAGCAGGAAAACAAGAACAGGGTTTTATTTCTCATGAGGAGAGCCTGTCATTTCGACACTCGCATAGTGTCTTCAGGAGGTGCTCTCTCTTGGTGCCCTCCACAACCCACCACACAACCCCCACACTTTCTCTGAGGCTTCGTCTTTTATACACATGTTTATGATGCACAAACATTCCTTATTACAATAAAGACGCTTTGAAGTAGGAAAAGGCATGCTTGGAATCCCAGCTTCAGGCCTATTCCCATACCAGTCGCTCAGATGTCATCCTCCCCTCCTGAATGTAACAAAAGATTGTGATCTCTCAGCCGGACATTCCTACAGGACACGAGGGCAGGAGGGGATGATCAGATCAAAGGTTGGGCAGGCGATAAGATCGGGGACTTCGGCTGGTGTATCACGGTTTTGTTATGCTGGGCAGGAAAAGGGGGGGTGTACATCCACGAGGCTTGGTCTTAGGACTTGGGACCGGGTCGAAGGGCCAAGTGCAGTTGGGGGGAGGGGGGCTCGTCAGCTGAGGGGAAGGGTGTTCTTGGGAGGAAATGGGGGGTGTGGGTCAAGCAGGAGTGTTACTTCTAGGGCAGGGTCACGCAGAGGGAGAGGGTTTTATGGCCGATGCATGAGCAGTGCGCGCAGGGAGGGGTGCCGGGAACAAACGGGCAGAGAGGCCATGGTGCCTAAAATGGCTGTCGTGTACGTGTGTGCATGGGTCTATGCTGGCGGGATAACACAGTCAGTGTTTAGCGATATCCGTTCTGCTTACAACAAGGGGTACAGTGAACACAAATGAACGCCGCTTATGTGCATATACATTGCCATTTTCAACACAGCCAGTAAATTTAGAAACTGCCTGGCTAACATCATTATTTGGATTCAGGAAAACTGCCTTAAATTCAATTCTAAAAAAATGAAGGTTATCCTATTTGGATCTAACACCTCATTTTGGAATAATCTTGTGGCCGTCCAGTCTTGGCTCCCTTCCTTGCCTGGTTCAGAAAGTGAACAATCTGGGGGTTTTGTTAGATAAAAAGCATTGCTTCTCTGATCAAATCAACCAAGTTACATCCTCATGTTTCCATATTCTAAGCGTGTTAAGGAAAGTGTTTTCATACATCCCTCTTGTAATGCAGAAAAGGGTCATTGTCGCATTAGTTTTATCTAGGATAGACTATTGCAATGGCCTATATATGGGCATCCAGAAACGATTACAATTGAAGCTGCAATCACTCCAAAATGCAGCTCCTTGCTTGCTCTTAAAGATACCAACATTTTATTCCATCTCAAAGAGCATTTGTGATCTACATTGGCTGCTTGTCAGAGAACAAATTAAATATCAGGCCCTCTGCATGGGCGCTGTATAGCAGAGTATTGTATAAAGACAATGGTTCTGTTGGGAGATAAGTCAATTTTTTTGTCTGGTTCAATAATTTACAACACTGTTGGAGTATTCCACAATATTATTTTGGAAATACTCTTTAAATTTTTCAAAACGGAAGAAACACGTTTTTTGGAAGGCAAAGGGGAGGGGGGAAATGGGAAAAAAGAGAGAACACACACCAAATTTTTTACTTTTACCATAATGTTCTTATTTTTAAAGTCATTGGTAAAATCAGAAGGAGGTTGTCCGAAACATGATTAGCATAAATATATAAATAACAGATAAGTGCTCAGGTGAATAGTAGTGACAAGTGATGATCTGACTGTGTGATGACACAATAATATATATAGAAAGTAATAATAGATCAGTCCAAAACTCAAAATCAATTGCTTCAACAAATACATATATTTTTCTCTTTTATGGTTGAAACTTGGTATGGACTGATTCTTAACACAACGTCGACGTTTCGACCCTATTAGGAGGTGCTGGCTTTTTCGCAACCGTATCGGGTCTTCATCAGGACTGACAAGGAAAGGGGGACAACCTGATGGTTTTGTAGGTTTCCAACTTCTACTCCTGTCTGAGCAGGGGGGGTGTCAGCCGACACCCTAAACGAACGATGATTTGCTGATAGTATCTTCTGCAATCTATGCTGCTATGCGCATCAGCCGCCTCATCGAGAAGGAGACAGACGTTTGCAGCTCTTATCGAAAGTGATCGCTTCTGCGGCACTTAACCCCTACCCTCCGAATTTCGCCACCGTCTGGTGGTGAAATTCACAGCATAGATAAACGTCGACGTTGTGTTAAGAATCAGTCCATACCAAGTTTCAACCATAAAAGAGAAAAATATATGTATTTGTTGAAACAATTGATTTTGAATTTTGGACTGATCTATTATTACTTTCTATATATATTATTGTGTCATCACACAGTCAGATCATCACTTGTCACTACTATTCCCCTGAGCACTTATCTGTTATTTATATATTTATGCTAATCATGTTTTGGACAACCTCATTCTGATTTTACCAATGACTAATCAATGTCTGACTTCTAAAATAAGAAAATTCTGGTAAAAGTCATAAATTTTGTGGGTGTGTTCTCTTTTTTCCCTTTTCCCCCTCCCCTTTTCCTTCCCATAAACGTGTTTCTTCCGTTTTGAAAAATTAAAAAAGTATTTCCAAAATAATATTGTGGAATACTCCAACAGTGTTGTAAATTATTGAACCAGACAAAGAAATTGACTTATCTCGCAACAGAACCATTGTCTTTATACAATACTTAGCACAGCCAAATTAGTGGCAGTTTGCAAAATAAAGAAAGTTAGATGAGAGGGAGCAGTTTCTTCTTCTTAGCGTGTAGACTCTGGAACACCATACCCCTTGCCATGAGATCTCAATCTAACAGAAAATTGCTAAATACTTGGCTTTTTTCTATTCAGACCAGTAGACAGTTGTTTTTCACTCATGCAACGCTAGCACTCAGATGCCTTTGCATTTTCTAGCTCATAAACGTTTTTACAGTGACTATGCTCGCCATGGTCTGTGTGAGGTTCCCCAAGGAGGTTGTATCTGATTTTGGTGCCAACTTCATGTCATCATACAAGTGGAATGAGTGTGGGGTAATGTTAGACCTGTCATCCTTAGGGTGGTCTTCACCCAAATCTTTTGCCTGCCTAACTCCTCTTTTTGATGTATTTTTTGTTGGCCTTAGGATTCTGAGCACTCTACCACTGCTGACCAGTGCTAAAGTGCATGTGCCTCTCCTCTAAGCATAATCACATTGGTGTGTGCATGATTGGCCTATTTAGTGTACTTAACACCCCTTGTACAGTTGTATACAATATACCTAGGGCTTATAAATTAAATGCTACTAGTTGGCCTGCAGCACTGATTGTGCTTCCCACCCCAGTAGCCTTTCAAACCTGTCTCAGACCTGCCATTACAGTGCCTGTGTGTGCAGTTTACTGCAACTGTGACTTGGCAGGTCAAACTAAACTACTTGACATGCCTGAAATGCACCTATTATTACACATAAGACACTCCTAAGGTAGGTCCTAGGTAGCCCTAAGGGCAGGATGCTGTGTAAGTAAAAGGTAGGACATGTCATTTTTAGTTTTACATGTCCTGGTAGTGACAAACAGCAAAATCTGTTTTTCAATACTGCGTGGCCTGCGCCTCTCATTGGCTAGCATTAGGAATTGCTTAATATACTTTTAAGCTGTAATTCCTAATTAGAATGGAGTAGCTGCATCATGTTTCATATCTTTGTAAAGGTAATGATAAATCCTCTTTACTGGTAAAGTTGGATTTATCATTACTATTTTAGAAATGCCACTTTTAGAAAGTGGACATTTCTCTGCTCTTAGTGCTCTGTGTGCCTTACAGCCTGTTTCCAATACAAGTTTGGGGTGGGTGACAGCTACACTTTGTGCATTCCCTTCAGCCAGCCACAAACACATGAAGGGTGGGTGGGAAAGAGAACTCTTCTGCATTCATTTGCAATCTGATAGCTGTTTCTGGGAAGGAAGAGAGAGGAGGAGCTGACACTTTCACCTGATTTGGCAGTGTCCCTTTTCCCTCACAAAGGAATGAATACCCCCTATTGATAGTCTAGAGCCAGGGCTGGGTTTAAAGGACATATGTGCACTTCAAACACCCTTCTTTGAAGTCATCCCCACTTCAAAAGCACAACTCAGTATAAGTACTGGGACTCTGACCCTACCTAGACAGTACACAACTGGACCTGTGAAGAACTCTGCCAGGAGTAAAGACTGCTTTGCTTCAAGGACTGCTACTCTGCTTAACTGCTGCTCTGGTAGAACTGCTTTTCTGCTTTGCTGACCTGCTGCCTGCGGATCTTTGTCCTGCTGAAGACAAGGACTGAACCCATCTCACTGGAACCCAGAGTGACTCCAAGCACTTGCTGGCTTGCTCCCTGTTCTGAAGTCTCAGGACCATTTAATACTTCCTTTAAACCCTGCAACAGCACCTGGTCTCTGCCATCTGTGAGTCATGCCCTGCCAAGTGTTTCGAATCCAGTCCTGGGCCCTTGAAAGGTGACTTCTACTGTCAAGAACAATCAAAATTGGTGCACTGACGACTTTGCGCTGATCAGAACTGATGCATTGCCATTTGACACTCCTTACGCAAAAGCTGATCAATGACATGCTTTGAGGGACTTTGCAGCTCGTCGGCGATGGAAGGTGCAGCTTGACAATGACACAATGCCTGTATTGTAAAGAGGTTTGTTGACCACGCCTGCATGGATCGGAACCGACGCATCGAGACTTCGACATTGACGCTTGCTCCATCCAAGGTACTTTTTCAGTGGGCTCTGCATGAGTCCTGCAGCGGATCTGGCCTCCATTGCGGTCAGCCTGAACTTTGGATTTGCCACAGTCCAGTGCAACCTCAAGTAACCCCTAAGCGCTATTTGCTTCCAAACACCACTTTTTGAGTTCTTCTTTGCAAATTCATAACTCTGGTTTTACTTATTGGATTTTTGTCAATTTGGTCTTCTTTTAATGTATTTTTCTAACCAATCAATCAAATCAGCAGTATTTTGTCTCAAAAGGCCATAAAAGCACATAGAAAAAACATTATTCAATATAAAACATAAATAGTTAAGTATATAAATGTACTTAAAAACAATTCATTAGAGTTCTAAGAGTTATGAGAATGACAGATTTTACATAATTAAAAGACTGTTGGTTAAGGGGCACATTATAGTGAACGATGTGGAAAGATAACAGTAGGGTCAGATATTAGGATCCAAGACTAAGCCTAGAAAGTGCAGTTTATCATGTTACTACATCAACCAGGGGTGGGTTTCCAGTTACTATGCTGAGCTTTGCTTACTGAGATCAGTTCTTAGTATACTTAGGGCAACTTTGTATTTTCTAGTGCCTAGGAACCGGCACAGCTGTGATATCCAGCATCACCTACTGCTCTTGTATGCCGGACAGAAGAACAGGTCATTATCTAGGGTGTCCCCGGGGCACCACATGACAGACAACGCCTCTCATCCACACTGGGCACTTTAGCCTATCTAGCCGTAAAGGGCCGGAGGAGAAGCATCCCGTAGCGAAACTGCAGAAACATGAACCTGGCCATAGGAGATTTGATGTCATCCATGAAGTTTTCTCAGCTATAAGCATCCTTAACTACAAGGAATGCACGGTCAGAGAACCTCTGCTTTTCTTGGTATTTGCTGCAATATCTATGTGCTGCCCATAGGCGTTTTTGATGCTGTTCTTGAGATCCCCGTGGACCCCTTTGGGATACTCCACATAGTTGAAAACCCAATTTTCTCCAGGAGGCTCTCACATACTGGATTCAGGAAATTTTACTAAAGCCTGCAAGACTGAGAATATTGACTAGACCTTCCCAGTACTGTTGGAGCTCCGGGGTAGTCTAGAGCCTCTTCCAATACAAAATCGGGCTTTTACCAGTTTTAGCAGATAAGGGTCTCATCCCATGGTCGAGTCTAAGGGGAGGCAACGGGGTACTAATAGGGACACCTCCAGTTGCCTGATGAATCGATTTTCAAATAAATCAAGCATAGTCGCATCCACATGGCCCCTCAGCTCTGCACCATAAGAAGCTGACCCCAGAACCTACGATTGATAAACTTATAGGGCCGGGCTTGCTGGACCGAACTGTGATCTATATGCCAACTGCATCCTGCGATTTGCTCTAGTTTCAGCCTGTGCTGGATGATGTGAGCCGGCCACCCCATGTATTTTGTGACTGTAATACCCAAGTACGTTAAAGATTGCACCCTTTCAAGGGATACTCTGCTAGAACTGGATTAGCCATGGTTGAGTGCCCTGGGTTTAAAATCATGTACTTCATCTTGCCTATTTTGATTTCCAAGCCCCGATCCCTACAACATTGTTCAAAATGATCCAGGAGCTTTCTTTCTATCCTGTGTGGAGTGTTTCTGCTGTGTTTCCATTGTGTCATTGTGGGGCCGATTCCGATCCGGTAAAATGCGCTCCGAATCGTCATACGGAGAGTTTTTTCCCCATACGAATCGTACCCGTAGACGTCCCGTACGTACGACGAAGTACGATCCGTACCAGGTGCCAAACTCCGTACGAGTCGTACAGGACTCCGTACGACTCAAATCTCCGTACGAGTCTCACTCGGAACCGGCTGTACGCGACATCACTACGGTTCGCGGCTGGTTTTTACGACCCAGCAAGTACGATTCGTGTCGGGTACGCGCCGTACGACCCTTTTCCTACGGGAGCCAAAAAGAGTCGTAAACGCAGAGTTCGCGCCGAAAAAGGTACGGAACGCCCCCCCCGGGTACGGGCGCGTACCCCCCATGATCGCAGGGGTACGCGCCGTACCCCTGTGATCATGCGGGGTACGCGCCGTACGGTGTGTAGGTGATCGTGCGCTTTTCCGTACGAATCGACGTGTACCGTACGAATCGCGTCCGGGTCGGCCGATCGGAATCGTCCGGTCGTACGGCGTCCGTACGAGTCGTACGGAAACGGCTCCGGATACGATTCGTACGGACGGGGATTTTACCGGATCAGAATCGACCCCTGTGTGTGTGTTTGAAAAAATCTTTTAAACATTGCCTCTTTATATAAGCCTGATTGCTCTGTGCCAAGCTACCAGAGGGTGAGCACAGGCTAAATTGCAGGGTGTATCTAGCTTACCCTGAGAAGAGGCGTGGTTTCTGCTTATACAGGGTGCATACTCTGACAACCAGCAACCTCATTTCTAACAGTTTCCATACCAGTGCTCCACACCCTATCATCCCCTAACCAATGAGTTTATTGAAAGGTTCAAGATGACCCTCAAAGGCATGATCATATGCCTGTCAGGGCCCTTGAGGCAGAAGTAGGACGTCCCCTTGCCATGCCTGTGGTTGTCTTACAGGGAGGCACAACAGAAGGAGGTTGAATTTAGCTCATTAGAATTTCTGTATGGTCACCCTGTCAGGCGGCCTCCCAACTTCGTTAAGAAGGGTTGTGAGCAAGCTCCCAAGAAAGCCCCTCAGGATTTGGTCAGCTACTTGCTGGCTCTCCCCACCCAGATGAAGCGTTTCTGGAAGGCGAAGGAGAATCTGCAAGCCAGGAGGTCATGAAGCTCTGGTATGACCAGAAAGACAGTCTGTTCAAGTTTCAGCCTGACCAAACAGTGTGGGTGACAGAGCCTGTGGAGCCCTACAAGGTCTGGAGCCTATGAGGTGAAAGCGCACAAGGAGGAGCACCTAACTGGTGGACCTCAAGACCCCCAGGAACCACTTGCAGGTCCTGCATGTCAATGGTCTAAAACCCCACTTTGAGAGGTCTGAGGTTACCATGCTCCTGGTCACAGATGATGGCGTGGAGGTGTGTGATTATCTCCCTGACCTTGTTTCTTCCTAGGAGCAGGATAGGTCTTTGGAGGGTGTCAACCTCTCCCCTTTCCTGACTCTAGAGCAACAGGGGGACCGTTATCAAGTTTTAAGGGAATTTGCCTCTCTCTTCCCCTTAATCCCAGGGCTCACTACATGGTGTACCAATTATATTTACACGGGGGACCGTATGCCTGTGAAAAATGAGATCTGCAGGCTGTCTGACAAGGTGAGAGAAGGAAAGGCGAAAGTCTCTAGAAAGCTGGAGCTAGGGACAATTGAGCGATCAAACAGCCCTTAATTCAGCCCACAGTGGTGTAGGTCCCCAAGGCTGCCACTCCAGGTATTGACCCTGAACTCCGGTTCTCTGTGGATTACCTGGGTCACAATATAAGTTACTAAGACTGACACTCATTCCATTGTCCAAGCTGATGAGCTCATTGATCAGTTTGGGTCTGCCAAGTTTCTCAGCATGTTTGATCTGACGTCAGGGTATTGGCAGATTGCCTTGACTGAGGTCGCCAAAGATAGGTTTGCATTCACTACCCCAGAAGGCCACTTCCAGTTTCAGGTGAGGACCTTTGGGTTGAAGAACACGCCTGACACCTTCATCGGTGCCTCAGACAAGTGTTTGTGGCTCTGCAAAGGGCAGACCTGACTATCAAGGCCACTAAGTGCTAGTTAGGGAAGGGTTCTGTGGTCTACTTGGGTCACCAAGTTGGAGGGGGCATGCTACAGCTCCCCCAGGCCAAGAGTCTAACCATTCTGGCTTGTGAATACCCCAAGATACAAACATTGGTGAGAGCCTTCCTGGGCTTCATTGGATACTACAGAAGATTTGTCAAAGGGTATGGTACCATTGCTGCTCCCTTGAAAGATGTGAAGTCTATAAAACAGCCCAGACAGGTTATCTGGATAGAAGCGTTTGACATGCAGAACCACAATGCAAAGTGATTTGAGCTGAAAATCCAGTCCTCTTTGAACAGTGAACGTTTAGCCTTTTATTTGAACTAGTTTTCTATGATTAGAAGCTCACAATTAAAAAGGAAAGCACAAAGTACCTCTTTCCAAATCCTAGCCCTTGTCCTTCTTCACCCCACACCAAACAAATTGCAGGCATGGAGGTCCTATCACCAAAGGCAGTGCATATGTTTGTTGTGGGCAGCAGTTGTGCCTGGGTGTGCAGACCCAGCAGCGGCAATGGGCAGCACCGTACTAAAATTCTAAATACAATTCTTTATTTGCAAGTTATGCACAAGGGTTCGCCTCCTAGAAATACTATACATTCCAGCCCCTTGCCCTGCCTTCATGAAACTGAAATATCCATTTTCTGGCAGAATTTTTGTGTTCGTGAATGTAAAACTCTCCCAATCCTTATTCAAATATTATAGATTTGCTTTTACAATCAAACACATTAAAAAACTTAGAAAACCAGACGAATAGATCCTTGCACGAGAGCAGAAAATAGAGCAATTAAATATTCTCTATTTTTACTGTGTGTACATAAGGAACAAAGGTATAAATAACATTTTTGTCACATTTAAAAAGTGAAAAAAGAAACATCTTTTGAGGCAAAATCAGTTTGCCATGATTCTTATTTCAAATATAACAACATACTTTATTTCATCTTTTCAAAAAAGCTGTTAGTGGACCATGTATTTTATTTGTTAAAGACTGTATTAGGCATGCTAAATAAATCACAAAAGGAAGGTGTGTGATGTTGTTGACAATTGTGTCACAGTCTGTTTTCTATGTTTTTGACCTGGTGCAAATATATTTTCGTAACGTATCGTTTGCTTCATTTTCTATTACGCAAGCAGCAAAACGATGGAAATAGCAATTGTTGTGTGTTTGCACGTGAACAAAGTCTATGCAATCTAACTGAAATTCAATTGTCACTCCTCTTTAACCTTAAAAAGAAAATGCAAAACCCGGGTGTAGTGCTCCCACCTGAGGGTATACTTTGATGTTAAAATTCTAGTCAAGTGGTGGTTTTGTTAAAGAATGTGACTTATGTTTCAATGATCAATTTCTGTAAAGCCCCTGCCAGGTGAAAAGGTAAACTAATGCAGGGCTCCAGGAGCTAAATCCTAGCAGATTATTTATTAAATCTTCTTTGCTCTGCCTATTGTAGAACAATTGCACAGTTGGAGCATAGATGAATGCTGTGCAAAAGCTGGTGGAGCTACTATGACTCACGTTAGTTATCTGCCTGCCCAGGAATTCAGTGTTCCTTAAAAGATTATGCACTTGACATGTAGCACTTTGTCCAGATATTACCACCCAGGGGAATGCAAAGAGGAGTAAATCCTAAGAAACCTACTTTATAATTATGAGCATTTCCCCAAACTTACCTTTAGAACCAATAACTGGTTACTTGATTCTCAAATGTTTTTGCACTTCAAAATTCAATATCCAAATTCACAAAATGAGGAGTAATGGAATTAATTGAAATGCAAAGTGTGCCTCTGATGGTGGAAAGCACGCCACTCTGACATAATGTTACAATATTATATGTATATGACTGCAGGACAAAACAAGGAGAAACAGGGAGGTTCCACTTCAAAATTAAGTGAACATTCAAAGGTTTATATGTATTAATAGCCAATTTGAAGACTGCGCATTAATGCCATGATAAGTGCCTTTGTCATGTGGAAAAAGGAAGGAACAACCCCACATTTCACCGAAACAAATGTTGAAAGCTTAATAACAATGTACATTTCCACATAGTTTATTACTCAAGCAGATGTTCTCATAGGGGACATTCATCACATGTACATTTTACCCCAATAGAGTGTTCCTTGGACTCCATTAAAGTCACAGTCTTCCAGGGGTACTCCTGGAATTCTTTCAGAATCTCCCAGACTTCAAACTTAGGAGAAGACCTAATAGAAAATGTGTTTGACTTTTTGTCAGCCCTGCTTTGTGAAACAGGTCCATGTTTGTGATATCTGTACTGCTGCCTGTTCTTACATCTCCAACAACACAAGTATAAAAGAGCCACTAACATGAAATTGTACTCTGCATACATCTAGATGTAAATGTATGATGGGATTAAATGTTTCAACATAATTAGTGATGAAATATTACTAATAATCAATGCCAACAGTTACTTTTCTGTTTGAAGCAATCAATGATGCTTGATGTCACTGTTAAACATTATAGTATCATATTCACGCTCACGTGTGTGAGGAGGGGGGATTTGTGACACATCTGTAGCTATATAATTACAGCTCACCACTCACTTCAGATGAAACAAACCCGAGAGTGATATATTGGTGTCTGGCTGAACAAAATAAATTCAAGGCCTTACCCTTTGCTTGGCCTCTCATCTTAGGTGCACCCCCCCCCCCTTAATTGATAGTAAGGAACACAGAAGTTGATTTTGATGCACAGCTTTCATTTTTGGCCCAAACCAATGCAGCGGTCAAGGACATCGGCCCATTACTTTCCACGCCTCATAGAATCCTCCAACTATTCAGGCTGTTCTAATTGGTGGAGTTGACGACAGCCCAGGTAATGTGAACAGTAGACTACTGCACAACAGTATACACTGGGCTCCCAACAAAGCTGATTGTCAAATTGCAAAGGCACCAAAAGGAGGCAGCCACGCTCTATGTTTCCCATAAGAGGAATGTCCACATAAACTCAGCATTTAAAGTCATACATTAGCTCTCAGTAGAAGTCTGGACCAACTTTATTCTGCACCATCCACAAAAACTACTGAGGCAAAGGTGAATAGTATCTACAAAGGCCCACCCCTGCGTGACAGGGAGGGTGTAGGAGAGTGACATATCGACATAGATTTAGCACTCTTCTTCCCTCTCCTTAACACCGGTGCAGACTTTTGCTGCACACGCACACACTTTTATGCCTCAGTGCAAGGGTGTGTGCAAGAGTCTAGCATAGGTTTTGTACTGGAGGAGATCACTTCCAGTGCAGATTACTATGCCTAGACAACTTATAAAACTTTTCCTACCCTGTATGTGTGCCATACAGTGCAGCACAGATGCACAGTTGGAACAGAAAGGAGAAATTAAAACATTTCTCCTTTCAACACATGGTTTCAAAAGGCATTTGTTTTTAGATGCAAACCCCTGTCTTACATTTTCGGTAGATAGGGTTTTGCATCAAAAATGGTGGGTGAATTCAAGGGAACGCCCATGTAACCCCCCCTTGACGCTAAGTAACGCAAAACTTTGCTCTACCTTGCCTTACTTTTAGTCAATTTCCAGCTCAATACAAGTTTTGCGCAGAAAAGTAAATAATACAAAAATGAAGAGTACTGACCACATCTTAATGAGGAGGAAATTTCAAAATAATCAAACAGAGGGACTGATTTAGATGTTGGTGGTGAGTCCAAGTACTCAACATATATGTTGTGTCTGTGTACATAATAATTGCATTTATATAGCGCTTACTACCTCTGACGAGGCGTCAAAGTGCTTATTCGGCAAGTAGCCCGTCACTCCGGAACCCAAAAAGGATTAGTGGTGAATTAGTATAGTGAAATATGAAATCTATTTGAGCAGTGGATATGTTAGTCTGTTTTTTGGATTGAGAAGGCTAGTGAAGGGATAGAAAAGTAAAAGGTTTGCATTTATATAGCACTTGCTACCCCTGATTAGGTGTTGAAGCGCATTTTGGCTAGTAGCATGCTACTCCGGAACCAGAAAAGGATTAGTGGTGAATTTGTCTAGGGAAATATTAAATTAATTTTAGTGGTGGGCATGATAACCTGTTATTTAGATTGAAAAGGATAGTGGGGGGATGGAAGAGGGAAGGGTTTGGATTTGTATAGCGCTTGTTCCCCTAATGAGATGTTAAAGCACTTTTTGACAAGAAGTCGGCTACTCTGGAACCCAAAAAGGATTAGTGGAGAATTAGGCTAGGGAAATATGAAATTAATTTGATTTGAGCAGTGGACATGTTAGTCTGTTATTTGGATTGTAAAAGGAATAGTGGAGGGTTAGAAAAAGGAAGGGTCTAGAAATTATTTTTATTTTGGGGGAGTTCAAAGCAGTAGGAGGAGGTTTGTAAGAGTAAAGGGGAGGTGGAGAGGGAAAGTCAGAGGGAAGGGTTTAGAAAACCCTCTGAGGGAGATCTGAATAGTAAAAGAGGTATGAGATGATGCAAGGAGGAGGAGAGGAGGGAAGATTCTAGAAAGGGTTATTTTCGGGATCATAGTAGAGGTATGGGCTTTGGGATGAATGCGAAAGTGAAGGTAGAGGATATATTTAGAGAGGTACAGGGTGAGAAATAGGGTTGTGTATTGGAAAGAGTAGTAGAATGAGGATTGAGATGAGTCAGAGTGGAGGTAGAGTATATATTCTGAGAGATATAGGTTGAGATATAGGATAGTTCATTGGATTTGCTGAATTAGAAGTAAAGTAATAAATATAAAGATGCATAAGTAAATGGAAAGTATATATGTAATAGGAAGGTAATATTTGTAAATTAAAGTTAATAAAGTCAGACTTTCAAGTGCTGCTGTACTTACATTTTTTTTGTAATTCAATAATGAAGCAATTGTAGATAAATAGTTATGATAAAAAATGTACTTATTTATGCAATCACTTATATACATGTTAAACAGAATAATGTAGCTGTAAGTAATATGTACATTTGTTAAGCAGAACTAACAAATATCTACATCTTTAAAAACATAATTATGATTCATGTTTATACAAAGCAATACATATATGTAGGTACAGATCTATAACCCAAATAAATGGTTATAAACAGAGGGATTGCTGTACATTTATGTTTGAGTATGGTGGTTATGGGGGGAAGAGCCAATTCTTGAGTAGTCTTCTGAAGAAGAGGTGGTTATCAATGGATCTTATGTTTGGGAGTAAAGAGTTCCATAGTTTGGCTGCTTGAACAGAGTAGGATGTGCCACCCATGTTTTTTTCTTGTCTGGTGGGATTTTGAGGCGAGGTGCCACTCTAGAGCAGAGGTTACTTTGTTAAATGTATTTTTTTGTTTTATTCCTGATGAAGAGTGGTCCTGTTCCATGTATCGCCTTGTCGGTGATACAAATCAGTTTGAATGTGGCTCTTCTGGCAACCAGTAACCAATGTACGGCTCTCAAGGCAGGGGAGATGTGGGCTTACGGTTTTATGTGTAAGAGTAGTCTCACAGCTGAGTTCTGAATCTGTTGTAGACTTTTCATATTTGTCAAAGGTGATCCATGGTAGAGGCTATTGGCGTAATTGAGCATGGACAGAGCAAGAGAGATGGCAGCCTGGACCTTGTGTGGGAATCCCATGTAGGGGAAGATGCGTCGCAGAGTTTTTATAGTGTCAAAGCTTGATATTGCTAGCCTGTCCACTTGGGCATTCAGTGATAGCTTAGAGTCCATGGTCATTCTGAGGTTTTTTACTTCCTTTGATACTTTAGGTGGTGTTTCCAGATTATCAGGCCATATGTGTGGTGAGCATGTTGTGTACATTCTTCATTTCACCCTACCAATATGCACACACAATGCAATGTATACATGCACACCCCACAAACACCTACCTTCGGGTCCATCAAAATCTGGTGCTGGTCCTTTGTGGTCAAGGTCCAGCAGGTAAGGGGGGACCTGGGCGAACGAGAAGAGGATAAAATTGCAGCCTGTACCCCGAGAAAATGTGAGTTTACACCCTTTTATTACCATTCCGCCGATCCGAAGTAGGAGGGATTCCTGCCGGAATTCCATTTGAAACAGGCCCCATCCAAATCGGGAGGGTGGAACCTGGCTAGAGTTCTGCCGCCACCTGCTGCAGCCCATCCCACTGTTGGGGTAGGGAGTGAAGTCCTGGCAGAGTCTGTAGAACCGCAGTGGTCTTTTCTCCCTTTGCCAGCCAACATACAAATTGGGAGGGTGGCCTGTCCGGGTGATGGGGGGAAGACCACCAAAAACCCTTCTCCGTCGTGGTCCCATGAACATCTTAATCAGCACTCAAAGCCTCTAGAGGAAAAGGCAAAGTTGTCCCCGATCTCTCAAAACCAGGGTTTTTTATACACATCTGATGCATATCAATTAACAAAACAGCAAATTCAGCATGGTTTGATCATATTTAAGGCACACTGGCAAATCAAAAACAATTTAGTAGTTTCAAAAAATCCTGAACACTAACTCATTTCTAAAGGTAAGAGACATCTTCCTCTTACTTTCTCAGCAAATGCACTCCATGTAAAACCCAATATACAACATTTTGAACAATAGTCCATAGAGATCACATTCCTCGACTTGCCTCCTACATCAGAACTTCCAGTGAGAATCCTTCAAAAGTGATCCACAGAGAACACAATGGAAAGTTTTATTCCGAATACATGCTTTCTATTACTTTAACCTAGTCATGGCACTGCCCTCTGTTTTCCACAGACACTGTGGCAAGACGACACCTGCAGCGGGCCACTGATTAGGAGAGGGAATGAGCAGGAGCAAGATGAACAACACATCAGAAATTGCATCCGTTTTAATTAAATGGCGTCCCACATTAAAATGTGCCATGACTACAACACTATTGGAAGGGCGAGATTTTGATCGATACCTTAGCACTATTGATCTAAACCTCGATCTGGTCGACTGAACCTTTGTTGCCTGTCTTTAAGGTCGAAGTACATCCATTTCCAAGTTAGTTCACCCAATAAAGGACTCTACTCCCAAAGATCACAGACAACTTCTAGCTTTCAAAAGTTTATTGTAAGGAAATGATAAGCTGCAAATACAGGCATCTCAGAATGAGATTCACGAGATACACAGGTCCAATTACATACATGTGCTCTCGGAAAGCCCTCAGACGAGCAACGGAAATCACTAACACAAGTTCTAAGAATAATAAAGCTATCAGCATTGACGCATATCTCTCCTTCATTTAAGTTGGAGGAAAACGCACAGGTTAGGCTGTCCCTACCCTGCTCTAGATGGTATCCCTACTTAACCAAGCCCCAACTTAACAAAGGTGTCAGCAGTGAATGACCCCCAAGGGAAGTCACTCACTCTAAGTCTCTTGGTGAAAACCTATAGTTCTCCAGTCATGACCCCTCTCTGCCTACCCATCCGCTCTCTATAGGGTCCTCAGGTATCTGCTCTAACTCCACCCAGGGGTGCTGTCCCTAATACAAAACAGTCAACAACATTTGAGACGCCCCTTTCGAGACGCCCCTCACGTGGTGTAGCTTCTGGCTTTTTCCATGATGCTTTGTATTGGGCCTCATACGTTAGAGTTGACCTTGCTTCTCAGACTCTTCTCCGGCCCGCTGATACCCCTTAAACATTCCAGAACCCTCCTCCATGTCTGGGCCGTCTACTGAACAGACCTCTATTCATTCATTTATAATTGGATCCCCCCTTTCCCTTTGCAGACAGATATCTGCAGCCAAGAACCCAACTCTCATAGACTTCCAAAAAGGCTTGCAACATTTCTCAGCCCAGACATGTACGTGTAAATCAACGTTAAAACATTTCAGGCCTACAATATTTCTCATAATGATTATAGCATTCAACTTCTTCATTAATTAAAGCATGTTAATACTCTTATTCTATTATTCAGTAAACATTTTTATAAATCCTGGCCCATTAATGCAATGACCAAAACATTAATACAATCTGTGTCGTGAAAAGAAACACCTTCCCTTTCCCTCCAGCTCTGGCCCTGAGGCCTACCACATTCTGCGTTTAACCACAGACCATCTTACATTTTAACAGCTACACGACATAGATTCAAAAATAATCACATCTACTAAAATCATATAATGTCACACATTTCTGTATTAGTTCCACTTCTACTTAAATCTCTACATTAGCTATACATTCAGAATATAATTACAGATACTATTAGCACTCATGGCATTTCTCCTCATGATTTGTGCTTACTACAGGTAAGTGTGATGCACTCATACATTTAGGTCAGTTTGCGCTCTCTCAGTTCCCCCCTTTGATGACCTCTCGGGGTCATCACTAACATTTAAACTGCAGTTATTGGTATCATAACTTGTCTCTGCGCTTCCAGAGCCCTCAGACTCCTGTACTGATTATCTTGTATGGCAGCCAATCTCTGCAGCTGCTCTCTTTGGGCCCTTTCTGACCTTCTTGCTCTGTACCATTTGAATACCCTCACCAATCCCCACAATATGATCCCACAGATCAGTATTATGATGACAGGTTTTAGAATATACCACACAAAGCTTTTGCCTAAGGTGGAAAACCACCCACCAACTGCACTCATTCCGTGGCCCACCTTTTCCCAGACATTTTCTCTACTCAAGTCTTCGATCTCCTTGTGAATATCAGTTATGTTCCTAATAACCTTCTCAAGGGGTTTTGAATTGTCTGGAATGTAAGTGCAACATTCCTGGACCTTCAAAGCCTTACAGACTCCGCCCTCTTTTGCTAGTAGGACATCTAATGCAAGACGGTTCTGAAGAACCATAGCCCTTATCGATTGCATCTCTCCTTCTACCAGCATTAAGGACTGAGCAGTGCTGGCAGACAACCTGTCGACGACTGTTGCCAGCCGTCTAATTTTAACATCATTAAGGATTAGACCTAAAAGAGGGAACATAGCTCCAAAGACATCTCCAACCATTTCTGCATCTCCTACATCTCTCCTTCCCCTCGATGATGTCTTGCCCTCAATGATCACTAAGTCTTGTGCATGATATATTTTGGGGAAGACAATTGCTAAGTAACATGATCCATACCAGTTGTCAGGTAGTCTCACGTAGGCATTTCTTCCACATACAAAATACACATTTGGAATCACCTGCATTCCCTTCAGGAAATCTTTAGTATAGTACTCTATGTTGAAAGCATGCTCACAGTCGACTTCTCCAACGTATACATTTTCATAATACGTTTTGGCTCGGTGAAGACATAGCTTTCCTCTCTGCGTTTTATCTAAAGCTATTGGACCACTACTACCCTTTCTCTTGTGTGCCTTCTCTTCCTCGGTCCAATCTGTTTTCCATTGTCCTGATTTTTTCAAAATCTTTTGTCTCCTATAACGATCATCCACTTGCCCTATGAACTTCTTCTCGACTTCTGACACCTTGCATGTCAGGTTATTTCTACGGGCATGTGAAGTATCTAAGGTAATCCAAGGAATGAAGAACTTGGCCAATCTGTCTTCACTCTTCCAGTAATCCCATTTGTTCATCTGCTTATAATTTGGGACTTCTGGCAACACTGAATCATAATTGGAGAAATAGTATTCAAAGCTATCTCTCTCATAAAATATACTAAGCAATAAGCTACATGTAATGCCATATGTCAGCGGGAGGTGATGATATCGAATTCCTTCATCTACAGATGCCGGCAACTGCATGCAGACATAACAATCCTTAACCTCCATGGCATCCACGTATTCATATAAGAGTTTAGCATAAGCATTTGACCTAAAGTCTCCTTGGGACTCATCTACGTGCAACCTGCGGGCTTCTGCAGCTAATAACGCTTTCTCTTGAGTGTTTTCCCCTTTTTCACCAGCAACAGTGGGTGTAAGCGTTTCTACAGATTTCACATCAGTTACCTTTGCCTCTTCCTCATGTCCCTTTACATAAGAAATTGTTACCACTAAAGCTATTAATATTATCACTCCTACTAATAGTGTACCTATTATACACTTAGCTCTGCGGTTCTGGGTGCCGGCCTCCATTTCGTCAGACAATATGGCTCTCTCTTATCTTAGCAAAAAGTTCTTTTCCTCTCGTTCCTTTACAGTCTCTTTTTAATCCTTTTGTCTTTAGAATCCACACAGCTGGAGGCTGACAACCTTTTTCGCAAAAGTCCTTTAACAGTTCAAAAAAGACAACCCTAGCCCTTCTCCATCAACTCAAGGGAAGTTCCCTAATATTCTCTGCTTCCTGGGCGCTAGGTAATCTTCTTTTTCTGCTTGCTTTATTTACAAAGTCCTTAACAGTCTACTATCAGATTTGTTGTTGCAGCTTCAATAGCATAGTTCAATATTTCCAAGCGAAGATTGTGCTCTTCATGTGCTGTTATCGTTGTACCAAAGTCGGGGAATTGCAATTCTGAAAGGAACATGTGTTTTAACTTGCTGAGGCGGGGAGGTCTGGGGAGCATGAATGTTAGTGACCCTTCTTGTTCGACACCGGGTACCAACAATCGTATTTCCACGGTGATAATGGGCTCAGAACTGGACACCACCACCGCTCGGATCCTCCCTGTCTCCGGTTTCACAGACATTTGTCGCCAGATATGTCCACTCAGGTGTGGAGTATCTTCTGTTAGGCACACGCACTCTTCTTGACCTTCTTCGGTCTGGTGCTTCAGCGCCCTGAGCACCTTCTTCTGGATCTGAGTCTTCTGATATCGGAGGAAGGGTTACTTCTGGAGTTGACCTCAGGCTAGAGCTCCTTCTTTGCGGCCAATTTGCTTCTCCACGTGCCCTTCTACTCCTTCTCCTTCTTGTCTGTTCTCTCTCTCTCTCAGACCGGTCAGTGTCTGACTCGTACTCCCAGCTACTTTCTCCTTCTGTAGCGTCTTCTGTTTCGCTGTTGTACTGACCGTCCTCAGCTTGGTCAGACTCTTCCCCTGCTTCCGCTGGCACCTCTACAGCTTGGCTAGCCCCCTCTATGGCTTCTCGGTCCTCTGCTGGACGTCTATCCGAGAGAGGAGCTGTTTCTTCCAGAGGTGCTGGAACCCTTCGCGTATGTGACGCGTGGATCCAATTGGGCAGGCCTCCCACCTTCACAGCTGTGTTCGTGATCAGGATGATCTGGAAGGGCCCACGCCAACGAACATCCAGACAGCTTCTTCTCACGTGTTTTTTCACCAGGACCCAGTCCCCAGGATACAGGTCATGACACGGGCCCTGGCACGCTGGAACCTCGGCAGCCTGCACCTGAAGGGACACAGAACGAATGGCGTCAGACAGCCCCTTACAATAGTCCAGGATCATATCATCTGTGATATTTAACAGTGCAGCAGTTGGGACAGATGGCAGCCTCATTGCTCTCCCCATTAACACCTCATGTGGTGACAACCCTGTTCTTCTGTCTGGGGTACTACGAAGGCTCATGAGGACCAATGGCAGGGCGTCAGGCCAACTCAGGGTCGTTGAGGAGCACACTTTCGCTATCCTGGCCTTGATTGTGCCATTGATCTGCTCCACAATCCCTGAGGCTTCTGGTCGGTAACTGCAATGCAACTTCTGGTCTATATTGAGTGCTACACAAATCATCTTCACAAGCTCGCTGTTAAAATGCGTTCCCCTATCTGATTCCAAAAAGGCCGGCACCCCGAAGCGCGGAATGAGTTCTCTAAGCAGTATCTTGGCCACTGTGAGGGTGTCGCACCTACGTGTAGGGTATGCCTCAACCCATCTGGAGAACACACAAACAACCACCAGGACATAGCGGAGGCGGTTGCATCTTGGCATTTCAATGAAATCTATCTGCATTCTGTTGAATGGACCTCCAGACCTTCCTATGTGACTCAGTGTAACTGGTGTTCTTTTTCCTACGTTCAGCTGCTGACAGGTCACACAACGCTGGCACACTGCTTCTGCTGCTATTCTAAACTTAGGATTGTACCAAGTTTGTCTAAACACTCTCAGCATAGCATCTCTCCCTAAGTGTACGGGACCATGTATGAGTCTAGCCATTGGACTCACCATCTCATTGGGCAACACTGCTCTGCCGTCTGCTGAGACCCAAAAATGGGACTCACCCATTACACATCCTGCCTTTTCCCATGTTTCTTTTTCAGAATCAGGAGCATTTTCTTGCATGTTTGACAGTTCATCCCAAGTATCAACAGTTTCCAATATCATGGCTAATTCAGTTCTTACATTTATTCCGCCCACTTCCACTTCTGTGAAAGAGTACCCTTGTTCCGCGCAATACCGCGCAACTTCATCTGCATATCTATTGCCTTTTGAAACAAAGTCCTCATTTCTGGTATGTGCGGTGCACTTTACAACTGCGATACCTGCTGGGCATTGCAACGCCTCTAACAACAGGCGCACAAACTCTCCATTGCGAATGGGAGAGCCTGAAGAGGTCATGAACCCTCTTTGAGACCATAACTGCCCGTAATCATGAACTACCCCATAACCATATTGGCTGTCGGTGTATATGGTGACTCGAATTTGATTGCTTGCTAAGCAAGCACGTGTCAGGGCAATAATCTCGGCTACCTGAGCGGAGTGTACTCCTTCCAGGCACCCAGCTTCCACAACTCCAGCAATTGTACAAACAGCGTAAGCCGCTCTCAACTGCCCAACTTCGTCTCTTACACATGAGCCATCGACAAAGAAAATTTCGTCTGGGTCGGTCAGTGGCTCATCTACGATGTCGGGTCTGGGTTTGGTGCATAGTTCAGTCACATCGAGGCAGTCATGGTCTGTACATTCATCATCATCCTCGATATCATTTGGAAGTGGCATCAAGGTGGCAGGGTTCAAAACAGAGCATCTCTTGAGGGTCACATTCTCTGCAGCAAGAATAACTTGCTCATATCGCGTGAGCCTGCTGTTGGTCAGATGCTGTGTTTTGGTCCTGGTCATCAACAGTTCAACAGAATGGGGCACGCACACCTCTAACGGGTGCCCCATGACGATATTTTCACATCTTTCAATGCTGACACCCGTTGCAGCAACGGATTTGAGACATCCGGGCAACGCTGCGGCTACTGGGTCTAAAGTAGCCGAGAAATAAGCAACTGGTCTACGGGCATTCCCATGGATTTGGACCAACACAGACAACGCACAACCCTCTCTCTCACAACAGTAAAGAAAAAATTGTTTATTGTAATCCGGCATTCCCAATGCCGGAGCACGACACAGGTCCTCTCGTAGCTGTAAGAATGCCATCAAACAGTCTTTGTCCCATGGTACCGGATCGCTCACCTCCTTGTGCGTCAGCTTTTGCAAGGGTTTTGCTTTCAGTGAAAAGTTCGCGATCCACTGTCGGCAATAACCCACCATCCCTAGAAACATCCTGACCTCTCTCTGTGTCTTAGGCGCATTCATTTTCATGATCGCTTCTATCCTGTCTGGTGACACCTTTCGTTTGCCTTTCTCTATTCTGTGTCCTAAGTACTGCACTTCTGTCAGGCAGTACTGCAATTTTCCCGGGGACACCTTGTGCCCATTGGCAGCTAGGTGATTTAACAAAGCAATGGAGTCCTCCCTGCAAGCTTCTTCTGTTTCTGACGCCACGAGGAGGTCGTCTATGTACTGGACCAGAACTGACTTCTGGGGCAGCACTAGACTTTCAAGATTTTTCTTCAAAAGCTGGTTAAAGATCGATGGACTCTCTGTATACCCCTGAGGGATACGACACCATGTTAGGACGCGATTTTCCAGCTTAAATGCGAAAAGAAAATGGCTTTCTTCGTCCAGAGGGATCGAAAAGAAAGCCTGACAAAGATCGATCACTGTGAACCACTCTGCTTGAAATGGGATCTGAAACAGTATCACTGATGGATTCGGTACCACTGGACAACACGAAACGACTATGTTATTAATCTTTCGAAGGTCCTGCACTATCCGAAATTTCCCATTTGGTTTCTGCAGACCCATAATCGGGGAGTTGCATGGACTACCCACGATTTCTTTCAGTATTCCCTGTTTAATCATGGACTCGATCACGGGTTTTATGCCTGCAATCGTTTCTGGAGTCAATTTATATTGGGGTGTTCTTGGGAACTCAGCATGCGGTTTCACTACAATTTTCACTGGGTCCACCCCTTTGACCAAACCTATCTCTTCCCCAGTGAAATCCCATACTTCTGGTGCCACTGTCTCCCTCAAATCCCAGGGGAGCTCATCTACTGTCAAAGTAGGGTACAGCTCCACGCATATTCTTGAGTTTGCAACTTTGAAATCTGCGTCATCATCATTGGTCAATACCTCCACTCCCTGAGGTGTACAGTATATGGTACAATTCAATTTACACAACAGGTCTCTCCCTAGCAGACACACAGGGCTTGAATCGCAAACCACAAATTGGTGCTCATCGCTGTACTTCCCTATTTTCACCTGTACTGGTTCTGTCAATTGGCTGGTTATTCTCCTGTTTGCGACCCCTACCACTTGTATGGTCTCTCCAGACATGGGCAGGTCTGGAACTGCAGCTGATCTGATCGTGGACCTAGTGGCTCCTGTGTCCACTAGAAATGTCGTAGGGCACCCTGCTACTTCTGCTTCGACATAGGGTCCCCTCTGATCCACCTCTAAGGCTGCCCCAAGGGTGCAGTCTTCTCTTTCCACTCTCTGTCCGGTTAATGGGTCCACATAATAGCACTCTTCACCTTCCACAAACAGGGGCATTTGTCTATAGGTCTTACCCACAGTCCCTACTCGAGGAGGCTGCGGGAACTGGGCTCGGGGAGGAGCCCCCCCCCCTTTGAGCACCTTTCCTTGGTATGGCGTCACCCCTCTTGTAGGTGCGCTCTGGACCTCTTCCTCCTCTATCTCTTGTTCTCCTATCTCTACATTGTAGGGACACTCGCGTTTCCAATGCCCCACCTCGTTACACTGGTGGCACCTAGTCGTTTTCTTCAAGGCAGCTATGTCTATTCTGGGTCTAAAGGTAGAACTCTCCTCATTGCCCTTGTTCTGACTGTACTGCTTCTTTCCTCCTGTACCTGTTCCTTGCTGCTGTTGCTGCGGTCCCCCCTTTCCTGCTGCCTGCATCTGTACCACCATCAACTTTTCTTTTAGTTTCTTAGCCTTGGAGTCTATCTCATCACAGCAGTACCTGGCATATCTCAGTATTTCATCTAAGGGTTTACTTTGCCAACAAATCGAGTGTTGCTGAATCATTAAACTAATATCCGGTCTCAGTCCCAGGACGAACTTGGACACAAATTGCCCTATGTCCTTTGGATCCATTACATCCAAGCCGCTATACTGTTTAAACGCCTTCAGCAATCTCTCGTAATATTCGTGGACTGTCTCTTTGGGTTCCTGTCTGGTTCGGTCTATTCTGACCCAATCTATGTCTTGCATTGGCACTTTCTCTTTCAGCCAAGTCATCACTCTCTCGAATTTTGCCATCACAATCTCGGACGGCCCATTAGTCTTAGCATCTCTCTCTGGCTCCGTTGTGGGCCACTCAGCGCTAACCTTGCATGCTGTCCACAGATCTCCTGGTACTACAATGTCAAACAGCGTGTTCAGATCTATCCATAGGACCTTTGAGATTTTTACAAACCTCTCGACTTGCTTGTACCACTCCACAGGGCTTTCCCGCAATTTGGGGAAGGAGGTGGTAAAAGCAGCTAAATCTCCCCTACTCCAAGGGACATGCACATAGTTCCCATTTGCGACTTCCCGCAAAGGGTATGCTTCTATTCCCTGCAGTCCTGGTGTCATACCAAGCGTGCTTCTCCTGCCGGTCCCTTTCTTGGACCACCTCTCTTCCCACTTATCTAGTGCCCTCCATGTCCTTATTCCAGCAATCAGTTCCCTTATGTGCGTTTTCAGCCCAATCGTTCTCCTCTCATCTAGGTCTCGATCTGTGTAATGTAGCCTGTGGTTACCCTGTAATGCTTTGGTTCTTGACAGATCCACCATATATTTGCCTGCTAGTTCGACTAACTTCTCATGGACTGCTCTCGCCTTTCGAGTGATGTCCTTTGCCATATACAGTATTTCATCCTGTTCATACATTTCCATTCTTTCTAAAGGCAGGGTACCATCTACCATGTCATCCAGGTCTGACCTTAAGCTGGCGACATCAAGTCTCTTGGCTTTTATTTCTGCTCGCAATATGTCTTTTGAAGGGGGCTCACTGGTCTCCCTACCATCCCAGCTTCGAGCTCTGCGTTTGGGCTCGGGAGAGTTAATGGGTGCCCTCCCTTGCTCCCATCTCTCCAGGTCCCATGCTCGGCCATCCGATCTTGGAAGGTGATGGAACACGGGCCTGTTACTCCCACTCTTTCTCTGCCCACTCTCTTCTTCTTCTCTCCTCTCACCGTACACCTCTCTGTTATTTTCCCTCTGGTCGCTACTCTCCCTTTGCCTAGTATCGCTCAGTATCCGATACGCTCCTTCCTGGTTCCCCATATTCCCTGGGCTGCGCTCATTTCCGTCATCACAGGGACTATGGTGCGACCTCTCACAGCTCCCATTCTGTTCTCTGGTGCCGGGCACACAGTGTGGACACTTAAAGCTGTTTCTGTACTCTTGCGCTCTCCTCTCCCCTTCACTGAGTATTGGGCGCGCCACCCCTCCACTCCCGGGGCCCCCGTTTTCCAGGTCTGTTCTATCTCCACTCCGGGCCCAATGGGTGACTCCCCTACTCTCTCTCTCTCTACAGTCCCACTCCGGGCTGCTCTCCCCAGCCCCGCAGTGAGTCCGAGCTCAGCTGTCCTGACTTTCCCTTTCAGCTTCCGCAGCTATGATGTTCTTTTGAGCCTTCACTGCCTCATCCCACTGCTTCATGTACTCATTTAGCTCTTGAAAGGATTTTCGTCCAGATCCCCTCAGATCCACTGGCCATCTAGGGCCCCCAGGATCTCCTCCTGGGTCCCCTGCTGTGTGCATCGGGGTACTCCACTCTCTGGGTATCGGCATCTGACTTGGGGAATTAATCGTATCGTTCCTCCTTGCCTTCTCTGCTCTTTCTCTGTCTTTCCGTACCCGTTCTTCCCCTCTTGCTCTCTCTTGGTCATATATCGATATTATAGGACCTATGGTAACAGGTACCTGTAGTGCATCTGGTAATGTGTAGGATGTGGCTCTCTCCGTTTCCGGCGCTCTTTGCACCACAAACCTACCGACTACCTGTTGCACCTGACTAGGCTGGGACAACTCTTTCTTTGGCTCAGGATCCCACTCTGAACTAGGAAGCGGTCTATGCTCTCCTGCATTGCCCCCCTTTTCTCCTTCTGTATGCTCAACCTCTCCCCCTGCTCTATTATACGGGGGTGGCCTGTCTGTCAATAATCTGTTTATCAGGCTGTCCTCTGTTTCGCTCTCATCATCTTCTTCTAGGGGGCTTTTATTTACGGGCACCTCTAACACTGGGTACAGTTTATTTACTTCCAGGTTATGCACTCTCCATCTTTTAGCATCCGCATCCCACCTGGCATCCTGCACTGCCCTTACCGAGCGTTTCACCCTTTCTTGTCGTCTGTTCATATTCTTTTCATGCGCTGCCCTAATCCATGCTTCAAGGGCTTCAAACTGGGTCGGTCTAGGCAAGGGTCTAATTGAGGTCATGACTGATTTTAATCGATGTAACACCTCTAATCTGAACGTCCCGTACTTCGGGAACGTCAGTTCCTCATTTCCTTCCGTAATCTTACTCCACTCTGATATCCAGAGGATCGTATGCAACCCAACATTCACTGCCATGTAACGAGCTGGCGTACCCTCCGGCGGGGCTTCTTCCCCTTCATACGATCCCCGCTTCTCTCTTTTAAACACCGCTTTCAACCATTTAAAACACTTCATAATTATGCGCACAATATCCAGCCTCGCTACTCTGTTTACTTCCTGATGACAATCCACCAATCCTGTCGCGGCTTTGCTGACTTGGCCTATCGCAGCGCGGTCTTTCTCCGGTCGGCCAATCACGTCGCGACCCTGTCTGACGTCTTTGCTAGCTGGCCTATCACAGCGCGGTCTTTCTCCGGTCGGCCAATCACGTCGCGACACTTTCTGACGTCACTTTTCTCCGCTTCGCAGCAGCACCCCTCCTTTCTCAACTCGTCTCCCGGTTATGCATGCGTCCCATTCATACACCGAAAAATGACTACTTCCGACCAAGCGGTCACTTCTCTCGACTGTACGTCCACAGTCTATCTGTAATTGTCAACACAACTGACGAAATGTCTATCGTCTCTCTGATAGGTTGCTTACACACACAGTAACTTCCGACCAGCGTCCGTTACTCACGCACTCACTCTTACGTTCCCCCTATCTCGGTCTTTCGGGTGATCAATGGTACCTCATGACCCCCTTCACACTAGTTGACAATTACTCTGGGTGTCCGATACACCCGAACCACTTAAGCTCTCCTTGAACTTAAGATTTCCACCGGTTGCGCGCGCTCACAACCTGTTCCACAGTCACTCTACAGACATTCAACTCCGCCAGACATTACAACATAGATACAATACAAAACACCGCAATCTAACACGCATAACCCTTTATACTCACTCTCGACCGATACTGCTGCTTTTTCTGTCTCACGTCATCCGGATCTTCTTCGGCGGGCTGTTCTTCCGATCATCGATTTCTATGGGCCTTGGGGTAAGCTAACCTGGCCTAGGTTACCGTCCTCAAGAAGGCAACCATCCTCTATAGCTACCAACTGGAAGGGCGAGATTTTGATCGATACCTTAGCACTATTGATCTAAACCTCGATCTGGTCGACTGAACCTTTGTTGCCTGTCTTTAAGGTCGAAGTACATCCATTTCCAAGTTAGTTCACCCAATAAAGGACTCTACTCCCAAAGATCACAGACAACTTCTAGCTTTCAAAAGTTTATTGTAAGGAAATGATAAGCTGCAAATACAGGCATCTCAGAATGAGATTCACGAGATACACAGGTCCAATTACATACATGTGCTCTCGGAAAGCCCTCAGACGAGCAACGGAAATCACTAACACAAGTTCTAAGAATAATAAAGCTATCAGCATTGACGCATATCTCTCCTTCATTTAAGTTGGAGGAAAACGCACAGGTTAGGCTGTCCCTACCCTGCTCTAGATGGTATCCCTACTTAACCAAGCCCCAACTTAACAAAGGTGTCAGCAGTGAATGACCCCCAAGGGAAGTCACTCACTCTAAGTCTCTTGGTGAAAACCTATAGTTCTCCAGTCATGACCCCTCTCTGCCTACCCATCCGCTCTCTATAGGGTCCTCAGGTATCTGCTCTAACTCCACCCAGGGGTGCTGTCCCTAATACAAAACAGTCAACAACATTTGAGACGCCCCTTTCGAGACGCCCCTCACGTGGTGTAGCTTCTGGCTTTTTCCATGATGCTTTGTATTGGGCCTCATACGTTAGAGTTGACCTTGCTTCTCAGACTCTTCTCCGGCCCGCTGATACCCCTTAAACATTCCAGAACCCTCCTCCATGTCTGGGCCGTCTACTGAACAGACCTCTATTCATTCATTTATAATTGGATCCCCCCTTTCCCTTTGCAGACAGATATCTGCAGCCAAGAACCCAACTCTCATAGACTTCCAAAAAGGCTTGCAACATTTCTCAGCCCAGACATGTACGTGTAAATCAACGTTAAAACATTTCAGGCCTACAATATTTCTCATAATGATTATAGCATTCAACTTCTTCATTAATTAAAGCATGTTAATACTCTTATTCTATTATTCAGTAAACATTTTTATAAATCCTGGCCCATTAATGCAATGACCAAAACATTAATACAATCTGTGTCGTGAAAAGAAACACCTTCCCTTTCCCTCCAGCTCTGGCCCTGAGGCCTACCACATTCTGCGTTTAACCACAGACCATCTTACATTTTAACAGCTACACGACATAGATTCAAAAATAATCACATCTACTAAAATCATATAATGTCACACATTTCTGTATTAGTTCCACTTCTACTTAAATCTCTACATTAGCTATACATTCAGAATATAATTACAGATACTATTAGCACTCATGGCATTTCTCCTCATGATTTGTGCTTACTACAGGTAAGTGTGATGCACTCATACATTTAGGTCAGTTTGCGCTCTCTCACTATTTATCACACTTCTAAATGAGATATCCATGACGTCATCAGTAACGATCGTATGCATCATTAAAATTATTAATTTGCACAAATAACTTGTCAACCAAAATTCAACATCTGAAAGACATTTACCATCACAACAAAATAATTTACTGGGATAGATGTTTTACAGTAATTATAAATTATTTAGAATGAAAGGGAAGTCCAAAACAAAACCACACAGCAGCAGTATTATTTATCAAACACTGTTAAATTGAAAATTCACGGCACAGTTTGCAACACATTCATGCAAGAAATATAGAAAAAGAAAAATCTTTTACATTTTTGCTTCTTATCAGTTTCCAAAAATAATGCAGTGCCACCATGACATGAAAAGAGACAATGTAGTAAATAATTGTTTCAGGAAGCTTTCTCTGGGTCCAGTCACATAGGCATCAGTTAAATACATCCATTCCACAAAGGCATTACCTTATTACTTTTCCACTCTATAAAACACCTTTTACCTCACAATCAGGATTATAGCAACACATAGATTCAACAATTTCTGACATAATGGGCAGGTAAGTTATGTAGATACTTACAAGGCAATTTAATTCGATGATGTAACAATCATTGTAATTGATATTTTCTCTCCAAAATTGCTGAAATCTTGTAAAATACTAATTATGTATATGAAAGAAAGAGGGTTATTGGTTGGAACGATGATAGTTTTTTTACAAGTAATGCATGTGCAGCTTTCAGTCTACTGGGAACCAAGTGCTCCTTTGTAGCACTTGACTATCTCAATATAGCCAAACAGAATAGTGCAAGGCCTACTGAAATAATACCCCAATGAAAAAACATGGATCAAACAACACCCAGTAAGTCATTATGCAGTCAGTGCTCTTACTTACAAAAAGGAAAAGTACTTTAGGGAATACACACTACTCAATACTATGTATGAATTTACAAATATATACATGATGGCAGGTGTAAATACCTATGATGATTAGGGGCGGGTGAAATTGGCGCAATTATATTCTGCAGAATTCTGCGGAATTTCAAAAAAATTCCAGGAGATTCCACGGAATCCCACAACGATGTGGAGTGGGCATTTAGCACTATTTTCTTAGTGTAAAATGTGCCCTCATGTCCATAAATGGATGCATTCTGTGCTAAACAAATTGCGCAGCCAAATACAACTCAGTGCCCTTACATTATCTGCAGTGATTACTGCAGAGTATATAAGGGCACTACTGCTGAGAGGTATGCAGTGGCTTCTTAACTTTAGAAATCACATCATATCACTCTGCAATGCATATCCCTCCGTGCCCTTACATACTTTGCAGTAAGTACCGCCGAGTATGTAAGGGCACCGAGATGAGTGTTTCCACCTCGGTGCCCTTACATACTCTGCAGTGATTACTGCAGAGTATGTAAGGACACCGAGCAGTATGCTCTGCTGCAATTTTTAATCAGGATGGGAGAGGGAGAAGTCCCTCTATGTTTAAAAACCACTGGAGATAAATTTTAACCTCTTCCAGTCCATTTTAGAAACTATATACTGCATAATAATTTTGTTGGAGAAGGGGTCGTAATTTATAAGTATTTCCATGTTACAAAAGTAACGCGGAAATACCAAATTCCTCTGATTCCGCTGGAGGAATAATAAGTCCACCCAGGCCTAATGATGATATGCTCCTAACAGCCCTAAACACTAAGGTGTCATATACTAGGCACAATATAATGGCATGTAGTTATTAAAAGGCAAGTCTATTGGACTGGACCATCTCCTTCCTTTCCGGCAGAACCCAGAGCATCCGCCTCCCCCCTTTCTGCTCCGAAGCTACCGAGGTCATCTGCAGCGTACCCCAAGGATCTTCCCTCAGCCCAACATTGTTCAACATCTATTCGGCACCGCTCGCACACGCCGCCCGACTACACAACCTCAACATCATCTCTTACACCGACGACACCCAGCTGATCCTCTCCTTCACCAAGGACCCCCTCACCACCAAAACCAACCTCCATGAAGGAATGAAAGCTGTCACCGAGTGGATGAAGAGCAGCCGTCTAAACTGAACTCGGACAAGACAGAAGTCCTCATCCTCGGCATGGGATGACTCCTGGTGGATGGCCACCCTGGGAACAGCACCTACATCCACCGACCACGCACGGAACCCGGGGTTCATCCTCGACTCCACCCTTGCCATGACAAAGCAGGTCAATGCTGTCTCATCCTCCTGCTTCAACACCCTCCGCATGCTCAGCAAGATCTACAGATGGATCCCCACCGAAACAAGAAGAACGGTCACCCAGACCCTCGTCAGCAGTAGGCTGGACTACAGAAATGCCCTCTATGCAGGAGCCTCGGCCAAACTCCTGAGATGACTACAACGGATACAGAACGCCTCTGCTCACCTGAGCCTCGACATCCCCCGCCGCAGCCACATCACGCCCCACCTGAGAGACCTGCACTGGCTCGCCGTCAACAAGAGGAACACCTTCAAGCTCCTCACCCACGCACACAAGGCACTCCACAACATCGGACCAGCATACCTCAACACATGACTCACCTTCTACACCCCCAACCGCCAACTCCGCTCCGCCGACCTCGCACTCACCACCGTCCCCCGCATCCGAAGAGCGACTACTGCAGACCCAGGACCTGCTTACCTTCAGAAGACTACACAAGACCTGGGTATTCGAGCAGTAGGAGCACCCCCCCCCCCAACCCCCCAGCGCCTTGAGACCCCCACAGGTGTGTAGTGCACTCTACAAATGTTTTGATTGATTGATTGATTGATTGGCTTCGTCAAGGTGTCATCACATGATTAACAATAGAAACTTCATAATAAACGAATGAAACACCAGTAGAACTGCTAAGGATGGTAAACTCTTACAATGACATCATTACTATCTGTAATGAATCACTGCATGGGGAAATTTGTATTTTGCTTCTGGTGGCAAGCTCAAGCCACAAAAGATTGGTTTCTTCTGATCTCCTGTCCGCAACCCTTTGCAGTTATTGGGGAGCCTCATTTTGACTGCTCTCTCTCCTCACACAGGACCTGCCTACTTTCCGGGCACCTCGTACTTCTTCTTTGTACCAGGGCCTTCTGAGCAGCACCCCCCAAGGCAGAGTGACCACGCTAAACCTTGCAGGTCCAACAGCCTCCTTTTTGCCAGTTGTAGAGCACCTGTGTCAGTGGAAGTCAAGGTCCTTCTCCTTCTGGAGATCACATGACTGCAGGGACAGTCCACAGGCATCCTCCAGGGTTCCCCACAGGCCATCCCTCTACTGCACTAGAAGTTGTCGGAGGGCCAGCACCATTGGCCATGGAGAAGCAAGTCCTAGTTCATGGAGATAACTGAAATCATAAGACCTTGAGTCCATCTTTGCAGTGGGGTCAGGTGTTATCCCTCCTCCAGCTGGGCATTCCTCTGGCGTAGCCTTACCAGGTCCATACCATTCTTCAAAGTCTCTGCATTGTGCAGGAATTTATAAGTGGAAGTAGAAAGGCACCTCTGCCTGTTCCTAGGATGACACATCATCACTCCAGCCCTGACCCAACCCTCCAGCACATTATTTTGGCAATTTCCAAGATGGCACAGTCACGTGGTCTATCGAAAGACCTTCTGTGACCCGAAGCCGTGCCCCTCACTGCCACAGTTGCCTGCTTCCTTGGCTGCAGAGGTCAGGTAACCCTTCTTTGATTTTGTGTGGTTGAGCCTTCCCAGGCTTGATGCAGTGTGTAAAGCAATTGGCATATGCTGATCCGGTCACACCCAACTGCCTAATGGCCCTATTGTGTGTGAATATCTTTAATCCTCCAGGTGGCCAGCAGAATAATTGACATGGCCCAGTTGGGTGATTCAAAGGCCAGAATCTATTTAGGATCGAAGTCAAAGAAAAATGGTGACTTGTGAAGTGCCACAAAAAGTGAAGATATGTGGAAATTATTGTCTGATATGCATTTAGGTATCCTGATTTACCAAAGGAATTATGATTCATGCTTGTCTTTGTGCCTAGCTATGGGGAAACAGTATTTTGATGCAGATGTCACTCATAGTGTATAACACTGTAACGCACTCTGCATACTTTAGTGAAGCTTTACCGATGTACATACTCACACTATTAATGTCCACTCATATCACAAGACCTACATAGTTCAGCACCACTTCCTGAATGGTCCCTTCTGCAACAGGCTACCTGTGCGTAGACAATGGTCTTTGTTAGATACTAGTCTGGGCCCCTTATCTCTGTGTCCTTTCTAATGCGATTCTGGCGGGCATGGAGATACCAGGCACATGGTTGGGAGCAGAGATTGTTCCAATTTTTAAGAAGGGCTCTCCTCTGCTACCGACCAATTACAGGCCCATTAGCCTCATAGATGTCCCTCAAAAAATCTTCTCCCGACTAATCCATAGTATACAAAGAATGTTTAAAAGTCTCCATAATTGAGCAGAGTAGTTGCCCATTGATGGAAGTGATGATATTCAAGGTAACATCAGGTTCCAAGGAGAACTGGAAAGGCGCTCTGATATATCATCCTCCTGGGCCCAACACTAGTTTTTCTCTCTCCCTAACAGAGCTTATTGCACAACATCTTAAAGCCAAAGAACACTGTCTTCTATTAGGGGACTTTAATGTTCACGCGGATATCCCCAACCACCCAGACACCTTGTCCCTACTATCGGACCTTGCCCAGCTAGGATTGCAGTTGCAGAATACTGGATCTACCCATAAAGGAGGACAAACCTTAGATCTAATCTTTTCTAATGGCCCTACCATATGTAGTCATCCACCGATCCAGGTCAATTGGTCTGACCATTACCTAATCTCATTTACCCTTCCCGGCTTAGTCAAACCTGCTAAACAACCTCCTGCCCCGCGCATATGGCGCAGACAATGGCGAAGGGTCACCTTAGATGAGATCCAGAAAGTATGGAAAGAGCCACACATATTAGCTACAGATGATGTAGAGTCAGCCCTCTTTAAATACAATTCAGCACTAAGGGAAGCAATCGACCACCTAGCACCGCTGAAACTTATGAAACAGCATCCCACATCAAAGCAGGAGAAGTGGTATACGGAAGAGCTTAGAATAGAAAAGCAGAACTGCAGGAGGTTAGAAAAAGTTTGGAGAAAGACCCATACTGAAGATAGTAGGAAGTAGCATTCAGAAGCTTTGTCCTCTTATTACAAAAACATCAGGCTAGCCAGGAAAAACAACCTGACATCACAGCTAGCAGGAGCTGGGAACTCCTCAAGAGAGTTATACAAGATCCTACAGACCTTCATGAAGCCCTCAGCCTGTGAGAGCCCTGACGAGTTCTCCCAAACTCTATGCAATGATATCTCTCTTTTCTTTGAAAACAAAATAGATGCTATTAATGACAAAATTACTATGGCCAATAACTCCAGGGACAGTGCCGAATGCATCTTGACACATTCCAGCAATGATCAAATTAAGCTGACCACCTTCCCTGAAGCCAGTCATACGGAAATCCTGTCATTAATAAGTAGCATCAAAACAGGCTCTCCGCTAGATCTTATCCCGGCCAAAATGATGACTCCACTAAGCAACCTTCTTTGTCCATTTATACAAACAATCATTAATCTTTCTTTCAAAGAGGGACAAATACCACAAGACTGGAAAAAAGCAAGAGTTAACCCTATTCGTAAAAACACGGCCTTGCCATGGACAGACCTTACCAATCTTCGCCCCATTTCCTTATTGCCATTCTTAAGCAAACTGGCCGAGAAGCATGTGAACACATATGTGTCAAAATTCATCGAGGCTACACGGGGTCTGGACCATTCTCAATCAGGGTTCAGGCCCAACTACAGCGCCGAATCTGCGCTCCTCTCCGTGGCAGATAACATCAAGATGACACAGGATAGAGGAGGCTCTTTGATTCTGGTGCTGTTAGACTTGTCTGCAGCCTTCGACACGGTGTCACATGAGATCCTTCTCGGCCGTTTGCAGAGAGTTGGAATTGGAAGCGTAGCTCTGTCCTGGTTGGAGAGCTTTCTCACTGGCCGCTCTCAAAGTGTCAGCCTGGGCTCCTATTGTTCCACCTTTAGGGAGCTCACCAAGGGGGTCCCACAGGGCTCATGTCTAAGCCCCACATTATTCAATGTGTACGTGGCCCCCCTTGCTGACATCGTGAGAACATATGGGTTTACTCCAGTGTTGTACGCTGACGACACCCAGCTCCTGTTTCCCTTCCAGACTCTTACCCCGGAAATTAAGAACTCCTTTGCCGAGGGCATGAGAGCAGTATCCACCTGGATGGCTTCTAACTGCCTCCAGTGTAATGTCGGCAAGACAGAAGTCATGCTCTTCGGGAAAGCCAACCTCCTATGGTCACCAGATTGGTGGCCCTTAGAGCTAGGACCCGTCCCTTGCCCAAAGCAATCAGTGAAAAATCTGGGAGTAAGACTGGATCAAGACCTGGTTCTTAAAGAACATGTGAACCTGGTGACAGGATCCTGTTTCCGGACAATCGTTCTCCTAAGAAGGGTTTTCCCCTTCTTGTCAGATGCTTATAGAAAGACCTTGGTCCATGCCCTTGTAATAAGTCATCGAGACTATTGCAATGGTCTTTTCATCTCAGCAAATGAATACGTGCTTAACCGTCTTCAAGTAGCCCAAAACACTGCGGCCAGGCTGGTCCTCAATGTCCCCTCGAGAACACCATCTAGGCCCCTATTGGAACAGCTTCACTGGCTACCCATTCATCAGCGAATCAACTTCAAGATTTGCTGCATCATACACAAGAGCCTTTTTGGATCTGGACCCCAATATCTGAATCAAAAATTTCAAATCCATAAACCGGAACGTCTCCTACGTTCAAGCAATCAATCTCTATTAAAAATTCCCCCCATTAAGAAGGCCAGACAGGGCGGCAGAGCACTTTCATATATAGGACCCCTCATCTGGAATAAACTCCCTATCGACTTGAGACAAAACTCTAATCTTTTATCATTCCGGAAAACACTCAAGACATTTCTCTTCTGTGAGCCATAGCCCCCTATTCTCACCCACTAAAAGGCACTGATTCTGGCTCCATCAGCAAATTTAGCGCGGAGATACCCCTCTGGGGGTCGAGTCCAGCGCTCTATAAGTAAATAAAATAAAATAAATCCTAGATCGCCTACAGGAATGGATCGAGGAGCATGATATCCTCAGTCTTTACCAGGCTAGATTTAGGAAAAAAACTTCAACTGTGGACCAGATTTCCGTCTCATAATGTTATTCTGGAAGAAGGCAACACTGGAGGGTGGCAGCCTCTACATGGTCTTCGTGGACCTTCGGTCCGCGTTTGACCTAGTACCTAGGGACCAACTGTGGGCGGTGCTCCTGGCTATGGGTGTTCCAGACGCTCTATTGGTGGTCCTTATGAGGCTGCATACACAAAACTACGCACAGGTCAGATGTGGGAGGGATGGGGTGCTGTCGCCCAGATTCCCAGTTTCCAGGGGGGTTAGGCAGGGGTGCGTTCTGGCACCAATGCTGTTCTGCCTTTATGTAAATGGCGTTATATCACACCTGGATGCGGTTCCAAATAACGACGCTCCCAGATTGGCAGGCAGGAGGGTGCCAGCGATAATGTTCGCCGATGACACCCTCCTGCTTTCCAAGTCCCCAATGGGGATACAGCGAGTGCTGGACGGCTTTACTAACTTTTGCCACTCCCGCGGACTGGAGATCAATGCTGATAAGACCAAATTCATGATCTTCAGTCTGCCGGCACGCACCCGCCCTCCACTGCTCCTGGGTATGGTCAGACTAGAGAGGGTACAGACCTTCCAATAATTGGGGGTGACGATAAATGAAAATCTTTCCTGGGGTCCCCAACAGGTGAAATCCCAACTCAAACTAACTCAATTAGCTGGTGGAATCCTCAAAATGTCTAACACATCTACATTTAAGCCAGTGAGCCCGGCACTGGAGATTTACAAAGTGAAGGTAAGGGCTTCGGCCCTCTACGGTGGGGAACTTTGGGGCAACTATTGTGGGCCTAAAATTGTTAATGCGGAAAATAGGTTTATGAGGCAGTTACTGGCCCTCCCTCAAAGTACCCCTCTACTTCCACTGAGATTGAATTTAGGACTGAGTTCTATCCAAGACGAGCTAGCTTTGAAACCTTTAAGGTTCTGGCGCAGGTTATATTGGCGGTGTTGAGTTCATGTTGAGATAAACACTGCATGGTGACATAATCTGTGCTACTGAGCATGGGTGTTACCGAGGCCTGAGAGGGACAGGCCCTGTGCCATGTAGACAGACTGCTACTTAGTGTTGCAGAATAGTGCAGCACTAGTCTCATGGTGCAACTGTGCAGAGTGGGCTTTTTCCGCATGAGACCAGAGTGAGTTGCATAACTTGACATAGAGGCAATAAGGCCAGTGTCGGCTCCAGCTGAAAGATCAGGGCCAGACTTATTTGGAGAAAGATAAAAAGGGGGCAGTAAAACTGGTGTAACGAAGAGGGATAAATAACTTTCAAAGAACTATTAAAATGGGACAGAAAATAGTAGGAAAAAGAAGGCATAAAATAGGGGTTGATTAAGAAATTGAGTTGTGTAAATGTAAGTGGCAAATATGTGGAATAAATGGTTGAAAGAAAAGACAGCCACAATTTATGAGGAGCGTGTATACAATGGAAAGTGAAAATGCCTTTAGATGCCCTTGAAACGAGAGATCTGCCATAAAGACGCTGACGTTCTGGGGTGGCAGGCGTTTATTGGAAGGCATTCCTTCGAGACATCCCTTCTCACCTTTACTGCTGCAGTGCTTTGACTAGTAAGAAGTTCTGCACCTAATATGCGTTTCCTTGCCTTGTGGACTTTCACCTCCTTATGAATTGTGTCCCATTGCTTAGATGTAGCTCACACTGCATTCACGCAACCCACATTTTATTGTTCAGGATTAGGCATATAAATGCATTTTTCTGAAAAATAATACTTAAATTGAAGTTAATGTTACATTCTCCTTGTCAGCCCCTACATTCTTGAAGTAAGGGATCAGTTTATTATTTTTTAAGGTATATAGGATGGTGTAGCTTGTTCAATATATTCCTCCTCTTTGTTATGAGGGCTTGGACAGTCACTCATGTTGTGAGCTAGAAAGCAATGATGCCTGGTTGCAACCTGCAGGGGTGGCCATTGACTAAAGTTCATTATCTGGTTTGATTTTGCTTGCTTTTAATTTTTTAGCTAGGTCTCCTTTACAACTTCATTCATTTTCTCATTAATGAGATAAGCATCTAGCCTTTTCAGCAATTATTGGTCCTCTTCTTGACTATGTCAACGCCCTTTACTGTCCAACCTCCTGTTACAAAACCTGCAGGTGACTCAGAACCTACATTAATCATGGCCCCTTTCAAATTCATTTATGCAAAACAGCTTACTCGTCATTTTCATTTGTTCGCCATTAAAGCGAGCATCTCTAATAAAGCCATAAATCCATGTATGGTAAAGTTACCTCTTTCCTTCAGTACCATTTTTACCCCAGTCAACAATCTTGTCTTCTCTAGTTCTCCAACCGTGGAATTAGGAGTTTCTCACTGCTGCCACTTTTGCCGTAGAACTTTATTATTGCCAACTTGTATGCTACTAAAGAGTTCTTTAATGCCAGTAAACTCTTGAATACTGCTTTTCACTTTCTCATCCTTTCGAGCTAGATTGCATGCAAGCGCCTACTGCTCTCTAATCTCATGAAACCCTGAAGAGCGTAGGAACACTTTACAGACACTCATACAACATATAATAACACACGAACGCTCAGTGGGTGGTATTTGAATGAACCATGAAAACATAAATGAGCGAGAAAACATTGAACAAGTGGATAAGAAATCAGAGTGAAAGGAACAAGCAAAAATAGTCAAAACAGAGGGCAGAAGAACAAGCAGAAAAGATAAAACATAGTGGAAGGGGGCAAAACAGAGAGCAGAAAAACAAGCAGAAAAAGGCGAGTAGAAAATACAAAGCTGGGGGTAGAAAAATGAGCAGAAAAGGCAAAGCAGAGGGCAGGAAAGCGAGCAGAAAGGCAAAACAGAGGCCAGAAAAATTAGCAGAGAAGGCAAAACAGATGGCAGATAAACAAGCAGAAAGACAAAACAGAGCAGAAGAGGGCAAAACAAAGGGCAGAAAAATGAGCAGTAGGCAAAATAGAGGGCAGAAAAACGAGCAGGAAAGGCAAAATAAAGGGCAGAAAATTGGCAGAAATAGGCACAACAGGGGGCAAAAACAGATGGCAGAGAAGGCAAAACAGAGCAAGAAAAGAGCAGAGAACGCACACACAGAGGGCATCAGGTAGACAGGCAGCAGAGGGCAGTGGAATGCGGGCCAGCTGGACAGGAGACCAATCACAGGGGGAGCTGGCATAGTAAGCAGTGAGAGCATCCTGTAAAAGTATCCTGTCACTGCTGTAGAACTACAGAAATATCAGCTTCCTCCAGTAGTGTACTGTCACTGCCACATAAATCCAGTACTATTAGCTTCTTTGGCAAGAGCCCTTAGAAATGCTACAAGACTTCAGGAATTTGGCATCCCTAGAAGTGCAATTTCAGGGCCATAGCTCTCTAGCAAAAGGAGCTTCATCAGTACCCAGCCAATGCTGTAAGATTTCAGTTGTGTGGCCATCCTCCAAATGTGGCCCATCACTGGGACTACAGCATTGTGAGCTTTTTTCACTAGTGTGAATGTCTTCAGACTTTATTGGCAGGAGTATCTATGTTTAAGGCTCGCAGCCTAAAGAAACTAAATACACCATCTAAGCTAAACTTAAATAAGCATTTGGCTAAGTATTGGCAAAACCAGTAGGTCTCATCACTAAAAGGCAGAGCTGTTGGTTTTGTCAATGCTTTTTAATTGCTGTTCTGCGTGGAAGCATGCATCATTCTGCAAGTGCATGCATGGACGACCATCTTCCAATTGTTTTTCTGAGAAAGAAAACCTATTCTAAGATAGCCTTTGATATGCACACATGCATCACAAAGCACAAACACGCATGTGCTACAATGCATTTGCTGTGTTGAGATACATGTGCACAAGTATATCTTGACACGTGCACACATGCAATGGCAGGCATATTCATAATTTCAATTTTCTGTTTAACATGCTGAGAGGCCATGCTATAAAACTAAATGAAAACTAAAAAAATGAATAATACAATGTGCTTACACAAAAGAAATGGACACGAGTGACCCAGTAGTACTTTGCAGCTCCTGGGCTTATGTAAAATACAATAAACTAAATATTTCAAACAGGGAATAGAATGGGAGCATTGAGTAGCAGAAGTGGGTAGCTAAACAGAGCACATAGAGGTGAGGTAGGCAAAGGAACAAGAAAAGTAGTATTGTAGACAGAGCAAGAAAACACTGGCACTCCCATTAAGTGCTAAATGGTCAAAAAAAAAATACTCCATAAAGTTAGCAATGAAAGGATAGTACTCATTCAGTCAAAACACTGTGAGACTGAAATGCTCCTGGACGCAGACAAACACAAGAATAGGGAGGCAAGCAACCAAATAACTAAGATGGACAACAAAGGGATCCAACCGTGAGTAAGGGGCTCAAACTGAACTAAACTCACTCTAAGTATATGTTATGTATTCAAAACAAAGTTCTGCCTACAAACAGCTAGAGTTCTTTGAAGTTGGGACCTAAAAATGGGAGCAAAATCTAAGTAAAAGATAATTTTACATTTTTAGGTGTATCAGAGACAACTTTGGATGTCTCACAGGCCTCATGTAATTGACATAGAGAGGGACACTGAAATCAGAGCCTCTGTCATTTCTTGCTGATTTATTTATTCATTACGTTAATTCTCGTCATTAAATGTTACGTTATGTTACATATGTTTTCAGCATTTATATCACGCTATTCTACCATTTGTTTGACATCCTAGAGCTTTTAAAGTCGCAACAAATTTCTACTCATTTTTTAGATTTTCATCAATGGGTTGTTACTGGTTGTGTTTGGGTAGACAATATTCGCTCATTTCAATATTATTTAATAATTATTCATATGTACTTAACATTTGTCTGATTCCATCGCAAACCTTTGTAGCATGGTATACGCATGGATAAGTGTGCAAAAATCGTTGTCATGTTTTTATTTTACTGGGGTGAGCGTTTGTCCTTTGCCTTTGTTGAGCAGACTGTTTTCAATACTGGCATTTTTTCGCTAAGAATGTAGCTTGGATGCAAAGTGTTGTGTACCAGCACGTGGTCAAAACAGAAAGGTCCCAACTCTGCCCAGAGACTGCTACAGCCTGAATGCACTTCTGCACTTCAGACTGGATGGGCCCTCGGAGGAAAGGGGTATGAGATTTGCAGAGAGAGTGAGAGACATTCTGGTCATTGTGGCCACCCTCTATGTAGATATCTCTCTTATTCCTTCTGTCTGGTAATCCTCAGTAGTGATGTGCTCCTACAAATGCAATGGTTAGACACATTTATTTGAATACTAAACTGCTATGTCAGATCTCAACTTCTCTAACATCAAGTTTTATCATAATTTCACCAACTAATTCCCTCTTTCCCATTAGAATGTTTTAATCCTTAATTTCAGGAGTGGATTTTTCAGTGATATCTTCTAAAAAGGGAGAAACACAGGTGATTGCTTCTTAAATAGCCCCAAAATGTGTCTTATAACCCTTCAAAGAGCCCCCTAATCTGCTCTCTTTTTGGTCTTTATCTTAAATAAATAAAAGGAAACATTTGTGATGAAAAACAGGTAAACAAAAGTGTGTTGTATATGTTAATTTCCTTAGAGATTTTAGACACAACTACAGCCTGAACTGTTGGATGGAATTACACCAGATTTGACAGAGAGGTAGCCCTTGATTCAGAAAGAGCACTTTTATGAATTGGTGTAAATCCATTCAGTAGTTTTTTAAATATTAAAGAAGAAACAAATTTGTATATCGAGGTATGTGGAGCCTCCGCGAATACCTCACAGCGCTTCGCGAATACATACGCCAACAGTAATGCAGTGATTGGCTGGCCACAACCTGAGTAGAAAGTTACAACTGCCACTTTAGATACTGGGGACAATCAGCGGCTGTGAAATTTCATATGAAATGTACTAGAATATACTAAAATGCACCTATGGGGTGCCCCAACCCCATGGGGGCAATGTAGGGTCAGCGAGGGACTCCTGATGGGCAAGAAAATAACTTAGAAAATATTTTCTCCATGTGCGAGGGTTTGAGAATTTGCCATGATGCTCAGCCTGGCCCTGTGTACCATCATGGCAGATTCACAAACTCTGCTTAAAAAGTGTAAACAAATAAACAATCACTCAGACATTCACACACCCACTCTGAAACTCGCACAGATACTCACAGACCCACTGAGACATTCACATCCACACTCATAGACACTCAAACAGTCACACACCTATACAATACCCACTCAAACAGCCATGCACCCATTCACAGACCCTCTTAGATACTCACACACCCACTCACCTATTCACTCAGATACTCATGCACCCACTCACAGATCCATTCAGACACTGTCACACCCACTGACAGACCTACTCAGACGCTCTTGCACCCATTCACATACCCACAAAGCCACTCACACACCCACACACAGACCCATACAGCCATTCCACACCCACTCATTGAAATATACAGCCACTCACACACCCACCCTCATTGATTATAGGTTACAGTTAGGAAATAACATTAAAAACCATAGAAAGCCACTGGGAAAAAACAAAGGTTATAGGGACGTTATAGTAAGGAAATAACATTATAAACCGTAGAAATTCACTGAGAAAACCAAAGGTTACATGAACATTATAGTTAGGAAATAGCACTAAAAAACATAGAAATTCACTGAAAAAAACAAAGGTTACATGGAGGTTTTAGTTAGAAAATCAAATTTAAATAACCTTAGACATTCCCTGAGAAAAACAAACGTTACAGAAACGTTATAGTTAGACTCAGATTTCACTCATAATAAACCATTGAAATGATGCAGTTATAGTTACCTGAGCGTACCATAATATATGCCCGTGCAATGCACTGCTTATGACCTGACATATTGTATCCCTTATGACATGGCCAGTGACATCACTGATGGCATCACTGATGACATCTCAACTGGCAACACTGAAGACATCATCCACAGAACCACTCATGCACACACACAACCACTCATATACCCACTCACACTCCCATACAACTGCTCACAAACCCACTCACTCACCGACACAGCCACTCACTTACCCATACACCTACTCATACAGCCACTCACTCACCTATACAGTCACTCACACAGCCACTCACTCACCAGTACAGCTACTAACACTCCGACTTATTCACTCATACATCAATTCACACACCCACTCACTCACCCATACAGCCTCTCAACAGAGCCACTCATGCACCCATACCATCACTCACACCCTACCACACTCCCACACATCCACTTACATACCCATTCACACATCCATACAAGCACACATATGTCCACTCATTCACACATACAGCCACTTACGCAGATACTCACTCTCCAATACATCCACTCTCACACCCACTCAGTTAACCAAACAGCCACTCAAACAGCCACTCACTCATGCATACAGACACTTACACACCCACTCACCTACCTGTACAGCCACTCACACAGCCATTTACTCACCCATACAGACACTCACACACCTACTGACTCACCAATACAGCTACTCACACAGCCACTCACTCACCCGTACAGCTACTCACACACCCACTTATTCGCCTATACAGCTACTCACAAACCCACTTACTTACCCTTACAGCCACTCGCACACCCACTCATACACCCATATAGCCACTCACACACTCATATAGCCACTCACACAAGGATACACACAGTCACACAGCCACTAACATAATATATATTAGATATAGTATCACTCATTAGTAGTACACAAAGTTTATTATTTAACTTTTGTTGTACCTTAGTATATATGTTTACCACTCATACATTCTGGAAAACACTCAGAATCAATGGCTGATGTCATCAGTGATGTCACTGACCATGTCATGAGTGATGTAATATGTGAGGATATAAGCAGTGCATTGGGGGGCATAAATTATAGTTAGCTATAACTATAACTGCAGAATCTTAAAGGTTTTATACAAGTGAAAATATAATTTCCCGTAACCTTTGTTTTTTTCAGTTAATTTATAGGTTTTTTAACATTATGAAATGTTTAATGGCCTTACCTTAAACAAGACCTGTAGGCACTCAACCCTGCTCCATGCACGACCTTTGGCCTTGCGTAGCAGGGATTGGCCGAGCCAACTCCCCTATATGCACCCAACCCCACTCCACACATGGACTTCGGCCAGGCCCTGCAGCCAATCCCCTGCAGGCACCCATGACTCGCACAGCCTATGGACGTGCTCAGGCGGGAAACCTGTGGCCCACCACACCATATGTAGCTTTACACACACAAAACCATAGAAATTAATCAGTTATAGTTATACTTATCTCAAGAAACTATAACTCATGCCCTAAGGTAAGTATAATTCACGCACCAGCCAGTTTTCGCATCACTAATTTTATTGCTGATCTTGCAGTTATGTAATGAATGAGGTTATACAAGAGGTCATTACTGATATAATATGTGGGATGAGTACCAGTGCATGGCAGAAGCCAGCATTGCTTTTGCACTCAGGGATCAGCAAACAATATTACTTCTGGCGTGTGTGAGCAAATCTTTCATCTGTTTTCCTGCCTTCTTTACAGCTAGCAGGAAAATAGAAGGATAGTCCGCTTCCAGCGAGCAAGAGCAGTTTTCATGCCCCGGCCTGCTAGGAGTGCATTTACGTTTACTTTCACTGGCAGGAGCTTTTAAAGCAAAGTGAAAGCACCCCTTCCCATTGAAAATAAGGTCTAGCTCCGAGGAGGCTGTAGTGCCCGGGCCAAAAATGGCCTAGGAGGGGGTCGCAAAGGCCACCTTCCCCGTTTTCTAATTTGGCCTGGCCCCCGAGAGGTGGTGGTCCCGGGGGCTGTAAAGGGTCCAGGAGGGGGCCGGTATGTCCCCCTCCACTCTAAAACATAGGCCTTGCCCCAGGACATTGCGGCACCAGTGACCGTAAATGGTCTTTGGCAGGGCCTGGGGAGGTCTTGGTCCACGGGGGGAAAAATCAGCATGGGGAGGGGACCTGCATGCGCCCCCTTCTCCAGCATAAATATTACATTAGGCCCCTGGGGTGTGGCCCAACCAGGGCCTGAAGTTGGAACAAACGCAGGTCCCGCGCTTGTTTTTGTTTCCAAGAGATTTGCGAATCCTCCATTATTATCATGGAATTTGTTTTGACCCTGGTGGAGTCCCTGGGGGACCCTACTTCCAGGCATAGGGGGTCAGGTTATTCCTACATTGTCCCTTCTCTTTTTTTAAACTTTTTTGGGGAGACTCAACTAAGTACGAGTCCCAAAATGACTGCCAACACATCCTAGTGGAAGTGTTGGCAACCAATCAGATCTCAGCATCTTTTGGATCCGTGGAGGATTCACATCTCTAGAGATCTATATTTATTTTTTCCTTAATAACTTTAAAACTACTGAATGGATTTACATCAAATTACAGAAAGAGCTCTTTCTGGACCAAGAGCTAGCTTTCTGCCAAATTTGGTGTAATTCCATTCAGCGGTTCGTGCTCTAGTTTTTTCATTAGAAAAAAGCATTTTGTGACCTCCCTTTTTCTCAGTCCCTGCTTGACAAATCACCCCAGAACTTTCAACATAGCAGCTGCTCTAGTTTTGAAAATGTATATATATATATTTAACTAGTAAAACATTGTGTGTTATTTAGAAAAAAAGAAAAGGTTATGGAGCGGGTATACATATAGGTTGGTAGGGATGGATTTAAAGTTTGGTTTGAAGTGGGTAGAGGTAAAGAGAGGTAACTGTTTGGGGGTATTAGGGATAAGTAGAGGTAAAGAGAGGTTAGGGCAATTTTAGGGTTTAGGGATGGGTAAAGGCAAAGGGTGGTAAGTGTGAATTAAGGGTTTTGGGGTCGTTAGAGGTAAACAATGGTCATTTGGGGTAAAGGGTGAGATAGAGGTGAAAGGAGTTAAGGGTAATTTAAGGGATTAGGGGTCAATGGGGCAGATGGTAGTCGGGATTTTAAAGGCTCAGTGAAGAGAAGGGGTAAAAGGAGATTAGGAGAAAAAAGTGAGATAAGCCCTCAAAAAAACATATATATATATATATATATATATATATATATATATATATATATATATATCCTGGTTCCACTCTCAACGCCAACATCCATACGGCGTCCACAAAAAACGAGAGAGACAGACTCTTTTCAAATTCAGAAGCCGCTGAGTTTCTTTATTTTTTCATTATTCCAAGTGCATTACCGTGCCTAACCAAACGCGTTTCGGCGTACCTGACGCCTTGCTCGCTGGTCTCTGGTATATATATATGTGTGTGTGTACACACATATACACAACCGTGTGTGTGAGCGTGCATGTATGTTTGTGTATAACAACACACATGAACATATACATATAATACTACGACAAAATGCGTGGTAAAGACCCGTGATGCAATATCAACTATAGCATGTAAGACAGAAGGATTTATTCACTTCCAATAAGGGGGGGTAGGTAGAGGTTGAAAGGAAGAGGTGAGGTGAGGAGATTGATTGCTGGGGATGCCGCACTGTGGGCTGTGGGAAAGTAAGCAGTAGAATTGTTTACAGATTTTGTCTGTCTTTGATGAAAAAAACATTAATTTCAGTGTGTTTCAACAAATAAAAAGATTTTCCAGGTTGAGAAATAATATTTTGGTGGTGGACTGGGTTGAAGGCTGCTGATAAGTCTAGAATGAGGGTGGTTGTTACAGATTTTTGTCCACTGTAAGTTTTAGATGGATAGTAGAACCAATTCTGTGCCTCTGCCTGTTTAGAATTCCGATAGTTGATCTGATGGGTTATTTTCCTCTGAGAAACTAAATAGTTGAAGACCGCTCTCTCAATCAGCTTACCCGGGAACTGGCTGCTGAAAATGAGGATAGGGTATTAAGGTCCTTTTTCCTGAGAAGTGGTTTAATGTACATGCTGGAGAAGGACCTTGTTCTAGGAATATGTTTGGGATGTTCCTGGCAACTGACCTGGCATAGGTATTCAATGTAATATGTTGGGAGATTTTTAGAAGGGCAGGGTGTAACGGGGACCCTGAGGGTTTGATCACATTGATAATTACCCAGAGTTCCCATTCTGAAAGAGTTTCGAAAGGAGAGATGAGATTGTTGATGAAATGGGTCTTTGTTCATAGTGGTCCTTTCTATTGTATGTAGACCACTTGAGGCTTTCTTCTTGAGCTGCTCCAGTATGTTATCAATTGTTGTGATAAATTGTTTGGATATTGCATCATAGAAAGATTTGAGATTTTAGTATCTCAAGGTTGAAGCACTGTGGGTCCTAGAATTCCGAGATTTTATGGTGTTTGGCAATCCCTCCCCGGCTTAGTCCACTAATTCGTGGCCTGATAATTTGCCACAACCCCCTCGCCCTGTTACTAAAGCGAAGAATTTGGGAATCATCATTGATGACAACCTTAATATGAGTGCACAAATATCTGTCACATCCGCAGCTTACTATATCATGAAAATGACAAGAAAGATCCTTCCTTTCATTCTAGACAGCCACAGAAAAACTTTAATTACCTTGCTTGTACTTTCCAGGTTGAACTATTGTAATAGTCTTTCGCTAACCGTTTTAGCAAAACATATTAGTTGACTACAACTAGTCCAAAATGCTGCAGCAAGACTGATTTTTAATCTTCCTAAATCCCATTCCATTAAGCAGGGACTTCGCCAGCTGCACTGGCGTCCCATGCGCAGCCAGGCCAAGTTTAAAGTCCTCTGCTTGGCCCACACAGGACGGCATAACTCAGGCCCACAATTCCTCAGGTCGGCTTTCAAGAGATACAATCCCAACAGAGAACTCAGATCAGCCAATGCCAATCTATCAGTTGTTCCAACATTTAAAAAGATACAATGGGCGATAGAGGTATAGTCCTCAATACTATCAAACTCTGGAACAGTTTCCCACCCCACCTCAGATCTATTCCTTCATTAACATCATTTAGTAAGGAGATAAAAACCTGGCTATTTAACATGTAAGTCTCCACTTACATGCCTCTTCTGACAGCGCAAAGACACCTTTGTTATTCGCACTCTTTAAAAATTTCCTAACATAACATAACATTCTATCAGGATTCTTTGTAGCTCCTTTAATGTGCAATCTATATGTATTAAACTAATAACCTTGTAGTGTTACCTTGTAGTTTTGTTTGCCACTTTGTAAGCCTTTTTATACGGATGCAGGAAGATTTTATGTCTCTTGTCTAATAACTTTCTCCATTTGTGCTGTAAGGTACAGAGATCCTTTCTATTTACCTGATCTTGTTGTTACTCATTATCATACTTTTTTCTGCGTGTGGAGATAACAAGAGAGCAAGTTGTAGAAAGTAAACGCTTCTCTAGGTTGGTTGTTAAATGGGAATTGTGTGAGGTATGAGGCTAGTGTTGGAAGGTCACATTATTTCCATTGTCTTTTCTTGTTGCTGTTTTGGGTTACATGCATTGTACTGTATTGTATTGTTGTTTTTAAATCAGAAGACTGATCTATAGCTTAAGATATGGTGATCAGTCCAGATTAATGGAACGTTATTCATTATCATCGTCTGTCCAGTTGGTTGAATATTACAATGATGTTGGTCTGGTACAGCTTGGTATAGGTTGAGGGCCTTGCTATTTAGTAGTTTTGGATAGAGTTGTATCCTGGTGGTCAAACCATATGTTAAAGTCCCTCCAAATGTATTAGGTGCTGTGATTCACATTACCTTTGTTGCAACATGCTGTAAAGCATCTTTACAAATTCTATTGCTGGCAGGTGTTCTGTACATCTGGAGGAAGCACCAGCTAATAGTCAATGTGGGGTGGCATCTTATTTTCATTGATTCACAGTTGGCAATGGAAAAGTCTGTAACACAATACTTTTTAATGGGTTTCTTGTTAATGGTTGTAAGATCCCCTCCTGTCTTTCTAATTTAGTTTCTGTAGATGATGCTGTGTTGAGCGGCAATGGGTTCATGACAGATGGGTGCATCATTGTCACTGAGACAGGCTTCTGTGAAGATGAGGAGGACTGCTGACATGACACTTCTAATATTAGGTTGAAGACAAGCAGTTTTTGTCCATGGATCAAGCATTGAAGAGCAGGCAAATTAGTTTATCACTCTTTGTTCCCCCTCTGTGTCTTCCCCTAGAGGGTTAGGCCTGGGCTACTGACAGTGGGGAGCTGAGGGAATGTGCAAGGGAGTTGACTAGGGATTTGGAGGAGTAGGCCCACGTGCACTAGGGTAAAGGGGGCTCAGGTGGCAATCACTAGGATTTGGAGTGCTAGTTAAGGAGAAGTTGGTGAGGCCAACAACGCTAGAAATGGAAAAGGGGGCCCAGAAGGAAAAGAGTGTCCTGGTAAGCTTGCAAGCATGCATTATCATTGTGGTTTAGGCCTTATCTTCCTTCTGGTAAATGGCATAATTTTTGTGTATATAGTAAATAAATACTTTCATGAAGGCGTTATGGTTCTAGTTGTTAGTTATGTATGGTTGCGGAATGAGAGGTCCAAACAGACCTCAGGAGATATGGATATTGCCAACCAGTTACAATGGCCAAAGGGCGCTCCTCTGAACACTCGTTGTGGGGGGAAGAACACTCGTTTTGGGGGAGAATCACCCCTACCTGCTCACACCTGCTTGTTGCTGCCCACGGGACATTTTGGGATCCTTGGTATTTCCCCCCCGCCGCCGCTGAACTACAGGATAGCGGCCGCCGTGGGGTGGGGAAACTACATCCCCCAGACTCCTCTGCTGCTACTTCCGCGCCCGGAAGGGATAGAAAAAGGAGGACAGCCCTGGTGGAGTGGGCGCTCCTCTGAACACTCGTTGTGGGGGTAAGAACACTCGTTTTGGGGGGAGAATCACCCCTACCTGCTCACACCTGCTTGCTGCTGCCCACAGGACATTTTGGGATCCTTGGTGTTTCCCGCCCGCCGCTGAACTACAGGATAGCGGCCGCCGTGGGGTGGGGAAACTACATCCCTCAGACTCCTCTGCTGCTACTTCCACGCCCGGAGGGGATAGAAAAAGGAGGACAGCCCTGGGGGAGTGGGCGCTCCTCTGAACACTCGTTGTGGGGGGAAGAACACTCGTTTTGGGGGGAGAATCACCCCTACCTGCTCACACCTGCTTGCTGCTGCCCACGGGACATTTTGGGATCCTTGGTGTTTCTCCCCCGCCGCCGCTGAACTACAGGATAGCGGCCGCTGTGGGGTGGGGAAACTACATCCCCCAGACTCCTCTGCTGCTACTTCCGTGCCCGGAGGGGATAGAAAAAGGAGGACAGCCCTCGCGTCGCGGGCTCGCACGTGGGCTAAGCCCGGGCAAAGGGCGGGCCCTCTGTGGCCCTCAGAGGCCTGAAGAGGACGGGACGTGCCACGCCCCTTGCCCCTCCAAGAGGAGGTATAGCTACCGATTTACTTTTTTTGTACTGCACAGTAGTATCTGCTTAATAAACGTCAATAATTTGATCACATCCAAGCCATACCATGACACGTAATGGGGTTGCCACTAAAATAGCCCTTCGGTCGGATTCTCGCCCCAGGATACAAGACAAGCACATAAATAGTACATTTTTATCTACGCGTAGAGATGTTGATAAAAATAATTCCGTCCAGCTTATAGACACCCCATCTAGTAATCAATCCTTTTTTACAAATAACGAGTGCAGCGTGTAGCCTCTCACTCTTGGAGGAATTAAATAGTCTGTGTAAGATCAGGTATGCCCCAGTAGGATTACCCTCCCCGATAAATAACATTATCCCGTTAGCGCCTAATGAGAGTGTGATGGAACCTTTTTACATTTTCACTAAAGCCAATACCCAAAGTATAGTACCCGTTCGGGCTACATCTGCCAAAAGGAAGCATGACGGGGATAAATACAATGGGAGCCAATCTAAATTACAAAAACTACAAAATGTGTCCCCAAGTCCAACTTTGCCCCCTACCAATAACCCCCCAACTCCAGAGGCGGATAAAAAATTAGACGCCCTAGCACCCTCTTCCCAGATGGCTTTATTGTCCATGATCGAACAACTGATCAAATCTATTATACTCCCCCTGATCGACAAAATTAACATCTTGGGGGATAGACTGACAGGGATTGAGGAAACAATCAAACTTAATTTGTTACCTCCTACCCATGCTACAACATCTAATCATCCCTTGTCAACTGCTCCTCCTAATGCGCCTAAACTAACCACACAAAACACAGTTGCCCAAACCCAAGTACTAGTTCCCACCTCTTTGCCCTCAAATATTTCTAAAGCCCCTCTTAAACCCACTACAGCGCACAATATTGTTCCCAGAGTAGAGCGCAATAGGGTTTCTCGAATTCATCTACCTCCAGAGGCCGCTCCATTCGTGTGCGTCCTCTCGGGAGTCCCGCAACTCAAACAGGGAAAATCAGAGAGACAACATGACTTGCTAAATAAGGTCAAGTTTTGGCTATCAAAAAATAGACCCCTGCCCCATGATCTTGACGGCAGGATTATGAGTGTGAGGAGAGTGGGCTGGCTAGGTCCCCTCCCAAAAGACATCACTGGTGACTTGGTACTAATAAGATTTAGGAGTAGACATATTGTTCCATACCTCCAAACTTGGCCACCCAAAGAAGGTGATGGCTCCATATCTACCTGGGATCTACACGATTTCTACCCAAATACCTCATATATCTCTGCTCCCAGACCAACGGCTAAGGATAATAACAGGCTGGGTAGAGGAGTGTGCTTACCGTATTGTTGTAGTATCCCCGTGCTTAACAGATTTGATTTACCGCATAATAGTCTTAAGCACTGCAACCCCTATCAATTTTCCTTCTGATGTAATGGAAGACCTGTTAATAAGCGTCCTGCAAAGTATGTTATTACCAAGATAGTTATATTCACAGGGATGCAAATGTTTTTAATTTTTAATCCGTAGATAATTTGTGCTTTCATATGTATGTTCTTTTTAATCATGATTGTATTTTAACTGTACGCTTTTATGATTTTAAACAAAAATCGAATAAAGCAATTTGATATATATGATATACAATGGCCATAGTCTACTCAAAGGAGTGACTTACCAATTGGGATAACTTTGGGCTGGAGCCAGGAGTTGTTGTCTCCACCAGGTAAGAGTAGCAATCGATTATACTCAGGAGTGATTATCCCCATCCTGTTGGAGTGACTGTGGACTACATCCCAGAGTGATTATCCCCACCTAGCTAAAGTGGCTGTGGACAACCCAGGAGTTACTATGCCAACCCAGTATGAGTGGTTGTGAACTATCTGCACTTAGTGGCTTTGGGATATAGCCAGGAGTAACTATGTTCAACCAGTAAAAGTGGTTGTGGACTCCTCCAACGATCAACTATCTCTACCCAGTTGGAGTAGCTATTGACTATAACCAGGAACAACTATCTCCACCCAGTTGGAGTGTCTGTTGGTTTTACTCAGGGCCACGGGAATTATGTAGCAGGGTAGGACAGTCGACTGAATTATGGTGCAAGAAAAGACAAACTATGCGGCATAATGCAGCACATTTTGTGATTGTATTTTCATCATGTTGTCATTTTTACAAATGATAATACTGTATGGACAAAGATTTCACAGTATTAGTATCGGTTTAACACTCAAATACAGCGATAAGCAGTAGAAAGATGACCAGTAAAGATTTGCAAGGGCCTACCACTATGCAGGAATATGTGGCACCATTTTTGTAGTACACTTTAACCCATTGGCGCTAGAAACATTTGTTTTTGTTAAAATGCTAAGATTATTCAGTAGATGATGAGGGTTTATGTGGCAAATGGGATACACTATGTGAAAAAAGCCACACCTGCAGAATAGCATCATTCCAGGGGCCCTGACTATACCCAAGTAGAACTATGCCAGATTGGTTGAGAGAAACAGTGGGCTGACCTCAGGAGCAACTATGTTCACCCAAAAGGGTACTCTCAAGTGGCTTCCCTACCATGATGATCTGCTACAGAGAGTATACTTAATAGTGGCTAACATGCTTTGTTGGAGCTACTATGCCCTAACCTTCAGACCCTACCCCACCTTGATTGTGTTGCAGACCCTGAGGCATTTATTGTCTCCAATCTATGGCTATTCAAAGTGAGTTGAACCTGCGACTGGTTAAACGGTATACAGTCAAAATATCGAGTTAAAAATATAGAATTGCATTAATATCGAGTTAAAAATATAGAGTGGACTAAATATTGAATGGACAGAATATAGACAACAAAAATATCGAATGTAATGGACAAAATATCGAATGGACAGAATATAGACAACAAAAATATCAATTTTGAGGTAAGTAAGTTAATATCGATTTACATGAATATAGAAAGTCAAAATATCGAAGTATATAATATAGATGTTAAATATATAGATTTTTCAATAATTTTTATATTATATGTGTGAAAAGTGTATATTTATGTTATAATTTATTTTAAGTAATGAATTTTATGGTATTTAATTTTTGCGTAATTTAATTCTGTAGCGGGTTGTGGGTTTATAGGGGAATAGGGTGGGAAGTAATTTTATTGTAATTAAATACATTTTTAAATTTATTTATTTGTATTTATTTTTAATTAATTGTTAATTATTTTTCAATTGCTAATTAAATAATTGTAAATTGGTAATTAATTTGTATTAATAGGTAATGATTTTTAATAAATATTTTTTATTTGTATTTTTTATTGATTAATTATTATATTATATTACATTGGTAATTATTTTTAATTAATTTGTAATTTGTATTAATATATATATTTTTTTATTAATATATGAAGTATTGACTTTCCCTACTGTTGCACTCACTGGAGTGGGAATAGTAATTTTTACCCCTACGCAATCCAACGTTTTCCCTACTGTTGCACTCTCAGGAGTGGGAATAGTAATTTTTACCCCTACGCTATCCAACGCTTTCCCTACTGTTGCACTCACTGGAGTGGGAATAGTCATTTTTACCCCTACGCTATCCAACGCTTTCCCTACTGTTGCACTCTCTGGAGTGGGAATAGTAATTTTTACCCCTACGCTATCCAATGCTTTCCCTACTGTTGCACTCTCTGGAGTGGGAATAGTAATTTTTACCCCTACGCTATCCAACGTTTTCCCTACTGTTGCAAACTCAGGAGTGGGAATAGTAATTTTTACCCCTACGCTATCCAACGCTTTCCCTACTGTTGCACTCACTGGAGTGGGAATAGTCATTTTTACCCCTACGCTATCCAACGCTTTCCCTACTGTTGCACTCTCTGGAGTGGGAATAGTAATTTTTACCCCTACGCTATCCAATGCTTTCCCTACTGTTGCACTCTCTGGAGTGGGAATAGTAATTTTTACCCTTCCGCTATCCAACGCTTTCCCTACTGTTGCACTCTCTGGAGTGGGAATAGTAATTTTTACCCCTACGCTATCCAACGCTTTCTCTACTGTTGCACTCTCTGGAGTGGGAATAGTAATTTTTACCCCTACGCTATCCAACGCTTTCCCTACTGTTTCACTCTCTGGAGTGGGAATAGTAATTTTTACCCTGCCGCTATCCAACGCTTTCCCTACTGTTGCACTCACTGGAGTGGGAATAGTAATTTTTACCCCTATCCTATCCAACACTTTCCCTACTGTTGCTCTCACGGTAGTGGTAATAGTAAATTTTACCCTATTCGCCATCCTACGGTAAAAATATTGTATAATTTTTATTAATATTACGTACATATCTATATATGTATTAACACATCAATTTGTATGGTTTTTTGTAACTTACATTAATTATTTATTAATTTTAAAGTTATTTAAGTATTTTAAGTATGTTTAAGTTAATTATATTTATTATTTCATTCATTTTTAATTACTTTAAAGCATTTAAAAAAAATCGATATTTTGACTAACTATATTTTTTACAACGATATTTTTGATTCGATATTTTTGTACTTACCTGTTTGAAGATAGGGATTCGATATTTTGGCATTCTATATTTTTTACTCGATATTATGGTAGTTCTATATTTTTGTCATCGATATTGTTTCAGTGATCCTGGTTAAACTAAATAAAAAAGTAAACAAAGGTTCCACTGGCTATACAGGCTGACTAGCACTTACAACTGAACAGTGTCTTACCTAGGTGTATCGAGTAGAGAATAGGCAAAGTTTCTGGTTGTGGAGACTTTCTAAGGCCTGGTAGGCCCAAACCTTGAAGACGTTGCAGAGAAACCCCCCTTAAGTTTCCTAAACTTGGATGCTCGGGCTGGACACCTTGGGGAAAGAAGTCAAGGAAGTCCAGGAGGGTAGGGCAGAGAAGGCTGTCCAGTAATGACACATAAGATCATGTGACTGGGTAACGCCTCTAACTCAGGGCCTCTACTTCGGGTGGGTACGGGCACCAAGGCCAGGAGCAGGTTAATACCCATCAATCCAGAAAATGACCCTTCATAGGTTCCGGTTCCGATCAGCCAGTCGGAGCAGCACTGTTAGTGAGCTCCGATCGGCTTGCCGCCATCTGGTTCCATCCTGTCTTCCTATGGGCGAAACACTACCCTATGAGTAAGCTCCTTCCAACTCGGACCCACAGGACTTGCCAAAGCCACTGAAAATGCGGATTGGGAGGCGAGGGAAAGACGCAAGAGAAGCTGTGTCACCGATCCGATGAGTCACCCAAGATGGTGGCGCCAGCAGCAGAGGCAACAGGACACGGAGCGGAGTAACCCTCCAAGGTTAGGGGTGTTGTAATAGCATAGCTGAGAAGAAGTTGTGTGCGCATGCCATGCGACTACATCCCAAGGGGGCACTCCTGGGTGGTTCACAAAAGACTGTGATTCCAATGTTCCTTAGAAAGTATTTATTAATTCAAATTAGTTTTAATTGGTGATATTGATATTCATATCAACGATTTGACATTGTCTGATAGACATATGATTATTCAGGCATGTAGCTCCGATGCATTTCGGGCTGTGAAACGCCCTTTATCAAGGAGCGCTGAAAGAAGAAGAGATAAACAGTGATAAGCGTCGTGCGGTTGGTTTCCGTGATGAAAGGTTACAAAATAGTCGTTATGGGAGAGTATAAGGTGCTTATGGGGCGGGTTGCGGTGTGATAAGACCAATAAGTGCCGGTAAAGGAAGGTAACAAAACTAAGAATGATAGGTGAGATGAATGAAGATGAACTAGGCATGCGGTGCTGCCTTGGAGTAGTGTCGGTATCATACATGCAAAAATAGTGACCACGAGGTGTATAACTATAAACCAGTGAAACGGTACATGCAGCTCTAATGGTGTGCTCATCTTAACGCGAGAAGGTGTAAACTAAACGGCTGGGTTTAATCGCTTACCTCATGCTGGAGGAAAACATGCGTTCGGTTTTCGGCGTGCTCAGTGAAGTTTAGAGTGACGGAAGGTAACAAGCGGGGTTAAGGAAGTGTGTGATCGACATAAACGAAGGGGTAAAAGTGTGCGGAGTGGCGGCCATCTTGGAACGGGTTAAATGTGCCCAAGTGATGTGAGGGTGAAGTTAATACGACGGGAACAATGCTCGAAACAATAACATAATATTGCAAATTGGTTTACAAATAACAACTGTATTCTGCCCGATCATTGAGTCCATTGGGCTTCATGGTCTGTAATCTGTATATCCATTCTAGTTCTCTACGTAGAAGGAATTTCCGAATGTCAATGCCCTCTTTTTTGGGGACAGTCTCTAACACAATGAACTTCAATTGGGCGATTGTGTGGCGAACTTCGTTGAAGTGTACTGCTAGGTTGGATTTCTCGTTTTTAGTCCGAATATTGGATTTGTGTTCGTTCATTCGTGTTTTCACTTTTCTTTCCGTTTTGCCAATGTATAATTGTCCACATGGGCATTTTATGGCGTAGACTAAATTCATTGAGTCGCAGGTGGCATTGACGTGTAGTCTGATTGGATTGCCCTTCATTGGATGTTGGATGATATTGCCTTTAATGATGCAATTACAGTGACTGCAATTATTGCATGGAATGGTTCCTTTATACTCTACGTTGCTTTCCGGAGTTTTTGAGAGAATTTCTTTCAAGTTCTTGCTACGGGAATATGCAAACAGTGGTAACTCTTGAAAACAATCCCTGAAATCAGGTTCCATCTGGAGCATTGGCCAGTATTTGAGAATGATTTTTTTATAGGTGTAACTTGCGGTAGAATATTTAGACACCAAAACCATACGTTTGGTGCTATCAGAAGGTGGTTTTTTGCGTAAACTGTCCTGTCTGCTGATGGTAGCCACGCGTGAGCGAGCATCTTTGAGAATGGCTGGTGGGTATCCTCTTTCGGCGAATCGATCTTGCATTTCTGATAGTCTGCCTTGACAGGTGGTTTCTTCTGACACTATACGTTTAATGCGTAGCATCTGGGAAAACGGAAGGTGTTTCTTTAGGGATTCTTGGTGGAAGCTGGAAAAGTGTAAAGTGTTATTCCGGTCTGTGCTTTTTCTATACAGATCGGTCAAGATTGTCTTGTTGATGATTCTTATATTCACATCTAAAAATGAGATTTCGCTGTCGCTAATCACCCATGTCAATTTGATACGTTCATCCTTGGTGTTCAGTAGGTTCAGTGCGCTGTTGAGTGATTCCTTGGTGTCAGTCCATATAAAGAACAGGTCATCGATGTACCTGGTGTACATCATGATTTTGTCATTGAATTCGGAATTGTCATAGATGTATTGCTGTTCGTAGTTGTGCATATAAATATTGGCGTACGTGGGAGCTGCGCAGTTTCCCATCGCCATTCCTGAACGTTGTAAGTACCATTTGTTGTTATGTTGAAAATAACTGTGGTATAACGTGTATACCATCAGTTCCATTAAGAACGATTGCATTGCTGGTTCGATGTCACTTTCTAATAAGGCCTTTTCAATCGCTTCAATGCCCCCTTGGTGGGGTATCGAAGTATATAGTGCACTGACATCGGCTGTGCATAATGAGATTGATTCCATAGTGCTGATGTCGACTTGTTGCAACTTCAATAAAAATTCAGTAGTATCCTTGATATAACTTCGCATCTTACTGACTGATGGCGGTAGGTATTTGTCGATGAATTTACCGACGTGTTCGTGGATGGATCCCTTGGTGGACACAATAGGTCGAAAGGGGGGGTTATGCAAATCTTTATGTATCTTTGGAGCCATGTGAATAGCAGGACTTTTGGGGTGGTCACAGAGTAGATATTTTTTGGTCCGTTCTTCAATTATGCCAGTATGGTGGGCATTGTTGACTAGCTTAATCAGAGTGGTTTGAAACTCGTTGGTAGGATTGTAGTCAAGCTCTAGATAGATGTTGTCATCTTGAATGTGTTCAAGTAAACGTTGGTTGTAAAAACTGTTGTTTAAGATGACAATGGCGCCACCTTTGTCTGCTTTAGCGCACTTGATATCTGTGTTATTGGCCAAACTTTTTAGAGTGTCTTTATCCTTTTGTGTTAAATTAGTGTGTTTAGATCTCTTATGGAAGTTTATCTTGGATAGTTCTTGACGAATGAGGTTTTCGAAGAGATCAATGGTTTTGTGGCTGTTGGGAGCTTGATAGCTGCTAAGTGGTCGTAGGCCTTTGAGTTGATCTGGTTTTTGGTCACGCTCGTTGGGAAGGATGTTGTCAAAAAAATGACGTAAGCGAAGCTTGCGTGTGAGTTTGAAAGTGGATACCTCCAATTCTAGGTTGGTGTGTGTGACTGGAATGAATGAAGTTCCTTTCTCCAATAAGTTGATCTGATGTTGCGTCAGCTGGGTATCCGAAATATTGATGACTAAGTGACTTTCTTTGGTTTGCCGTTCTTTTTCAAGAGTGTACTTCTGGTTAATGGTGGACTTGTCTCTGTGTCTTTTCTTCTGGCTCCTCCTGAGTCTTCGGTGACTTCTGGGCCTGTGGCTAAAAAATGAACCTGGGAAGTGCTTTGTGCGTCTGAACTTGATGTGCTGGCTTGTGAGCTCGGGGTTTTTTCCATGGTGTCTTTGTTGGAGCTCGGAGCTGTTCGTCGCGATGGTCGGTAAGTAGAATCACTACCTGAAGATGATGTGTCTGTTTGAGAGTTAGTTGGGCGGTTGCGTCGTTTTTGTGCATATATGTCGGCCCACGTATACACCTCATCCAGTTTGTAATCGAGGGTATCACGGCGATATTTTCTAATCTTACGCTCATTAATTTCTTTGGTATGTTTATCCAGGGTGCTCTTTATGTCTACCAACATGATATCCAGTTCTTCCTTTGTTAGGAGATCTTTAAGTTCAGAGTCTACTTCAGTGATTTCTTTTTCTAAGTCTTTTAGGATGCTAGACAATTCCTCAACTATAAGCAAGATTAGGTCGAGGCTGCACTTGTTGAGTATGCCTTCCCATTTATCTTTGAATGTTCTGGAGTTTTTGCATAAAGAGGGCTTTAAGGAGATTCTAAGTCCTCGTGGGATTCTGTGAGCTCTGTGGTATCGCAATAAGGTGCTCGCGTGGAGCTTCTGATTTATGTGTCTTTTTGATAGGTATATGAGTTGTTTCAGGCATTGTTCCTTGGTTCGTGTGGTTGTGCCGAGGTTGATATCTTCTTCAATCAGGGAATAAATTCTTCGGCATTCATCATCGTCGAATGCGAGGGTATGAGCTTTCGCTTCAGTGGATTTACTAATTTCGTCGAATTGCATGTTGCAAGCGTGCAATCCTCAAGTTTGGCGGGTAATCATATGTCTATCAGACAATGTCAAATCGTTGATATGAATATCAATATCACCAATTAAAACTATTTTGAATTAATAAATACTTTCTAAGGAACATTGGAATCACAGTCTTTTGTGAACCACCCAGGAGTGCCCCCTTGGGATGTAGTCGCATGGCATGCGCACACAACTTCTTCTCATATATTTTGCGTTTATTTGACGGAAACGCAACCAAGGAGTGCACCCGTCTCAAGTTAACCTCTTTACCATTGAACGAGTTCAACCAAGTGCTGTGCATCCTCTACACATAATACAGTAATAGCATAGCTGACAGAGACGAAGAAGAGCTGCTGCTACCGCAACCCTGAGAGGCGTCCTGCAGGGAGAAAGCTGCTCCGCTGAGGCGGCACACCTAAGGCAGACCCACGGCACCTAGAATAGTAGGTGGTGCAGCGGAGACTTCACGGCTGCAAAATGGTCGCCCAGAAGCAGATAGAGGTGGCGAAGTGATGTGCGACCGCTGGGGCCTTGAGAGCACATGAATGAGCTTCCCTTATATTGGTATGTGCCCACGGCCGCGCCGATGGCGCGCCAAAGGCGCGCCAAAGGCAAGCCCGTCTGCGCCCGTCCGCGGCCGCTCCGTGGCCAGGGCCTGCCACGCTGCTGGTCTAAGTTCAGGCACAGCCAGGATTGTATGGTCCATAGAGGAGTTGTTGACTTTAAACTTGGAGCCACCCTGCAAAGCTTTACTCGATCATGCAGTTGATCAGAGCTCGCTGCTCTGCTCGCTGTGCTGTTTCTCGCTGAGCAGGGCTGCTCTGTCTGGCTCCTGTTTTTCTTACATATCCAATTACTGGCCTGACTTAGACTGTTGCAGCCTAAAAATGGGCCTCTTAAATTGCCGGTCCATGTCTAAACATGCCGGTGACATTTGGCTATTGCTTGAGAGCGGTGAGTGGGATGCGATGTTTCTAACGGAAACATGGCTGAATGAACATACTATGCCTTCCATCGCCCTAGCGGTCCCACTGGGTTTTAAAATGTGTTTTTCTAATAGAGGGGATGGAGGACGAGGCGGGGGTGTGGCCCTTCTCTTTAGAGAGCGCTACAAACTCACGTCCTCACTACCTATTACAATTGCAGGGCTGGAAGGCTTGCTCTTCTGCTTACAAATTAACCCCCGCCAATCCCTGGCAGGTATGGTTATCTACCGACCCCCAGACTGTGCAGATACGACTTTTGAGGCGCTTATAGATGCCATTATCCAAAATTCTATCCTTCATTCTTATTTTATAGTTGTTGGGGATTTTAATGTGCATGCCGAGGTAGCGGCTTGCCCATTAGCTGAGCGGCTTATTTCAACATTGAGTGCCGCCAACTTGACACTGTGCAGCACAGCCCCAACACACAAAGCAGGCCATATGCTTGACTTAATTTTCTCTAATATCCATGACCTGGCTGTGGCTACACCCCTAGAGCTGACCTGGTCAGACCATGCTCTAATTCCTTTTTCGGTCAGGCTCCCTGGAGCAGGGCCCATGACTGGGAGGCGCTCCTTTTCGAAGAGGCAGTGGAAAAATCTGACCCCTGAAAACATGGGCCCCGTTCTGGCCCATAACCCGCCTGTACCCTCACATGATGTAAATAAGGATGCAGTGGCTATGTCAAAATGGATAGGCGATATGGTGAATGCTATTGCGCCAGCTAAACAGGCAATGTCCCGCAGAGATTCCCCCTCCGCCCCCTGGTTCTCTGAGGAACTGAGGGTGGAGAAATCCGCCTGTAAAAAGTTAGAGCGACTTTGGAGGGCGGACTATTGCAGCCGGGCAAAGGCACGCTATAAGGCCGCCATCCGCGCTCTGCACAAATCCATAAAAAGTGCTAGGAAACTTTTTTTCTCCACTTCTATCCAACAAGCAGAACACTCTTCTAAAGAAGTGTTCAAGATAGTGGAGTCTTTTTTTAAACCCAGATGTATTGAGCTGGAAGTGACTCCGTCAGACAAACTCTGTGGCACCATATCTGAATATTTTGAGAATAAAATTCTGAAAGTATCTGACTCTTTTACTCCCGCAGCATGCACTGCCAAATCAGATGTAATGGAGCATAGAGCGCCGCAACTAACTCTGAGTCAATTTCAACCAGTCACACAAGATGCCGTTTTGCAGGAAATCTACAGATGCAAATCGGGATCTCCTGATGATCCCTGTCCACCTAAACTCTGGAGTTTGATGGCAGAGTTTGTGGCACCCACTCTCCAACACATATGGAATGCGTCCATTTCCTCCGGAGTGTTCCCAGAGTGCTGGAAGCACGCAACCATACTCCCTTTGAAAAAAAAGCCAAACGGGGCCCCAGGAGATTCGAGTAATCTACGTCCCATTTCTTTACTGGCTGCACCGGGCAAAATGCTTGAAAAATTAATCCAGAGACAACTGAATAAATTCATAGAGGAAAGCAACGCTCTCCATGAAACACAATCAGGTTTTAGAGCCGGCTTCAGCACCGAGATCGCCCTGATTGAGGTGGCCGAGTCAGTCAGGTGGTCGCTGGATTCAGGAGCATCAGCAATGCTGGTGCTCCTGGATCTATCGGCCGCCTTTGACACGGTGGATCACGACAGGCTATTACAGCGCCTGTCTGAGATCGGCCTCCAAGCTCGGGCACTGGGCTGGCTTCACTCCTATCTGTCCAATAGATCGCAGAAGGTGGCCCTGGGCACCTTCTCCTCAGACTCTAGGAGATTGAACTGCGGGGTCCCACAGGGCTCTGCCCTGAGCCCGTTGCTTTTTAACATTTATTTGGCCCCGCTGTTCACGCTGATTGCCAACTGGGGAGTCACCACAATTTCTTACGCGGATGACACCCAGTTGGTTTTCCCATTCTCTGAGGTTTCCGAGGCAGCCTTTTCTAACTGCAAGGGCTACCTTCGAGACATAGCCTGCTGGATGAATACCAACAAGCTGAAGCTTAATGCGGGCAAAACAGAGGTGATCTTCTTTGGCACAAGCACCCACCCCCCCGCTAAGCTTTGGTGGCCGGACGAGATGGGTCCCGCACCATCTCCCAGCATAAAGGCAAACGATTTGGGGGTTACATGGGATAATGGCCTGTCTTTTGCCCCCCAGATACAGAAGGTTGTCGGAGGATGCATAGGCAAACTGAGGAGCCTACGCAGATTCCTCCAACTGCTCCCGGTGAGCTGCCGCCAAACGATCATCCACGCCACGATTACTTCAAGGCTGGATTATGCCAATGGCCTTTATTTAGGTCTCCCGAAGTTTCTGCTGCAAAAGATGCAAATCGTTCAGAATTCGGCGGCCAGATTACTCAGGCAGGTCCCTTTCAGACATCACATCTCTCCTCACCTGCGTATGTTGCACTGGCTACCTGTGGCAAGTCGCATAAAATGTAAGGCGCTCACCTTGGCCTATAGAGCCCTCTATGGGACATGCCCAAATTATTTAAAAAAACGACTGCCTAGATACTCTCAGGTCAGACTCCTAAGGTCTAGCTATAAGGCCCATCTCCAAGTCCCGCGAGTGAAAAGGGCGCGTTTGGGTGGCAGAGCCTTTTCCGCTAGTACAGCATTGCTCTGGAACACCCTGCCACAGGAAATCCAACAAGCACCCTCTGAACCCTGTTTCAGAAGTCTTTTGAAAACATGGCTTTTTACGCACTAATTTAGTCTCTTTGCACTATGACTCGCACTGTTCTTGCTAGCGCCGGGACACTTCCTACGGAGGTAGCTGCATGCGCTCTATAAAACTCAGTATTATTATTTATTATTATGAGCGGTTCACAGTGGGAGATGGACAACCAGGAAGCCTGCTTGAGTCCCCCCAGCAGACACGTTCCTGGGAAGAGTCAAGGTATTTGGGGCATGTGAGAGGTTCAGCTGGAGGCAGACAAGCTTATCTGAGTCATACCTGACTGGTGACTGACTCAGCTTCACCCCGTTGGCTTTTTAGAAGTTCTGACAGTGGCTTTGAGTTCCCCTGCCTGAACCAAAGAACTACGGTGGCATGCTCGGCCATCCTGGGGGCGAGCTGGAGTGTGAGGCTGTGGTATATAAATAAATAATACCGGATCTATTTTTAAATAAATGAATGAATAACAGATAGCTCAATAAAATAAGAGTCAAGATTCGAGGTAGTAGGAGCTTTCTGCAGGTTTATTACAGCATAAGGACAGGATCAGGACAACCTGCATAGGATGACCCAGCAGCTGCTGGGGCTTGGTCTGGGATGAGCGCGCTAACTTTTAATAACAATACATTGACTTATATACATAGCGCAAACACATAGCATTACATTGCAGTAGGCGTAGCAGTGGGTGGAGCAGAAGGCGTGACGCGTAGCAGTCGCGAAAGATAACAGTAAAAAGAGGTGTAACTGGGAGTATACATAGACATGTGATGCAAACGTAACAGAATATGTCATGAATGGGCGGAAACCTTGGAGGGGGCTACCTAAGGAGCCGGGACCTCTAACCTAATGGTGCGCGAAAACTGGCAATGACGTGTTACTAGGAGAAGCTGGGGGCTACGAACTCTGTGCTAGGAGCAGAGACTAGAGTCTGGAGGGTCGGAGCGACATGTACCTAAACCCTATCTAGTATCTGATGTTTAGGGAACATGTTGATACAAACTAGGAGTCATGAGGGGAAAAGCTAACTTGATTCTAAGACTGGATCATGCATTATTCTACATGTAGTGCGTGATGAAGAATATTAAATGACCATTAATACAGTATTTCTCTAACCTGGAGACGAGAAGGCTAGACAATGACGGAAACTATTGATGCAGTTCAGTAGCTCAGGAATGCAGAAGAGGAGGACTGAACTGATAGCTGGAACTATAACATACTTTTGGCAGACTCAGAGGCAGAACCAAGCTGCACCGGGCACTGCGAGGCAGGAAGTAAGTGAAGGGTCGAGGATACAGGTGGGGGCTGTATCGCTCCTCAGCGAGGCTTTCAGGAGACAGGAGCTGAATCTGATGTCCGGGCCCTTTTGAGGCCTGGAAACGGGGACTTTACAATGGAATAACGTGCACACTGAGAAACGTGGCAACGTAGCTTTACATAGGTCTGATATTCGTAGTATTCACGAGGACTGGAAAATGACATATCAGAGGTGGACACAACTGTAATTGCGTCATTAATCGGACATGGGGAATAACATATGCATATTGGTCATGCACACATGACATATGATGGATGAGGCGTGGTGACACAGAACATGGCAAAATTTACTTTTCCACAAGGCGGGCGGCTCTTCACAGTAACACCGAGACTGGTGCGGCCGATGTAACTATGACGATGCCCCCCGGGCGGAATCATTGATGTTGTACTGACCGCGGAGCCCGAGCAATATGGCCGATGCCCGGTGGAGCTGTTTAGGCAGCTATAGAGGAGTTTGGCTCTGGTTCACCCCCTCAGCCGGCACCTACCCAGCCAGATATTGGACATAGTTTTTCCTCGTCTCTCCGTGGGGTTTCCTTCCCTCCCCCACCTCCTCCCCCCTCCTTAGGTCTCCTACACCCCTCCCATTGTACACTTTCACCAATACATGGGAAGTTTTCGATTGTTGGTCCCCAGCCGATTTGTCTGTCTTTCACTTTGACTGTTGTGTCCCCCTGAAGTACTTTCCCCTTTGCCATTATGCCTGACACGATCTGCATTCCTTACCCCTTTTTACCATTTCCCCTCAACCTTCCATTTCCCATTTGACGTGTGTCTTGGTTATGCTATGCACTAATGCCTCATGTTATTCTGTAATTCACTGTTTGTTTTTCTCCTGTGTTTATACTTGACTCCTGTAACTGGTGTTAATTTTGTAACTTGTAACTCGCTGCTCCTCATGTAAATCACTCTGATATCGCCGGGTCTACCAGGGCTATATACAACTCTGCAAATAAATAAATAAATAAATAAATGACCCAAAAAGTGAGCAGAGATGGAGAAACACAATGAAAACAAAGGGCAGCACAATGATTGCTCTTTCAGTGCTGTGCTTGTGTGTTGAGATGGACCCTTTTCATTCCTCCTGCAACTCAAGATGCAGAAAATAATTTACTGTTTTTTTGTCAGAATTCCCTCCAAGTCCCTCATTAGAGCCTTCAACAAACTCTGGGTTCCATTCTTCACATAACCTCTGTTATATTGGTAGCACTTTCCATGATCAATACATGAATGTTACAGTTCTCACCTGCCGAGAGCACTTACGGGCTATTTGGATCACTTACGTTTGCAACAGTCTGCTGCCCTGTCTTGTGTGCTCTGATTGCTGTTGTTCTATGTAGGCTATACAGCAAAATGAGAAGTCTGCTCTCTAACACATTCAGTTGGATGACTGTTTATGGTATAGACAGGGCTGTACGTCAATATATCAAATACAGAAATATCATGTGACATAAATATGGTGCCCCAAAATCATATACAAACTTATCACTCCATAGTATTATGAAATCCAATGGGGTGATATTTTTGTAGACAATAATTGGAACAAGATATTTGTGTCAGACAATATTCTGAAAACAATACCATACAAAGGTGAAATATGTAATTGGATGAATCATGATTGGGTCGTAAGAACATAATACATTTTTTCAGCTGCCCATCATTTAAATATGATAACACATTGGTTTATTGCAGTTAATACATTGCCAGCCATTTCACTTGAGGAAAGGGCAGAGAAGATGAGGCTTTATCTTTGGCAAGTGACAGGCTTCTACAGAACTGAACTAGTGGTTTGAGTAGCATAACTGTCTAGAAGGGGTGATGGTTGGTATTACAAGTATATATTAAATCACTTATTGATAAATAGAGTTCAGTTAAAGGTACTAATGCCTAGATATCATAATTTCCCATTCAATACAGTATGGCAACTAAATTTGCTGTGTTGCATTGTGTGCTGCTGTTGTAATATCCTGTGGTGACACGCTAAACGTCTCCCTTGCATGATTCACAGCCTAACATAGGTCAGTGTGCACTGCCTAGCACATTAATTTCACTGGAATCATACCCATCCAGTGTAAATTCCTATGTCTAGACAACCATAAAAGGACCCCACACACTGGATATGCACTGTGCTCTTCAGAAAACATTTAATGCATTTATTTTGAGAAATGAAAACATTTCTTTTTGCTAGTGACTGCTTTAATGAAGTGCTTTTTAAACAAAGTTGTGTAAGGTATTTATCGATATCAAAACAATTAAAACGTCAACGCACAACAACATAAAACCCCCACAACCAATAAAAAAAAAGATAAGAATGTAATAATCCACTAAGGGGAATCAGGAAGGACAACACGTGCCTAGAAAAAGTATAGTGCCAATCTAAAGGGACTGTTTGCCATTGAATTGGTTAGGAAAACATAAAAACGTCCCACAGGTATACCCCAAAATATGGGTAGGAGGTAGAGTAGTAATGCGTTTTTGCAATGTTTAGCAATACCAGTCATTCACTTATACTAATTTCCCAACTAAGAAATACAAGTCATAAACATCAATAGTTGTACATATGGCACCAATGAAATACAAAGTACATCAAGTATAAAGAAACCAATCAGAAAAATGTGTTATTAGGAAAATATATATATATTTTTTATATTTATTCAAACAAACATTTTATACAATCAATAACAAATCATTAAAAACCATACAATAGTATGTTATAACATTTCATAAAAGGTTTTTAAAAAACATCACATGTGCAACAGGTTAAAAGTTCAAAGGAACAGGGGTCGACGCGGCGTTTCGGTTACACGTAAATAGACAACCTTCTTCAGGACCAAGTTCTAGAAGGAAACATATAATTACTTATATTGCAAACCCGATTAGTCATACATTATCATTTTCCTAAAACAACATTCTAGCTAAACCATGGCATTTGGCAATTGGTGCTGTAATTACACTGAAAGGAGTGTAAGGGAGTAGTTGGATATTTAGGTATTACTAAAGTGCATCGCGCATTTGTACTGGTACCATATCGTGGGTCACTATGTTAACTCTCATAGTGATAGAGGAAATCACTTATGTGGGCATGTTTTAATCATATACACCACTATAAGGTTACCTGGCATTATTCTTATTACTAGAAGTGCCTCAATTCTTATCAATGGCACTTGACTGTTGGTCACAGTTTGTGTATATGCGGTAGTAGATGACTGATTGCAACTGTTATATACACTGAGGAAATTACCTTAATGGTTTTTAGTAACCTCCAATTAAATCCAGGAGGGCACCGGGCCGGTTCTGTGATCCGGTAATGAACCAGGATAAGTTCATATAGTTAAAATTTAATTCGTCAGGATCTCTGTAAATAGCAATAAGGATATGATTATCTGTATCTCCGCTGTATGTAAAATAGTGATGGAACAAATTAATAAGTTGGAGATTACTACCTTGAGGTAAAGAGAGGATAGGACTTTATTCTGGCCATTGAATTGGACCTAGATGCAATTTCAGGTTGACATTGATTGAACAGAGGACGGAAAGCCCTGGTCAAACATGTTACCTTCTGACTTAGTTTCTGAAATGGAGGTTGAACTCCACCAGTGGGGCAAGGTTGCAGGCTGTATCAGGCAAAGTCACCTCAAATGTGGATAGTCATTGGATGTAGTTCCACTGAATATATTGGTTTTGCGCAGCAAAATTTGAATGTCACGCATGTGAAAGTCCCTCGTAGGTCTGAAACTTCTTGAACCTTTGCCAGATCAAGACTTTTACCTTCTTACTTAGTCTCCTTTTTTTTTTTTTTTTCTTTTTTTTTTGGTAAGACTTTATTTGCATTTGCCAGATCCACAATATTCGTATATCATTACAGAAGGAAGGAATATATAAACAGTCACAGTTTCATAGTATAACACAGCTATTCAGCCGACAACCTTCCGGTCCGGCAGCAAACGTTTGGCATATTGCATCAGGCAGCCAGGATACATCAGCAGTTAGTACGTCGTCTTACGTTTTTTAAACTATAGAAAACAAACAACTCAAACTTTAGACTCCTGCCAAGAAGAATAGATATAGATTGTCAGTCCATTCATCCCTAATACTTAGTCTCCTTTTTAGTGCTCAAAATTCTCCAGTGGGTAATCCTGGAAGCTGCATCCAATAAAGTCCACTTGAACTTTACCAGGAGGTCCCGGTTAAGTTCCAGAAGTTCAACATTTACTAAGTCTCAACTTTACAGACTTCCTGGAGCAGTTGCCATTGGTTTAATCTAAGGGTCCCAGAACATTAGGTGAAGCACTTAAAGACTGAAACTCACTCTAGGTCCAGTTGCCACTAGTCAGCTAGTTACTCTTTGAGAAAGATCTATTGCAACTTGCTGTATCCCTGTAGCCACTTAGGAGGTCATCTAAATGACCCTTGGAACCCACTTCTGGATCCAGGTGGGATCAGGTTCAGCCCCTCAGGTTGCGACACAGGTCAGACAGCATGGCCAGTCCTCTTCTGTCTCCTACAGGTTCAGGTGTAGGCTGATGATTTGTGGTGAGGTGTCACTTTTGTAGGATGCACTAGCCAGTGGGAGGAGGTGAGTTCTTGACACTCCCTAATCAATAACAAAAAGGTTCTCAAAGAAAAAACTTCCCACTTTTGTAGAACATCCTGCTTGTCTTGCTGCAACCATTTCACGGTCCCCATTCTGAGTAAGATTCAACATGCCAGGACCCTTCTGCCCTTGGAGGTGGCTGGTGTCCTAGCCAGGGATGGGTTTCAGGAAATGAGCAGTGCCCTCCTCAACCATAAACATTGACTCCGGGACCAGTTCTCTTTGCCTCTGGGATGGTGCCAAGCTGTCCGCTTTTGGCCCAGGTAACACAGGCCTCTCTTCCACAGGTCCTCATTTACACTTAACTATGAATGGCATGCCTCACCCTGTACCCTTTCAAATTAATTATGTTCTTAGACACTTCCCAGCTTCCCTTTTTGAGCTGAGAGTAATCTTACCCCTTGCAGCCAAGTCTGCCAACCATCAGGCCTAAGCCATTGTTTCTGCTCTGGGAGCAGTTTTCACATTGCTTGAAGAGAAATAGCTGAAAGGAGCCAGCCCCTCGCAGGCTAATGTTAATTGAATGGTCAGGCAGACAAAGTTTAACTTTTTAAAATATACTTTTGTAAAATATTTATCAATAATCTGATTTCACAACTTACTTGTATTTTATTAAATATTAAAGCAGTGGTTGATTCACTTCTGTAGCTTATAATAAACCAGAGTCAGCATAAACAGTATTTTATCTGAACTTTAGTTTTTTCATAGGAGCAGCTAGAGCCATTTACAGTGAAATTAGTTTTTGGGGTCTAGTGTGTGTAAAACATGCCAGACTAAGGGCCAGATGTAGGTAATTCATACTTACCACCTCTTAAATACCGAATTTTACCGATTCGGTATTTAAGAAGTGGTAAATATGAAGGGGGGAGATGTAGGTATTTCCAGATGTGGAAATACCGAATCGTTAAGATTCGGTATTTACCGAATCTGGAAATACCGAATCGGTATTTCCTATTGATTCCTATGGGCTGTGAAGCCCATAGGAATCAATGGGCAATACCGATTCTGTAATTACAGAATCGGTAAATACCGATTTTAGCAAGGGTGCAGAGGGTGTCACTTTGACACCCTCTGGCACCCCTGTTTTAGGCTTGTGTGCCATGTGGCACACATACATGCCCTAAGATGTGCATGTACACCTGCATCGTTATTTTACCATGCAATTGTATTGCATGGTAAAATACCGATTTTCAAAGCCCTGTGTCAATGTGCAACTTGGCACCTACATACCGAAAATGCATTTTCGGTAATTTTACCGACCGGTATATTTACCGATTCGGTAAAATTACCGAAAATGCCTGTTTTTTTCCCCCTACATCTCAAAATCCAAATACCGGTCGGTAACGGCCGAATTCGGCCGTTACCGACCGGTAATTGGCCACCTACATCTGGCCCTAAATTCTTACATATATCGATTTAAAATACTAAGCTCTTTGCAGTTACAAGGCGTACTTGAAATGGCTTATTCAACATTTAAAAGTAGGGTTATTTCCTGTCAAAAAGGGTTATTTTGACAGGTTTACTTGCAGGTTTGAAAGCTGCAGTATTAAGGCTACACAGGTAGACCTGAAGCCATGTAGTGGAAGACACAGCATGTGGTGCAGTCCACAGGTGACATACATTTTCATGGCATTGGGATATTTTTCTGCATCAAATTCTGAAGTCTTACATGAAAGTTAAATATGCCAATTGAGAGTTAGCCAAATCTGTCATGTCTCTCCATAGTCCATACAAAGGAGCCTAGGCAGCTGGCCCATTTGTGCAGAGGTTAAACAAGTTCTTCAGCTTTAAATGCCACACAACAGTAGTAAATGTACTACAGCTCAGCCTTGAAGTAATTCTAGCACTACAGATGGCTTTTTGCAGGTACGGCAGCACACTAACACACCCCAATAGAAAATTATAGAGGCATTATATATAAACACACATAGGGTGTTATATTAACTCCCTTCCTCCATTATTTTTTACTATGGATGTGTGCTAGTGAGTTGCAGTACCTGCAAATAGACATGTGCAGGCGTAGGCATATATACTACATTTGCATGCTTTACAATTCCTGCATCTAACAAATCCTTCCCTCTGAGAAATCCATTCAATGATTTGCTCACTACATAATTCCTGCTTAATCTGTCTCTCAGAGAAGGTCTCTTAGCGAATACAACCTTAGGCCCATTGGGAATTGAGTTTACTGGTTGACTGGGTTGTGAGCCAGGGTCAAACAGTAACCACAGTCATAGTCAGGGTAAGGCTCACACAAACCCTAAATTAGCCTGTGCTCACCCTCTGATAGCTTGGCACAGAGCAGTCACCCTTAACTTAAAGACAATGTGTAAATTATTTGTGCAACACTTCAAGCAATAAAACAGTGAAAACCCCACACAAGAAAGGTCTCACACCTGTTTAGAACAATAGAGATTAATGTAGTAAATAAAACAAGACAAATATGCAATTAGTAGAACTTTTGCTAGGAGTCCAATCCTTGCAGCAGGGGTGATGTAGCGAGTCTGCTCGGGATGCGCCACTCAGCTGAGAAGATGCATTGGTTCTGCTCCAGGATTCATCAGTCAGCAAAAATATACACCAGTTCCCCTGGCAAGCACCTTAGGCCCACTTCCAAGGGTCCAGGACTGGGGTGGCACCACCTGGCAGGATAGACTCACAGATGGCAGAGTCCAGGTGCATGTGTAAGGTTGATGACATCTAGTTATGCCCCTGAGGCCTCCTGCCAGCCAACTAGCCCTTGGAGTCACTCTGGGTTCAAGATATGCAGGTCCAGTCCTTTCCACCCAGGCAAGAGGGTGGCAGGCAGCAGGTCAGCACAGCAAAGCAGGAACCCAACAGAGTGCAGCACAGCAGAGTGGCAGTCCTTCAGCAGCACAGCAGTTCTTCTTCCTGGAAGAGCAGCCACGGGTTCAGAAGTGTCCTGAAGGGGTGGGCTGTGAGGTCCTTTTTTTATATACAGTTGTGTCTTTGAAGTGTGGAAATGTTTCTATAGACATGCCTTTGAAGTTCACAGATGCCCTGCCTTCCCTGCCGTGTCTCCACACTAGCTACTGGGGGTGTGCAGCCCTTTGAGCGGGGACAGGATACAGCCTATTTAGGTGTAAGTGAGGCAGGGGCCAGCTCCGGCCTCCCATCCTGCAAATGATGGCCCACTTAGTCACATTTAATTTCCCATTGTGTGTGGCTGTCTGGGAGCAATGCACAAAGCCCAACTGCCAACTACACCCAGGCATGTGACCAGAGGCAGTCAGCAGGCACCAAATTGCTAAGGCAAGAAAGTGCCAACTTTCTAAAAGTGGCATTTTCAGAATTGTAATTTAAAATCCGACTTCACCATAAATTAGGATTCCAGAGACAACAAACTTGTCTTTGTGAATAGGACCCAAAAAAGATTTTTAATTATTGATGAACTAACAACATCTTACTCAGTGAAGATAGAAAATCTAAATGAGAGTCAAAGAACTCTAGGGCACTAGGGATACGTTGACCAAGCAGAAGAATCTTTTTTCCTTTAATGCACCATGCTACAAGCATAATATCTGATAATGCTATGGTGGAGGTTAAAATAGAAAGCTGTAGCATAGGTTCCGGGAGAGGAAGGAAAGAAGAAAGGTGCAAAGAGAATCAAAAAGAGGGTTGATGGGAGAGTGCAACATAGGATCTAAAGAGGAAGAGGAGTAAATAGCCCCATAATAATATGAGTTGAAGAAAACAGACAGGGGGTTGGGAAGCAGATAGCCTTGAACATAAGGATATTATGAATATAGAGAGAAGTTAAGTAGGTTCTTAAGTGTTATTAAGAGTTATTGGTCCTCCACATGTTTGGGCTGGTTTGTTGTTCCAGATATTACTAGCAAATCTGGAGAAGGAGTGAGATATAGTAGACAGCTTGTTGCATGGAGCAGACCTGCCAACCTAAGAATATATTTCCCTGTGTGAGTGTACTGGGAGAAGGCAGCAAGGCCATGGCGAGTGGGGCTTTGGATCCAATGATCTGCCAAAACAGTCAGCCCTACCCTGAACACATCAATAAGGAGCTCACTTGGTGCCACCTCCCAGGTCTTGGGATCTTGGGAAGATTTTAATCGGAGCCCAGCTGTTCAGAGTGTTCACCTGAGATGAAAACACCTTCAGGACAAGGCTTTTCACCTCACCATGTGAGCGTGCCTTTTGACTTTCTAGCCTAGTGTAGGGTGACCAGGCGTCCCGGTTTTGTCAGGACGGTCCCTGTTTTTAACCAGCTGTCCCAGCAAATTTCAAGAAATTTAGCTCATGTCCCCATTTTTGGGGAGGGTCGACTGAAAACGGTGGGAGGTGTTTTTTATGTTTTACAAAGCAGGAATGGTTAGCAGTTGTTTCAAGAAAGCAATTTAATTAATAGGCAAGCTACTGGGCTTAAAAATTGCATTTTATGTATGTTCGTACTGCCTGTTCTGTAATTCTCTGCTGAGGAGCGCCCTCATCGCTTGAAGTAAAATTGTAGTCCTTCTTCTATTTTTGTGATATGTCCCGATTTTTGGCTTTAAAATTCTGGTCACCCTAGCCTAGTGACAAGGCATGAAACACAGCGGCACCATGTGACCTGACAGGCCTGGAGTAGGGTTTATCAAGTAATAATTTTGGAGCTAACAATTTGTTTAGACTTGGCTGAGCTGTGAGTTTGTTATTCAAAAAAAGTAGAATGTTGAGTTTTGGAACTTTGAAGATCCCAAAGTACAGCAAGCTTTAAGAGGGAGACATTTAACTTCATAGGAGTGATGGGGAAGCATGTCCTAGTGCCCATAATCCAACAGCGTCAAGGGCTGCTTTTGAAGGGGCTGCTCAGATCGAAGGGTGCCCACTGGCAATGGATATCCGGTATTGTAAGCTGGAGATGACTAATGCCTATCCCTAGACGGAGCATTGCTCAGAAATCTAAAGATTTGATTCTGTGTCTAATCTCACTAGTCAAGCCTGAGTAGAAAACCAAAAACATTGCTACGCTGCCATTAGGGTAGGTCCCAAATGTGAGGAATTTTGTTTTATTTACATTCCATCTCCATAAGTGCTGGATTACAAAGAAATACAACTCCATCCGGCCTGCGACACAAAAAGGGCATTCATGGTTGGAGTGCAGCCACAGTAACGCTGGAGATTAAATATGGCTTCGGGGGATACAGGAGAAAAGGCAATGGGTGGATTTAATGGCGCAGGTGTCCTTTTCAGGCCTCAGCTTATATGGCTGTCTACGTGCACCTCATTTCTGTATAACCAACACAGTGTATTGAACAGAACGATTCTAACAATGAACTTTCTGAAGATAAAAGAGTGTTTTGTTTTTGCAAAAGACATGCTATCTCAGCTTTTGCTTGCATGTGCTCGTCCACCCACTCACCTATTTGTCCATCCATTCAATCCCTCACCTTTCATCTTCCATTCTGTCACTGCGGCGCTCACCCATCTATCCATCCAGGCACTCATTCATATAGCTATGCACTAACCCATCCATGCTTTCATGTACTCACTCACCCACTCAACCATTCATCTATGCAATCACTCAGGTGTCTATTTATCCATTCAAACCTGCACTCATTCCTCCACCGTGCGCGTATTGACTCATTCTGGTGTCCACCCAGCCACCCAGTCACCCACACAACCAGATTTTATCTCTCACACTGAGACACACAGACACACACAAACACTTACCAAAAATAAGAAGCACTTTAGTTTACTTATTTATAAAGCAGACCTTGTGGCTTTTTCGATGCTTCTTTTAAGCGACAGTAGGTAAAGATAGCAGTTAGATGTTGCCAGGGGTATCAGCTGCTACCCGAGCCCACCTTTTGAAACCCCTGCCACCACCCTCGCAACGGGTGGCCTCAGGGAGGCAGCAGTTGCAACGAACTGTAAACAGTGTATTTACAATAGCTTTCCTCCAGGCCAACAGCAGCACATAGAAAATGGTTGAAGGGGCTAAGAATGGGACGAGGGTCACATCTGTGACGTCATCGTGGGTTAAAGGTCCTTGGTATTACTTTTATTACACCTTGCAATTTGGTGAATCAACGCCAATAGTAACCACATAGCTCCATCTGCAAACCGGTACATTGTTAAAAACATAAGGCCAGCTTATGTAACTTTACATTTACAAATGTGGATGAGCATGACACATATTCTTTTGGTTAGAAATAACAAACAGCTAAAAAGCAGAACTCGGGGACTGCAGGCAGAGTGACAGGCAAAGTGACATTAGGGGCTGCTTTATTACTGTGACGTCTGCAGTGAGATATAGTGCTGCTTCCATAAATCCAATTCGGACAGCTACCTTTCAGAACGGTGCATTAAAACCTGGAAGTTCACGTCTGTTGAGAACACTTTGTTGTTAGATTGGTGTCGAGAGGGCTTAGAGTGCGGTTTCCTGACTGCGTCACCTTGTTCTGCCTGGCAATCTGGTGATTTACTGTGTAAATCTCATGATCAAAGGGTTAGAGGCGTTTATTCGAAGCATTACTTTAATTCCTGCTTTGCTTTGCACTTTATCAAAGCCCTACTGAGGTACAGAATGTAAATTGCTGTGAAGGACTTGCATTCTAGAAATGTTTTGCCATCTGTAAGTACAGAACAAATCAACTGTTTATGACATGGCAAAATACGTTTGTTTCAATTAAAAACCTACCTTTTAATTATGCAAAGAACACCACACCATTAAAAGATGATGCTAGTGCTTGGTAGACATCTTTAAAACCTTTTTTGTTTTTTCTCGGATGGGTCTATGGAAGATACCATCATCAAATACTTTATTTTCGATCGCAAAGATCTTATAAAGTGTGAAGTGCCATACAATATAAAAATAGTACAAGCAATATACAAAATACAATATACAGCAATGGTTAAGAGCAATACAGGATTAAAAAGAGACCAATAAAAAATGTAGCCCCGAATTTGACATTCAGTAATTTTGAGGGATATGTGTTACATTTAGAGCGTTTAATCCATAATGCATGCCAAAATCTGGCCAAACCAAATACCACCGCCCTGCGTGTATCGGTAGCTAAGATTCCCATAGCCTCCAAGTAGGGCCCAGGTCCTATCATTCTACATAATGGCACAATCCACTTGGCACGCAGATTTTTGTAATGAGGGCAGAAAAATAGCAAGTGGACTATTCATGAGTAAACATTACATGCAGGACATTGATCATCTGCGGAGGTATTGCTACACCATTTATTATAGAACACTCTAGTTGGCAAAGTTTTGAAACAGTATTGAATAAATAATTTCCGCACCAACTGTGGTACAATTTCATCAATGGTTTCCTCATAAAAAGGGGCACATTTAAAATTAACAAAATATTGGGTCAAGGTCCACAATAGTATTCCAGTACATCTTTTTGACCCTACATTGAACCAGTATTCCTCCATCTCAAGACTCTTCAATAAATTCTTCAAACAACTAAACTATGGGATAGAGTTAACTTGCGATTGCTTTAGGAAATCTATCGTGTCTGCTCTATAAGGCGTGAGCTCATTTACCAACCACAGGCGATGCCAGGACTTTAACTGCTTGTAGCCCATTTTGACCCAGGTCTTAAAACAAGGGGACCAGAGGAGTGCTAGTGGGGAGGTTTAACATTGGTCGAATTAACCTATTTTCAACGAGGGTGGGGGAGTTTGTATTTCTAATGCCCCATAATTCGGCCCCATAAAGTGTTCCCCCCAGTATTTTGCTATTATACATTTCTAACACTGGTGCCGATTTCCTTGACACTGTTTTTTTGTGTATCTTGTCGAAGTGAGCAGTTTGTTGGATTAGTGATAGTTGGATGTTTTCAATTTGTGATGCCCAACTTAAATTTGAGGTTAGGTGAATGCTCAAATATTCAAATGCATAGACTAGCTCGAGGGGGCTATCTCCTACGTACATTTGCCTTTTGGGTGGCTTGGAGATTCCCTTCGAAAAGATCGTATATTTGGTTTTTGCCTCATTTAGTACCAAGCCATGCTCCTTACAAAATGTGATAACATTATTCAGCAATTGTTGTAAACAAAGGGGGGATTTAGAGATTAGCAAAGTATCGTCAGCAAAGAGCAAGCCTGGTACTCTTCGTTCCCCCACCTTTGGGGCATCACATCCATCCATGTCTAAATACTCAATCAAGCCATTAATAAACAGGGAGAATAGAGTAGGCCCTAGGACACACCCTTGTCTAACTCCACAGTTGACAGGGAATCGCTCGGTGAGCTGGTTGGTTGTTTGAAGAGTGCATCCAAATTAAGATTTCAAATAAGTTGTGTGGCAACCCAATTTCGGCCAACACTCTCCAGAGCTTAGCTCGAGGTAGCAAATCAAATGCAGTGCGTAGGTCCACAAATGCAACATATAGTTTGCCCCCTCTAATACTAACCTCCCTCCAATTGATACACAGGAAGCGGAAAACCTGATCCAGCGTGCTGATGTTCGCATGAAAACCAGCTTCGAGATCACTCAGGATATGGTGCTCATTCCTGTACTCGTCGCAACACCTGCTTGCAAAAGAATTTCTGCAGTGAGTATATTAGGCTTATAGGCCTGTAGCTGGCCGGATTTTCTCTATTACCCTTTTTAAAAATCGGGATGATCTCTGCTATATTCCATGACGGAGGAATATCCATACCTGCTACAATGGCATTTGTAATCATGTTGATAGAGGGGACCCAGACAGATAAATCCTCTTTAAACACATCATTTGGGATTCGATCAGGGCCAGGGGTTCTAGCTGCAATACTAGAACAAATTGCCACCCGTGTTTCTTCCATGAGAACACCAGGTCCTCTGCAACTTCATCCTGCTTCTCCCCCCACTCTCCTAGGAGAGCCTCCAACTCACAGTTACCTTGTGCATAAAGCCCCCCAAAATGGGTCACCCATGCCTCATGTTGGACTGTATACTCCAGGTTTGGTTCCCTCCATTGGGCCAATAGGCCGCTTGTTTCCAAAAGGACTTAGAATCCTTAGCTAAGGATGCCTTTTGATGGACAGAAGAGAATCTTCCCATCTCTTTCTTGCTGACTCTAAAGTTTTCTTATAGTTACTTCTGCATATCACTAGATCTAAGTGAACGGGCTTTTGGGTTCTGCACAAGCTTTGTATGCATAGAATGAATAGGATTAAGAAAAAACTCCTATACATTTGACATTCTAGTTTTTAGGTCTCGCTAGCGAACACAGCGCATGCGCTGCTTCGCTTCTGAGACTCTATTGCTGCCGCTTTTCTTGCCGAAGGGAGACAGGAGGTGGCATGCGCGGACAGGAGATGTGCTTGCGTACGGATAGGAGATGTGCTCTCCGTACACGAGCACATCTACTGTCAGCGCGCGCATCACACGCTTTCACTTTCCCTACCCCGTCGGCTCCACGGAGCCAACTTGTTGTTGATTCTTATAAGTCATCGCAGCTGGTAGAGAGGGGCACCTAAGTAGAGTTTGTTAGCGTAGCGCAGAGGACACAGGACAAGGGTGATGGTAGGTTACTTGTTCCGTTGGAAATACAGTGGTGGGAAAATGCATTGAAGAGTTTGCATGGTGTTGCAGGTGCTTTTTGTCACTCGATTGACTCTGGAGATGTATGTTGGACAGAATCCTATGATTACTCCAAGATTTTCCTGTAGGTGTTGCTGATATTCGTCGAGTTCCTGGGGCCAGCTGCCTCTGGATAGGTAGGGATTCTACTGACTGTAGTTAGGATCTCAGCATGCTTATTTTGATGGCGAGATGGGAGTGAAAGAAGTGGGGACGTGAACGGCCAACGGTGTATTGTATACACTTACCAGGTATTCACTCTTGTCTTACAGCTTTCCCTTATTGCCTGCCCTCACAGGGAGTCTGGTCCTTGCGCATGGACGTGTCTCCCACGGAGACATGCAGTGAGAGAACAGGCAGAGCGCTCTGTCCTCCAAAGCCACACGGGATCCCCATTGCCATGGGTATGGGGTATAGATTAGCCTCGACATACTCATTCAGAGGCTTAACGGGCATTGGGTGCAGCAAAAAAATGATAGTCACATATCTCGCCTGTAGTGCAAGTGTACCCTTTCTGCCTACGACAAAATCAATTATTTGAAGCCCCGACCCATAACATTTTTTGCCTCTGTGCCAGGACTGCTGTCTTAACGATAATCGCAACCATACTCTTGAGGAGGGGGGAGGAGGGAGTTCCAGCCCCAACCCATACAATTCTTGGCCTCGGGCTTGCTAAACCAGTGTGGACAGCCTGACCCTCTCCACTATTTGGTGTGCATGTCATAGCGGGCCTGCAGCTGTGTTTCTGCACACATAGAGGGCTCTCCATGCCTCGCGAATACACGCGATTAAGCGTATGCACAATTACAAATGTGGAGTAGTGACGCACTTCGGACCCCTGTGAGAGGGGCTCTCGCCTGTAGTGCAAGCGTACCCTTTCTGCCTACGACAAAATCAATTATTTGAAGCCCCGACCCATACAATTTTTGGCCTCTGTGCCAGGACTGCTGTTTTAACGATAATCGCAACCATACTCTTGAGGAGGGGTGGGGGAGGAGGGAGTTCCAACCCGACCCATACAATTCTTTGCCTCGGGCTTGCTAAACCAGTGCGGACAGCCTGAGCCTCTCCACTATTCGCGGTGCATGTCGTAGCGGGCCTGCAGCTGTGTTTCTGCACACATAGAGGGCTCTCCATGCCGCGCGAATACACGCGATTAAGTATCACCGAGCAGTAAAACACGTCGGGCCTGGCGGCGCAGCCGAAATTCCAGCACCCTGAGCCTGTGCCATCTGAATACCAGTGCACCACACACCATTCTTCAACTACAAGCTATGTGCCTGATGCACTAAAGCTTTCCCTGGCTTAGGGCAGTTTTAAGAAATAAAGCACGGCTAAAGGTCAACGCACACTGCTTTTAAGCCATATATAGCAGTTTAACACTGTCCTCAGACTGGGAGACAGTCTTACACCAGGGCAAATCCCTTTATACATCAAGACTGCCTTTCATTGCCTAAGACAGTCCTCAATCAAGTCATGCTCTATGTGCAAAATGCAGTTGCCTCCTCTGCTGTGGCCCTCCAGATCATTGGATTCTCACCTCTTTTTCTCTGGCTATGGTATTTTTCTGGCTTTACCAAGATTTCCAAATGATCACAGGTCACCAAAAGTGCAGTCCTCCAATCACGGATTTTTTTTTTTATAAACTAAAGTTTTCAAGTGTGCTAATTGAATTAGATCAATTGAATTGGATCAATACTACAACTCCCAGAATGCAATACCTTTTTAAACAAGCAATTGCAATGCAACAGGTCTCGCATTTGCGAGAGTTAAAGCTATTGGCAATGTAAATGACAATGTCTTTTATTTATCTGTTTTGCTAATTAACACATAAATAAAAGGCACTGTCATTTACATTGCCAATAGCTTTAACTCTCGCAAATGCAAGACCTGTTGCATTGCAAATGCTTGTTCTTCTGTGCATGTGGGATACATGTCCAGTCTGCCTACTTTGTTTACTGATTAGCAATTTCAGCCCGACTATATTGCTGGGTTCTTGCACATTGGAGCTCTTCTATCTATGCACCCTGTCAAGGTTTTCTAATTTAGGAAATCTGCTATCCTCTTCTAGAGCCTTCAGATGCGGCTGACAGTATGATCACAAGAGGTTTATATATGGGAACTCAAAGGAGGAGAAGTTCCGCTGCCACAAAGGGAACCCTGCTGAACCCTCCTTAGCTTCTTAATGAAGTTGGTGCACAGCACATAGCAACTCTTGCTTTTTATTGTTTTCTGCCCTGCAGCCACTCACTGTGTAAGTGCTTAAGGCTTTATGACAGAGTTTTATTAGGGTGTGGTACCGGGAGGTCTCTACCTCTCCATATCACATGTTCCTTAGCTGGGGTCTTATAAGACGAGCACAATCCCCAGAGTGAGCTGCTGATGAATTATGCATTATTCAGTAGCTATTCAGCACAGCCCAGCCAAAGTATCCCTGGACCTCTTATTTTTCTTCCCTCTTTCATAATCAAAGGCGTGCAGTCTAAGGTGGTAGAAGGGCAAGATGGTGGTGTGCTTACCCCACACTCTGCTGTAGTAGGGCGTGATTGTGGGCTTACTCCATGCTCCTCATCAAGTTAAAAGCTTGCAAGCGAGGGAGGGGATGGGTAAACAGATCAGTGATGTGCTAAGGAACACCCCACAGTGCACTCTCTCATGGAAGAGTCCATGATATGCCAGCTAGGCTTAATTCAAACTAACACCCTGCAATTTATCAGTCCACCGCTATGGCCCCCATACAGTGGGTTTTAAAATACAATGTTTTCCAAACCTTTTTAGAAGGGAAAACTCTTCTGCAACTTTTACCCTCCTTTTGCAACATTGAAAGGTATGGGATAGAAGGTAGAGGGTTCTGCTCTTGTTTCTCTGGTGCTGACAGTCAGGTTAAATGCTCAGCTTTATTGGCCTCAGCTCTTATATCGAGTGCAGCCTTCTCAGACATGAGTAAACAGCTCATGTGCCCTGTGCATGATTCTCTTTGATGGATAGACAAATGGAGACCTTAACTCTTATACATTTTTCAGCCTTTTCTTGTGTTGACGAACAAGCTATGGGCCCAGCTGTTGTGTCAAATTAAAGGTATTTATAATTTTACTTGGCAAAGCAAATAGATCAAATCCAAGCTCTTCGTAGGTGAGGGCCTCGCGTTCATCCTAAGCAATGGATGGAAGTCCATGGCAGCATGGTTGGGACAATGATCCATGTACATTACAGTGTCAGCTGCCTTCTACATCATTAATTACAATGTCATCATTAACCAGCTTTTTACTCTCTATGACGAGCACTCTTCAGGGATATCTATTCATTCAGGATAAACCAAGCCACCAGTCTACCACCTTTTCACTCCCAGCCTTGACAATACAAGGTGCTCGAATGGCAAGCAATATTAGCGTACACAACGAAAGTATCCCAGAAGATCTGCCCAGGATTTTTCAAGTTAACTATATCTATACTACTATTATAAAGTAAGAACTTTGAACCTTTGAGGCGGGTAAACTCGGGAACTACAGCGCCAATCCACACACCCAATACATCATTGTAATCGTCAGGGTGTGCAGATGGACATAGGCTATATAAACTAGAAATATATGCGTTATTTAAAATATTTACATTAAAAAAAAGTAGTGCCTTCGAAGTATCGCCAGCCGCGACCTGCGTGCTGACGTCAGGAGCGGGGGGGAGCTGCGTCAAGGAGCACGACGAGGAGCGGCGGACATGGCGCGGGGGAGGAGCGGTGAGGAGCGGCGGACAGGCGGTGAGGAGCGGTTGACAGGCGGGAGGAGTGGTGACGAGCGCCGAGGAGCGGCGTAGCGGTGAACTGAGGAGCGCGGGGGAGGAGCGGCGGCTGAGGTAAGGCTCCGGGGGACCACGGACAATGTCGGGGCAGGCGGGGGTCGGGGCAGGCGGGGGACGGGGAAGGCGGGGGCTGCTGGACAATGTCGGGGCGGGCGGGGGTCACGTCATGGATAGAGCCAAACATCGCTCCAAAAGAAAAGTACACTGTGCTCAATACCAAGAGCCCCAAATAACAAAGGGCACTAATGATCGCGGCGGGGGCCCGGACAATGTCGGGGTGGGCAGGGGTCGGGGAAGCCTGATTGCTCCTGGACAAGGTCGGTGCGGGCTGCTAGTATATATATATGACATATAAAACTCCTGGAAATTTAAAAAGAGGTATCTGGTAGGTTGGTATTCTTGCCCTAATTGAGAGGTTTTTTTCTCACCTCAAAGTATGGAACTGCCCGATATTGATTGACTACTGGAAACTGGTGACCAACATTGACGTAAATAACTGGCAAGACAGGACTCTTGCACTCAAAGGTTTGCCTCCTTGGGTTAATGGCTAAAACAATAAAACATACATCGCGCCTTTAGGTTTTTAGATCCAACTCTTCTCTCAATGAAAAGTTGAATCGCCCCCAACTGGAAGTCAAACATGGCTCCCACTCTCAATTGCTAGTTCTCAACAGTAGATTTGACAGAAACAGAAACTTTCATGATAAAAGCATAATAGAAAGACAGCAAAACAGGGCCATGGCATGATTGGCTTGAAGCGGTGTCAATAAAACAGATCAACAAGTGAGTAGGCTGCCCTAGATCACTACCGAAATAGCTGTGTTTAACACTGAGAAAACAAACGTGGCACCTTTTAGGAACTATAATAGATGGGAAGATTGCTATAAAAGTATTCGGAAAGTGGGGAAACTGACGGGTCCTTAGGAAGTCATGTTTCATTTGTCCTCCCTCCCTTCTTCTACCTGCTGTGCTGCAATTTTACTCTCCCTTTATTACGGCCAAAGGTATAATGTTGTTTAGCATTGTGCACATGTCTATACACAGTAGAAAAGTGAGCCTCAACCAGGATCCCAAATGTTTAGTTAAATATTGTTTATAAAAATATTGCCTTCTTATTTTTAACTAACAGAAACATATACAGTACAGACAACCAAAATATTGCTGTTACAAATATCTATTTCTACTTATATCGATAACATAAGTATCAAGACACATCCGGCACTGGAGCCTTTCATTGGCAAACTGGGCCCGGGCGGAGAGCGCAGCTTTGCGGCGTGAGGAAACAGCTGGCCTAAGAAAATTCCCAATTGCACAACACTGGGACACTATCCTCCAGTCCTTTCAACAGAAATGCATAGAGCAAGGGATCACATGACGGAATATGGACCTTCCCTATATCCCCACGCAGCGATGAACAACACGCGCTGTGCTCACTTCTAGTGAGCCTCTTCCGTATACCTTTCCCCCCCCTCCCAGGCCCTGCTGTGATACTGAGACATGACTGCTGCTACACTACTTACAACTCCCCTAGGGACCCTGGGTCACAGTCACTGCGCGCTACGCACAAGGCTGTCTAGTATTGACGGTTATGCAGTCTTTCCCACACCAGTGCCCCCACGCACACTACCACAGATAGGGCTCTTCCTGCTGCCCACGGGCGGAATAACGCTATCCGACTATACCTGCCCCCACGGGTCTGATGCGCAAGCGAACCCCCCCTCCCGCTCACCCCGCAGAATTGCTATTTGCATATAGATGATACCTCCCCCCCCACCACATGGCTACCTCTATCTCACCCCCTCCTCCTTCCATACATGCTTCCCTAGTTGCTGTTACAACTGTTTTTCGAACTTTTGGTCCCCCAAACCCCTAGACCACACTCTTCCTTGCTGCTTATCATACGCACCGCGCCTTGGGGCCTCAGAGGTCACCTGTCAGAGCTGAAGCTCGACTACCTAGCTTAGACAATGGATGCCTGGCATCACCGACGAGCTGACCGTGGTATCTACTCCCCAATGACTGCCACGCTTGCGGCACTGTGCAACTACATCTCTCCTTCATGCAATCCTGCGCCCTTCTAGGGAGCGAGATATCTTACTATCCTTTATGTGCCTCACAAGTGTTCTGGCGAGCCATGACAAGCAAACGGTCACTGATGAGTACTCCCAAAGCACTGAGTTCTTCTTCAAGTTTGTTTATGAGCATAAAAGAGAAAATGAAGACCTGCAGACTTACAGTCGTTATTTCTCACGTTGTATCCTTACATTGCTGAATGCATGCATGATCACGAATTACAGAATTAATAACTTCAACGCCGCCGGGCCTCCGGGTTGTCGGCCAAGTGGCTGTGTCATTTCTTTTCTTTCCATGCAAGTGCTGCGAATTTAAGGTTGTGCGGCTGGCCCGGATGGGTTGTCAGCAGAACGCTGTGTACTGTATATTTCCAACAATAAAGGTCTTTTAAAAAAAAAAAAAAAATCGATAACATAAGTGTCAAAACCTTCAAATAAATGCATATAATGTAAAATATATCAAAACACACAATAATGACTACATAAATATTACAATAAATTAATCCAGAAATTGTAAAACAAAATATACATTCTACTTTAGTTTAAATAAAAAGTAAAATTAATCTTTTAAAAAATTAATTCACATAAAAAATAAATATACACTTCAATTAAACCACAAAATAATTAATTATAAGCAAATCATACATCAAAATAACACAAAAAATATAAACATGTATTTACTAGTAAAACAGAAACACTAATTAGCATCCACCATAAAAAGCAATAACTGAAAAGAAATTCAAACTAAATGAACACTAACCTATAAAAATTTCAAATGCAGATAAGAATCGTCTGTGCTTGAAATTATTTGTGCACCTCAAGATTCGCCCAGCTTTGTCATTGGCTCCAGGTAGATATTGAATAGTGTGGGACTCAAAGCACAGGCCTGCAGCACCCCATAGCAAAGTGGCCTGGCGCAGAGGTAAAAGGTGGATGATAGAGCACCTGGGATCTGCCCTCAGGGAAGGGTTTTAGCCAGGCAAAAGCCTGTTCATAGTTTAGTTATGGGCCTTCAGTAGGATGAAGATGAGCCACTACCATCCAGGGCAGCTCCAGGGGGCATCGGAGACCCTCTACGTTCTGTCCAATGCATAATAATTCAGAGGCCTTTTGGAGCCACTTCTGTTGCTTCTTTAGCTCACTCCTTCACCCCAGTTCAGAAATGGCCCTATGCAAATCAGTCTGACCATGTGCCTCATGGGATCAGTCCACAACAGTGGTCCCATGCACAGAACAGTTTAAAGTGCAAAAGAAATATAGACACAATGGAAGCTATATTAAGTATTGACTTGTCCAGCCGGACAGAGGTCCAATTTTTACTTTAGACAACAGATGTAGTGAGAGGATACCTTCAACAATTATATAGAGAGGGGCACAAGCCTGTACCCAAACATATACAGATTGTCATAGAAAAGAAGGTGACCAGAGAATAGAGCAAAGTTTTTAGGCAAAAGCTGTTGTTTTCTGTCAATATTACAGTAGCAGAAATTCCATTACCACCATTACTGGCTCACATAGTAATTTATACATTTCACAGTATATGGTGTTGTAAATTGTCGACGGCGTTTCGATCCCATTTAAAGAATCAGAGGGATCATCATCAGGACTGAGTATTGCCTAAATATTACAAGCCATGATAGCCTAAAGGGAAAGGAGAAAATCGAAAAATCATACAAGAATAACGTGTATTGGAAAAAACTTACAGGTGACTTATTTATGGCGACACGAAGTGGTGACAATACCTAATGCCTTAAGGGCCTATACATACAATACTGGACATAGAAGAATAAAGCTTTTATAAAAGGGACAGAGGTACATACTATAAGATAAAACAAAGGAGTGTAGTGACTGAGAATGTAATCACTACTTTCGTGTGAGCGAAGTTGTGCCTATACCAAAGATAGTGCAAAATCGACGATACACGGCGCAATGATCGTGAACCAAGTAGTGGTATAGCCAAGAGTTGTGCCAAACGTGTAAAAACGGCGATTTAATAGTTCCGTAAAAGCTAAGTGATCAGTGAAGACATGCCTCTACATAAACACTAACAACGTGCTTACCGCAATGGGCGGCCTAGACACACTTGGTGCCGGCCAGGTAGAGAGTGGCGATTTTAATTCTAGGGGTAACGAGAGTGGTACATTAGTGAGGGAAAGTTAGTTCGGTATGGAATAAACAGGATTGAGACAGTTAACCGGCTTACCGGGGTCGGAACAGCGGGAAATGTGTTCCGTTTTGTAAAGGGGTATCAGGTTTCCGAATGGGGCGGGGATCAATCTCCTAGAACAAGGAGCATGAAATTGGGGAGGTTGTAAGACGGCATGCATTATGTGCGAAAGTGATGAGAGATGCAGGCATACCCCGTGTTCGGCAGACTTTATCGGGGCGCGCCGACAGATGGCTCGGTCGCTTATGGAAGGAGCCTGAACACAAACCATAAAGATTTAGGGACTAAAATTCAGAAAATAGCCACAACCTCAGTGGGTTATCTCGGTTGCAATCGAGGAGCTTACCTGTCAGTGGGCTGCACTAGCTTTCATGGCCGATGCACTGGCAGAACTAGAGGACCAAGGTATATCAAAGCATAGGATTGGGCACAGGGGAGTCACATGTCCTGAGTAGAAACTAAGGATGGACAATGCAGCGGCCATATTGGGTATGAAGTGACATGCACCTATAAGCTTTAGGTGCCCAGTAGTTAAGTGGGGACCACACGTGAAAGTGGTCATAAAGCACCAGTGAAAAAGTGATAACATGCTGTAGCAATAAGAAGGTTTAGAGGAGAAGAATTAAAAACTTTTGGACAGTTTTAAAATCTACAAGTCATACTGAATGATAGAGGAAGCTGACCCAAACTACATCAATTTATGTTAGATCAGTCCAATCCTCCTGCTGGTTGAGTCCAGAATTCAAGCTATCAGTTCGCAAAATCCATTTAAGTTCCTCTCGGTTAAGAAGTTTCGATAGGTTACCACCTCTTGGAGGCAAGGTCACTTGGTTGATCACAGTCCATCTTACATCATTTTCAGAGTGTCCTTTAGCTGTGAAGTGTTCCACAAGGGGGCTTTCTCCGTTTTACATCTAATTCTGCTCCGATGTTGCGAGATCCTCAATTTGATTTTCTGTTTAGTCTGTCCCGCGTAGATCAAGTTACACGAGCACAGGATTGCATAAACCAAGTTACAACTGTTACAGTTAGTAAAAGTACGCAATACATATTTTACTTCATCAAAGACAAACTCTTTCCCTTCTATGCAGAAATCACACACTACACAGCAACCACATTTTGAGTGTCCTTTTAGTGGAGGGAGTGACCATAGATCAACAAGGGTGGCGCTAGTCGGGCTCGGAAGGGGGAGAGCAGCCCTCACCAAATGGTCTTTTAAATTTTTGCCTCGCTTGAATGCAAACATGGGGATATCTAATTCTAGACTCCCGGAGTTAAGAATGTGCCAATTTTTTCTGATACTTTTCTGTATTTTGTTGGACACCGAGGAAAAAGTCGTGACACAAACCAGTTTGTCAGATGGCTTTTTCTCCTTAGGTTCAAGTAAAGTCTCACGAGGACAATACCAGGCCCTTATCATGGCATTTTTCACTAGGCGGCGGGGATAACCCCTGAATCTTAGTTTCTCCGCCAGTGTATTAGCTTCCCTGAAATAATCTGTTTTGAAGAAACAATTACGTCTCAACCGTAGAAACTGGGAGTAGGGCAAACTGTCTTTTAAAGCTCGAGGGTGGCAACTGCTATAACTTAATAGCGTGTTTCTCTCTGTTGGTTTACGGAACAGTGAGGTAAACAGTAGACCATCCTTATGCTGTATGCAGAGATCCAGGAAGGGGATATTGGTTTTACTGTGGGTTAGAGTAAAGGTTAAACCATTACAGTTGTTGTTCAACCAGTGTTGGAATAATGGCAGGGCTTCAACCGGGCCGCCCCAGATCATGAAGACATCGTCTATGTAACGTTTCCATTGCACCACCCCCGAGTGGAATGGGTTGGTAGGTGATAGGATAATGCCACATTCAAGCCAGTCCATGTAAAGAATAGCCAGGGTGGTAGAAAAAATTTCCCCCATAGAGGTGCCCTTCACCTGTTGGAAATACTCATTATCATACATAAAGAAATTCCGGGTCAGGCAAATCTCCAGCAATTGAATAATGAACAGAGTTGGCACAGTGTGTGGACGTGGTCGTGTATTAAGGATTCTCTCCATTACAAATAGGGATTCTGTTTGAGGAATGTTCGTATATAACGATTCAACATCGAGAGTGCACAGAGTTTCACTAGCTGGATCAAATGGGTGATTCTCGATGAGGTTTATCATATACATGCTGTCTCGTACATAACAGTTCGTACAGAGTACAAAATCTTTCAAAAAGTAGTTTACATAATGACCAAGGGGTTCCAACACAGAACCACAGCCAGAGACTATGGGACGGCCGGGGGATTGTCCAACCGCTTGTGAATCTTTGGAAGGGTATAGATGACCGGGGTTCTGGGATGGTCAACATTCAAGAAATTTAGTTCATTTTTAGTGAGGAATCCGTTTTCGAATGCCTCAATAGTGACTTGTTTTATTAGGCCTTGAAGCTCTCTCGTAGGGTTGGTATTCAGTCTGCAGTAGTGGTCTGTGTTGGAAACCTGTCGTGACAATTCAATTTTGTAATTATCTATGTTTTGCAACGCAATGCCACCCCCTTTATCAGCAGGCTTAATAATTAAGTCACTCCTATCACGTAGCGAGGAAATGGCCATTTTCTCCTCAAGTAAGATGTTGTAAGGAATGAACGTATGAGCTTTTGCCATAGTTGTGATTTCCTTGAGGATGACTTTTTCAAAAGTTATGATTTCTTTTGGTATCATATTGGATGTGGGTGAGAAGGATGATGGAGGACGAAAGGGAGTTAGGGCAGCTCTAGGCTGGGCAGGGTTGAGAGCAAAAAAGGCACGGAGCCGTATCTTACGGAAGAACCCCATGAGTTCAGATTGGAGATTCAGGAAGTCGGGGTAGATTGTAGGTACAAAAGAGAGTCCCTTACTTAAGATAGAGATCTCTTGTGAAGAGAGATTATGTTCGGACAAATTAAATAGAGGAATAGTTATGTCTGAGGGATCATTAACCGTTACCACTGATAGAACTTGCTCCTCGTTTGTCTCTCCCCTGGGGGGTTGTTCCATCTCGCTTGCTGTTTTACCCGTCCCCTTTTGGGTGCTTCCCCTCGACCTCTCCCTAAAAAATGTTGGGTAGGGTTGCGGTTAAAAGTGCTAGGGCCTTCACAGGAATCGGAATTATCAGAGGAATCAGCAGAGGAGTCAGTAAAACCAACCACCGTGTTCCTACGGTTGAACCGTCCCCAAGGTCTAGGGTTTTGGGGGTTCTGGTTAAAGTTGCGGTTAGTATAAAAGTTTTTATGGAGATTGGGGTATGCCCTCTCCTGAGTAAAAGACTTAATATCTTTTTTAACTTTCACCGATTTCTTGTTTTGTTCTATGCGGTGGAATTCAGTTATATTTTTCTCAATTTTTTCTAGCAGTTTTTTAGCATCAGTGATGGTATCATTCTCAGAAATCTGCTTCTCCAATTCTTTTATAATGTCAGCTAATTTCTTTAGTTCCTCCCCGGCGGTTTCTATGCCCAGAACTAACCAATGCCTGGAGCACGTAGTACCTATATGACTGAACCCCGTGATGTATTTGGGGTTATCTGTAAAGACCCCTGGAATATTCCGTACCTGTAACCCCAATGGTATGGTTTTAGATTTCAAGTACTCAGGTAACATAAGGGTCATAAGCTCAAGGCGTACAAATTTCTTTTTCTGTTTTTCAAGGTCATCCAAAAGGTTGGGACTCCCTGGGACTATGATATCCTCTTGATCAGTGAACAGAGAACGTCCAGCACATATCTTATCAATATATTCATCAGAGTACAACGGAGGGGGGTCAGACATTCCACTTAGGTAGGTTTGTAGATTTAAGAAAGAAGGTGAGGGGAAAAAAATATATGTCAAAATGAACTACGTGAGGGTAGTGAGGAAAGCAACCCACTCCTAGAAGTGGAAGGACAAAGTAAGCCCTTGCAATTAAGCGATTGCGCAATCTAATTATACAAAACAACAAGGGCACCCAATCGAGTCAGCACAGGACCTCGGGGAACATATTAATGACAACAACAGTGGTCCCATGCACAGAACAGTTTAAAGTGCAAAATAAATATAGACACAATGGAAGCTATATTAAGTATTGACTTGTCCAGCCGGACAGAGGTCCAATTTTTACTTTAGACAACAGATGTAGTGAGAGGATACCTTCAACAATTCCATAGAGAGGGGCACAAGCCTGTACCCAAACATATACAGATTGTCATAAAAAAGAAGGTGACCAGAGAATAGAGCAAAGTTTTTAGGCAAAAGCTGTTGTTTTCTGTTAAATATTACAGTAGCAGAAATTCCATTACCACCATTACTGGCTCACATAGTAATTGATACATTTCACAGTATATGGTGTTGTAAAAATGTCGACGGCGTTTCGATCCCATTTAAAGAATCAGAGGGATCATCATCAGGACTGAGTATTGCCTAAATATTACAAGCCATGATAGCCTAAAGGGAAAGGAGAAAATCGAAAAATCATACAAGAATAACGTGTATTGGAAATAACTTACAGGTGACTTATTTATGGCGACACAAAATGGTGACAATACCTAATGCCTTAAGGGCCTATACATACAATACTGGACATAGAAGAATAAAGCTTTAATAAAAGGGACAGAGGTACATACTATAAGATAAAACAAAGGAGTGTAGTGACTGAGAATGTAATCACTACTTTCGTGTGAGCGAAGTTGAACCTTTACCAAAGATAGTGCAAAATCGACGATACACGGCGCAATGATCGTGAACCAAGTAGTGGTATAGCCAAGAGTTGTGCCAAACGTGTAAAAACGGCGATTTAATAGTTCCGTAAAAGCTAAGTGATCAGTGAAGACATGCCTCTACATAAACACTAACAACATGCTTACCGCAATGGGCGGCCTAGACACACTTGGTGCCGGCCAGGTAGAGAGCGGCGATTTTAATTCTAGGGGTAACGAGAGTGGCATCTCTGCCTAAATCATCCTCACCGTCCTGGTTGATGCCCATTCTTAAAGCCAATCAGCACACAAACATAGTCTGTCCTGGTGGGCGCTGCACAACTGGGTCAGTCATTGACTCCATGATTTCCACTCTCCCAGGCTTGACACAGCCATAATTCAATTTGCTGCAGGCAGCAGCCATAGTTACAGACGCAGCGCTGGCGGGCCGGTGCGAGCAGCAGGCAGAGCTGTGAGGCCAGCGCCTAAGTCCCTCAAACCAGTAGCCAGCTGCCTTCTTTACAAAATTCCTGCTCCGGCAACAGGACCGGAGGTAACGTACCCCCGTGGCGACGCGTACAGACTTAGCATTACGTCCTGCCTCAGCGGTGCTGTGGGCATCAGCATAGGATACATTTAATCAATCAATCATAACACTTGTAAAGAGCACTACACACCCGTGAGTGTCTCAAGGCGCTGAGGGTGTGGGGGGGGGGTCCTTCTAGTGATCGAAGAGCCAGGTTTTGAGGGGTCTCCTGAATGCCAGTAGGTCCTGGGTCTGTCGTAGGTTGGTGGGGAGGGTGTTCCAGGTCTTGGCGGCGAGGTGGGAGAAGGATCTGCCGCCGGTGGTTGCTGTGGTCGGGGACTGTGGCGAGGGCAAGGCTGGCGGAGGCTGGCGGAGCGAAGCTGGCAGGTGGGGGTGTAGAAGTTGAGTCGAGAGTTGAGGTATGCTAGGCCGGTCTTGTGGAGAGCTTTGTGTGCGTGAATGAGGAGCTTGAAGGTTATCCTCTTGTTGACGGCGAGCCAGTGCAGGTCTCTCAGGTTTGGTGTGATGTGGCTGCGGCGGGGGATGTCGAGGATCAGACGCGCTGACGAGTTCTGGATGCATTGCAAACGCCTCAGGAACTTGGCCGACTTTCCTGCGTAGAGGGCATTTCCGTAGTCCTGCCTGCTGGTGATGAGGGCCTGGGTTACTGATCTTCTTGTCTCGGTGGGGATCCACTTCCGGAGCATTCGGAGGGTGTTGAAGCAGGATGAGGAGACGGCATTGACCTGTTTGGTCATAGAGAGGGTAGAGTCGAGGATGACCCCTAGGTTGCGTGCGTGGTCGGTGGGTGTCGGGGCTGTTCCTAGGGTTGCAGGCCACCAGGAGTCATCCCAGGCTGAGGGGATGGAGCCAAGAATGAGGACCTCCCTCGTGTCAGAGCTTCACAGTCAGCCTGGTAGCAGCCCTTAACTCAGCAGCAATCACCACAGCCCTGCGGTAGCAGCGCGTGCAGGCCACCGGTGGCACGCACCCAGCTGCCTCACACTCCATAATAGTTTTAGACTAGCTTCAGCTAACACACTATACAGAATGCATCATATGCGTGACAGTGCATTTCAGTGCGGTGATGCGGAGCATCACACTGAGATGCGTTAGTCTAACGCCAGATGCATGATACTTGGCAGGACTGCCAGAAGTGCTGTCTTCCTTGACTTCCAGTATGGTCTACTGAAAGATGGCCCCAATTATGAAAGAAAGGAGAGGAGCCAGCATCTTCAAGTAACGAAAATAGAAAAGGGACTTCTAGACTGATGTCAGGGGCTTCTGATGGTCTGTAAAAGATGTGATGGAAATAGATGTTGGGAGTTAATGATCACATCACTCCCCTTTCTATGAGTGCAAATGGAAGCTTTATTTACCACTGGAAAGCAGAGTACTTAGCCCCCCAACTGAAAATCTTTTGGGCTTACAAAATGTTCTAAACCAATCCACCTTCCCTTAACTTACTCCCCTAAATAACTCCCACCCCCAACAACCCTCCCCCAGGGACTTCTGAACTGCACACAACCTTGATCTTGTCCCAAATCTTGGTTCCATATTTCTTTGTTCATTCTTACACCATATTTCCCATAATCAGCTGAACCGTTTGCATTCCTCTCCCTCCAGAAAGACCTTTCACCGAAGTGTAATTTTCATCCCCAATCTCAGAGTTTATTACAGTCTTTCATCCACACTTCCAGTTACCTCATCAACCCTTTGAAATACAGGTTATTTCCCTTCTCAGACAAGTGCATCCCATCGTGCCTAAACAAATGCAGGGACTCAAAAAGAATGCTCCCAGTGGATGAAACCAGTCATCCCTTCATTTAGCTGCTTCCTGGCTCTATTTATTGAAACCTGCTGCTATGCACCCTTCCATATATTTTAGACAACAGCCTAGTCCTATAACACATCTATGGAAACCCAGCTGACCGTAAGCATTTACAAGTTCCACTTCATGGACTTCAGCAAATCTGCCTAACAGTATTGCAACATATCATTCTCTCCTAGCTGAATTACTAAAACTTTGGATTTGCCCCTCTTTGCCTTGTACTAACACTAGGACGCAATGATTGGCCCCCAAAGCATCCCACCAAGGCCAAACTAATGCACCTTGGTACCATCTTTATACAAACCAAACTGGTTGCCTCGAAATTGCCTCTTGGCCGGCACCCTGGCCCACTTCGCCCAGAGGTACCTGCAGATCCATATATTACTCATGTGAGACTATGCATAAGGATCATCTGCCAATAAAGCAAACAACCTGTTCTTTAATTTCTTGTGAGCATACCTCCTACCGCCATACACAACAGCTCTGCTACCTACCCAAAACCTTCAGTCTGTCTTCCGCCATCCCTAGCCGGAAACTCACCTTTGTTGCCCCTATCCAAAAAGGGGCGAGTGCCAAAGTTCAGTTCTGGCAAGCGCGTAAGCATCTTTTTAACACCCCAGTATTTGCCCTGTGTGTATTGTCCTTGTGCAAGAAAATAGGCCTCTGACCATATCCACTTAACTCCAAAAAGGCCCACAAGTGCAACTAAGGGCAAATACCTGCTTCACCCAATCAGTGGAAGCACTCCACTGCCCCCTTACCTTTCTGGTCAGTCTTAGAAATCTTCAAACGCACTTTGAAATCCGTTAAATGCCTCACTACAACCTCAAACCTCCTTTCCAACCTTTTAACTGTGAAACCCTAAAGAAAGCAAAGAACATCAAACTGAATAGTGCTCTGAAGAGCTGCACCTCCCAGGTGGAAGAGTACATGATTCTCACCTTCTCTACTATTGCCCTCAGGGCCCCAATCTAAATGAAACGCCTTACCTGGGGCACCATGCCATGCGGCTGGGACCAGCCACCTAACACCCGCCATCCCAGCTCTCTTATGCATGGGTCATACTCCCATTGCATCTTCTCATAAAATTCAATACCTGCCAGCTTGCCTACTAGGGTAATCACAGATAAACCCTTCTATACTTAACCAAAAATGAATTTCAACATGTCCACGCTTCTCAACCTTAACCACACCCTGTCTCTGCCACGCTATCTGGCACCTATGCTTTGAATTCTCTTCAGCCTTATCAGTACATCTTCCTTGAGCAATCCACTAGTGAATATTCCATTAGTATATATGCTTTCACATCCCAATGCCCCACAAATCTTCCGGAACACTAAGGGCCTCATTAGGATGGTGGGCGGATCATCCCCCAAGGCCGACGGTAGCCACCGTCGGCCTGGGGGGGTCCGCCTGCCATCCTAATGGGGCCATAAGACTTTCCTTTGTGGTACTCTAGGCCAAACCACAAAACCTCTCGCAATGTGAATGAGAAAGGTCATCAAACACTCCTTTATCCAGACCCACAATATTCTTAGCTCGAAACAATATGTTGTTGTCCAAGCATAGCAAGACCAACTCTCTCATAATAATCAGCTCTTAAGCATCAGAAGCAGTCATCCTGTTCACCACCTATATAACTGCTGCATTGTCAGACAAAAACATCACCCTCCTATTCCTCAACTCATCTCCACTCAGACGCACTGCCAACAGCAACGGAAAACAATCCAAAACAACAGTACTGTGGCAATAGACCTTCCAAGATTGGGGGCAGTTCATGACACACCAATACCCCCTCCCAGAATACCCAAGTCCCCCGCTCCTGAGACATCAGAAAAAATCTCCACCTTCCATGTCATTGGGTAATTTTGCAGCCACATGGCCACTCTGTTATAACCCACCAAAAACACTCCCAGACCAACAAGTCATGCTTCTCTCATCTGAGCAAATTAATGTTGTGATGTGGCTTTACAGCCCCCCTGTATTACAAAGACAATGTGTCGGACCTGACTTTTTCAGCTGGTTTATCTCTAGACGTTTTGCTTTTGGGCCTCCTGTTTTTTACCCTGTTTTTGTTGGTTTTTGGACTTTGGCCACTTAACCACTGCTGATCTGTGCTAAAGTGTATATGCTCTCTGTGTAAATTATGAATATATGGTTTTTCCATTATTGGCTTATTTGATTTACTGCTAAGACCCTAGTCCAGTGCATTGTATATGCCCAGGGCCTGTAAATCAAATGCTGCTAGTGGGCTTGCAGCACTGATTGTACAACCCACACAAGCCGCCTTTCAAAGGGGTCTCAGATCTGCCACTACAGTGTCTGCATGCAGTTTCTACTGTCATGTCAGCGTGGCAAGTGCACCCACTTGCCAGGTGTTAGACCTGTCAGCCTTAGGGTGGTCTCCCCTACATTTTTGCCCTTTTTGCCTCCCATTTTTATCCTATAGTTTGTTGGACTTAGGACTCTGGGCGCCTCACCACTGCTAAACAGTGCTGAGGTGCAGATGCTCTTCCCTAAAACCTTGTGAGGCTGACATATCTGCCACAAGCCACTGCTACCGCAGTAAGGTTTAATCCTCCATAGGCTAACATTGGGAACCTCCCCTTATGGAATAACTTCTGACAGGGACCTAATAAGTCTATCATGTTTGGTCTTGTTGGACTCGGGGCGGGGAACCCTTTCCAATGATATATAGGGTTTGGGCATTACTACGCTAGGGATCCCACTTTTATAAAGGGGACCTTTTCCTGCCTACAGTTAGATTAGGCTCTGCAGACTCCCCCCTCCCCTCTGCATACTGATAGCCTGCCTGGGTTGGGAGGTGGGAGTGGTGATTCACACCTCCTTCCCTGGGATGAGCTGTGATGGGCTGTCCACTGTAGCCTTAACGGCCTGTCTCTCGTCACTTTGACAGCTAGGTCAGGGAAGGCAGGGAACATACCAGAACTCCCTGGACTCTTCCAGAAGCCCCTGCCCCCAGACCCTTCCAGAGACTTCCATCACTTTCTAGCCCCTAGACTAAAAAGATATATAAGGGAGGGTCCTGGCCTCACATTCGTGTTACACTGCTGGACCTGGAAGAATCCCTGCTGGAGTGAGGACTGCTGCGCAAGAGGATTGTCACTGGGAAGGAGGCTGACTGCTCCAAGGAACTGCTGCCCCACAACCTGCTGAGCTGCCCTACTGTCTGCTGATCCTGCCCTGCATGGGAGACTGCAACATCACCACCAGAGTGTCTCCACAACATCCCAAAGGAACTACTTTTCTTTGAACAGCATTTTAAAGAGTCTTCAACCTTTTAAAGATTGCCTTTTTGGGACTGCACCCTTTTTAAGCTAAAGGAAACTACCTGTCCTTGGACCACAGCGTTTTAAAGACTGCCCTTTGGAACAGCAACAACACTCTCAAGATTTGCCCTGCAACGCTGTGCCTGCCCTCAGCACTGCTTGCCCCGTGATCCTCCCAGGGCTCTGTGATTGCCTCTGCTTCTGGCGCAAGCCCACTGAAACTGGCCCTGAGGTCACCGCCACTGGGACCGGAGCGCGCTGTGTAGCGCTGAGAAGCGAAGCGCTGTGTGGCAGGAGGCTCCGTCGTTGCCCAGGACTTGGAGGCACTGTTAAGCGCTGTGCTAAAGGAGCGCTGTGTGGCTGTGACCCCCACCCGTGCAGCGCCTGCTGAGCCCAAGGCACCAGGGGGAGAGGAGCCTCGCACCTGCGTCCGCAACCACCACCCCAGGTAACGCCTCAGTGCAACCAGGCTGCTGCGAAGGGGCGGGGTGCGGGTTGGCCGGGTACCTGGAGTGTGAGCTTTGTGCTTGGCTGGGAACCGTCCTTCACTGACTGGCCTACGGGGGCATAATTACTTGGTAATTGACACTGGGGCATTATTTAGCATTACCAGCAGCGCCTGGGCAGCCGCACTTCCTACGCTGGCAGCATCATTTCTATGAGAGGCACACTTATTACACTACAAGGGAACTTTGGCCTAAGAACCTTCCCACAGTGAATTTTGACCATAAGAACCTACCTCAAGTGAACTTTTGCCATCCAAGGACACTGTGAGAAAGACATTACCAGCAGGAGCCCTTGGCACACATGAGCTTTTGGTGATTTGATCAGGCCTGGGAACTGGATTCATTCTTATTGATTATTGATCTCGCTTGGAAACTGGAATCCTTTTTATTATTGATCTTGCCTGGAGCTGATTTACCTGCTTTTGGTTCTCGCATAATTTTTAGATAAATAAATTCTTATTCTTATACAAAACTGGTGTGGTGTTCCTCTTGTGAGTGTTTTTACTGTGTCATCGCCGTTGTGTGTTGCACAAACACTTTACACATTGCCTCTGAAGTTACGCCTTTGCTGCTCTGCGCCAAGCTACCAGGTCGGAAGCGGTGGTCCCTACTTGGACTAGGGTACATACCCTGGCCAACTAGAGACCCCGGTTCTAACATTGGTGATCGAGCGGTGGGATAGGACTTGTGCTTGTGTAACACCACGCAGCGACGCAGTGCCCACCGCAACCCTACACCTACTGAATTTTTGTCTACCCTCTCCAATTGGCATTTTTGAATATTTTTTTTAATTCTCCCTGACTGGCTGCTCTTTTTAAAAGTCCTTTTGCCTAAGTCCCATTTGGTTTTCTCTACAAACGTCTGAGGCCCTACCTAGCAAGATGGAATTCGAGCTAGCCAATCTGGAAGTTTACACAGTGGCACAACTCAAGGAATTCTGCGAGGAGAAAGGGGTGCCCTTCAAGCGAAGCGCCAAGAAGGCAGAGCTTCAGAAAGCCTTGAGAGCATGGGTAACAGCCCACCCAGAAGGAGATGGGGACGGGCAAGGACCGGAGAACGACACCACAGGAAATCTTGACCTACTGCACTTGGCGGGAAGTGGTAATTTGTTACCAGGTACAAGGGTACCTTCCAGGGCAGGCAGTAGTGTGTCAGTGAAGAGCCTGTCCTTAGAGGACCTGGAGAACAGGAGGGAGGAGAGACAGCTCAAGTTGGAGCTTGCCAAGCTGGAGAAAGAGCAAGAAAGAGAAAGGTGGGCCATGGAGCAGGATCGCGAGAACAAGCGACTGGCTATGCGAGAAAAAGAACTTGCCCATGAGCTCAGCCTGAAGGAACTGGAAATCCGGGCCCTAGAAGTAGGGGCCAACAGCAACAAGAATGGTGGCAGCGTACCTATGGAAGCTTCACGTGAGTCCAGGGGCTTTATGCCTAAAGATGTGATGGCCAGTTTTAAGGTGGGGGATAATATTGATAAGTGGTTAGCCGCCTATGAGGTATCTTTAAGAGCCCATGGGGTCCCAGAGAGTTATTGGGGGGGTGGTTTGTATAAGTACCTACCTCCAGATGTTAGGGACACCCTCCTTTACCTAGAGAAGGAAGACCAGACTAACTATTCTGTCATGAAAGCCGCATTGCTTAAGAGGTTCGGTCTTACCCCTGAGAGGTATAGGCAGAGGTTTAGGAATAGCCACAAACTTCCCACACAGAACTGGGTAGACTTCCTGGACTACGCTAGTAAAGCTTTAGATGGTTGGGTGCGGGGCAGCAATGTGCATGACTATGAAGGGTTGTATGACTTGTTTTTAAGAGAGCACCTTCTAGAGAAATGTTTTCCAGAGCTGCGCCAACACCTGGTTGACCGCAAGTTGACCAATCCTAGGAAGCTTGCGGAGGAGGCGGACACCTGGGTCAGTACCAGGGTGTCCAACAAGGGTTCTGGGGGGGACTCCCAAAGGGGTGGTCAGGGTTCCTACCAGAAGAAAGAGGGGGGAGATAAAAAGAAAGAGTTTCCCAAAGGCCCCCAAAATAGTTCACAAGGGAAAGGGTCTGGGTCCCAGCCCCAATCTGGCCACCGGAAGCCCACTTATCCTGACAAAGGTCAGCAGCCCAGAATTGTCCGGTGCTATGAGTGTGGTGAACTTGGACACTACAAGGGGGATCCCAAGTGTCGCAAGAGAGCACCACAGCCCACTGGAGGTAAAAACCCCGGGGTGGCTAGTGTAGCGCTTGGGGAGGAGCTGTCCCTAGATGATGGGAGTGCGGGGGCAGGGCTTGTCCTAGTGTCTCTGGGAGACAGTGAGATGGTTCCTAAGGTCCATGTGCCCTCAAATACTACCAGGTATAGGCAGTGGGTCACCCTCAATGGTCGGGGGGTAGAGGCCCTGAGGGACACAGGTGCCAGCATGACTATGGTAAGGAGTCAGCTGGTGTCCCCAGAGCAAATAATTCCCGATGATGTCCATCCAGTTGTGATGGTTGACAACAGGGGGGGTCACTATCCCATAGCACAGGTTCCATTTGAGTGGGGAGGGGTTTCAGGCCTTTTAAGAGTTGCTGTGAGCCCTGCCATGCCAGTGGACTGTCTGTTAGGGAATGACCTAGAGCATATTGCCTGGAAGGAGGTAGAGCCCAAAGCGCATGTGGAGATGCTGGGGTTACCGGAGTGGATTTGTGCTACCACACGGTCTATGGCTGCCCGGAAAGGGAGTCAGCCAGGGCTGGAGCCTGGAAAAATGGCCCAGCCAGCTACTAAGAAGGGAGGAGCCCGAGGCCGTGGGAAACCTGCCCCGGTGCAGTCACCCCGTGAGATGGATGGGGCACCTGAGGAGGTCGCACCGGAGTCCACGGAAGGGGCGATGTTCCCTTGGGGGACCTACCTACCCCTGCAGGGTGGCAGGTGGAAGGAGGACCCACCAGGGAGGAGTTTTGCCGGGCACAGAAGGAGTGCCCCACCCTTGAGGGCATGAGGCGACAGGCCGAAGCCCAAGCAGCAGGCAATGCCTCCACGAAGTATCATATTTACTGGGAGGATGGGCTCCTTTACAGTGAGCCCAAGGCTCCTGTGCATGGGTCATCAAGGGCCTTAGTGGTCCCCCAGTGCTACAGGGCCTTTCTTTTGGAATTGGCTCATGAGATCCCATTGGCAGGACACTTGGGCCAAGACAAGACCTTTGCTAGGCTTGTCCCACATTTTTATTGGCCGCAGATGAGGATCTCCTCAGATACATTCTGCAGGACCTGTCTGACCTGCCAAGCTAGTGGGAAAACAGGGGATAAGCTGAAGGCTCCCCTGGAACCACTACCTGTCGTTAGCACCCCCTTTGAGAGGGTGGGCATCGACATTGTTGGGCCTATGGATCCACCGACTTCTTCGGGTCACAGGTTTATCCTGGGTCTTGTGGACCACGCCACCCGGTACCCAGAGGCTATTCCTCTGAGAACCATCACTGCACCTGCAGTGGCACGGGCCCTGATGGGGATTTTTACCAGAGTGGGTTTTCCCAAAGAGGTGGTGTCCGACAGGGGTACCAACTTTATGTCTGCCTACATGCAAGCCATGTGGAAGGAGTGTGGGGTTACTTATAAGTTCTCCATCCCTTACCACCCACAAACCAATGGTCTCGTGGAGAGATTTAACAAGACCCTAAAAGGCATGATCAGGAGTCTGCCTGAGGGCCTGAGGAAAAAGTGGGACATCCTCTTGCCCTGTTTGCTGTTTTCCTACAGGGAGGTACCGCAGAAGGGGGTGGGTTTCAGCCCCTTCGAGCTTTTGTACGGTCACCCTGTTAGGGGGCCTCTCAGTTTAGTGAAGGATGGGTGGGAGAAGACTCCAAGGAGGCTTCCTCAGGATGTAGTGAGCTACATGCTGGCCTTCCGTAGCCAAATGACTAAGTTGTGGAAACAAGCTTCTGACAACTTAGAGGCCAGCCAGGCGGTAATGAAGGAATGGTACGACCAGAACTCTCACCCTGTGGAGCTAGAACCTGGACAGAAGGTGTGGGTCATGGAGCCTGGGGAGCTTAGTGCCCTCCAGGATCGCTGGACTGGCCTTTATAAGATATTGGAAAAGAAGGGTAAGGCCACTTACCTGGTGGACCTTAAGACCCCCAGGCAACCCCACAGGGTACTACACGCCAACCGCCTCAAACCCCATCATGAGAGGTCCGATCTCACCTTACTGATGGTGACTGATGGGGCAGAGGAAGAGGAAAGTGAACCTCTCCCGGACCTCTTTGCTTCCAAAGAGAAGGATGGATCGGTGGAGGGAGTGGTCCTCTCACCATCCTTGACTCCTGAGCAACAGAGGGACTGCCGCCAGGTCCTGGGGCAGTTCTCCTCAGTGTTCTCCCTTATCCCTGGGATTACCCACCTGTGTACCCATGATGTGGACACAGGAGACAGCCCCCCTGTCAAGTCCAAGTCTTACAGGTTGTCAGATAAGGTGAAGGCCAGCATCCAGAGTGAAGTCGCTAAGATGCTGGAGTTGGGGGTGATAGAGCCCTCCAACAGCCCTTGGTCCAGTCCGGTGGTTCTGGTACCAAAAGCTGCTCCACCGGGCACCACACCAGAACTTAGGTTCTGTGTGGATTACAGGGGACTGAACTCTGTGACCAAGACTGATGCTCATCCTATCCCTAGGGCGGATGAGCTCATTGACCGACTAGGGGCTGCCCGATACCTGAGTACCTTTGACCTCACGTCAGGGTACTGGCAGATCACCCTAACAGATGGAGCTAAAGAGAGGTCCGCCTTTTCCACCCCAGAGGGCCACTACCAGTTCAGAGTGATGCCCTTTGGGCTGAAAAACAATCCTGCCACCTTCCAGCGGATGGTGAACCGGGTCCTCTCCGGTTTAGAGGCCTTCTCTGCTGCCTACCTGGACGACATAGCTGTCTTCCGTAGCAGCTGGGAGGACCATTTGGGTCACCTCCAGGAAGTGCTTCAGGCTCTGGAGCAGGCAGGCCTGACTATCAAAGCTAGCAAATGCCAGATAGGGCAGGGGTCGGTAGTCTATCTAGGACACTTGGTAGGCGGGGGCAAGGTGCAGCCCCTACAGGCCAAGATAGAAACCATCCTGGCCTGGGAGCCTCCCAAAACACAGATTGAGGTCAGGGCATTCCTGGGCCTCACAGGATACTACCGCAGATTTGTCAAGGGTTATGGCACTATCGTGGCCCCCTTGACTGAGCTAACCTCTAAGAAACAACCTAGAAAAGTGATCTGGACAGAGGCTTGCCAAAAAGCCTTTGACTCTCTAAAGCAGGCCATGTGCACCGCTCCTGTGCTCAGGGCCCCTGACTTCTCCAAAGAGTTCATTGTCCAAACGGACGCCTCAGAGCATGGCATAGGGGCAGTACTTTCGCAACTCAATGAGGAGGGAAGGGACCAACCAGTCGCCTTCATCTCCAGGAGGCTGCTCCCCCGAGAACAGCGGTGGAGTGCGATAGAGAGAGAAGCCTTCGCGGTGGTCTGGGCTGTAAAGAAGCTGAGGCCATATCTGTTTGGCTCCCACTTCCTGATCCAGACTGACCACCGGCCCCTTAGGTGGCTCATGCAAATGAGGGGCGAGAATCCCAAATTGTTGAGGTGATCCATTTCTCTACAGGGGATGGACTTCAGGGTGGAACACAGACCCGGAGTAGACCATGCCAATGCTGACGGTCTCTCTCGGTTTTTCCGCCTTAGTGATGAGAACTCCCTGGAGGTTGGGTAGTTCTCCCCACTTTCAGCTGGGGGGGACACATGTTAGACCTGTCAGCCTTAGGGTGGTCTCCCCTACATTTTTGCCCTTTTTGCCTCCCATTTTTATCCTATATTTTGTTGGACTTAGGACTCTGGGCGCCTCACCACTGCTAAACAGTGCTGAGGTGCAGGTGGTCTTCCCTAAAACCTTGTGAGGCTGACATATCTGCCACAAGCCACTGCTACCGCAGTAAGGTTTAATCCTCCATAGGCTAACATTGGGAACCTCCCCTTATGGAATAACTTCTGACAGGGATCTAATAAGTCTATCATGTTTGGTCTTGTTGGATTCGGGGCGGGGAACCCTTTCCAATGATATATAGGGTTTGGGCATTACTACGCTAGGGATCCCACTTTTATAAAGGGGACCTTTTCCTGCCTACACTTAGATTAGGCTCTGCAGACTCCCCCCTCCCCTCTGCATACTGATAGCCTGCCTGGGTTGGGAGGTGGGAGTGGTGATTCACACCTTCTTCCCTGGGATGAGCTGTGATGGGCTGTCCACTGTAGCCTTAACGGCCTGTCTCTCGTCACTTTGACAGCTAGGTCAGGGAAGGCAGGGAACATACCAGAACTCCCTGGACTCTTCCAGAAGCCCCTGCCCCCAGACCCTTCCAGAGACTTCCATCACTTTCTAGCCCCTAGACTAAAAAGATATATAAGGGAGGGTCCTGGCCTCACATTCGTGTTACACTGCTGGACCTGGAAGAATTCCTGCTGGAGTGAGGACTGCTGCGCAAGAGGATTGCCACTGGGAAGGAGGCTGACTGCTCCAAGGAACTGCTGCCCCACAACCTGCTGAGCTGCCCTACTGTCTGCTGATCCTGCCCTGCATGGGAGACTGCAACATCACCACCAGAGTGTCTCCACAACATCCCAAAGTACCTACTTTTCTTTGAACAGCATTTTAAAGAGTCTTCAATCTTTTAAAGATTGCCTTTTTGGGACTGCACCCTTTTTAAGCTAAAGGAAACTACCTGTCCTTGGACCACAGCGTTTTAAAGACTGCCCTTTGGAACAGCAACAACATTCTCAAGATTTGCCCTGCAACGCTGTGCCTGCCCTCAGCACTGCTTGCCCCGTGATCCTCCCAGGGCTCTGTGATTGCCTCTGCTTCTGGTGCAAGCCCACTGAAACTGGCCCTGAGGTCACCGCCACTGGGACCGGAGCGCGCTGTGTAGCGCTGAGAAGCGAAGCGCTGTGTGGCAGGAGGCTCCGTCGTTGCCCAGGACTTGGAGGCACTGTTAAGCGCTGTGCTAAAGGAGCGCTGTGTGGCTGTGACCCCCACCCGTGCAGCGCCTGCTGAGCCCAAGGCCCCAGGGGGAGAGGAGCCTCGCACCTGCATCCGCAACCACCACCCCAGGTAACGCCTCAGTGCAACCAGGCTGCTGCGAAGGGGCGGGGTGCGGGTTGGGCGGGTACCTGGAGTGTGAGCTTTGTGCTTGGCTGGGAACCGTCCTTCACTGACTGGCCTACGGGGGCATATTTACTTGGTAATTGACACTGGGGCATTATTTAGCATTACCAGCAGCGCCTGGGCAGCCGCACTTCCTACGCTGGGAGCATCATTTCTATGAGAGGCACACTTATTACGCTACAAGGGAACTTTGGCCTAAGAACCTTCCCACAGTGAATTTTGACCATAAGAACCTACCTCAAGTGAACTTTTGCCATCCAAGGACACTGTGAGAAAGACATTACCAGCAGGAGCCCTTGGCACACATGAGCTTTTGGTGATTTGATCAGGCCTGGGAACTGGATTCATTCTTATTGATTATTGATCTCGCTTGGAAACTGGAATCCTTTTTATTATTGATCTTGCCTGGAGCTGGATTTACCTGCTTTTGGTTCTCGCATAATTTTTAGATAAAGAAATTCTTATTCTTATACAAAACTGGTGTGGTGTTCCTCTTGTGAGTGTTTTTACTGTGTCATCGCCGTTGTGTGTTGCACAAACACTTTACACATTGCCTCTGAAGTTACGCCTTTGCTGCTCTGCGCCAAGCTACCAGGTCGGAAGCGGTGGTCCCTACTTGGACTAGGGTACATACCCTGGCCAACTAGAGACCCCGGTTCTAACACCAGGCCATAACCTTCCCTTTTATGATATGTGAGTCACCCTTAAGGTAGGCCCAAGGTACCCCTGTGGGCAGGGTGCAGTGTATGTCAAAGGTTGGGCATGTACTGATGTGCGTGAAATGTCCAGATAGTGAAAACAATGTATTTAGTTTTTTACTATTGAAAGGCTAACTGTCTCTTGGGTTTGAATGGGAGTTTATTTATAACATTTTATAAGTATAACTTCCCATTGGCATATAACAAAAGGGGGGAGAGAGAGAGAGACAAGTGGATTCGGTCTCCCTTAGTAATATGTTTAAACAGATTAGAATCCACTCAGAACGTGGTTGTGATCCCTAAAGTGATGGGGAGCACACAGTGTTGTTTAAATGCCCCTCACACACCAACAGGCCCCTTGGTGTCATGCTTCATCATCGGGGCCTTCACACCCCTCTACGGGATGCGGCGTGCTACGACTCACGACTACGTAGGAGCACTTGATAGTGAACTATGTGTAGGTGTGTTATTAGGGAAGAAGTGTGAGTGGTGAGGTGAGGTGAAAAAAGTGAAGTCTTTAAAAAATACCTGGCTCCTAGGAAAAAATTAGTTATTATGTCCTTGGCTGGTATTATTAAAAAGTGCAAAGTGAGGTTGACAATATACGTATTAGGGTATATCAACCATTAAGAGCGTCGACATGTTTCGGAGTACAACGACTCCTTCTTCAGGACGAGGATATGCACGTTATCCCCACCTTACTCACATAGAATGTAGAATGTTAAAGTGTATTCTACCAAAAACAAAAACTAGGTGAAATGTACCTGTTAATGTTAATTATGGGTAAGCTCCGTTGCGCCCAATTGGCGATAGAGGAACCTGTGAAGAAAAGACATAGTAAACATCACAGTCGGACGTCCAGGAACAAGGACTGACACCTCTGGGCTCAATGACTCTATCCCCTGGAGTCAGTTACGCTGAATGTTTATGGTGACAGTGTCAGCCCTCACTTTGCCCATGAGGTTGACAGTACAGACTAATTGTAACCTTTATGCAGTTTTTTCCTATTGACTATATCAGATGTATGAAAACTGGGACAGCCCTCACCTCAATATATAATTATATTGCCTAGTATACAGGGCAAGATTAGAACTACGCTACCCTGAAAATGTTACTAATGCACTCCTTCTGCAGTAAAAAAACCAAACAATAGCGCGCAGGGAGCACACGTCATTATGGAACATGTGCGTACTGTCAAATCATAACCTAATCCAATTCCTTTGGCTATTACTGTATTTGCCTCCTGTAACATGGGCCTAATGCGCAGAGTGACAGCGCCCTTTTTAAACATTTGCGCGCCGTAATATACAGGCTTATTGCATTTGCCCCCCTTAGACTTTAATGAAACTGAATGCCCTAATACACAACATGTGCTGGCGTTTTTTAGTTACGCATGCGCGCTGACTGCATTCATCCGGACACCCATTCCGGGCGCGACGCATGCGCGAATGCAATAGCGCTAGTTTTTAACGCATGCGCATTGCAATTCCAGACCGTGCCCTTGCCGAGCGCGCAGTACCGGACTTTGTCTGCAGCAAGCACCCGAATTTGGGCATGTTTCCGTGTCTAATTAACCAATTTACTTCCTAAATTGGAATCACTGGCAGTATATAAGAGGTAGAACACCAACCTTACCCCACACTTCGTCGGAGCAGCGTTGAGGGGAAGGCAGGCTATTAGACCATGCAGTAACCGTGAGTTGGGGTGCAAGGTTCAGGATCAGCATTTTGTCTATCTATAATTACGATAACAACCTAAAACCCACCCTTAATATCCTATAGGTTGCTTTACTGAGCAGTGAGGAAGGAATCCCCCAATACCACGCTTAGGCTCATGAGGTCATCAAACCTTGAACTATAAGTAAGCCTTCATTTAACAACTCCTCTCCTCCACAGTTCCTTTTTTTGGGAGAAATATCCTGGCGTGTTCTATATTATAGATGTATGTCTTGTTGTCCACTGTGTGTCTTTTTTAATGTTTTATTTCACAGGGTCCCTGAACCTCATTTCGGGTTCTTTTTACCCTCTAATGACTAGAAAACATTGGTTTTCCTTGTTCCTGGACGTCCGACTGTGATGTTTACTATGTCTTTTCTTCAAAGGTTCCTCTATCGCCAATTGGGCGCAACGGAGCTTACCCATAATTAACATTAACAGGTACATTTCACCTAGTTTTTGTTTTTGGTAGAATACACTTTAACATTCTACATTCCATGTGATTAAGGTGGGGATAACGTGCATATCCTCATCCTGAAGAAGGAGTCGTTGTACTCCAAAACATGTCGACGCTCTTAATGGTTGATATACCCTAATACGTATATTGTCAACCTCACTTTGCACTTTTTAATAATACCAGCCAAGGACATAATAAATAATTTTTTCCTAGGAGCCAGGTATTTTTTAAAGACTTCACTTTTTTCACCTCACCTCACCACTCACACTTCTTCCCTAATCACACACCTACACATAGTTCACTATCAAGTGCTCCTACGTAGTCGTGAGTCGTAGCACGCCGCATCCCGTAGAGGGGTGCGAAGGCCCCGATGATGAAGCATGACACCAAGGGGCCTGTTGGTGTGTGAGGGGCATTTAAACAACACTGTGTGCTCCCCATCACTTTAGGGATCACAACCACGTTCTGAGTGGATTCTAATCTGTTTAAACATAACTTCCCATTGGGACAAGATAGAAACATGGAGGTTAGTACACCTGAACTCAGAATATGAGAATGCATCTTTTAGTAAAGATTATTTTTATATTGTGTTTGAAAATACCTCTTTTAGAAAGTGGGTATTTCTTAAGTAGCAATCCTGTGTGCCTCTGCTGGTTTGCCAATTGACTGTCTGGTCTGGCTTTGGAGTGACACAGGCTGGGGATGTGCATTCTCTCAGCCAGCCACGGGGGGTGAGCATTTACGTGTGTTCTGCCTTTCCTGAATGAGGCAGGGCTGAGCTGACTAGACTTGGGCTGCATTTAGAGTAGGGAAGAAGATTTCCTTGCACCTGATGAGGCCTGGTCTGCCTTACACATTTCTGTCTCCACCTCCTGCCAGGAAGCTGGGCCAGAGAGGACAGAACTGATTTTGACTGAGCACAGAGCATCTCTGCCACCGGAGAACAAAGGAAAATGTTGTATAAATATTGGGGCCAGACCACAGAAATTGAGAATTCTTCTGGATTCAAGAGGAACCTCTGCCAAGGAGTTATGTTATGTTATGTTAGGAGAGCTTGCATAGCGCATGGCTGCCCCAGCAACGGGGCGTCCCAGCGCTTGCAGACAACCAGACAGAAGGTGTGATAGAGTAGAGCAAAGCGGCCTAAGAATTGTACCCCAGAGTAGAAGCAAACAGCCAGGTTTTAATGCATTTACGGAAGTGCCAGTGATTTTGAGTGGCACGTGCCTCAATAGGGATAGAATTCCAGAGGGCAGGGGCAAGGGACCTGAAGGAGCGGACACCCGCTTTGCTTTTGCGTACTCTGATGGTACGAGCAAGATGGAGATCAGTAGAGCATAGGGTTCGGGTGGGAACATAGGGTGTGCAGAGATCCTGTAGTATATGGGGTCCCTGGTCGTGTAAAATTTTATGAGTGAGGCAGAGGGTTTTAAATTCAATTCTCTGTTTCACCGGAAGCCAGTGAAGCCGGTGAAGAAGGTGGGAAACATGCAGTGTTTAGGGAGGGCGAAAAGGGTTCGAGCCGCGGCGTTCTGAGCTCTCTGAAGTCTATTGACCACTGACTTATTGGCCCCCAACAGGAGACCATTGCAGTAATCGAGGTGAGAAAGAACCAGGGACTGGACTATGACTTGGCGGGTGGGTGGCTCAAAAAAACCCAAAAGGTGTTTAATACAGCGTAGGCGCCCGAAACAGGTACCTTCGACCTTCTTAGCATGAAGCTCGAAGGACAGAGACGTGTCCATTATGACGCCTAAGTTCTTAACGGCCTCCTTAGGGATTGGGGGGCCCAGCAAAGGGGGCCACCACTGATGGTCCCACTTCTGCGCGTCACCTCCCAGCCAGAGTAGCTCCGTTTTAGAGGAGTTGAGCTGGAGATAGTTCTCCGCCATCCAGTTGGAAATGGCCAGGATGTCTTCCTGCAGTTTAGTCTGATCAGGCGAGGTATCCTTGGGAAAAGTAAAGATAAGTTGCGTGTCGTCCGCGTAAGATATCATTTTGATCTTTCGCTCCCTGGCCAGAAGGGCCAGTGGGCGGACGTTCACGTTAAACAAAGTGGGACTAAGGGCAGATCCCTGAGGGACGCCGCAAACCAGGGGGATTGTGCTGGATGAGTGTGGTGGGGCATGGATCTTAAAGGAGCGATCAGAAAGGAAAGAAGTGAACCAAGCCAGGGCCCCATCTTTGACCCCGATCTCCCCGAGACGCTTGAGTAGCATCTCGTGAGAGACCGTGTCAAACGCCGCACTCAGACCCAGCAGGACCAGGGCAGACGTGTTTCCTAGATCCTGTGCGGCTCTAAGATGTTCCGAGACAGCCAGGAGGGCTGACTCTGTGCTGTGATTGGCCCGGAAGCCATTTTGGGAGTCGTCCAGGATACTATTAGACGCCCGGTGGTCAGTCAAGATGGTGTTCACATGAGCTTCCATGATCTGTGCCAGATAGGTTAAGAGGGAGATAGGTCTAAAGTTTTCAGGGCGTGAGGGGTCAAGGGAAGGCTTCTTCAGCAGGGGAACGACTTTAGCATGCTTCCAGGATTTAGGAATGATGGAGGACTGGAGAGATCTATTGATAAGAACCAGTCCTTCTTTCAGAATGGAATCCTGAAGAAGCCGGAAGATATTGGGTTTAACAGGGTCATCAGGAGATCCAGTTTTAACCTTGGTGGCCAGGGAATCGAGATTTTGGTGGGAAATAGGAGGAAGAGTATGAAGAGGGACGAAGGGAGTGGGGGGGATACTAACTGAGGGGAGGGGAGAGACCTTCTAGCTTCCAGCGAGATGTAAATCTCCTGGATTTTATTAGTAAAGAATGTGGCCAAGTCTTCACACTGTGAGTTAGAGGCAATTAAATTACTAGTTCCCTCAGGGGTTTTAGACAGATCTTTTATCAAAGAGAAAATGGCTTTGGAGGGATTGTGACTGGAGGTAATCAGATCTGAGTAATACGCTGCCTTAATTTCACGAATATGTTTGTGATAGGCTTTGGTGGCAGACCTATAGCTGTTCTTTGCTGAGAAGTCATAGGAGCGCCTCCAGGCGCGTTCTAACACCTTACAGCGTTTTCTTTCTAGGGCTAGCGTCTCAGTGTACCAAGGATGAGACTGCACCCGCTTCGGTTGGGACATTTTCATGGGGATCTGATGGTCTAGGGAGCTACTAATCCAGCTCCTAAAGGCTTTGTCAGCTTCCTCCAAGTTGTGAGGCCATATCGGGCAAGAGGAAAGAAGGTTGAACTCTAAGTTAGGGACATCCAGTTTGTGCCAGGGGCGTCTCCAGAGGGGAAGCAAAGGATTCGGGGAAGCAATATTAGGGACTTTAATCGAAGTATGGATAAGAAAATGATCCGTCCAAGTAAGGGGGAGGGGAGCAAACGCTTTAATTCCCTCGATATTTGAGAATACCGGGTCAAGCAAATGGCCCGCGAAGTGGGAGGGACCATTTACCAGCTGAAATAGCTGGCAGGCTTCTAAGTCTCCCAGGAAATTAGAGATGTCCTGGGAGTCGTGTCGCTCTAGGTGTAAATTAAGGTCCCCAAATATACTAAAGTTGGGCGTCATTATGGCCAAGGAGGAAGTGATCTGGGGCAGGGCGTCCTGGAACACCCTTGCAGATCCCGGAGGACGATAAATGAGGAGCCCCGTTAGGGTGAAATTCTCTGAGATCCTAATCTTAAATTGCGCACATTCGCAGTCTGGTACTGTCACAGGGGATAGGACGCAGGCAAAAGCAGATTTGGTTATCACCGCTAGCCCTCCACCCCTGCCTTTAGGTCTGTTCTGGGTATACATAGAGTAACCCAGCGGTAGGGCCAGGGCGGGGATGGTGGTCGCCTCATTGGTGAGCCATGTCTCCGTAAGGAGAAGTATGTCCGGGGACCTGTCAAGGAGAAGATGGAATACATCCTCGTGATGTCTCACAAGGGATCTGCAGTTCAAGCTGAGAACATTTAGGCTTGTGAGTTTGGATGACTTTGGAGTGGTGGGGAAGTCCTCTGTGATACGAAAGCCACATTTGTTACATTTTATAACCGGAGAGTCAAGACCCCAGCAGTGAGGTGCACAAGGAGCCTGAGCGCGAGAATGATCAAATCATATGGGAGCCTGTGGGTCATCGCACGGCCAGAGGGTCTGGCGGTAGTACGTCACCCCAGAGGGGCCGGATCAGGTCTAAGAACGTCCTCCACGCAAGCAGCACAAGCCGTGGTGGACCGGGGTGAGACCGAATGAGAACACAAAGCACAACAAGGTAAAATAGGCAAGTTAAAATCTGTACAGTTTTTAAAAGAAAATAGCACTCGAGCTTTTTAAATCAAGTTCACGGGAGAGAGCAAGGTCGAAAGCACCCCACCGCACGCTAGCGCCTTACTGTGCTGGCGCGTCCGCGAGTAGAGGTAGGAAAGCTGAAGGAGAAGTACTTCCCCTTTGCTGTGTTCTGTTTGTGGCTGGCCTGCAGTGGCTGTTTCTGCCAAGGAGAGGACAAATACTTTGCTGTGTGCTGTGTGTCCTGCTTGAAAAGAGCTCCAAAAGCTTGAAGTAGAACTTGCCTCCTGTTCTGAAGTCTCAGGGACACAAATACTTGACCATCTGCTCCCCTGAAGCTCCTTGCTGGGGGCTCTGACCTGCCAAGAGGTGCCTGTTGCTGAGTTGAGTCTCTGGATGTTGTTTCTGCTGTTGAGAGCTGGAAAAGAGATGCAACTATGAGAAGCGTTATGCATCCGTACCTGTTTCCAACGCATCGCTGCTGTGCAGCCAAAGAAACCCACACAGCACCTGCCCGCGGTTGGAGGAATTGCTGCACATTGAATCCTGTACACCAATCTCCGAAGCCTGAAATCACCGCACCGATTCCGACACAGGCCCTGCTGTGCGGCTGCAAGAACCAACACATTGTGGGACCATGGCTGTAGAGACCAACACAGCGCCGTTGCCACCGCTGCCGCACCGAGAACTGACACATCCCCAATCCTAACGCATCGCACCGGGCCGCCAAATCTGCAAGGACACCGGGCCGCAGTAAGAAACCAACGCATCACCTCCCCACAGAGTAAGAAACTGATGCATCACCTCCCCTTTAGTAAGGAACTGACACATCACCTTCCCTGCGGGTAAGGAACCAACCCATCATCTTCCCTGCGGCATTTTTGTTTATGATTGTGACGCATCCAAGGTCCTTTGTGTTGAAAGTGTCACATCTATATTTTGCTATGGACAGAACTGTTTTTACCTGCTAAGAAGTACATTATGATACAGTATTGTGGATTTTTGTCGTTTTGGTCTTTTTTGGTTTAGATAAAGATAACTTATTTTTCCAAAAGGGTGTGGTGTCCATTTGTAGTGTTTTCACTGTATTACTGTATGTGTGCAGAAATGCTTTACTAGCTTCCTCTGAGATAAGCCTGTATGCTTGTGCCAAGCTACCAAGGGGGTGAGAAGGGGTTATTTCAGAAGTGTATCCCTCTTACTCTGACTAGGAAGAAGGGTCCCTACTTGGACAAAGGTGCAAACCATTGCCAACTAGATACCCCTATTTCTAACACAATGCTTCTGCAAAATGCACTACCCGGGACTCCCACCCTACATGCAAAATTCTAATGGCCCACCTCCTTTTGCACCATTTGCAGCTCACACTTCCCTTTCTGCAGAAGCTCATCAATTAAACCAATTTGCACCTCTAGCTTGATATTTGGAAGCCACAACACCATTGCCACAGAGTGTACCTCACTCCTCACAAATGTCAGAGTAGTTGCCTGTCTCTCTGTATTTTCAGCTGAAAGTGACATGCCAAAATGGCCTTTAGTGCTGTCAATGTCATCAGTCTTGCACACTCTCTCATTACCCCTGCCCTTGCTGCTAACAAGAAATCATCCAAGTAATAAAGAACCTGGCATGCACATGTCAACAAAGTAACCACCCTGAAACTGTAGTCCCAATAAGTTACCATCATCAAGGTGAACTGGCAGAAGGCAAAAGGCCAATGTTATATTCGCCTTGCCCAGTTCCACACTGGCCCGCACATCCGCACCAACTGAATGGCTCTGTCTACACTGGCATATGACACTGAGCACTCCGCCTGGTGGATCAAATACTTCAAAATACTACACATAACTCCCTTCAGTCCATGACCGATGGTGTATCACCCTGAACTCCCCCAGAACTTTCTTTGGCACCACCATTAGCGGGCACACACTCAAGTTCCTCAATGAAGGAGTGGGACATGGCCTTGCCATCCTACCCTGACTCACTTCTTCCCACAGCTTTGCTTGCACTAGCTCCTTCATCGCTTTGCAGATCTTCATACTTTCTAGTTGTTGACCCACTCAGGGCCAGTGTAAGGTATGCGAAAATCAAAACAAAACCCTCCTAGAAGAAAGTCACAGTTGCATCATCAGGTTATATCTCCAACCACGGTAGCATAGCATCCGGTTTAGTATCCACCCTTTGCTGCCACTCCTGTGCCATTCCCCTTTCCCATCATCTTGTGGCTAGTTGCTCCCTGCTGTGCCCTGCAGAAGGGAGTGCCTACTGTTGCACCTGGAACAGTCATGGTGAAACTTGCAGGGACACCTATAACAAGCTTCCTTGTTAAAATTCCAGAAGGTCCCTGTCGAGGTCTGCTTGCCCATCCCCCGCACCCTGCGCTGGGCGAGGGGACTCAGAAAGAGCTAGTAAGAAATAGGTAGCAACACTCGCAGTATTTACTGTTTGTGCAGGTCTGGTAGGTGTTATGTACTGTAGCCAAAGCTCCTGGCCTATATTCCCCCATGACGCTTTGATGTGCCCTGAACTGCTTGTCATATCTTAACCACGCCAAGCCTAAAACTAATGTTAGATGTCGTATGGACATCCATTTACATCCATAATGCCACCCTCTGCTCCCGGGCATTTTCACACAAGATGCTGGTGAAAATAGTGTACGCTACTGTCCAAGTATCAATCGCAGTGGGCACCTTCAGCCTCTTAACTAGCTCTCTTCCCTCTGCTTTCAAGCCTTCTTTGCTTGCCATCTACCCAGGCACACAACACCCATTGGACTCACCGGGCTTCAGCCCCCCCCGTCGTGTGTATCAGCCCGGGATGAGACAGATCCCGGGCACACACACAGCCACACCCGAACGTTTCACAGGTCTTTAAAAGACCATTTGAATGTTAATTAGGCCTTGCTGTTATTTCACCCCGTGTTGGAGGTCCTGCAGCTCCACTCTGCCTACTGATTAAAGGTTCAGCCCCCGCCAAAAAAAATTCTTAGCCCCCCCGAAATTTGGCTCTAGTTGCGCCTCTGCATCTACCTATGCAGCAATTTAAACAAAGTCGATATACTAATTTGCCCAAATCTTAATCTTGGTTTTCTGCATCAAATTACCCACAAAGGAGGCACCTAAGCCCATGTACGGCAATACCACATCACTACTTTTCGCTGTGGTTGTAGCTCCGTGGAGTCTCCCACTGGGGCGCCCTCAGTTGCATTATTCCCCTTCTGCCCACCTGTATCTCAGCAGTGTCTGCTCTGCTGAACTAACCACCACAGCCTGTCCTGCACGCAACCCCACTATTGAGCCCTGCCCCTGCACCACATCACCAACACACCCTGCAACCATGTCTTAGTTGCCCGCTTCCTTTTTCCGCTGTGCCCCCAAAAAGTGCTCCCACAATCCCCACCATACTTTTTGCAACCTCTCGAAATCCCCCATGCCACCAAAACCCCCAGACCTCCAATAGCCCTGACCCCTTCTTTCTACCTGCGGAACCCCCCATGAGTCAACCCAGTCATCATCATAATCATATCCCGGCCTCTCTCCCTGGGAGTGCCAGCTGTCTTCTCTCCTTTGTCTTTTGTCACTTTCCTGATCCCAATCCAGTCCATGCCATTCCAGCAGTAGCGACTCGTGGAGTGCGGCGGGGGAGGGGCATGGTGAGGGGGTAGGAAACACATTTGCCGTTTCAACGGACGCAATGACATTCATTTTGTTTATTTATTTGTTTACATTACTCCGGTCGGCGTTTACTAGCCCCCACCCTGCCCCTTCCCTTCCTCGCCCCACAGTACCGTGGCACTCCCTCGAGCCGCTACTGTATTCCAGTGTATGTCTCTTGCCATGACATCCACCTATCCACCCGGGCTACCCTCCTCACTGTCAGAAGACTCACCCCCACCTGTTCCCCTTCTGGATTATGGCCACTGTTTCCTGAACTCATCTAAGGCCAGTAACAGACCCTAATCTCTCTGAAGAAGATGCCCACCCACTCTGGCTGTCGCTGCCGTCCACACCAGACAGGTGCCCATCCATAGCCAAAGCATCCCATGGACGTTTACCACACCCTCTGGAACGTCCCTCATTAGGAACTGCTGGCTCTGAGATCCTTTCCACAACCAACCTCGGAGTGCCCGTGCTCCACCCCTATAGAGACATTTCGGCTCTCATTCCTTACTTACAGTCATTCCAGGACCAACAGCACCACTTATAGCCCTATCCATCTTCTTCTGCTTCCTTAGATCCTGTTTGAAATCCAAAATATTGTTAAAAACATCTCCCCTGGAGAGTGATACAGCAACAGAGACCCTGCCTCATATTGAAGACCACCTTGCCACCTTGTATGGAAAGGTCTCTGAGGGGCCTCCCATGCTCCTGTGGGGGTGCTGGGAGGCTGCACTCATCCCTCGAACTAGCAGCTCCCACTTGCCAATGATTCTCTGGAAGAAGTGGCGCCACTAAATCCTCAGCACCCAGCCCCACGCTTGGGCTGAACACTGGCAATATGGATTCCAAGCCCTAGTGGGTAGCGGAGGCAGTACAAGCAGCACCCTCATCACTTGTGTCCGCCAGAGAGTGGCACCATGACGACCTAGAGTCCACCTGGACCCTCTCACTAGTTCACCTATCTCCCTTGACTCTCCTGACCCCTTGACCTCAAGGGGGTATCCACCAGGGACTTCAAACCAGACTCACGGCATGATGTCCCCAAATTATTGCCCACTTCAAGGCCCGCACCAACGCCAGCATGGTCCGCTTAACCACCTACTTCTGACTGGACCCTGCCTCCTCTAAGACTCCTTCTCCAATACCAGTCTGCCCTGGGACTGGCATCACTTTTTTTCCAATGAGCACCAGAGGGAGGGACAGTAGCAGCCCCCCCACCGTCCTGCTCAGGGTTGCCCACTCTTGTTCTGTGCCTGGAGGGCAATCCACAAGCAAACGTCACTGCAGAAACACCCGTGGAGGCTCTTTGGCCGAGTTAGCCCCAAAAAGCTTTACCCATCCCCCAAACAAAAAACATGCTAAATATCAATTTCTGAGGGGGCGATTGAAGCCATCCATGCACCCTTTAATACAAAAATGAGTTATATTGGTATGATTGAGGCAGTGTTGTGCCCGCAAATGCCACTTTCAGAAAAAAGTTTTGGGGCATATTTACAAGGGGATATCGCCACCAGAACATCACTTTTAGCGATGTTCTCATAGCGATATTTCCTTCTCCTTATTTACAAAGTGGCGTTAAGCCACATAATGTGGCTTAAGGCCACCTAGTAAATGAGGCCCATTTTTACGCTTCACTTAACATGAAAGGGGCGAGCAATGGGTATTGCAGTAGGCATGCCACAGCAATCACCCATTGCTTTTTTGACGCTGCCCCATATTTATACGGCTGGCCAGTGCCAAAGACTACGACCAGGGAATACCCGGTCTTAGAGTGATACCAGAAGAAATGATTAAATTCTCCATGTTTTTTTAATCTTTTCATTTGTCCTGCGGTCTACAGCACACGTAGAAAGAACATATCGCCTTTCAAGATTGTTTATGTGCAGGATAGCGCAAGGGTCCCTGCGCTGGTGCTAGGCAGCTTTATTATCGTCAGCGGAAACCTGTTTCTAAATATGGCGCATCCCTGGGTTTTAGAATTGTCAGAGCACGTGTTAGACCTGGTATCATTGGCATGAGTCTCCCTTCCATTTTTTGCTGATTGCCTCCTCTGTTTTTGCTGGTTAGATGCTTTGGGCACTGTGCCACTGCTATTCAGTGCCACAGTGCAAGTGCTCCCTATGTTAAATTGATGTATTTATTAGTGAATCCATGATTGGGTTGTTTGATTTACTTGTCAGACCCTAGTACAGTGTACCATGTGTGCCCAGGGCTTGTATATCAAATGCTGCTGGTGGGCTTGCAGCACTGGTTGTGCCACCCACAGAAGCAGCTTGTAAAGTGTGTCTCAGGCCTGCCATTGCAGAGCCTGTGTGCAGTCTAGTACTGCCATGTCGACGTGGCAAGTGCACCCACTTGCCAGTCCCTAAACCTTCCCTTCTCTTCATATCAGACACCCCTAAGGTAGGCCCAAGGGCAGGGTGCATTGTAAGTATAAGCTAGGACATGCCCTGGTGTGTGTGGCATGTCCTAATGGTGAATTACAGCCATTTTCGTTTTTCACTATTGCAAAGCTAACTGTTTCCCATAGGCCAGAATTGGCAGTTTGATTATTACATCTTATAATCCTAACTAACTCAGGGAACTAGGTAGAAATTCGAATTTAGTATGCCTGAACTCAGAATGATAAAATACATATTTTAGTGAAGTTGGTTTTAACATTCTGTGTTTGAAAATACCACTTTTAGAAAGTAGGTATTTTCTTGCCTAACTATCCAAGCCTGCCTCTGCTAGGTTGTGTATGCCTTTTTTTTTAAGTCCTCATTGCCCAGGTGTACACGGGTTAGTACCTTGATGACTTCCCAGAGGCGCCTCTAGTGATCTTTTAGAGACCTGGAGTGGTACACTCTACACCTTGCCATCTGTACTAAACCATTGGTGCCTAATCCGCCCATTCAATCGTCGGCCACCGCAAGAGTATTTGGCAATGTGGCATAGAGGCCTAATCATTGGACTCAATTTATTAGTGACTGTACCCATTCCTCATAAGGAAGCCAAAACGCATGTCGCTTACATTTATGTGTTCTATCCAGCATATTAGTTCTTTTAATTGAAGTCAGCCATTCTATTTTTCTAGGGGGGTTAGCCTTTACCCAATTCTTACAGATTTCCCTCTGAGCCAGTAGTATTAATAAAATATCTTTTTTTTCGTATTTTTTAACAAAGATACATGATTATTTGTGAGTCCAGTAAAGACCAGCAATTCGCTTACCTGGGGTGCTTCACAAAGTATAGAGAATATTATATTACTCATATCTAGCCAGAAACCTTGGATCCCTGGACAGAGCATAAACATGTGAGTATCATCACATTTCTCCTTGTTGCATTTAGGACATCTAGATGCTGTTCCACTCCCCAGTCTAGATAATTTATACGGAGTCCAATAAACCCTATAGAGACAAAAGAGGTGGTTCTGCCTTAAATTTGCGGCTCGAAGTGTGGAGTATAGAACGTCACAAGATACTTCCCATAAATCTTGGATCTGCTCTCCTGGCAAGCACTTCTCCCACAGCTCCGCCGGCAGGTTAAAATCTCCCTCTGCCATCTCCATTAGCAGCCAATAACCATTTGTAACCTCTTTTTTTAAGATTGCCCTGACTACCCAGCTTTCTTCCAGTTTATTGGGTAGTCCTGCTTCACGACCATCAGTGAGACTCCAACTCAACATTTGCAGATACTTAAATCTCGAAAGTTGGCCATTAGACAATGTTTGGCTCTCTTTCAAAGATATTAGGGAACCGTTTGTTATCAATTGACTCCACAAAGTGATTCCTGCTTTCTTTAATGGAGGCACCATATAATCCTTTGCCCACTCCGGGGAACCAGGACTATCAAAAATTGGCACCAACCCACTATAATATTTGATTTTTAACTCTCTTCTGACTTTATGCCATGTTTCTGCTAAGCTCTGTAGGGTCTTTAGACAAATCTTTTTTAAAAAGCGTGGATCTCCATATTTATGAATAAAGCCATATTCTACCCTTTTTACATTTTTTAACATTGCTGTATACATCTTTTCTATTTCTGAGTCATCTGGCCCCATAAACAGCCCTTTCCCTCCTTTTAATAAGAAAACCGAGGCATAATAAGATAGATCTGGCAACCTTAGGCCCCCCTTCTCATAATGTCGTCTCAGTTTTTTCCACGAGATACACACCCCTTTACTGCCCCAAATAAAACTAGATATCTTAGATTGAGGTTTTTTGAGCCACTCATCCTTAAAAGCCAATGGAATATTCTAGAATAGGAAAGTAATTCTAGGGGGAATGGTCATTTTGATGATATTGACTCTTCGATAGATAGATGAATGCAGGTAAGACCACCCCAGCAGTAGTTTCCCTATTTCCTTGTTGGTCTTTTGAAAATTAGATTCAGGGATTTGCTCTATTTTCTCAGTAATTTTAATGCCCAAGTACCGCATTTCCTTTTTAACACAACTCTCTTGTGTGGTGATATTCCAAGCCATTATGACAGTTTTCCCTTGGTCGATTTCATATCCTGAGATCTTTTCAAAACCTGCCGCTAACTCATAAACTTTTTGTAGTGCTGAACTAAGATTTGAATTTTATACCACCAGATTGTCTGCCCTACTTTTTTTTGCCAACCCCTGGCCCGAAAAGGGAGTATCTCTGCATGCTTCCTGATTTTCTCTGCCAAGGGTTCGATGTAAAGATTAAAAAGCAGTGGGGACAGCGGACACCCCTGTTTTGTCCCTCTGAAGATGTTGAATTTGCCAGATAACTTCCCGTTTATTAATATTTTAGCCGTATGGTTTACGTATGTATGTTTATTGCACTGCAAAAGTTTCTTCCTAGATTTGATAATCTCAATACTTCATGTAAGTAAAACCAATTCACTCGGTCGAACGCTTTGGTCGCGTCGACTGTGATGACTGCTAATGGCTCCTTTTCCACAGTGGCTAAAGCAATGGCACCTATGAGGCTATAAGTTAAATCCCTAATACTCCTTCTGCGAACAAACCCTTTTTGATCTTCATGAAGGAGTGCTCCCACCACCCCATTCAACCTGTCTGCTAATATCTTTGAATAGATCTTATAATTTGAGTTTAGCAGAGAAATAGGCCTGTATGAATCGCAGCAATCAGATTTTTTATCGGGTTTAAGGATCAAAGACACAATGGCGTAATTCCACGAGGAGGGATCTCTTCCCCATTTTCAAAAATAGCTGGAAATAACTCGCTAATTGCTGGCATCAAATATTTACTTCGTTTCTTAAAAACTTCCTTAGGTAACCCATTAGGACCCGGTGCCTAACTGGATTTCCCCGATTTAATGGCGTTTTCTATTTCTTCCTCTGTTATTGTGTTGTTGATGGCAACCTTTTCGGGTTTGGATACTTTATGAGGTAATTCTTGATCTAACCAAACTAAAGTAAGTCAATGTTACCGCGGAATGGTCAGACAAGTGTGCACCCACATGATTTACATTAAGAACCTGATCTTTTATATTTTGATCCACTGAAAACAGGTCTATGCTGGATTGGTGCCCCTATCACTTGTTTTGGAAAGTAAAACTCTTCAGGGATCCCTTCTTCTCTCTCCAAATATCGCACCATCCAAGAGTCTTTATTGTATTTTTAATCAGTGCTCTTGAATTCTTTTATTATATTTCTGCTTTTGGTGGAACGGTCAAGGTTGTCATCAAGAACCACATTAAAATCTCCTGCCACTATGACAGGATCAGGGAAATCCAGCAATTCAGCAAGCAAGGTATTGAAAGGCGTAGGGTCATCAGTATTAGGGCCATAATAGCCGACAACCGTATATAGGTGGTCATAATATTTAGCTTTTACAATTACTCACCTTCCAGCCCTATCCACCCTACTTTCAACTACCTCCAACTGAGGGTTGTTTTTAATCAGGATTGCCACATCCCTTATGGTGAGTTGCTGCTCTGTGCATACAATACTCTGTACCCATCTCCTGCTCTTTAACAACTCTCTCATCTCATTCCCCGTTAAACGTGTTTCTTGAAGTAAGATAACTTGGGCTGAAGAATCTTTTAGATATTGCAAAATCCTCTCGCGCCTATCGCTCCCCCTTAATCCATTTACATTCCATGATAGAAACTCTATCAATGGATCTGCTTTGCTGTCATATCTATACTTTTTTTTGTTCTTATGACTGTGCTTCTACCTTAGTTTCGATGTATAATGAGGACTTCATTTTTTTGTTTTTTCCCCCATGCTCCCACACCCGTGCACTGAAAGCTACCCGTGACCCCCTCCCCACCCCTCGGGAAACACTCCTCTTCCTTCCTAATGGCCTAGACCTGAGAAGGCCCTGATTACGAAGAACTCAATAACCTACTTATACCTATCAGAAAAATAGTGATAAGCCACTGAGGACCTTTAACTCAGCATTAACAACACTGTGTGCCTTGCGAATTAACAACTAGGTTGCTTCAGTCATATTCCAGCTCCTCATATTGATCTCAAAAACTCTTCTGCCTCCTAAACCCTACAAAAAGTATGCATCTTGTTATTATACATTACTCGTAGGCTAGCCGAAAACTCCAAATGAGCAATGGCTCCCAAACTTTTCAAAGACTCAATCAGATTTCCTAGTTCCCATTGCTTGGTAGCCGTTAATTGTGATATGTCTGACCTTATCTCAAAACTGATACCATCCACTATCAGAGATCTGTGCTTTAATGCCTTAAGAAGAATTTATTCTTTTAAAATGTAAGTATGGAAATTTACCAATATCTTTCTCGGTTTGGCTTTATTAACATTCCTTCTATATGGATCTCTAGGGACCCTCTGTATATCCATCCTTAGTTCATCTTCTGTCCATTTAACCTGTAACCCTTCCTTAATAAGATGTATCACAAATTTCTTTATGTCCTCTCCTTCGGCTCCTTCCGGGACCTTAAGCAACCGGAAATTACATCTTCTTTGGTTGTTTTCCATTGATTCTATTTTGTCCTTCAACTGTAGTTCGCTAGCCCTGAGCTCACTAATCTCCTTAGTGTTAACCGCCACCTGGCATACCAGATCTTTCATCCCGATCTCCAGTTGAGAGGTTCTTTCTGCCACATGATCTAGTTTTTCACCCAAATTCTCATAGACAGACCGGATTTTTTTCTGATTTGACTTGGATGTTTCAAACCTATTTCTAACCTCGGTTGTCAATAAATATATCAACTCCGCAACTGATTCCTCCTGGACTTATGGTAGAGGCTATACTTGTAATAGAGCTTGAACACTATCAGTCACACATAAGTCCCCCCCTTTCTTTAGGTACACCATCGGAAGATTCAAGCAATATCTCAGAAGTCGCTGCCTGTTGCTGGGCTTGTAAATGAGGTTGTGCAGGCTGATCCTCCATTTTTCCAGAGATGGAATACTGAGATTCCAAGGAGCTCGAGAGCCCTGCCAAGACCTGAAATCTATTACTGCTGACTGTGTCTGCCTCTCTTTGCAATCTATTGGGGGGCCTACAGTTGAGTTCCTTAAAAGCAGTGTCGTAGGGGCTACCTTGAAAAAAGTTCTCAGAGAGGGAGTGACCTTAAGGTTTAATGCTTGAGCCTCGCGATTCACCTCGGATTTCCTCTTTTTCTCAGGGGTTACCCACTCTCCTGTGCCCGAGCCCCCTTGCTTTGATGGGAGGGACTGTTTTGTTCCACTATTTGAATTTAAAGAGCCCTTCCCCCCCTTCGTGCAACTTTTACTTAATGCGCTCCTCAGATGGTATCGGTTTTGCTCCACTTTAGCCTCCACTACTCCTACCACTTGTTGGACTAAGTAGGGATCAACTGGGCTAAGAATCCCCTCTGCACCCCCCTCCTTTAGCAGAGACGCCCCTTAAGCCCCTTTAATATCAACTATGGCCACAGCTCTAACTCCTTCACCTCCTGTAACTACTATCTCTTTGGACAAAACCTGCCCCTCTTCACCCTGTACTTTGACGCCTTTGCCAGGGCTGACCAGCTTCAAAGCATCGCCTTTTACCTTACTGTCCAATTTTGTACCTGCCTTACACAGCTTCAACTTATAGGAGCCTCCGTTGCCAGTTCGCTGCATCAACGCCCTTCAGCCCCTGCCGAGCTCCTGAGCAGTTCGTGCCCAGCAGGTGTCCAGGATCGGAGAGACCTGCCGATCGTCTGAGCTCGAGAAACAATGAGCTCCGATTTCACCTTGAAACAGTTCTACTCCCTTGCTCCTTGCCGTCTCGCCGCGTTCCCTTCTCGGCTCCACCTCCCCTCCAGGCCGGCGATCCGAGCACAGGAGCAGAAACAGGAGCAGAAACTAGCAGTGACTAGAAAAGAACGGGCAAAAACGGGCCTCTGCCGAGAGGACAAAGAAAAGCCCGCACACCAACCGTCCAGGGACGCCGCGTCTCACTATGCCGGCAACCCACACAGATGAGCCGAGAAAACAGACCAGCAACAAAGCACCGTTTTTTTGCTACCGCTTCATACTAGCAGAAATAATCGCACTTCACATCTATCGTATCTTCCTCTGTGGGGCTAAAACCTCCGTTTAGCAAATGTAGGTATTTTCCTTTACAAAATCCGCATAATCTCCTCCTACATAATCAGGTGCCGCTGCGACCGCGAGCTAAGCGGCCGCCATGTTTCCCCTAGGTTGTGGATGTCTTGTCTGGAGTTTGCGTGACAGGGGCTGGGGGATTCCAGGAGAGAGGTTGAGTCAGCACAGTGCTGAATAGAGAGATCTGCATCTAGATAGGTATGAGGAGTTGCACCTGGGACCTGAATAGGGCTGTGCCGTCCCTCCTGAATGCTTGCTCCACCTCCTGTGGTGTGTCTGATGTCCCTGGCCTACACTGTGAAAGGAAAGAAGAAGTCTTGTCAACAAAGTGCTCCAGGACTGACCAGAACTGGTTTGGCATAGGCATAGGCCTCTCTGCCTTCAGAGAACAAAGAGAATTTGAGTATAAATATGGGGACCCAGACCCCAATACTTTAGATCCCTTCTGGTAACAAGACAAACCTTTTGCCAAGGAGAAGAACCAAGGAAGCTACAGGAGTTTGGACAGCCCCTCTGCCGGTATGCTGTTTGCTGGATTGGCCTGCAGTGGTCTCTTCATTGCCAAGGAAAGGATAAGGAACTTTTAAAGAACTTTCATCATCTTGCAGAATATTACTCCAAGGGCTTGAACTTGTGCTTGCCTCCTGCTGAAGTCTCATGGCTACAAGACTTCACTTCCAGCTCCCCTCTAAATTTCCTTGCTGGGAATTCTATCTGCAGTAGCCTGCGTTGCTGGGACCTGGAAGCGTAACTCAACAAGAAGAAGCGTGCCGCTGCCACAGATGTTGTTGTCGCATCGCCGGAGAAGCGTGCCGCCGCTGCATCTCCCGAGAAGCGTGTCTTCGTCACAGCTCTTTGCCATCGCATCACCAGAGAAGCGTGTCGCCGGCGTGATGGTCGCCGTCGCATCACCGAAGAAGCATGCCACAGGGCCTGTTGCGGCTCCAAAGTACAGAGTTCGCCGCAAAGCCGTCAGGGTGTGCACGCATCGTCTTTACGTCGTCCCATCAAGGGAGCCATCTCATCGCATCACACCCGATCGTCCCATCGAAGCGCCATCTTGTCGCATCGCAACCGGAACGCATCACGAGAATCTACGCATCACCTCCTCTCCGTAAGGATCAAGACGCATCTCCTACTCTGCGCAAGCATTGAGGCGCGATGTATCATCTCTCCGAAGCAAGGAACCAACGCATCTCCATTCCTGCGAACCTCTTGTTTATTTTGAGTTACGCATCCAGGTACATTGTTGAGAACTTTGTCGCATTTATCACCAACTTGAATGAAGTAACTTCTACCATCCTTAAGCCAATCTTAAGTACAGTATTGTGGATTTTTGTCGTTTGTGGTCTTGTGTTATACCGATATAAAGAATACTTATTTTTAGAAAACTTGTGTGGTGTCCATCTGTAGTGTTTTCACTGTATTACTGTATATATTCACAAATGCTTAACACACTCCCTCTGAGATAAGCCTCTCTGCTCGTGCCAAGCCACCAAGGGGGTGAGCAGGGGTTATCTAGGAGTGTAATCCCTTTATCCTGAATTAGAAGCAAGGGTCCCTATTTGGACAAAGGTGTATACCATTGCCAACTAGAGACCCCCAGTTCTAACAGCGTGGTGTTACCAATTTTAGCTTAAAACCGTGCTCTGACATTTTGTTGGAAATATCCCCCTTGGACTTCAATAACTGTGTCACAAAATCAGGAACTACCGAAATTAACTTCAGCTCAGCAGCGGGCCAAATAAAAGTGGGCTCGCAACCATAAATTATGACTCTACATGGCTGCCACCCCACAACGTTGTTCACTTCCCTTCCTGCTAACTTTTCCGAGAGTGGAGCTCGCTGCTTATGTATTCCTAGGTCCCTGATATCCTTCTTCAGTAAAAATTACTTTATCCCTTTGGCTTGTTGATGTTTTCAACTTCCCTGTTTTCAAGCTCCCTATTCATGAAACTTGCTCCAGAATACGTATTCTGTCACAGTAAAAGAAGTAATAATGCACAGGTGCGAAGGTTTCGGTGAACTTAATCTGTTGGATGATAGATATAACATTTGTATGCTGATCAATAAGCAGTTTTAAGCAGAATGTCATAGATAATTGTGCATGCATTCCTTCACATTTTTTTAACATATATGCAAGTTTAACAATTTTCTCATGAGACTGAAATTCTTGGTGACAAATTAATTCCAGCGACCCTAAGTACACACTTTGCAATATTGTGTCCATTATCGCAAACATATCTGCTGCTACGTATTGTGATAATTGGTGACAGCCCCTGGTGTGAAAATTCACAATGTAACATACTGTAGTAATGCATTTCCCAACAAAAAACACTGAATATAGCATTCTGTCCTTTCAGTTGTCACTGGCATTATGCGGTGTCAAAGATTGTGATAATTAGGCCATTTTTGGAAAGATTGTCACTAATGATAATATTGTAACATTCTGTTGCATTACAGGATGGTCGATCCGTGGTACAAACCTAATTACTTTCAGCTCAGAGACATTTATTGAAGGGGCTTGGCATAGTGCTTCCAGCATTTTGTGTACTGCAGGCATTTTATTTTTGTGGCTTAATTGATGCTTTAGGAGAAATCCATTCCATTAAATGTCTGACAACAGCTAATGCTGAGAAGGGTGCTCTGCGCCAGTTCTGTATTCCCTGCAGGCAATTCACGCCTCTGGCGAGTACAGCTTTTGGTGAAATCCTATCACTGTAGTGCAACCGCTTCCCAACTTGTGTTTAAGTTAAATGCAGTGCTAGGCCAAATGTACTTTCAGCACGGAAAGACAGAGAGCACGAGACAGCTGTGTTGTAAATTTTTGTGACAATGCAACTGATTATTGATTATACTGTGTATTCTGTCAAAAACAACAGTAGCTGCATTTTCTTGCACAAGGCATACTGCTTGCGATGCATTCCCGTGCGCAAAGTGAAGCCAAGACTGGAATCACTGCTGTGCAGTTCTGTGATGGCGGAGACATGAGGAGAATTGTACCGATAGAAAGGAGGCATTCTTGCCAAAGCAGTTTTTAAACATGAAAATACTCAACAACAGGGGAGACACCATGTTCCTCACCACACCGCTGCCCTCCCAGGCCTGGCACAAAACAAAAAGTGCCGAGCCAAAAGCCATTTTCTTGACAACCTCTCTACATACTTCTATCATCCCCATATGATTCGGATATTTGAAAAATGTGTTTTTCCATTTACAATAATCGTAAGTGTAATTAATGTTCTGTGTTTTTAGTGTCTCCTGTGCTGGGATGTTCATTATATCATGACAACATTTATGTTAATTTATTTTATTTCTTACTGTATTTAAGATTTTTGTAAAGTGATGTTACCCACCCTCTGGCAGCCTCAGAATGCTCTGTGTGGTACTCACAATCGATAATGGAGGTTAGACGTAGAGGACCCGTTTGACCTTTGGTCTAAAGTTAGACCAAACGTCTAAGTTTATGACTTTGGGAATTCACAAAGGGCATTTATGAGTACTATCTTTATGTCTGCACTCCGTTTGGATGCCCGCCTGAGTGCTGACAAAAAGATGGTACTGTAAATGCCCTTTGTGAATTCCCAAACTCGTAAACTTACACGTTTGGTCTAAATTCAGACCAAACGTCTAAGTTTACCTTTGTTAATCGGGCCCATAGGTTGACCATCAGAAAGGGTCAGGCATAATGAAGACACCCACCATCAATGCATACCAAAAGATGACAAAGCCTTACAATACAGAGTCCTCAAGCCTTGTACCAACGGTGAAGAAGGCATGCTGGTCTAAGGCATTCAGCCAGCAGTAACTTAAGGGGCCAGCTAAGGATGATCCCGGCTTCTGAAGAGGACCAAAAGTGTTGTTCTGAATTCGGGCAATACATATTGATGCGGTGACTCTGGACTCACCTGTACAATCACAGGGTAAAATAAACGGTGTCACCATTGAAAGCAGGAACGGTAAGAATAAAAAGTGTCACTCTTATCATTCTTTTGCTCTCCATGCCATTCCAGTTTGAACCCAGCCATATGCAAATCAGTCTGTCTTGACCCTGTGCCCAGTGGGAACAGTCCAGCTCGAACTGCCAGGCCAGGTCCTCCCTGGACTGGAAACAAGCATCCTAGGGCCGGTTGCAGGGTTTCACCTCTCATCAGCCAGGATAGCTTGACTCTAGTGGCACGGAGAGCACAGGACCCACGTCTGGGCATATCCGTCCCACAGGACCCACGTCTAGGCATACCCGTCCCACTCGGGGTGACAAAATGCAAAAACATTTGATGGACAGAATGCAGAACAATGTCATACATTCGCCCCAGTACAGCAATCTGGGCATAAATCCATCTTTTTTTACTCACCATGCCATTCCAGTTTGAACCCAGCCATATGCAAATCAGTCTTGACCCTGAGCCCAATGGGAACAGTCCAGCCCGAACTGCCAGGCCAGGTCCTCCCTGGACGGGTAAGCATCCTAGGAGCGGTTTTAGGGTTTCACCCCTCATCAGCCAGGATAGCTTGACTCCAGTGGGATGGAGAGCACGGGAGCCACGTCTGGGCATACCCGTCCCACCCTAACAACGATTGATGAACAGAATGCAGAACAATGTCATACATTCACCCCAGTACAGTGACCTCGGCCTAAATCCATAGTTTTTTTTGCTCAAAAACAACAATTGATGAACAGAATGCAGAACATGTCAAGAGCAACAGAGAATGCGGGATAGACCGGATGCCAGTCTGCAGATGAATAGTGTATAGACATCTCTTCTGTATGTGCGGACCTGCGCAGTTCTGAAAGCATGCTGGACACCAACAAAAGGAAACAGTCGCAGGCTCCGGATCCGACGGCCGGAGGTGTGACTGGTGGAACTAGTGCGGTAAGCCCCCGATCCAGGCGGACCGGCTGCATGCGTTAATGGGGCACGCAGCGGCAGATTATCGTAGCACAGACCCCGGTGGCGCGCAAACGATCCAACAGCGGAAGATTTACTAAACACCAGGGGGGACCACCAGAACTCTTCACGCACCTGCTGGTGTTAAAGTCCCTATCACTTCACGCATAGTGCAGCAGGCAAAAAAATAGCAGTTCACGGAGGCTGCAGAGAAGTTACCCTGGGCAGCACCAGCTGGGCTCTGAGCAGGACTGAAACGGGACACCGCTGTGGTTGCCGCGGACTGGCTGTAGCCTGCGTACTACCTGTGTGTAGACCCCCGACAGCAATAAGCATGCATGATCCCCCCATCGCCCAATGAGAATTGACCTTGAAAGGCGCCAGAGATAAACGCCAGCAGATCAACAACCAGGTGTGTTTGTGGGGTGAAGGGGGCATCCTTAGGACGACATATCAGGAGGGGTAATCTACCTGATCGTGATTCGATCGAGCACATCTGAACAGTGCTGCTGCCAACATTTTCGTAAAGGCGTCAAGCTTACAGTGCTAGTGTTCCCTGACAAAATCAAGCTTCCCTGGGGCACCAATTCTCCATCACAACAGGGGGTGTGCGCAAGAAAACCGAAAGGCCACGCGTGACAGATTGTCCTGTAGGCAGGCAGCGGTGAATATTGCCACACACCCATTTCGCTCCGACCGCGAGCCCGGTGAAATAGCCTCGATGGGGAGGCCGAGGTCAGTGCAAGGCACAGACCCTCAAACTAGACAAATATGCCCATAATAAAGATCAGCCTACACAATCTAACTCGAGACTGAAAAGGGAGAGAGCCTGCGGAGGTTACATTGCAAGATATCATGACTGCTCTAAACAGATGTCAAACCTCGGTGGGGTCTATCTCCACGGACATTTCACTACTGCGTGCAGACTTTCAAAAAATGGCCACAAGAATGATATAGGTTGAAACTGTAACGGCCGCCCTCTCCATAGATACGACTGGGCTGCAACGCCAGGTCCGACAACTAGAGGCAGATAATAAGTTAATGGCGTGCAAACTCCACGATCAGGAAGGCCGTTCGAGACTCAACAATGTCCGCATTATTGGTGTGCCGGAGGGGACGGGGGGCTGTGCGTTAGATCTGTTTGTTGAAGACCTCATCAAGAATCAGCTACAGCCTCATGGACTGTCCACTTACTTCTCTTTGGAAAGGGCCCTCCGAGTGCCAGGAGGCAGGCCAAGACTGGGGGCCCCCCAGGCCTATCCTTGCTCGCATCTTCAACTTTCGAGATCGAGATGTGATTTTGCAAACGGCACGATTTGCTCCTCCGGTCCATCTTGCAAATTACACTGTGACATTCTTGCCAGATTACACAGCAGTGCTAACTAAACAATGACGCAGCTTTCTGGAAGTAAAGAAAGAACTTAGAGCCCGAGAGCTCAATTAGTCAATGTTGTTCCCGGGAAAGTTGAGGGTAGAAGCGGAGGGAAAAATCTGGATTTTTTGCCACACCTGAGGAAGCACACGAATGGCTGAAGGGATAGCGTCAAGCCCCTGGGTCTAAACGACTGGGCAAGGAACAACAGCAGCGGCTAAGTGACACAGGAACACCAGAGTCAAGGGAGTCAAATGCAACAGAAAATTTGCTGCAAGAGACGGGCGGACACTGAAATGACTGCACAGATATGGGACTCCAGATCTGGGAAGGCTAGAGAGTTACTACAAATGGCAAGCGGAACAGTATCAGAGACAGTAAGGAAGCAGACCAGTGCTCGAGACTAGACTAATTGCAAACCCTGCACAAACTGGCGAGTAAATTGATGTACACTTACCTATCTAATTTGTGGGCAGACAATCAACACATAATGTCCTGAACATGGGGATGGTCCGAGGTGATCAGCGGACAGCTCTCCCGCCTCACGCAAGTACGAGTTCTGGGGAATAAGCACTCTTTGAAGTTTGGGTGGCGGGCAGTTTTACCTCCGTCGTGCAGGGGGGCAGGGAGGGGGACCAGTTTAATGTGATTTTTTTTAATATACAGGTACATTTCAAGATTACTGACTATATACAGAGTGTAGGCGTGATGTTCATGCTGCATTGTTTGCTATACTCTCATTAACGCTGTTATCTATGCTGCATACAAACATCCTGCTCAATCTTTTAGACCGCATAACCCATGAATCACGCCTTTATCCATGATATCGTGGAACGTAAATGGCCTTCGAGATAAAATAAAACGAGGACTGGTCTTACAGTATCTTAAGCGTAAAGCACATGCAGTGGCCTTGATCCAAGAATCGCACCTGGTGGGGTCCACCTCTAAGGCCCTGGATAGATTGGGTTTTAAAAAGGTGGCACACTTCAAATTTACTTCGGGTTCACAGGGGATGGTGTTCCGATTAATAAACGTTTCCCACTTATTATTACCGGATCTAGCCAGACGATCAGGGGCGTTTTGTAGCAATAACGTGCCAAGGGGAAGGACACATATAATTTAGTTTCAGTATATATCCCACCGGCTTTACATCAGGTGGAATTTCTGGCCCTTGGTAATTTCCTCCTGACACTCCAGCAGGGCAAATTAACAATAGGGGGAGACTTCAATACAACATTAGATGCCACGATAGATCGAAAAAAAAACAGGAATCAATGCAGCAAAAACCTCAATTTAGTAGAATTCCATGACGCCTTTGGTCTCATAGATGTTTGGCGATCAAGGTTCCCGCAGGATCGACAATAAACCTTCTTATCGGGAGTGCATACCAGCCTCTCAAGAATAGATTATGTTCTTACGCCGGCGACTGGTTTAGAAAGAATTGTGGAGTTATCCCACTTACCTAGGAATATCTCGGATCATTCCCCTCTGCTAATCAAATATACATCTCATATCGTGGGACGACGTCGCATCTTTCCCATTTGCCCTGGACAATGCATCAGTACTTCGCGGAAAACGAACACTTAGTAACATCCCCGACAATTTTGTGGGAGGCGTATAAGACTGAACTGCGAGGCCAAGCAATTTTGCTAATCACATGTTATAAACAAGACAAGTTACAGCCCTTAGAGACCTTAGAACAAGAGGTGCTCCAGGCTGAAGCAGACCACGCCTCCCATACTAATGACACCACGGCACATAGGTTGGACCTGACCAAACAAGAATTTAGGGACTATATGTGGGAAGAGGCGAAGGCTAGACTAACCGCAACACAACATACCATTTACGAAGTTGGAGTTAAGGACGGTAAGCTTTTAGCCTGGTTAGATAGGAGGGAACGTGTTAGCCGCTGGGTGGCACAATTGAGCTTAGAAGATGGAGTTATCACCACAGACAGTAAATAGTTGATGCGCTAGCACACCACTATGAGGAAATATATACATCAACAGCACCGGTCATAGTGACCAACAATCTGGACTTCCTCAGAGATATCCAGATGCCCACACCCGCACCTGAAGACACCCAAGCGCTAGACGCAGATTTGACACCAGAAGAACTTACATTAGCAATAAGAGTGCTACAAGCAGGGAAAGCTCCAGGATCTAACGGTGTACCTATCGAACTCTACAAAATAACAGCAAGTCAAATCGCGCCACCTTTGCTTAAAATATATGCAGCCAGCCTAGAAATAGGAGAACTTCCCAGGGATCAACGGCTAGCTACAAGAGTGGCATTTCATAAACCTGGTAAACCACCACAGAAATGTGCATCCTATAGGTCAGCTTCACTGCTAAACACAGAAGCTAAAATACTGGCAAAAACATTGGCCGCTAGGTTGCAACCACATCTCACCATGCGGGGCCATCCAGACCAGTCGGGGTTCATGCCGGGCCATAATACAGCACTTAACCTGCGGCGATTGCATAGCGTAATGGCCTGCATCCCCTTCATCAGGGAGGACGCTGGCATTCTCTACTTGGATGCATGAGTAGCCTTTAACTTAGTTGAGTGGTCATTACTTTTTGCTGTCCTTAAGCACATGGGTTTTGACTCTAAATTCACGCATGGGTACAGTTATTATACACAAAGCCACTGGCGCATGTAGTGGCAAACGGGCGCATTGCAGCTGCCCGTTATCGCCCCTGTTGTTTGCCCTGGGGCTTGAACCATTAGCAGCGTGGATAAGAAGAGACCCTATCATACGTGGGTTAAAATGGACGGAGGGTTGGGTGAACCGTATCTCATTATGTGCTGATGATGTGTTGCTCTAAATGGCTTCCCCCGAGTGCTCCATCAGTAGACTCTTAGATGTTTAAGCAGCAGACAGCAGGTTCTCTGGCTAAACCATCAATTGGGATAAATCCCTCATGTAGGTTCTTTATAGCTGCCCCACGAGATTGCCACAGGGCTGTGAGATACAGATTGCTGCTGAAGAATTTAAATACCTGGGGCTTTTTGTCACACCCCAGTCCACGCAATCTACTGAGAAACACCTCTTAGAGCTCCTCAAAAAGGTTCCGCCGAGATTTTACACATTGGAAGTCGCTGCCACTGACACTATTGTGAAGAGCTGCCCTTTATAAAATAATGGCACTCCCCAGGTTCCTCTATGCGTTACAAAATACTCCGTTCCCTGTACCTCCCACCTATTTTAAGGTGATTGAAGCTGAAGTGAGAAATCTCCTCTGGGATGGAAAGCCAGCTCGCATAGCCATGCAGAAATTAGTGAAGAGCTGGTACGATGGTGGTATTGCCCTTCCAAATATAAGAGCATACTACTGGGCTTCACAACTCATAGTAATAAACCACTGGCTCCACGCTCCACAAGAGGAACCGGCGCTTCGCATGGAAAGATATATCCTCGGCGCAGAATGGGGGCACTTTACAATAAATAAATAAATTACAATAAATTCCAGAAAACAAGTTCAAAGGGCCTACGGTACACACTGTACACATTTGGTTCGCCGCGCTTCGTGTACTAGGTTGGGAAGGGGTGATAACACAATTTACACCACTACGGGCAACACGAAGTTCAGGTAGACTACACAATAGCAAAGGTTTCAGGCAGTGGGACATAATAGGTTTCTCCAGAGTAGGAGATTTGTGGAAGAAGGGTGGGGTCATCGCGTTTTCTCAGCTGCAAATGATGTATGGGATGGTGCCAACAGAAACTTCCCGATACATGCAGATCAAGCATGCACTCACAAAAACGATTCCGCAAGGCACTTAATTCCCATAGGCCTCACTGTTAGAGGATAGACTATTGACAGACCACATGACTAAAAAGCTATTTCCCAAACCTATTGTTAACAATCAACCAGATCCCACAAAAACTCTAAGGGAACGATGGCAAACAGACATAGGGGACCTAGGGGACCTGGACGAGACAGACTGGCAGGAGGCATTGGCGTCTCCGAGGGGAGTTGCTGTACCCTCTAAATTAACATTAGAGCAAGTAAAAATACTGCACCGAATCAATTATACGAGAATAATCATGCACCGGCTGGGTCGCTTGGACACACAACTTTGTTTGCAGCAGTGTGGGGAAGCGGGTTCTTTTGACCACACTGTATGGGAATGCCCGGAGATCAAACCATACTGGGAAACTGTCATGGGCACAATCTCACGGGTTGGTGGGGCTGACATAGAGCCTTAATCCAGGAGATATCTCCTTAATATCTGGGAGCCGACAGATCTTAACCAAATGGCCCAGAACTGGGCGACACTGGGCATGATATAGGGAAGCGCAACATAGCTCAACACTGGGGAGCGAGGACACTTCCCACCTATCATCGGTGGTGTGGGGATATTGATAGTGCAATGATAGCTGAGATAGTGGTCTATGTGCATAGAGGATGCCCCAAGAAATGGACACATGTGTGGGGGGGAATGGAATACTTTCAGGGGCAACATCTGTGATCCGCCTACAGATGAATCTATGTCAGATGTCAGCGAATAATGGTCATGTTCAATAATGCGAAATGTTTTACAATGTAAAATGACAGGGTTATATAAGTATAGGCAAATCGCTGGGAAACGAAAGTTTTAAAACACTCACTATGTAATTACACAATGTAACGTGTGTATGCCTGCACTTTTATATCTATGTACTAAGTACCAATTAAGCACGATATAAATAAAAAAACTGTTTTTAAAAAAAACTAGCAACATTAATAACAATATCCACAGAGAGCATTTGTAAAAACAAGAGAGCAGGACAAGCTTGTTTAAAATCTTTCACCTTAAAATGAGGGATTAAAAAGGCCTTTCTCTGAATCTCATGAAATGTACAGAGCAAAGTAAAATGCATGGTATCCTCAGGAGACACCTGGTATATTTATTAATACAGACGTAATGTTCTATTGATGCCAGCTCTGAGGAAGACTTCTGTATATTCAAGTTCCCTCTACTGAGGTAGATTAGCAACCTAGTTCTATGTAGATAATTATACTCCTTATGACCGTGCTAAGAAAGCATAATATTTTGGGGGCGCTAGAGGGCGCGCAAGCAGAATGGCCGCCATCGGGTGAGGCTCCTGCCGCCTGGAATCCCTATCCGACATTTATCCTGCAAAACTGGAATATTGTTAGCCACAAACGTGCCGACTTGTGTCTAACGGTGTTTCCCACCCTCTGTGAAAATCTGAAAGAGATCGGCCGCCGGGTTCAAAAGCAACGAGACGCTGAACTTCTTACCGGAGGCAGTGTTGGAACTGCAGGGCCCGCTGGAGCCGGTAGCCAGTGGCAGGAAAGGCCGGGGCTCCCCACGTGGGGGATAGGCCACACGCCGGCGATTCCGATTATGAGACCTACCAGCCATGCCCCACACGGTGAGAATGTCAGTAGTACGCAATGCTGAACTTTAAACACACGTAGCTGGGCTCGTTTGCGCAAGTGTGAGCGGAATATGCTATTCTGAAGGAAACTGGCCCGGCAGAGTGCTTTATTAAATTGTGAAGCCGTGACCTGGGATACAAGCATCTGGCAGGGACTCGGTGTTGTGAGACCCACCCCCCATATGCAAGTGGCTACGAAGGGCGGCAGCGATCGCTGATAACACCATACGGGCATGTTGAACATTACTGAGACAAGGGGGCGCTAGAGGGCGAACTGCGAGATGGCCGACTGCTAAGTCGGCTCCGCCGGACGGGCGCGTCTCATTGGAACCCTTGGCCCCAAATCTGTCCCGATTCCAGCGGAAAACGGCGCAATGGACGGCTGATGGACTCCCCTCCACGCTGTGGCGATATCGGCCGGGAGTAAAACTGCACGCCGAAGAAATCGGCATGACCTCTCACGGAACGGACCGGCTCCCCAAAATGGCGGCGAGCGGCCGAGATGACCGCGGATAAAACCCAGCGATGCCGCCCTTGGACGGCCACAGGACAAACCTCCCCTCAACGCGCTAGCTGCGGGGCGCTAGAACCAGCGACTTTCAGGTACGAGGCGCCTGTACAATATGCGGAAATCTCGGCGGACAGTGTGCGTTCCACGGCGGCCAAAATGGCGGCGGCGGTGAAACGCAAACTCGGAGGCCCTGCGCCAGACGCTGCCAGCTCTCAATATTGATGCACCAACGTGCCACCAGGCGCGGAAACACCACTTTGTGCAGCTACTGCGGCGCATCGGAGGGAGAAACGGCTGGAGGTGAGCTGGGAGGAGCGCGCAGGCTGGAAGCTGCTAGCCACTGCCGACCGCTGCCCTGAAGGCGCGAACTAGACCCGCCAGTGCACGCGAGACCGCCCCACACGGCCAGGGAGGTACAGGGACACGGCGAGCACCCTACATCGTATGCACCGCCACAGGACGCTCCTGCACAGCGCGCTGGGCTGACCTGCACCACTATCGGGCTCAGTGCATGGCCTAATGAGTAGCGTTTCGACGCGGAGGGTGACTGGAACACAGCTACGACGTACGCGGACAACGTCCAAGCCAGCGGTCCCAACGAGCCCACCAGTCACTAGCCCAGCTGACCCCCCGGGCAAGATGGGTAAGCCGGACAAGCAGCAGTCGAAGCTGCCCTTTGAAGCAAGGAAGCAAGCGACGAAAACGGGCGCTGCCCAAGACACTGACGGAGACCAGGTACTGGAGGAAGGCGCCGGCATGGAGGCGGTACTAAGGGCTATCCAGCAGAGTCTACACGACATGAATGGCAAGATGGACAGTGTCGTGGCGCGGGTGGACTCTCTATCTAACAAGCTGGTGAATCACGAGGAGAGGCTGGTGGAGGCGGAGCGCAGGATCTCCTCGGTGGAGGATCACTCCAGAGACATCGAAAAAACACACGGCGCCCTTGAGAGGACCCTGGAAACCCTGAAGGCGAAGGTGGAGGACCAGGAAGCGAGGTCCCGCCGCAACAACGTGCGCATCTCGGGCCTGCCGGAATCCACCAACACGGGCAAGATGGAGACGTACGTGGAGGGCATGCTGAAGGACATCTTTGGGGCTGGCAGCTTCTCTGAAGTCTTCCTGATCGAACGTGCCCATCGTTCTCTGGCCCCCACTCCGAAACCAGGAGCTCCGCCTCGCATAATTATCGCCCGGGTACTCAACTACAGGGACAGAGACACTATACTCCGCCTGGCGAGGGAAAGGGGCGCCATTACCCATCAGGGCAACTCGCTGGAGTTTTACCCAGACCACACCATGGCGGTGCAACAGGCCAGGAAGGAGTTTGCTCCAGTAAAGAAGAAACTTCGTGAGCTGGACATTGGATACGCGATGCTGTACCCTGCGAAACTTAAAATCCTGACGGAAGGGAAGCCGGTGGTCCTCACGACGGTGCAAGCCGCACAGGAATACGTCAAGACCCTCACCAAACGTCGGAAAAATCAGGAGACAGCGGGCAGAATGAGCGACAACGACTGACAACGCGATGGCTCAACGTGTGTCTCTCTGGACTGCTTCAGCACTGTTGGCGACACACGACGAACACTACGAATTGGGTGAAGTATAACGTGACACGCCTTGAGACTGGGACTCCCATTGCTGACGGACTATGGATGGGAGTTGTGCATGGCGGTAACGCAGTGAGTACTATGTGGAAACGCTACTGCAGTACCTGCACAGGAGCATTGGGCCTCCACTGACTAATGACAGGTGGCTAGCGCGATGAGCTACCTGCGGCCTTACTTTGTAGCCCCGAGACACTGGCATTGAGGGTGGTTGGCACTACCTACGAGTGTTCCTGTACTTTGGGGGGGGTAAGAAGAATGTTGATGGTCACTAAGTGCCTGCGAGAGATCGGGGATGGGGTGGGGAGGATAAGGTGTAAACATTGACGATGTAATAGTATGCAAATCGCGCCCGTCCACATCCACTATGTGGATGGAGATGTGTGCTTCGGGCGGCACCCCCAGGAGGGTGTTCCCCACGAAACGTTTACTCACAGTTCTGAAGTTCGGGGGGGAATGGCTTTGGCAAAGTTTGGGTGCTAAAGTGGGAGGTGGGGGGATGGGGAAGCTGATTGTAGCAACTGTGTTTGCACTGTGTCTGAGAAGCATTGCGACCTCTTTTGTTGCCTTCGTTGCGAATGTTAAGAATGCACTGTTTCATAGGTGGCCGCACAGATCACGCGGCGCACATTTTCACCAGACCGCATGCTAATGGCGCGCTTTGACACACTCAACTTCATAACATGGAATGTCAGGGGGCTAGGGAACCCGAAAAAGAAAAGGCATATGTTTGCGTACTTTGACAGGCTTAGGGTCGATGTGGCCTTCTTACAAGAAACTCACATGGCACCCACTTCCACACGCGGGCTGGGGAACAAATGGGCGGAATCCACCACTGGCTCATACTACTCCTCATACTCCCGTGGCGTCAGCATTCTGATAAAAAAAGGGACTCACTTCAAAATCACCGACACGCACACTGACTCAGGGGGGCGCTATGTAATAGTGGTAGGCGAGACGAGACACCATAAACTGGCTCTTGTGAATGTGTATGGTCCGAACGTGGATGATGCAGGTTTTTTTGAAAGGTTATGGCATATTGTAGCTGGTGTTCAAGCGGACAATGTTCTCTGGGGAGGGGATTTCAACGTCACCCTCAGAGATGGGCTCGACAGGGCAGCGCACACACTTGAACAACACACCAAGGCGAGGGGAATGCTGCTTGACGTAATGTCTGATTTGCACGTCAGTGACCTGTGGAGGATACTACACCCGGGGGAACAGGTAGCCACACACATCAATGCTGCAAACAGGAGCTGGTCCAGACTAGACTTCTGGCTAGCCACACAGGACGTTCTTACCTGGGTGGAACAGATAACGCATCTCCCGAGAACACTGTCGGATCACAGTCCTGTGCTCCTACGGTTACGGATCCCACACTATGTCCCACCGCCCTACACCTGGCGCTTCAACGCGCAGGCCTTGCGAGATCCGCTTTATGTGGATACAGTCCAAAAAGCGATCACCGACTACTTTGAACTCAATGCCCCCACCACAGAGGACCCGTGCCTCCTGTGGGAAGCATTTAAAGCGACAATACGGGGCGTGTGCATTAACACATCTGCTGGTATACTGAAAGACATTCGTCACCAACTTAGCAGGAGGGAGGAGATGCTCCGAGACCTGGAACAGCGCTACACGAACACTGGGGACACGGCACTACTAAGTGACATACAATCAATCCTGCTAGAATACAACACGTTTGCTGATGACGAACTCAAATACATTTTCAAGAGAACAACGGCCAGAAGATATGGGGAAGGAGGTAGGCCGGGCAGGGCCCTAGCAGAGAGGATTTGCTCGGGAAGGGCGCCACAACATATAGCGTCTATACGTACCAAACAAGGCACACGCGCACATGACATGCCAACCATTATGGGCGAATTCAGGGACACCTATGGGGCTCTATATGAGGCCAGACCACAGGTGCCACGGGAGGAGATACTGGAATACATGGCTGACGTAGAGATTGCCTGGTTGGCAGACGGACACAGGGAATATCTAGCTAGGCCCCTCACGACACAAGAAGTCGTTGACACCATCAAAAGACTCCCTAATGGCAAAGCACCGGGCCCAGATGGCTTCGTCATAGAATTCTATAAAACGTACGCTAGCACCCTAGCACCACATCTAGTAAATCTGTACGAGGCCGCTCATGAAGCCCAGACTCTGCCACCGTCCATGCGAGAGGCGTTGATCATCGCCATACTGAAACCTGGTAAAGACGAAGAACAGTGCGACTCATACCGCCCTCTCTCATTGATAAACGTCGACACCAAGATCCTAGCCAGCATCCTGGCGGACCGACTGAAGCCATTAATGCCGATGTTAATAAGACCAGACCAGGCGGGTTTCATCCCAGACCGGTCGACCACACACAACACTCGCACCCTTTTTGCTCTGGCGCACTACCTGGCCCCGGATATCAAAGCGGTAGCTGTCTTGCTGGACGCGGCTAAGGCATTCGATACGATTGACTGGCCGTTCCTGCACGCAGTCCTCCTCCGGATGGGGTTCCCCCCCTTATTCATTGGCTGGATTACGATGCTGTACTCGGGCCTGACGGCCCGCATACGGGTAAACAAACATCTATCATCCCCGATTGACATCGGACGTGGCACCAGACAAGGATGCCCCTTATCGCCTATGCTGTTTGCCCTAATACTGGAACCCTTGGCGTGTAAAATAAGACAGCACCACCACTACTCAGCTATTCAGTTACCTACGCGGCCCATACACATTGCCCTGTACGCGGACGACATGGTCTTATATGTGAAGAACCCGGAGACAAATCTTAACCCCCTGATGCGGGAATACATTAAATTCGGCCAATACTCAGGGCTCCACATTAATTGGAGCAAGTCCCTCATACTCCCACTGACTGATGACACCCAGCCCACGCCGCTGGATTATCCCCTGGAATGGCAGGAGGAGCCGACGAAGTACCTAGGCGTCTGGTTCCACAGAGATCCAGAGCTCGTCATCCGCACCAACTACGGGAGGACTGTCTCTGCTTTGGAGGACAAGGTCAAGAGATGGATTAGTCTACCGCTCTCCCTGGCAGACAGACTTGCCATTGTGAAGATGGTGCTCCTGCCCAAATTCTTATATCTTTTTAATAATATACCTATTAAGCCCCCGGCGGAGGTGTTCCGTAATATTAAATCTCTCATGCTTACCTTAATCTGGGCGGGCAAACAGGCTAGATTAGACCTGCAGACTCTGACGCTCCCATACGCTAAGGGTGGTTTAAAAGTGCCGGACATCTACCTATACTATCAGTGTGCACAGGCGCAATACGCGCATTACTGGTTTCACGAAATTCCTTTTCTGACACATGTGGCTGTGGAGCGTGGAGACGCTGACCCCATCCCACTCACGAGTATCTTAACACACAAACGCCCCAGATTACACGAACATGATATAAACCCTGTGAACACCACGATAGAAGCATGGAGGACACTCAGCAAGATGGCATGCTGCACACCACTCTACGCACCGACACTCCCATTGGCTCACCACCCGGCACTGTCTGTCACGCAAGAACAGGTGGGGATGGATCTTCTTAAACGCGCTGGCATAGACACCCTTGGGGATCTGTACAGAGAAGGGCAATTTGTACAGCTGAACCAGCTCACATACATCCAGAACCCAACTCTGTTGTTTAGCTTCAACTATTATAGGCTTCAGAGGGCGGTGAAGGAACACTATGTGTCGTTTCCAGCGGAACCGCAAGCACTCGCACCACTGACACTCGTGATCAACACCCCCTCAGCTGCACACTTGGTATCCCGGCTGTACCGCTGCGCGCAATCTAGCAATGGTGGTAACACTACAAGAGCCAGGGAGAAATGGCAAGCGGTACTGGGGGAAGATCTCACGGAAGAGGAATGGGAGGCCTCCTGCATGCTTACGGGGATGCTGACACCTAACAGGAATCTTAGACTGATCCATTACAAATATTTGCACCAGATGTACCACACCCCTGCACGTCTACATAGATATGGTCTGAGGGACAACTCCAATTGCACTAGGTGCGGGCAGGAACATGCGGACTTCATACACTTGGCATGGCACTGCGATGCGGTAACACGATACTGGGACCAGGTGATACGGACACTCAACACTATGTTGGGGGCCCAATTGCCATGTACTGCCAAAGTCTGTCTCCTGGGGTTGGTACCACACTTGCGAGCAAGACGGCGTAAACTTTGTGTGATTGCGTTATTGGTGGCAAAGAGAAGAATATCCCTGCATTGGAATAGTAAGCGAACACCAAAAGTGAAAAACTGGCTGGAGGATTTGGCCTATTGTAGAGACACCTTAGTCACGTATGAGGAAGAGTTGCCTATGGGGTCCCGCCCCAGAGACTTTTGGGAGCCCTTTCAACAATATCTGGTGTCAGTGGCATCTGAAGATAATGAGGGCTGAGCGCTCAACTGCTAAAGACTTATTGCCATTATGAGCTGCACTTGATGGGGCAATGAGGGGGGGAGAATGCTGTGACACAGTGCTTTGAGTTTTACAGGGGGTTATTGCTTTGTTGTTTGTAATGTCCCCCCTAGGTTAAGGGGGCTTTTGTCGAAAATACCAGAAAATGTAAGACTGATCAGGCAAATCTACCATGCGGATGCACTGTCGAAACCATCGCCTACACTGCTACCGAACTTGCGCCGCCGGACCTATGGTTGTCGGCTGATGGGCTGTGTATGGATAAGCTGATCATTTACTCTTGCGTGCTTTGTAAAGCCGGCCTTCTGAGGTTGTAGGCGAGATTGACTGTACTATTTCTGTGACAATGCGCAATAAACGTCTTACCCAAAAAAAAAAAAAAAAAAAAAAAAAAACATTACTGAGACACAGGCACAGACGGCATGCATGAGCTGACGGGGGGCCGCCTTTTCTCCGCTAGAGGTAGAACCCACTGCACTGCTATAACGAACCACACCACGTGGCAGGTAGGAACGGATCGGCTGCCCTCATCCAGGCCTGAGGGGAAGCGGAATGATGCACTGCTAGGGCCGACAACTGATGGCTAGATACCTCCGAAAGCTGCTGAGGGAGAGATCAGCTACAATACCTATGGGGCGGGCACCTTTGATTGGGAGAGGCGCTTGGTCTGAGGGGCTCCCTGGCGCTGGCACCACTCGGCTGGGCAGGCCGAGGTTCCTCGCAGAAGAAACAGGCCGCAAAGCCTAAGATACTGTAAGAGTGACGCATACACCACGGGCCTTGCCTGTTGTTTGGTCTTGGAGCAAGCTCTCCCCAACTTGCAGAAAACGCGCTAGGGCGCAACTACGCTGCTTGAGTCTGGAGGTACTGCCTTAATAGGATTTGACTTGAATCAATACTTGAGGGGTCTGGGGGGACCGCAATTTAAGGTATCAGCATTGGACAGACAGCCACTTGATAATATAAAGACCTCCCCCTCTCACCCCCCCATCCTCATAAGGCGGGGAAGACTGTGGTGTGCACCTGCAGTACCTGCAGATACACTGGGCGACCCTGTGGCAGACACACAGACCGTGTAAAAGGATCAGCTAAGCCGCCACATCACGACAAACAAGCCAGAATCCTAGCAACATGGGGAAACCAGACACTCGCCAGCCCAGAATCACCTTCGGCTCGGCGGCAAGAAAGGGGCCCAAGCTGAGTTCCACTGCATTAGTGTTGGGGGGCACTGCAGGATCAAGTGCCAATGACGCGCCCCCGGAACTAGATATGCGACAAATCCTCCAGGAAATGTGACAGGGTTTCGCAACGGTTGTTGATAAAGTGGACCGCATGTCCTCCAGAATGGACGCAATTGCCCATAAAGTTGACCAACATGAAGAGAGGTTAAAGGAGACGGAATGGCGAGTCTCTGATAATGATGATACAACTGCTACTCATGCGGCACAATTGGCAAGAATGGATAGGCTGCTGCGCGTTATCGCCGCAAAGAACGAGGATTTGGAGGCCCGTAGCAGACGCAATAACATCCGCCTTTACGGGCATTCCGGAATCCACAGACACTGGTCGTATGGAGGACTACATTGAAAATCTGCTTAGAGACTCCATTGGGACTGAAGCTTTTTCTACACAACTGATTGTTGAACGGGCACACCGCTCCCTTGGGCCTCAGCCAAAGCCTGGGACACCACCAAGGCCCATCATTGCGCGCCTATTAAACTACCGAGATCGTGATGTGGGCCTCCGCGCAGCGCGCACCAAACAACAACTGTCCTACAAGGGAGTCACATTCTCGATTTTCCCAGACTTCACTCCGATAGTACAAGAGGAGCGACGCAAGTTTATCGAAGTGAAAAAAAAGCTGCGTGCGGCACAGATTGATTATGCTCTACTCTATCCAGCAAGACTGCGTGTGACACATCAAGGTAAACAACGTTTCTTCACTAATCCGCAACAGGTGGAGGAATACCTGCGCTCAGTGAAGAGAGCACACCGAGGTGGAACTGATCGCGAGTTAGAGCAACGGGAAGAATCCCCGGCCAGAGATGATGAACATTAGCTGGGAATCCCGCAAAGTGCCTTGATGCACTGGTTATTGCTGGGGACATTGGCTGGACATGCCCTTGAACCGAGTTGAGACTGGGATAACTGCCGAGACGCACAGTCAGATTACTCTTCTACTCGTCCAGTGGTAACGTATTCCAGGACCCACTGCCCTCCCTCGTTCAAAGCCTGGAGGTGGTGCAGGTCCGGAGGCTTGAGGAGAGGGAAGTGCTGTTGTGGCCCTCTAGAATGGCCCCCTATGGGTATACCCCAGCATCACTCTATGTTATTTGGGGATTGATTGTTCTACTGTTTGGGAGTAGGGGAAGTGGGTGGGTAAAGTATGCTGGCAAGTTGGGGATGCTTCAGTGGGAGGGGGGAAGGATGGAGGGGAAAGTGTTGCATGATGATTATAAGACTTGGATGACTGCTGGAAGGATAAGGGAGGGATTTTGGAACCGTCTAGGGAGGGGTTGTTCATATGGTGCATTTGAGACATACACACATGAGTGCCGACTATTTTAGCAACAAATGCATATCACGGAAGCTGAGACACAACAGAATTTATGTGACACGATTGGCAGATAGTACATGTCATGATATGGTCAGGTGGTTTTCCTGGGTGGATCAGACACGCAGGCACCGTTATCAATATGAAACGTGTGACACATGTCAGCCACTGACTTGAACCTTGTCACCTGGAGTTCAGCATTAGGTGCTGAACTCCAATACAGCAGCTAACAATTTTGATGACTGGATCTCCTCTACACTCAACATGGTCCTCCCCGTACAGGCTAGTAGCTCTATGAAAAGACCTAGAGCTGCTCCATGGTACACCCCTGCCCTTAAGGCCATGAAACTAACCTGTCGGAAACACGAAAGGGCCTGGAGACAGGACTATTCCGAAATTAGGAAGGATGATTATAGAGCCGCCATTAGGCTCTATAAACAGGAGATAAAATCGGCACAAGCTTCCTTTTATTGCAGCAAAATCGATGAAGCTGCCAATGCTCCAAGGGAAATTTTTAAAATTGTTAAAACACTTATTTCACCCCCTATTGAACTTCCTTCTGCAGACAGTGCCCAAAACCGCTGCAATGAACTAGCTGTTTTTTTCTCTGAAAAAATTCAGACTATATACTTCTCTTTTGGGGATGCTGACAGTGATTTAGACCTTCCTATGCCTACCACCTCTGAAGCCCCCGTCCAGTGTATACTTGACGCAATCCCCCCATTAGACACTCTGGCACTGGATAGACTCATCTCTAAAGTCACCACGGGCTCCCCTAATGACCCAGCTCCCCCTCAGACCCTTGTTAAGGCAATAGACATAATTCGCCCGGTCATATTGGACGTTCTCAACACTTCCATCTCCTCAAGAACCGTACCTCCCTCCTGGAAGTACGCGATGGTGAGGGCCCTGTTGAAGAAGCCCAACCTTGACCAATCCAACCTGGCGAATTATCGTCCTATCTCCTTGCTCCCCTGGCTGAGTAAACTACTCGAGAGGCACGTGAACAACATCTTGATGAACTTTTTGGAGTCAAATGGTCTCCTACGTGCCTCTCAGACCGGGTTTCGGCCCCTACATGGGACCGAAACAGCCCTCCTGGCCGTAACTGAGGAAGCTAGAGCAGTGTTAGACCAGGGTGGCAAAGTCGCAATCATCTTGTTAGACCTCAGCGCCGCGTTCGACACGGTGAACCATGTCATGCTATTACAACGTCTGGCAGACATGGGCGTGTCGGGCCCGGCGCTGGACTGGTTGACATCCTTTCTGGCTGACCGCTTCTTTCAGGTCTTTGAGGGCGAGGCAGTGTCACCCAAACATCCTCTTAGGTGTGGGGTTCCTCAGGGCTCATCCCTGAGCCCCACCCTGTTCAATGCTTACATGGAACCTCTAGACAGGATTGTCCAGCCCTTCGGTGTGCGTATTGTCACCTACGCGGACGATACCCAACTGGTGGTCTCTTTGGACCACTCAGAGGTATCGTCCTGTGGAAAAGTAAATTTTGCCATGTTCTGTGTCCCTACGTGTTCCCCATCTTATGTTATGTGTGCATGATTAATATGCATATGTATTCCCCATGTTCGATTAAAGACGCAATTACAGTTGTGTCCATCTCTAGTATGCCAGTTCCCAGTTCTCGTGAAAGCTACGAGTATTAGGCCTATGTAAAGTTACGTTGCCACGTTTCCCAGTGTGCACGTTATTTCATTGAAAAGTCCCCGTTTCTAGGCCTCAAAAGGGCCCGGACACCAGATTCAGCTCCTGTCTCCTGAGCCCTCGCTGAGGAGCGATACAGCCCCCACCTGTGTTCCTGACCCTTCACTTACTTCCTGCCTCACAGTGCCCGGCTCGGCCTGGCTCTGCCTCTGAGTCTGCCAAGAGTATGTTATGATTCTAGTTATCAGTCCAGCCCTCCTTCTCTGCATTCCTAAACTACTGAATCGCATCAATAGTTTCCGTCATCGTCTAGCCTTTACGTCTCCATGTAAGAGAAATACTGTATTTATGGTCATTTAATATTCTTCAACATGCACTACATGTAGATAATGCATGCACCAGTCTTAGAATCTGTTAGCCTTTACCCCGATAACTTTTGGATTCTATCAACATGTTCTCTAAACATCAGATACTAGATAGTGTTAGGTACATGTCGCCCTGACTCTCCAGACTTCAGTCTCTGCTCCTAGCGCAGAAGTCATAGCCCCCAGCTTCTCCTAGTAATACGTCATTGTCAGTTTACGCACACCACTAGGTTAGAGGTCCCGGCTCCTCAGGTAGCCCCCTCCATGTTTCCGCCCCATTTATGACATATTCTGTTACGTTTACATCACATGTCTATGTATACGCCTCCTGTTACACCCACTTTCACCCTTATCTTTCGCGACTGCTATTGACCACACCCACTGCTCCGCCTATTGTATGTATTGCAATTGCAACTGTTTTAGTATATATGCTTGTGTATTGTTATTAAAGTTAGCGCGCTCATCCCAGATCCAGCCCCGGCAGCTGCCGGGCTCTGCCATCCTATTCCTGTGCAGGTTGTCCTGTTCCTGTCCTTTATGCTGTATTAAACCTGCAAACTCCTACTACCTCGAATCTTGACTCTTATTTATTGAGCTATCTGTTATTGCTATGTCCAGTCAAACCTAGATCCGGTATTATTTATTTATATACCACATAATGGCGCCCGAATAGGGACTTGCCCTTTCCCCACGCGCCGGTGAAGCCACGTATGCCCCCTGATCCTCTGCAGCCGTGACGGAACCATACCGTGCACGTGCAGATATTTCTGCTTCAAGTATCCCTCAGGCCCACGGAGGAGACGGAGGTTGCGGTCCAGCATCCAGACGAGGCGGTGGAGGAACGCGGCGAGTCCCGACCAGAGCCCAAGCCGAGAGTCCAAGGTCCGAGGTATCCGGAGGCCCACCCGTAACAGAAGTCCGAAGTTCGTCCGTCCGGCGTCGAAGCAGTCCAGTCCAGTCCGAGGCCTTCCGTTCTTGCTGCCCGGTGAGTACCGTTGCTGGGGTAGTATCTAGACAGGGTCAATCTAATTGTCTCTGGTCCGTGGGGTTTGGTGGTACACAGATCCCAAAAACGAAGTGTCCACTCCGGTGGATGCGGGTCCTGACGTGTCTCTTTATGAGACCGGTAAGTTTCGTACTGTTCCAGCAGTGCATCTAGTTTCTGTTCTAGTCAGTTCTGTTCTCGAGAAATTCATGTATTCTGTTTTCCGTATTCCAGGTAGTATTCTGTCCGAACTGTTATTTTAAATGTTCTTCATGTATTCTAATATCGTGGTATGAAAGTGGTGTAATTATCGTGTTCATTGTGTATTGTATTGTGTCTAGATTACAGTTCAGTCATGCCGTTATTTTCCAGACTACGTCAGTTAAGAACTAGAAAAGGTCTGTTAGAAGAAGCAGTTCCTGTCCCGCCTAGGGACAGTCCAGGTCATTTTATGTATCAGAAGCATGGCATAAGTGCCATAATATATCTAGATTTATGGGTAGAGTATACCAAACAGTTAGAAGAAAAGTATAGATGGCCCGTATCGGGTACATGGGATGCCGAGTGCATCATGCGAGTAGAAGAAGCATTATGGAAAAAGAAAGCCAGACAGTCACAGAAAGATGCCATCGAGTTATGGCGCAAAGAATCTCATAAAAGAACCGAAAAAGAAACGAGAAAGTCAGAATTAAGTAGAGAATCCTCAGAGAGAGCCCAAGAAAGGGAATTAATCGAGATAGGTGAACGAGTCAAAACCGAACAGTCAGATAGACAGAGGAATGCCCTTATTAAGTGTATGTATCCTCTTCTTGCCGAGGGCTTGCCAAAAGCGACCCCGGAGGCATCCAGTAATTTTCCGCCACCATTAGTTCCGACCAAGCTACGTCACAAACCGACCGCAGCTGATATTTTCATCTCGTCCTACTTGGACGACACAGTCCCAGAATATGCAAATCCTGTTCCGCCAGTCCCTGTAAATCATGCCATTCCTGCTCCTCCAGACACCAGAGTACCTGCTACGGTACCCCCGGTCCAGCCTACATTACCACTGCCCGCCGCACCAGCACGAAGAGTATCAGTCGATGATTCCAGTATAGGGGCCGCAGGAGGAGGTCCTCCTGGTACCCCGCCACCACACCAACGTTTAACGTTAGTCGAGTTACATGAATGTGCGTTACAGCGTACGCCCAAATATAAGTCCGTTGCAGATATCCGACGAGCTCTTACTGAATGCCGCTATGATCCAGTTGCAGGTGATGATAGTACAGTTATATATTCCATCCGTGTAAGACGGGTGACCGGGTATTTGGACACCCTACCAGATATGAAAGAAGATCTAGACAGAATATATCGTTTCATCCGTACAGGGGATGATCCAGAAAGTATTGGCGAAGCCATGTCTCAAAGGAAAGCTGAAATCCAGCTCATGCTATTAAAGTTTCTGATTAATTGTTTAATAAGAGAACAAGATTACCCGTCCAAAGATCCGGCCGAAATGAGAATCCTGACAAGGTGGAGTGATAATATAGCCGAGGGTAAACACAGAACTATCAGTAGTATAGAGAGTATGTACAAGAGAATTCGTAAGGAAATAATAAAGTTACACGAACAACGTAAAGCAGCACAAGTAAGCGAGAAAGAGAATGACTCTTCTACTGAAGAGGTAGAGGACGAGAATCCCGCCAGAATAGCGTATGTAGGAAAATCTAGATTTCCAGACCGCCATTTACGCCTAGAACACAAGTCAGTTTTTCATCATCCAGCACCAGAACAAGGTTCTCTAGAACAAGTATTTCAAGCTACCGATCATATTCTGAAATCACGAATCGGTTATAGTGAGTTAAGTACTATGCATGAACAAGAACTAGTCCGATCAGCAGTCCGATGGATTACTGATTCTACCACTTTTCCAGACGAAATAGTGGCACACATGTTTCTGAAATTGCCCCCAGCCGAGCAGCGACTGGTGGGTATGTATATGATCCAGCACCTCATTACATTGTATGAGGGTCAACATTCTGATCCAGGTCCGTTACACGATGTCCTGAACGAGTTACTCCAGTATAGATGGAAAGGTTTAGGTACCGATTTAATTAGTGTCATTCTAGAACAGCGCCACAAATATAGAACGTTTCTGAACCCGCATTTTGTTCATGTCTCACCTCCAGAAAGTAAACCGTTTTACATAGATAGACAGAACCCGCTACGAGAAGTACACCCAGTCAGGACAGCAGATGGTGAAATGCAACGAGTATTTGTTTACACCCCGATTACAAAGATGGAACTCTTAGAGATGAAGAAATTAATTCCCTGTCACGACAAAGATCCAGCAGGGTTCCACCGAGAATTAAAAGACATGCTCCGTATGGGAGAATACACGTATCCAGATATTATTAAAATGCTAAAGGTCCTGTTGCCCGCAGGGGTATACGAGAAACTCAAGGAAAAAGAATGGGAGGTGGGAGAGAAAAAGATCGATTGGGCAGTTCTAGAAGCCGAAGATAAGATACGAGTACCAGGTACCGGTCTTGGAGAGAAATGTAAAGAATTACCAGAACTGTTAATACAAGTTTTGCCCAGATTATTAGCCACCAAAAAGGAAGACTGGGATGCAATCTCAGCCTGTAAACAGAAACAAGATGAAGACACTAGTGATTTTTATTCTAGGTTCGAGAAATGTTTCATTATAAACAGTGGCTTGAAGACGAGTAGTGAGTCGTACCCTCATCTTTTTGTTACTAAATTAGTCGAGAATTCAAGTCCACAAGTTAAGAATCGAGTTTTGAAAGTCGAAAGTACATGGCAAGCTAGTACCCCGTCCCAGATGTTACAGATGCTCCAGTACCACCAGAATAGAATCAGAGAAGAGCAAGAACACGAGAGAAAACGTATGAAAGACACGAAAATGAAAGTACTAGTTGCACAATCTGTTCCACAAGACAGTCAGAAGAGGGGTCCGAATCAAGCCAGTCATCTTGCAGCTCCCGTTAAAGGGACATGCAATTATTGTAAACAGCCAGGTCATTTTATAAACGAGTGTGCAGTTCTGAAACACAATATAGCTACTGGTAAAACTAAAGAAAGACCACGTCCGCCTAGACAAGAACAAGTTTCACAGACTTCTCAGCCACAGAATGCACAACAGACGGTTCCAGCACCGCAGCCTATTGCTGCAACACAGCATATTACACAGCAGATGTACCAGTATGCACAGTCTGAGTATCCAGAGTACCAACAGTACTCATGAAACAGCCTAGAGAGGGAGGTAGGCTTGCCTCTCATCGAGATTCCTGTAGATCAAGAAGGTCCCTATGTTCACAGTCAAGTATTAGGGAAAGACAGAAAGTTTCTGATTGATACAGGGGCAAGTAGGACGACCATCAGTCACGCCGAAGTTCCAGGGGCTCCGCTCTCAGGCTCTAGAAATGTTTCCCTTGGATTTTCAGGAAAGCCTATTGTAAACGAGATATCTAAGCCAGTTACTCTAGAAGTAGGTCCATTGTCCCGAACTACTGATCTATTACTTACGAAGTCATGTCCAGAAAATTTGTTAGGCATTAAGACACTGAAAGAATTAGGTGCAGTCATATGTTGTTCCCCAGAGGGAATACGTCTGTTTTTACGTGACTTCAAGGGTCACTATGTATTACGAGATTTTGATCCAAGATTGTCTAATGTTCCGCAGCATCTATGGGCGCAAGGTCCAACTGATGTTGGCTTCATGCAAATCACACCCCATCGTGTGACTCTCAAACCAGGTGTAGTGTTACCACGAATCAGACAGTACAGATTGCCACCTGAGGCTGTAGCAGCCTTATCCAAAATTATTGACGAGCTCATGGCTCAAGGAGTAGTTGTAGAAACTGACTCCAATGTATGTAATTCTCCGATCATTCCAGTCATGAAACGTACTGATCCAAATGCACCCCCAGTATATCGATTAGTGATTGACCTTCGAGAACTTAATAAATGTATTATTCCCCAGTACCCAGTTGTCCCAGATATTTCTTCCCTATTGACAGCCATTGATTCCGAAGCCTCATTTTTTACAGTCATAGACCTCAAGAACGCGTTTTTCAGTGTCCCCATTCATCCAGACAGCCAGTTTCTTTTCGGATTCTGTTTAAATGGAAGGAGCTATAAATTCACACGAGCTCCTCAAGGTTTCACAGAAAGTCCTAGTATTTACAGTCAAGCACTTAAGAGACAACTAGACAATATTCACATGCCAACTGACACTGCCCTGCTCCAGTATGTTGATGATCTACTGATCACAGCCCGTTCTGAACGTGCTTGCGAGCGAGCATCACTTACAGTCTTGTATTTCCTTGCCGAGATGGGGCACAAGGTGTCCCCTTCGAAGCTTCAATTCTGTGTACAGCAAGTGATCTACTTAGGCCACTTACTGTCCAAGTGGGGTAGGCAGTTGACACCAGACCGTATCCAGTTAATAGCGAGTCTTCCTCAGCCCAAGACCCAGAAGGAGGTACGTGCTTTTATCGGCCTTACTTCTTATTGCAGACAATGGATTCCTCAGTATGCATTTCTAGCTAAACCACTAATACAGTTAACGACACAGGAGACAGCCCTATCGACTGTCCTCCCTTGGACATCTGAACATACACTTAGTTTCAATGAGTTAAAGAAAGCTTTATGCCAAGCTCCAGTTCTAGCTACACCGAACTACAGTAAGCCTTTTACACTTTTCGTCACAGAACGCGAAGGTACAGCATTATCTGTTCTCACACAAGATCAAGCAGGACAATACAAGCCCTGTGCTTATTTTTCGAGCACATTAGATCCAGTAGCCCAGGCTTTGCCTGCGTGCCTCAAGTCAGTTGCAGCCACAGCACTAGCTATCAGACAAAGTGATTCCATAGTATTAGGACATTCCTTGACAGTACAAGTTCCACACTCTGTGGAAGTTCTTTTAAACCGAACACAGACTCAGCACTTGACAATTGCACGTTTAACAGGTTATGAATTGACACTGTTCCAGCCACACATAGAAATCAGACGCTGCAACGTTCTAAATCCTGCTACACTATTACCGTCAGTTAATTCGAATCCTGCCACACACGACTGTGTGGAAGTAGTTAACACTATGACTAAGCCAAGACAAGATCTGACAGATATTCCATTACCAGATTCCGACCTGACACTTTATGTGGATGGTTCATGTATGAGAACAAGTACAGGAGAACTAGTAGCCGCGTATGCAGTGACTACTGACACTGAAGTTATAGAAACACACCGTATTGACACCCTGTCTGCTCAAGCAGCAGAGCTAGTTGCTCTGACACAAGCCTGCATACACGCCAAGAACCTGAAAGTTAATGTTTACACAGATTCACGCTACGCATTTGGAGTTGTACACGACTTCGGAGTGCTCTGGCAGGAGAGAGGTTTCATGACTTCTCATGGAACCAAGATTCAGCATGGTCTCCTTATTCAAGCTCTGTTAGATGCCATACATTTACCGACATCTATTGCTATCATGAAGTGCAAAGCACATACGAAAGTTACTGACATTATTTCTCAAGGTAACGATCTAGCAGATCGCACAGCCAAGCTTACAGCACAGACTCCAGACATTTCAGTTAACAAGACACAGACACCTACTCCAGATCCGACTACATGCATGACAGTTAAGGACCCTACTCAAGATGTCATAGATATCCAGTTACATGCTACTCCCGATGAAATCAAGAAATGGTCCGAACAAGGAGGGGTCCAGACAGATCAGGGATGGGTGACGAAGGGTAGAGCCACATGGTTTCTCCCCGACTCAATGGTTCAAGTCATTATCAATACCGCACATAGTCCTGCACACTTAGGAGAAAAAGCCATGTTAGACAGTATCCAGAACATTTGGTTTAACAAGCATTTACGAGCTGCAGCTAAGCAGAAAGTCCGTACCTGTATGATATGTTGCCAGTTTAATCCAGGTAAAAGTGTCCCGGTGGAACAAGGTGGATTCCAGCCCCCTGACTACCCTTTTGAAGTCCTCCAGATGGATTATATTCAGATGGAGCGATGTCGAGGTTTCAAGTATGTCCTTGTAGTTGTATGCGCTTTGTCCAGGTGGACAGAAGCATATCCAGTATCAGATTACACAGCCGCGACCACTGCCAAACAGTTGGTTCGTGAATTCTTCCCCCGTTACGGACTCCCAAGGGTCGTATATTCTGATAACGGCCAGCCATTCTCATCTGAACTGATGAAACACGTTTCCCTGTTGTTAGGATACCAGTGGAAGTTCCATTGTGTACGCCATCCAGAAGCAGCCGGTCTCGTAGAGAGACATAACCAGACCCTGAAAATCCGCATTGCCAAAATCTGTCAAGAAAAAGGTGTAGACTGGTTAGTTGCCCTGCCAGTCGCTTTATTTTATATGCGCATGGTCGCACATTCCAGATCAGGTCTGTCCCCTTATGAGGTCGTATTCGGCCGCCCCCCGAATGTATGGGGTACACCTAGACCCCGAAGTATTACAGATGTTTCCAGTAATATGCTGACAGATTACCTAGCTTCCTGGATGTCTGCCCTACACTCTTGTCGTTCACAGGTTGCCGCCGCATTTCCAGACAATACCGAGGTGGCACCGCATGAGATCGTTCCCGGAAATCTGGTTCTTGTGAGGAACTTTGATCGTTCAAGTCCGCTGGAGCCTCGCTGGAAGGAGCCAAAACAGGTCCTCCTGGCCACCCGTACTGCCGTCAAGCTGGAAGGCAGGAAGGGCTGGGTGCATCTGTCTCACGTGAAAAAGTTTTATGGATTAAAGACTGTTTCCAAGAACATTTCCCAGGATTTTAAGGATTGCCAAAGTACTATTCTTAAGGACTGTCCCGCAAAAGACAATGATACTAAACCCTCCCTGTTAGAGAAAACTCCGCAACAGGAGTATAAGCTAAAATTAAGGTCTAGTAAAATAAGTCAGCCAGTTTGATTGTCTAAGTCCTCCCCTAGATGAAACGGTTAGACCGGTTTCTGACATGTATAAAATAGACCCCCATAGTGAGAGAGTTAGTCAAAACTCAATCCGATGTATCGTTTTTCTAAGTTTCATATTGTTTTTCAGCCTTATGACTACCTGCACAGGTTATGCATTTTATTTGTGTTTTCCAGTTTCTCATGTAAATAAGTCTTCTAATGCTACAGTAGAGCACACGTTTAGTGATCTGCCTCCTCATGAACTATCTTATCGTCTTGCTATGCGTAATAATTCCTTTATCCGCATGTTACATTATTCACACCAGACCAGCAATGCCACTAATTGTTGGGTGTGTGGTCGACTCCCCCCTTTCCAGACACCGAAGGGAGTTCTGCCACTGTTTCCTTATCCATTTTCACATAACGGTTCATGTGGAGCATGGTCCACGTTAACGTCATCTTCAAATGATATGTCCTTTCTTAACAGTACATGTTTTCCAGACAAGCAAGGTCTTCCCCACAGAACAGGGTTAGATCTAGAAAATGAAGTTTATAATTTAGGTAATTATTCTTCGAATTTCATGGTCCTGAATGTTCAGTCTGATACTACTCCAGACTTACCTGCTATGTCAGTACTACCAGTTAAAGGCGAATTATGTGTCCGAAAGAATGGTTCCGTACATGTAGGACATAGTGATTGTACTACTATTGTCAAGTATAGTGACAGTAGGAAATCTATTTTTAAAGCTTCACGTCATTCTTATTTTGTTTGTGGTCAGACCGCATATGTTCGTCTGCCCCTCGATTGGGAGGGAACCTGTTACATTGCATTCCTACTGCCACCAGTTTTCCTAGCCCCACCTGACTACCATAGGAATTCCCACCTAGTACATACTAGACACAAGAGAGACCTCCCGATTGTCGATTATACTGAAACTGCTCTAGAACAATATATAGATATCAATAAAGGTGTCTTCCCCTATTTAGGTACTGTCGTGAATAGTAAACTGATACGTAGATTAACCAGAACCCTTGAAGCAGTAGTGATTGAGACTACTTCTGCTCTAGGTAACTTAACCGAAGAGCAATCCTTTATAAGAATTGTCGTGCTCCAGAATCGTCTCGTCCTTGACGTCATACTGGCCGATAGGGGCGGGGCTTGTAGAGTCATCGGATCTAGTTGCTGCATTTTCATTCCTAATAACGCGCCGTCTGTTTATTCAGCTATAACCAGACTCCATAAAATTGCCCATATGTTACACCAAGATCCAGGCACCTGGACATGGTCCGGTTGGTTCTGGAATATAATTTCCGCCTGGGGATGGAAAGTGTTGTCCTTTCTAGGTATTGCAGTAGCGATCATATTCAGTTGCTGCCTCTGTATACAATGTGGCACTGCGATTTGCGGCATTTGTGCTACCTCTTGTATTCCTAGTCCCAAGTCCCGTTCTAAATCCCGTTCCAAGAAAATCCGAGACGAGCAAATGATACTGTATGAAATGATAGATGGTATCATGAATATTGATGTTTCCTGATGGAAACGTAGTGACAAGGAGGGAATGTGGAAAAGTAAATTTTGCCATGTTCTGTGTCCCTACGTGTTCCCCATCTTATGTTATGTGTGCATGATTAATATGCATATGTATTCCCCATGTTCGATTAAAGACGCAATTACAGTTGTGTCCATCTCTAGTATGCCAGTTCCCAGTTCTCGTGAAAGCTACGAGTATTAGGCCTATGTAAAGTTACGTTGCCACGTTTCCCAGTGTGCACGTTATTTCATTGAAAAGTCCCCGTTTCTAGGCCTCAAAAGGGCCCGGACACCAGATTCAGCTCCTGTCTCCTGAGCCCTCGCTGAGGAGCGATACAGCCCCCACCTGTGTTCCTGACCCTTCACTTACTTCCTGCCTCACAGTGCCCGGCTCGGCCTGGCTCTGCCTCTGAGTCTGCCAAGAGTATGTTATGATTCTAGTTATCAGTCCAGCCCTCCTTCTCTGCATTCCTAAACTACTGAATCGCATCAATAGTTTCCGTCATCGTCTAGCCTTTACGTCTCCATGTAAGAGAAATACTGTATTTATGGTCATTTAATATTCTTCAACATGCACTACATGTAGAATAATGCATGCACCAGTCTTAGAATCTGTTAGCCTTTACCCCGATAACTTTTGGATTCTATCAACATGTTCTCTAAACATCAGATACTAGATAGTGTTAGGTACATGTCGCCCTGACTCTCCAGACTTCAGTCTCTGCTCCTAGCGCAGAAGTCATAGCCCCCAGCTTCTCCTAGTAATACGTCATTGTCAGTTTACGCGCACCACTAGGTTAGAGGTCCCGGCTCCTCAGGTAGCCCCCTCCATGTTTCCGCCCCATTTATGACATATTCTGTTACGTTTACATCACATGTCTATGTATACGCCTCCTGTTACACCCACTTTCACCCTTATCTTTCGCGACTGCTATTGACCACACCCACTGCTCCGCCTATTGTATGTATTGCAATTGCAACTGTTTTAGTATATATGCTTGTGTATTGTTATTAAAGTTAGCGCGCTCATCCCAGATCCAGCCCCGGCAGCTGCCGGGCTCTGCCATCCTATTCCTGTGCAGGTTGTCCTGTTCCTGTCCTTTATGCTGTATTAAACCTGCAAACTCCTACTACCTCGAATCTTGACTCTTATTTATTGAGCTATCTGTTATTGCTATGTCCAGTCAAACCTAGATCCGGTATTATTTATTTATATACCACAGTCCAACACCCTAGGTCCCTGTCTAGAGGCTGTTGCCAGATGGATGCAATCCTCCCGTTTAAAACTCAACGGGGAGAAGACAGATGTCATCTTATTGGGCAACCCCTCGCCCTCTGTCTTTTCATCCATCTGGCCTCCATGTTTGGGCCCGCCTCCCGCTCCCAAACCTCAAATAAAAAGCTTGGGGGTTTGGCTTGACACCGCATTGAACTTCTCAGCCCAAGCCACAAAGACCGCAGCCACCTGTTTCGGCCTGATGAGGATGCTACGGAAGGTGCTCCCTCTGCTTCCATTCCAGGCAAGGAGGATTCTAGTCCAGGCCCTTATACTATCTCGCCTGGACTATGGCAATGTCCTCTATATGGGAGCCCCTTCCTATGTCATTCAGAAACTCCAAGTCACCCAAAACAGTGCGGCCCGTTTGCTTTACAATCTCCCTCGCTGGGAGTCAGCAAGGACCGCCATTGGGGAACTCCATTGGCTCCCCATAGTGGCCAGAGTACAATTTAAAGCTATGTGTACTCTACATAAAGCCTTCCACCACCTTGGTCCTGCAATTCTGCAACCCCTGATCACCCCCTATGTCCCCTCACGTTCCCTTCGTTCCAGTACCCTCCAGCTGGCCTCCTCTATCAGAGTGAGGAAAGCCCGTTGGGGAGGTCGCTCCTTTTCATACACCGCTGCCAAGTTCTGGAACACCCTCCCCCTTTCCCTTCGAGGAACCACCGATCATCTTTCCTTCAGACAAGCCTTGAAAACTCACTTGTTTGCCAATTCCCGCTAATCTGCCCGAGCCTGTGCTAAGTTAGCTTTAGTCATAAGCGCTACGAGGCCTCCGGGTAGATGGCGCTATACAAGTGCAATTTCAATTCAATTCAATTCACATGGAATGTACGGGGGCTAGGAGACCCGCGGAAGTGGCGACAAGTATTGTCATACCTGGACCGTCATGCTATACACATCGCCTTTTTACAGGAAACACATTTCAAACCCAACACTAGTCACACCTTTGCTTGTAGATGGGCGGCTTATACAGCCTTCTCCTCTTATTCAACTTATGCTAGAGGAACAGCAATTCTTATCAAAAAAGGCGCGCCATTTACTTTGGTTGGTGGCAAACAAGACACTCAAGGACGTTACTGTATCCTATGGCGGAGGCTGGGACACATGGCGGTTACTATGGTGTACAGCTATGGACCCAATACTGATGACCCTCAATACTTTATTGAGCTATGAGCCACTATAATGAGCACAGGCCCAATCGCATAATATGGGGCGGAGATTTTAACTTTGCACACAAACCTACCTTCGACAGGTCACATCCGGCCCCCCACCATTACACTAAAGCAAGGACTGCACTACACACCTTGACGCCACTACACGAGGAGGCAATCATTTCACAGCGCAGGCTAGTTCCTGGGCGAGGCTTGATTACATATTCATATCCCCGCAGCTCTGTCCTGCGCTTGTAAAGGCGCAACACTTAGCCAGGACTTACTCCGATCACTCGCCTGTAAAAATCACGCTGAGGGCTGAGGACCTAGGTCCACCGAGGTTTGCCTGGCGACTACAGCCTACAATGCTTCTAGACGCTGTATTTCAGGAGGAGTTACGAGAAGAAACTTTAGACTTCTTCGAACGCAACAAGGACTCTGTGAGGGATGTGGAAACTGTCTGGGACGCCTTTAAGGTGACCCTAAGAGGGATTTGTATGGCAAAGGGGTCTGGGGTACTTAAAAGTATATTGTCCAAATTGACTAAGTTGGAAACTGAGCTTAAAGCACTTGATGGATCCCTGGTGGAATGCCCAGATGGAATAACGCTATCGCAAATCAGAGATAAACTTACAGAATACACTGATGAGGCCAATAGAGAGTCCAAATTCAGAGGCCGGCATTGGACGGCTCGCAGATACGGCGAGGGTGGAAGACCAGGGAAGGCGCTCGCTGCGACAATCAGGCTGACGCGGCAACCAAATGTCATACTGGAGATTGAGGGACCGGATGGGCTAATATACAGGGACACGGCACAGATTCTTAATGCTTTTGTCGCACATTACACCACATTATATACCACCACGAGAACGGGAAAGCTTCACTTACATGACTATTTGCAGGATATATCCTTAGGCTGGCTGAGCGATACACAGAGGAATTTTTTAAGTGCTCCGTTTGAAATAGATGAAGTACGGGACGCTATAATGCATATGCAGTCAGGAAAGGCTACTGGATTAGATGGGATTCCAGTGGAGTTCTATAAAACATATATTGACTTCATGGCCCCGGTTCTGCGAGAAGTTTATGAAGACGCACTGGAGGTCGGACATCTTCCGCCGTCCATGCGCATTGCGCTTATCACGTCATTGCTAAAACCAGGAAAGCCGGCGAATAGTTGTGATTCGTATAGGCCCTTATCGCTGCTAAATTGCGACGTGAAGATACTGGCTAAACTTATTACTACGTGCATCAACCTCCTCCTTCCTAATCTGATTTTACCCGACCAATCGGGCTTCGTCCCTGGCAGGGCGACATCGCACAACCTACGCACTTTTTTTACAATCATGAATAATGTCCATGAAGACTTGCCTATGGCTGCCATTTTTTTGGATGCCACTAAAGCCTTCGATTCCCTGGAATGGGACTATGTGCTCCAAGTATTGGAGCGAATGGGCTTCCAGACTATATTCATATCCTGGATCAGGCTACTATATGAGGCGCCAGTGACCAAAGTGACTATTAATGGAAGACTGTCTCAAGAATTCCCCATCACACGGGGCACGAGACAAGGCTGCCCCCTATCGCCCCTACTGTTTGCGATTGCTACTGAGCCCTTGGCGGCGAGACTGCGGCAACATCATAACAACAAGGCGTTGCAATGTAATCAGTGGCAGATTTTGATATCAATGTACGCAGACGATATCACCCTGTACATTCGAGACCCCAGCCACAACCTAAACCCCATTCTCAGGGAGTTTATCCGATTTGGTGAACTCTCTGGCATCCAGATAAATTGGAGCAAATCGTGCTTGTTTCCCCTTACAGCGTCCACGGTGAAATTTCACTTAGACTACCCCATTGCTTGGTGTGAGGAGGATTTCAGATACTTAATCCGTGTGGCAAGGGACAGAGATGAATTATTACGGATCAACTATGGCACAACCATGTCCCGTATCACTGATAACATTACACGGTGGATCACCCTTCCACTGTACATGGCAGGCAGAGCGTCTCTCATAAAAATGGTTGTTCTCCCACAATTGCTTTACCTATTCTTAAATGTACCATTCTATCCTGGAAGATATTTCTTCCTACAGCTCCGATCGGAGATCATTCAGTTGGTGTGGGGTGGCAAAACGGCCCGTCTGCGTTGGGAAGTCCTCGTTAGGCCTTATAACCGGGGCGGCTTCGGTATTCCCGATTTTGAATTATATTATTATTCTGCTCAGGCACACTATGTTTACTTTTGGATATACCAGCCTCGGTATATGCCCCAGTTAGCGGCGGAACATTGGCTGGCTCATCCAGTCCCAATAGAAGGGGCATTATATACCCCCTCCCAAGGCAGAGATCGGACACCGTCTACGGTGATGAGCAGTGTGAATGCGTGGGCTCGACTGGGAAATATGCTGAATGCACCTATGTTGTATTCACCGTTACTGCCGCTCACCTATCATCCAGACATGCCCTTGCTACAAGAGGCAGTTTTCCATAAACTGGCTAAACGCTTAAATGTTGCAAAATGGGGAGACCTGTATCATGCAGGAATGTTTTGTACACTGGACCATCTGGGTTCTGACATGACCCCGTCTCCTCTTGAGGCTTTCCTTTACATTAGACTGCGCCAGAGACTCAAGGCAATTACACATGACTTCCCTAATGAGCCTCAAGCCTTTGAGCCACTACAGCGTATACTGCAGGACGAAACACCCAAGAAACTGGTATCTACGATTTACAAAACTGTACACACATTAAGAGAAACACCACCTCTCGCGGCCAAGACACACTGGGATCGGGAGTTAGACGCAGTACTCTCGGATAAACAATGGGAATTTTGCTTACAACAAACTAAACGCGTTTCCTCGAGCAGCAGATTCAGAATAATACACTACAAATTCATACACAGACTTTATTACACTCCGGTCCACATGCACAGGTTTCGCCTACGGGACACCGACACCTGTAACAGATGTCATGCCCCAGGGGCTGACTTCCTGCACTTGGCATGGGGGTGTGAGAGCGTGCAGGCTTACTGGCGTCAGGTATTTATAGCGGTGTCTAAGATGATACATAAGGACATAGTGCCCTCTCCAGTACTTGCTCTGCTGGGATATGTAGAGCCGATACCAGCGACATACTGTAAATGTATTGCACTAGCATTCCTGGTGGCTAAGAGGAGAGTAGCCTGCAGGTGGGGTAGAGGCAGAGCCCCTAAATTTAAAAACTGGCTACACGATCTTACATACTGTCAGGAACAGATTGCTACACATTCTGAACTACTTCTGGTTTCCTTAAGGCTGACTGATATTTGGGCCCCATTGCGGTGCTATCTGCTGGAAAGTGACGACCCTGACAATACAGAAATACCACATTCATCACAGACATAATGTCTTAATGAGATAGACCTCTGAACACTCACCCTAATGACTTGACACAAGAGAGTTAGGAGTGGATTGCGGGACTAGATAGCGGCTGAATGATGATCCACTACAGGCTATATTATCTAACATACAAGGCGCGGATCATTTAGATTGCTTGTTCATTTTACGGGCTCCTCTCGTACATGCGAAGGTGAATAGCATTGCACTAGACCAAACTGTGAAGCTTGTCTTACTGGGTAACTACTGTTGACACATAGACTTTGCATTAATGCACGGACAAGGATGCACAGATGAGGGCATGTTCCAGCTGCTCCAAAGATTGTATTGACATGTATGTTATACTCTGCTGTTGGATCCGGTTACATGTGCACATTGATGACTAGGTACTGTAATGTATGACTATGAAAGCACCTTTCTTGTTGTTTCACTGACAAAATTGAAAAATAAAGTTTTAAAAAAACAAATAAGAAAGCATAAAATTTTTCTATTTTCTATTTTCTAAACACTATTGCTGGTGCTATTCCCTCTCTAGGGCTCATTACATTTTGAGACAGTTGTTATAATGTTATATTTGTATATTTTGTTAGCTCACTTTGGGACTTTGGTGTTGTGTTGAAATTTGTTACTGTGATGTGTTGTTTTTATGCGTCCTTATTGTGTAGTCTTGTAGTTGTAATGTGTTGATATTGTCACGTGGTATTGATTTATTGTTGTTTTGCGTGTTTCATGGTGTATTGTTGTGTTGTATTGCTTTGATTCATTGTTTCGTGTTTTCTGTAATATTCTATTTTTATTGTTATTGTATTGTATTGGTGTCATTATTGGTTTGTGTTCTTTTGTATTGTATTGGTATTTTGTATTTATTCTAGTGTTCTATTGTGTTTGTTGTGTTATTATTGTATTGTGCTAAGTTGTGTTGTGTTCTTCCATTTTGCATTTTCTTGTGTTCAATGTTGCTTTGTTGTTTAGTGGATTTGTGGTGTGTTATTGGATCAGACTGAGTTGTGGTTTAGCCTGATAGTATTGTGGTTTGCTCTTCTTTTGTGGTAGTGTGTTGTGTGGTGTAATGATTGTGCTGCATTTTGTTATGTTGGTGGTGTCCTTTGTTGTTTTGTGAGTTCATGTGTTGTTTTAGTGACGCATGTAAGTAGGCGCTTACACTGCTAGCTGCTACTTTTTAAAAATACACTTCACCACTGCGGCGCTTGATTTTTAAATCTCTAATTGCACCTACTATCGCTTTCATTGTCACCGACTGCTCCCCGGTCCACCACGGGTACACACGATTGCTGTGGAGGGAGCAGAGGTCTTAGTTTATTTCCGGGTTGAGGCGGGGAAAGTGGAGCGCTGACGTCAGCAGTCAGCTGACAGCAGGGCTAGAAAGCCCACGCCCGCACTCAGCGCAGCGGACGCATGTAAGTAGGTGCTTACACTGCTAGCTGCTACTTTTTTAAAATACACTTCACCACTGCGGAGCTTGATTGTTAAATCTCTAATTGCACCTACTATCGCTTTCATTGTCACCGACTGCTCCCCGGTCCACCACGGGTACGCACGATTGCTGTGGAGGGAGCAGCGGTCTTAGTTTATTTCCGGGTGGGGGCGGGGGAAGTGGAGCGCTGACGTCAGCAGTCAGCTGACAGCAAGGCTAGAAAGCCCACGCCCGCACTCAGTGCAGCGGACGCATGTAAGTGGGCGCTTACACTGCTAGCTGCTACTTTTTAAAAATACACGACACCACTGCGGAGCTTGATTGTTAAATCTCTAATTGCACCTACTATCGCTTTCATTGTCACCGACTGCTCCCCGGTCCACCATGGGTACGCCCGATTGCTGTGGAGGGAGCAGCGGTCTTAGTTTATTTCCGGGTGGAGGCGGGGGAAGTGGAGCCCTGACGTCAGCAGTCAGCTGACAGCAAGGCTAGAAAGCCCATGCCCCATGCTCCACGCAGCGGACGCATGTAATTAGGCGCTTACAATGCTAGCTGCTACTTTTTAAAAATACACTTCACCACTGCGGCGCTTGACTTTTAAATCTCTAATTGCACCTACTATCGCTTTCATGGTCACCCATTGCTCCCCGGTCCACCACAGGTACGCCCAATTGCTGTGGAGGGAGCAGCAGTCTTAGTTTATTTCTGGGTGGAGGCGGGGGAAGTGGAGCTCTGACATCAGCAGTCAGCTGACAGCAAGGCTAGAAAGCCCATGCCCCATTCTCCGCGCAGCGGGCGCGCACCAAAGGCAAGCCTGTCTGCGCCCGTCCGCGCCTGGACCGGGCCCAGGGCCAAAAACCCTGGTCCTAAGCCCTTAAACATCACCACCACAAATAAGAACCAGGCAATCGTAGAGACCCAGGCTGCTCACATCGCCCATAATAGCAATTTGCCATTACTTAGGTACAATTCGGAGCAGCTCTGGGCTCTAAAAATCCCTTTCTCATCGAAATGCTGTAAATTACATCTGGAGGACAAATTACGTCCTGCCCCAATTGTAGTTTCAGAGTTGCTCCGGGCGGTAAGCAAACTGTGAACAGGGAAAATGATAAGAGCGACCAAAGTCTATCCCAAGATAAAACATTCTCTTTCCTTAGCCTCAATTGCAGGTCCTTACCCAAACATAAATTTGACATTTTCAACCTATTAACGGATGAAAAACCTGACGCCCTTTTCCTCACAGAAACGTGGCTCCAGGAGAGCTCAGGTCCGGACGTTGCGGTGGCGGCGCCCGACCATTACGCAATAGAAAGAATTGATCGCACTAAAAAGATAGGAGGCGGGATTGCTATCCTTTTAAAAAAAGTGTATTCTTGTGACTTCACTCACCTGCCCATGCCTAACTGTGAAGCAGCAATATTTAAGCCTGCCCTCACCCCCAATTTTACGTTTTCTGGCATACTTGCGTATCGCCCACCTGGTTCTGCTACAGCATGGGCAATGGCCCTCCCGGATATTCTAAGTCCTTTTGTGATGAAGGCTGCTAATTTCTCCCTCGTAGGTGATGTCAACTTACATTTGGATAATCAAACCTGTGCAACAGCTTCTGAACTTATCTCAGACTTAGCCTCCTTAAACTTAGGCCTGCTAAATTCAGGATCTACACATATGGCAGGTCATCTACTTGACCCTATCTTTTCTAACTTCAAGGTAATCAGTGTTCTTCCCGCATTGCCCATCTGCTGGTCAGACCACTACCTGATTAAGTTCTCATTTCAAGTGTCAATGTATGAATCTAAGGTTCCTTCCAACAAACCCACACTAATAAGGAACTGGAAAAAATTAGATATAGAAACACTAAACACCTTCCTAAACTCTCATCTTCCTTGTTCAAAACAATCTATACATTCCCTATCCGCAGCAGTGCAGAATTGGCTTCTGACGACAATTGACACTTGCCTACCTCTGACTAAACTAAAACGTAAGGGCCTTCGACCCCCCGCCCCATGGTTTACGGAATTACTGAAAAAAGAAAAATCGGAATGTAAAACTTTTTTAAATTTTTTTTTTTTTTTTTTTAAGTTTTTATTTTTTCTTTATCACAGCGGCACATGTTGAATTACACAGTTTACTTATACACAATTTACAATACAATGCCTATTTTTACACTCTCCATAACACCTTATACCTACTTTAGTTTTAATACATCTGGACCATAAATCATAAATCAACCGGGCTCTTACCCTTAATTCAAAAGAAAAATAATACAGAGCAGAACATTGTTAGGGAGCCGTTAAATTACAAGCCCCCCACCCTTTTCTCCACCCATCCCCTATTCAGCTTCTTTGCTTCTCTTTCCATTTACTTAATGGCTCCCAGATTCTCCTCCCCAGGCATCTTCCTCTCCTTCCTTTCCGAGCATATATATTTTCTTCTATCTTATGGGCATACAACGTGGTCGCCAACCAGTCTTGAAATTTAGGGGGGTTTTTATCTAACCATGCCCGGGCTATTGTCAGTCTATACACTGCCATTATTACAAACAAAAATTCTGCAAATTGTATTTGGTCCTGTTCAGCTACTCCCAACATAATCCAAGAAGGTGTAAGACGAATTACAATCCCCAAAGATCTTTCTAAAAATCCCTCTATCTCCATAATCAATGAGTGTAGCTGTGGGCATGTTGCAAAGATGTGAATGCTATCAGCTTCCAACTCATTACATCGGGGGCAATTTATGCCTGTGTTCCCGCCCCACTTTGCTATTTTCTCGGGCGTATAATAGAGAAAGTACAGTGTTTTGTAATGCTGGGACTGCAGCGGGGCAGCACTTAAGATTGTGCAGCCTAAGTTTAAGGATTCAAGAAATAGATTACGCTCAAACCCCAATTTGTCTGCCCACTTCGTACTATATTTCTCTAGATCGTCCTGCTTTCCTTTCACCAAGGCTGCGTAAAGAGACCTGATTGTGCAGTCCCTCGACTTCGTGATTTTCTCCATTATTTCTATCTTGTTAAATCCTACTGGGCCTCCTGATTTATTCTTTAAGTAACTTCTGATCTGTAAATACTTGAAGAAACCCCTATTCCCTATACCATATGCCTCTCTCAGATCTGCGAATTGCATGAACCCTTCCTGGTCAAATAAGTCCCCTATTTGCGTAATCCCGCTCGCTGCCCAATCTAGCATGGTTTGATCAGCAAAAATTTCCCCCGGGAGCGATCTATTATTAAGCAGCAAGACATATCTGTTATATCTACCCAGTTTGACTTTCTTTAGGAAAGCGTTCCGTATCGTAACTGCCGCCCTAACAGTTTTAAACCTAGTTCTTTTAAAGTAGCTATAATCTAAGCATTTTAAAAAGCAATTACAGGCATTTGGCCCTAGTACAACAGTATAAACCTTTGTGGACATATCTTGTATTCTTACATCATCAACTTTCCCCCCAATTAGCCCTTGTATATATTGCAAGACAGTCACCATATAATATAAGCGAAAATCAGGTGCTCCCCATCCCCCTTTTTCCCTAGGTAATGTCATAAACCTATAGGCCCTCCGGGTCTTGCCGTGTGCCCAAATAAACCTGTTGCAGATGGCTTCTATATTATTGAACCAGCTGGATTCAAATAGCAGGGGTATGGCCCTAAAAAAATATAAAAACTTAGGAAAAATCATCATCTTAATAATATTCGTGCATCCCACCAATGATAAATGTAAGTTATTCATTTTTTCCAAATCCCTTTTTACAGAGGTCAACAAGGGGTCGAGATTGCTTTTAACGATACTATCTATCTCTGCTGTAATTCGCACCCCTAGGTAAGTTGCAGCCTCTACCACTCTAACGTCATTACATATTACCCACTGGTTTTTAACAATCTGGGTTTTGGTGCTATTCAGGCTATACCCTGAGAACTGTCCAAATCGCCCCGCTTCGGCTTCAATTGTTCTAATAGCTACTGTAGGTTGTGCAGACAGAATAGCCACATCGTCGGCATATGCTAACGTTTTAAATCTGCATCCATTAAGAACTAGCGGCGGAATTTCATCATTAGCTTCTAGTTTCCGTATGTAAGGATCGAGATATAGAGCGAAGAGCAGTGGAGAAGAAGGGCACCCCTGCCTTGTCCCTCTGTGAATTTTAATTACGGTTGAATGCCCACTATTAACCCTTATTTTAGCAGTTGGATTAATATACAAAGACTGTAGGGCCTTTACAAATCCTGCCCCTATACCAATCCACCTCAGAACTTCCCATAAGTATCTCCAGGAAACCCTGTCAAATGCTTTCTCAGCATCTAAAAACAAAGCAGCCGTCGGATCTTTTAGCGTGTTTGCTGCATCAAATACCGTGATTACTTGCCTAGTGTGTTGAGTCGTTCCCTTTCCTGGGATGAAGCCGTGCTGTGAGGGAGCTACTAGTGTTTCTATTACCCTTGATAGCCTTTTTGCCAAAATTTTGGAAAACACCTTGACATCTGCGTTCATTAGCGTAATGGGGCGGTACGAGCCCCGGACATCTGTGGGTTTGCCCTTCTTAGGAATCACAATAATATCTGCACCTCCCCATGATTCTGGCACAGCCTCACCCTTTTGTGCTAGTAACATCACGTTAAACATTTCTTCTAGTAACACTGGCTGAAAAGTTCTATAAAATTCTACTGGCAACTGGTCCGGGCCAGCTGCTTTCCCAGATGGTAGATCCCCCAAGGCCTCCGCCAGTTCATTCAGCTGCAGTGTATTTTCCAGGCTGTTTTTGTCTAAGTCACCTATCACCGGAGGCTCTATCTCACTTAAATAAGTTCTTATATCATCCTCATTCTCCTGGCCATCCTGCGTATAGAGTTCCGTGTAGAACTCTTTAAAGACCTCTCTAACTTGCCCAGCTTCCTTAACTATATCCCCTTGAGAGTTCTTGATTTCCTTGATATTAGCCAGTCCCTCCCTTTGCCTAGCTCGCACCGCCAGTATGTGGCCTACTCGTTCACTGAGTTCGTAAGCCTTTTCTTTATTTGCCATATATTTCTCCACTGTCTTTTTCGCCATCCCATCCAGGGCTTCAGATTTAAGGGCAACTATTTTCAATAAGATCTGGTCAATGGGGGCATGAGAAGATATGGCTGAGATAAGTGCTTCTTCTGCTTCCCTAACTAGATTAATATCCTCTTCAGCTTTTTCTTTTGATACTCTCTGTGTCTTAATGACATAGCTCAGGGTTTCCCCTCTTACGCTAGCTTTAAAAGCATCCCAGACTATCCCTGGTGTTGATGTGCCCTTATTTGTCTCCCAATATTCCTTAATCCAGTTGCTCATTCTATCCTTGTAGCCCTGATCTTGTAGTAGTGTCCTATCAAATGTCCACTGGCTCAGCTCTTTATTCCTCTTTTGTCCAATTGTTGCAATTAATACTAATGGGTTGTGGTCTGATATAATCCTCGGTTCCCTATCAATCCTTGCTCTATCCATCAGGCTTCTTGAAATTAAAAAGTAGTCCAGCCTAACCAGTATTTGATGGGGGGCTGAGAAGTAAGTGCTCCCATCTAGATTAGGATGACATTTTAACCATGGATCTTCTAACGAATTATTCCTTACCATATCTGATAAGGCTCTGTGGGTCCTTTTTTTCCTACCTAAGTAATTCCTACCAGGATCTAAGAAGCTACTGTCTACGTCATGTATATTCAGATCCCCACATAGAATAATGGGTTCTGGCCATTGTGCTAACTCTATGTCTAGGTGTTGAAAAATCTCCGGGTCGTCTCCTGTGGATCCGTACACCGAGACCACCGTGATGGTTTCCCCTCTAAACTCTAATTCAGCTATAGCCCATCTACCCCATTGATCTTCCTTCTTTCTTTTTACCTGGGAATCGTGTCTCTTACCAAGAATGGCCACCCCCCTCGTTTTAGTATTTTGATTAGTTTTCGCTAATACATTAAAACCAAGCTGTTCTAATAAATAACCCTTGGTACCCTCAATGTGGGTCTCTTGAAGACACACTACATCAGGATTCAGTGATCTCAAATAGGCGGTAGTTTTAAGCCTTTTATTTAAATCGTTCAGACCGCAGATATTCATCGAAACTATCCTACAGGTCATCACAAATCGGGTTTTTCCCTCTCCCATTTCCTATACTTGATTGCTTCATTGTTTCCTTACCTTGACTTTGACTTTTTGAAACAAAACTGATGTATACTTTATCCTTCAAGTTTTTCTTCTCTCTACTACGTGCATTGTGCTTAAACTTGTGCTTGTGCATGTGCCCCTCACCTAAGTGCCTACCTCCCCCCCCCCCAACCTCCCCCCCCTCCCTCCCACTATCTCCCTCCCCTCTGGAACCCACCCCCCCTTATCACAGGCAAATAGGTCTGGCAGACCTATGTGTGACCCCTGTAGTCTGCAGAGTCGCTACTCTCTCCCACCCCGTTTCCACGGCTATCAATTCTGTACACATTTAGTTGCTATTAGCTTTACGGAGTTTTTGGTGGACTGGCTGTGGGGGATTTTGACGGTGTTCTAGGTCTGTTCTCTCTTCTCCTTCTGTCTAGATCTGAAATCTCTTCGAGATACTCCCCCGCTTTTATCTCTGATGTAAACATCCTTGTATACCCCTTCTTTATCACTTTCAGCCTTGCCGGGAATAACAGATAGGCTTCCGCCCCTTGCTTCTGGAAGGGAGTTATCATCTGCCTTAACCTCCACCTTCTTTCCACGGTGACATGGCAGAAGTCCGGCCTGGCAAAGAAGGTATTTCCATCGGCAGTCCTTCTGGTATCAGGTCTAGCCTTGTCGATTATCTCTTGCCTTGCTAAGAAGTTCCCTAAGAAGACCAACATTGCCCGTGGCAGTGCCTTCTCTGGCCCCCCACGGCTTTTCTTTATGAACATAGGGTACCTATGGGCCCTCTGTACTTCGAGTTCCCACTGCCATTTTGAATCTGGAAATGCTTCAGACAGTATTTTAATCACATACCCTCTAGGGTCCTGGCCCTCCCGCCCTTCCTCCAGTCCCAAAAGTCTTACATTGTTTCGCCTTTGGCGGTTTTCAAAGTCTTCCACCTTCCATTGCAAGTCCTCCACCACTTTTTCCTGTTCTGCCTTAAAAGTTTTCCAATCTGCCACCTCATCTTCCACTCTGCCAGTCCTCTCTTCCACTTGAGTTACTCTTACTTCGACCTCTTCCTGTTTCCTGCTTACTCGCCTGATAGATGCCTGCAGCTTCTTTGTGTCCCTTTTCGCTCTCCTACTTTCAGCTCTGGCCTCTGAATGCATCTGCTTCAATGTTCCGAAAAGCATTTCCAGTGTCACATTTTGGGAGTTCCCTGGCTCCCCATTTCCATCCTCATTTTGGTCTCTTTCCTCATATGTCTCTGATGTAGCAGAGTAGTCCCATGACAATTTCTTGTGCATACTGCTTCTAGACCCTCTGCCATCTTTTCTACCTCCAGCTCTCTTTATCTTTTTTTTTCTAGAAGTTTGATCCCTGGAGTCTTTACTTGTATCAGAGTCTAGTGACTGTTCCGTACTGCTTCCCACTTCCTCATTTTCTGGTCCGCTAATGTCTGTAATGTCAGAGCCCTCGTTGACTGAAAAAAACTCAGGCGAGCCTCCCCTGGCTCCTCTCTCTCTCTCATCTCTTCCTCCTCTGCCATTCTCCTGGCCAAAAACGGGGTCTTGTTGGTCCCTTAGGCTCTGTGTACTTCCCCAGCTTGGATCAATATTCAATAGAATTTTAGTGTTCAATTCTAGTTCAACATTCTTCAGTGCGTCTAGCATTTGGCTATTGTTGCGCTTTTCCAGCTGCTCTAGCGCGTTACCTTTCACACCAGCGTCCTCCTCGCTCCCCTTGCCTCTCTCCGTGCTCTGCTCCGCTTGTTTCGCGCTGGTTCCCGCAGCCTGCCGCGGTTGCCCAGCAACCGGGCCCTTGGCGCTTGCGTCCTCGCGGTTTGCTGATTCTCCGTCATCCGCGTTGAGCCCGGCTGTCAGACTCGTAGCTCCCGACTCAGCCTGCTTCGGTAGTGGAACTTCTGTCACTGTGCGCTGTTGCTGGGGATCGGGTGCCTGCCCTTGGGTCAGCGGGAGTGCCTTCGTTGCGAAAGATTCCGGTAAGGTAGATTGCCGCAGTTGCTCCTTTGTTAACAGTACTTGAGCTCGCTGGCTTTTTGCTTCCGTGTCCAGGACTCCCTCCCTGGAATGTAAAACTTTTGAGCGCAAATGGAGAAAAAACAATTCTTTGGAAGCAAAACAAATTTATAAAAGTAAATTAGCTAAATACCATTCCCTTTGCAATAAAGCGCGAGCTGACCACGTGTGCTCTACCATCTCAGAAGCTCTAAACCAATCCAAAACCCTATTTAAAAATCTCCTTGCTTCCTGTGTTTTCCAAGATTTTGGAAAAACATGTACTCCGAACTCTCACTGAATTTGTTGTTGCACAAGATCTGTTGCCCCCCGGCCAATCAGGTTTCAGAGCTGGATTTTCGACAGAAACCACTCTGTTAGGAGTTACAGAAAACATTCGATGCCAGCTGGATAGGGGTGAGACGGTGGCCCTTATACTGCTGGACTTAAGTGCCGCTTTTGATACGGTGTCACATACTGTATTAATTAAAACACTTCGCTCCTCAGGCATTCACGATTCGGCACTTAATTGGCTCATCTCCTTTTTAACGGATCGTACTTTCCAAGTATTCTCCCACTCAGCCTGCTCAGACACATATGTTTTTAAACATGGTGTACCACAGGGCTCTATACTCAGTCCTCTGCTATTCAACTTGTATATGAGCCCTCTGGCTAAGGTGGTGGAGGACGCAGGCCTATTGATGTATTCAATGCAGATGATTCTCAGTTGATCTTTTCCCTCTCCTCTGAGAACAATGCCACACCCTCCACACTTACGGAAGGTCTCATTAAAATAGCAGGATGGATGCAAGACCACTTTCTCAAATTAAACGGAGTAAACCAAAGTCATTATTCTCGGTAAAAATAAGCACTTGTGGGGCCCTCACCAGTGGCCTCAGGAAATGGGCATGTTTCCCGCCCCAGTCTCACAAGCACGCAACCTTGGCATCATCATTGATGACTCCCTTACTATGCACCAGCAAGTTGTAAAAACCTCGGCTACGTGTTTTGCCATCCTTAAATGGCTAAAAAAGATCTGCTGGATGTTGCCTGAACCCACAAAGAAAACAGTAGTCAATGCCTTAATTACGTCCAGGATCGACTATGGCAACGTGCTCTATGTGGGCTCAAATAAAGCAACCATTTGCAAACTACAGGTAATCCAAAATTCAGCTGCTAGGCTGCTATGCAAAATCCCTAGATCCAGTCCAACAACCCGATACCTTCGGGACCTCCATTGGCTCAGGGTCGACAGCCGAATCAAATTTAAAACACTCTGTTTCATGCACAAGATCAATGCAGGCAAGGCCCCGAAATATCTTCACTCGCTTGTCCACCCCTACCACCCTGCCCGCACTCTCCGTTCCTCTACATCAAACAAAATTTGTCATCCCCCAAATCAAGCTCACACGTATGGGCGGCAGGTCCTTTTCCTACCTAGGGCCTTCGCTATGGAACTCCCTGCCTTTTACAGTACGTAACGAGGTGAATTATATGAGCTTTCGTAAAACCTTAAAAACTTGGCTATTCAACATCCAGCAACTCTGTCCCCCTAACCCTACTTACATTACTCCAGATTTCGCGCCGGGAAACCCTTTGTGGGTAGCTGCTGCGCGTTATAAATGCAATAATAATAATAATAATAATTTAGTGTTGCATTAATGTGTTATGTTTTTCTTGTGGTTTGTTGTTTTTGTGTTGCAGTTGTGTTGTCATTGTTATGTTGATGTCCTGCTTTCTTTTGTGGTTATTTTGATGTGTTATGTCATGTTTTTGTTCTGTTTTGATTTCTTATGCTACTATGTTATTATTGTTTTCTGTGTGTTATGTAGCTCATTTAAACACAGTGAGAGTTTTAAACAGTGCAACCTCAACATTTCAAAGTGCAAGTGCCAGATTGTAAAATTGAGGGAGCCATTAATCAAATGGGACAATTTTAAATGGGCGATGATGGACTGGTGGTGGTGGGATTGTTATTTTTATCAGGGTCAACTCCTTTGAGTCTGACAAATGACTAAATATGCCATTGAAGAGTTTTCGCCATTGCTGATGTCAATGTATAATCCTTATGGGCATGGACAATATTGATACACCTGTTGATTCACACAAAAAAATGCGGTCATGACTCGTGACCCAGTTTATGATGCCAACACATACAGAAGAGACATAGACAAAATAAACTGAAATGACATGGAAGTGAACTAGACAAGAGTCTCAGACAATGGAATATGCAACAGCAGTCCAGCGAAACTTAGAGGTATTGCTGTCTTCCATAGTGAATTGTATGGGTGTTCTTGCTACATTTCTAAATCTCTTAAGCACCAAACTATCAGTGGGCATTTTGGAACCAGGAGTATTTAAACCAAGCCTGATTCTAGATAACTTTAATTGGCCATTGAGGTCTAACTATGGAGATTCCCATAGTTAAAAGTAGCCGTTTTAGTGGACTGCCATTTGATTTTCACACTTACCTGCAGCAATCAAGGTTGTTGGAGGTATCTGGAAGTGAAGTCTTGAAGACCATAAACTCAGGACATCAGGTTGAACTTACAAATTAAAGGTGAAGGTTAGTTGTGTTACCTACAAGAGACAGTTAATGAAATAGTAGATTCAGGGAGACTAAGTGTAACTAATGCCAAACTAAAAATAGAGAGGCAAAATGTGTACAAGGGACTATAAAAGATATCGTCCTTCTTTGTCTGTGCAAAAAATTGACAGCAACAAGAAATTATACAAGCATATGTCAGAAGTTACTAAATAGTGGAATAGAGTGAGATAGTTACTGGGATTAGTTATTTACCTCCAATTATTTTTGTGGGGAAAATGGGACGTTACATGTGAACTAGGAAACAGTGCATCTGAATGTGTCAGATTTTCCCCGAAATTGTCTCCCAATATCTTGCTTGGAGCTCTCAAAATCTAAATTGTGGAGTTCGCTTGCTTACCACAATATTTGAAATTACAATCCCTGCATAAATTCGTGATTGTGAAGAGACCAGAAATTTCATCCACACTCATAATCGCTCCCTTGGTATGGAAATCATATACTCCACACTGCTTGGCCATAATCTCAATTGTTCATTGCTATTAGGATATGATAAACATTCATCCGCAGAGTAAAAAATGCCATGCCCAGATAGTTGCACCTAAGGCTCGGACAAAAATAACATGATTGCAGGTATATCTGCATAGTGTTAGATATCTATCTGATCGTTTTTGTGTGTATTTTGTGTGAACTACAACTGCAGGGACAGAGCAGCCAGTCAAACCTGTATGTGCATGAGGACATGTTCACAGTTTCATAAATGCTTCATACTGCTTTACAAGATCCTATTCCCCTTTTCCCTGGAGCATGAGTTTATAGGTGCATATCAGACCACATCACTCCTGTAAGGTAGGAAGGTCAGTACTTGTCAATTTTGAATGCTGAGTAGGAGTCGATAGTGTAACATGATATGAAAGTGGAGGAAACCAGGATGTTCCTAGTGGTTAGGTAACTACAAGATGCAAGCTTGGCATGTGTTAGACTGAGCTCAGTGTGGGGCAGCAAACACTAATCAGCAGAAAGACATTTGTGCCCCAAAGAGTTTCAGACCTAAATTAATAGATATCGCTCATCAGATATGTCTAGGGCAGAGTGTTACCATGAAAGTATTGAGGGTCCTATAGATGGTATCAGTTGTGGAGAGCATGTTCAAGGCGTGTAATGTGTGTGTTGGGAGGGATAGGTTCTGCGAGATCTGTGCAACCTTTGCAAGTAATTCAGTTCTCTGATAAATATTGATCAACAAAATATCCCAACCACAATATTGACTGCAACTATATCATGAGGGTAAGTAGATGTGGAGTTACTAAGGGCCTGGTTTAGACCTTGTCGGGTGGGTTACTCCATCACAAAGGTGGAGGATATTCCTTCAGCCTAAATATGAATCCCATTATATTCAATAGGATTTATATTTCAGCAGACGAGATATCCATCACCGTTGTGATGGAGTGACACATCCGCCGAGATCTAAATGAGGCCCTAAACGCTACTTCCCTGCATGTGCTTATCTTGATGACTTAGTGGGAACTGCTACTGTGGATGTGATATTTATTAAGGTGGATATTTTTACCACAATATTGTGTCATAGACCCATAAGTGCTGATTGATTAATGGCTTGATAAAAATGAAATAATAGAATGGTTCACACAATCCAGTTTGGTCACCGTGTAGTAACCTTATTCAATCTAAATTGATTTTAGGGCATGCAGCAGGGTATCACTTTCTGATCCATATGCATGTCTGAGGTATAAAAATGTAGTGTTCCCTTCCTGGGGAAATGTCCCCTGAATGCACGGCGAAGATTCCGAAGAGAAATATTCTGATAAAATTCCAATTCACAAAGTTAGTCGATTTTTAAATGTTCAGGTTGTCTTTTATAGATTCATGAATCTCCTCATTGAATTTCCTTGATCAATCATGACATTACATCATTCCATACGAATGTCATTGGTGGATCTATTCATTGAGCAATTCAATGAGAGGATATGGCCTTATGGCTAGAGCAGTTGATCTCAAAGCTGGGGAACCGGGTTCGAGATTTGGCAGGGACACTCAACATCTTGTAATTCTGGGCAAATCACTTAATCTTCTCGTGCCTAAAAAAAATGAATGTGTCCATCTGTAATGAAACTGGTGCTCATGTAAAGCGATCTGATATCTGATATCTTCAAGTCCAGTTTGCGCTATATAAAACTAATGAAAAAAATTAATTCATGTAGTGTGGATAATCCCAATGTATTTTGGGCTGGGGTTGCCCTTCATCAGGGGATAACAACTCTAAAAGGAAACATAATGAAGCGAGTAGGAATTCTCCTGACAGCCATCATGTGATTCCGGAATGGAATCAAAATTTTGTAACTGGATGAAAACAATGCATTTCAATGTTACGGTTCATGCCGCATCACGTGTCTATAACCAATAATGTTGATGCCCATAAACAATCTAAATCACTGTGGTAGAAAAAAAAACTCTATACAGAAATGAGTGCATCATGTATTCAGATGTGCCGTGAGCATTAATGTCAATCTTCATGAACAATCTCAACACATGTAGTGAAGCAGTCTCAAACAACAACATGTCATCATGCAACCGTTGACTCAAAACCATATTACATATGTTTAAAAAGTGACTCCAAAAGGAGTGCACGCCTTGCTGACAATTGCCAACAAGTCTTATAGGAGAGTGAATGCCCTAAACAGCAAATTTGTGAAACATGCAAGACGCATATTTTAAATGTGCCATAAAAATTGCTGGCAATGAAAATAAATCAACCAAGAGTGCAGTGGTTCTTGCTATCAAAACCAGCAGTGTCTCCTTGTGTTTTGTTCGTCCGCCATAGCAAAGCTGAAACATTGTTGTTTAAGAGTACTCCACTACATGTGTTGAGATTGTTCACGAGGATTGACATTAACGTTCATGGCACATTCTGAATGCCTGAGCCACACCTTTCTATGTAGAGTACTTTACTTTTTTGCCACACTGGTTTAGATTGCTTAACCCTTTCCGTGCTGATGATGGAACCACTCCGTCATCAGATGCGGTGGCGCTGTGCTGATGACGGAGCAGTTCCGTCATGGCCCGGCCGCCGCGCCTGCACGGCGCAGATTCCGCACCTGCGCTGGGCGTTCTATTGAGCGGGCGGGGCCATGAAGGAACCGCTCGGTCATCAGCACAGCTCAACCGAGGCTGGTGACGGAGCGGTTCCGTCACCAGCATGCGGTCGCCGCGTGGCCGCCCCACCCCCTTAGCGCTGCAGCGGAATAGCCGCTGCAGCGATGCGGTTAAAGGGATCAACACTATTGGGTATAGACCTGTGACAGAGCACAAACTGCGACATTGGTATGTGTTGTTTTCATCCAGTTACATGATTTTGATTCAATTCAGGAATCACAGGGTGGCAGTTATATTGATTTCTGCTTAGGACAATTCGTCCTCACTTACATTTCCTTTTAGAATTGTTATCCCCAGATGAAGGGCGACCCCAGCCCAAAATGCATTGGTATTATCCACAGTACATAAATGAATTGCTCAATGAATAGGGCCACCAATTACATTCAATATGGAATGATTTAATGTCGTGATTGATCAGGGAAATTCAACGAGGAGATTCATGAATTATTAAAAGACAACCTGAACAATTGAAAATCGACTAACTTGTTACATTGGAATTTAATCTGAATATTTACCTTTGGGAATCTTCACTGTGCATTCAGAGGACGTTTCCCCAGGAGGGGGACGCTACTTTTTTTTATTTTTAATAAAAATACAACCTGTGCGGCAAAGTGACCACAAGTGAATGAGGTTTCAGACATGGCCTTCAAGATATCGGTATTTTAAGGGAATCTGTTACAAACAATTAAGTGCAGCCCTGTTCCAGAGGGCTGAAAATATATTTGAGAGCGTAACTAGTCCTAAGTTTGAAGAACTGTATAAACTCAGACCTAATCATTATGTGCCAAGAACAACAAGAATTGGTAAATAATGTTTACAGCTTGCAAATTCAAGTGGGTTAAAATAGAAAGAAGGTGATGGAGTAATGGTATGATAGTCAAACATACTAGTTATTTTCTACCTGCCTGTGTGAAGTTTAATTAATAGAATATAAGAAGATTAGTAGAAAATAAACCAGTGTTGTATGAAGTGCATTACAATCGATGCATGAGGCATAAGGAGCTTAATATGTCTGTAGGAGATTTAGTTAGTATTCACAGTCCTAATGGGGGTAACAGGTAGTCTGTTTTCAAGTTGCATACATAGTATGCCAGATAGGAAAGGAATATGTCACCTTGGGTGATGGTTTATGGTTGAAGAAGGTAACGCTGATGGTCTGGGAGAGCAGTAACAGGAAGGAGGCTCTGTTAAGGACTAAGGGAAATGGCTGTCTTAGTGTCATGGGTTTACTGTGAGAAGAACATCAAGATATAACAAGTCTGCAGTGCTAGAGTTTAGAAATTAAGTCACAAATTGAGCTTGCCCTTTTTTTATCCATCAGGTAGTGGATACTACTCTTTGTGTGAGCATTTACAGTGAGAGAATATTGAAATGGGTGAAATGCGTCGAGCAGAGGTGGTCAGGAGGGAGAAATTGTATACGGGGGCTAGTCTCATGTACAGTTAGTTATGTGATTATTTGTAGTCATTTGGGTGCAACTGGAAATCTTAGAGATATAAATTGAGCACAATCTGAGCTGACTGTTGGAGGGTCATGTGATCTGTGTTGAGAAGAGCCTGCTACTTCAATAGTCTCTTTCTCTACCAATGTTTTCGAGTGGATTACTAGTTATTCAATATTCAGCAGTGGTGGAAAGAAGTAAGAAATGTGAGACTTAGTTAGGTATCTTTAGCTGCCTTCAAGCTACTGAGAAATAAGTGTGAGAGATTGAGTTCTTCCAGAACAATTAGATCCATTGCTTTACCTATCTTTCATTGCCATTGAACCCTCTTCTGTGATTGTTTACCAACCAATGTATTTAATGTGTAGCAGCAAGGTTTGTAGTAATCATGGGCATAATAATTTCCTCCACTGGACACTATTTTTGTAGCAATTCACTTCAAGCTAAAATGTAAAGTGTCCTTGTTAGTAGGATTTGGAGATTCCCAAATATGTGAGGACAAAGGCTCATGTGGTTCAATCCTGCTCCTTCACCTTTCTTGTCTAATACATCAAATAAGGGTTTGCACTGTCTTATAACCACCATTTGGCTTAAATATTGTGTTTGAATTTAATTTTGAGGAGAACCCATGCTGAAAGCAGAGGCTCACATTTCATGTTCACTAACAGCGTAGAGAAATAGCAGTGACGGTAAAATATTGTAATTTTGCATTTAACCATAATTTATTACCATTAAGGACTTCCACAACATTTAGAAATGTGCTATTGTTTTGTGATACGATACAAGCCACGCTATAAATCGGTTGCCAGTATGCTTGAGATAGGTATTGGTGATGTGAAATTCATCAGCCTCCACCTACAAGGTGGAGGTGCTGTCATTGCAAGTGTTTGTGCAACAGCTCCTTTCAAGCTCCTCTCATGACTTCTGCTATCCATTCTGTCCAGTACTGGTCCCCGAATATTAATCAAATTAGTTTGTAAAGTAGAGTCTCACCAGAACCCATTCTGTGCTTCCTTTCTTCTGGCACTGTTTCAGTTACAGAATCGAGCAAGTGGTGCAACTATTTCCTGATATGTATACCTTTTATATATTTCAGCAACAGCATTCCCTTTTAGAAAGCACATATTCCATTGTTAGATGAAAGTGGAGTGAAGCTGACACAGGCCCCTAACAATGCATTCTTATGTACTTTCTGACTCGCAAAATGTTGAGGTTGCAAACTCCTTAATTTTGTGAAATGCAGATTTTGGGATACAAAATTGACTTTGTACACCTGGCCCCATGTTTCGTACAGGAATGTGGTCCACCTGACACACACTCAGAAAGCACCATACTCTACATTACACAATTATTTATTTAAAAAACTGATGATCTTAAATTTGAGTGCTGCACCTTAAGAGGGGTAAAGTAAGATCGATTTTATTAGGTTAGGCTCATTACATAAGGCTAATGGAGTAGGTTCTGTTAGAAATTGGGGTCTCTAGTTGGGAGTGGCTTGCAACCTGTACAAATAGGGATCCTTCCTTCTAGTCAAGGTAAGGGAGCTACACACCCAGACAACCAGGCTCACCACCTTGGTAGCTTGTCACAAGCAGTAAGGTAAGGCTTATCTCAGAGGCAATCTATAAAGAAATTGTAAATAACACACACAGTGACAGTGAAAACACTACAAATGGACACCACCCCAGTTTAGAAAAACAAATATATCTTTATATAAACCAAACAAGACCAAAACGACAAAAATCCAACATACACAACTCAAAATATGACTTTTAAAAGGTTCTGAGCAATTTTGTCCATAGAACTCTCTGGATGCCGTAATTTTAGAAAAAGTACCTCAGATGCTTCAAAATACACAAGGCAAAACAGCTGCAGAGGAGGGATACGTCAGAAAAAGACAGTGATGCGTCGGTTCCTGCATCCTTGGGGAGGCGATGTGCCAGTTCTGCTGCACGCAGGAGAAGTGTATCTTCGAATACGGACTGTAGTGGGAAGCGATGCATCAGACCAAGATGGTTTTGGTCTGTGGGTGATGCGTCCGCAAAAACTTGGCACACAGGCGCGATGCATCTGGACGCACTGGAGGTCAATGCAGGGGTTGTAAAGAGACGCTGCATTGATTTCTTCAACTGCGATCAAACGAATTTTTGATTCCTTCTGCTGCACATCAGGGCCTGCGTCAGAGTCAGTGCGGGGGTCTCGCACTTCCGAGACACTGTGCGCTGAACTCAGGCTGTGGCGGTTTCTTCACCCGCTGACAGGCGATGCGTTGATGTCTTAGGTCGCAAGGCAGCAGTGCGTGGAAATTTCTCCTGCATGGTGGTGCTGCATCAGAAAAACAGCCACTGGAAGGGTAATGCATCGATTTTGATGGTTTCAAGCAGGTCTTTTCAGCAGGAACAACCTGCAAGGGCCTAGAACTGGATTTTGCATCACAAAACAGATCAGAACTCCAAGCAGTGGAGTTCAGGGATGAAATCTATGATGGCCCTGAGACTTCCAACAGGAGGCAAGCACACACAAGCCCTTAGAGAAACTTCACAAGAAGGAAACAAAGCAAAGTCCATTTTTTTTTTAAAGGATTGTCTGTGTAGTGCACAAGTTCTTGTCCTCCACACGTCTTGGCTCCATACACACTCAAAGGGGGTGGAGACAGCATTGTGAGAGGCCAAGCTCAGCCCTATTCAGGTGCAGGTGACAGCTCCTCCCACCACTCTAGCTCAGGAAGGCCCATCAGCCTGGTGATGGGCAATCAGGATATGCAGGGCACACCCCAACTCCCTTTATGTGACTGTCTAGGGTTAATGCACAAACAGGCCCTGTCAATCTAAACCAGATGTTGATTCCACAGGCAGACAGAGGCATAGGATGGTTAAACAGGAAAATAGAGAGAAAAGTAGAGAGGTACCACTTAACAAAAATCAAGGGAAATAGGGTTAACTAACCTGAGATAAAAGAAAAGGTTCCCTTGAACAGAATTTAATTAATGAGCCACAAATAATGTAGGGTCGAAAACAATTAAGAATTATGTACATAAAATACAGTTTATTGATTACACAATTGTTAAAAAAGTGGACAACTTAAAGACCACTTAACACAAATTTAAAAGGAATTAACCATAAAACTACCTGACAATCAATATTGACCAGCAAAATTGATACATTGAGACAGAAAACAGTAAGACATTGACCTTGTACAATACTGGATGTATATTCAAACTCAATTTCTGACACCAAAATTATGCACACTATAATACAATGTATCAACAAGGGTATCCGAGTCATGAATTATACTGAAGATTGCGTCGACGCGTTTCGGTGGTTTTCCAAAATTCTATCCACCTTTATCAAGACTACGATTGATATCTGTCGTGGTTCAGGGGTCAATATAATCTCCCTAAAAGAGTGGATACACAATGAATTAGAATTGATACAACATAACTCCAAATTTTTTTAGGAATGTTATAATCTGATACAATAGATGAATAACACTGTCAGACTAATTACAGAAATGAAAGTCTTCCTAAAATATTACGGTAGATTCTACATTTCTCATTGTGCTTGTAAATACTAAAAGACAAAAACATTTGAATATAACCTAAATCCAAAATTCCTTTTTAGGGAGAAAAACAATTCATTTTCTAATATGCTAAAGAAACCCTGTCAGGCACATACATTTCCATATTTCTGGGGGCCAACTAATCTCCTGTTTTACTTTACATGTCATATTTAAAGGACCTGAATTGCCATTCAAAAAAATAATTTTATGTTTTTGTATACCTCTAGAGAAGAAGGGGGCTGTTACGATTGACTCCTATTCCCGCTTCATCTTTTGGTTGTATTTGGCGTTGTTTTGGTTCGCATGTAAAGTTACTATTCCTATTTAATAGACACAAAGGAGGGGATTATGTCCTACATCCTATGTTTTAAATGACTTGTTTAGTCTAATTCCAACATACATTAAATGCTCTTGTTTAGTTACCTCTACATCCGCTTTTAAATGCTGTCAGGCTTTCATCATAACATATGGTTTAAATAAAAAGCTGCTGGCTTCGTATGTCCATTTAAAATTTGCGTGTCTACATCTAGTTGCAGTTACGTTATCCTGCAAATGAAGATGTAAGCGACCATTAGGGGTGAGCAAATAATAATTGTTTGCAGGGGAAAGACACTAGTTATTGTCTCGTCTGGATTTCTTAGGGGACTGGCATACCTGTATCCTGGACGCTTGAACGATGGCTGCACTCGCTCCGACTAATTAAGCTTTGTAGAACACTTTTTACTTTAAAATTAACCAGGGGCACTTATGTCATGTCCTTGCGTCGTGAACAATTGTTTGTCTCACTGGAAGTAAAGAGAAAAGGGACAAGTGCAACTGAAGCTGTTACGAGTACTTTGCTTAATCTTAGAGCTCGCCTTGACCGTTCCCCCTTATTTCCATGTGTCGCTTACCTGTTGAATCGCAAAGGACTGCCTGCTTCTCTGGTTACGTAGAGTCTACCAGAAAAGAGGGAAACGCCTTGTTTAAATACCATGTCTGGCGCGTCATAGGTCCATTTTGGGACCATTCAGAATGGGATATTTGGATCAAGGGTATTTGCATGCACTGGCTTGTAATGCTTGTATCCCATTGGACGTGGCACATGACTCAGTGTTTTTTTAAAATAGAATCCCATTGGACGTGGTCCATAATTATATGTTTATATTCTATTGGAGATGTTGATGAAAGAACGACAAACTATCGATTCTAGTAACCCTTATCGGACTGTAGCCGAAAGGGGGCATACAAATTGAATGTACACCGCCCGCGAGTGGGGGGGGGGGAATTGTCTGTAAATTATCGAAATCCCTATTGTTAAGTGATAGGAGAGGGCTTGGGGCGTGAGGGCAAGTTGTCCTGATTCTGAAAGTTGGAAAAGACGGGGGGCGTGTAAGAGGAAAAAATTGTTTACACTGGAATGTAGATAGATCCTATTGGGGGAGTGATCTTATGTGAAGCATGAAGAATTGTGTGCCCCCACTGTCAGGAATATGTTGAAAATGAAGAACAACGTGCCTGTCAGAGTGTTCAAATCAGAAATACCATTGTTCCCGAGTTTTTCTTAATTTTTCGGTATCCCCTCCTCGTCTGGTGGTTCTAATCTTCTCCAAGATATACCACCGCAAATCATCGCAAGAGTGACTATGCTGTCTGAAATGTTCTGTCAGTGGCGCATTGCATTTGTTTGTGCGAATGGCCGATTTATGCTCCAAAACTCTAAGTCTGAGTTCCCTGCTAGTCTCTCCCACATATCCCAAGTTGCAGGGGCAGACTAGCAGGTATACCACGTTCTGACTCCTACAGTTGTTGAAGGTTTTGGGAGTCAGGGTTTTCCCGTTGAATTCAAAGCTGGTGCCTACAATACAGTGAGGGCAGATGGAGCAGGTTCCACATTTGTGGTTACCAGTTGCCATACTGCCAGTCAATGTTTGTTGGGTTTCCTTAGGTGGCTTATAGGTATGGACCAGGCTATTACGGAGTGTTTTATTTCTCCGAAATGAAAACAACGGTTTGTTGAGTTGGTTTTCAGAATTAAAGTTAAGTATTCGCCAGTTTCTGTTAACTATATTTTTGATCTGGTTACTCAAGTGTGAGAACTGGGTCACAAATACAATTCTGTCTAAAGTATTTTTGTTGCGAGTTTTGTTCTGGTCAAGAAGAGTATCACGATCATAAAACCGTGCTCGCTTAAAAGAGTTTTTGATTAATTTATGTGGGTACCCTCTCTCCTTAAGTTTCCTCTTCATATTGTCTGAGTGTCGGTAGAAGTCTTCCAGGTTGGAACAATTTCTTCTTAATCTCAGAAATTCACCAAAGGGCACATTGTCCCTTTGTGCCTTTGGATGGTTGCTGGAATAGTGTAAGAGTGAGTTTTTATCAGTTGGTTTCGTAAAAAGCTCAACTTTTAAACTACCTTCCTCATCTTTGATGACTATGTCCAAGAATTCAACCCTGGAATTACTGTGATGTCCTGTGAACCTAAGGTTACGATCACCAAGATTGAGCCATTCCAAGAAGCAGAGCAATTCCTCGCTGGCACTGCTCCAGATGAAGATGATGTCATCGATATAGCGATGCCAGCAGGAAATATTTTCAAAAAAAGGCGCAGCCTCATTGAATATATGTTTTAGTTCAAAATTTCCCACGTATAGGCAGGCCAGACTTGGGGCACATGTGGCCCCCATGCTGGTCCCTTTGATTTGGAGGTATAAGTCATCCTTAAAGAGAAAAAAGTTTCTCTTCATAATCAGGTGGATACATGACATAATGAAATTTTCTTCGCCTCCATTAAGGTCCTCTGTTTTCAATATAGAGGATATCACCTCCAGAGTGTTATTTTGGGGGATATTCGTGTAGAGGGCTTCAATATATAGGGTGACCAGGAACTGGGTCACCCTATTAAACCCTCTACCCTCAAAAACCGAAATTGCATGGGAGGTATCTTTGAGATAGGATCTTTGTTTTTTCACGATCGGCTGCAAGAAAAAATCTACATTTCAACTTCCATGGTAGGTCATCCTTCATTCTCCAGTCCATCAACTCTTTCTGGGAACGGCAAGCCAACCTTAAACCTATCTCGTGCATCGTACATGGGATATGCCAGTGAAACATGATTAGATGTCTCATTGACACCAGATTCCCAAGCAAAAACTCCAAGCTCATCCTTATATCGCACCAGTCAGCAGGCTGTAGCTATCATGTGTCTAGCTTCAAAAAGAATATACTTCAGCCTAAGGGGGAAAAGGGTCACTAAATAATCATAACAGGCATCTGGTTTAACTAAAGCCTCTACATCTTAAGGAATAAAGGGCCATATTATCAAGAAAGGGCGATACATTATCGCCGCTTTTATTGGCAGGAAACTGCCACTAAAGCAGCGATAATTGGCTTGATAATATGGCCTTGTGAATTCCCATAGCAACCCAGGTTAACACCAGAACCTGGTCTTCTATGGGAATTCACAAGGTTATATTATCAAGCCCATTATCGCCGCTTTAGCTGCAGTTTCCTGCCGATAAAAGTGGCGATAATGTATCACCCTTTCTTGATAATATGGCCCAGAGTTCTTTTTCAACTCAGATTTTACCAGCAATACATCTTCTATAAGGAGTCTTTTCAAGACCCGGTGGTCTTTCATAGTTAACCCATCAAATTTTGGGGCAATATTAATTTTACAACTGGGTTCTCTGCTCAGCCCAGTATCACAAATCCCAGAATACTTTGATTTGATTCCCATTGCTCCAAAAAAGCCTAATAAAGTAGGGAATTTAAGAAACACTTATTAATTTAAAACTCATTGCAAACTTTGCACGAACTGGCTTTTTGACTTAGACTTCCTCCGCGCCCAGATACCCCACTGGGTGACAGTGTCACACTTTACAAATGTTGACTGATGCAACTCTATATTTGAGAGACCAACATCTAAGTTCACAGTGCACTGCAAAAGATATTTGTTTCTCAAGTTCAGGTTTGATCATCAAAACTTACCATTTAACCAATTAAGCATAAACCCGGAAGTGGAAGGTCCTTTCAAGAGTTGCCAACCCTGACTTCAGCCCCACACAAAGAAACCTTACCCATATAGATACTCAGTGAGTGACGGATCTTTTACCATAAGTACTGTAAGTTTTTAAGAGTGGATAGAACAAACCAAATGCGGTTTTGCACGGACACTTCATGTGAGAGGCCTAGCACCAATTTCCTGGTAAGAGTATTCACAGATACTTACATTACCAAACCTCCTCCAATTTAGCCCACTTTGAATACCATTTGTCATTAAGTAATTTAAAACCAAAATTCATTGCCCTCTTCCTTTTAAAGTGAATAGTTAGCAAGTTCATTAATACTTAGACATCTGTAGTATCTATAAGTCTTTGTAGGTCCATTGTTCTCTGGGGGAGCAACTGTAAACCACAGCATAGAACAGTACAGGCTGAAAAGTACCAGAAATATTCAGGGCCAAACTATCAATGGAACAAAAAAAAACCTCAGGAGACGCAAAAGAAAAATACTGAACAAGAATGGAGCCAATAGAGTTAATTTGTTAAAAAAAGTCCTCCCTTAGGGTTGAGGATCCCTCCATTTATTAAAAGTTTGCAACACAACAGGGTCTAACTTTAAAAGTTGTAGTTTCACCCTCAGAGCCTCATTGTATGAACCCTGTGAAATGTGGAAGAAAAAATCAACAAACAAGCATGCAGATCAGTTGCTTTTTTACAGTATACCAAGACACCAACTTGCTCAATATTGTCCAAGAGCTGTATATTTCCATTCGGCTAAACATTTGATTACGAGTAGTCCAATCTTTCAGGACCAGAAGGCTCGGTCTAGAATACCCTATGCACTGTCTAAAAGGATAATTAATTTATATAAAGATAGATCATCCTGAAGGTATCTCTTAGGGCCCACACACTGGGGTGTTGTGTGTCGTTTAGAGCTCCGAGTGAATTTTCCAGATTCATGCCCCTATATAGGTACAATTCACATTGCCCTTATATAGGCATAGAAATCAATCCCTTATTTAGACATAGCCCATGCAGACCAAATACAGGCATGGCTACTTCCACCCGTACCAAACGTCACAACGATTTCTTGGAAAATCGGCTTAACAGTTAGGGAACTTCCCCTTGCTTGAATATTGATTTGTCCAAGAACTCATGTACTTTGCAAAGAACAACTTTTCCTTAGGGGTTCTTTCGTGACATTATTATGCCAGACTGCAAGGTTCACCAGCTGCAGTGATTGATTCAATTTTTAGGCAACTTTCTAATGGAAGTTACATTATGTTGAAAGATCACAGCTGGGTTCTTTCCTGACGTTATTATGCCCGACTTTACGTCAATCTATGGCATTCCTCAACACCTTCAAGGTATAAATATACCTTCACTTGCAATTACAAACTACGGTGGTTCGAAGCAGTTCGACTATCTACTTGCCTGACGCAGCTCGCTACAGCAAGTGTCGAAGGAAGCCGACCCTCCAGCTGATCAAGAGGCTGTCTTTCTCACACTGAGAATCCAGCTCCGGTGTTTCCAAGCTCCCCTTGCGGGGTGTTGGGAAATTGAGTCCTGAGACAGAGATACAAGACCTCCTTCATTCTAAACCAAGGTATGGGGCTGATTAGAACCTAGAGAAACCTTTGGTAGATTATTGGCAAAATCAACTAAACCTATGCTACACAATACTTAATTCTTCCTGCATACTAGACTTAGGTTAGATACATTGGGATAAGCGTATTTAGAAGCACCAGGTGAGTATTTTTAGTCAATGTTTTTTATGTATGTATTTTTATATGGCTTAGAAACCATACAATGCTTTTACAGTATTATTTTATAATACTATTCTCGCTGTACACATTATACTTTGCAGTCTGCTTAACGATTGTAGCAGTTCCCTTCTCTTGTATGAGAAAGAAGACTGTTCAATAAACCTTTTTATTGAAAACGCCCATCTCTCTATTTCTCTACAAACTCTGTTGAAACAAAGCATGCACGATTGACTGAGTGAAATACTTATCTATTGTTTCCACGACTCTAGAGATATATTTCTTATTCTTGGGAAACAAAGTTGTCATGTTTATGCGGTTGTCAGAAACTAATCCCTTCTTGTGAATTTGAGAAAGTTTCTAGTGACCTCTGAGCTAACTGGCACTCACTATTAAGTTTAGTATATTTGATAGACATAGTCGACCTACGTCTAATCTATAGGATATATTATTCGAATGCGCAGAGCCTATTGGGAATATAGGAACTACACTACATGGTGCCCAACGTTTGGTAAGGCACTAATTTGATGCTAGATACTAAAGTAACTCTGTCGTGCTTTTCTCAGAGACCCCCTTTTTCCGTAAAATACTCCAATAGACGTCTGGAGTGGGTAAAGGGATAAAATATGCACCATATGTCAGTAGGACAAAAATCCTATGTATTAGTTTTTGGTTTGTTCAACGTTGAAGGATACAGTGTTCCAAATATTGTGCACCTTATCTTTGTTTCCTTGAAACTTGCTCTGCAACTTAAACAATATCGATTAACGGCGACAACAAGGCAACCGGTGGAGCAGCAGCAGATGCTGCCATACAAGCTTTAAACTTTACAGGTTTTCAAGACACCGACGCGGATGCTATAATCATCCCAGAAATTTTAAGAAAAGCCATCACTATGAAACTTATAAGAAATGGCCTATCATCTAGAGATGGTAGGGTAGGTTTTGTGATAGAGGCACATGAATATCATCAGACAGAGGTATTCTATTCATGGATAGTCTTTCCTGAAGCAAATCCAGTAACAAAAGTGTTTCACTTCTACAAAGATGAAGCTCCAGAAGAATACATTCCTTTCAAGGATGTTGAAATCCCACTAACACACCAAGAGCATTACCAGGCTTGGTCCACTAGGTAGACCAGGAGCAACATGGCCGGTATTAGCCAGCTATACACCACATCCTGCCATTGAACATATGACAGATGAGGAACTATTAGTTAAAAAAAAAAGAGCTAATTAAAATCCACAGACAATTGGTTCAATATGTCATGCAAACCTTTACTGTCCAAACAGCAATAAGGATTCTTCAACACACCCCTTACCAGGGGAACACAAATAAAATTACGCCACAGGCTATACAATCAGTCATTGGTAAATTACCCGCAAAACGGGAACAAATTCCATTCTGGATAGCTCAAAAAACTACTCAAATCGAGGCAGTATTTCCTGATACTACCCCTCATGAGAAACACAGGATTCTAACAAACTGTTTACAGATGGGGATCGCACCACACCTGGAGGACTGTGACACTTGGGGTACAGTCTTTGCTGCAATCTACACCAAAACACATGGTGTTCCATCTATGGCGGTAATACCAGACGTCCTGAAACAGATTCAAAATTAATACGGGGCGGAGCCTGCTTTAAATCTAGGTATGAAATTACTGAAAGATTTCAAACAGTCCTCAACCATAATATTAGCTAATATTAAAGGTGAAGCAGCATCCGTGGTGATCCGCCAAAAGTTAAGAGAATTTGATGTAAATGAGCAACCTCAGGAACTAGCCTGAATAATTGAAAAACCCTATGAAGAATTATGAAGAGACAGTTTGGGTGGTAAACCAGTGAAACCCCAAATGACTGAAAGTCCGGAAAAGGTCTTTATTAAGAACTCTCTTACTCCCCTCAAAAAGAAGTGGGAGAACACTAAACAAACTTCTAAGGACAAGCATTCTCAATGCCGAGGTAGGTCTCCTCAAAAGGAGCCCTCTGAAAGGAGGTATAACCTCAGGAATAGGGATAATTTGAGAAAACCTGATAGATATCAATATACTGATACACGTTCCTCTCCTACCTTTCAGACTTCCTCACAGAAATCGGAAAGAAGAGGACTGTCAGAACAAAAAGAAGAACGTGTGAAGTCCAAAGACGATCAACACGTTCCAAAAAATAAGAAAACTCAATTCACCAAAAAGAAGGTAGCAGGTCTAAAAATCAGACATGCCGAGGATCCTGAGGACACAACTCAAGACGGGGAATGGGCTCAGACGATGTTGGACAGCACAGCAGAAGTCACCATAGATCTCAAGAACTTGAAGGATCATCTAGAGACAGTGGATTTGAATGAGTACATCCAAGTTGAAACTGCAGATACCAGGGTTAGTGTCCCACATAAGTTATATGAAGTAACACTCCGGATTGAGGGGGACAACTAGAAAAATAAGAGCACTTTTTTAGGAGAAGCTCTCTCAGGGTTATGACATTCTTTTAGCTGAACAAGACTGGCCACCTGAATTTGTCAGGGAGTGCCCACATAGCGAAGACATCATTATGCTAGATTTCTCCAATGATATTCCAATTTATAAAAAATATACCTATGCCAGGAAATGGGCAGTAGCCCAAGCTCCTGCATTATTTAAAACTCGTGTAGGATGGGATGAGGATTCTCCTCAACATAAAATCCAGTTAAAAACTCAACCAACTGCATAAAGGCAGTACCCAGTAAAGCAAGAAGCTAAAAAACAGGTCAGGGAGATATTAGATCAACTTGAATACCAAGGGGTGATTGAAACATGCACCTCGTCCATGAACAATCCTTTGTTTCCTGTCTTCAAACCAGACAATACATATCGTTTAGTTTTGGATTACAGACATTTAAACTCTTGTTGCATAACTTTTGCAGTACAAAATGCACACAGTGCAGCACTAATGAATAACATTGTGCGCAAAAAATATAAAACCACATTGGATATTTCTAACGGTTTCTTCTGTCAAAACATTGTACATGAAAGTAGGTATTTGACCGCTTTTTCAATCATGGGGACACAGCGTCAATTCTGTTGTCTCCCCAGGGATTCAAGAATAGTCCAGGGTTATTTTCAGCCAGAGTAACAGAGTTACTACAAACCTATGTCGACCTTGTCGATGACATCTATCTAACAGATGATGACTTGGATAGGCACTTGAACAGAGTGAACACCATTATTTTGGGATTCGCCTCTGAAGGGTATAAATTCAATTTTAAGAAATCGAGAATTGCCCACCTCACGTACTTTTACTAGGATACGAGTTATCAAGTGAAGGCAAAAGCCTGGCAGTAAACTTTCTAGAGAAATGCGCGCTGCTCCAGCCTCCAAAAATGCTGAAAAACTTACAGTCGATTCTAGGTTTCCTAAATTTCGGAAGAACTTACATTCTAAATTACGCAGAAAGGGTTAAGCATCTCTACAAACTAATCAAACCAGATTTCAAACAAATTAATTGGATTCAAAAAAACACATAAAAATTTTTGAGTTTTGACATGTTGGCAACAAAACATTTGCAAACATGCCTAAACGTACGCACAGTGATCTGAATCATCCCAGGAAGATGCAGATTCACGTACGTAACCTTTAATGAAGGAGAAAAAGTACCAATAGCTTACAAATCACACTTGTACACACAAGCAGAAATGAAATTCACTTCAAAAGACAGCTGTTCAAACTGCAGTAGCGAAAGAGAGAGCCCTCGCACAGGGCATGCGCATAATGGTCGTTACTCCTGCACCTGCCTTAGAGGCAGTGACAAAAGCGAGAATTCCAAATGCTAAGACTTTACATCCAAGATGGATTGAATGGGTTCATTCTCTTGCTGCAACAGACGTTGAATACGTTTTTGACTCTTATTTGAAAACACACGAATTTCTACAATATGAACATGAATGTCCTCTGCCTACTGAAATTCTGCCTCTAGAGCAGTATGAATGTATCATTTATACTGACGGATCAGCACAGCCCGCAATTGGGGGTAAACAAGCTTATAGTGCTGCGTGCGCGATCGTTAAAGGTCGCTGGTGAGATGGCAAATTCCGACCAATGGTCACTAAATCACTAAAACTCAATCTCTAGGAGATTTTACAGCTCAGCAAGCTGAACTACAAGCATTCAAGATGGCGCTTGAAAATACTGATCGCGAATGCCCCACACTCATAGTGTGCGATTTGTATAATTGCATTCAATCTTACAATGAATACTTGCAGAACTGGATTGAAAACGGTTACAAAGATGCAAAACGTGGCACAATCAAGCATAAGTTGCTTTGGGAACAAGTAGTTCAGTTACAACAAGAACTACAAAAAGCTCACATGATCCATACACTGAGTCATCAACGTGATGGCGTTCACGTTGCAGGGAATTCATTGGCTGATGAAGCTGCGAAGGCAGCTGTGCAAACGGCTTCCGTAGCTGCAATCACTCGTTCAAAAATAGACGGCGAAATGATGCTAGCTGTCAATGCGACAAGCAAAGGCAGCGGTGCAGCATTATCGCAAAACTATCCACTCAAATATTCATACATAATTGACGCAAACTCTTTCTTTTGCTCAAATTCCTGGAGTGGGGGATAGAGTAATTCCAAACACGAAACGTAGAGTAGCTTTGAAACAGGAAGCACATTTGGAAGAGGGTCTGATACATAAGGGGATCTCTAAATCTATACTAGAATTAAAAGAGACGTACTGGTGGCCAGGGATGAATTGTCACATTCACACATTTGCAATTAATTGCCGTAACTGCAACAGAGATTGCAGCAGAGAATGCCGCCAGATACCTGACTACAGTGTAGCAAGCCCAGTACAGACACCATTGTTAGAAAGCATTAGACTTTCTACACGCAGACGTCCCTATGGACAGATGCGGTCCCATATATATTAAGACAAGATTCATTTGGATGTGGCCTAAGCGCTCGGATGACGCTCTAAATGTTTTTAAAGTTTTGCAAGTCTTTATCGGCACATACGCAGTCGGCACGCTACATTCTGACCAGGGTCCTGCGTTTAGCTCTCGGGCTTACAAAGAGGCCATGGCCAACATTGGTGTTGCATTGTGGTATTCTAGTACATTCCATCCTGAGGGAAATTAGGTAGTGGAGAGAAAAAAACAGGACATAAAGCAATCTACAACAGCTAGGGGACTAGGCTCGGGTGACGAGTGGGTCAAATATCTAATAAGAGTCCAACGTAGTTTTAACAATCTGCCAAGACGTTCTCTAGGGGGTATCACTCCATATGAAATCCTTTTTGGAACTAGAATGATTGTGCAGGACCTTGATTGTCACACTTCAGTGGTGGAACAAACACCCTTTAATATCAAAGATTGTTTGGCTGTTTTCCAGGACTTACATGAAATAAGATCCAGACAAAGTAACGTACTCCTGAAGCCAATAACCACTGAAAAGAAACCATCCGTTCCAGCAAGACCTGTCTGGATTACAAAGATTGGGGATCTAGTCAGAAAAAAGATCGCGGACAAGAAGGAATTTGGGCCCTCTGACAGACAACCAGTACCTGTCCTAGTCATCCACGGATCAAGAACAGTATTACTGCCGCCCCTTGCTGGTAAAAAAGAGAACAGGTTCGTGTCCATTGACCTGATCAAACCACATCATGTGGCCGATCATAAGTAGTAGGCCAAGTGGACTCCAAAGATGTAGCAGATGCCCAAATCTGGCTACTATCCAAGAGGTTCAAACTGAGAGACTCATCACTTTTGAAGAATCTGCAGTGCAAAAAGAAGGACTATGCAACAAAACCATGGAACTTGTACCTCTTGAGACTCAAATAACAGCTTGTCAAGAAACGTCTTTTTACAATGAAATAGCAACTGACTATACAAATGTAACAAATGATCAAGTGGTTCCAGTGATTTCATCGAATCCTGATGCAATCCCTACAATGGAGAGAACTGCCTCTGGCTATTTCATTAACTTTGATACGTTTTCCGAGGATCTCAGTGAACCTAAAACGATGCCAGCTAAAAGAACTTTCAAAGAACAAGTAACAGAACTTTTTCATCAAATAGAAAAGACTTATCTGGTTTCACCATGGATTGAACTTTGGATTGTGTTGGGTGTACTTTTTCTTCTATTTTGGTTGACTCTTGTATTTACTTTGGGAATGCTGATAAATGGAAGATATGTTAAAAAGGTTTTTAAACTGTGGCCGGCGCTGATCTAAGAGCGCAGGCAAGAATGCTGAATTGCTGTTTTTAAAAATCACTGCGTCTTATTTTTAAATTTGATTCATTGATTGCACATTGTTTGGGGCTGAATTGGGGTCGCTTACCTGTTGCACTCCCCCCCTGTTCCACCGCGCCCATTGTGGGCGTTTGATGCGGTGGGTGAAGGAGGAGCCCAGCACTTCCGGGCACACTGCAACAAGGTTAGCGCTCTAGTGGCGCTGTCGCGCCCCCTACTTAATGTAGGGAGAGCTGCGGCCACTTTGTGGAAACGAGCTTGCCGGTGGCAGTGGCAGGCTCTATCTGCTTATGCTGGCTATTTTTAAACTGTGGCTGGCGCTGATCTAAGAGCGCAGGCAAGAATGCTGAATTGCTGTTTTTAAAAATCACTGTGTCTTATTTTTAAATTTGATTCATTGATTGCACATTGTTTGGGGCTGAATTGGAAAGTCCGAAGGGGTCGCTTACCTGTTGCACTCCCACCCTGTTCCGCCGCGCCCATTGTAGGCGGTTGATGCGGAGGGTGAAGGAGGAGCCTAGCACTTCCGGGCACACTGCAACAAGGTTAGCGCTCTAGTGGCCACGCCCCCCCCTACTTAATGAGGGAGGGACAGCGGACGCGCGCAGCAGGAGCGCCGGCGGCGCGCCATAGGCGCGCCAAAGGGAAGCCCGTCTGCGCCCGTCCTCGGCCGGACGGGGACCGGGGCCAAAATCCCTGCCCAAATTATGCAATGTCCCACCCACTACGGGAGAGAGGAACTGCTACAAATCTGTCCACCCATAGTGGAGAGGTGTAGACACTCCAATGGGGCGATGCAATTTAGAAGCTACCTAAATTGCCCCTTCAAGGGAAGTAGAGACTTTATTAGTGGGATAGGCAGCAAGACGCTTCTGGGCGGACTACTGAATTGTAGATCCCTAAGTAAGCACAGTATCCAGATCTTGGAGCTCCTTTTAGATGAAAAACTTGATGTACTTTTTCTGACAGAAACATGGCTGGGGGCTAACTCTGACCCGGATATAACAGAAGCCCTCCCTCCTGGCTATACCATAGCTAGAATTGACAGAGCCAAAGGTAGGGGGGTGGGATTGCAGTTATCATCAAAGCACCTTATGAATGTACCTTGGAACCCCTAGCAATGAGTAACTGCGAGGCAGGCCATTTTGGGTTAAAGTTAGGCCCGAAGTCTTCTATCACAGGGATCCTCCTGTATCGTCCTCCGGGAATGCTTGGCAACTTTAGGTTGAGTCTGCAGGAGGGCATTGCCCACTTGGCAATTAGGCGGAGTAGGCTTCTCGTGTTAGGCGACCTGAACTTACATCAGGAGGATGCATTGCAGAAGGAGGCAGTAGAGCTAAGGCAGGATATGCAGACTATGCAACTGGAGCTGAAATCAGGTACCTCCACCCATAAGCAGGGCCATCTGCTAGACCCTGTGTTCGCCAGTTGGAATCGGGTGGTGGTGGATACACCGTTACCAGTTCCCTGGTCGGATCACTTCTTGGTACCCTTTAGGATCAACGTTACGGCGGAAGATCTACAGAGGGGAGAAAATAAAAACTATCCCTGTCGTAAATGGAAACATTTCTCGCAGGACACCTTTAACATGGGGCTGCGGAATGGAGGACCTCCGGGAGGTTCCGACAGTGAAAGCGTTAATAAAAATCTAGATGAGTGCATTCTGAAGGCCCTCAACCAAATGGCTCCGCTACTCCTGACTAGACCTAGCAACAGAGCTAGGAAATCTGCCCCCTGGTTCATTCCTGCCTTGCAGACGGCCGGTCCTCGGAAGCTTGTTTCCGGTCCAGGGAAGGCATGGCTTGGCAGTACGGGCTGGACTGTTCCCATGAGGCACAGGGTCAGACTGATTTGTATATAGCCATGTCTGAACTGGGTAGCAGAGTGGGCTAAAGAACGGTGATGGATCAAACCCAGATCTTTTGACTGGGTGTGAGTGTTTGATTGGTTCAGATGCTCCGTCCATCACCACCCCCTTTTGTACCGTAAAATGTATACCAGCAGGCCTATATGAAAGGTTGGGTAAAGAATACATCAAGACATCCTGGGAATTACCTTACACACACAGCTGTTGGAGTGGGGGGAAAGAAGTGTTTCTCAGTGGCAATAATTGTGAAAACGCACTAAGCGTCTCTCTCCTATGTCAGGGTATAAACTTACATGGGGCCTGCGATGGTTCCTCGAACAAGTTATCCTGCCACCTGCAAGGTTCACCAGCTGCAGTGATTGATTCAATTTTTAGGCAACTTTCTAATGGAAGTTACATTATGTTGAAAGATCACAGCTGGGTTCTTTCCTGACGTTATTATGCCCGACTTTACGTCAATCTATGGCATTCCTCAACAGCTTCAAGGTATAAATATACCTTCACTTGCTATGGCAAACTAAGGTGGTTTGGAGCAGTTCGATTATCTATTTGCCCGACGCAGCTCGCTACAGCAAGTGCTGAAGGAAGCCGACCCTCCAGCTGACGCACTGATCTTGAGGCTGCCTTTCTCCTGCTGAGAATCCAGCTTCGGTGTTTCCAGGCTCCCCTTGCGGGGTGTTGGGAAATCGAGTCCTGAGACAGAGATACCAGACCTCCTTCATTCTAAACCAAGGTATGGAGCTGATTGGAACCTAGAGAAACCTTTGGTAGATTCTTGGCAAAAACAACTAAACCTATGCTACATAATACTTACTTCTTCCCACGTATTAGACTTAGGTTAGGTACATTGGGGTAGGCATATATAGAAGCACCAGTTGAGTATTTTTAGTCAATGTTATTTATGTATGTATTTTTAAATGGCTTAGAAACCATACAATGCTTTTACAGTATTATTTTATAGTACTATTCTCGCTGTACGCATTGTACTTTGCAGTCTGCTTAACGATTGTAGCAGTTCCCTTCTCTTGTATGAGAAAGAAGACTGTTCAATAAACCTTTTGATTGAAAACGCCCGTCTCTCTATTTCTCTACAAACTCTGTAGAAACGAAGCATGCACGATTGACTGAGTGAAATACTTATCTATTGTTTCCGCGACGCTAGAGATATATTTCTTAATCTTGGGAAACAAAGTTGTCATGTTTATGCGGTTGTCAGAAACTAATCCCTTATTATGAATTTGAGAAAGTTTCTAGTGACCTCTGAGCTAGCTGGCACTCACTATTAAGTTTAGTATATTTGATAGAGACATAGTCGACATCAGTCCTACGTCTAATCTATAGGATATATTATTTCAATGCGCAGAACCTATTGGGAATATAGGAACTACACTACAGGGGTACTACCCTTCCAACACAGTGGAATCCTAACTGTTGTTGCCCACTCAAAATGTAAATACCTCAAGAGTAAGTTTCTCTGCAATAATGTGAGTAACTATATTTTGCATTATCAATCCCATTTTGTCTGGTGTGATACAAGCTGCTAGAATAATTAAAACACTATGTTAATCTTTATTAAACCACCAATTAAATGGTGAAGTCAGATTATAACCAAGTATTTAGGAAAAGTGACTTAAAAAAAATTCTACTTTTAGGGGCTCATTTTTATGGTGGGGGGACCGTCACTGACAGGCCGTCAGTGACTGTCCCTCCGATATCCAGGCCATCTGTCTGGCTGCCACATTACGATGCAGACGGTCGGACCAGGTGGTCTGGGGGTGCAAGGATTTTTGAAAAGTGTCTTTTTCTACTGCAGCTTGTGTGGTGGCCCTTTTCTGGGCCGCAGCAGAAGCCACAGTGGAAAAAGGCATTTTACGAACGCCTGCATGGCAGTTGTATCGTAATGGGGTGGGTGGGACCAGCAACGTCGTAATTGGGCAGTCGCATGCCCACAGCAATGGCCGGCGGATGCTCGCCCGACCAAGGCCCTAAGTGTCTAAACCTACAATAGGCTACTTAGCAATATCCTGCTGTCAGTTGGCCCTGCCAGTGCTTATCCAATAAGGTGTGAAAACTGCTCCCAGAGAAAGAACAATGGCTTTGGCCTTTTTACACCTGGGTGTGAAGTATACGATAAGGACTGAAAAGGAAGGACAGGTGGGAGAGTCACGGAACTAATCCCTTATTATGAATTTGAGAAAGTTTCTAGTGACCTCTGAGCTAGCTGGCACTCACTATTAAGTTTAGTATATTCGATAGAAACATAGTCGACCTCAGTCCTACGTCTAATCTATAGGATATATTATTTCAATGCGCAGAACCTATTGGGAATATAGGAACTACACTACAGGGGTACTACCCTTCCAACACAGTGGAATCCTAACTGTTGTTGCCCACTCAAAATGTAAATACCTCAAGAGTAAGTTTCTCTGCAATAATGTGAGTAACTATATTTTGCATTATCAATCCCATTTTGTGGACAGATGTTGCTTGTTTTTTAACTCTGTACATTGGGTTACAGCTGTCCAGGTCCCAGTATATGTGCTCTGACTCTTAAAACATGACCGTTTTGGCTAATACCTAACTGGCATATTTAACTTTCCAGAAAGGATATAGTATATGGTATAAGAAAACACACCAATAGCATAGAAAGTTTACTGCCACTTGTGAACTGCTGCACATTCTGTGACATTCACTAGGCTGACACAGAAAACATTGCTGCAGGCCTACCTGTACAGCCTGACGTGTGCTGCTTTTATACTTGCAAGAAAAACTGTGAACAAACATTGTAACAAGAAAGAGTGCTACTTTCAAATTACCCCTAAGTAGGCCTTGTGGTCCTGAAGTTGGAATGTCAGGTATTTGAAAGTGGTACATGCAATTTTGACTTTAAAAGGCTGTAGAAAAGTAAGAATTGAAAATAAAATCATAACCCTGCTATTTCTGGTGTGATACAAGCTGCTAGAATAATTAAAACACTATGTTAATCTTTATTAAACCACCAATTAAATGGTGAAGTCAGATTATAACCAAGTATTTAGGAAAAGTGACTTAAAAAAATTCTACTTTTAGGGGCTCATTTTTATGGTGGGGGGACCGTCACTGACAGGCCGTCAGTGACTGTCCCTCCGATATCCAGGCCATCTGTCTGGCTGCCACATTACGATGCAGACGGTCGGACCAGGTGGTCTGGGGGTGCAAGGATTTTTGAAAAGTGTCTTTTTCTACTGCAGCTTGTGTGGTGGCCCTTTTCTGGCCCGCAGCAGAAGCCACAGTGGAAAAAGGCATTTTACGAATGCCTGCATGGCAGTTGTATCGTAATGGGGTGGGTGGGACCAGCAACGTCGTAATTGGGCAGTCGCATGCCCACAGCAATGGCCGCCGGATGCTCGCCCGACCAAGGCCCTAAGTGTCTAAACCTACAATAGGCTACTTAGCAATATCCTGCTGTCAGTTGGCCCTGCCAGTGCTTATCCAATAAGGTGTGAAAACTGCTCCCAGAGCAAGAACAATGGCTTTGGCCTTTTTACACCTGGGTGTGAAGTATACGATAAGGACTGAAAAGGAAGGACAGGTGGGAGAGTCACGGAACTTCAATAACTTGAAGAGAACCCGGGTGAGGCCTGCCCATTCATAGTTAAGAATGAAGGGAGAACTAGGGAAGAGAAACACTTTTGTTCCAATGCCCTCTGTAGCCAGCTTGACACTAGCCCAGTGGAAGGGGGAGCTGGTTCCAAAGCCAGTTTGGTGTAGCTGAAGAGAGGGGAATTTTCATGTCCCTAAACACAGCCCAGGCTAGCAGTCAAGCTACCTTCAGGGAAAGAAAGATTATGCCATGTTGTAATTAATGAAGCAAAAAAGACCAAGGCAGCAGACAAGGTCAAGCACTACGGCTCATTTGGTTCTTAAATTAGGATGGTGCAGTCTCTTCCCACACCCGCCGCCGGGGGATGTGTGGATCAATGAAGTACAAAGAGCAAAAATGGAAGGTGCACTCAAGTAAAGTCAATAGAGATAGTGATTTAAGTGTCTTCTTCTTTATTCAAAAAAAGTGTTCATGAAGTATAGGCACAGCCAACGCGTTTCGTTCCTCTTGCCTTTTTAGTGGGTGGCGCTTATAAACCGGGCATGTCTAGGGTTCTCCATTACTCACCGTAGATTTTACATCCTTTGGTATTTTTCTACACAGCTTCCAATTATTCATCCAGCATAGAACCCTGACCGGATTAATGTGTGATTACCTACTGCGGGGCCTTTTCTTCTCCGACATTGATGGTACAGTTTTTACTCTAACATTTAACTGGATCACCTTGGGAATTCTCTTTGGATGTAAAATCGCCCCTCTCTATATTCCAGATATGACACCACAGTCCCAATGGGGTGATTCCACCCACTTTATTGAACTTACATTCGCTTCCCCTTATGCCCGCAGCAACCAGCCATTTAGACTCGTCGTGTATTTGTAACTTTTTCGAAAATAATATTTTTTTCCCACCACCGATCAGCACTTACCTCTTTAAATAATATTAGATATAATAATTAAAATAAAAAATATAAAACTTTTTGTTTCACTTCAGGATACATCCGTCTTTCTTATGAACTATTACTACCTTCGACTCAACTTTACATGACTGTTTTGAGTCCAGCTTACACCTAACTAAGAACTCGGTAAGTTTTCTAAATTTACCTATGACTTCTACCTTCACAGCATGACGAGTTACTACTCTTCTCGCCTTATGCCGCTAGTATCTACCGTTATACTCTCCACCCTTAGAAATCTCCATACATACCCCATACCACCTTCCCCTTGGGATTTATAGCTGGGAACATTACTTTTATGTCTAGGTCTACATCACATTAACAATCCCCGTTTCTCTGGAATTTGCTCTTTATAAAATGTTTATCATATTGAACCTGGAATTGTACATATCAGTCCTCTAAAAACACTTAAAAAAAAGGTTTCTGTGTAAATAATATGTATCGGTCCTCTCCAAGCATAAGGAGTTTTTGTAAATAAGATGCATCTTAATATGGGTTGCAACAATTTTTTAGAATAATCTAGTCTATCTAGTTATAACTGTTGTATTTTAGAACGTATTTTGATATTCTCTGTTGGTTGACCACAGCCTTTAGTTCTTAATTTCTGTCAGTTGTTGCTTTCTTTGGGTTATTCTTATTTCTGTTAATTGTGATCACCCATGTCTTTGTATGTTATGTTAAATGTATATTTATGTATATATATGTTTGTAACCTTTACAGCTCTGACGAAGTTCCTAAAAAGGCAAGAGGAACGAAACGCGTTGGCTGTATAGGCATGAACACTTGAACACTTTTTTTGAATAAAGAAGAAGACACTTAAATCACTATCTCTATTGACTTTACTTGAGTGCACCTTCCATTTTTGCTCTTTGTACTCCATGTTGTAATTACCTCGAAATAGTGCACTGTGGGATAATTAGCAGTAAGGAAAACAGGATGTGCTGCAAAAAAGTGAAAAGTGTTGCCTCTAGGAACTTTTTTCTTATATGTTAAGGAGTGTCCAGGAGTCACACCCATTCACTGGCTAGCGAAACCAATAAAGCTTGCCCCTCTCCCACAGCTCCTCAGAACACTCAATTGATATGTGGAAGAACTGGAGAGAGCTGAGCCTACTGTTTGAGATGGGGGAACAGCGTTTGCCACCAGGTTTTTACCCCAAAAAGCAATTGCAATGCATTTATTACATCGCAAGTACTTTTACCACACAAGTCTTTACTACAGAAGTGTGTTTGTATTAGTGAGCATGTAGTAAGTAGTTTGCATATTGTTTGTTTACTAAAATTTGTTGATATGTTTATTTATAAATATATTTATATATGTATATACACATATATATATATATATATATATATATATGTCTGCCTCAAATAGTGGGAGGGAACATTTGCACCCGGTCATTCTCTATGAAATTAAAGAACCTAAATCAAGCCAGTCAATATTTGCATCTTCATTAGGTATTCAGAAAGAAGATCTGGAGAAATAATTGATGGTTTTACTAATCAGGTTCGTGACCTGCAACATAGAGGGTCAGACTGTGAAGCTTCCTAAAATAATATTGCAAAATGAACCACATTTATTCCAATGAGATATCACTGATTAAAATCCGAATAGAAGAGCAAGAGAATAGATCAGTACATTCTAGCTTGAGAATCATCAGTATCCCCAAACAGGAACAGCAATACCCTTTGGTGAGAGAGGTCACTGAGCATCTCATTTGCACCCTTGTTCTACGAAAGAAGATCTAACACTAACTTAGGAACACTGACTCCCATTTTCTTTCAAACCAAACAACATTTATCCAAGGACTGTATATGTAAGCTTTAAGAGAAAGAATTGTGTCTGTTGCTGTAAAGCAAAAAGTATTTAATTAATCAAGCAAATTTAGCATTACATTTTTTTCAGATGTGACGGACGAGATGTTAAGGAAATAAAGGACATTTAAACAGATGATACCCTTTTTTTGAGGCCAAAGGTGTTCATGCATTTTTGCTCCAACCCACAAGATTGACAAAGCTTGCAATTTGGACATTTAGAATTTTCACAGACATTGATTTAGCACAAACAACTCTGAAATCCAAAGAGAAAACAATATAGCATATAGTTAAACGTTATTAAATGATAAATGAGTGTCTTACCTTTTTATTCTTTTTTTACAGTTTAAGCATATTTCTTTAGAAATGTGACAAGAATATTTTGCTGTTTTCTCATGATGGTAAAAGTACAGGGGGGTAAAGGTCTTCCTCCCCCATGGGATGCTATGGTTCTTTGGTGACAGCGGGACAGCCAAGCATGGAAGGACACATGGAGGAGGTGAGGGACAGGAGAGTGAAAGGGGGTGAAAGGAGAATTGGAAGAGCTGGATGAGAGAGATTGGGGTATATACAAATGTGAGAAAACATCTTAGTAGGTTCTTAATTAATGAAGGTACAGACACACACAACTATTAATAACAGAGTTAAGAACATTAAGTTCATCATTCCGATAGTTTTAAAAAATAATAACAAAGGACATAGAAAGATAGCGAGATATGACACAAATGAAAATAATTTGAGTAAATGCTATCGGACTGACTAGTAAGAGGAAAAAGAAGGCAATGTTCAATTGCATTAGAAATCAAAATCCCTCACTCGTTTTATTACATGAGACTCACATTCTCAGATCCCGAAATAAGTATTTGTTTTGATTAACCTTTGTTCGACTAGAAACTCTCAAACTTTTATTAGCCGCAGAGGGACGACTCTATTGAAAACCTGCTAATTTGAGGAGACAGGAGAAAAAACTGCATGCGATGAAGTGGGGAGGTGGGCTGTAGTAGCTATAATGGTTATGCAACAAAAACCTTCCTTAGTATCATATCACTACCCTTTTGAGAATGATCCTAAATCAGTTTATGGATTAGCAATAGTACTAGTAGATTTCCCTCTAGAGGTAATATTGGGGGTGGACTTTAGCTTTGTAAAATCCATGACACTAGATTCTTCTAGATCAGACGGTAAAGAGAGAAAATCTAGATTTGCCAAAGCACTATTTAAACTTAAACAGGAGTTTGGACTGACGGATCACTGGAGGAAAACCAATGCTACACTGAGGTATTTCACTTACTTTTCAGGCAGACATCAAGCAATATCCTCCATAGCCTTCTTTCTATCACAAAAAATATTAAACAATATACATCATATATTACACCCAAATGTTTTTCATATCATTCCGCTATTCACCATAATATAATATTAAAGACAACATTTCTCAATTAAATCTCAGTTTTAAGTAATAGGAGAATATTCTACTGTGGGGGGTATAAAATAAACAGGGCTAAAATAGAGATGTTCCTGTTTAATATGTCGCTGCAAGATATAGTATCATTTTTGTTGCAAAATTATAATAGAACACTAATAAGGTATTTAGGTGTACACATAATTGAAAAAATAGAAGTGTTATTAAGACATTTTTTGCCTATTTAAGGAAAGATACAGACGCTTTTAGATGGATGTTATAACGTCCCAGCCATGATCATTGGTAGAATTTACATCATTAAAATGAATATTTTACCATTACAGGTTTTTATGTTTTCCACCATTCCCTGCGTAATTTATGCAATCTTTTTCAAAGAAATAGATGGAATGATTTTACTGGAGAAACTGTCCAGCTGAGCTAGCTTAAACAACAATACAATTATCCGAAGAAGGAGGAAGTCTTGCTTTGCCAGATTTTAGGAAATGTTATCAAGTGGTTTATCTACTACTTTTCCCTTTTGGCATGACCTCTAGTCAACTTCTTCAAATTTAGTATTTGATAATTTTTGTTTAGTCAAGTGCATCCTTGACCCAAACTAGCAGTGGATTCAGACTCCCAAACTAGTGAGATTTTAAATCCATACCATGTACCAGACCTAAACAACTGTTCCATTATTTAAAGTTACGTACCATACATGCTGAACTAGATCTATCATGCCTCCCAAATGAAATGACACATAAATAGCTTAAACGTGGCTGTTACCTACCATCCATGCTGAACTAGCTCTATCATGCATTCAAAATGAAATGACGCCTAAATAGCATAAACATGGGTAAGGAGATGGGGTACAAACTAGGGAATTGGCTAATTAATAGCAGAATAATTGCATGGGAAGTGGTACAGAGAAGAATTAATTCACACATAGGCTATCAGTTCGCATATAGAAAATGACGGAGTCAAAAATCCAAATGAGCAATTTCTGAAATTGAAAGCACTACAAAAGTAGGTATGCACCTTTTTAAGGAACAGACATTCCCTCTTGGACTTGGATACCGGGCTTCATATCTTTGACATCATAAAATCAATCTATTCATAATGCAAGATCAAATCACATGAAAAAGGCACAAAGAAACATCTTTTATAATATATGATGCAATATACAAGGAAGCATAAGACAACACTCTAAAAACCGTAGGAGGGCAAACTTTAAAATAATGAATTTGCTCAGTGGCACTTGCACTACACTCCTGTCTCTTTACATAAGAGAAACCTTAACCTTTCTAGAGACTGCCACTTGTTTGGGAATTGGGGACTAGGTTTAACTGTTTTGGCTGTGTCCTCAATTGCAAGACTATTGAGGTAAAATTTGTAATTAGATAATGCAATCTATAATCATCTGGATTGATCCAGACACAACTTTTAAATTAATAAGAAATAAGGTTCAGTTGGGGAATAAAACGTAAATCAAAGAGAAGATGGTGGTATATTGCAGCGCTAGTGGCAAGATCAGTAATTGCCACAAATTGGTAAATGAAAAACCCACCCTCTTTTTCAGTATGGAAAGAAAAACTACAGAAAGTATAAAATAGGGAAAATTGATATGCAAAACAATTTATTGCCACTAAGACATTTAATGAGACATGGACGTACTTTGCAGTAAATAATTGAAATCTGCTTTCTGTATAATTAATTGGCTGTGTATAACAAGGCAAAGTGATCATGAAAATGTATTATTAACAGGAAGTTGATGTAAACAAAACATATAATAATAGATGATGAGTTGGTATTCTATTTTTTGGAAGTATTGGAATCTAAGATAATAATAAGAAAAAAGAAAGTATTGTGACTCTGTAAATTGTAGTTTGTATTTGAACGCTGATACATAGTGCATCTTCCAGAGATGTAAAGCTTGTTGAAACAGCACTTATGATCTAGGAACAGTGTGAACTTTACTTCCCTGGAATAAACTGTGGCCCAGTGAGCATTGGAAAGTAAGCTGCTGATCATGCCAATGGCATGGAAGAGAGATTAAATAGAGTTGTGAATGGTAGACTTTAAATAGCATATAAAAAAGGTGCCCGGTGAAAGGATAGGATAGTGAGAATCATACGGGCAAACATACAACTACAAGTCCCAACAAAGGCTTTCTGGTTTTGATCTTTTGAGAAAACGTGTGCTGATCTTATAAGTGATGCCAAGATGAATGTTGTTTAAAAAGCCAGAATGGTCTCTTGTGGAAGCATTGAAAAAGACAAGAGACACACAAACTAAGTATAATGGGCAATGCTAGGAAGGGATTGAGTGAGAATGAAGTGCATGGCAGACATTGGATCTGGTGAAAAAATACATTAAGATTCATTAAGGTTGCCAAAGGAGAGGGACAGTTCAGTGGCCCCATTCAGATTAGAGAAGTAGAATTTAGAACAGTGGCCTGAATAATGGTAATGTCTGGAATTGCATGTTATGGAAATGTATTATGTTTGAGGAGACTAAAGCTCACTGCCCCCAGGTTTTTCAGGCTAAAACTTGACTACACAACCTGAAAGATGTAGCACTTCATTCTGTTTTGTACACATACTTCATTGTCTTGTAATTGTGCACCTTTAACTGTATCTCTTTCTGTTGGTGGATTTCTCTTTCGTTGACAAATTTCCATATTTAGTTGTTAACATTTATCCAGGCGAAATGGGATAAACATTAATAGAGTAAAAGAGAAATCTTGCCTGGTTATAGACTGGGTAGTACTCATTCATTAAATCTTTATTTCGGCACAAATGCCATAAAAGAGCAATGCATATATCATATTACATTTCATTATGTTAAAACGTTACAATAGATAAAACATTAGTTTTTAAAAAACAAAAATACAAACAATTTATGAAATGTATGGAGCAGAAACGCTTCATTCGTAAATCAAGTTAAGCAACATCTTATCAATTCCAATCAAATCAATGCCATTACAATCGATGTCCCATTTTTTTCCTTAAATAGAATATGGAAAGTAAGAATCTACTAACACTAAATATAATTTGTTGGGATGTATTAGTTGTTAGGATTCTCAGAACCTGTGAACTTGACCTCACGCCTAAAAGAAGGCAAATGGGTTTAATCCATCTCTTTCTTACCCGAATGTAACAGGGGCAGAAAAGGAGGATATGATGCTCATTTTCAATCTGATTACAGTTGCACATAGGGCAATTTACATCCATTGACGAGGTTCCTACATCACGGTTCCTATCCCAGCGGGCCAAAGTAGTTTTTATTTGTAAGTTTCCATATCTAAACTTTAAAAATAAAGTTTTGGCAAGCGGGGGCTCTATTTCGTCCATGAAGGTCTCATACAAAGGTTCGTCCTTGAAGTTTAAGAACCTTGTTACCAGGGTCCCATTGCTTCTATTACTTATGGTCCTATTTAGTATGAAGCTCCAAAAGGCCCTTTTCAGTATTATTTTGGGGTTGGTGGGTAATTGTTCAGGGTTCTCCCAAAAATGTTTCAGCCCAATTTTACTCAACCAAATCTTGATATGTTTTAACCATGGGATGTCAGCCTGACTATCAAGTAACATAACTTCTTTTATCCCATCTCTATAGTCTTGAAGTTCAGGGACATGCCATAGTCTGACCCACAACATCAGTGGTCGGATCAAAACTTGGTGGTCGGTTCTTTTGAAGTTTAGATCAAGTTCCAGGGGCACTAGTGGAGTACCTCTGGGAACCCTTGTCAAACTTCGCATAAAATTATTGTCTAGCAGGCTAAAGGTTTCCTTTGAGCCGGGGCCCCATATTTCTGCCCCATAAAGGACCGCTGATTGGACCTTGGCCTTAAATAATTCCATCACAGGAGAGGCTGCTTTACTTGTACTTAAACTTTGCTCCCTAAGAATAGGTTTGACATTCTGTGCAAAAATTAATTTGCTTTTATCCATTTGGGCTTTCCAAGTAAAATTTGAATCCAAAGTCACCCCCAAGTATGAAAAATGAGGGCCGGATTCCAGCTTTTCACCGTTTAGTGTTAGACAGTCTCTGTCTGGTTTTATAGGATTTAAGGCCATGTATTTGGTCTTCTTCACGTTGATTTCCAACCCCTTCTGGCTGCAGTAATCATTAAAAGTGTCTATTATTGTCTGCAAGCCGTTTTTCGTTTGGGAAATCAGGATGGTATCATCAGCAAAAAGTAGCGATGTCACCTTCTCGCCATTCAGTTTAGGAGAATCGTTCTTACATCTCTCCAAAAATAAGGGAATGTCGTTTACGAAAAGAGAGAATAGCGTGGGGGCCAGGACACAGCCCTGGCGAACTCCACGCTCAATGGGTATCTTCTGGGTTAATTCACCATTTGGACCCCATCTGATTTTCGCAAAGTTCCCTGCATGTAGCTCCTTAATCTGAGTGACAAGATTATTTGGCATACCTGCTGCACTCAATCTTTTCCATAGGAGATTGCGAGGCACCAAGTCGAATGCTGCCCTTAGATCGACAAAGGCAACATATAAATGGCACCTTTTAATCACCACGTACTTCCAATAGAGGCAGCAGAATCTAAAAATCTGATCTATTGTACTGATTTTAGATCTAAACCCTGCTTGGAATTTGGTGAGTATTGCATTTTCATCTAGCCAGTTGGTCACTCGTAATAAGATATGGCGTGAATACATTTTTTGTAAAATATCCATTAAACCTATTGGCCGATAGTTACAAGGGTCCATCCTGTCACCCTTTTTGAAAATTAAAACGATTTCAGCTCCCTTCCAGCTCTCAGGAAAATCCAAAGTGCTGGAAAATACATTACACAAGAAGTTAATATAGGGTGCCCATACTGCTAAATCATGCTTGTATAGGTCCCCCGGAATTTTGTCCAAGCCTGGAGCTTTCCCTGGTTTAATCTGGGATATTGCCAGCTCTGTTTCGCCTAAAGTAAAAGACAACTGGTCTACCGGGGATTCACAGTTTATTCCATGCATATCCAAATCTGGGTCATCATATTTTTTGTATAAGTTCGTAAAATGGGTGACCCAGGTTTGTTCATCCAGAAAAACATCCTTGACCACCCTGCCCACATTATTCCCATTTGCCACCAGCCTCCAGAAAGTGACATTATCACGCGCCCTGGCGGCTAACAGCAAATCGGCCCATTTGTCTTCCTCCCATGCCATTTTTGCTGTTCTTTGGACAGATTTGTATTTATTCCTTGCTTGTTTTACCTCTAAGGGAGATTTAGCCTTGATTGCAGTTAATAATTCCCTCTTTGACTCTCTACAGGATCTGTCATACCACGGTTTGCTGTGGGACAGATTCTGAATTTTCTGTTGGGGTTTTTTGGTCATCTTGGTGACTAATAGTTTTATTTCATCAAAAAATTTCTGATGTATTGGTAGAAATGTAGTTTTTATTACATCTTCATCCATTGTCGCCAGATAGGGTCCAAATGTCCCGGCCAGAAGTGAATATATTTCACTGAGAATGTCGCTATGGTCCAGTATGAGTGGCCATTTCAGAGATCTTCTATTATTACTAATATGGATCTCGAGATTAGTGTTGGCCCTTTCATCAATTGTACTTTGTTCGACCATATTATTAAAGAGTAAGACATCTACAGTTAAAGTTAGGGGAAAGTGATCACTTTCGAACCGTTCCATTACTTCAAGGTCCAGGAGGTTTGGCCAAAGAGGAATGGAAACAATGACGAAATCTAAGTTACTTTTATAGGTGTTTCTGGTGAATGTTGGTTTCTTAGAGATGTCAGATGGTAACCTTCCATTGCAAGCCCTAAGAGAATGTTCTACACATAAACTCATCAGTTGAAGACCCAAAGTTGAGCATCTAACTGGTTTAACATTCTCCAGAGTGGGGATTTTATTTGCTTGGTCTTCCTCCTCAAAAATTTCACTTAGACCCTGAACTGGCTCGAAATTGCAATTTAAATCTCCAGCCAAAATAACAAGATCATTCCTGGAATCCAGTTTACTCAAAAAGCAATCTAATTTTGCAATAGTTGGCGATTCTCCAGAGGAAGGCGAGGGCCTATTGTAAATATTTACAAGAAATAGGTACTTCCCGTTGGATACAGTAGCTTTTAGCGCCAATATGTCTACACAATTAGTGGGTATAACCTCAATCTTTACCTTTAAATTTATTTTCACCCATGTCAAAAGACCCCCAGATGCCCTTCCACTTCTAGAGGGAGTCGCACCAATTCCATATGTCTTGTAACCCACCCTATGAGGCGCCTCCACAGCCCAGGTTTCCTGGAGGAAGCAAAAATCGAAGGATTCTATGAAATTTGTCCACTCGGGATCCCTCAGATTTTTTACAACTCCAGCTATATTCCAACAAACCATTTTTATCGACTTAATGAGATTAGATGGCCTCTCAACAACACTCCCAAACATCTCATCAAGATTAGTAAAAGACACAGGTAGGGGTACCAAAGGTGTTACTTCTGCGGTTAGGGTACTCCCCGAGAGGGTCGTGGCTAATACCTGTTCTTCCATAGCATTTACATCTCCAAATACATTCCTGTCATGGTGTACAGTTTTATCCAAACAGGGAAGCACGGTGTTATCAAGTACAACAAGCTTATCTGAAATGCCCACATCACCCAAAACCATTTTATCTGTACCCTCATCCCCCCGGGTCGAATGGCATCAATCACAGTCATCAAGACCACTAAAGATGTCGAACCTATTAAAGGTTTCTAAAGGGGTGAAGGGTTTTAGGTGATCCATCCTTCCATTCTGGGGATTATATGATTTGGGCATTACTCACATTTCTCTGGCATCTGGTGAAATCATAAGATGGGTATTCGGAAAACATATTAGGTTAAAAATATCAAGGAACACAAACATCCAGTTTTTAATATCGTGATACACAAATATCATGATGCAGGAATATTGTTGAAAAAAATATAGATTTTATAAGGTAATATCAATGTCAACAATATCTATGTTGTTAATATTGTTTACAAAAATATTGTTTTAAATAATGTTTTTTATTATCTTCATGTATTTTAATATGTTTTAATTGAATATGTTATGAATTGTTTGCATAATCATTGTTAATGTTTTTAAATAGAATTTGTACATTTTTAGTTGTTTTAACTATTCATTTAACTGTTAATTGTCATTTCTAGTGTCATAGTTGATTGTGGGGTGTGTAGGGGTAAAGGCTGGGATATGAATTAACAATAATTGATTAATAATAATTTTTACATTAATAATAATTATTTAATTGATAATTTATTATGTAACTTGTGTAATTAGGATGTTTTTAAAGATATATTTCAGGTGCTGTTTTTTGGGTTGGTAGGTGTAAATAGTGGGAAGACAATTAATTTTAATGAGTGTATAATTCATTTTTAATTATCAATTATTTAATTGATCATTTGTTTTGTACAATATGTAATTATTATCTTGTTTAAGATATATTTGAGCTGTGGGTTGTTGGGTTTTTAGGGGTAAAGGGTGAGAAGTTAATTATGTATAATTACATTTAATTATTAATTATGTATTAACAATTGTTTAATTGATAAATAATTTAGCATATTGTGTATTTATTAAAAATTTTAAGATATATTTTAGGTGCAGGTTGTTGGGTTTTTATGAGTACAGGGTGGGAAGTTAATTAGAAAATATTTTATTGATAATTAATTATCAATTAATTATTTAATTAATAAGTATGTAAATTGTGAAGTTATATTTGTTAAGTTATATTTTAGTTGTGGGTTGTTTCGTTTGTAGAGGAATAAGGTGGGAAGGTATTTAAGTAATAATATATTCAAAATGTTTTTTTCATTTATAAAAAATTGTTTCATTTATTACTTAATAAGTAAATTGTGTTATGCTTTTTGCATTTCAATTGCGTTTTTATTGCCTATGGTCAGATTTGCCTCCGGGCGTCACCGTTTTGGGGAAGAAACCACCCCACCATGGGTCGTCAGTTTCGACGTCGCAATTATGATGCAACCGCACATGGTGCGGTCACAAACTTCAATTTTTCAATGGAAGGTTGTGCAGCGGGCTGAAACCACCTGCAGCACAAGCTCCCATTGAAGAATAAAAGTTTTAAACATTCCTTCACCATGTGGCAGGCCCCTGTTTAGGGGAGCACCATAGGTGCCCTCCACGCCCAAATGTGAAGGGCCAGGGGACAAGGGGGCTCTGTTAAGGGCCCCCAAAGTCAGTTTCCGACAGCCAATCCATGTCAGAAAGGCCGACATAGATTGACTGTTGGAAACCGACATCACAAGCCCAACTACGGAAACGCCGCCCTTAAGGGATTATGGGGGCTTTCCGACTGGCGATGGGCTCCTGGAGCCCGCCGGAACAATGTTGGAATCCCCAGCCAGTTTAAACTCTGACTGCTGTCATCATAATAAGTCGCTCATAGTTTAAACCTACCATGTCGGTCGGAAAGCCTCCGACCACTGGTCAACATCGCAATCATGCCCTATAGTGTTTTATTTTAATTAAATTATCAATATTTGTTTTAATTGCTAATAATTATTAATAATAACTGTAATAATTATGTAGTTTGTTTAATTTTTGTTTAACATTGAGACATAATTTTTATATTAAGGTTTTTTTGCGTATTTAAAAGAGTTCTTAAAATATGTTATTTGTTTGAAGTGAACTGCTCTCGCTCTACTGTTGCACAGGCTGCAATGGAAATAGTAGATATAGTAGATTTTACCCCTCCTGAGTCCAACACTTTCTCTTCTGTTGCACAGACTGGAGTGGGACTAGTCAATTTTACCCCTCCTGAGTCCAAAGCTTTCCCTACTGTTGCATGGATTGGAGGGGGAATAGTATATTTAATATTCGTTCCTAGAGTTTAAAAGTTGTGCTAATATTGTTTAAATATATATTAATATGTGTTTGTGTATTTAATGTTATAGTTTATATATATATATATTTATGAAATGATTACGATATTTTTAGTAAAACTTATTTCTTTCTATTGCTTACTTATTGTGTATAATTAAATTAGAAATATTTCAAAATGTTACACTTTATTTGTTACATTTTTTATTTATTTATGTGTATGTAAATATTTATATATACATACATATATATGTGTGTGTATATATATATACTTGTATTATTACATTTAAAAATAAATTGAAAATTGTAATATAAATTTAAATTAATATTTTCTATAATAGGTTTACATTAAATATGTGTATATAAACGTACACTTAAATAAGTACATATTTATATATATTTTTAAATCTAATTAAACATATTTAATTGATCTTATATTGTTGAATATTTCAGATGTACTGTTCTTAACTGTATACATATTAAAAACGATATTTTTGTATATATTTTCGATATTAATGTAAAATTATATTTTTTTTTACGCTTTTTGTACGTACCTTTACAGGTATAGGAAAATTATCTTTTTGTGATTCATATTTTTGACACCATATTTCTGTTGTGCAATATTTATGGTTTTGTTATTATGTCAGTGAACCGATTAGAAAAGCAATCAGAAATCTTAGTCAGACCACAATAGCATAATGTAACTGGTTGAGATCCTTTAAATCATATTGCTTTATCAGCAGTTAAGAAACTGTTAGAATGTGTGATAATTATCGCAAGAGTAGCGTAACCCAACTTTCAACATCGCAGCCTATAGTGGGAAAACAACTCTGTGACAACATGGAATTCACAAGGCGGTAGCATGCGATTGTATGCCGACACCGCGGCCAATGTACGCGATACAACCACCTCAACGGGGATAAAAACACAACCCCAACGTGAAAAATCCTGTGGGCGATATGGGTCATGATGTGGTTGATGGTTGTCATCTTGAGCCTGTAGTCGGCAATGACTTCCTCAGGCGAGAGGGCTGTGAGAATGGTGTGTTTTCTGTAGGTCCGCTGTCATACTCTGCGCTGCCTCGGTAGGGCCAGGTCCGTGTCCTGGGGGTGGTGGCGGTCCAGGGGGTGCTGGAGGTGGGTGTTGCGGCCCTGTTGGGGCTCCGAGCGGCATGGTATCATTTGTTCTTCAGGTGTGGCTGTGTGCGGGGTTTTGTTGCCTACTGCAGGTAGTCGTCCGTCGTCCGTCTTTACACCTGCTTGAGGCAGGTGTTAAATACCTGCGGCTACCGCGGCTTATCGCCTGTCTTTGGTTCGCTTCGCGGATCTGTCAGGTCGTTGTGAAAGTGATGATGTTGTTTTTTCGTGTGTTTTTGCACGGAAACACCTACTCTGCTTCTGACTAGGGTTAGTCGGTGGTTTCCACTGTGGTGTTAGGTTTTGGGGCAGTTATCGAGGGAAAACTGACAATGTCTGCTGTTTACACCAGCTTGTAAATGTTGGGGGTAATTTTATCTCGACTTTGGCTGCGCAAAAGTGCTGTTAATTCGGCGATAGCTCCTTGTGAATATATCCCTTAGTTTCTTGAGAATTTTAGGCAACTGTTTGGGAAAAATTGACAATCCTTTCACTTTTAATTTTACATAGTTATTTTAAATATATAGTTCTGTGCATTTTACTTTTCTTTTTATTTGTAAACATGAACATTCCTTTATAAAAAGAAATTGGTGATCTCTTATTCATTTTTAACATTCTTCTAAACTCTTTATATGTTTTATTCAGCGAAGCTAGGAGTGTTTATAAGCAGAAATCTTCTTCTTGCAGCATGTAAAAATATTATTTTTTAAACATTTTTAAAGTTATGTTAAAACATGATTTTTTCCAATTCTTTTTACCCGCACAATTGTAATCACCTGTTGCATTGACAAATGTGATCTTTTATATTTGTATTAGATTTGAAACTGAATGTGCACATGGCAAAATCGACTTGATATGGGATATATGTTAATGGTTTAAATCGATGCTGGGACCTGTTTGACAATTACAATTCACAAACACCAAGGAACTCTAATTCCAAGAAGATTGCTAAAGTTCATGTAACATCTGAGACAGCTAGCTCAATCTCAAAAGTGTGGAATTTGGGCAAAGAGCCCATCTTAATAAATCTACTACATTACAGAAGTGATTTCCTATCGGCTCACTCTGCCAGCTCGAGATATATTGTGTGAGCCAATGTAAAAAAATGGTGGCCTCTGTGATAGCATAATAACTTTAGCTCTAATGGATCCTTTTATTCCAAGCTCGTTACCACATCCGAGACTTATAGGTGTAGTGTGGGACACAGGTACCTCTTTGCTGGCTATAAACAAGCAGTGGCCTTTGTTGCTTCTACAAGTCAAGGAACCAAAAGTAACTTCCCTCCCCAAGTATAAAGAACTTTACAGGTCATGTTGCTGTTGTAGAGACACCTTGCGCTTTGTAGATGTACAACCTCACAAAATCTTGAATCAGTGTGATCTTTGTAAGGAACATTTGATAACATCTGTGAAAAACACACTCTTATTTAGAATATATCTAACTGTCTGCATTCGCTCAGTGGTGTTTTTCTCATCGACTTGCTATATCAGTGTGTATTTATTACTTAAAAGCATTCCACAGACGCTCTCCATCTGCACTAAGAATCATCAGGCAATGAAAACCGAATGCTTTGCAACATCCTATTTTGTACTGTATTTCTTCGTATAAAGGAGCGCAATTTTGTTAGGCAAATGTTTTGAGTGATTGAGAACTTGATTTATGATGGGCTAAAAGCAGGGTAAATGCTTACCTAATTTTAATCTATAATTTGAGTGGTAAATAGGCACGCTGCAGTTTTCAAAACTATTGTTGGTTCTGGGAGAAGGCCATAGTGTCTTATAAAAACAGGTGAGATTAATGGACCAGATGAGTTTGAGCCACTAACATTTTACAAAGTCCACTTTGGAATGCCCTGATCCTTGCACCCAGGTTATCAACCACCCCCTTAGCTTTAGGAAGGAGTGTACAACTTGCCCTTTAAAGGGAGAAAATGTGTGGCGGTGGCTGCCGATGGTGGAACCTCAATATTGCATTTTGAGGGCAGAGGTTATTTTCCCTCATCAAACTACGACCCAGAGTAAGAAAAATGAAAAACCAAAAAAGGTAGCAAGCAGCAAAAGAGAAATATTGGTAAACAGTGACAAAGGCAAAAAACACCTGTAAGAGTGTGATAAAGAGATACTAATGTACTATGGTGGAGTAGAGGCATAATGTGAAATCAAGTCTGGGCAGGCTTGGAACTAGATAGTTTGCATACCTGACGTTTGACTGCATTGGAAACACGCTTCTAAGAAAAACTTTGAGCCCATGCACTGTTTTTATTTTAAGTAAAGGTTAGGTTTGTGGACAAAGATGTGTGGTGTTGTGGCCTGTCATTATAAGCGTTCTCCAGGCACCTGAAGCGCTATATAGATGTGTTTTAAAACATCCCCAAACAGAGTCAGATATCAGTATCTCGCTTGGCGTGGTGCATCCTGGTACGATAAGTGGCAGTATATAAATTCACGCTTTCAAGAATCAGTGAAAATTCAGCCTTCTAGATCTTCAAATGGTTTAGTCTTTGTTTTTTTACTTTTTCTTTTTTTTTTTGTAAAGAACTGCGCTCAACCTACAATTGCCCTTTCTAAACTATTTTTGTTCAGCACATGCAGCTTCAATATGGTAAACATCGGAATTTAAATGGGAATTTAAAATATCCCTTTGTTTATTTTTCTAATGCTTGCTGTTTACATTTTTATCACTGTTTACATGTCTGCTACTGTAGCCAGCATGATATTCACGCGACTGGCTATTTTTCAGTGTAGGCTGAGTGCCTCTTATCTCCAGAGATGACACCACGAAAGCCAAACACAAGGTGACATCCAATAATACTGCTCTGGGGGAGAATTGCACTGATATCAAAAAGCTGCATTTTTGTTTGAGTTCACTTGTAGTTGACATTCTAGATCTTGGCACGCTTAATCGTTGCATTCCTTTGCTTGTTTTAGGAAGGTATTTTTTGATGAGCATTCTGTCTCTGCAGGCAGACCATTTTTATTATTTCAGAAATAAGATTGCTTTGGACTAATAAATAAATGCGGTTCCAAGCTTACACTCAAACAGTTATAATGTAGGGTCTTAGATAAAGAGATAAAATATGAAAATTACACTGTGAGAGAGCAGAAATGCACAGTCAGATCCAGTGTTTCAGACGGAATCTTAATTCAATCGATACTTGAAGAGTTGTAACAAAAAAGAAGCTGCATTGAGTCTGATCAGCTTGAGGCGGCAGGGCCTGGTGCTAAACCCACTAAGGATATGTAATTGTTGCTTTTACACTAGTGATTCAGGAGTAAATTAAATTAGCAGGCTGCGCGTGCGTCAGGCAGGGCGCATAACCCCCGCACTGCGCCCATCCCGTGGGAAATATCTTCCCCAAACCCATCGCCCTGGTATCACAATTAAATTAGCCAACAGGGTGTTGTAGTTGTTGAGGTTGTTGTTGGCCGCAGTTTTATTGGGATTATACACAGACTGGTTATCAGGTCATCGTTAGCATGAACCCTGGCCACATTGTGTCATTTGCGAACTGCCATGTCTGGGTCATAAATAATATCTGGGTCATAAATCATACATGTCATCATCATACTGTGCAGATCATATTGTGGTTCATAAATCATACATGTCATCATCATACTGTGCAGATCATATTGTGGTACATTCAGTTCGTAAATGGCACGCCAAAAAACAGTTCTTTTGTTAGTCCTTGGTAGTCCTCTTTGTCATGTTACTTCTGGGACCACCATTTGGTTGGTCACCCACGCCCTCTGCGTGTAGGGAGGGGTAGCTTCTCCAAGGAGTTAGGCCCCCAACTCGCTACCTTTTTGTGCCCTGCTGTCCGGTCGGGTCTGGGACGCGAGCGCCGTGTCCGTTTGCTACTCCCCTCCTTGGCCGGGCCACCTCACCCTGCTGTGCGGCATCCCAAAATGAGTGGCCTACTTCCTACACACCGCCCTGTCGGTGTGTCTCCTTAGCCAACCATTGTACCAATTTCCGCCACGCCGCAGGGAGGCTAACGTCTTCCTGCGGCTCCCCCCAGCTATCGTGATTTTTCCCTTCTTTTTTTTTGTTTTTGGTCTGCAAGAGCCATTGCGCCCCGCAGTTATTCAAACAGGACTCTCAAACCTTTCTTCTGACAGATGTGACTCTGTCCTGGCTAAACAGCTCTAGGCGACCGAGGTAGATCAAAGAAACCTGTCTGATGGATTCCGTACCGTTGGACCTGCAAAAACTTGTGCACTGCTATGTTCTATTTCCTTCTGCCGTTGTGCCTGCTTTGTATGACTCGGCGCCCCTGCGCGGTCTCCCGCTGATCATCTCTGACCCTATGATGGTTGTGCCGGCGTACCCTGCGGGCGCCTTCGCGAGTTCGGCCTGAATGGCCTGCCCCATGCCTTTCTCCCCCATTAGGGCCCGGCCATTGCCCCCTGAGATAAACAAGAGTGTCCAGGTGCTATGTTGCATCTGACAGCAGGTCTCCAAGTGTTACTGTCAGCTGGCTCAAACTCATTCCTGGCTGCCCCAGCCAGTCGATGCACGTGCCTCTGTGTTTGCTCGCCCTCCTGTGGCCTGCCAGCGCCACCATGTCTGCATTATGGACACAAAGGGATGGTCCACTACCCACACCAGCCGTGGTGTTTGCCTGCTGGGAAAGAATTGTCCAGTCAGGCGGTGGTTGCAGCGCTGAACGCACCCCAAGTTCCAAACTTCCCCCCCTTTTCTTGGGGGGAGGGGGGGTCTCATGACACCCTGCTCATGATACCCTGCCGTGCGGCATCCCAAGGTGACCCGCCTCGACACTCACCCTGCCATGCGGCATCCCAAAGTGAGTGGTCCTGACCGCCGGCGGTGTGGTCTACAGTACCTGTGGTTGGATGTAGGTTTTGTTTTTTTTGTGCCTGGGACCGCAACCTGCCCACCGCCCGGATTCTTTCCTCTGGCATGTCGTGCTGCGATGCCGACGCAGGTGCGTGATCCTGAAAGAGTGGGGGAGGAGCAATGGCCTCTAATGGCAGCCCGGCTGTTGCTAAGGCCTGGCACATCAAAGCTGTCCCTTGGAGCTTGCTTAGGTTGTCCCCATCTTGATGTTTGCAAAATTGGCCCTTCGCCCGCTGGGCGCACCCCCATGTATCTGAACAAGCAGCACACCACCCAATACTTGCTCCTTCTGATGTAATGCAGTTGTATCACTGCGCCTTTTCCTGCCTGTTCTTGTTTTTTTTTTGGGGGAGTTATCTCCTCCGACCATGCCCTGGGTCTGCTGTCTGTGGCTTGTAGACACCGCCCTGCTGGTCCCTGCTTCCTAGGTGTCACCAGCTCGCTGCTGGGGAAAGCGCCAAAGAATGCCATGAAAGGTGCTGCTTGGCAACGTTGGAGCTTGCGTTTACCTTCGTACACAACGCCAGCGCCTCCATCAGCTGGCCTAACTTTTGAAAAAATCAATGGGACGCCTGCCATCCACCTTTGTCACCCCGCTCTTTTCCACCCATTTGGTACTACCTTGAGTTAGAGGGATGCTGTGGGCTCATCCCCTGTGCGATTTTGTGTAAAAATGGGGTGTGGCTGACTTCTTGGACGTAAATGTCCCCTTGTGTGAATCGCTCCAATGCTCTTTGTGCCCCCTCCCTGTCAGCCTGTGCGCATGTGCCCCCTCTCCTGATCATCATTGCTGGATATTTCTTGAATGGGGTCACATTTAGAGTGCCAGCACTCCAGGCAATATGAGGGGTTATATTTAATATACCAGCCTTTCTCCCGCTCTCAAGCGCCGGTGCTGACAGCACCAATTTAAGTATGTATTATTGCCGAGCTGCGGAAATACGAAGCGCTTACTGGCTGCATACTTAACTGTTGGCCATGCTTGGCGTTAAAGTCTGGGCTAGTTTCAAGCGTCTCGCTTTGGCGCTCGCATTCAGCACTGTCGGAGCCCACGAGCAGTTATCGGATAAGGGTACTGGCGCACAGGCAGGTGAAATGACTTCGCAGGCTCACCGTGTTCGGAGACATGATGAAGCCGGGATCCGAACCCAGGACTCCTATTCAAAAGCCTGCCACTTAAAGTGCATAGACCGCACTTCCTGCCTGAAACCCTCTGGGCTGTGGGCATGATGCGGCGGGCCCCCTGAAGTTCTGTTGCGCGGCACCAATTCGCCTCTCCCCCCGCTGCTTCCTTGGATCTGTCGCCCCATGATCTCTGCCTCAGGGCTGTGTGGGCACAGTGGGGGGGCCTCCCTGTAGATGGGGAGGCGAGACGTCTTGATGCCCCCCACGATGTCACCCGCCGCTGGTGTGCGAGTGCCTGCCGGCGGGGGTATGCTCTGACAAAGTTCTGTTAATATTGTCAGTGTGAGCGTCAGGTCAGTGAGCTGATGTGGGGGATTATCGTACTATTGATGGGAATTTGGCGTTTTTCTTTTTTTTTTAAAAATCTTTTGTTGCTTAATGAAACTCTGCACCGATTGTGGCGCTATGTTGACAGGTTATGTATGATCTTCTTGTTGGGAACCTGAAGTGGCACGGCTGCCTCCCCGTCCCTCTCCTCTTGCTTCAAGCCCCCACTAACACATAGCTCTGGCACTAGCAACTGGTCACCAAAATTAGCAGCACGCCCAGGGTGGGAGCTGTGGAGGTCGAGTAGGCTGTTGGCGACTCTGCAGCGTCCATACCGAGATGTTGGTCGTGGCTCTAAAGCAGTGATGTGAGTCGGGATCCTGCCTAATTAGGTCTACACCATCAGCCACGGGCAATTACCCGTTCCCATCAAGCGAAGAAAATTTGGCTGAACTATTATATCATCTAATGACAACCATGTGTGCTTCGACCCAAGTTCTTTGAGTGAACTAGGCCCATCCGCCGTTCAGTGAATTTCCAGTGTTTAATTTGTAAAGAAGAAATTAAATTATTAGGTGCCAGGGCCTTCGCCGGGAGGCCACTGCAGCTTTCGCCACCGATTGCGCCAGTGACTATACCTGCGCAACTACTCACCATCACTCTCCTACAAGCATGCTCATTTGGATTATTCCAGGCACCTGACACTACGAGGAATGCTTGGTAATAGGTATTGGTCATTTTTAGTATATATTGAATAAATCAACCACTGCTGTGTTGCTTAATCCTAATTTTGCAATGGCACCACCTGGCAGACTTTCTTAAGTGTCTGAATTGACTGCTGGTGCCAATCATAGGAAACTCCTGCTCACTTCTAAAGCATCTCTTTTCAAACTTTAAATGTTGCCCTGAACTGGGGTTGAACTTGTGACTTTGGCATTATTAGCGCGGAGCTCTAACCAGCTGAGCTAACATACCGCTCTAACTCAGACAGACAATACACCGTATAGGAACCAGTTTTTACAAGTTCCAAATCACTGCAGGGATGCAAGGGCCCCCCGTGCTCGCGCAGTGGTGTGCTTTGGAAAGAGCCACCAACCGTGAGGAAAACGTTTGATTGTGAGCCAGTAAAAAAACTAGATTCTCTAGGATAGAGATCTCCTAATCTACACCTTCCGTGATGCGTCATTGCATTACCTTTACCCTGGGTGCTGAAGGGTTAAAGGGGAGGGGGAGAGCGGCAGGAAAACAGACCTGGCACCCCGGCATATTAGGGCTTATGGGTTAGCCCGCAACCCTCGTCCTTTCCCTACGCCACATCTGCTCTAACCATTCGAGCTTGTGTCCTTGGGAGGGAGGAAGATTTTGTGAGAAGCAAGGAACCTCTCAGACCTTGCCGAAAACCGGGATTGAACTAAGGACCTTTAGAGCTTCCGTCCAACGCTCTCCCCAACTGAGCTATTTCGACCAGCCGAAATTGCCTCGCAGGCTATCGGAGGTCATGTAGCTTTCAGACCATTGGGGGGGGGAATTTACCAATACCATGGCTTAGCCCCTGTCACCACCCGCTGTAGTGGCTTCCCGACCCCCACCTCCGTGCGCCGGCCGCAGCAAGCACCCTTCCCCTAATAAACTAGACAGGGTATAATTCAACTGTTGGTAACTCTCGCTCGCTCCTTTCTTTGATCCCTTACCTTGCCACAGCCGGTGTCTTGTATTGCCCGGTGCTTCCTCTTCCCCCGTTGCGTGGGGAGCCGGTAGGGGGGTCTTAGAAACCGCATCACTCGCTCCCGGCCACCTCTTCCCGCTGAAGTCTTTTGCTCCGGCGGTGGGCGTGGGCATCAAAGGGTTCGCTTTCCTGGCGGCTTGGTTTCTTGCAGCTGGTCACCTTTCCTGGTAGACAGTTTGCTGGGTAAGTTTGAAGACGCGGGAAAACGCGGGCTTTCTGCGCCACTCCTGGGTGGAACTCCCGCAACATTCTACTGTGCCCTACCACCCGCCTACAACCTGCTTCACTGCGAGGTTCAAGGATACGTTCATTTTTTGGTAGGCAGGAGGGGATTAACTGCCCAGACTCACAAGATGCTGAGCCGAAGCCGAGGATCGAACCTGGTTCCGGAGCTTCAAAGTCGGTAGCTCTAGCCGTAAGGTTACATCCTCTCCCCCTCCGCAGGCCAAACTCCGGCGAAGCCAGGCAGCTTCAGTTCCGTGCTCCCTTGGCACCCACCCACACCCGGACAGACTGCCGGGCCTCAACAATGGCTGCGCCTCGGGGGCCCTGTTTCGATATGCGCTATGCGCGCTTAAAGATGATCTACCTGGCCCACAAACATCCTGGTTGCGTGTGGAGACATCCACCGCCTCCCGCCCAGGGCCGTTCAGTGGGTTCTAGCCACCCGTCCCCTTACTGCCACCGGAGAGAGGGTCACTGCATGATAGTTTGGCTGCAGCCGCAGGCAGCGTCTCGAGGGCTCCACTGGAAAATTATTGAGCCGGCTGTGAGCGGGCGCACCTCCCTCGCTTTTGTCATGTTCCCGAACCCCAACCAGACTGACAGGGCTTCGCCTCTTCGCTAGACAGATAATACACCGATTGGTTTCCTGAGGCAAGAAATTTGGGCTTTTCTTCAGTCTCCCTCGGCAGAGCTTCGCCTCGTGCTACAAATGTTCAGTCTTCCAGAAAATGAAGGTGCGCCGCTTCCCCGCTCCACGAAGATAGGAGCTATCTGTAGGAGCGGATGCTTATATCCCCCCCTCGCTCTTCCCACCACCCAGGTGTACCTAGCGGGGTCCCCCCATTGGCCGGGGTTTTTTGGCGCCACTGTGGTGCTCCCGCAAGGGGTGGTGTGCCTCACTTGCTTCTTCTTGGCGCTTTGGGCGCCCAGAACTGGTTCTCCCACTGGGGCTCGGCGTGGGTTATGGCGCCGGCCCCTGAGCCTCGCCCCCCCTTCGGGGGGGGGGAGCGGCGGCCTCTGCGAATGAGCCCTGTGTCATGTCTGAGGCTTTGTTACTGTGGTGTGTCTTGCAAACTAGGCCTGGTGTCTCCCCCAAACCATAGACTTTACACTGACAATGAGGCTGTTGCCACACACCTTTCCCCACTCTGGTCACCGAAGTCCTGCTGCCAGTAGGGCTCTTGCAGCTTACACACTGCCCCACGCCAGGTGCTTGTGAAGAGTGTGTCCCTCTTGTCTCCATTTCATTGCATCCTTTTACAGGCGTCTGTGAGCAGTGACAATTAGTCCAGCGAGTTCGCTGATTCCCCGGGGTGGTGTGTCCATGAACATCACGGATCGCCTCTGTTTATATACCACAAATGTTAGCTCCAAATGGCTCTGCCCTCTATGACTGCACTAGTATGGCGATCACCTCCAGAGATGCTCATTGTTGCTAAAAATACGAAGACACCGCTGCTGGTAATTTTGCAAAACTGCTGCAGGCCGGACCGGCCTCAGCATGGACAAGCTGGGCCCAGTCCTGGGGCGCCAAAATTCTGAGCGGCGCAACAGGGAGCTGCCTGACTTAATGTCATGAAAACAGCAGCTCGTCCTTCCCTCTTGGTCTCAATCGGGTGCCGTTAAAAACGTAAATGGCCCTTAATGTACCTCAGCATAATTACTAGCAGCCCATCAACCCCCTGCCCTCCTCCCATCTTCTTCACACCTCTTGACATCACACTGCAATGACCCCTGTCCCAACAACACATGCTAAATTTACTTTCCACCCAGTGCGCTGTCCTTGTCAAACTGATTTAGGTCCAGCCCTGACTGCATGTCCTAACATTAAGGCACCATAGGGATGTGCAAGTCCTGAGCTTACTTCAGTATGCAATTCTGTGTGTCCTATGATTACTGTTGTAGGCTGTGTTACTGATTACATCTTGGGCACATAAGATGTCTCGTGAGCCCCCACACATCAGTTCATTTGAGCCTTCCCACACTGAGCCCAGAGCCTTTGTTGCACCTTCACTGATACTAACTTAACCTCAACCTACAAACCAATAAGCCCGGCACTTGAACTCTATAAAACGCAAGCCAAAGCAGCTGCAATGTATGGCAGCGAGCTATGGGGGTACAGAGCTGGACCAGATCTTGCCAAAGTGGAAAACATCTTTCTTAGACGCCTTCTAGCCCTCCCTTGTAGCACTCCTCTGACTCCCCTTAGGCTGGACGTGGGTTTGGTCCCTATCGCTGCTGAGCTGGAGTCTAAGCCAGTAAAATTCTGGCACAGGCTCTGGTCCACCAGCGAGCTTGAACATTATAGGAATGATCTCACCCACGTAATGGCCGTGAACCATGGAGATAGAATCCCATGGCTGACCTTCGTTAAGAAGGAATTATATCGTTTAAAGCTGCCTGAGCTTTGGGAGACTCCAGAACTGGGTTGTCAGAGGGTATCCCGGAAACGCTTAGCCCAAATCTATAAGGAAAAAAGCCTTGAGTCACTTATGACCTCGACTACTAACGGCACCCTTACTGAACGCTTTTTGCAATCCAAAAATTCCTATGAATTTGAGGCTTTTATGGACATTATTTTCCCAATACAAGCTAGAAAACTGTTTGTTCAGTGGAGGCTGGGTACCTTACCTATTAAAATCTTTACTTCAAAGTGGCTCCCAGGAGAAGACAAGACCTGCCCGGGTTGTAACTCCCATGATGAGGAAGAAACCCACCTTCTTTTCTTTTGTCCTGCATACTATAGACCAAGGAAACATTGGCTGGTCCCCCTATGCAGGAACTTGGGTTTCAGGAGTCACATAGAAGCGTATAGAGTTTTGAGAACTAGTACTCTGCCCCACATAGTCTTTGCCATGGCCAAATTTATTATGGCTATGTGGCGCATTAGGGGAAAACTGTTAAATACCTAATACCTCAAATCATGATTTTGTTTTTAAATATGGACTGTGATCTTTTTAACAATTTTTGTATGTTCCCCCTTTGATATGAAATGTTTTATCTTTTTCCCCATTTTTGTTTGAACGGCATGTAATTACTTTACTTTATGTAATGTGTTTCCAAAATTGTTGTTAAATGTATTCTATGTATCTTTTATGGTCTCATAGACCGAAATAAAGAATTTTGGATTGGATTGGATACTAACTTAACGCACCCACATAGTCACCCCACGTAGTGTCAGCCATGCTACAGAATGCAGCTGAAGCTATACTGCAATTTGATATAATCTCAGCTCCTTCCTCCGTTGGCCAGATGTGGAAACTGTGGGTGACATGTCTGAAGAGATATTCCTCTGCAACAAAAGACATTAATGGGACTACGAAACACTCCATACTATTCCAGTTTGCCAGTGTAGAAATACATAAACTGTACCTCACTCTCCTAAAGAGTGGCTGGGATAATGACTTTGTGTCTGAAATGGCAGCACTTAATTGGCAATTCAGACCCCAATCTAAAGCATATTCCAAATGTTTAATCCTAACACAAGCCAAGCAAGGTCACAATGAGCCCATTTATACATTTTATGCATGCCTAAGGAATTCGGCTTACTATAGTATACAAAAATGATGGATGGAAAGCTTGAATTTTTCTCAGCCACTGGTAATCACTCATGGCCACATCCCAGTCCATCGTTATTTGGCACACCATGCCACCTCCATTTTGATCCAGCCAAATGCAAATCAGTCTTGTTCCTATTACAATGGGAAAGGTCATGCCCAAACTGCAAAGCCAGGTCCTCCCTGCACCATAACACAAGCAACCTGGGACTGGGCTCCCCACTTGTTATGGGCTCATCAGCCGGGTGTAGGTTGGTTCCAATGAGACAGTGTTCACAGGACCCACGTCTGGGTATACCTGCCTCACTTAGTGTGACATACTAAAGTACACAAAAAGTGATTGATTGAATTCTGAATGTATAATCATACCTGTAATTTACAATTTATGCAACACCTTCAAATTATTATAACTCCTGCATCTCCATACACAGTCTAATCAACTTGATAGCCACACTACATTAACTGTTTATACCATTTCATATGATCTCACTTATACTATGTTAAATAATAGTATTTACAGAAACAGTTATGACATCACATTCAAATCTTCTGTGAGAAAACAGGGCATTAGAGAGTGGTGGGGTGTAGTTAATGTAGTGTGGCTACCAAGTTGAATAGACTGTGTATGGATGGCGCACATTATAATAATTTGAAGGTGTTGCGTAAATTATAAATTAAAGGTATAAGTATGAATTGGGAGATTAAAATGTTTGTGTACTTTAACATGTGGACATAAACAATACATAAAGTTATATTAAATAAAGATGGTGTGCAAATTACATATGTAAGGAATAACTAAAACTTAAGAATTTCAGATGTTTGTGTATTTTGACCTTTTGCCTGGCGTTCTACCGTTGTGGGAGCAATACCCTGTACCTGCCTTGGTCTTGCCTGGAGTAAACGCCGGACTCTTCACCAGCTCCTTGCCGGACCCGCTGCGCGGGTCCCGCTGCGTTGTCTGCCTCTGTGCGGGAGCTGCAGGGCTGCGAGCTGACCCGCAGGAACTCGCTATACCAGGAGCCCCTGCGTGAGGTCGAGACCCGTAACACCTGGGTCGCTCTCCCTGCCTGCCCCGCCCTCGCCTCAGCAGATAAGGATCTGCTGCACCTCCCCTCGCTGGGACCTTTTGCCTGGCGTTCTACCGTCGTGGGAGCAATACCCTGTACCTGCCTTGGTCTTGCCTGGAGTAAACGCCGGACTCTTCACCAGCTCCTTGCCGGACCCGCTGCGCGGGTCCCGCTGCGTTGTCTGCCTCTGTGCGGGAGCTGCAGGGCTGCGAGCTGACCCGCAGGGACTCGCTATACCAGGAGCCCCTGCGTGAGGTCGAGACCCGTAACACCTGGGTCGCTCTCCCTGCCTGCCCCGCCCCTCGCCCTACCCCGCCCTTATTACTGTTCCAGCACCGCTGCGTGGGAGCGCCCGGGGCGAAGCCCGGGCAAAGGGCGGGCCCTCTGTGGCCCTCAGAGGCCTGAGGAGACTGGGCTGGGCCCATCCCTTAACATCTGTAGACCTGCTGTTCCCGCTACAAGCAAGTGTAATGGCCTTGCCGTCTGTAGAGGGAACGCCTGGGAAGATGGGAAACTACGCAATGGGTCACTGGACAACTATTTCCCTAAGGTTCTGTGTGATGGTGATAAGGAACTATCTATGGCTGAGCGAAGGGCGGAACGGCGACGCTCAGTCGAAAGTTTGAAAAATAGATCCCTCACTGACATTGTTCCTTTGACTACTGCCCAGGAGAGAGGTTCACCTGATATGTGTGGGGATATTGTTAGTCAAGAAGGTGTCCCTTTTTTGATGCGAGATTGTACCCCCACCCCTTGTTTGCCCTCAGATCATATTGTAATTGCCTCTCCCACTCCTAGTCTTCGTTGTACTATTGTTACAACAAAGTCTAGGACGACGAAACCTAAGCAACTAGTGGTGGCCCAGATACATGGCCCACCACCAAGTAAAAGAAGGAGGAAATTAAGGGTAGGGCAAGGCAAAGTTAAAACTCCCCACTCTGATTTTGGCAAAGGGACAAAACCTCCCTCCTCACATGATAGGGCAAGAGTGGAGGTGCCAGTATTGCCATTACCCGGCGCACCTCCATTAGAGGTTATATCGCCTGTTATGGACTCAAATGCTGTAGGTTCTGATATCATCATGGGGACCACAGTACCAAATACATTACCTCCCCCTCCATTGTTAGGGAATTTGGAATTCTTACTGAGATCCCTGCTCCTACCAATTAACTAGAGCATTAAGAAAGTGGAAATCAGATTGACTCTTCTGGAGACTGTTGTGAACAGCATGGTCACTTTAACCAAAGCCCAGGGGAGCGGGGTGGTGCAACCCATAGTCTCAGCCAGACCACCCACCAATAATGCGCCTAATACCCCATTTGCTACACCCCAGCCGCCCAAACAGCCGCCCAAACAGAAACCACAGCCTCATGGTAGGGTCGAGCCTGGCTTCCAAAATCCACACCCTCAAAAACATAAAAACACCTCACTAGTAGGGACGGGTGGTGACCCCCAGAGGGTAGCGTCGAGGGCCCCCATACCAAACAAACGGGAGGAACAAGGGGAAGGAAGAAACACTAGAGGTCAAGTAAGTAAGGGGCCACAAGTGGAGATTCCCCACAAGCAGTGCCCTTTGTGGTAGTTTTGACTGGGGTTCCACCGTTAGTAGAGAACAAGAAGGAGGGATATGCTCAACTGAAAAACAAAATAATTCATTGGACACTTGCAATAGGTTTTCGCAGCTATCCGGTATGGAAGACTGCGATTGATGTTTACAGCCTAAGGGGGAGAGAGGTGATCGATTAGGTGTGGAGGCTCCACGGCTAGTTGGTTGCGAAGTCACAAGTCAGGAGGCTACTCTTGTAGTTCAAAATGCGGTTAGCAGCAGGTCGACCGGGGCCCCCACGGAAGCTCTGAGTATGGATGATACTGTTGGTTTCACTGTACCATCCAACCCATCTATTTGTGTGGAGGATACTTGTATGATCAAGCCGGGGGGTGGGAGGGGGTGCAAGGGGGTCACTGGCACAGTTAGTAAGGGCCGCCGAGTAATAAACCTGTTATCTTGGAATGTAGCAGGACTAAAAAGGAAGCTGGATATACCGGAATGGCATACATTCATCGAGAAGTTCGATGTTTGTCTGTTTTAAGAAACCTGGAGTCTGCTACCAATAAACAAATCAGGTTATACCACCTTTTCTTCTCCAGCAATATCCAGAGGGAAGGGCAGACCAGCGGGAGGTCTCACGATCTGGATAAAAATCGACCTGGACTGGGATATGGTCATCCATGACTCTGAGTGTAGTGATATACTACATCTCTCCTCTAGGGGTTATACTGAGGGGAATAGGCTCGAACTATTTAATGTGTATGCCAGAGGGGCCCCGGGGGATACTACTTCAGCAACTATACTAAGTTTAGACTCAGCATTAGCCAATTGTCCTCCTGCAGCAAAAATTATTGTGGGGGGGGATTTCAATTGTATGTTCGAACCTCTCCTTGGAGATGACTCCCTAGGCACTGAGGAAGAAGATTCTAAATGGTCCATCCCCGCATTATCAATACCCCCCATTCGAAAATGGTCGGCGAGGGCAATCCAAATTAATGCCCTCACTAAGGAACACAAACTAAGAGCACTTAATGGTAGGACCCTGTCTGACAGGGCAGGTGCAATGACCTTTAATAGGCTAACAGGTCCGTCCAGAATCGATTACATCTTAATGGACGTTAGTTTGTGGACTGACCTAATTGACATGGAGGTGGTATCTACCCAGGATAGTCACCATAATCCTCTGTGCAGCAAGTTTAAGTGGGGTAACCTTAAAGATAGGGTGGTGCGAGCCCCCATGAAAATAACTAAAGAGATTATCCCATATAATAATAATCGTAGACTGAAATGGGATAAGGCTCAACTCAAGGAGGACCAACTAGGGACCATCAAATCCCTTGTTGTGGACCTGTCCTTGGACCTGGAGGTATGGGACCGGGAAAATGGTAGTGCCCCGAATCCCTCCATTACCCTTGCTTCAGTTTATAAAGGCACAATAGACCAGGTGAGCCACTACTTCCTCTCAAATGGGAACAGCCGCAGACCGAATAACACCCCCCCCATTTCTCGCAATCCTTGGTATTCAGCCCAGTGTAAGGGGAAAAGGAAAAAACTGACAGCTGCTCTACTGTCAAGGGATCCATTACTAGTTAGAGCGGCTAGGAGGGATTATTTGAGAGTATTAGCGCTGGCTAAACGTGAATGGGAGGAACAGCACTGGCAGGATTTAACAGATGCTGTGAGTATGAGGAACTCAATGTTATTTTGGGACTTAATCAATAGAGCTAGGCAGGGGAGATCCCAACCACTAGCAGCCCATATAACTAGCCAGCAATGGTTCAATCACTTTTCAGCTTTATATGGCGGAATTGAAGACACAACCAGCCCCAGGGTAGCTAGCTATGGGGGAGGGGAACTTACAGGGGACGATTATCCATTTACGGCCTCAGAAGTAGCAGTGGCTATTAGACATTTGACCCCAAAGAAGGCGGCAGGTCCGGATGGGATCCCAGGGGACCTTTTGATTGCGGAGCCTATGGCCTGGGCCAACTTAATAGCCACCATAATGAATCTGATTGCAAGGGGTCATCCTGTGCCAGATTCCTGGAAGGGAGCAGAGGTCGTCACTGTGTATAAGAAGGGGGCAAGAGATGACCCTGCCAATTACAGACCTATCAGTTTGATAGATGTAATCCAGAAAGTGGTTGGCAGGGTCATCATCTCAAGGGTCGGCGACTGGATGGAGGAGGAAAGTATCCTTTCCCACCTCCAAGCGGGATTCCGCCGGAAGGTGGGTACGATGGACCAGGTCTTTCGTTTTTTTGTTATCTATTGGAAGACTGTTACCATCAAAAAGGGCAGCCTTTATATGGCCTTCATAGATCTCAAGACAGCTTTTGACCTGGTCCCTCGAGCTAAATTGTGGGAGATCTTAGGAAGGATGGGCTTTCCCGGCTCACTCTTGAATTTAATTGCAAGGCTCCATGAGGGGAATTATGCGAGGATCAGATGGGGCACCCAGGGACAGCTGACAGATAGGGTCCCCGTGAGGAGTGGAGTCCGCCAGGGATGTGTTATGGCTCCGACCCTCTTCTCCTTGTTTGTGAATGGAGTGGTGGACCACCTGAGAGGAGAAGAGATGGATGCCCCATCCCTGGCAGGGGAAAGAATCCCCACTCTACTCTTCGCTGACGATACTATACTGATATCCAAATCCCCTGTAGGACTGCAAAAGGTCCTGCATCGATTCAGCTCCTTTTGCATAGATAGAGGCTTAACCATCAATACCTCTAAAACCAAGTTGATGGCTTTCTCACCCTGCAAAAGATTAAAAACAACTTCACGCTCAATGGGGCCCCCCTGGAGTTGGTCGATTCCTTCGACTATTTAGGGGTGAGGATAAATAGTCGAATGAACTGGAAGGACCACCTGGCCAAAATGCTACTTGGTCACAAAAGAGTATCTGTGGTGACCCTGAGGGAGTATCTGGAGTCAACCAGTAAACCTCTGTCACCGGTCATGGCTATTTACGAGGGTCAGATACTCCCTGCTGCATTATATGGCTCGGAGCTTTGGGGGTTCGAAAACGTTTCGGATCTAATTACAGCGGAAAATACGTTCCTGAGGGATGTGGTGGCTCTCCCTGTTTCTACCCCGTTGATCCCCTTACGGCTAGATTTGGGTAGACGAGCCTTAAAAGATCTAGTGAGGTTGCGCCCACTGCTCTTCTGGGTTCGTCTAAGAAGAACAAAGGAGCTTGCCAAATATGCCGAAGGGTTGGATGACCTAATACTGCTCGATACTGGCAATAAGATTGGTTGGCTGTCCAATGTGAGGCGCCTACTCTTCCAATTGGGATTGAGAGATGTGTGGGAGACCCAAATACCTCCGCCCAAACTAGTGATTAAGAAGTTATATTGGGATTGGGTGCAGGTGGAGGCTACACGCAGCGGGGCTGGGGGTTCACTCACTGAACGGTTCTTAGAGTTCAAGTGGGCTAAGAAGTTGGAACCCTTCCTCGATCTTATAACTAAGCCGCTAGACAGAGCCTTATATCTAAAACTAAGGTACGGAATCCTCCCGGTGCATGAATTTACCGCGAGGTGGTCTAACCCTGGTGGCCCTTCGCGATCGTGCCCCGGTTGTGCGGCCCCTAAGGAGTCTGTGGCCCACCTACTTTTTGCCTGCCCCGCTTACAAAGTGGCACGGAAGATTTGGCTGAAACCAATCTGTAGGGGGTTGGGATTGAGGTGCCACAGACTGGCCTTACGAGTACTCTCTACAGACTCATCATCTACTGCCACTGTATGCGGGGTGGCAAAATACCTGAGTAGTGCTTGGCTGACACGTTCAAGGTTATTGAAGCTGCACTCTAGGCCACCAAGTGACTAGATTGGTTGTAATTGAAGGTCTTCCACTACCACATAATGAAATGCTGAGAATGTCTGACTAAGGTCCATACTAATTGTTTTGTTGTATTCTGTGTTATATTTTCAATACTGGTTTTATTGATGATAGTTAATATCTTTTATTGCGGGGAATGCACCCTTTTAATGTGTAAAATGTACTCTTTTATGGTGAGCAATTTCACCGAATAAAGATATTCAAACACAAACACAAACATTTTAAGTTTGGCTTGTATAGGAAGAATACATTTAGTTTTCCTAACTATAACAGATTTCAATACATTTCAATGTTTTACTTACTGTTAATAAAATGTTTTTAAGTTGTAAAGTTCACTGTTATCGAGTGGAGTGTCACGAAGTGGAGTCTGGTACATCAGCGTGGACGAGAGTGTTGCACAGTGAACTATCGTCGAGTCGAGTGGAGTAGAGTGGAAAGTAGTACAGTGGAGTGGGATACAGTGGAATAGTGTAAAGTGGAGTGGTGTACAGTGGTGTGGCATAGAATGGAGGTGTGTACAGTGGAGTAGGGTATAACTCACAATTCAACTTAGGCACCACCTTAGAACAACTTGTGAACCTCTGTATACAGTCTTCTCACCTAACTCGCCACACTACATTAACTATAACTCACCACTGTACCATGTAGTGTGTTCCGGAAAATCATGTAATTTCACATGCCATAAGTGTTGCTATTAATGCAGTTATTTCACATGCTCTAACGTCTGTAATACCCAAGGGTATCGGTGGCGAGTTATAATTAATGTAATGTGGTGAGTGAGGTGAGTAGCCTGTGTACTGTGGTGAGTTAAGTGAATTTTAAGGTGGTGCGTACATTGAAATGTGAGTTATAAGTATGATACATTCTTCTGAAAGTGGTGCTTAAATAATAAATGTAAGATATGCTGGGCTATTAAAAGGGAGGCCTGGGATAACCTTATGTCGACTGATGTTCTTAAAGACAGCAGTAAATTTTGGGCAATCATTAATCACCCCTACTTTTCTGGAGAAGACAATTCTGTTTTGAATTGTGTGATCCCAGATGAGAAATGGGTTGCCCACTTCAGCAAGATATATGACATTGTGGAGGGTGCCACAGATGAGATGGGTCTTGTACATATGCATCCAGCCCCCATGCTGTGCTTCAATGAGGTAGAGGTCCAAAGGGCTATAGTGGAGATGACAAAAAACAAGGCACCCAGACCAGATGGCGTCCCTGCCGACTTATATAGGACCCCACTTAAATTCTGGGCGAAGACATTAACAAACGTCTTAAATTCCACTAGTACAGCAGGGTTCCCCTCGTCCTGGGCAACTTCTATAATAATACCCATATTTTAAAAAGGATTGAGGAGTGACCCCGCCTGCTACAGGCCGATTTCCCTGATCGACTCTGCCGTTAAGATCTTGGGCAGAGTCATTCTGCATAGACTGGAGGACTGTCTGAAGGAGAGAGGGGTCCTCTCTAACTTACAATACGGGTTTAGGGCCAAAAGAGGCACTCTTGACCAATGTCAAAATCTCTACATGTTAATTAGTAAATATACTCAGGCCAAGGATGGCCTGTTATACATGGCCTTTATGGACCTCTCTTCGGCCTTCGACCTGGTCAATCGAGCACCAGCTTCTTTAGGTCCAAACGAGGTGTTAGGCAGGGCTGCATTTTGGCGCCCCTCCTATTCACCTTATACATAAATTCACTGGAAAAATTCTTGGAGGGGGCCACATTAGATGTACCGCGAGCAGGGGACTCTGCGGTACCAGTTCTTCTTTCCGCGGATGACGCGGTGCTATTGGCCCGCACAGGACTGGGGCTGCAGAGACTCCTGGATGCATTTGGGGAATTTATGCGTACTTTGGACCTTCAGGTAAATAATAACAAATCGCATGTCATGGTCGCGGGCAAACGACCAAAGACCCTTAAAATAAAACGCTTTACCTGCAATGGGGCGGAGGTATCCAAGGTCCCTGTATTTACATATCTGGGCATCATCTTCGACGAAAGGGGCACTTGGGGACCCCAATTAAAAGCTAAGGGCACTGCTGTTATTAGATAAACTTCAGCCCTTTTGGGCTTTGCAAAACGCTTGGGGTCTCGCCCCATTGAAGCTCTGTTAACGGTGTATAAGTCCAAATGTTTGTCTATAGCATTGTATGGCGCCTCATTGTGGTTTTTGTTACCCCAAGGTAAATTGCGGATTACAGAGAATACATTTCTCAGATCCATTTTAGCGGTTCCCCAATCCACTCCAGTATTTTTAGTGCACTCCGAGCTAGGACTCGGTTACATCTCCGACCAATTACATTTGGCCTCATTGATTTGCTGAGCCAAAACTTGGCTCAACAATGAGATTACATTGAACCACACTATCTTAAAAGACTGTATGGCATTAGACATGGCACACAAAGTTCCTTGGCTAGCATATATTAAAGATACCCTGTGTAAACTGGGTCGTCCAGATTTATACACATCACCAAATTTGTTTCAGAAGGACGATGTAAACTGGATTAAGGACAACTTTCTGGGATTAGCTGCGCAAGAACGGGAGGCAGTGGAGGTGTTAAAGCCTTGTGTCAGGGCAAATTATTTGCTTCTGACCACTCCACTTATTGAACCCTATTTAAAGATCGTTACTCTCCCGTTCCAACGTCACCTTCTTGTCAGATTTAGATTCAATATCATCCAGTTCTCCCTGGGTCATTTTCTAGTATGGGGAAAATCTGTCTATTCCCTGCAGTTGTGATAATTTTTCTGATCAATCCTTAATGCACTTCATCATGTTCTGTGAAAATTATGCTGCTATCAGAAAACAGTTTTTGGTACCATTGCTGAGAGAGGCGGGTTTTACACAAGTGCGGCCTGCACTCATGTATTTACAACTGTTGGGCAGCACCCAGGTAATATTTGGGGTTGCCTGTTTCTTGGTTGCAGCTATGCGTAATAAGGCCAAAAGATTGATGGTGAACGTCTCTGAGGTGTGATTCTATTTTAGCTACTATTTTTATTCTCCTGTGTATTGTGTTTTTATTTATTCCTAATGTATATTTATTATGATGAACTGGTTCAAACTGTTTTTTAATTTTTTAATCTTGGAATAATGTATTGTAATCGCTTTTATGATTTTAATTAATCGAATAAAGCATGACATAACTTGACTTGAAAATGTAAGATATAACTGTATAGTGTCTAATGTTTGTGTAATTTAAATTGGGTTTATATACTAAACATAAAGAAAGTTTGCCTAATTATAACTTATATTTAACTTTTGTTTTTTGTGTGAATTTCAATGGTTTTTGTAATGTTACTAACAAATGCGTAATATTTGCACATTTTACTGTTCTGTAGTGAAGTTTTATAAAGTGGAGTGTGCTACAATATAGTGGAAGATAGTGTTGTAAATTCTACTATGGTACAGTACATTTTGGTATACTGGACTAGAATAAAGTTGAATGAGGTAGATTAGAACGGCATACATTGGTGTGGTGTAGAGTGGAGTTGTTTAATGTGTTATGGCGTACACTGAAGTTGGATACAGTAGATAGCTGTATCCTGCAGTGGCATACCATTTAGTAGTATTAAGTGTAGTGGTATACACTGGGATAGCATAAAGTGGAGTGTGTTAAAGTGGACTTACAATGTAAATATTGTAGAGTGTATTAACGTGCACTGTGTTAGGAATTAGGACACTTACCTCCGTTTTTCTCCTCTGTTTTGGGGCATGCATAAACAGGACTGTGCGCGCCCGCATTCTTTTGCGCATTTTGGGGGTATAAAACGGGCTGTCCTCTGCACTCCAGTGCTTGGTTTCACTTCCCGATCCTTCTACCCGGAAGAGCTTTGCCTGAGTTTCTGGTTTCCTGTTCCCTAGATCTCCTGGATTCTCCCCTTTTCTGGACTTTGCTTGGACCTGGACCTTGCAGGCGTTTCGTGCTTTTTGGGGACATCGTTTTGCTCCTTCCCTTCCCCCTTTTCCCTTCGGGACAACGGCCCAATACTTTGATTTGACGTGCTGCGCTGACGCTCGGACTCTCAGGTACGCGGCCGCGAGCCTGTGTAGTTCTTGACACTGCACTTCCTGGAATTACATGCCCTCTCCTCATCGTTGTTTGGATTTAGGAACACATTAGAGCATTTTTCTTTGGGCATGAACAATAATGGTTTAGGTGGCTGAGTTTTTTTTTCTTCTTCGTGTGACAATTCATGGATGTTTTTTTTATACCTAGTGAGTATTTGTTCCCCATGCATATTTTTATGTGAATATCCAATTGGTTACAAGGAGATTATTTCCCCTTTTTGCTGCCTCGGGGTCACCATTCTGGTGAACACTGTAGAATGGACAACAGGAGTTTATGACACTGGTAAGGGGTTTCACATTTGCGCATTGTAGTGTCTGTTCATGCATGCTCTTGGGCAATCTCTGTGGGGTGGGTACATTTAATTTGTTGTTTTGTTTCCCTATAGGGTACATAAGCTCCTCTCATCAGTAGCAGTCCCAGAAGAAGAGCGAGGTGTGCTGGCGTTTATCCTTTGTGTTGTTTTTTCGTTCCCACCCTCTCCCTGTGTTCCTGGTGGCTATTATACTGTGTCTACATTGGTTGTAGCCGCCAGGGCAGAGGTAGTGGACTGGGCATATCTTCCATCCTGCAGTGTTGGCTGGAATCTATTGGTATCAGGACACACTGTAGTGGTGTACAGTGGAGTGGTATAGAGTGGAGTGTTGTATAGTGTAGGGGCATATATTTGAACATTGTATACTAAAATAGCATACAGTGGAGTGGCGTATAGTGGAGTGTGGTATAGTGGAGTAGCATTAACTGGACCAGCATCCACTGGAGTGGGGTACAGTGGAGTACCATACAGTGGAGTGGCGCAGAGTTGAGTGCTGTACAGTGGATTTGCCCAAAGTCGACTGTGGTCTAGCGTAGTGTTGTAAGTAAAATTCGGTAAAGTGTGGTGTACATTGCAGTGCCATACAGTGGAGTAGTGCAGAGTGGAATAGCATACAGTACAGTGGGGTACATTGTGATAGGGTACAGTTCAATGGTGTATACTAGAGTATCATAAATTGCAGTGCCATAAAGTGGAGTAGTGTAGGATTAAGTAATGTTTACTTCAATAGTGTTGAGTTTACTAGTGTTAAATCTTGAGATGTACATTGCAGTGGCATATAGTGGAGTAGCGTGCAATAGATTATTGTAGAATTCAATAGGGTTCATTATAGAAGCATAGAGTCAAGTAACATACACTGAAGTGTCATTTACTTGAGTGGCACACAATGTAGTATTGTTAACTGAAATAGCATACAGTATATTGTGGTACACTGCAGTGGTGTATACTGCATTTTAGTAGAATTGAATGGTGTAGAGTGTAGTAGCGTATGCTGGAAGAGCATACACTTCAGTAGCGTACCATAAATTGGGCATACTCTAATAGCAAATAGTAGAATAGCGTACAGTAGAGTTGCGTACAGTGGAAAAGCTTACAGCTCGGAGCAGTATAGTGTAGGGGCATCAAGTAAAGTGGCATACAGGAAATTGCAATCTAAAACATTAGTGAACAATATAATAGCATAGCGTATAGTGGTGCACACTGGGGTGGTGTACAGTGGAGATGGGTGGAGTAGAGATGAGTAACGTACAGTGGTTTATCGTGGAATTTAGTGGCAAACAGTGGAGTGTCATAAAGTGCCCTGGCATAGTTTAAATAGCATTCAGTGCAGTGGTGTAAAGTCAACTCTTATAGACTGGAGTGGCATAAAGTGGAGTGTGTATTAAGTAAAAGGTATCGTAAAATTTTATGAAAAAGTGTCAATGTTATACCTCCAAAATATCAATTATAATATGTAAATATTAATTTTGTGGCTGTATATATAAATAGTGTAATGATTTGTAAACTTATAAGTTGTATAAAACATACTTATATATGGTGCCATAGTATGCTGTGCAAATTTGACAGTATAGTACAATACCTGGGGCTTGGAAGTGGTGATGTTATAGGTGGATGGCTGTGTTTAGCAAAGATAATAATCACCCATGTAGTATTTATCAGATATTTGCATTCTTATATGGTCAGCGTGTCGCTGATTTGTGGGTTAGGTTGTTACAGATAGTTATCTATTAATTTGTATTGTTGTTAATAATTTATACCTCCTTTATTTAAATGGATGATTTTAAAATGTATTCCTTAATAACTTTGCACCCATTATACAAATGCCAGCAAATTTGACCACTCTTCTTCCAGCCGTTTATTTCTTGAAGTAGTCAAACTTTTGTGGGTCTGGGTGAACTGGTTGCAAAGCAAAAAGGGGGGGTGGGTCCCAAAATGTGCTTTAATCCAATATATTTCCATACAGTTTTATACTTTGCGTTGTGCCAAAACCGTGAGTGGTATTTTGTTTCAATATAGCAGGATTAAATATTATGCTGCATAGATATTTATTTAGTATAGTGCAGGTAAGTAATGTAATTATTTTGTACGTTTTAATGTATTTGAATTTAGAGATATCTGATATCGCTTTTGCGTTGTTCCAAAACCCTGAATGTTATTTTATTTAGATTTGTCAGGATTAGGTATTATGGTGCGCAGATTTTTTTTGTGTAGGTCAAGTAATTAATAACATTATCTTGTAAGTTTTATTGTATTGAAAGTTAGTGATATCTCTTATTGTGGTATTTAACAAACTGTGAGGTAATTAGTGTTAGTACAGCGGTTTAGGTTTACACAATTCACTAGCTGATGAGGGCATCATTGGCTAACCAAACGTTAAAGGTGGACATGTTATTTTTTGTTACACTTTCCCTGGGTTTTGTGTTACGCCTTCCGATGTCAGTAAGTAGAAGATTTTATGGGCTATTAGGATGTTGGGTGGTGGCACCACCGCGGTGCTGGTGGGGTGGAAAAACGCCTTTTTCCGCCCACGAGCAGCGGAACTCACGTCCGCCATATCAGAATAGCAAATCATAGGTCATTTCCCATCCGCCGCGGAGCGACGCGCATCGCCATCAAAGTGCGCCCACCACCGCGGCGGTGGTAGCCAATGGAGACTCACCGCCGTGCGGAATGACGTCTGCACCGCTCCACAAATTAGGATGACCCAAACAGGCAGACGCACGGCAGCAGAGACACCGCCCAACCAGACACGGCGGAAACTCGATAGCGGAGTGCAATAGCACAGACCCGGTCGTCACCACCCGGTCATGAACGCCATGGACCCAGCCCTACATATGCATCCGGTCATGTACCTGCACTATCATCAGCTGGGCCACCGCGGACGACACCGCAGTTACGTAAATACACAAATACAACACACAACACACGGGCTGACACAGGGTCCAAGTCCACCACAGACACCCTGCTGGGGGTCACAACACGTCCACAAAGGCACCCCTACATCACCCACCTGACAACAAGTCACCCCTCTGCGTCCGGGATACACATCGACTGCGAACTAGCAGCAACGTCACGCTCCCGGTCACGTCACCGCAGCTGTCAACACATGCGCACAATTCCCAAGGCAAGGCAACAACAAGACATGGGCAGGGCACAGACACCACAGACACACACCACCCCCAACCACACATCAACACACCCCAACAAGTGTGCAAGGTCAAGCGCACACAACCTAAGTAAATTCAATAGTTAGTTGTGTATCTTTTGATGAAAGGATAAGATCAGACTTCACTTTTGTTGTTTCTTTTCTTATTTATTTTATCCATTGACAGTGTTTGTTTTTACACGAAAACCAGCCGACACGTGTTTCGTCAATAGCGGGGTGAACCCGTGACTCTTCAGGGCTGGGGAGATAAAGTAAAGTCAGAAACAATTTTATAGTAATGTGAGAGTGAAGAAAAATGGTACCCGTAAAAGGGGGGTCGAGTGATGGCCAGTGTGAGGGGATGTGATAGGAAGGAGAAAATGACTGTAAGAACAATCATGAAGATGTGTAGACCAAAGGAAGGTGCAAAGGGATGGGCTGGGGGTGAGTCTATGACTCGATGAGCACCCGAGTGTAACATACAATAAACAGTGAGTGTGATCTAAGAGATCAGTGTGGTGGTGAGCTGCTAATCGTACTCATGATAACAATAATAATGCAGCGATGCAAGACGCAAAACCACATGGTGTGTGTCATGTGGGGACATGGTGACGAGCTGAATATCCAGAAATACTTTGACATAATCAATGTCCAATAATATATCCTGTGGAAAAAAGGGAGGAAGACAGCATATACTCTAAGACCAAAAATATATATACAGGTGGCTCCAAATGAATGTGGTGGTGCGTGGGGCGTGGTGACCTTACAATATCATGCATATTTCCATAGTTATTTTCCTTCTTTCAATGCTTAACGAATCACAAATAGGACCGAAAACCACATACATTTGCAAGATTTCTTGTCTGAATTCTTAGTTAAGTGGTAAAAAATATATACAAGTAGCTCCAATTCGATGTGGTGTTGCGTGGGGTGTGGTGACCTTACATTATCATGCACAGTTCCATAGTTATTTTCTTTCTTTCAATACTTAACGACTGGCAAATAGGACCGAAAACCACATACATTTGCAAGATTTCTTGTCTGAATTTTTAGTTGAGTGGTAAAAAATATAATCATAATTGTTTCCACATACTCTGTGTGCTATACAGTAAACATCATCTCTATCTGGAGTATATATATCTATACTAATACGTATGTATGTATTCACTAACCATATCTAGCGTGATTGGCTTGTACTTACGAAGATCATATTAATCATTTAACAAGTGGTGCACAAGGAGAAAAAAAAATGTTCTATTTTGTATGATAGTTATGCTTTCTTTAATGAAACTGGTTGGAGTCTGGTTTGATTGCCCTTGGTGTCGGTATGTCTAATCAATTCAACTGCCCCAAGTGTCCTACGTAATGGTATCGAAGCGGACGATAACGATTATAATTATAAATAATAATGTTCTATTTAGTATGATAGTTATGCTTTCTTTAATGATACTGGTTGGAGTCTGGTTGGATTGCCCTAAGTGTCGGTTTATCTAATCAAGTCCACTACCCCAAGTGTTCTACGTAAAGATATCGAAGCGAAAGATAACGATTAAAAAGGTGAGGAATATTTAACAAAATGTGCAGGCATACCTGTCATAGTTTGAGCTGCGGGCAGTGTCAATAGAATCGAAAAACAAGAAAAAAGGGGGTCATGGATGATAATTGACATAGAACATTATTTTTTCTCCTTGTGCACCACTTGTTAAATGATTAATATGATCTTCGTAAGTACAAGCCAATCACACTAGATATGGTTAGTGAATACATACATACGTACTAGTATAGATATATATACTCCAGATAGAGATGATGATGTTTACTGTATAGCACACAGAGTATGTGGAAACAATTATGATTATATTTTTTACCACTCAACTAAAAATTCAGACAAGAAATCTTGCAAATGTATGTGGTTTTCGGTCCTATTTGCCAGTCGTTAAGTATTGAAAGAAGGAAAATAACTATGGAACTGTGCATGATAATGTAAGGTCACCACACCCCACGCAACACCACATCGAATTGGAGCTACTTGTATATATTTTTTACCACTTAACTAAGAATTCAGACAAGAAATCTTGCAAATGTATGTGGTTTTCGGTCCTATTTGTGATTCGTTAAGCATTGAAAGAAGGAAAATAACTATGGAAATATGCATGATATTGTAAGGTCACCACGCCCCACGCACCACCACATTCATTTGGAGCCACCTGTATATATATTTTTGGTCTTAGAGTATATGCTGTCTTCCTCCCTTTTTTCCACAGGATATATTATTGGACATTGATTATGTCAAAGTATTTCTGGATATTCAGCTCGTCACCATGTCCCCACATGACACACACCATGTGGTTTTGCGTCTTGCATCGCTGCATTATTATTGTTATCATGAGTACGATTAGCAGCTCACCACCACACTGATCTCTTAGATCACACTCACTGTTTATTGTATGTTACACTCGGGTGCTCATCGAGTCATAGACTCACCCCCAGCCCATCCCTTTGCACCTTCCTTTGGTCTACACATCTTCATGATTGTTCTTACAGTCATTTTCTCCTTCCTATCACATCCCCTCACACTGGCCATCACTCGACCCCCCTTTTACGGCTACCATTTTTCTTCACTCTCACATTACTATAAAATTGTTTCTGACTTTACTTTATCTCCCCAGCCCTGAAGAGTCACGGGTTCACCCCGCTATTGACGAAACACGTGTCGGCTGGTTTTCGTGTAAAAACAAACACTGTCAATGGATAAAATAAATAAGAAAAGAAACAACAAAAGTGAAGTCTGATCTTATCCTTTCATCAAAAGATGCACAACTAACTATTGAATCTACTTCACAACTACTATCTGTAGAGCGCCGTTCTATTTCTGAACATTGTGATAACCCTACGCTGAACTTTGTACACCCCAACAAGTCACAGGCCAGGTGCCCATCCTGGGCTCCACCATGCACAGCAACAAGCACAGGAACAAGCAAGCACAATACACACCCTGAACCACACCACAGACAACCAGGGAGACAGCCACTGCAGGAGTGGCTGACAAGGAACACACAACACCTGTGCCTCACACACTGAAGGCTGACAATACTTTACAGCACATACACACACAAACACACACCCTTGGTGTATCCACAAACATAACACACACACAAACACAGGGTAGCCTGAACAGATGCCTGCACAAAACTACACACAAACACCACAGGAACACACACACAACCCCAACAGAAGCAGACATACCCTGCCAGCCAAACTGTGAAAAGGTAATGGGAGTACAAACACAACATCACTGCACAACATCATCACTCACCAAACAAACAAACACACACAACATACCACAAATCACACAAGAATTGCACCTGCGCAGAACTACACTGCCACATCAAACAAACCACACATGCACATGAAAGCACAAATCAACAAACACCACAGGACATCAGGGGATGCACATCAGGCAATGCCAAGCCCACATACCCACAACACTGTATGCACCACAGGCAGTGTGTGCACAACAAGCACAACAGCTACACACAGATATGACTGACACAACCTCAACATACACACCACAAATCAGCACAGCACAAAAACAACAGCACACCCAGGAAGTGAAGATAGACCACCACCAACACAGACACCCAACACAAGAACAACAGGATGCACCACTCTGGGATACAAGAGCACAACCAGCTACACCAGAGCACTGGGCAGCACACACAGCTCAAGGGCACAAGGGCAATCCACACTGATGAATAGCACAAGAACATCACACATAAAACAATGAGGCCATGTCCAGAGTGGAACAGCACTCTTGGCCCAAAAACTGCACCACTAGGCACAGTCTCACAAATGAAGGGATCGGGAGGCACATACACATGCAAACAAAGGGGACAGCTGACATCAAAATCAACTGACTTGCATGTCACCATTAGACATGTGAGGTGTGTACCATACACAAATAGAGGGAATGCAGAGCCACAATGGCTAGGCACAAGTGGCACACATAGGGGATGGTATCACACCACACACCATGCCATACAGGAGGAGAAAAGGCACCATGTGCCTGCAGTGCAAGAGAAAGTCACCCACAATGCCAGCGATGAGCCGCAGGGCCACACAGTCCACACAAACACACACAACACACATTGATAATCAAACAAACACAACACTGATGTGCAAGTCTCATACTTTGCACACTCATAAGTGACAAAAACAACAATGAGGAGTCACACAGAACTGCATGGACACATCAACACACTGCACAGTGCACACCAGACAACTCACACAAGTGCCTACAATCATTTACACAGGGCAGGACTATCCAAACAACAGGCACACAACTCCTGGCTAACACATGTGTGGCTATAACAATCCAGGGGCACACACACATCCACACCCACTACAAAGTCACACCCTTCACACTGCACACCTCCTCACCACCCAAGAGCATACATCTCATGTATGCCAGTGGACCAGGTCTAAGGGCCAACACAGGATGACCATACACATACACAGCTGGGCACATATACAGGAATAACACACATACATCATGACAGTGCCCAGCCTGCATGCAAACCTGTGCACAGCATCACACCCTGTGCTGGCAGTCTACCCCAACCTGACATGGCAACAACATACCCAACAACACAAAACCACTCGCAAGAGAGTTGCATGACAGGTAAAAGAGCCAACACAGATAACACAAGTATCAGTGTCTGAATGGACTGAAGACCCTGTTACCCCTATTTAAAAATGTGATGCAGCCAAAGAGCTTGGCAATGTTGAAGTGAGACATAGAGTTTGGGGCACAGGCTACCAAATACACACACAAAAAGATCTTTAATCAAAAAGTACATTGACAAAACAGACAACAGGAGTAACTGTCTTTATTCACATATTGCACAGATGTGATAGTTGAACAGCTGTACACAAGATCAAGGTACAAAATGCTGAACAAATACAAGAAATCCTGCAGAAGCAAACTGTAAACAGGAATGCCAGTGTCCATGGCACAGGGGAGACTGCAACACAGCAGAGCAACAGGGCCAGTGTCCAGGGCAGGGGGCCCAGCAAGTACATGAGAGGCTGCACAGAGGACAGTACAAAACAGCAGAGCAACAGGGCCAGTGTCCAGGGCAGGTGTCCCAGCAGGTACATGAGAGGCTGCACAGGGGACAGTACAACACAGCAGAGCAACAGGGTCAGTGTCCAGGACAGGTGGCACAGCAAGTACATGAGAGGCTGGGCAGGTGAGAGTACAACACAGCAGAGCAACAGGGCCAGTGTCCATGGCACAGGGGAGACTCCAACACAGCAGAGCAACAGGGCCAGTGTCCAGGGCAGGTGGCCCAGCAGGTACATGAGAGGCTGCACAGGCAAGGGGAGAGCTGCAGTGAACGACAAGGCCAGTGGCCAGGGAGAAGTGCAGAGTCAGGACATGAGAAGCTGCACAGGCAAGGCCAGAACAGCAGTGAATGACAAGGCCAGTGGGCATGGCAAAGTGCAGAGTCAGGACATGAGAAGCTGCACAGGCAAGGGGAGAGCAGCAGTGAACTACAAGGCCAGTGGGCATGGCAAAGTGCAGAGTCAGGGCATGCGAAGCTGCACAGGCAAGGCCAGAACAGCAGTGAATGACAAGGCCAATGAACATGGCAAAGTGCAGAGTCAGGACATGAGAAGATGCACAGGCAAGGGGAGAGCAGCAGTGAACTACAAGGCCAGTGGGCATGGCGAAGTGCAGAGTCAGGGCATGAGAAGCTGCACATGCAAGGGGAGAGCTTCAGTGAAAGACAAGGCCAGTGGCCAGGGAGCAGTGCAGAGTCAGGACATGAGAAGCTGCACTCGCAAGGCCAGAACAGCAGTGAGTGACAAGGCCAGTAGGCATGGCAAAGTGCAGAGTCAGGACATGAGAAGCTGCACAGGCAAGGGGAGAGCTGCAGTGAACGACAAGGCCAGTGGCCAGGGAGAAGTGCAGAGTCAGGACATGAGAAGCCGCACAGGCAAGGGGAGAAGAGCAGTGAACGACAAGGCCAGTGGCCAGGGAGAAGTGCAGAGTCAGGACATGAGAAGCTGCACCTGCAAGGCCAGAACAGCAGTGAATGACAAGGCCAGTGGGCATGGCAAAGTGCAGAGTCAGGGCATGAGAAGCTGCACAGGCACGGGGAGAGTTGCAGTGAACGACAAGGCCAGTGGCCAGGGAGAAGTGCAGAGTCAAGACATGAGAAGCTGCACAGGCAAGGCCAGAACAGCAGTGAATGACAAGGCCAGTGGGCATGGCAAAGTGCAGAGTCAGGACATGAGAAGCTGCACAGGCAAGGGGAGAGCAGCAGTGAATGACAAGGCCAGTGGGCATGGCAAAGTGCAGGGTCAGGGCATGAGAAGCTGCACAGGCAAGGGGAGAGTTGCAGTGAACGACAAGGCCAGTGGCCAGGGAGAAGTGCAGAGTCAGGGCATGAGAAGCTGCACAGGCAAGGGAAGAGCAGCAGTGAACGTTAAGGCCAGTGGCCAGGGAGAAGTGCAGAGTCAGGGCATGAGAATGTGCACAGGCAAAGGGAGAGCAGCAGTGAACAACAAGGCCAGTGGCCAGGGAGAAGTGCAGAGTCAGGACATGAGAAGCTGCACAGGCAAAGCCAGAACAGCAGTGAATGATAAGGCCAGTGGGCATGGCAAAGTGCAGAGTCAGGGCATGAGAAGCTGCACAGTGAGTGTGTTTGACTGTACCCTTCCATGGCCAGCAACACAACCAGGTGGCAAACAATGGTCAGGACTAGCACACCTCTATGAGAGACAGGTGTATGAGGGGGACTGCCACTCACATCTGGCTGTCAGGTGGACTTGGAGCTGGCTGTGTGTCGGGGTCAGCAGGAACACTTGACTGGGGAGACAGAGAAACAGGTGATGTAGGGCTATCAGTCGACTGGCAAGCTGGAGGGCTGTTTGGACCAGGTGGTATAGTGGCACTTGGAGGTGGAGTCATGCAGACCTGGGACACAGTGTGGGTGGAACAGGTTGGAGGGGTGACCTTCTACTTTTTGGTAATACGAAATGGCTTCCCTGTCTTGGGGTTAATGGGAACCGGTGATGACACAACAGCTACACACACCAACTGTCCTGCATCTGGTTCAGACACTGGAACTCCCTCTGGTGATGTGCTGCATCCTGCAGAACGCTTTGTCTGGCTATGCCTCTGGACCACCTTACCCTGCTTGCCAGGTGTCCCACTTACAGTGCTATCCTTTGCCTGTTTGCCAGGTGTCCCACCTACAGTGCCCTCCTTTGCCCCTTTGCCAGGTGTCCCACCTACAGTGCCCTCCTTTGCCTCTTTGCCTGGGGTGGCCCCTACAGTGCCCCCTCCACCTGATTCACTGGGCTTGGAATTGGAGTTGATGTGGTGGGGGGATGTGGGCCTGTGCCCTTCCTAGGTGTACCCTTGTAAATGTGTGTAAATGTAGAGGTACTTGTATTGCGCACTACTACCCATAGGCATCTCGGCGCTTATACGAATACCGCTGAGGAACCCTTCCTGGCTTTTCCCTGTGAAGTGTCCACTCCTGGGCACCCTCAAGGTGAAGCCAGGCATCCTAGCGTTGTTGGGGCCGTTGTGGAGATTAAGCAAGCTATTGCCCAGAGTTGCAGAGTGGGACCCATGATTAGAATAGGCACCGAGGCGAGAATTAGCAGGTCCGAGGAAATTGAGCCCAAGACCCGCCGAGGCGGGAATTGAACCCTGGTCCCGGGCCAGCCTTCTGCATCAGGGTCTGCCGCTCTAACCATTGAGCCACACTTCCCTGCTATAGAACACCTCCTCAGTGGGCACAGACACTGCACGCCTAGCTCTGCGTGAGGTTGTAGGGTCAGGAGAGTCCTTTGCTGGAGATGCCTCAGAGGTTTGTGAGGCTGATGTCAGCCTCATTGCTTTTTCGGCCTTGCTCTTCCCTGACGGGCTCTTGTGCTTGCATTCTGGGGTGGCTCTGCTCTTCTGTGGGATGGTGTCTGTGGGCGGGACCGCTTGGGTTGTGTCTGCTGTGTGCTCCATGTGCTGTATCGTGTCTGTGACGCATGCGAACCGTGGTCACTGTCCTCTGATGTGGCCACTGACTGGCGGGTGGACAAAGACACCTGAGCAGGAATGGGAGTATGTGCTTGCTGAAGGGCAGACGTTACTGCGGATGACAAAGACTGGACTGTACGGTGGAGCCCACCCATGTCAGAGTGTATGCCCTCCATGTAGGCAACCACCTGCCCTAAATTCTTGTCATGGTCACTGAAGGCATTGAGCAGGGCGGTCTGGCCCACACAAAGCTGGTGCAGGAGCTCCACACACTCAGCACTGAGGGCAGCAGGGGTGACAGGTGCAGGCTCAGTGGTGCCAGGTGTGAATGTAACTCGTCCCCTCTTACGGACATGGGTAGCACCAGAGGAAGTGGATGGAAGGCTGGGCACTGGCCGGTGAGAGGTAGTTGATGTAGCAGGCTCCCCATCCCCTGTGCCTGACAACATGGATGCATCACCCCTCGCATCAGATGATGTAGTACTCTGTGTCTCAGCCACGGATTCCTCCTGCATACTCCTGTCCCCTTCAGATGCACTGGTGAGCTCTGTGTCACTGGCCTCTGGTGCGGCTGTAGTGCTACTCTCGCCACCACTGGTTTCCGGCTCCTGTTTCTCCGTGCCCACTGGCGATTCTGCATGAGAGAGAGATGCAGGGTTGTATAAATGACATCATCAGGACAAAGCAAATTAAACAATGCATACAGGGGATGCCCAAATCAACATGCTGACCACCACACCCTGCATAAAAATTGCAGCAACACACTACATACACCACAACAGTGCCTGCAACACTGACTACCTGCCATGACTGAGCCATGTTTAGGCCACACAGCACAACACCTTGCCCGTGGATGAAGTGTACCACACACAACTTGACATTCCCACACCTATCATGTCCCAACACTCATTGTCACTGACAGCCCTTCAGGGAACCTGATGGGAGAACAAACAACCCTATAAGGACATGACAGTCCACAATGCCAAGTATGAGACGTGAGCAACCACGTCTCATTCAGCCACTCCACCGGACTGCACTGGACTGACCACAGCTGCATCCACTTCACCTTCAAGAAAACCACATCCCACCACCACACGCTACAGATCCCCCGCAGATGCTGGAGCAAAGTCACCACAGACCAGCTGACCGCATCGCTGAGCCAGAACCCGCCTGTTGACACCCCTGACACCAACAACGCAGCACACAATCTCGCACAGTGGATCTCCGACTGCGCCGACGACCTCGCTCCACTAAAGAAACCCCCAGCCAAGACAAGCAACAGAAAAACCTCATGGTTCACAGACGCCCTCAAAATCGCAAAGAAATCATGCCGAACCCTCAAAAAAGCTTGGCGCCACAAACGGACATCAGAAAACATGACAGCCCACAAGAGCGCCACCCGTGAATACCACCAGATGATCCGCACCGCCAAAAGGACATCGTTCAAAGAGCGGCTGGACAACAACACCCACAACAGCAAGGAACTCTTCAGCATCGTCAAAGAGCTCTCCAACCCCAACGCCAGCAACAACGACTTCACACCGTCGCAAGACCTCTGCAACTCCCTCGCCACTTTCTTCCACCTCAAGATTGCAGATATACACGACAGCTTCGGGCCCCAAACTCCACCTCCAGCCACCAAACCAACGACCCCCACCACCAGCCTCAGCGCATGGACCCCCATCAGCACTGAAGACACCACCCACGTCATGAACACCATCCACTCTGGCTCCCCTTCCGTTCCGACCCATGCCCTCATCATATCTTCAACAAAGCCAACACCATCATCGCACCCCACCACCGGAACGTCAACAACAGCTCCTTCACGTCAGCCACATTCCCGGAAAGCGGGAAATACGCAGAAATCAACGCCCTGCTGAAGAAACCAACAGTGGACCCTAAAGACCTCAAGAACTTCCGCCCCCATCTCTCTTCTCCCCTTCCCGCTAAAGTCATCGAGAAGACCGTCAATAAGCAGCTGACTGCATTCCTCGACGCAAACAACTCGCTCGACCCATCCCAGTCCGGATTCCGAGCCAACCACAACACCGAGACCGCCCTCATCGCAGCCACCGATGACATCAGGACCCTGATGGACAACAGAGAGACAGCCGCTCACATCCTCCTCAACCTCTCGGCAGCCTTTGATACCATCTGCCACCGCACCCTAATAACCCGCGTCCACAACACTGGGATCCAAGGAAAGGCCCTGGACTGGATCACATCGTTCCTCTCCGACAGAACCCAGAGAGTCCGCCTCCCTCCCTTCCGCTCCGAGACCACCAAGATCATCTGCAGTGTACCCCAAGGCTCCTAACTCAGCCCAACCCTCTTCAATATCTACATGAGCCCCCTCGCCACCATCGCACACAAACACAACGTCAACATCATCTCCTACGCCGACGACACCCAACTGATACTCTCCCTCACCAAAGACCCATTCACCGCCAAAACCAACTTCCAGGACGGAATGAAAGATGTGGCAGAATGGATGAAGCACAGCCGTCTGAAGCTCAACTCGGACAAGACGGAGGTCCTCATCCTCGGACAATCCCCATCTGCCTGGGACAACTCCTGGTGGCCCACGACGCTGGGCACCGCACCCTCTGGGACCCGAGGGTTGACGAGGGTTCGCCGCTTGTGTGCCGAGGGTCCTCGCATTCTGTTGGGTAAATTGCTGTTTCCTAATTTTGCTTCTTGGCGCTCCCTGTGCGCCCCTGTCCCTCTGTGCCCCCCCGTTCCCCGCTTCCCGCCGCTGCTCCCCCGCAGCCGTGCCCCCTTTTTCCTTCTGTACCGCTGCCCACCCATTGGCCGCCCCGCTCCCACCTCCCAGCTGCCCCTCCCTTCCACTTCGCCTCTTATGGAGGCCGCGCAGGGACCGCGCAGCTGGCGCGTCAAAGGCAAGCCCGTCTGCGCCCATCAGCGCCTGGACTGCGCCCAGCACCGGAACCCCTGGTCCCAGCCGAGGCCGGGGCACCCAACTGAGATACGACACCGCCACCCTCGTCGCACTCAACACCGGACGACCTGCCGCCTGCCACCGAGCCACCCCGAGGCGCACCCACGGACCCTTCACCTGCCAAGCCTGCAAATTCACCTGCCTCCGAACCTGCACCCCGTCCACCAAACACAGCAATGATAACAACAACCACCTCAAGTGCATCCTCCTCAACACCCGCTCCATCCACAAACACGCCGTCGAACTCTGGGAACACCTTGATACAACAGCACCAGACGTCGCCTTCCTCACGGAAACCTGGATGGACGCCTCCTCAGCCCCCAACATCGCCATAGCCATCCCGGACGGCTACAAAATCAGCCGGAAGGACCATGTCAACAAAACTGGAGGAGGAATCACCATCGTCTACAGGAACACCATCAGCGTCACGACCAACGCCGAATACACACTCACCGCCGCCGAACACCTACACTTCCAGATTCACATCTACCCCCAGACCACCCTCAGAGGAACACTCATATACAGACCCCGGGCCCACGGACACAATTAAGCGAAACCATCGCCGACTTCATCAGCCCGCACGCCCTAGCCTCACCAGAGTACATCCTCCTAAGGGACCTGAACTTCCACCTGGAGAAAAACAGCGACAACAACACCTCCACCCTGCTCGCCAACCTCGCCAAACTGCGACTCAAGCAACTGGTGGACACGCCCACACATCTCGCTGGCCACACGCTCGACCCCATCTTCTCCGCCAGCAACCACGTCTCATTCAGCCACTCCACCGGACTACACTGGACTGACCACAGCTGCATCCACTTCACCTTCAAGAAAACCACATCCCACCACCACACGCTACAGATCCCCCGCAGATGCTGGAGCAAAGTCACCACAGACCAGCTGACCGCATCGCTGAGCCAGAACCCTCCTGTCGACACCCCTGACACCAACAACGCAGCACACAATCTCGCACAGTGGATCTCCGACTGCGCCGACGACCTCGTTCCACTAAAGAAACCCCCAGCCAAGACTAGCAACAGAAAAACCTCATGGTTCACAGACGCCCTCAAAATCGCGAAGAAATCATGCCGAACCCTCGAAAAAGCTTGACGCCACAAACGGACATCAGAAAACATGACAGCCCTCAAGAGCGCCACCTGCGAATACCACCAGATGATCCACACCACCAAAAGGACATCGTTCAAAGAGCTGCTGGACAACAACACCCACAACAGCAAGGAACTCTTCAGCATCCTCAAAGAGCTCTCCAACGCCAGCGACAACGACTTCACACCGTCGCAAGACCTCTGCAACTCCCTCGCCACTTTCTTCCACCGCAAGATTGCAGATATACACGACAGCTTCGGGCCCCAGACTCCGCCTCCAGCCACCAAACCAACGACCCCCACCACCAGCCTCAGCGCATGGACCCCCATCAGCACTGAAGACACCACCCACGTCGTGAACACCATCCACTCTGGCTCCCCTTCCGACCCATGCCCTCATCATATCTTCAACAAAGTCAACACCATCATCGCACCCCACCACCGGAACGTCATCAACAGCTCCTTCACGTCAGCCACATTCCCAGAAAGCTGGAAACACGCAGAAATCATAGCCCTGCTGAAGAAACCAACAGCGAACCCTAAAGACCTCAAGAACTTCCGCCCCATCTCTCTTCTCCCCTTCCCGGCTAAAGTCATCGAGAAGACCGTCAATAAACAGCTGACTGCATTCCTCGAAGCAAACAACTCGCTCGACCTATCCCAGTCCGGATTCCGAGCCAACCACAACACCGAGACCGCCCTCATCGCAGCCACCGATGACATCAGGACCCTGATGGACAACGGAGAGACAGCCGCTCTCATCCTCCTGGACCTCTCGGCAGCATTTGATACCGTCTGCCACCGCACCGTAATAACCCACCTCCACAACACTGGGATCCAAGGAAAGGCCCTGGACTGGATCACATCATTCCTCTCCGACAGAACCCAGAGAGTCCGCCTCCCTCCCTTCCACTCCGAGACCACCAAGATCATCTGCAGCGTACCCCAAGGCTCCTCACTCAGCCCAACCCTCTTCAATATCTACATGAGCCCCCTTGCCACAATTGCACGCAAACACAACGTCAACATCATCTCCTACGCCGATGACACCCAACTGATACTCTCCCTCACCAAAGACCCATTCACCGACAAAACCAACTTCCAGGACGGAATGAAAGATGTCGCAGAATGGATGAAGCACAGCCGTCTGAAGCTCAACTCGGACAAGACGGAGGTCCTCATCTTCGGACATTCCACATCTGCCTGGGACGACTCCTGGTTGGTGGCCCACGACGCTGGGCACCGCACCAACACCCATGGACCACACACGCAACCTGGGATTCATCCTGGACTCCTCCCTCACAATGACCAAGCAAGTCAACGCAATCTCGTCCAGAAAGACGGTCACCCAGGCCCTTGTCATCAGAGGACTGAACTACGGGAACGCCCTATACGCAGGAACCACAGCCAAACTGCAGAAACGCCTTCAGCACATACAGAACGCCTCCGCGCGACTCATCCTGGACATCCCTCGCCACAGCCACATATCCGCCCACCTGAGAAACCTACACTGGCTCCCCATCTGCAAGAGGATCACGTTCAGGCTGCTCACCCACACACACAAAGCGCTCCACAACATGTGCCTCGAATACCTCAACAACCGCCTCTCGTTCTACACCCCCTCCCGCCAGCTCCGGCCCACCAGCCTCGCCCTCGCCACCATCCCATGGATTCGCAGAACCACCACCGGAGGAAGATTGTTCTCCTACCTGGCAGCCAAGACATGGAACTCCCTCCCCGCACACCTACGACTGACCCAGGACCATCTCACCTTCAGGAAACACCTCAAGACCTGGCTATTCGAGCAATAGCGGCACCCTCCCCCTCCCTACAGCGCCTTGAGACCCTCACGGGTGAGTAGCGCGCTCTACAAATGTATTGATTGATTGATTGATTGACACTAGCACACATCCCTGCAGCCACTCACATGACACATCACTGCACCACCCCGCAAACATAACATGGCTCATCGCTGCCACTGGCTCTGTACACATGCATCCACTCCCAGGCAAAGTCACCCTCCCCAAATACTCACCCCTGCCTTGCTGGCGATGCTCCTTCAGACGTGCATCCAACTCCGGATTAGTCACTGCCAATATGAGGAACATCAGTGTTGTTAAGTTGCGCCGTGCCAGACGCCCAGTGCACGGTTGCAGCCCCAAGGTAATCTAGCCCACGTTTTTTGCCAGCCGGCTGATGTCGTCCCATCTCTTGTGGCAGTAGGTGCGTCATCTGATGGATACCCCCCGGGCCCGTACCTTTGCAGCAATGGCCCTCCACACGGCCTTACGCTGGTGTACCTTGAGCTGCAGGTATGGGAGAAAAGTAGGGTAAGTGACCAGTTACATAGTGTAATGTACCAACATCTATCACAACAGTAGCAATACGCAGAGTCAGGACCAATTGTAATCCCCCTAATTCGCAAACTGGGGGACACCTCACAAGGGCACTCTGCATGGCCCAAATAGTTATCATAGCATGCATGCATGAGGACGTAGAAGCTACATGCCAATCACACACACATGCAGGATGACTGCACTGAAACCCCTCTGTGCGTCGCACACATCACCAGTACCATGCATGTCTGACCTCCCCCACCCAACAGCACCCTCAATGATAACTTACCACTACATTGGGGCCACCATACAGCCTTGGGTACTGTGCCAGCACCTCGTCCACTAGCACCTCCAGCTCCTCGCTTGTGAATGGACTGGCACGGATCTTCTCAGTTCTTGCCATCCCTGTGGACATGTAACACCTGTGGTTGAAGTGTGTGGTGAGGAGTCCCAGGCAGCAGGCACTTCTGGCAGCAGCAGCAGCAGAGGGTCCCAGGCAGCAGCAGAAGAGGGTCCCAGGCAGCAGCAGCAGGAGAGGGTCCCAGGCAGCAGCAGAAGAGGGTCCCAGGCAGCAGGCACTTCTGGCAGCAGCAGGAGAGGGTCCCAGGCAGCAGCAGGAGAGAGTCCCAGGCAGCAGCAGGAGAGGGTCCCAGGCAGCAGCAGGAGAGGGTCCCAGGCAGCAGGCACTTCTGGCAGCAGCAGAAGAGGGTCCCAGGCAGCAGCAGGAGAGGGTCCCAGGCAGCAGCAGGAGATGGTCCCAGGCAGCAGCAAGAGAGGGTCCCAGGCAGCAGGCACTTCTGGCAGCAGCAGGAGAGGGTCCCAGGCAGCAGGCTCTGTGAGCAGTGGAAATGTGTTGCTCACTAGAACAGATTTATAGCCCCCTGGGCTTGTTTGTGAGGTGCAATGCTGCAATTATTGGTTGTGCAGGACTGCCTCATTCAAAAGCATCCAATGACCGGCTCTGCGGTGGCGGAGCACGCCTTCCGTGATTTTCAAACCTGCATCGTGCCACCGCAATCATCGCTCCCATTGGCCGTAGGCAATGCTCCATGGCGGTGATGCACCGCAGGGGCACGGGGTGAGCTACCGCGATGGTGCATCGTTCAAAAGCATCCAATGACCGGCTCCGCAGTGGCGAGCACGCCTTCCGCAATTTTCAAACCTGCATCATGCCACTGCAATCATCGCTCCCATTGGCTGTAGGCAATGCCCTATGGCGGTGTCGCACCGCCGTGGACAGGTGGTAGCAACCGCCATATGTGTGGCAGAACATTCCCACCGCCAGCAACCAATGTCTCCATGCCAATGTCTACCGCACTTGTGTAGGGGGTGGTGCTGGTATCACACCGCCGTGGACAGGCGTAGCAACCACCATATGTGTGACGCAGCATGCCCACCGCCAGCAACCCATGTCTCCATGCCAATGTCTACCGCACTTGTGTAGGGGGTGGTGCTGCTGTCACACTGCCATGGACAAGCGGTAGCAACCGTGAATTTGGTCACATGCAATGGCAAATTCAATCGTGCACTCTGCATCAGTACACGGCAGCAACATGTTTAATGGCACATCATTGTGCACACAATGCCATTTATTGGTTTCATGCACAGGTGGTTGCACGATATGTGTGACGCACATTGGTCTGTGTTCCTGCAATGTCACTGATGCATTTGATGGTTGATGATGCCTGACAGTGTTAAGCTGGTGTCAATAATGTATAAACAATCAATGTGTTGCGGGTCAGTGCTGACCTTGGCAAGGCTTGTCTCACTGTATGGTGTTGTTTCATACTTGTGCTACCATATCAGCCCATGCACACAAGTTTACCATCTACTGTGATCATTGTGCTCCTGATGTAGCCCGCTTCACATGATGCATTGAGGTGTGACAGGTACAGCAGATGTGTGTGAGTCATTCATGGTCATCTTATACACTTTTGTGGATGGTACGGGATGTGGCGTGCACATGTGGAATGTCGTGTTCAGAAACTGTGCATTTGCATTGACATTCTGTTATGTTTGCGGGACCTGTGTATTGAAAAAGGATTGCTGTGTCCTCTGTGTGTCTCGAATTTGAACACATGTAACCTTGTGTGCCACGCATCTCTCATGGAATTTTAAGGTTTTGCGTGACATGCTTAACGGTATGTGCTGAGTCCACCTCATGATGGTTGTCATTGACATGTGTCCATGTACATCTCAACTAGGAGGAGGCCAAATCTCATACGTCACCTGACAGTGCTGGGGGACATGGAGGATGTAGCGATCATCCGAAAATTCCACCTTGACAGAGCGACCATGATGACCCTTTGTGATCTTTTGGAGCCCCACCTGCAGCCTCGTCGCCACTACCCAACAGCCTTTACACCCACATACAAAGTGATGGCAGCCCTCCACTTCTTTGCAGCTGGTTTCTTCCAGGAGACCGTGGCTGGCGCTGCAGGGATGTCGCAACCCATGTTCAGCATGGTGCTGAGGGATGTTCTTGCAGCCATGATGAGATATAAGGATCGTTACATACATTTCCCCAGGGGAGCAGAATTGCCAGGTGTGAAGGGTGACTTCTATGCCCTTGGGCACATCCCCCATGTTGTTGGTGCCATCGATTGCATCCATGTCGGTCTGGTGGCACCGTAGGCCACTGAGCATATTTTTAGGAATCGCAAACATTACCATTCTATAAATGTGCAGGTGGTGTGCCTTGCGAACATGATGATTTCACATGTGTGTGCAAGATTCCCCGGATCTGCCCATGATTCATACGTCATGAGGAACAGCATGGTGCCCCGGATGATGGCTAACCTGCATCCCGATCCTGCTTGGATTGTGGGTGAGTATGCCCAGTGATATGGCGTGCTGTGTGTTTGTGACCTGCTGCCCTCTGCCTGTGCAACATTGCAATATGTGTTTGTCATTCCTAGGTGACTCTGCATATCCCAGTCGCCCATGGCTACTGAGTCCACTGAGAAATCCCAGGACCCCGGCTGACGCCAGGTACAATGAGGCCCATGGCAGAACCCGACGTGTAATTGAGCGGACTTTTGGCCTACTCAAGTCAAGATTCCACTGTCTTGACAGGACTGGAGGAGCACTGGCATACTCGCCTGGGAAGGTCTGCAAGATTGTTGTGGCATGCTGTATGCTGCTCAATATGGCCATTCACAAGGGGATTCCCCTGCTCCTGGATGATGGAGAGGAACCAAGGCCCGCCCCTGCCCAAGGACCTGAGTCCAGTGATGAGGACAGTGGAGAGGAGGAAGGAGTTGACATTCGTCAACAGCTCATCAACCACTACTTCACTTGAAGGTGTGTAAAGATGTACGACTTGTACATTGTCTGTTGTGGTTGTTGTTGATGTGTAGGGCTATCTGCGGATGGTACAGACAGGCACATGTTGAGTCACCTGTGTGTAGGAAAGGTGGCATTGACGTTCCATATGTGGACGTATGCTGCACATAGTCTTGTATGCCTGTAGTCTCATGTGTATGTTTTGTGTAGTGTTATGTCTGTGATGCCACAATGACACCAGTGATTGTTGTTCTGTTGTTCTGTTGTGTCTCCCTAGGTGCTTCAGAATAATCCTGCCCTACATACTGTACATCATTTGGACAAATCGTGGACATTTTCAAAACTGTCAATATTGCACTAAAAGCGATACAGCACAAAATCCGGTGCGTCAGGTTTTTTATTTGCAAAGTGGACATGTGAGGGGTGCGGTAATATTTTCATGAAGGTGGTGAATGGGCAGTGAGTTGACAGTCATGGTAGATGACATGCAAGAGTAGACATCACATGGATGTGGTGACCCAGTCCAACAGACAAGTGCCATTGCCATTGCCAAGGCAGTGTGGGGAAGGACAGTCCAAACAGTCAATGCAGTGGTGAAGAGGGTAGCCATCAGGGCTGGCTCCGTGACTGGCGTGTGGCTGGTGCTTTGCCTCCGGAGACTCCAGGCTCTTCTTTGGACGCCCCTTGATCTTTTTGGTGGTGGGGTGCCTGCTGAATGGCCAGCGGCATCTGAGGACTCGCACCTCTCTGTTGGCACAGGGGAGGATGGTGCACTGTCATCCTGCAGCACAACAGAAGGGGGCAGAGGTGTTGGTTATGACGCAGGCCTGTCCCTCAGTAACGCCACTTGCTGGGCCATGAGGTCCACCATTTGACCAATGTGTGTGTCGATGGACCTCATCAGCAGAATGAGCTCACGTAAAAGTTCGTCCGACCGGCCACTTTGTCCCCGGACCTGTTCATATGCACTGATGACTCTGGTGAAGTGGTCCAGGGATGGTGTGCCAACCTCCTGAGGTCTGGGGGGGACCCTGGCCCTCCCACCTGCCCTGCTGCCACGGACCTGTTGCCTCGCCACGGTGGGTCCTCGCACACTCTCCCTGCCCTCCACAGTTGGTGTTGTGTCCTGGTCGTCCCCTGGGACAGGGAGGGTGCCGGTGGTGGTGGTGGCCAAGGTGGGAGCGGTGGAGGCACAAGCCGTGACTGCAAGGGTCTGCTGTGCAGTTGTTGGTGCAGCAGACGTGGTGGTGGGGAGGATGGGGTCCTGGGACCTGTTGGGCCTTAGCACACCAGATGGGCCGGCCTGGAGCTCATCGTCCAAACTGTCTTGGGAGTCAACTTCCGAGAGTCCATGTACCAGGGGTGGAGACTGGCTCTGCTGGTCGTTGTTGTCCTCAGCAGCAAGATCTTCATCACCTGTGGATTAGATAGGAAATGGTCAGTGTAGGGCAATGTGCAAGTATTTTGTTAGCTGCATGTCATCTGCTGTCTGTACACTACACAATTGAGGCAACTTTTGTATTATTGTTACATGCAATACTGGCTGTTATTACATGGTGCATGAAAACATCAAATAATCAAACATGTCCTGTGCCGATGCATTGCATGCAATTGTTGCCGTGTGTAGTGTTGCAGGTCTCACATCCAGAAACAGCCAGACCTGTGATGATGCCTACCTACCTGTTAGGTGAGGGTGAACAGTGCAATGGCTGACACATGCTCCTGGGTGGGGGAGGCCTCAATGCTGCTGGAGTGTGGAACAGGGGGCATGCTGGAAGTAGTGATACAGGCCTCCGATCCCCAAACAGTCCTCCAATACAAGATGGCTACCTTCCTGTTAGGTGAAGGTGGACAGTGCAATGGCTGACACAAGCTCCTGGGTGGGGGAGGCCTCCATGCTGCTGAATTGTGGGACAGGGGGCATGCTGGGAGTGGTAGTGCAGGCCTCCCACCCCCAAACATGTCTCCCAGTGAGGTTGGCTGCCTACCTGTTAGGTGTGGGTGAACCGTGCAATGGTGTTTGGGTTGTGCAAGGAAGTACTTATCAGTGTGTTGGTTGCCATTTGTTTGTACTTACCAGCCTCCGTTCCCCCAGCTACTCCTGTGAGACTCTCAGGATGCAGTATGGCAAGCACCTTCTCCTCCCATGGTGTGAATGTTTTCTGTGGGATGAGAGGGCCACTGCCAGTCCGGTTCGCCAGCTCCCAGTTCTTGCTCCTGTTCTCCTTGACAACCCTCTTGAGATCATGCCAGCGCTTCATGATCTCCTTCTTGGATCGCGGGGTGGTCCCTACTGCATTGACCCTTTGGACTATCCTTTCCCACATTTGTGTCCTTGTGGCTAATGGTGTCTGTTGGACCAGGCTACCAAACAGTTGTGATTCCACTCTCACTATCTCATTGACCATGACTGTCAACTCACCCTCTGTGAATTTTGGCATTTTCTGTGCTGCCATGGTGGTTGGTGTTTGCAGTGTTTATGGGTGTAGGGGTGTGTGTGGTGGGTGTGGTGTTGAGGTGTGAGGTGTGTTGTGTGCTGGGGGATTGATGGTGCTGGTGCTGGTGTAATGGTGGTGGTGGTGTGTGTGTTGTGTTGTTTTGCCTCTCCTGTCAGATGTGGTGTTTGGCCTTCTCTTCTGGAGTGTTGCAAAGGATTGTGGTCAGTAAAGGGACTGTATTTATACTCAGCTGTGTGGGTGTGTCCAATTGGGCCTTTGCTGTGAGGTGTATTGTGGGTGTTGTCCTGGGAATTGTAATTTTTATTTTTTGCATTTGTTTTATGATTGGTATGTGTTTTGTGTATTTGTGGGGCATGGCTACTTTGATTTGTGCTGAGTTTGGCATTTTTGCGGTGTTTTGGCTTCGTCCGCCATGTTTTTCATGTACTGCCCGCTGCGGTGGCTATGCTGCAGCTCTTCTGCTGTCTCTCCCATTCACTGCAGTGTGCGACCGTGGCGGTCGGAAACAGCGGTTCGTACCGCAGGACCATCGGAGAAATCCTAATTTCCTGTGCGGTGTCTCCGCTATGCTTGCAGCGGGGTGTAACTTTTCCGCTGCTTTTACGACCGCAGCGGTCACTTTTGGGTCGTCACCGCCTGCGTCAGGCGGTTTTTGTTAGCCCGCTACCACCGTGGTCAGACTTTTTTGGTGGTTGATCCTAATTTGACCGCCGGTTTATCCGCGGTCCCGGCGGGCAGTTGTTTTCCGCCTCCATGGCGGTCGGGGTGATTTTCCGCCCGCTATCCTAATGGGCCCCTTTGTATTTTGACCCAACCACTAGTGCTTGCGTAAAGTGGTAATTGGTAGAGCAAAATAGTTATAACTTTCTATATATTTTTTTAAAAAAACTACAGAGTTGTGCAGGAGTACTGTGGTACCCCAATTTTTTTGTCAAAAGTTACATTTTGTACTGCGCAAGACTGTGTAGCTGTGCCTCCTGCTGATACCAGTGAACCGAGTCACAAGAAATCAGAAGAAAGAACATGAAAAATAAGAAAAGGGGGCAGGGTACAAACACCATGACCCCCTAGGCCTGCTTAGGGGGTCCCACAAGGCCTCCAGGGCCAAAGAAAGCATTTTTTTTAAAATCAACCGAATTCACGCTGGGTGCAAAATTATGTTTGCTCGGGGACCGCCAGCTACCTGGGGCTTCATTTGTGATTTGCCGGGGGTACTCAGCTTCCCTGCAGCCCCGGGGACTACCACGTCCCCGGGGCTTCTGTGTGGGGGGGCTTAAGCCCCTCCTCACGCACCGGGGACCATCACCTCCCCTGGGCTTACACGTATTTGTATGTGGGGGTCCGTTGAAGACCCCTGAGCCCTGGGGACCACCACCTCCCCGGGAGTTTGAAATTATGAGAGGGGGGCTGGGCGGCCGCTCTCCTGGAGCCCACCTTGGCCCTGGGGGACCACCACACCCCAGGGCCAGCTCCTGCAATGTCCCGGGGTGCCAACCCCTCGGACATTGCTGTTTGCAATGACAGGGCGGGAGCCGCATTGTAAGCACTGCTTTGCTTCTTGGAAGCAAGAGCAGGAAACCTGCTTTCGCTTCCAAGAAGCAAAGCAGTATTGCTTTTGGGCAAGGGGAGCTGCATGTTAGCAGCTCCACTTGTCCAAAATCAATGCAGACGGGGAGAAGGCTGGGACCGTGGGGGCATTGGGGCTCTCCCTAAGGTCCCCAACATACGGCCAGGCCCCAGGGGATGGGGTCCCCGGGCCCAGAAGTGGCCTGGGAAAGGGGCCAAGCTGCTTACAGAGATGATGTTTTGTAACAACTGTAAAAAGAAAGAAAAATGTAGAACAAACAGCGACAGAAGTACGGACATATTTCATGCTTATCCTTTTTTCTGTCCCCCCTTTCCCCACAGCCCCCCCGCCCCCACACCCGCACGCGCCCCTTACCACAACTGCTCCTATGTGTTAAGGCTGTACATTCCAGCATGACAGCATGTGTAGTGCCAAGACATGGGAACATCTCGCGATTTACCCCAACCCCCCTAATCCCTCGTGACCCCTGCATTCACACTGCTTTCTGGCGGCCCCAGGGCGTTAAGCATATGCTCCCAGCACTCTGCCATAGGTTCCCTGCGAAGTCCCACCGTTCCCTCCCTGCGTATGGCAGTCCATTCCGCCCGGGCCCATGCCTGGAAGGAGGAGGTCCACGCCTGCACGCCGGGCGGGTCGCGCGCCTTCCATCTCCTCATGAGGAGGCCCTCTGCCACTACCATCCCCAGGTCTAAGAAACGGGACGATACCTTGTCTTTGGGCGGCCTCGCGAAGTGGTGTAGGAGGTATTCAGGCCAGTTAAAGGGAATAGTACACCCAGTGCAGTTCCTAAGCAACTCGCTGATGTCGCTCCAGTAAGTGCCCAGCCCAGGACAGTTCCACAAGAGATGAAGAAAATCTGCTCCCACCTCCCCACACCTGGGGCAGGACGCGTCAGACCTGTGGAAATACTTTTTGATGAGTTCAGGTGTGAGATAGGCCCTGTGAACAACATAGAGCTGAATTTGACGAAAGCGCATGTTTCTGGGGATGCACACCGGACTTTTAAGGAATTTCTCCCATTCTTTATCAGCGAGCGCCCGTCCTAAGTCCCGTTCCCATTTGCCTCGAAGTGCTGCCAGACTGAGCTCCGTGTGTGTCCGTATGGACGCGGCGAACCACCGGACCAGGTGTCTACCCCTGCCCATAACATGGAGATATTGCAAGGTTAGATATTGCTCAGGTTCCGCTGTGACATCTCCCCATCTGGCCGCCATTCTCGCTATTAGGGAGCGATGTAGCAGGAACCCCCCTGCAGTAAGCCCCACTTCAGAGACCAGTGTCTCATAAGGCACCAGGGCGCCATCCCTATAGAGGTCCCCCAGCTGCTGGACATCTGCCTCCTGCCACTGCTTTAACATAGGGCTTGTGAGAACCCCTTCGCCGCCTGGTGAACCCTCCAAGGGTATCGCCGGTGCGTATGGAAACACCTTTCGCATGAGGAACAGTGCTCTGCGGAAGCATTTGTACGCTACCGCCAGCAGCAGCGGGACAGGTCGCTCAGTCGCCGCAAGTGGATGAAAGAGTTTAGTGACACGTTCCAAAGTGTATGGCGGCTCACCAGTGGCCGTGTCATCTCTCCCCCTATCCGCCAGCCAACGGGCAATCCATTGGAGCTGCGCGGCCAAGTAGTAGTGCTCAAAGCAGGGAGCGGCCAGTCCACCCCTGTTCATAGGTAGGAACAATTTCCCCAGCACCAGGCGATGTCGGGACGTGCCCCAGATAAAGTCTCGCAGGACCCTGTTGAGCGTGGAGAAAAAGGAGGCCGGTATAAATAGGGGAAGATTAACAAAATAGTACAGGAGGCGGGGAAGCATGCCCATTTTAGCAAGGGCCACTCTGCCCGTGGGCGTCAGCGAGAGCCTGGACCAGAAGTATATCTGAGATCTGAGTGCTGTCACCGCCTGTCCTAGATTGCCATCGAACAGTTCAGCTGGCTGGCAGTAGATCTGAATCACACAACAGAGCAGACCAGGTCAGGGAGTGGTGTATTACTATGCTAGTGACTGTGAAACAGTTGAATGCATGTGTGGGCGAATATCATTGAGATACATAGGCTAGAACCAAACCCATCAGCCCAGCAATTTGCTGGAGTTAACGTCATGTGGGGGTTCCTTGTAGTTGCAGTACCCATTAAATATCTAAGGTCCTGAAAAAAGCCAGGGTAACACCCTATTAGGCTGAAGCATGTCGACCGTCCTGCATAGCGCCATAGGGTAGTCTTACTACTTGGCGTGTTTTTAATTCTTTGACACATAGACTTCTATTTTGAACCTATGTCTGAGTCTGAGTAGTCAATTTTAAATATCACTATCACTGGAGCACTGCACTGTATCATTATCACTCCAAGATGAGTTTCATGGCTATAGTACTGACATTCATTCCTACACCGGCATGATAAAGTCGGATGTGGTGTTGAATGTTCTACTAAACCCCCACATGACGTTAACTCCAGCAAATTGCTGGGCTGATGGGTTTGGTTCTAGCCTATGTATCTCAATGATATTCGCCCACACATGCATTCAACTGTTTCACAGTCACTAGCATAGTCATACACCACTCCCTGACCTGGTCTGCTCTGTTGTGTGTTTTGTACTTCAGCAGTAGGGGAGCGAGCAGACAGGTCGTAAAACTTTCCCCTTGACCCTCCAAACACAGGCTTGTTTTATTAGTAGATCTGAATCCCCAAATACTTAAAGGTGTTGGCCTTCCATTGGATTCTTGTGCCATCTAGGCAGTACCCCGGATCATCCATTCCGCTGCTGAATGCGTACAGGCAGGACTTGCCTGCATTCACCCGCAGCCCCGAGACCGCTGCGAATCGACGCAACAGCCGGACCAGTAGTTCCGGTATGCATCCCACATCTCTCACGAACACCAACAGACCGTCTGCGTATAATGATACCTGATGGGTAGCATCTCCCAGGGGAATTCCGTCTCCCAGGGTCTGCCTCATGGCTGCAGCCAGAGGTTCCATGGCTAGTGCAAACAGCAGCGGGGACAGAGGACACCCCTGTCGAGTTCCCCTGCCCACCGCTAGCGCTTCTGAGACATAAGGCCCCAACCGTACTCAAACTACTGGGTTGCGATATAGGAGGTCAACCATCTGCCAGAAGTCCATATCGAGGTCGAATCTCTCCAGCACCACCAACAGGTAGCCCCACTCCAGGCAGTCAAAGGCCTTTTCCAGATCTAACACCAGGCACCCTGCCCTTGGCCATTCCCTCGTTGCCTCCGCCGCTACCCAGAAGTACCAACGAAGATTCAAAGACGTGGATCTCACTGGCACGAAACCATTTTGATCTGGGTGGATTAGGTGGGCGACCACCGGCACCAGTCGTTCCGCAAGTATTTTTGCGAAGATTTTATAGTCAACGTTGCGCATGGCCAACGGTCGATAGGAACCCAAGGCTGTGGGTCTCTATCCAGTTTTGGCAGGGATACCAGGAATGCTTCTCGCATGGATGGGGGAAACGAGCCTGCGTCAATCGCTGTGCTATACAACTGAAGGAGTCGGGGCGCTAGAATATCCCTATTTGCCTTGTAGTATTCAGCTGGCAGGCCATCCGGGCCTGGGGTTTTCCCAGTCGCTAAGGCTTGAATCGCGTCTCCCACTTCCTCCAGCGCGAGCGGGGCATTAAGCACTTCTCTGTGCTCCTCAGAGGCCGTGGGCAGGGTGACAGCGCCCAGGAATTCGTCTATCACTTGCCTAGGGCCAGTACCTCGAGCCGTGTATAACTGCTTGTAGTGGTCTGTCAGGGCTCGGTGTATTTCACGCTGTGTGTATACCATCTCCCCACTCCCTGTGCGCAGGGCTCCTATCGGGACACCGCGGCCCGCCTTTTGCACCAGCCAGGCCAGCAGCCGACCCGCTCTATCTGCCTTGGCGTGCGTCCTGGCCGTGTGCGCCGCTTAATTGTGGCATCTTAGCTGCTCTATGAGGGCCGCATGTTTGCCACGGAGGTCACTTAGTGTGCGTGAGTGCCCACCATCCCCCTCACTCTCCCCCTCGTACCATAGGAGTTCGGACTCTAGGCGCGCCAGGGAAGCAGACAGCGTTTTACGGATGTTCCACGTGGCTCCCGTGCAGTGCCCATGGATGGCTGCTTTGTGTGCATCCCATTCCACCATGGGGTCGCTCGCCGTCCCTGTATTTTCCCCGAAGTAGGCTAGAAGGGCTGTGCCCAGTGAAGAGCGGAACTCAGCGTCCTCGAGCGCGGCAGGTTGCAGCCTCCACGTGGGTACCGGCGGCCGATCCGCCTCCCAGCTAATTTTGAACCATAGGGGGTTATGAACTGAGTGTGTCCTACCCAGGTACTCCGACTTGGCCAGGAGCAGTGGTTGGGAGCCAATTATACGGTTTAGCCAGACATGCAGGTCATGAACTGACGAATAGTGGGAGTAGATTTTATCTGCAGGGTGCTGCACGTGCCATAAATCGTGTACCCCCCAGTGTGAGAGCCAGTCCCCGAACGCCTGCGCATTTGACATTACCGCTGTGGCCCGGAGGGGGGCAAGGATCGATCTAGGGTTACATCTAGTATCAAGTTAAAGTCCCCACCAAGCAGCCTGGGGAGGCCAGCATGCGGATGAAGGATGTGATTTAAGCTCGCGAGGAAGGAGAGCTGGTCTGCGTTAGGCGCATAGAGAGAACATAGCAGGACTTCCTGACCATTCAGTCGCCCCTGCACTAAGGACTACCTCCCCTTTGGATCCACCTGGGTCTCTGCACAAATGAATGGGACTCCCGCCCTCACCCAAATCAGTGTACCACGCGCATGTGCGGAAAAGGTTGTGCCGTAGATTTGCCCCCTCCAGCGCCTGCGGAGCCTATCCAGTTCCACTTGGGTCATGTGGGTCTCTTGGAGGAGAACAATCCCCACAGCATGCCGCTGCAGATAGGAGAAGACAGAGTATCGACGTGATGGGGTGTGCATGCCGCGGATGTTCCATGTCATTATGTTAGTGTGCGTCATGTGCTGGGACGTAGCGCGCACGCTCGGGGCCAGGGGAGTGCCCCGGGGGTGGCCTGTGGGCGCCATCAAGGAGTGGGGAGTCCATGTGCCGCATCTGAAACTTGTGAACTGTGACGAACAGTGTAACAAAATGGGCAAATTACCAACGGGGCATACGTCCAAACCGGAAAGGAAACTACCGCTTGGTGTCGTGTGAACCCAGCACAGTGGCTATGTGGGTGAGCGCGCAGCAAACAATCAAACCATGCTGCACCCCTATCTCAAACCCCTAGGTGTCCAAGAGGCGCTCAAGGAGTGCTAAGGTGTGAAGCGCCCGGAGCCGGTGCGAGCCCCTAGCAGTGGAGCCCAACATGAGCTGTTCGCGCAGCGCCGCTGAATCGCGAGCCTAGGAACCCGCCTGCATACACTAAGCAATGCATTCTCGCAGGGCAGCGCACGCACCATTGGCTAAAGATACATGGCAGCAAAGCGCAAAACAACATCAGTAAAAGGATATAGACAATAGCACATTCAGAGACAGGAGTTTCTGACTGGCCACCGTAGTCCATTATACAGCCATACAATCTGGTCAGCCGTCTGGGGCGTCACATCAGGTAGGCCCATATCTTCTGAAAGCACAGTGGATGGGGAGGATGAACCACGTGTGTCCAGGTCGCTTCACGTCCGGGCGTCCAGACGGGCTGCCGTGCTCGCCACTCCCAAAGTCGCAACCGCGTCAAGTGCTTCCTGCCGTTCTAGCCGCATCTTCTCCGGGCTGGGTGCGACCTGACCGAGGCCGGCACCTCGACAAGCTCTTCTCCCTCTGCGCCTCTTTGACCGCTGGACTTGCCATCCGCCTTCCTCCGGGCCCGTGGATCTCGTTTCTGACCATTGCCCCGTCTCTTCCAGTTAGTCCCAGACGTCCGATGGAGTATCGAAGAAGCGGGCACCTTCCTGAGAGACTACACGGAGGCGGGAGGGGAACAGTAGGAAATAGGGCAGTCCCAGTTCTCTCAGCTGTTTCTTAACGGCCATGTATGTGCTTCTTCTCCTCTGCACCGCTGCCATATAGTCGGGGAAAAACATTACTCGGCTGTTCCCCACTTTGAGATCACCCAACTTCCTGGTTTCTCGGAGCACCGCCTCGCGGTCTCGATAGTTGAGAAGCTTGAAGAGGAACGGACGAGGCCGTGCTCTAGGGCGCGGGGCTTGTGTCGGCACTCTGTGTGCTCTCTCTACCACAAAGTGTGGAGAGAGCGTCCCCCGAGGCAAGAGTTCCCGCAGCAAGTTCTCGGTGTACAACTCCGGGTCTTTCCCTTCTTCCCTCTCCGGCAGACAAACCACCCGGACGTTACTTCGCCGAGAGTGCCCTTCTGCGTCTTCAATACGGTCCTCCAGTAGGTGAATCCTTTCAGTCAAATCCTGCAGCGCGGATGTGTGGTTCTGTACCACAGGTTGCAGTTCTTGGACCGACTGACGTTGGGCGGCAATAGATTCCGACAGCTTACGATGATCCGCATGCAGTAGGTTGAAGTCAGAGGTGACTTTATCTATCCGAGCTTCTAGGGACATCTTAGTTTGCTCCAAAGTGCATTTTGGCTGCCAGGGCTGCCGCCGGCTCCATGTCGTCCTGCCTATGCTCCTGCGCGGAGCCCAGATTGCTTGCCGGCTGCTGCTCGGATTGGGATTTATCCCTGAGTCTTTCCACCACCAGTTGCTGTGCCGTAGGCATCCACACGTGGTGTCGTACTGCCAGAGAGCAGAGAGAGAATCGCAGTGTCCCAATCTCTTGACAAGCCGGCAGTGTCGGGAGGAGGCTATGCAAAGAAACAGGCTTTCTCTGCCAGGCGCCGTGTCGTCTGCCCCAGAGGGAGTGTGCCGTCAGCCCCGACTCCGGGGGCCTCTGTGAGCGTGCCCTCTCAGCAATAAACAGCCTCTGCTCCTAACTTGCACCCCAGGTTCTAGGGGCCTCAGTAGCGTGTACTTATGGACTCAGTTCACCCAGCACCGCCCCGAACACCTGACGCCTGCGTAGGGCGCCGAGGCCATCACCAGAGCAGAGTCCGCTGACTGCGATGGCCTGGGTTGCAGAAGAGAGGCCACTTCACCAGTCCGGTGTCACCAATCGCAACGAGCTGCACTACCCCCATGCGATAGGCGCCAGTTCCGTCGGGGCAGCGGCACCAGGTATCCGATGCCTACCCTGAGGGTGTCTCCAGTAGTCGTTCTACCGCCGCCACACCAATCAGCAATGCATTACCCCTAGTGTCGCTAAGGATCTCTTTACCGGTGCCCCCTCCCCGGCCAAGGACACCAGTATCGCCCAGATGTCCTCAGGCAGAGGGGCCCCCGACGTCACGGTGCAGGGGTTTAAGTCGTCAGTCCCAGGCCCGAACGCCTGGCTCCTTCCCCCTGCGCAGCGCTGCCCGCCCACCAAGTGCGCGTCCTTCCAGGAGCAGCAGCAGCTAAGATGGCGCCCGCACCAGAGTCAAGATGGCGCCCAGGCCTCAATGTGCTAGGTCACTGGTGCACGGCACGTTCCAGGGGGCACCACCAGGGGGGCCTCCAAACGCTTCCTCACAGTCAGCCACAAACCCTTTTAGCGGCGGACTGTCGCCATTACCTCCTTAACCCACACACCGCCTTGCTCCTCCATTATGGCAGCTAGATTGGCGCCAAGCCATGGCCAGCCCAGGCAGCCTCCCCTCACAGTCTCTCCCGATGTGGCCTCAAGCCGTGTATCAGGCCAGGTGCGGGCCCCCAGAGTTAGACCTTGCCAATGGTGCAGTAGCAGTGAGGCAGTTCCACGTTATAGCCCCATCTAGGCCCCGCAAGCACTGTTGGAGCGTCTCAGGGCGTCCCCCTCCACCATGCAGCGTCTCCTCCAGGGGGCTCCTCCTGTCCGCCCTGAGCCCCGCTCCTTTCCGCGTGGGCCACCCGACAGTACCTGCAGATCGTGGAATCCTCCACGCGCCAGCCGATCCGTAGCCGAGGCGTCCGCAAGGCTTCACGGGCTCCGGGCTTTGGTGGAGGGTGCTAGGCCCCAGCCTCCACAGGCTGCAGGGGCCGCCGCGCCGTCTATTCACGCCGGTTCACCACCTGGCTATCTGGTCCTCCGGTCGCCGCTGCCCACCGCCTCTCCGCTCATACCTTCCAGCAGCACCAGGTGCTCGGCGGCACACTCAGGGCGTCAGGGCCCGGACCGCAGTGGTGTCCAGCTCCCCCAACCGCCGCCAGGCCCCAGGGCAGTTTTCGTACCTCTTCCAGCACGGGTCTCGCCTCCTTCGCCCGCCTGCAGGCACCGTGGCTCCGAGCCGAGATCTGCCAGTGCTCACGGGTTCCCCGCTGTGCCCCTCACCAGCTCCGGGCAATACCATCACAGAGTGGCGCCTCTGCAGGGAAAGTGGAGGATAAGTGTGGGGTCGAAGGACGGAGCTCTACTCAAACACATCCGCCATGTTGGTTGACTGGCCTCGCCCCCCCTGTGCAATCCATTTAATAGCCACATTTTGCAAAGCTAGGTCTTTGTCAATACCTCTGGGTTCATCATATACTTTGCACCAGAAAGCATAGCTGTGTCCAACAATCGACATTGTAAGCATCTTGAGGGGATGTCTGGAAGTAATGTAAAGATGTCTGTAGCTGAGGTAGTCATTTGGTAGAAGGAGAGTTATGTAAAATGGTGGATAAGAAGCTGTTTTTAAAAAAGTAGAGAATTGATTGGCTGTGTAAGAATATTGTACATTCAAAAATAGGATGCATTTTACTTTCTTTAAAAAGCATGTTTCTTATTGGTTAGTAAAAAATGTTTGAAAGGTACAATAGAAAGGATAAGATTATATTTTGCAAAGTCAAACACGCCTTTTGTTTGCATTTACAACATTGTGTGGTGATGAACTTGAAAATATAGTGAACTTGTGACCTGTCAGTTAAGTTGAATGTTCCATGAACTGTTACTATGGAAACTGGCATTAAACAGAATGGGGGAAGGGTTGAAACTTAACTGTGGACTTAAAATGTGAAAAAGTAAATTATATATAAGTGATATGTTATTAAAGTAACATTTCCCAAGTCAGTACTATGTGTAGAAGTGGTGTGTTCTTAAAATCTAGCGATATTGCAATTTGCAATATATTTTTGAACTCCCGTATTGATTCGCGGCTCCATCGCGTTAGTGCACGGTGGAGTTGCGAGTCCAAAAAATTCCAGAAGCATTTTGGGGACTTTTAGAAGTCAGTTGGTAAGGGTTAATATGTTTAACCAATGGAAATGTGTTTTACAATTTGAAATAATGTAGAAAGCAATGTCATTTGTTACTTACAATTATTTGTGTGGAGAAAGAGATTGAAACTTTGCCATTACTAGTTTTGCCTGGCTGAGAGCAGTGCATTACATTTACAAAATCTTTTCAGAGTTTCTGATATTTCCTATTCTATAAATCAATTTGGAAGGTGAGTTATAAATGTGTGAGGTGTATTATATGTTAGCTTTATTTTTCAAGTTAAATAATTAATCAAGAACTTTGATGTTTGATATATATTATTAAATGTAGAGATGTTTATTGTAGTATGTTTTATAGTAGTTAAAGGTTGTTTGAAATATATTCTGTATAGTATTATGTGTATATTGGATTATGGATTAGTGATTATGTTAGTTTGTTTTAGTGTGTAGATATGTACATTTGTAGTAGACCGCATAATTTTAGTTGTTGCTTTAAATTTGGAGTCTGTCAAGTTTTAAGGTGTGCATGGACTTCTGTCTCAAGTATGTTTCTACTTGTATATATATTGTCATAAGTCTTATACATTTGAAGGTCATTGATGTATAACAAAGAGGTGTTGTTGCTTTTTATGTGGTAGGCTGAAGACTGTGAGTGCTAGTAGAATAGTGAAGATGCAGCACAACATTGTGGTGTAACAGATGCTGACATAAGGTGTATTAATTAGGCTTCTTTTTTTAAATTTCTACAGAGGTACAGTTGAAGTATTCTGCATAATTCTTTATGTTTGCTTGAAATTGGAAGATTGTTCTGTGAATGTTTAAGTTAGGATAGTGTTATGGTACAGACATATTCATGTATGCTTTTAGTAATATGGTGAGAGTTTTACTAAAGATTTTTGAAGGGTTCCAGGTTTGTATTTGGGTAGGTGTGATATTATAAGGAGTTGTAGAATGGTTAAGCAGTAGCCTGAAAGTGAGGTTTGAGGTATTTGTATAGTTTTCAGTGTCTGTTTGAATATTGATGTGTACTCTGTGAAGGTTTGAGCTGAGCATGGTGTTGTGACTGAGATATGTGTCTACTCTCTCATACACTTATAGAATCACGCATGCACTACCTTTGCACTTGTGCAATCACCAAGGTATTACCCATGCACTCTTTCAATCATGTGACCACTATTCATGCACTTATATAACGATCCAGGCAGTACTCTTGCACTCCTTCAATCACGGGGGTGCTACCCTTGTACTTATGCAATCACTCTGCCAGTAGTCATGCTGTTATGAAATCACCCAGGCACTACCTTTGAACTCTTTTATTCACTCAGGCTCTACCTCAGTAGTCCTGCAATCACCCAAGAAGTACTCATGCACTTATAAAATCACCCATTCACTTTTTATGTATTCCGGTAATCTCCCAGATATTACCCCCCCAGTCATGCATTCACCCAGATAGTAGGTATGTACTATCCCATACAGTCATGCAGTCATGTGGTCTGTACCTATGCAGTCATGTAATAAACCACAGCTTACCCTTGCAGTCATAGAATCACACAGGCCCTTGTGTTGCATTCATCTACTCATTTAGGCACTACTCAATGACTCATCTATGCCTTCAGGTGCTATTTATACACTTATCCATGCGCTCAATGTGTATGTTTACACTCATACAATCACCCAAGCACTACCCATGGAGTTTTGGAATCACTCAGGCAGATCTATTACATGTCTCAGTTTCTAGGTTTCACTATATTTCAGAAATATTTTATATATATATATATATATATATATATATATATATATATATATATATATATATATATATATATATATATATATATATATATTCACTGAAAAAACCATAGGTTAGAGACCATATATAGTTAGCTGGACATTTTATTGACATAAAACCAATGAAATTCCATATATAGTTAGTTGCACTAACTATATATCGCGCACCCGCAATCCACTGCTGATGATGTCACATATTACATCATTCATGACATGGTCAGTGACATCACTGATGACATCACTGATGACATCTGAAATGACATCACTGATGACATCACTGATAACAACATCCAGTGATTTTTTGTTTCTGTAAAGTTTAAATATGTCTTACATATTGAAGAATGAGTGGATGTGTAAGTGTCTGGACGAAGGATTTAGTAGGTGCATGACTGACTGTATGAGTGAGTGATTAAATGTGTCTCACTGAGTGCATGGGTTAGTGACTAAACTGTCTTAATTTGTGCATCATTATGTCTGTTGTTCTGTAAACTGCTGCATGTGTTGATCAGTAGCTATATGACTAACTATATGGGTTATTGATTGATTGCCCAAGTATTTGTATGGGAGACTGAGTGTGTGTGTGGCTAGCTGGGAGGTGTGTGACTCTGTGCAGATCAATGTGTACTTGTATCAATGATTGTATAAGAAGGTAAGTATGTGTTAGTATATGTTTGAAAATGTAAGGTGCTCTATGTTTAACTGTATAGACAAGAAAATGGAAGTGTCATTGATTCTTTACAGAACTGACTAGGTGTGTGAGTAACTCCATGGATGAGTGGCAGACTGTGAGTGTCTATATAGGTGTATGAGTGCATATGATAGTGTTGTAAAGATGAGTGATTGTATGTATGAATGATTGTATGGGTGAATGAGTGAAGGTGTGTGTAGACGTAGCAATCAGTGAGTGCGTATGTAGTAACTAGTATTGGTGTGTCAATGGTTTCAAAAATTATACTCTGTATTTAACACTGGGTGAAACAGAGGTTATATTAAAATGTGAGGAGATGCATTGTATTGTCACATGAATGATATCATCAGTGATGTGGTCATTGATGTCAAATGAGATGTCATCAGTGATGTCATCAGTGATGTCATTTGAGATGTCATCAGTGATGTCATCAGTGATGTCACTGACCATGTCATGAATGATGTAATATGTGACATCATCAGCAGTGGATTGCGGGTGCGCGATATATAGTTAGTGCAACTAACTATATATGGAATTTCATTGGTTTTATGTCAATAAAATGTCCAGCTAACTATATATGGTCTCTAACCTATGGTTTTTTCAGTGAATTTTCATGGTTTTGTAAATGCTAATTCCTAACTATATATGGTCTATAACCTATGGTTTTTTCAGTGAATTTTCAAGGTTTTGTAAATGCTAATTCCTAACTATATATGGTCTATAACCTATGGTTTTTTCAGTGAATTTCAATGGTTTTTTAATAGCAAATATCATAAGCTGTCGAATGTCAAGTACGTGGTAAGTAAAAACATTTTCGTGTTTATGCACACTGATCTGCTTTGAATGCTGCCCCCCACCCCTCATTTCTATTAGGAGTACTCTCTTTGCAGATAGTGAAGGGTAGTTAACGCAGGCCTTTGCCCCCGTTGTAATCCGTCGTGCCTGCTTCTCTCTCCATTTGATTGATTGTTCTCTTTGGTTCATTCTCTATTTACAAACAAGCACAGAGTCGCAATACTCTGTTTAGTCTTTGCAGATAGCGAAAAATCGTGTAAAAAAACAAAAGGAATCGAGCAAAATCAGTAGGCCACTAATGGGATCTCTTTTTGACCTCGCTAAAATAGAAACATTAGGAACAACCTGTTGAAAATAGCAATGTGTATGTACATAAGCGGTGTTCATTTGTGTTCACAGTACCCCTTGTTGATTGTTTGAATCGAGCATTGAATTGTTCGAAGTTGGTTCTCTTAAGGATCTTCTCTGCCTGCAAACGAGGAAGAATAGGAATATTCTCTCTCCCTTTGCAGATAGTGAAGGGTAGGTAACGCAAGCCTTTAACACGTCGTACCTATTTCATTCCTCATTGATTGATTGATTGTCCGAACATTGACTGTTTGGGAATTAGTTCTTTTTGGAGGTATTCCCTGTTTGCAAATAAACGTAGGAAAATCTTTGCAAGTAGTGAAAGTGTAGGTAATGCGGACCTTTCTCCCCCGTTGTAATCTGTCATGCCTATCTACTCCCCACTGATTGATGCACCTGTTTCACCCGGACCATTTACTAGAGATAGGTCATCTGGCCCAACAAGAGAGCACCCCTAGTGAAAAGGACATATGCAATAATAACGAAGTGATCACTGTATCCTGTTAACAGAAACTTTAGCATGAAACAACCTGGAAAGAAAAGAATAGGAAAACGAAAATCAGTAGGCCACTGATGAACTTTTTATTAAATAACAAACAAAGAAACGATAACAATACGTAATGATAAAACCTATTATTGTCCTAGAAACAAGAAACGTTAGAAGTAAGCCCGTAATAAGAAACCTGAAAACATCGCCCCTCACTGCCCCAAAACGTGTCTGTCCCACCGCCTGCCACGGCCAAATAACGGCAAACTGGGAAAGATAGAAGTCAGCAGACATCCGCCCCATTCTAGAAACTTCCAAAGGGCAACAGGTTTTCGGCTACGCCCAGCCGGAAGCAACACATATAAGGCGGGTCCTGCTGCCACGCCTCGGAGATCATCACGTAGGGTGTAGCCGGAGGAGAGGCCGAGGCCGAGGCCAGCGGGACCCGGCCAGGGGGATTGACAACCCTGGAGAGTTGCAGGGGGGGGAATGTCCGTGTCCTCGACCCTCCCCTCTCTCTCCCAGTCCGGCCGCGGTGGCCCTTGACAGTTTCAGGTAGTCCCGCCACATTCTCTACCGGTCCGGCCACCAACGGCTGGGGCCGATGGGATCCGGCTGCAGCCGATAAACCAAGGAACCCGTTCATGGGGCCAGAGCAAGGGGCGTCCGGCCGACATCCACCGGAAGCCCGGCCCGAAGACGGACGGGACATTTCTTCTTTCTTCAATAATGGCTTTGACAACACTGGGGGGGGATGTCTTGCACATGCCTCCGACCCCCCCCCCCTCGTCCACATCGCCTGGTCCGGCCAAACAAATCTCAAGCGAGACGCCGTGGGGTGCACTGGGAGGGAGAGACGGTGAGAACAGGCCTCTCCCGCCTCCCCAGTGGAGGCTTCCCACCTGCACCCTCAGCGCTCCAGGCGCCCGGAAAAGGGTTCTTCCACTGTGGCGATACTGCAACGTCTCGCCCGGCAGGGTGGAGCCCGTCCGCTCATTTGACCCCGCGATCGCCAGTAGCTACCGAACTCTCAAAATGGCGATCGACCTGGCAAGAGCGGGCCCAGCATAAAGAAATGGCCCGGTCACTGGTTGACTCCACCACCGTAGTCCTCCACGACCTTGAAGATTCTAGAGGAGCCGCGGGAGTCTCCGACCCCCGCAGACACCCCCGATGGGGAATGACTGCCATGATCGCCCGTGGAGTGACGAAACTGTATCCGCGGGACGTCGGCGCTCCCATGCTGGCGCCAGCCTCACTTTGAATTACTAGAATCCTGCAGACCTCAGTTCCGGTGAAAGCACACTGTGACCCGGTAGGAAAAATTGTTGCACCCCCTCCCCTTTTTGACTGATAGTTCAAACCACCGATCCTTTCCTTTGCCCTTTTACCAGAACTTTGGACTGCCTCCCCCTCTTTTACATTTTCTAGAGAAAACAAAACATTAACCACTACATTAGCATAGCAGTTGACACCAGAACTGTTTTCAAATTGAAAACCAACAACATCTTCAACAGAATCCTTTTTGTTTCTGCTGTGACCCTGCTACAGCACAGGCATTGTCCCCAGCAGTAATTCTGCAATGCCGGTAAGAATAGCTGTGGTGCCTACTGGACTCACTCACCCCCGCGGCGCCCCACGCCGTTATTTGCTGGGCGGCAACTTACTAGACATCACCTTCGTGCCATCTAGATTTCAGCGCGTTCTGCTGCCTTCGAACTATTCGCACAACAGACTGCTACTGACGACCCACCCCCAGGCAACATCTTCTGAATTTTCATAATTTGAAAGAACTAGTAACATGTCCTCATCAGGAATTTCCTCATGAAAAGTCTGCAATGATGATTCTTGTAACTCTATGGTCTCCAAACATTCGATAAATTCGCCATCAAGAGATTGATCAAAAAAATCATTCAAGTCATCTCCTCCTTGTGAGAATATTTCATTATTGGTGCTGTCAATTTCAATAAATGTATTGGATAATTCAAAAGAAATTGCCACGGTCTCTTCGTTGTTTAAATGTTTTTACTGTTTTTGTTTTGTTGTATATATTTATAAGTTATTAAAGTTTTATAATCCTACTACTTTGTTGGAGTGCTATATATTTTTAATGTGACACATAAATGTAAAAACTTTGATGTACAAAGAGTCATCCCTGGAATCTTCCGCTTCAGGCTCGGTCCCCTCCCCAATCACAATACAGGATGGTTTTCAGATAGTAGGAACACGTGTGGTGTGACGGATCTCATCGGGTGTGGGCCTTGATCTACTTTAACTCCTTTGAAGAGGGGTGATTCTTTACAGCTGGAGCCATAAACTACATCTGCAGGGCTAGCTGATAGCCTGGACAATCGGACACAGAGGAAGAGGAGTGTCAGAGGGTGCGGTAGTGAATAGGGCGAAAGGGAGGTGTCGGGCGGGCACAGAGTGTGATTCTCAGGGAAGAGCAGCGCAGATGGGGAGAGGTTTATTGCCCATGCATAACACAGAGAGCGGGGGTGACCAGTGCCTGGGGAAGATGCTTGCGAGGGGGAGCCATGCTACGAATCGACAGCGTGCAGAGAGTGGGTCTGGTCAAGGCATCTAAAATGGCTGCCGTGCACGACAAAAGTGTGGCATTTCAAAAAAGGCAAGATGGCGCAAACAATGTTTTTCAACACTTCCTCATTTCCTTCGAATCGAACGTTAACAGACGTTGGTGCATATTACCAAAGTTAAGCGATATTTATCGCTAACGGTGCTTACCAACGAATTTTTTACCGCTAAGCATCGTCAGAAATTATCGAAGATAAACCTTGCTATTATCAAGGTTTATCGCAAATGCGATAACAAACGACCGCAATGCATTAATATCGCTGAAAACTCAGCGATATTCATGCATTACCGAGCTAATGCTCTTAGCCATGTTATCCACCTCCCATTGGATAACATGGCTAAGAACTGCTCAGGGCAGGTGTTAGTTTTTGGAGATATTCGCGCTTGGCGCGAATATCTCCAAAAGTTGGTAATAGGAGATATATATTTTGCATGTTGTAATGCAAATTATTGTGGTATATGGAACTCATACCATAATCTCTCAGGAAAGCAGAAACTGATCCTTTTGGGACCGCCTGAGAAGGCCTAGGGGGTGAGGGGTACTCTACTTTGCCCCCTTTTCACGTTTCGAACTATTTTATTTTACTCTCTTCTGTAATTACACAAAATAGCAGCGATAAGATGCATCAGAGACACACAGTGAGAGAAAGGAGGCCGGAGATGAAGAAGAGATGTCAAATACACATTGGAGATAATATAGTGGGAGAAGGGAAGTAAATATGAGTAAACTTACCATGTAACATAAAAATGTTGCACTCTATACTATAAGTCTCATTTTATACTACAATCACTACGCTACAACCTCATAAATTAAAAATAAAAATGAATAATGTCTCAAACAATTTTTGATTTCTAAATATACATTTATTCTTCTGAATTTTCTAAATTTGAAAGAACTACTAACATGTCCTCATCAGGAATTTCCTCTTCAATCATCTCATCTGGAATCTCCTCATTAAAAGTCTGCAATGATGATTCTTGTAACTCTATGGTCTCCAAACATTCGATAAATTCGCCATCAACAGATTGATCAAAAAAATCATTCAAGTCATCTCCTCCTTGTGACAATATTTCATTATTGGTGCTGTCAATTTCAATCAATGTAGTGGAATCATTCAAGTCATCTCCTCCTTGTGACAATATTTCATTATTGGTGCTGTCAATTTCAATCAATGTAGTGGACAATTCAAAAGAAATTGCCACGGTCTCTTCATTGTGAGCCATTTTATTTTGAAATTGCTTGCTGTAAATTGCAGAAAAAAATAATCACTTTCATTTATCGTTTTTAGTAATACATAATATAAAACTAACTTTATCAAGTATTTAGTATAACAGAAGGACTGCAAATAAATAACAGAAAACATTTTTCAAATTATCTTCAAGTGTACAACATAGTTCCCCTTACAAATTAACAACTCACCTTTTTAAAAGTAGGAGAAGTGTTAGTACTGTGTAAATCAAACACCAGAAATTCACCACCAAAAATTCCTCACAAATGTACCTCAGACAGTAGTATCACAAAATGGCTGTGGTTTCCTCTCATTTGAGATATATACATAACCAATTAACTTTCATCACACACAAATACAAAACCAAAGTAACATTTTAATTGGTTCTAAATTTCAACACTTTCAAATGTGTTTTCCCCATGCAATTTTCCATAGGACATTTACATACGTCTACAGCCTGAATGGCTGAACGGAATTACACCAAACTTGGCAAAATGGTACATCAAACCTAAGAGGTCAGGAAGGATCTACTATGCCCCCTTATGGTCATTTGCCCCTTCGCTTTGGCCTCCTCTTGTCTCTCGATCCTACCGAGAGACAAGATGGCGGCCGCTACGGACTGTTTGGAATGTTTACAGACGCCGGAGAACCAATCAGCTTCGCAAAGCTCCGTAACGCGAAAAGTACGCGAAGCGGAGCGCTGTTACAGATATATATCTTTTTTTGAACGTTAATTTCTCAAAATCCACTGGAGCACATATATTGAGACCTAGCAAAGGCACATCGGGCTACCAGTCCCTAATATTTTGCCAAGTTTCGTGCAAATCCATTCAGCCGTTCGATTATTATTATTATTTTTTTTTTTTGCCCCGCGGGGCCCTTTTAAAACCTCCACATCAAACCTAGGGGGTCAGCGAGGATCTACTATGCCCCCTTATGGTCATTTGCCCCTTCGCTTTGGCCTCCTCTTGTCTCTCGATCCTACCGAGAGACAAGATGGCGGCCGCTACGGACTGTTTGGAATGTTCACAGACGCCGGAGAACCAATCAGCTTCGCTTCACAAAGCTCCGTACCGCGAAAAGTCCGCGAACCGGAGCGCTGCCCGGTCCGCTGTTACAGATATATATCTTTTTTTGAACGTTAATTTCTCAAAATCCACTGAAGCACATATATTGAGACCTAGCAAAGGCACATCGGGCTACCAGTCCCTACAATTTTGCCAAGTTTCGTGCAAATCCATTCAGCCGTTCGGGCTAAAAGTGAGGCCAACCGCCCTATGGGAAACTCAATGTTAAAAACACGTTTTGGGACCCCCCTTTTTTCTTGGCCCCCCCTTGACGAAACCCCCCCAAATTTTCAGGGGCTGCTCAGAAACAAAATGTTCCATTTTCCTGAAAATTTCAGCCAATTCCGTCCACAAACGCCAAAGTTATTAGACATAGAATTTTCAAAAATCCCATAGAGAAAAAATCCTAACTATATATACCTACTGGCGACCTCCAGTAGGTAATATATATATATATATATATATATATATATATATATATATATATATATATATATATATATAGATAGATATAGATATATATATATATTTTCCAAAACAGTCTCCATTTTACTGAGGGCTATCGACCCATGCAGAGCGGGCTCTAACAACAGGAACGGAGAATCCTGAAACTTAACTTTCCACCACAAAAGAGCCCAACTTCGTCTTAATTTCAAGAAAGGACATTTAATGGTCTGCGCCACAGCAATACATCCACTCTTCTCTCCTACACATTTCAACGGTCTTGCCGCCTTGTTCACAGGTGAGTGGTATTTAACGTCCCAGTGGTCATGTGGTCTGTTCAGGATACTACAGACCCCACAATGCATCATGTGGAAATCACCAAAACGTGAGATGCTGCAGATTCAAAGTTTATGCTGAATAGCGTTGTATGGCAACAGTCACGAAAACAATTCTAAAACATGGTGCATGTCTTGAAAATTAAAAGCGCAATGCCTTAGTATGCTGCAGTTCTACAAGTAATTCTTGAAAGCGATGTGAAGGGAGAAGAATCACCTCTCCCGTCTCCCTTTCTCTTGCTGCCACTCACCGAGTTGCTGAGGAAGTCCAAATAGCTGGTGTGGCAGCTCGAGCTATATATATGCAGGAAACTCCTCCACGCCACTTTCAATCCAGCTGGACCAACGAAGCGTTACATAGGAGACGGACCACAGGATCGGTTACAGGTATTCTTTATTCGGCAAATACAGCTGGAAAAAGGTGCATTACGCGTTTCGGGCTGTGCAAGCCCTTGCTCACATGCAACAATTGTTTGTAACTTTTACATTTTTATATTGCTTGGTGACTGCGCAAACCCAGCCCTCTAATCCAGTCATGTGACCATAGACATAAACAACATCTCAATTGTTGTGGGTCATTACTGTGCAAAATACGCTAGAAAGAAATTAAAAATGTAATTTCTTTATAAGAACATTCTTTGGAATCTTCAATTATTACAGGATAAATCCTAGAAGATATATGGAAAACACTATGTATACCAAGAATTCCTATACATTTCACATTGCGTACCTCACATATTGTCAAGGAGGACTTATATAGGAAAGTGCATTTTAAAGTGAATAATGTAGTGCAAAACAATGCATGTCTAAAGTGCAGAACTAGAAAAATTACCATGTGCCAACATTTGAGAATAAAGTGCTACAGTCAAAGATAAAACTACCTGTATAAATATATAAATTTGATGCAATTAGTACTATTTTTGAATATAAACATATTTCAAAATGTATTAAAGCATAACTAAAACATTTCATATTAGATACAGAGTTTATCATAAATAACTGTTAAAAACACCCTGTGGCTAAGAACAGTGTTAAACAGTAAGAAAAGGAAGGTAGGGAAAACAGGACATTTGATATATTTACACATGTTGAAAATGCAGAAGGACTAAGAATGTATCCCTTCTGGCTAACAGGGAACCTGACTAGCCAGCAGGAAGAAAATCAAAAACCTATGCACCCATATTGAAGCAGTATTTGAAATGTATCAGTCCATTCATGTAACCCCAGGAAACAGGGAACCTGACTACCTGGGGTAGATTTACTTTGCTTCAAAGACACAGAATCTCACAAAATATGTAAGAGTTACCATCATTTTATAGAAATGTATGTAGATCCTCAGTATTATTGAGCCCATTGGGCCATTTGCTATCATACTCAAGGATCATACTAGATTCCAATTGCCGTAATTTTAGTTCTCTATGGCCACCCCTGCGAGATTTAGGAACTGCTGCCACTACATAATATTTCAAGCAATTAATATCTTTATTATGCTTCAGTTCGAAGTGGCGGGCCACAGGGTAGGTGGGATCGCTGTGTAAAATGGCTCTTAAATGTTGTAAGATCCTGACGTGCACCTGTTGTTTGGTGCTTCCGATGTAATTGAGGCCACAGGTGCACGTCAGGACATACACAGCGAATTCCAATTTGCAGGTATGATTACCTACTATTGGAATTTCCTCAGAACTAAAAGGGGTACAGTAATGGGTTTTGTTAACTCCAAACTTGCAGGCACGACAACTGGAGCATTTGCGAAAATCTGCTGCCGGAGCCAGCCAATTGGGTTTCTGCTTTAATTCAGGACTGGGTTGGTCAAGAATTGTTCCCATATTGCGAGCTCTACGGAAAGTGACAGTGGGTTTAGATGGCAAAGTAGCTCCTAATATATTGTCTGTAAGGACAATTGGCCAATTTTTATTAATGATCTTTCTGATGGTCTTTTCTTGATCACTAAAAGCTGTGATGAACCTTGGGCATGTATTAATATTAGCTAACTGTTCTGGGTCTTTAGAGTTAGTGTTGTCTAATGGGTCAGGAAAGAGACTCTGCCGGGATCTCATATTAGCTTTAGCCAAAGCTTGATCGAATATGGTGTATGAGTATCCTCGGTCTTTTAATCGATCTCGCAGTTCCTTGACACATTTATCAAATTCGTCAGCAGAACTACAGATTCTTTTAAGGCGCAGAATTTCACCAAAAGGAATACTATTTATGGTGTGTCTGGGGTGGAGGCTGGAGGCGTGGAGAGTGGTGTTTACTGCGGTAGGTTTTCTAAATAGTGTGGTTTGAAGTTTGTCGGAATCATCAATATATACTCTGACATCTAAGAACTCTACCTGTGATGCACTGATGTGCGATGTAAACCTTAAATTCAGGGAGTTGTTGTTGATTTCCCTAATAAAAGAGACCGCTTCTGCTTCGTCTCCTTGCCACACAATGAAAATATCATCAATGTACCTCAGGTATTTGATAACTTTCTCATTCATCCACGTTTTATGTGCAACGTTGAGGACCTGCTCCTCCCACCAGCCCACGTGCAAGCACGCGTAGCTGGGGGAGAAGCAGGCCCCCATTGCTACACCCCTCAACTGTCTCCACACATCTTTACCAAATGTGAAATAATTATTGTTCAGGCACCATTCCATTAAACTTAAAATCACTTTGTTATGCTCATAATATTCGATCGATCTCTGGCTCAAAAAGTGACTTGCAGCATTTAACCCATTAGTGTGCGCTATACTGGTGTAAAGAGATTCGACATCCAGAGTTATTAAAAGCATGTCCTCTTGCCACTCAATTGCGTCTATTTTCTGCAAAAAGTCACTAGTATCGCGAACATAACTGGGCAAATTCTTCACATGATCTTGTAGGAAGAAGTCAATGTACTGTCCAACATTTTCTCCTATACTCTTAATGGCAGAGATTATTGGTCTGCCAGGTATAGGTGATATGTTCTTGTGAATTTTTGGAATCAGGTAAAAAGCTGGTAACACAGGAAACTCATTGTGCATATATTTAAATTCATCTCCTGATATGAATCCTTCCCTGCGCCACTTTGACAAAAGTTTGAATGAAATGTCATTGGCTTTTAGGTATTCCTTGTTGTTGGACTTTTCATAACAGTCAATGTCATGCAGTTGTCTATAAGCCTCAATAGTATATTGTGATTTGGGCCCAAGCACAATGTTTCCACCTTTGTCCGCAGTTTTTATCACAATGTCGGGGTTTAAACTTAACTTTTTCATTAGCGCAAAGTAATTTGCCTTCTGCTGATTAAATGCATTATTTTTGCAATAGTTAGTTTTTTTATGCAGTGCTTTAACTTCCGCAGTAATGCAATCATGGAACGTATCAAGTGCGTCTTTTGCCATTAAAGGAACAACATTAGACTTGCCTTTAAATGGAGTGACTCCTGCGCCTTTTTGTACCATATGTATTCTGCTGAGTCTCCGTTGGGTACTTAAATCCACATCAAGACCCATGGGTTGTGAATCAGTAGCCATATCCAAATCATGTATGTTCAGTAAAGTTGGGACATCCGCCGCCAAAACTGGGGGTATAACATTATCAGTCGTATTCAAAATTGCAGTAGTGGAATTTGTTTTAAGACTTTGCAAAGTGAAGACTTTTTTGAGCTTGAGCTTCCTTATAAAGCAGTAGACATCAACTCTTGTAGCAGCATACTTAAAAGTTTGTGCAGGACAGAAATTGAGCCCTAGGGAGAGTAGCTGTTCTTCCGCTTTTGATAGAGTTATGTTAGACAAGTTAATGACATAATTACTTATTGTTTTTTCTTGTTCTTCTGCCATGTTGGTTTGTTCTTGTTTTTTTGTGTATTTTTGTTTTTGTCTTTTTCTTCTCTCTCGTCGTTTTTTGTTCCTTCGTTTGTTGCTGCATTCTTTTGTCGCGGTCGAAGTGTTCTTAGTCTTTCCGCGACTAAAAAATCTAGCTCTTCTTCCAAATTTAAAATGGTTCCAGATTGATCATTTCTCACAGGCCCCCCACTGGAGGCACTAGAGACACTTGATGATAAATTGGATTCCACGCTAGATGTATCATCATCTTTGTCTCCACTCGTGTTCACAACAGCATTGCATTGTGGTAATTAAGCATGGGCGGATTTTGCGGATCCACGATTCGCGGATTTAGCGGATCCACGGATCGTGGATCCGCAAAATCCGCCTATTTAGCGGATTCAGCGGATTTGCGGATTGGGGGCGGGGCTTCCTCGAGTGTGTGGGCGGGGCTAAACGGACGGGGCTTCCACGCGAGCGCACATGCCTCTTGTGTGTCTAAAAGGTCAGCATCGATGGTATATTTGGGAAGAAGGCACATCTGCCCAGCCTCCCAACGCTGATGAATGAGTCACTGCATTTGCGCTTCAACTAGTTCCAGCGACCAAGTGTGTGTTACTATGCAATCGCGCCGAAGTGCGCAGGGGTCCCTTTAGTGAAATGTCCATCATAGTGGGTAAATGGCGGGAAGACGGTGCACACCTCGAGTGTGTGGGCGGGGCCAAACGGACGGGGCGTCCATGCGAGCATGCCTCTTGTGTGTATAAAAGGGCAGAGACCGATCAGAGCAGCAGATTAATTTTTGGGCTGATCAATGAGTCACTGAATTAAAGCTTCAACTAGGGCACATGCTTTATTGATATCTGCAAGTGTTTCCTGTTGAGGTTTATTTTTTTGTGCCAGGACCGTCGTGCCCGAATGAACCCTGCCCTTCATATTTATTCAAGAAGACACCACCGTTGAAATAATTTACGATGGCGCCGGCAAGCTGCCAGCGCCATCCTGCAATAGTTACTTAATTAGCTTCAACAGGAAGCTCCAACTGTTAAAATAAAGCAGGCGCTCGAGCCCCTGCTGTATCTTATCTATTAGAGCTTCCTGTGGAAGCTAATTAAGTAACCATTTGAGGATGGCGCTGGCAGCTTGCCGGCGCCATCGTAAATTATGCAGGCTTGAACTTTTGACCGCAAAATCCGCTCCGATCGCGGATTGCGGATTCTCGGTAAATCCGCGAGAGTTCGCGGATCGCGGATTTACCGAAAATCCGCAAAATCCGCGATCGGAGCGGATTTTGCGCTCATGCTTAGTGGTAATTGCAGTTTATTCCCCTTTATGCTGAATTGTTGGCGTTTGATGTCATTATACTTTCTTGCGAATGTAAAAATGTGACCATTCGCGTAATCCGCCTGATCCCGGGCGAATTTGTTAACTTTCCGGACTTTGATTCTGTCCTCATGTTTTTTAAGTCGGTCCAACATTAAGTCCTTTAATTTCTTTATAGTTTCATTTTCAGGGATTTTGTCAATTTCTTCCTGGATAGTTTCAATGATTTTCAGAATCTCTGCTCGGTCAATGGCTGCATGTTTGATAAGAATATGAACTAAATTCATTGAGGCAGCCAAGTTGCTCTGCCCCCATTCCTTAAGTAATGCAGCACTTGGATTTTCGAAGCTTGGTGCGAGCATAATGCGGAGACCCCGGGGAACACGCCCGGCCGCCGCATATTTAGTTAAAGAATAGTGCTCCCACCACTTGGTGATCTCAATCCGCATTGGTTTTTCGAGATCTTTGTAAAGTGTTTTAATATTGCTTTCTTCCAGTGCTACAACGTTGATGGGGGCTTTTTGAATAACTCCACCCGAAGCAGTGATTTTTTCAAACAGTCCTTTGCTTCAACTTCCCGGACACGGAACGCTTCCGCAGACATGCTCTCACCCAGCTGTATCTGTATCTGCCAGTTATCTTTAAAGCAAACCGTTCGGCTTGCGGCGTTTTCGTTAAACAGTGATCCCACACCCGGTGATACTTTCCCACCTCTGCTCTGCCCCTTTGCGACTCACCATGTCGATTCGGCTCCAAACCACAAACCGAGTCCTCCGACCTGTGTCGGTTTGCGCTTTCGTCGTACGTCGTTGGAATCTGTTGGGCTGCAGTAGGGGGCGTCTGCTGAATTCCTCACAGGATCAAAAAATGCAGTAAGCTTGAGAAGCCGACGCCACATCAGGGAAAGGGGTCCGTACCGGAAGCAAGCTCACTCCGGTAATTAATGCAGGAAACTCCTATATATATCTATATATATATATATATATATATATATATATATATATATATATATATATATATATATATATATATATATATATATATATATATATATATATATATATATATATATATATAGATATATATATCTATATCTATATCTATATATCTATATCTATATCTATATATCTATATCTCTATATATATATATATATATATATATATATATAGATATAGTTATATATATTTCTTTTAGATATGATGATGATTTGAAAAGGTAGATACATATGTATGCATGCTTTTAACAATATGGAGAGACTTATAGTTGAGTCATGTAATAGTGTGCTGCTTTATATTTTTTTGCTAGGCCCTGCTCTCATGCAGTTATAAAAACACCCAAGTACTCGCCATGCAGTCTTCCAATGATGCAGGCACTGCATATGCAGTCGTGTAATCACTTAGACATTACTGCTGCACTGATGAAATCATCTAGGCACTATCTATGCAATCACCAAGGTATTACTCATGTACTTATATAATTGCCCAGGCACTACTGCTACACTCCTTTAATCACAGAGGCACTACCCTTGTACTCATGTAATCACTCAGCCAGTAGTCATGCTGGTATGAAATCACTCAGGCACTACTTTTGCACTCCTTTATTTACTCAGGCTCTACCTCAGTAGTCCTGCAATCACCCAAGAAGTACCCATGCACTTATAAAATCACCCAATCACCTCTTATGTAGTCATGTAAATCCCCAGATATTACCCCTGTGGTCATGCAATCCCCCAGGTGTTACCTATGTACTCTTTAATCACCAAAACGTTACCCCTGTACTCATGCAGTCACCAATGCATTCGCTATACAGTGCTTCAATCACCAAGGGCCATATGTATCAAGCCTTTTGCGAATCGCAAACGGCCTTTTTGCATGTTTTGGGATGTATGAAATATTCCCAAAATAAGGAATTGCAAAGTTGTGCGATTCCTTATTTTGCCATAGCATTTAGGGAATCGCAATTTTGCGATTCCTTAAATGCTATGTATGTAGCATTTTTGGCTAGCTAATTTTGGATTAGAATTCGCAAATTACCACCAACTTGTAGTTGATGGTAACTTGCGAATTCTTCAAAAAATGCACAATTTGGCATTTTTGAAAGTGGCATGTGATGCACACACATGCCCATAGGGCATGTATGTGCGCCATATGCACACACATGTACATTTCAGGGGTGCAGCAGGGTGTCTTTGAGACACCCCTGCACCCTTGAAATAATTCTCAAATTGCGATTAGCAAATTGCGAATTCGCAATTTGAGAATTATTTCGCAATCATTCCTATGGGCCTCCTGGCCCATAGGAATGCATTGGAAATTAGTCCCTAATTGCGAATTCGCAAAATGCGAATTCGCAAATAAGGAAGATTAAGGAATCGCTAAAAAATAGCGATTTTCTTCATACATACCATTTTGCGATTCCTAAATAGCGATTCCTTAAAAATCGCTATTTAGGAATCGCAAAAGAGTTTGTTGATACATATGGCCCCAAGACACTATACTTTCACTCTTTCAATCATGCACGCACTTTTCTTGTACTTATGTAATCTCTCAGCCAGCACTCATGTACTTTTAAAATCACCCAGTCACTACCATTGCACTCCTGTACTCACTCAGGCAGTATCTTAGTAGTTCAGTAATCACTCAACCGGTACTCATGAACTTATAAAATTACCCACTCACTTGCTACGTACTCCAGTAATCCACCAGATATTACCCCTGTTGTCATGCTATCACCCAGGCACTAGTTATGTACTACCCCTGCCGTTATGCAATCATGCAGGGTGTATCTATGCACGCATGTACTAACCCACACACTACTCGTGCAGTCATAGAATCATGCAGGCCCTACTGTTGCACTCATCTATTCACCTAGGCACTACTTAATGACTCATCTATGCCTTCAGGTGATATTTATATATTATCCGTTCACTCAATGTCTATGTCTGCACTCATGCATTTAGCCAGTCACTTTTTATCTTCTACTGCAATTACCCAGTGACTTACCTTTGCACTCATACAATCACCCAACCACTACCAATGGAGTTATGCAATCACTCAAGCAGATCTATTATATGTCTCAGTTTCTAGGTTTCACTATATTCCAGACATATTTTATACATATTTGTTTTAGATATCATGATGATTTGAAAATGTAGAGACATATGTATGTGTTCCTGTAACAATATGGAGAGACTTATAGTTGTGTCATGTAATAGTCTGCTGCTTTATATTTGGCTAGGCCGAACTTTCACGCAGTTATAAAAACACCCAAGTACTCGCCATACAGTCTTTCAATGCTGCAGGTACTACAAATGCATTGTTGTAATGACTTAGGCGTTACTGCTGCACTCCTTTATTTACTCAGGCTCTACCTCAGTAGGCCTGCAATCACCCAAGAAGTACCCATGCACTTATAAAATCACCCAGTCACTTCCTATGTAGTTATGTAAATTCCAAAATATTACTCCTGTAGTCATGCAATCACCCAGGTGTTACTTATGTACTCCTTTAATCCCCAGACGTTACCCGTGTACTCATTTAATCACTAATGCATTAGATATACAGTGCTTCAATCACCTAGACACTATCCTTGCACTCTTTCAATCACGCATGCACTTTTCTTGTACTTATGTAATCACTCAGCCAGTACTTATGTACTTTTAAAATCACCCAGTCACTACCTTTGCTCTACTGTAATCACTCAGGCAGTATCTTAGTAGTTCAGTAATCACCCACTCACTTGCTATGTACTCCAGTAATCCACCAGATATAACCCCTGTAATCATGCCATCGCCGAGGCACTAGTTATGTACTACCTCTGCAGTTATGCAATCATGCAAGGTGTATGTATGCACACATGCAATTAGCCAGTCACTTTTCATCTTCTACTGCAATTACCCACAGACTACCTTTGCACTCATACAATCACCCAACCACTACCGATGGAGTTATGCAATCACTCAAGCAGATCTATTACAAGTCTCAGTTTCTATGTTTCACTATATTCCAGAAATATTGTATACATATTTAGATATCAAGATGATTTGAAAATGTAGAGACATATGTATGTGTGCTTGTAACAATATGGAGAGACTCACAGTTGAGTCATTGAGTCATGTAATAGTCTGCTGCTTTATATTTGGCTAGGCCCAATTCTCATGCAGTTATAAAAACACCAAAGTACTCACCATGCAGTCTTCCAATGATGCAGGCACTACATATGCAGTGCTGTAATCACTCAGGCATTACTGCTGCACTGGTGCGATCATCTAGGCACTATCTATGCACTCATGCAATAACTAAGGTATTACCCATGCACTCTTTCGACCGTGTAGGCACTACTCATGCACTTACATAATCACCTAGGCACTACTGTTGGAGTCCTTCAATCACAGACGCTCTACCAGTATACTCATATAACCTCCAACACATTACTCATGCACTCATACAATCACCCATACTGGGCCCAATTCACAGAATCAACTTAAGACTAAATCCTAAACGTACTACTATTTTGGTATTCACAGAATGCACTTACTACTTTCGGTATTCACAGAATGAACTTACTACTTTCAGTATTCACAGAATAGACTTATGACTACTAACTTTACGTCCGCACCCGGGCTGTAATTTCCACCTCCGGGACGGAATTTATGGCTCTTCGGCAGGATTTACGATTCCAGGCCGGAATTTACGGGTCTATGTCGGAATTTCCGAATTTAAGCCGGAATTTCCAATTCCGGGCTGGAAGATACGAATTTTGGCAGTTGGTCATGTTAGCCAAGGGTAAACTCTGTCCAAGTGCCTACCACCCCCCACCATGGATCAGCTGACACACTGCAGCCAATCCTAGCCCTGCAGTATGTATAAATGCAGAGCAGACACAAAAAACCCTTTCAAGATGTCACTGAATGTGTTTGTAGCACTGCCCCTTGACATGCGGCAAAACTACTTGAGGAGGAGGAGGAGAGCAGAGAGGATCTTCAGGCAGAGGATCAACCTATTTGGAATATCCAGCCAAGATGTAAGGGCCAGGTACCGTTTCCCTGCAGAAGTCATCTTGGATATGGTATGTGAGTTGGAGCAGGAACTTGACTCTGTGACCTGCTGCTTGCATGCAATACCAGCATATCTCAAGATCCTTTCTGCTCTCCATTTCTTTGCCACTGGGTCTTTCCAAAGGGTCTCCAGTGACCATGTGGGCATTGTCCAGGCAAGCCAGACGCGGTGCCTGCATCAGGTACTGAGATGCATCACTGCTAGAGCCGCCAACCACATACAAATGCCACATACACTGGCCATGAGACAAAGGGCAGGAAGAGCTTTCTATCTCCTTGCGCAATTCCCACGTGTGCTGGGTGCAATTGATTGCACCCATGTGGCCCTTCAGCCACCCTGCCACATTGCACACATCTTCTGCAACAGACACAGATGGTATTCCATCAATGTGCAAGCTGTCTGTGATGCCAGTGGGAGGTTAATCAATGTGCATGCAGTGTTCCCAGGCAGTACCCATGACAGCTTCATATTCCGCATGTCACCTCTTGCCCGGTGGATGGCTGCTGGAGAATTTGGTAACATGTGGCTACTGGGTAAGTACCAAGCACTAACAATGAGTGATGTGTGTCATTGTTTGATTGGTTCAGATGCTCCGTCCATCACCACCCCCTTTTGTACCACTTTGTTCGCCATAAGTTGGCAGGGTTTGCTCAGACGTGAGTCCCTTGCTCACTTTGCCACTGGATTCAAGCAAGCCGGGTTGAAGACGGCTGAAATGCCATAAACCGGTCCTCGGAAGCTTGTTTCCGGTCCAGGGAAGGCATGGCTTGGCAGTTCGGGCTGGACTGTTCCCATGATCACAGGGTCAGACTGATTTGCATATAGCCATGTCTGAACTGGGGTGGCAGAGTGGGCTAAAGAACGGTGATGGATCAAACCCAGATCTGTTGACTGGGTGTGAGTGTTTGATTGGTTCAGATGCTCCGTCCATCACTACCCCCTTTTGTGCCTGGAATGAGGTGACAGGACCGCACGGGGTGACTGTACCAACGTAGAAGCGTCATGGGAAGATAGAACATTGTGGAAGCTGCGCATTACATCTGGGGCCCACCGGAGGGCTTTTAAATAAACAAAGGTTATGGCAAACATAGAACATTGGCAAAATGAACGAACCCTATCTGTGGGTAAGATTTGGACTACAGCGCCCAGCATGCTCTCACTGGAGAGTGTATGCACTTTGGGAAATAAAGGGCTGTAGTTTTATCGTCATGTGTCAGATTGCTGCCCCCTGAGGAAGGAGCCTGCGGCTCTGAAATGCGTCGGGGACTGATTAAATACAGCCGTAAAATGCAGCTTCCTTAAATAAATAGTTTTGTGAACTTCTGCCTGTGAAGTGGTGTCCTTGAAACAGAGGCATCTCGGATGAAAATATATATATATATATATATATGTATATATATATTCCCAACACTGGTTTGGAATTCTACCAAACCACTTTTTCAAGTGCACACAACAAAGCCATCCTTGGGGTCGAAGTAATTTTTCAAGTATTTATTTTGCGCGCTTTCCGCAGCCAGTCAAACTCCATATTGTGCTATCAGAGCAAATAAACAAATGGGCTTACGCGGGTGCTAAATCAATACATTTTTTACAACAATTACCCAAGAAACCTTGCAGTCTCGCCCTAGTGGGCAGGCACTTTTGGCCCCAGTGGGCCAAAATGCATATTATACACAATTTTCAGTGTTCATTTCACAATTCTATTGCTTCATTGTCCATGGAAATGTCTGTTGATAGCATTGAAAAACCTTTGTAGATACATAAATAAGAAAAAAACAAGTGCCCTGAATACAAGTGCAAAACAGAAAAGGGTTAAAATATATATTTACAATTAAAACCATATATCACAAATATTTGCAGGAAGTCCATAATGTGGCTCAAAGTCCTTTAGTAAATATAGCCTCCCATGGCATTATACTAAACTCCTCTTATTGTAATCAGGACTGAGCCCCCAATCATTTCATTACGCATAATGTCAACCTAAATGAACTGCCAGTTCCTCACTGGAGTTCAAACCTGAGGGCATTAGTGTCTCGAAATCTATTACCTCCAAGGTAACGGGTATATAAAAATTAGTATCACTGAGTTGGCGGAGTAACTACATTAATGAGGCACTCTGCCAACTCAGTGATACTAATTTTTATATACCCGTTACCTTGCAGATCTATAATCAAAGTATCACTGAAATTTGGGACAAACTTATCACTTGGAAAGACAAAGGACTCCTTGTATGGGAGGAATACTGCTATCTAAAAAAAGATTACCCCAAGCTTCCAATACTGTACTTGTTACCCAAGTTACATAAAAATAACATAAAACCACCAGGACGCCCCATTGTTTCCTCCATTGGCAGTGTAGGTGAACATATTTCTAAATAAGTGGATCATTTCCTACGGGATGTTGTTGTACTTTTACCCAGTTACATAAGAGACACCAAAGATTTTCACTGTAAAATTGAAAACCTGATCTGGGATCCTGATTTTCTTTTTATTGTCCTTGATGTGCACTCATTGTACACCATAATAGATCACCAACAGGGCATCGAGGCATGCAAGCACTTTCTCAAGAACAGACCACTTAGGTACCGTGAACATACTAAAATGGTCATCGAAATGATGGAGTTTTGTCTCAAGAATAATATTTTTGCTTTTAATGGCGCCCTCTATAGGCAGATCAACGGTACTGCGATCGGGTCATGTTTTGCTGCCAGTTTTGCTAATCTATTTATGGGCTACTGGGAGCAAGAAATCTTTGCTAAGCATGGGCTGAAAAATTCGTTCCGCTCGCGGAATTTGTGGATTTACCGCGATTTCGCGATCTGCGAATCTCGCGAAATCACGGTAAAATCCGCGAATCAGCGGGGAGGAATTTTCAGACAAGCACATACAGGGTTACAGCAGCAGGTGCAAAAGTTGAAGCTAATTTTTTGTAACCTTTTACAAAAGGGTTACAAAGAAATTAACTTCAACTTGGGCACCTGCTGCTGTAAGCCTGTAAGTGCTTCCTGGCGCCTCGTTGCCTTCTTGCAACTATTCTCTGACCCTGCTCTGACCCTTGAAGCAGGGTCAGAAAATAGTTACAAGTAGGCAATGAGGCGCCTGTCACGAAAATTAAACCTCAACAGTAAGCACTGACAGATATAAAAACAAGCATTTGCAATGCAATAGGTCTCGCATTAGGAAAGTTTGAGCTATTGGTCTTGTAAATTACAATTTTTTTATTTATGTGTTGGTTTTGAAAATAGCTAAATTAATAGCTTTGTCATTTACAATGCCAATAGTTATAACTTTCGCAAATGTGACACCTATAGCATTTTTAATGCAACATGTTTTGTATTTACGTGACTTAGATGTATTGATATTACAAATTACAATGGCTTTTATTTTTTTAAAATAATTAATACTTAAATAAAAGTGATTTTAATTTATAATGGCAATATCTTAAACTTTTGTAAATAACTTTTGTGAAGATTATGTTCAGTGTATTTTATTGTGATGAAAATCCAAGAACAGAAGTGAAATATTAACATCTTTTTGTGATATTTGTAATATAGCTTGAAACATTGAGAGAACATATTTGAACCAGTTGTTGTTGAATGGTTGCGCAGATTGATGCTGGGGTGGCGCTGAGTGGTGCTGTGGTGGCGCTGAGTGATGCTGTGGTGGCGCTGAGTGGTTCTGTGGTGATGCTGAGTGGTGCTGTGGTGGTGCTGAGTGATACTGGGATGGTGTTGAGTGATGCTGGGGTGGTGCTGAGTGGTGCTGTGGTGGTGCTGAGTGATGCTGTGGTGGTGCTGAGTGATGCTGTGGTGGTGCTGAGTGGTGCTGTGGTGGTGCTGAGTGATAATGTGGTGGTGCTGAGTGATGCTGTGGTGGTGCTGAGTGATGCTGTGGTGACACTGAGTGGTGCTGTGTTGGTGCTGAGTGGTGCTGTGGTGGTGCTGAGTGATGCTGTGGTGGTGCTGAGTGATGCTGTGGTGGTGCTGAGTGGTGCTGTGGTGGTGCTGAGTGATAATGTGGTGGTGCTGAGTGATAATGTGGTGGTGCTGAGTGATGCTGGGGTAGCGCTGAGTGATGATGTGGTGATGCAGAGGGCAGAAAGGCACAAAAAGCAGTCTAACAAAGGGCAGAAAGGCACAAAAACAAGGGAAAAACGAGTCTAACAGAGGGCAGAAGGGCACAAAAAAACTGTCTAACAGAGGACAGAAGGGCAGAAAAACAAGGGAAAAACGAGTCTAACAGAGGGCAGAAGGGCACAAAAAACGAGTCTAACAGGGGGCAGAAAGGCACAAAAACGAGTCTAACAGAGGGCAGAAGGGCACAAAAAACGAGTCTAACAGAGGGCAGAAGGGCACAAAAACAAGGGAATAACAGAGGGCAGAAGGGCACAAAAAACGAGTCTAACAGAGGGCAGAAGGGCAGAAAAACAAGGGAAAAATGAGTCTAACAGAGGGCAGAAGGGCACAAAAACGAGTCTAACAGGGGGCAGAAGGGCAGAAAAACAAGGGAAAAACAAGTCTAACAGAGGGCAGAAGGGCACAAAAACCAGGGAAAAACGAGTCTAACAGAGGGCAGAAGGGCACAAAAAACGAGTCTAACAGGGGGCAGAATGAATCCCGCCCTGCGTGTTTGTCCACGAAGATGGCACCTTTTTGTGTAATACCTCTACTCAACTGAAGTTCGCGGGAAAATTCGCAAATTTGCTGATTTGTTTGGCGATTTTGCGGGGAAATCCGCGAATTTGCATATTTCGCCCATGCTTAATCTTTGCCAGCACCACTTTGTCGGGGGACTTCCACAAAATCATAATGCTACATTGATGACTTGTTCATCATATGGAAGGGAACCAAAGTTGATGCGGAAAGATTCATTCTCAAACTTAACACCACCAAATACAACATCCTCCTGACAGGAAACATCAGTGAAAAAAAGACTGAGTATCTAGATGTTTGTCTACAGATTAAGGATAACATTATATGTACCTCTCTTTACTGCAAAGCCACAGCAGGAAACAGCGTCCTGCATGCCCTCAGTAGTCACCCGCAGGCACTAAATTGGAGCATCCCCTACGGTGAGCTACTGAGGGCCAAAAGGAACTGTAACAACAGTGCGACATATGCGGAAGAGAGTACGAACATCATCGAGATGTTCCGCAGTAGAGGGTATCCTAAGTGGGTGCTCAAAAAAGCCAGAGAGCGCGCAGATGAGGTAGAAAGAACACAGACCTTACAGGACAGATCCCCTACAGATCAGAAAGACGACAAAGAAATTACACGGATGATCTTTACCTACAACTCAGATTCACTTAAGGTGAAGCACATACTTACCAAGCACTGGGACATCCTTAAGACCGATGGTGTCCTGAGTAATACCATAACAGACAGACCCAACATCACATATAAACGAAACAGAAACATACGAGATCTGGTGGTGAGAAATGACATCACCGAATACCCCACGAACACACAACATGGCCTGATTGGGTTTTACCCATGCGGCCATTGCAAGGCTTGTAAACACAGTAAATACAGAGATGTCCTAGAATACAAAGGAACCACTAAAAGAATTACCCAATTCTTAACCTGTGGCACTAGCTTTGTCATCTATGCCATAGAGTGTACATGCAATTTGTGGTACATTGGCAGCACTATGTGCGCTGCCAAAAAAAGAATCCTGGAACATCTTAGGGCCATCACCAATCATGATCCCAAATACCCCGTTGCACGCCACTTTGTGAGGAGAATCACTTTTGAACACTGCTTCTCTTAGACAGCGTGAATCTCGCTATATAATTGAGTTTCAAACAAAAAACCCGGGGGGATTAAACATGGATGAAGAGCTTGCAATCCACCTGAGGGAGGGATCATAAGCCATTTGTCTGCTGATTGTTTTTCTGCTTTTTCTGCATAGCCGTACAAAATATGTGTGGCAAGATTTTTGTCAATTTTGTAGATTTTGTCCATTTTGAAACATTGATTTGATGTCTGCTTTTTGAATTTTTTAATAATTGTGTTTCCTCTCTTTGTGTTTTGTTACAGGAGGAAAGGAAGGGGCCCATACACAAGTATTCACCATCACAGGCGTACCTACCCTTTGCACTCCGTGTTGAATATCACTCATGTCACATTGGGTTACGCACTTTCTGGTAGGTGAATGTTCTGTTGGTTTGCTCTCCTGGGTGAATAGGCACTTGCCTCATGAAAGCAATCTTCATCCCTCTGAACTCAGCGTCACCCCCCCTTTGGACGCCCCCCTCTTGGCATGAACGGACAGACATGAGTGGTTGACCACATTCACTCGTATTTGATGCTATTTGTCTGACTCTCATGTGCATGGACATGCCATGGACCCGTATTCAGACTGGTCGACGAGACCGAGATTCACTGACTTATGTTAGAAGCACCTTTCTATCTTCATGTCCATAAGTCCAATGAGTACAGTGCATGAATCACTCATAGCCATCTCTGTATTTTGTTCATCAGATCACAATTTTGGACATTGTAAGATATTTGTATTACATACATGGCCGCATACTTTGACACTTGAGCACTATGCTAATTAATTTGCCTATGGTCTGGGCCTGATAGTGGTGTGCCAAAATGAGGGGGTGAACATTTATCACTCCAAGATGGCGGCCTGAATCATAGTGGTAGTTGTACTTTCTTCAGGTCGTTATTTATAACCATTACACTGTGGATGATCCGTCAACCGTTGCCATTATTTACTGCAATTTTGACATATTAGCACTTTGCCAAATAATTTGCCTATGCTTTAGTATTGTGTTGTCATGAACAGATGGGGAGCAACGCGCTATTTTTTGATCAATTGATCACGTCATGATGGCTGCCAGAGTCATTGTGGGAGTAGTCCACTTTCTATGTTGTTGTATGAACAAAAACTTTATCTGTATCTGTATGTGGTATGCATGTCTACACGTGAACAAGGCTTCTCGCCGAAACACGTTGTGTGGATTAAAGTTGGATATTGCATTTGGTTGTTTTGACTATTCTTCCTGAGAGCGCATGATTATTGCTACATTTGCTGTCGGATTTGGATTGTGCCGGCTTGCTCCGCCGGAATATGCGCCAACCTTCATGGGTCCCAGTGCCTCGGTAGGAACTCCTTTGAACTGATATATATATATATATATATATAGGGTGCTCTATACAGGAGCTGCCTTCCACCTAAACTTGGGAACTACCCAGAATTCTCTCCTTTTTTTTTGCATAATTTATGCATCATTCTATGCCTGCAAGGGTATTGTTTTGACTTATACTGGGTGCTCTCTTGTGTCTGGACAAAGCTAAACCTCTCTGACGAGCTGTAATGACCGCGAAACACGTGTCAGGGGTTGCTTTTATTCATTTCAGGTTGGCTTGGATGGCATTTTACCAATCCAAAGCTGTAATATTGTGCCTGGAGTGGTAAATGGCTTTTGTCACTTTACAACTCGGCGTGAATAGCACTGTGCTAATCCTATGCATAAAGACTTTGCTGTACAAATGGCAAAAAGACTTTGTCCATTTCTATCTCGGCTTGGATAGCACTGTGCTAATCCTATGCTTAAAAACTTTGATAGAAAAGCAGACGTTTGAGGTGAGCAAATTTAGAGTGTCGCTGGTGTTGAGGGTGCTCTATACAGGAGCTGCCTTCCACCTAAACTTGGGAACTACCCAGAGTTCTCTCCTTTTTTTTCTCCATAATTTATGCGTCACTCTATGCCTGCAAGGGTATTGTTTTGACTTATACTGGGTGCTCCCTTGTGTCTGGACAAAGCTAAACCTCTCTGAAGAGCTGTAATGTCAGCGAAACACGTGTCAGGGGTTGCTTTTATTCATTTCAGGTTGGCTTGGATGGTATTTTACCAATCCAAAGCTGTAATATTGTGCCTGGAGTGGTAAATGGCTTTTGTCATTTTACAGCTCGGCGTGAATAGCACTGTGCTAATCCTATGCTTAAAGACTTTGCTGTACAAATGGCAAAAGACTTTGTCCATTTCTATCTCGGCATGGATAGCACTGTGCTAATCCTATGCTTAAAAACCTTGGTAGAAAAGCAGACATTTGAGGTGAGCAAATTTAGAGTGTCGCTGGTGTTGAGGGTGCTCTATACAGGAGCTGCCTTCCACCTAAACTTGGGAACTACCCAGAGTTCTCTCCTTTTTTTGTGTATATATATATATATATACACACACACACACACATATATATTTGCATGTGTTAAAGGTTATAGCAATAGAGAGGGTGGGATTTTCTGTTTAATTATTTTAGATAATATTAATTATAAACGTAATTAATACATTTTAGTTATGTCATTGTTTTTTAAAATTTGAAATAAATTAGTGATTTGCTGTAAAAAAAAGTTTCATTACAGATTACTCATTAGTCATTATATTTCCATATATGTTAACATCGAGAAATCTCTGAACCAATCATGGACACCAAGACCTTTGTGGTGTTAGAACGGCCGCAGATTATTCACATCATAAGCTGGTATATAAATTGTCAGGATAGCATCGGTCATTAACATGCTCAGCTCTTTGCCTCATTTGCATTGCATGTAAAGCATACAGTTCTTATCTTTTCCACAGTGTAATCTTATTGTTATTGCATATGAATAACCTTTGCTTGAATAATCTGCAATGCATCATCCTTCAAATTATAAAGTCTCTCTAATGGTTGTCATTAATCATTGTTTGTCAGCTGCTGTGACAGCTCTTCTTCAGTTGATTACTTGGTACAGCAGGTCATGGCTTCGAGGCTTCCCTTGCTACTGAATGTCTGATGTTCATGGACATGTGGCAATGCCTGGCTCGGAAGTGTCGTGTCCACACAGAACTGACCGTTTCCTACCGCTTTTCTTTGCTCTCAAGTGTCCCTGCCATGAGTCATCCCAATGACCTTGTCTTGTGTGAAGATATTTGTTATACCAAGTAGCTGTCCGGCCTCGACTCTTTGAGGCTGTGATGCCTGTGCTATCTGGTGTGGGTGGGTGGGATCAGCTGCCACAAGCGAAAACAATGCTGACAGCTTTTCCCAGTTGACTTTTTGGTTGTTAGTGGCCACGATTCCTCTCCTCTGATTGGGCCTTACAAATATAAACTTGTTTGGTCACTCTGATGACCACTAATTTTGGCATACTTTTCACATTTTGTTTCTGCTGTGCCCTTCGGGTGATGCCCACGGGTTGGGGGGGCCACAATGCTAGCCACTGTCCCTCTAGGGTCGACTGCGAATGCCGGTCTGACAGGACTAGGTGATGTTGTACAGAATCGGGGGAAATAACCCGATTCTTAGTTCCAATTCTGTACAGCACTGGCAAAAAACAAGAAGTAAAAAGGTCGTAATGATTTGATCACTCTTGTGGTCACTTTATTCTACTGGTGTGCAGTATGTGCCAATATGCATCATAATGCATACACTCACCATTGGAATGACGCCAGTGCCAGCGCCATTTGCTTTGCCTTTTTATCTACTGATCCAAGTTGGCAAACTCCACTTGAATTAATAAATAAAACAAGCATAATCGAAGCCAATAGGTCTCATCTTTATATTGCATTTGCTGAGAATGTTGGCTTTGTCAATGTTTTTCTGTAAAGTAACTTTTCCCTAAAAATGTTTTAAAAACATTTAAAAATCTGGAGAAAAAGCACACAGAAATCTTAAAGTACATAAAAACTGTCCATTAAATTCAATGTTTTCTGTCTTTAGAAAAAGGCATGGTTTATTTTCAAATACTTTTCACTCAGAAAATTCTCAAGAAAATGTTAAAAGAATATCAAGTGTCAGAATTTCAATGGAAATACTTGCCAAATTATAATTTACTTTCCACAGAATTCAGCTATTTGCTCTTCTGCGGATGCCCAGGGAGGAGATTTATGCCCCCCGGGACAAGTGGCATGCTAATTATACCTTGTCCCTCAGTTGATAGCTGAATGCAGCAAATGACGTTTCCTCCAGCACCACAAAAGTGTTTTGTATGCCAAAGCTTGTGACTTCATGCAATAGGAGAATGTAGGAGATAAAACAAAAGCAACTCCTGAAGTCCTCTCTTCAGCCATTTCCCTGGTCCCTAATACAAAACAGTGAAACATGTATTCAGGATAGGATTTTGCAACATTTAATAATCCATCATCAAAATCCATAAAGTATCTGTACACAATGCATATAATATGTCTGTATATAATGTGATGCTTAACTTTATATCCTCTTTAGTTGTTCCACCCCATCTCCCTATGTAGTTTTCCTCTCGAGTTTCTGTTATATTGGAGTTCTGATGATGATTCTGATATTTTTAAGGATCCAAACACCATCAACTACTAAAGTGTACCCCTTTTATAAGAATTTTTGTGCTTTGTGGACTATGTCTTTATTTTTTGCGATACACATATATTTATGTATACTACACATGCTTATCACATTGAGCATCTGGCACATTTGTTCACCTCATTGCACTTTATTCTTGGCTGATGGTTAATATTTAGCGATTTATATCATGGATTACTAAATACAGACAATTCCTATTTTGAAAATATGGTTCATTGCTTTATATTAGGGTCCACTGCTTTTGCTATATAATTGAAATCCCAGGTTGCTAGTGATCTTGGGGTAACCCATGTGCTGTAGGACATACGTCAGCCATTCCCCAGTAAAAATATTCCTGCTGCTGTGATTTCATAGACAAGCTTGAAGGAGTAGACAGAAACACAATTTGGGGACAGTGGATTGCTTGACAGGCGGACAAGCGTATGAACAAGAGATCTAGAAAACACATGCACTCTCATAGAGGGCTGAATTAAAAAGTGAAAGTAGTTCTTTAAATGTGAGCTGTGGAAGGTTACAAGTCAACCAATCGAAAGGATTGTAAAGAGACTAAGCTCCAGGGGAAGGCTAAACACAAGAAGAGGAAGGCATGTCATGGAATAAGAAGCAAGCAAATGAGAGTGACAATAAAGAAAATCAATGGTAAGCAATAGCCAGGCTATAAACTCACAATAGGTCTTTTGCAACAATGCAGCTTGCTCTGTATTGGACAAGACCTAAAAGTGGGGAATTGTTTAGCATGAAAGAGCAAAATGAAAAAAAGAACTGTGGATGTGGAGGAAACAGAGGAGCGGGTGGATGTAGGAGGGTAAATAAACAGTACACAAGAGAGAGAGCTACATGGCTGATGAGGGAGAAGCACACAATACAGAGAAGAACACAGAGCACCTGGATAGGAGGATAAGCACACAAGAGAGTGAGCAGCACACATGGGTCTAAGCAATACTGGGGCATGGGAGACACAAAATAAGGTGAGAGAAACACATGTGGGCAGGGAAGAAGTACAGCGCAAGTAGAGAGAGCTCGAGTAGTACATGTATGAGAGAGCAACTCAGAAAATCGGGGTGGGCATTTGGCAATGCTCTAGGTGAGGGACATGCACAAGACGGACAAGATGAGACAAGGAACATTTTTGAATAAGAAACAAGCAAATGTGAGTGACAGCAAATAAATAAGCATATAGCAAGACACCCTCAAGTGGATTGCCTCCTTTCTCACAGGACACACACAGAGCATCTGACTGCCTCCCTTCACCTCCCCATCCAAAGACATCATATGCGACATACCACAAGGACCATCCCTCAGCCCCACCCTGTCCAACATCTACATGACCCCCCCTCGCTGACATTGTCAGATGCCACAGACTGAACATAATCTCCTACGCAGGTGACACTGAACTGATCGTCACGCTAACCTAGGACCTCTCCAACACCAAAACCAACTTCTGTAATGCCACGACCAACGTAGCCGAAAGGATGAGAGACAACTGCCTCTAGCTTAACTCTGACAAAACCAAAGTGCTGATCTCTGGGAAGAGCACCTCCGCATGGGACCACAACTGGTGGTCTGCAGAACTCGGACCCACACCGACCGAACACACACACACAATCTTGGCATCATCCTCGACAGACAACTGACCATAAAATGACAAGTTAAAGTAGTTGACTCCTCCTGCTTCCAAACACTTCACATTCTCTGTATAATCTTCAGATGGATTTCAATAAACACCAGAAGGACCATAACACAGGCCCTCATCACCAGCCACCACGACTACAGCAACACTCTCTATGCCAGCATCTCCACCCAGCTCCACAGAAGACTCTAGACCATACAGAACACTGCAGCAAGACACATCCTAAACCTCCCCAAATGAACACACATCGACCCCTGCCTGAGACACCTGCACTTGCTCCCCATCCAGAAAAGATGCCATTTCAGTATCCTCACACACGCCTACAAAGCCCTCCATGACCTAGGACCTGCCTACCTCAACCACCGACTGAACTTCGGCCAACCTACTAGACACCTGCATTGCTCTTCACTCACCCTCACTGCATCCGTTGCAGCCACAGCAGTGGCCGCTCCTTCTACTACATCACTGCCAAGACCTGAAACGATCTTCCCCTCCAGCTCTGTATAGCCCCCTCACTGGCAGACTTCAGAAAGAGACTCAAGACTCGGCTCTTCAATGGCTACACCGCACCCAGAAACCCCTAGGGTGACAGTGTGGCTCTTTACAAATCCTGTTTGATTGATTGATAGACAACAAATCAAACCAATGGTAAGCAATTGGTGGGATCTAGGCCCCTGTAAGTTCTTGATAAACTCACAATAGGATGTTAGGTGAGACCTAAAACGGGAACTCAAAGGGTTTCTTCAGAATAGGGATTGGATTACCCATTGCTACAGCAACCATTCATCTTCGTTGTAGTAAAGACTGAAAAAAGGAAGAAGTACCCAAGTGGTAAGTAATTATGCTATGTCTGAATGAAGCATTTGATCGCAATACACATCTGTTATCAGAGCCCAAAACTGCTTTTCCATTGAACATGCCATTTACAGACAGGCTAGTACTTTTAATACCTCCAATGAATGTAGGTATTTTTTCAACTAGCATGCTAAGAGTATTTCAATACCTTACATTTAATACTAGTCTGAAGCTGTCACAAGACACACTTATGGAAGGCAAATAACTGACTAGTGTAAAGCACCTTTTTTCTAAAATATGATCCATCAGTACTGTGTTTTTGCCCCAAAACAAAAACCATTTCTTCGAAAAATTAAATGGGTCTGTCCCCAATAAATGCAATCATTTTAAGGATTTCCCCTGAGTTAATGTATTATAACTTTATGTTAGGACTAGACAATTGGATCAATTTAGTATTAACCATGTTGTAATCTGACATTTCCATGAAAAGGTTAGATGCTTCTGTCTTTCTTCAATCATTATTCACCTAGGTTTTAAAGATAAATGTGGGTGCCCCAACTACTGTAGTAAAAAGAGTTAGAATCGAAATGATGATATACTTCAAAGGAGAATACATACATTTAACTGCTGCAGACGTGATAGCGTAGATTGAACTTGTAAGCATTGTGTAAGACATTGGGAATTCGATTTGAGGGTTTAAGACCCTCCTCAAGCAACAACCACAATCCTTGTCAGGGTGAACCACAAAAGTCACTAAATTAACCTGTGCTTAACCCTATGGTAACCTGTCACAAACACAGTCAGGATGAACTTAAAGGAAATGTGCAGACGAACAGCAATTGAGTGAAAACAAAAGTCAGGAAAAATCTCAAACCAATTTGAAAAAATAGAGAACATCTTTATAAATAAAATGACACCAAAATGAATTCAATATGAACAGTAGAACAGAGTTCTGAATATTTACATTTTTAAGTTTAAATGTGTGCCTAAAAGATAATCTGGTTGCGCGTGAACGGAGCAAAGTCAAAAGTTAAGGCCGACTGAGATGGAGTGCAGTTCAGCTCCATGATGAAGAACCGGGGTTTAACCCAGCGGCGTCAGGGGCACGCCTAAGATCTTCGAGTTCACCTGTCTTGGTATTCAAAGACACGGAATACTTCTGGATGGCGTCAGAGACCAAGTTTATTAGCTTCAGCTAGTAACAGTGATGCTAGAAATACATCACGGTGTAAATTCTCAGGAGACTGCTCATTTTACTAAGGCGAGACGTCTCCTTTTATATCCAATATTCACATTATAAATGTACACCCACTGCACAAAATTCTAACCAATAAGATACATTTTCAAACAAAGTATCACATAGCAAAAACTCAATTTACAGTATCCCAACCCAAAAGTTAATTATTAGGAATGTCCAAAATTCAATCTCCACAAGCCGGACAAACCTATAATTGAAAGCATAACCCATGTAATGAAGAAACATAAAAAAGAAACAGTAACATATGCTGAACAAGATAAAGCATGTGCAAGGAAACTAAAAAGTTAACGATGTCCTGAACATTGATTGGCAATCTCAGATAAAGATCGATCAGGGAAATTGGCTTTGCGAGGTCAGTTTCAGGTGAAGAGGTCAGTTTCTTACAGTTCATTTAAGAGTCAAAAAGAAACCTAGTTAATGTATACATGAACTAAGAAGGCCAGGCCACTTCGTTCGCCAGGTTACCTTTACAGGCCTACGTGAGGGCAACACAAAATGGTGGCACAGAACAAAATGGAGTCAGACTCGAGAATTACAGAACCTCAGACCCTCCTTTTGCCATTACGTAGGCAATAACCTAAGACTCATGTTAATCTGAATCTAGGTCTATATCAATATTCATTAGGTCATCAAAGTGTTGCTGTAGCATCATTTTATTATTCTCTACTTCTCTACTTCTCTCGAGACAGGTCTCCGAACACACATAGTAGCACAAAGACTACAAATGGCGGGACCACACTGGATGCAAAGACAACAAAAGAAAAGGATGGCTAAAACCATACCAAGGAATGTCAGAATCTTCCATCCCCATTTGGACAGCAGTCCCCAAAACCATCCCGTCAATGACCAGTCTCCTTCATCTACATGGATAGACTCAGAGATCTTATGCAACCTAGAGATGGCTTGGTACACTGTAGGGGCATTATCTGGTATGTAAACACAGCAACTAGATCCAATCAATTTACATACTCCTCCTCGATCTGCAAGTATGATGTCTAATACCATGCGGTTCTGCAAAGTCATAAGGCGGTCCGCTTGAAGCTCAGCTGTAACATTACTAAGAGCACCTGCTGTCTCATTAATAGTAGCTTCAACAACGCGGACGAGCTGTCAAACATGCCTACTATTGATCATAGGACCCCAAAAGGGCAGGAAGCCCTTGAAGAAATCTCCTACTTCGTGTGCTGCAGTATCTTCCTGATTGAAGACACCTCTACCATATCTCGTTCTATGATAGTCTGAAGCAGTAGTGTATGTAGGGGGAAGCAAAAACGCCACATAACATGTTCCTGAAAAATCAGGTGGTAGCCATGTGTAGGCTCTGTCATTACAAACAAAATATGTGCCTTTAGCTGACACAAACGGTGGAGAAGTCCGGGATGAATAGACATAGGTTTGAGCACACACACTCTTACTTGGCTGAGCTTTCGGATTCCGACCAGTACTTTGCAGACATAAATGGCCTCGGTGGGATACAATCCAAATAGGGGGAGACCTTTTTCGTCTCTCCTTCTCTGTCAAGCTGGTACTATATCCAGTCACGTTCCAACCAACATAAGCCTGCACCTCATCCTTAGGGATAGTATTATATGCATCAATGTCTCGGATCATAGCTACTATTCCCCTTATCAAGGCACTATTGCTGGAGTTGTCTTTAAGGGAACGTAAGGGGCGTACCTCATTTGCATAGATAAACATGGTCAGAAAAGCCCACACAGACCCATTAAAAGAAAAAGGCAAAACCAAATATGGCATACCTTTATCTGTCGTATGAGGCATAAGACCACAAACCCAACAATTAGTCGTATTTACTACTAACTGATGCTGATGCAACAACTGTATGAACGAGTTGTTGACAAATTCTGATCTCCTCTTTGTTCATGTTCAGGCAACGTAAAAAACTGGTGCAAAGAAGCTGTAGTGAAAGAAAGCATAGGTTGAGAGGTGGGTGCAGATGTCTGTTGTGTAACATAGACAATCCAACCCACACAAGCTAATGTGATACTTAAAAACATCAAAAAGCACAATATTATAAAACATTTGCTATATATCAATGTACAAAATCTTGTCTTAAGATCTATTCTCTCAACATCTCTTTCAGTTACAACAGACTCCATCCTCTAACGTGCTGCTCGCGGCAATTTTCCTTTTTCACTCAAGTGTGCGTCCAGGCGTCCTAGACATCCCTAGAACCGCAGACCTTTCGTCAAACACGGCGGCACAGCTTCTTGCAAGACTTCATTATCCGCACCTTCTGACTGAGTCCATTCCAGATGTGCATCGCTAAAAGGTATAAATCTTGGAACCCTTTCACTCTCGGAATCGGCAACACCTTCCCGGACCCACTTATCGTACGGTAAGGGCAAAGGTATCTTCTTGCAATGGGTACCATGTACCCAGTTTTTCTTGCCGAACAGCTTAATGGCAGTCCGAGTTGATAACAGGACTTGGTATGGACCGGTCCTTCTTGGTTCCAAGTTCTTTGACCTCTGGAAATTCCTGGTTAGAATCCAGTCGCCAGGTTGAATCGTGTGGCCTGCGTCTACAGAAACTGAAGGCAAAGTGTCATGGACCTGTTGGTGAAGAGCACGTAATTTAGCAGTTAAATCATGTAAGTAGTTAACCAACATAGGGTACTCGATATCACTGTATTTCTTAGGCCTCGGCACACCCCAGACATTCGCCGGGCGTCCAAAAACAATCTCGTATTGGCTAAGTCCCACGCGAGAATGTACTGTCGTTCTCGTGGACAAAAGTACCAATGGTAAGGCATCGGGCCATGTAAGACCAGAGCTCGCTTGCACCTTGGCCAACTTCAGTTTCAGAGAGCCATTATAGCACTCGACCAGGCCTGCTGACTGGGGGAGATTCGCAGCGTGAAATTTCTGTTTGATACCCAGACCCGCACATACTTTCTTCATAATCTGACCCACAAATTCACTTCCATTATCACTCCATACAATCCTCGGCAAACCATATCTGGGAAAGAATTCTTTGAGCAAAACCTTGGCTGTAGACAAGGCAGTATTATCCTTTAGGGGGCAGGCCTCTATCCATCTGGAAAAGGCACAAACAACCACAAGAACATACTTCAAGTTATTGCATCTTCCATATGAATGTAGTCTATCTGCAACACCTTGAACGGATACGTTGGAGGAGCAAAATGACCTGCTGGAGTTGGTGTTCCCTTTCCAGGATTATGCATCAAGCAAATCATGCAATGTTTAACCAAATTCTCAGCACATTTAGGAATTCCACCATTCTGCCATACCGGAGCCAACAACTTACATATCCCTTTTGAACTAATGTGAGCCAGCCCATGAGCCATAGTAACCACTTATGCATGCGGCAACAACCATCGCCGGTGCTCTGACAACTCAACCCAACAGCCTGTTGAATCCAACATTCTCGTACTCTCTCTCCACATACTCAATTCTTTCTCAGTAGCTTCTGCCTGAATCATCTTCACACTTTCTGTTGTATCTTCACACATTCCTCCTTCCACAACCCATCTGGCAGGACCTGCAACATACATCCGACTCGTCACATCTTTCGCTGTTTCTCTCGCTACTTCATCTGCAAACGCATTCCCTCGACCCACATCATCCGTAACCTTCTTATGCGCTCTACACTTTACTATCGCAATTTGGGTCGGCAAAGTAAGTGATTCAAGAAGTTCAGTCACTAATTGTCCATGCTGAATTTTCGTACCATGGGAAGTAAGAAATACTCTCTCTTTCCACAAACGACCAAAGCTGTGAGCCACGCCAAATGAGTATTGGCTATCCGTAAAAACATTCACTCTCTTTCCTTTTGACAACACACACGCTCTAGTCAATGCTATCAACTCCACTGCCTGCGCTGAATTCTGTGCAATACGTGCTGTTTCAACAATCGTGTGCAAAGTTGTGACAGCATATGCTGCAGTCGTCTCTCCATTCGGAAGCTTAAAGCACGAAACATCTACCCATAGGGTACCATCAGGATTCGAAAGAGGAGTATCTTTCAGATCAACTCTACTCTTCGTTTCCTCCTCTGTCCAAGAAAACAGTCATGCTGTTTCTGAGCATCTGTCTCTACAAAAATTGGCAACAATGTAGCTGGATTCAATGTGTTGCACCGCTTGATGTGCACATGGCTAGCCAAAAGCGTCAACTCATAACCTGATAAGCGTGCACTGGTAAGATGTTGAGTTTTTGTTCTATTCAATAGGGTATCCACTGCATGTCAGACCATCACAATCAATGTATTATCCAATACCAAACCAGCAGACTGTCGGATAGAAACAGCCGCTGCCGCTGTAGCTCTTAGACAACTAGGCAATGCCCTAGCTACCGGATCTAAAGTGGCTGAAAAATACGCACATGGGCGCTGCTTGTCTCCAAATTGTTGCGTCAATACTGACAACGCACAACCTTCTCTCTCATGTACATAAAGTGTAAAAGGTTTACTATAGTCAGGGGTACCCAACACCGGAGCAGAACACAATGCATCACGCAATTCAGAAAAACTCTTCTGACATTTGTCAGACCAAGGAAAAGGGTGTGGTGTGTCCTTAAGAGTAAGTGCCAACAAAGGTTTCGCTAGCAAAGAAAAATTCGGAATCCAGCGTCTACAATACGAGGTGATACCTAAGAAGGCACGCACCTCTCTCTGTGTGCATGGCACAGTCATTTGGGCAATCGCTTGAATACGCTCTGGGGTCAATCGTCTTCCCTCCTTCGACAAGAGATGACCTAAGTAGGTCACTTCTTGTCGGCAGTATTGCAACTTCAAAGGTGACACTTTATGATGAAGGTCAGACAGGTGTCGCAACAAAGAAAGAGTAACTTCTTTACAAATCTCTTCATCATCAGCAGCAACCAACAGATCATCAACATACTGATGGAGAGGTAATTTCTTCTGGTAGTTTCTAAATGCAAAACCCTCATGCTACCTCTAATTTACCGCTCAAAAGGTGTTGGACCCTTCACATCATGTATTACCTTCAGGAGATTTAAATAAACCTGAACAGTCAAAAATGCAATTTTATTATTCAAGCCAATAAAGAGAGTTGTTGAGTATTTTAAAGGGTTTTATTTTCTAGTCAAAAGTTAAGTTTTTCTCTGACCCTTTATTCATTAGTAAAATATCAATCAGGTTACAGAATTTGGAAAACAGGAAAAATATCAATAATACAGAACACATTACAGTCTGCATATAAGCATTACATGTAGTTATGAAAAATGTGGCGCAAAAGTCTTAAAGAGTTTCTAAGAAAAATAGTCTTGCATAGCTAATCAATAATTAAATAGTTTGCAAAAAATCTCCCATTAAGAGAAATAAATGCATAAAACAAATAAATCTTTTAGACCTAATTAATTAGTCAAAACATAAACTTAAAGTTTTAGCATCTAATCTAAAGAGCCTTTCTATCTGTTGCTTCTTCGTGCATCTCTGTGTCTAAAGAGCAAAAAGGAGGGAGACAGCCCGCCCTTCACAAGACCTCAAAGGAATGCGGCCTGATGTGCCAAGATATGACGTGGAAGCAAGAAACCTCCCCCTGAATCTCCTCGGACGCAAACCTGCCCTTCAGCAATCTCCCGAGACGTTTCTCGTACCTAACCCATAGAAGCCAGCTGAGCTGAGAAAAAAGTAGACAGCCCCCATCCAGAGAGGACAGTATTTATATCCTAATTATTGGCAGAGTACACAAAGATGTAGCATATTTCAGGAGAACCTTACGTGATTGGTCAGTCATAAAGGCATGAGTTCACAATACCCTGACTCATTCTAAAATCCTGACTTCACCAGTTTTTAACAAAGAAGCATACATGCATAACTACATTTATAAACATTTGCAACATTTACTAGGAAAAATGTTTCATTCTAATTCATCCTTCCTTCCACAGCGTAGTCAGAATGGATACTTTTAACTAACTGGTACATTGGCACAGTTACAAAAATGTAGAGTTCAGGTTGTCCTTGACTTTTTGTCATGAGGAAAGCTGCCACAGTCTGCGCATGCTCCCTTCTCATTAATTTGCAAGCCATAGCCTTGATGGATTCAAAGGCAGCCATGTTTTGTGTAGGCCCCAAAAATAAAACAAACACAAAGATAATATTAATTTCATGTAAATCAGTCCATTATGTTTCCCAAGTGCATTATTAATTCACACACACATTATAAAAAGAGGTGTTATTAACTGAAAATGTTTATCAAAATATGCAGCAAGTCAAAGTCTATTAAGACAGGAATAATAAATCTAGATTACATGGATGAGCTGGGAAGAGAGAAACACATTCAATTACTCTTCAAAGGTAAAAGGCCACTTTTTCTCTACATTGCAAAAAACACATGTTAATTCAGCAAAAGCATTTTCAGACTGAAGTGAATAGGCCTCACTTTCATGTTTTTCATGTGCCATGTTTTTTAACCTGCACCAAAATGTGCGTGGCAATTTAAATGCAGCCTGTCTGTAGCACAAAAATAAAACAATGCATGACTGCAGATGAAATCTGCTCCATCAATCCACCCTTCTGATAATTCAAATCATAATAAAATGATTTATAATTCATCACACATATTTAATTTCACAAGTGACAGTATTTATTTATTTTATTATTATTATTTTTTTTTTTATATATTTTTTTTAAATTGCAAAAGCTGAGCATATAACAATGTTACTTCTATTTCTAAGGCAAACACAAGTTTGGTCTGTAACAAGCTCAAATGTTTTAGTGCAGCGATCTGTAAGTAGCTTCTTGGAACAGTCTTCTTTAAAATAAGTAACTAAAATAATAAAAAAGGAGAATTCACCAGGACAGTTTCAGCATTTCTTTGCTCATTTGTCATCAGCTTGTCATTAGTATGGCTCATACTTTCCATGCAAATTGGACTACTTAGGTGCTGAGAAACTCTGACAGAGCACCATCAATCCTTTGCACTTTTTTCAACCAAGGCCTTTCACTCTTATTTTCACTTTGATCCTATTCAGATGTTTCACCACAGCATCTCTCAGATCAAAGCCGTTGCACCATCCATTATGCAGATCTTGTGTAGCAGCTGCAATCTGGTGAGAAACTGCACACTGTACATCAACCAGACCTACACAGCAATGGCTAGTGTTCTCCTCAGTGTTTTCCACAAGTGCATTTGCATATGCATTTTCAAGCCACTTTGGTGATGAATAAAAAAACAGTCTTTTACAAAAGGTAACTCAGTGCTGCCATTGTGTTGCTTTATTATGCTTGACACTTCAGGCAGATAGCTACAATCCATTCCTTGTCCAATCTGTTGTTCTGCACTTATTATCTTTAAGCCCACATTATGATCTGATTTCAGAGAAACTGGCAATCTATACCTGGGCATCAGTCTTTGCAATAACACATTTGCCACTTTGCAGTTGTCATTTTTCTCAAAAACAGTTCTGATACAACCCTGTTGTGCTGCTTCAAAAACATTTTCTTGAGCCTCTTTAAATTTAACTGTGAAGATTCCATAGAATGTACATGCTAACAGAACACAAAGTTGTGCAACTGAATTAGCATTTCTCTCTCCCATGACTACAGTGACTCCCAATTGAGCAGATATACTGCATGTTATGGCAAGGGCAATCAATTTCGAATTTTGGGCTGGGGTAATTACTAAAAGCCATGAAGCTTTGACAACATCATGTATAAGGAGCACAGCATGTGCTGCTTTTAATGTGTCACCTTTCAAACATGGGCCATCTACAAAATGGACATTGTTGGGCTGACTCAGGTGTTCATCCTTCAAGTCTGAATTTGGCTTTATGCATATTTTCATGATATTTAGACACTCATATTCAGTTTCATCACAATCCAATTCATTTGCTGACATTTTTGTGAAGCTAGGGTCAAAGGTCATTGGGCAATACATCACAGACCTTTGAACACATTCATCTTTTTGAATAAGCAATGAGAGAGCGCAGCCCTCCCTCTCACTGCAAATTAGTGTATTTTCTTTCAAATAAACTTTCATTCCTAGTGCTGGGGCACGACATTTTTTTCTCTTTCAACTCTAGGAATGTTTTTGTGCAATTGTTGTCCAATGGAAGCGGATCAGACACACCTGAGTGTGTCAGCCTCAGTAAAGGCTTAGCCACTAGGGAAAGGTGTAGTAACCACTCTCTACAGTAGCTAACCATTCCCAAAAATGTCCTGACTTCTTTCTGAATTTGAGGTGGATTTTTCTTTGAAATCATTACCACCTTCTCTGGTGACACCTTTCTACCTCCCTTTCCAATTTCGTGTCCCAGATATTCATCTTCTTTTTGACAGTACTCCTGACTATTCTCATGCAATGGCACTATGACATGAGATTTGCAAAAATCAATAAAAATAAGCCATTCTTCAGCACATGGAATGTGAAAAAATATATTGGCTGGATTTGGTACCACAGGACAAAATATTCTTTTAATCTCCTGCACTATTCTGTTTTTTTTCATTTATTTTCTGTGAACCTATGATCAGAAAGTTACATAAACTTCTAATCAATTCCATCAAAAATCCTTTTACTGGTAAAATTCCTGCAACTGATGGTATTCCTGAATACATGTCATCTGGTTCTAATTTTAATAAGACATGTTCTGAACATTTTATTAATCTGGCATCTTTCTCTGTGAACTCTCTTATTTCTGTGTTTATTATTTTTTCAAAAGCAGAAGGTACATTTTCAACTGTCTTTTCTGAAAACAATGCTACAACTGTCTCTTGTTGGGCCATTTTAAAATGTACATCCTCATCAGGAATCTGAAAAATAGCATTATCTGGTGTACAGTAATCTGAGCTGCTTACTTTGCAAAATAATTGTTTTTCTGCTAGGCCTGAGTCACAGACAACAGTTTTGCAATCTTCCTCAAATGGGCCTAATTTTGGTGCACATTTTTCTAAAACTTTGTTTGTAATTTCTTTCTTTAAAACTCCTGCAACTAAATCTGGACTTTCCACTGCCTTCTCAATGGAATTGGTACATTCAGAATTGTGAGTGTTAAAGCTCTCATTTGCAAACAGAGCAACCTGTTGAACTGGGTTCTCATTTTGTCTCTGGAAATAATTCACATTTGCTCTGGGCAACTTATTTAAATTAATTTTAACATTTTCCATATTTTGTGGGACTATCTGTGCTTGAAAAATTCCTGCCATTGGTACCTGTTTCTGAACTGACATTTGCATTTGCTTAGCTGGCATATTTTGCACCTGCAATTCTCCATGTTTTTGTGAATCATGTTTAAATTTATATTTCTTCTTCCAATGCTCAAATCTGTTATAAAGATGGCAAAAGGACACATTTTCCAGCAGTACAACATCCATACCTGAATTTGCACTAACCAAAATACCTTTACTTCCATCCTGTGCTCTTTTAATCTGTACCCAATCAACATCCTTTGCTGGCACTCTGCCCTTCAGGAAAGTAATCACTGCTATGTTTTTCTCCATTACAACAGAAAATGATGGTGCATTCATGCAAACCCTTTTCACTGTTTCCTCACCTGGCCCTTGAACAACAACTTTAGATTCAAACCACAATTTAGTCAGCATGGCAATATAAAAGAACATTTCCAAATTAATGCACAACTCTTTCAATATTTCATCAAATCCATCAACTTGTGGGTACCACAGCACAATCTTGTCTCTCAATTGTGGGAATGTGTTCAGAAATGCTGCAAGTTCACTTTTATTCTGTGGCATAGGAACATGCACTTCTCCCACCATTTCTCTCAATGAGTAAGCAAAAGCTTCTCCCTCATTCTGCTTATTATTATTTTTCTCAATTATATCTGGTGGCTTCCTTTCCTTAGCCAGTTTCCTTGCTAGGTCTGGTGGTTTCTTTTTCTTCTCATGTTTTCTTGCCCAATTGTCTCCTAATTGCTCAAGCCCATTGCATTTAAAAAAATATTTTATTTCTGCAATGTGCAATTGCATTCCTGAAGAACACATTTTCTCATTTGCTTCATCATCCATGTGTACCCTGAAACCTTTCTGAAATGGAAAACTTCCTGAAACATCATTTTCATATTTTTGAGCCAAATCTGTCAGTCCATTATGTGTAGTTAATGAACATGTAGCTGTTTCCTTACTCAGGGAAATTAATTCTTTTTCCTGACACTGCTTCACATTTTCATTATTTAAACAGCAAGGACTGTTAATTTCTTCATGTTCACATGTTCCATTTAAAACACTAGGCTGTCTCTTCCAGGGCCTGTGTTAATATGTTCTCCCATGTCTTCTATCTTTTTAATCACTGCTGCTTCCTCAAAGCAGGTTTGAAAAATCCCATTTTCAATTACATTCATTTTATCCTGGGCTGCAGATGTTGTAAATACCATTTTTCCCTCATCTTTCAGTGCTTGGGGTAATTTCTGTTCAATAATCTGTGTATTCTGAGTTTCTGAAATAAACTCTGGCAAAATCACTGATTCTGCAGCTCTTTGAACTTTTTCAGTAGGGACCATATTAATTGGGACAGTCATAATTTTTCTAGGCATTATCTGTGCATCTGCAGTTTGCAATTCTTGAACTAAATCAGGCACATTTGAAGGAGTAACACCTGGAGGTATCACTGTCAGTGCTGAATAAACAGGTAATGGGTTAATATAAAATATCTGCACAGTTCTCTCAGTCTGTGTTTCTCTCTGTTCAACAGAAGCAGTAGCCCCTGTAGTATTTACTGGTGCACTATTTTCAGTATTTTTCATGGGAACCACATAAAGTGGTGGACACTCAGTTAACAATTCATCCATTATTTCATCCCCTGAATTAATATTTATTTGAAGCTCTTTATCAGCATTAATTCCCTTCTCCTGTATCTGGTGCTTTACCTTTTTATCCTCACATGCTTTCTCTCTTGCTGTCTTTTCCCACATGCTTAAGGCCTCAAATTGTGCAGCTTTAGATTGTGTCTTTATTTCACATAACACTTCCCTTAATTTGTCAATGATTTGCAATTCAAAAGTACCATCTTTTGGAAACCTCAAAGAACCTTCTTTTTCAGTAATCTTGCACCATTGGTGAAACCACATACATGTGTTTTGTCCCAAACTGGTAGACATAAAATGCACAGGTGTTCCTTCAGGAGCATCACCAATAAAACATGAATTTTTCACTTTACCTCCTAACAGCTTCTGTAAACCTTCAAACAATTTCATTTTTGCAATAGTTCAATGCAATTTCTTTTCTCCAAAGCTGTCAGTCTCAATTTTAGTCAGTTGTACTCCTACCACTGACCCTCCACAAAATCTTACTGCAATATTTCTCTTAATCAATAACTCTGTTAGTTACAACATAAATACATTCGCTACTCTGTCTGTTGTGCTAAATAAAGGATAGATTTATATTCACTGCGAGTAACACATTCTGCTTACCCTTCACAAAGTAAGGCTTCCCGTTTACTCTTCAAACACTACAGGTAAATCCCTTCCACTTACCTTTCACTCAAGCTCAGAAGAACCTGCTACTCCTTTGGACTTATCCTTCAGGATATATCTTAGTCCAAAGTTTCACCAGAGAACCCTTTTGCTGTCAATCAAGCTCAGAAGAACCAGCTACTCCTTTGGTGTGACCCTTTCTAGGTGATATCAGACCAAAGTTTCACCAGCGAACACTTTGCTATTAATCAATCACACAGAAAATAGTCCCTAATTTAACACTGCCAGCCCTACCTAGCTTCTCAATGTTATTCCAACAGACGAGTAACCTCAGTGCAGTGTGGCTTCCATTTACCACCCGCTATTCCTTCCCGGGATTCCACAGGTGTGCATACCTGCGTGTTCCAGACAACATAGAACAAGACACTAACTTAACATGAAGAGTTAAAACATGTAATCAATAACCAAAAAAATATGTCCTATGAAATTACCAATATAATCAATAACACCATCAATTCAAAATGAGCCAAATGTAACCAACAATAAAAACTTAATATTTTCAACACTTCAAAAATACATGCTAGCATATTAACAACATTTCACAACCCTATTGATACTCACACCACTTCTTGCATCACCTGCCAGTACTGCTTTGCCAGTCTTCAGGTTCTGAGCATTGGAGTCAGGAATCAGGACTTGGACATTTATCTAACTTGGGCAATTATTTTACTTCCCTCTTAAGGTCAATGATCCATTAGTTGAGTAGTTGATGGTGAAAGCAATAATTACTAATCACCAAACTAATCAATAATGACCATCCTCTGATTACCAAAAACTGATGGAGAGGTAATTTCTTCTGGTAGTTTCTAAATGCAAAACCCTCATGCTACCTCTAATTTACCGCTCAAAAGGTGTTGGGCCCTTCACACCATGTATTACCTTCAGGAGATTTAAATAAACCTGAACAGTCAAAAATGCAATTTTATTATTCAAGCCAATAAAGAGAGTTGTTGAGTATTTTAAAGGGTTTTATTTTCTAGTCAAAAGTTAAGTTTTTCTCTGACCCTTTATTCATTAGTAAAATATCAATCAGGTTACAGAATTTGGAAAACAGGAAAAATATCAATAATACAGAACACATTACAGTCTGCATATAAGCATTACATGTAGTTATGAAAAATGTGGCGCAAAAGTCTTAAAGAGTTTCTAAGAAAAATAGTCTTGCATAGCTAATCAATAATTAAATAGTTTGCAAAAAATCTCCCATTAAGAGAAATAAATGCATAAAACAAATAAATCTTTTAGACCTAATTAATTAGTCAAAACATAAACTTAAAGTTTTAGCATCTAATCTAAAGAGCCTTTCTATCTGTTGCTTCTTCGTGCATCTCTGTGTCTAAAGAGCAAAAAGGAGGGAGACAGCCCGCCCTTCACAAGACCTCAAAGGAATGCGGCCTGATGTGCCAAGATATGACGTGGAAGCAAGAAACCTCCCCCTGAATCTCCTCGGACGCAAACCTGCCCTTCAGCAATCTCCCGAGACGTTTCTCGTACCTAACCCATGGAAGCCAGCTGAGCTGAGAAAAAAGTAGACAGCCCCCATCCAGAGAGGACAGTATTTATACCCTAATTATTGGCAGAGTACACAAAGATGTAGCATATTTCAGGAGAACCTTACGTGATTGGTCAGTCATAAAGGCATGAGTTCACAATACCCTGACTCATTCTAAAATCCTGACTTCACCAGTTTTTAACAAAGAAGCATACATGCATAACTACATTTATAAACATTTGCAACATTTACTAGGAAAAATGTTTCATTCTAATTCATCCTTCCTTCCACAGCGTAGTCAGAATGGATACTTTTAACTAACTGGTACATTGGCACAGTTACAAAAATGTAGAGTTCAGGTTGTCCTTGACTTTTTGTCATGAGGAAAGCTGCCACAGTCTGCGCATGCTCCCTTCTCATTAAATTGCAAGCCATAGCCTTGATGGATTCACAGGCAGCCATGTTTTGTGTAGGCCCCAAAAATAAAACAAACACAAAGATAATATTAATTTCATGTAAATCAGTCCATTATGTTTCCCAAGTGCATTATTAATTCACACACACATTATAAAAAGAGGTGTTATTAACTGAAAATGTTTATCAAAATATGCAGCAAGTCAAAGTCTATTAAGACAGGAATAATACATCTAGATTACATGGATGAGCTGGGAAGAGAGAAACACATTCAATTACTCTTCAAAGGTAAAAAGGCCACTTTTTCTCTACATTGCAAAAAACACATGTTAATTCAGCAAAAGCATTTTCAGACTGAAGTGAATAGGCCTCACTTTCATGTTTTTCATGTGCCATGTTTTTAACCTGCACCAAAATGTGCGTGGCAATTTAAATGCAGCCTGTCTGTAGCACAAAAATAAAACAATGCATGACTGCAGATGAAATCTGCTCCATCAATCCACCCTTCTGATAATTCAAATCATAATAAAATGATTTATAATTCATCACACATATTTAATTTCACAAGTGACAGTATTTATTTATTTTATTATTATTATTTTTTTTATTTTATTTTATTTTTTTAAATTGCAAAAGCTGAGCATATAACAATGTTACTTCTATTTCTAAGGCAAACACAAGTTTGGTCTGTAATCAGATCATATATAGCCAAGCTCAAATGTTTTAGTGCAGAGATCTGTAAGTAGCTTCTTGGAACAGTCTTCTTTAAAATAAGTAACTAAAATAATAAAAAAGGAGAATTCACCAGGACAGTTTCAGCATTTCTTTGCTCATTTGTCATCAGCTTGTCATTAGTATGGCTCATACTTTCCATGCAAATTGGACTACTTAGGTGCTGAGAAACTCTGACAGAGCACCATCAATCCTTTGCACTTTTTTCAACCAAGGCCTTTCACTCTTATTTTCACTTTGATCAGATTCAGATGTTTCACCACAGCATCTCTCAGATCAAAGCCGTTGCACCATCCATTATGCAGATCTTGTGTAGCAGCTGCAATCTGGTGAGAAACTGCACACTGTACATCAACCAGACCTACACAGCAATGGCTAGTGTTCTCCTCAGTGTTTTCCACAAGTGCATTTGCATATGCATTTTCAAGCCACTTTGGTGATGCTGAAAAACAGTCTTTTACAAAAAGTAACTCAGTGCTGCCATTGTGTTGCTTTATTATGCTTGACACTTCAGGCAGATAGCTACAATCCATTCCTTGTCCAATCTGTTGTTCTGCACTTATTATCTTTAAGCCCACATTATGATCTGATTTCAGAGAAACTGGCAATCTATACCTGGGCATCAGTCTTTGCAATAACACATTTGCCACTTTGCAGTTGTCATTTTTCTCAAAAACAGTTCTGATACAACCCTGTTGTGCTGCTTCAAAAACATTTTCTTGAGCCTCTTTAAATTTAACTGTGAAGATTCCATAGAATGTACATGCTAACAGAACACAAAGTTGTGCAACTGAATTAGCATTTCTCTCTCCCATGACTACAGTGACTCCCAATTGAGCAGATATACTGCATGTTATGGCAAGGGCAATCAATTTCGAATTTTGGGCTGGGGTAATTACTAAAAGCCATGAAGCTTTGACAACATCATGTATAAGGAGCACAGCATGTGCTGCTTTTAATGTGTCACCTTTCAAACATGGGCCATCTACAAAATGGACATTGTTGGGCTGACTCAGGTGTTCATCCTTCAAGTCTGATTTTGGCTTTATGCATATTTTCATGATATTTAGACACTCATATTCAGTTTCATCACAATCCTTTTCATTTGCTGACATTTTTGTGAAGCTAGGGTCAAAGGTCATTGGGCAATACATCACAGACCTTTGAACACATTCATCTTTTTGAATAAGCAATGAGAGAGCGCAGCCCTCCCTCTCACTGCAAATTAGTGTATTTTCTTTCAAATAAACTTTCATTCCTAGTGCTGGGGCACGACATTTTTTCTCTTTCAACTCTAGGAATGTTTTTGTGCAATTGTAGTCCAATGGAAGCGGATCAGACACACCTGAGTGTGTCAGCCTCGGTAAAGGCTTAGCCACTAGGGAAAGGTGTAGTAACCACTCTCTACAGTAGCTAACCATTCCCAAAAATACTTCTTTCTGAATTTGAGGTGGATTTTTCTTTGAAATCCTTACCACCTTCTCTGGTGACACCTTTCTACCTCCCTTTCCAATTTCGTGTCTCAGATATTCATCTTCTTTTTGACAGTACTCCTGACTATTCTCATGCAATGGCACTATGACATGAGATTTGCAAAAATCAATAAAAATAAGCCATTCTTCAGCACATGGAATGTGAAAAAATATATTGGCTGGATTCGGTACCACAGGACAACATGGAAAAAATATTCTTTTAATCTCCTGCACTATTCTGTTTTTTTCATTTATTTTCTGTGAACCTATGATCAGAAAGTTACATAAACTTCTAATCAATTCCATCAAAAATCCTTTTACTGGTAAAATTCCTGCAACTGATGGTATTCCTGAATACATGTCATCTGGTTCTAATTTTAATAAGACATGTTCTGAACATTTTATTAATCTGGCATCTTTCTCTGTGAACTCTCTTATTTCTGTGTTTATTATTTTTTCAAAAGCAGAAGGTACATTTTCAACTGTCTTTTCTGAAAACAATGCTACAACTGTCTCTTGTTGGGCCATTTTAAAATGTACATCCTCATCAGGAATCTGAAAAATAGCATTATCTGGTGTACAGTAATCTGAGCTGCTTACTTTGCAAAATAATTGTTTTTCTGCTAGGCCTGAGTCACAGACAACAGTTTTGCAATCTTCCTCAAATGGGCCTAATTTTGGTGCACATTTTTCTAAAACTTTGTTTGTAATTTCTTTCTTTAAAACTCCTGCAACTAAATCTGGACTTTCCACTGCCTTCTCAATGGAATTGGTACATTCAGAATTGTGAGTGTTAAAGCTCTCATTTGCAAACAGAGCAACCTGTTGAACTGGGTTCTCATTTTGTCTCTGGAAATAATTCACATTTGCTCTGGGCAACTTATTTAAATTAATTTTAACATTTTCCATATTTTGTGGGACTATCTGTGCTTGAAAAATTCCTGCCATTGGTACCTGTTTCTGAACTGACATTTGCATTTGCTTAGCTGGCATATTTTGCACCTGCAATTCTCCATGTTTTTGTGAATCATGTTTAAATTTATATTTCTTCTTCCAATGCTCAAATCTGTTATAACGATGGCAAAAGGACACATTTTCCAGCAGTACAACAGCCATACCTGAATTTGCACTAACCAAAATACCTTTACTTCCATCCTGTGCTCTTTTAATCTGTACCCAATCAACATCCTTTGCTGGCACTCTGCCCTTCAGGAAAGTAATCACTGCTATGTTTTTCTCCATTACAACAGAAAATGATGGTGCATTCATGCAAACCCTTTTCACTGTTTCCTCACCTGGCCCTTGAACAACAACTTTAGATTCAAACCACAATTTAGTCAGCATGGCAATATAAAAGAACATTTCCAAATTAATGCACAACTCTTTCAATATTTCATCAAATCCATCAACTTGTGGGTACCACAGCACAATCTTGTCTCTCAATTGTGGGAATGTGTTCAGAAATGCTGCAAGTTCACTTTTATTCTGTGGCATAGGAACATGCACTTCTCCCACCATTTCTCTCAATGAGTAAGCAAAAGCTTCTCCCTCATTCTGCTTATTATTATTTTTCTCAATTATATCTGGTGGCTTCCTTTCCTTAGCCAGTTTCCTTGCTAGGTCTGGTGGTTTCTTTTTCTTCTCATGTTTTCTTGCCCAATTGTCTCCTAATTGCTCAAGCCCATTGCATTTAAAAAAATATTTTATTTCTGCAATGTGCAATTGCATTCCTGAAGAACACATTTTCTCATTTGCTTCATCATCCATGTGTACCCTGAAACCTTTCTGAAATGGAAAACTTCCTGAAACATCATTTTCATATTTTTGAGCCAAATCTGTCAGTCCATTATGTGTAGTTAATGAACATGTAGCTGTTTCCTTACTCAGGGAAATTAATTCTTTTTCCTGACACTGCTTCACATTTTCATTATTTAAACAGCAAGGACTGTTAATTTCTTCATGTTCACATGTTCCATTTAAAACACTAGGCTGTCTCTCTTTTCCAGGGCCTGTGTTAATATGTTCTCCCATGTCTTCTATCTTTTTAATCACTGCTGCTTCCTCAAAGCAGGTTTGAAAAATCCCATTTTCAATTACATTCATTTTATCCTGGGCTGCAGATGTTGTAAATACCATTTTTCCCTCATCTTTCAGTGCATGGGGTAATTTCTGTTCAATAATCTGTGTATTCTGAGTTTCTGAAATAAACTCTGGCAAAATCACTGATTCTGCAGCTCTTTGAACTTTTTCAGTAGGGACCATATTAATTGGGACAGTCATAATTTTTCTAGGCATTATCTGTGCATCTGCAGTTTGCAATTCTTGAACTAAATCAGGCACATTTGAAGGAGTAACACCTGGAGGTATCACTGTCAGTGCTGAATAAACAGGTAATGGGTTAATATAAAATATCTGCACAGTTCTCTCAGTCTGTATTTCTCTCTGTTCATCAGAAGCAGTAGCCCCTGTAGTATTTACTGGTGCACTATTTTCAGTATTTTTCATGGGAACCACATAAAGTGGTGGACACTCAGTTAACAATTCATCCATTATTTCATCCCCTGAATTAATATTTATTTGAAGCTCTTTATCAGCATTAATTCCCTTCTCCTGTATCTGGTGCTTTACCTTTTTATCCTCACATGCTTTCTCTCTTGCTGTCTTTTCCCACATGCTTAAGGCCTCAAATTGTGCAGCTTTAGATTGTGTCTTTATTTCACATAACACTTCCCTTAATTTGTCAATGATTTGCAATTCAAAAGTACCATCTTTTGGAAACCTCAAAGCACCTTCTTTTTCAGTAATCTTGCACCATTGGTGAAACCACATACATGTGTTTTGTCCCAAACTGGTAGACATAAAATGCACAGGTGTTCCTTCAGGAGCATCACCAATAAAAAATGAATTTTTCACTTTACCTCCTAACAGCTTCTTTAAACCTTCAAACAATTTCATTTTTGCAATAGTTCAATGCAATTTCTTTTCTCCAAAGCTGTCAGTCTCAATTTTAGTCAGTTGTACTCCTACCACTGACCCTCCACCAAATCTTACTGCAATATTTCTCTTAATCAATAACTCTGTTAGTTACAACATAAATACATTCGCTACTCTGTCTGTTGTGCTAAATAAAGGATAGATTTATATTCACTGCGAGTAACACATTCTGCTTACCCTTCACAAAGTAAGGCTTCCCGTTTACTCTTCAAACACTACAGGTAAATCCCTTCCACTTACCTTTCACTCAAGCTCAGAAGAACCTGCTACTCCTTTGGACTTATCCTTCAGGATATATCTTAGTCCAAAGTTTCACCAGCGAACCCTTTTGCTGTCAATCAAGCTCAGAAGAACCTGCTACTCCTTTGGTGTGACCCTTTCTAGGTGATATCAGACCAAAGTTTCACCAGCGAACACTTTGCTATTAATCAATCACACAGAAAATAGTCCCTAATTTAACACTGCCAGCCCTACCTAGCTTCTCAGTGTTATTCCAACAGACGAGTAACCTCAGTGCAGTGTGGCTTCCATTTACCACCCGCTATTCCTTCCCGGGATTCCACAGGTGTGCATACCTGCGTGTTCCAGACAACATAGAACAAGACACTAACTTAACATGAAGAGTTAAAACATGTAATCAATAACCAAAAAAATATGTCCTATGAAATTACCAATATAATCAATAACACCATCAATTCAAAATGAGCCACATGTAACCAACAATAAAAACTTAATATTTTCAACACTTCAAAAATACATGCTAGCATATTAACAACATTTCACAACCCTATTGATACTCACACCACTTCTTGCATCACCTGCCAGTACTGCTTTGCCAGTCTTCAGGTTCTGAGCATTGGAGTCAGGAATCAGGACTTGGACATTTATCTAACTTGGGCAATTATTTTACTTCCCTCTTAAGGTCAATGATCCATTAGTTGAGTAGTTGATGGTGAAAGCAATAATTACTAATCACCAAACTAATCAATAATGACCATCCTCTGATTACCAAAAACTGATGGAGAGGTAATTTCTTCTGGTAGTTTCTAAATGCAAAACCCTCATGCTAACTCTAATTTACCGCTCAAAAGGTGTTGGGCCCTTTACACCATGTATTACCTTCAGGAGATTTAAATAAACCTGAACAGTCAAAAATGCAATTTTATTATTCAAGCCAATAAAGAGAGTTGTTGAGTATTTTAAAGGGTTTTATTTTCTAGTCAAAAGTTAAGTTTTTCTCTGACCCTTTATTCATTAGTAAAATATCAATCAGGTTACAGAATTTGGAAAACAGGAAAAATATCAATAATACAGAACACATTACAGTCTGCATATAAGCATTACATGTAGTTATGAAAAATGTGGCGCAAAAGTCTTAAAGAGTTTCTAAGAAAAATAGTCTTGCATAGCTAATCAATAATTAAATAGTTTGCAAAAAATCTCCCATTAAGAGAAATAAATGCATAAAACAAATAAATCTTTTAGACCTAATTAATTAGTCAAAACATAAACTTAAAGTTTTAGCATCTAATCTAAAGAGCCTTTCTATCTGTTGCTTCTTCGTGCATCTCTGTGTCTAAAGAGCAAAAAGGAGGGAGACAGCCCGCCCTTCACAAGACCTCAAAGGAATGCGGCCTGATGTGCCAAGATATGACGTGGAAGCAAGAAACCTCCCCCTGAATCTCCTCGGACGCAAACCTGCCCTTCAGCAATCTCCCGAGACGTTTCTCGTACCTAACCCATAGAAGCCAGCTGAGCTGAGAAAAAAGTAGACAGCCCCCATCCAGAGAGGACAGTATTTATACCCTAATTATTGGCAGAGTACACAAAGATGTAGCATATTTCAGGAGAACCTTACGTGATTGGTCAGTCATAAAGGCATGAGTTCACAATACCCTGACTCATTCTAAAATCCTGACTTCACCAGTTTTTAACAAAGAAGCATACATGCATAACTACATTTATAAACATTTGCAACATTTACTAGGAAAAATGTTTCATTCTAATTCATCCTTCCTTCCACAGCGTAGTCAGAATGGATACTTTTAACTAACTGGTACATTGGCACAGTTACAAAAATGTAGAGTTCAGGTTGTCCTTGACTTTTTGTCATGAGGAAAGCTGCCACAGTCTGCGCATGCTCCCTTCTCATTAAATTGCAAGCCATAGCCTTGATGGATTCACAGGCAGCCATGTTTTGTGTAGGCCCCAAAAATAAAACAAACACAAAGATAATATTAATTTCATGTAAATAAGTCCATTATGTTTCCCAAGTGCATTATTAATTCACACACACATTATAAAAAGAGGTGTTATTAACTGAAAATGTTTATCAAAATATGCAGCAAGTCAAAGTCTATTAAGACAGGAATAATAAATCTAGATTACATGGATGAGCTGGGAAGAGAGAAACACATTCAATTACTCTTCAAAGGTAAAAAGGCCACTTTTTCTCTACATTGCAAAAAACACATGTTAATTCAGCAAAAGCATTTTCAGACTGAAGTGAATAGGCCTCACTTTCATGTTTTTCATGTGCCATGTTTTTAACCTGCACCAAAATGTGCGTGGCAATTTAAATGCAGCCTGTCTGTAGCACAAAAATAAAACAATGCATGACTGCAGATGAAATCTGCTCCATCAATACTGAATAAGAGTAGCACCAGAAGGCAATGCAAAAGTATCAATCTGAGTTTTCAAAGCCTGACTATAAATGGAGAGACTCTCACAATAATCTTGAGGAGCGTGTTTAAACCGGAAACTGCGGCCTCTTAAAGAGAAGCCAAAAATATCCCTACTTTCCACAGCAATCGGAATACTGAACAAAGCGTTCTTCAGATCAATAACAGAAAACCAAGCAGCTGAGGCAGGGATCATAGTCAATGAAGCAGTAATGTCTGGGACAACAAGAAACTGTGGCACAACAATCTTATTGACCTCTCGAAGGTCGATCACAAACCGATACACAGGTGGCTGAGAAGAGTCAGTACGCTTAAGGAAAGGCAGAACAGGACTATTACACACATTGCCTCTCGTTTCTTCAACCACACCTTTCTCAACCAAATCATAGATAATCGCTAAAAGAGCTCTTTCTCCATCACTGGAAATTTTGTATTGAGGAATGCGAGGTAATTTCGCATTCGACTTAAGGGTAACAACGTAGGGTGGAATATGCAACAGACCAACATCATTAGGACCTGTAGCCCAAAGTGTATCAGGGAGAGAACGCAGTTCCAGTGGACGGCGATCCTTAGACAGATACATTGGGGAAATCACTTTCTTACCCGCCGTAAGATGTACTCCCAAAGGAGAACAATATAATGTTGCATGCAATCTTTTCAACAAGCCCAAACCCAACAAATTCTCGCCAAAGCCAGTCGTTAGAAGAAGGGGAGCCTCCAATTCACAAGGACCAATAGAAAGGGGCAAAGGACAAGAAACCGGGTTACGAACTGGGGCGCCAGAAAATCCTACCGAAACATTAGTCAAGCCAGACAAGGGTGCGCCAGGGAGTTTAGAGTGCATGATAGAACTCTTTGCTGCACCAGTATCCAAAAGAAAAGGTTCTGCCACACCTGATGTAATCACTTCAACATAAGGTCCACTCTGGTCTACTGGAACTGACACTACTCCCTCCCTTTGTCCATGGCTGTCCTAACTATCATTAAAACCAGCACTCTCACTTCCAACATAATAATCATCAGTGTAGTACTGAGTGGACTGGATGGTCGGAACATTCTGTTGGTCAAAATAATTTATAGAATTCTATGGGGAAAAGAAACATTCATTCTGGGGAAACGTACCATGTCCCCTACCCCTAGGTACTTGTTGGAAACCACCAGGACCTCTCAGACCAGACATACCATAGCATGCTGTAGCAAGATCGGGCAACTATTCTTGAAGTGACCTTCCTCTTTACAATAAGCACACTGATTAGGGCCTAGCGGGAGTCGCGAAGCAAAAGACTCAGTCTTCTGCAACAGTTTATGAAACTGTGGGGGTTTGCTGAAACTGACGCTGATTAGGGCGAGGCAGATAAGCCTGCTGCAGAAGGACTTTCGTTTTTAATTCACTAGTCTTCTTCTCTACTTTATCCTTCTCATCTTTATCTCTATTCTCATAGTATTGTGCAGTAGCCAATATCTGGGCCGAAGAAGAAACAGCCCATGAACTCTCAGAATCCTTTAACTTATTAGAAAGTTCAGGAAGTAAATTAAAAACAAACATATCTACAAACAACCTCTGACCACCTTCTCTACTCATGTCCTGACCACTATGATCAATGAATGTTTCCTCAAACCTAGTGAAGAAATCAGACACACTCTCATCTTTCTTTTGTTTGCATGCTGCTAACTTGTCCAAATTCACCCCCAAAGGAGGCATCATGGTTTTCATTAAATTAATAATTCTACCAGGTAGTTCTGCAACTAAGGGTTCAGGTTTGGCACCTCCTACCTGCCGACCATCTGCAGCAGTAATATTAACCCACGTATCTCCTAACTCTGGCGCTTGATCCTCGTGACGGATCTTCGCCCACAAGGGTTGAGGAACTACATTACCCATCAACATATCTATGTCAGCTAAATTCATAACACATACATCAACGGTCTGAGACAATTTCTTGTAATAACCAGCAGGATGTTTAAGGGGGTCAGGCAAGGTCTGCTTAAAAGCCAGGACCTCAGCTCTCTTCCAAGGGACATGCACCCACACTCGCTGAAAATGAGCCGGTGCAGCCACAATACCATGAGCGGCATCAGCCACAACTGCCTCTCTCCATACAGGGGGAACCTCTCTCATAGGATACTGCTTCACTTTACTTCTAACAGAAGGGTCAGGTTCGAACAATGACTGAGGTGGAAGTCTAGACCTAAAAGTGAGTAGTGTCTCTACCGCTTCCTCAACATCGGAACCCACTATCGTTCCTTTAGCAAATTCAGACTGAACATTAATCAATTCCAGTGGAATTAAACCCAACTCATTATCTTCCCATTCCTGATGAAGGAAGGTACACATGACATCAAAAACATACCTTTGTTTTGGTGCCTCCCACTGTAGGAAGATATCCATAACCACTTGTGGACCGTACTTGGAGGCATTCGAAACCCATCTACGAGCAAGGAGATCTAACACTGCCCGCTCTTTGGGACCAGGAAGCTGACTACGTCTCTGCTTACGTTCAGAAGCAGGGGTCATATTCAGTGACCCAAATAAAGGAGACAAAAGACTAGTGACAGTCTCAGTCATTCGTTGCCGAGCAGAAGGAGAAGAAGTTGACATGAGGACAGGAGACAAAGTGTTTTGAGGCAAGAGGGACGTAGGGACAGAAATAAGAGAAGTCGAAGATAAAGGAGTGTAAGGCAAAGGAGTTTGAGGCAAGGCTGGTGGCAAAGCTGGCGGCCCTGGAGGGCGCTGCGCCACGGAAGGAAGAACCATCTGTGAAGCAACAGGTGGCGGAACAACAACAGGGGGTTGAACGACAACAAGGGGTGCAACAACTGGAGGTAACGGAGGTGCAGTAGCACCCTACACATAAGGGGGTGGTAATCTCAATAAATGTGACATCAAAGGATCCTATTCAGGGTCTTCAGTCACATCTGAAAGGGGAGGTGGCAAAGCCGGGTAACATTTGTCAATAGCCATACAATGTTGTCTATCTAACACTTCAATCGCACGATCTTCTTCATCTTCCTTAAACTGCCTAGCAGCTTGCATTACCGACATATTCCTTTCCTTCCTATCTCTCTTAGCTTTGCTTAATTTCTCGCTGTTTGGCTTCCTTACGCCAAAGGCGGAAAGAGTCAAACATCGCCGGCCGGGCTTTCTTCTTAAATAGCGCAACTTCTAGGTTATCTAAAACATCTGATTCAAAACTACCATGTTGAGGCCATCGTAAAACACCATCTTTTCTTGTATAACGGACCCATACTTCATTAAAGGTAATGAGACCCACACCATGCTTTGAATAGAGCTCATAGGTTGGAGTTCCAACCGGAGGTATCGGACACAAGTCCTCCAATCGGGAATCCTTATTACAACTACAACAAAACCATTTCCTAATTTTGCCAAAACCAGGCATCTTTAGCTCACTAGTCTTGCTTCAAACTTCAAGGGGTTATCAAAAATGATACACTCGTAAATATACGAACCCCTCGGCTTCGACTATTGCAATGGCCGAATCAAAACCAAGAAACAAAACAAAGTCGTGGGAGCGGCCCACTTATACTTAACCAAAATATCTGTCACGCCACCAGAAGACCGTCTAATGTCTCGCCTTACAAATCATCACATGAGGGTCCAAGACAGGGCGACTGTCACTGTCAGGTTAGTAACCAATGTTCCACGGGAGCGAAGAAGAATCCCCACACCTCCAAGGCACAGAAGCAAGAATGCGAATCAAATACACACTCCTGTCTACTGTCCCCTAAAAGTATGAGGGAATTACCCTAGGAGTGTCCACCACTCTCATACGAGGGGGTAAGCAGGGTATAGCAGGAGTAGTCGTAGGTGGATATCCAGGCTACAAAACAAAATAGGCAGTACACATAATATATCATTCCTTCACTAACCTTCAAGCAGGAGTCATTGACATGCGTGATTATTCAGGTGTGCTTACCCCAATTGTAGATTAGGCAGGCTTTCTCGAGGAGTTCTAGGAATGGTAGCCAGGATAATGAGCCACGGGCTATGAGGAATAGAGCTCTCGAGGGACATACACACCAGACCAACACAAAAACAAAAATGGGGTATGTGAGGAGCACCGGCCGGCTGTTGTGGGCTGAAACAGCGGAGCAGTACACACACACACGAGGAGAGACACCCGGCCCTCAAAGGAGGTAAGGGCGGAGCGCTCACTCTCACAGTAAGGGTTTAAACAAACAAAGAACTCGCCATGTATTTCATTCATACAACAGAAGCGAGAAAAAGAATCCGAGCGAAATGACGCCCGCAAAATACGTGAGAAAAGCAAGGGTAGTCGCGAGTAAACTCTCGCGTAGGAATTCAAGAAATGCCGAAGCTCGGCAAAGACGCTCTCACTCTCAAACAACCATCCAGCTGCTGCAGGGACAGGGGAATGAAGGCAAGGAAGCGGGGAAGGGTCCAAGGAGACTCGCAGGTTTCCACAAGACGCCACCGAACCTCGAGCCAGGAACCAGGAAGTGAAGAGGGGGCGTGGTACCGGAACAGTAAGCCAAGCAAAGGCTACGTTCTGCCGTGCCTCTTTTCACTGGTTAGGGAGCGTCTAAAAAGAACAGGCTGTTTGTTTGTAGGGACCTGGGTAAAAGACCACAGCCCAACAACCTCGCATGTCAAGGCTATTGATTCCTAACAGTACCCCTCCTCAAAGGCCTATCCAGGGGACCGGGCTTAGCAGGATGAAGTCTGTGGAATTGTTGAATCAATCTCGCTGCATGAATGTCTTCTGCAGGTTCCCATGACCTATCCTCTGGGGGGTATCCTACTAAAGCTATCAGGTACTGTAGTTTGCCTCTTCTTTTACGAGAATCTAGTATCTTTCTCACTTCGTATTCAGCTTCTCCATCAATTTGTATCGGTGGAGGAGGGATTTCAGGGACAACAGAAGGGATATGTTTCTTTAACAAGGAGCTGTGGAACACAGGATGTATTTTCATGCACAGGGGTAGGGTCAACTTCAGGGTGACAGGGGAGATGACTTTCTCAATGGGGAAGGGACCTATAAACCTGGGTTGGAGTTTTTTAGATCCTTCCATCTTTAGGTTTCTAGTGGACAACCACACTTTCTCTCCTATTGTGTACATGGGTTCGGGTCTTCAGTGTTTATCCGCCTGTTTTTTCATAGCTTCCTTGGCCTTACTTAACTCCGTCTTTGCTGTTTCCCATACTGACTTGATTTGGGCATGGTGTTCATCAAGGGAAGGTACTGAGGAGTCTTTGGGAGGGATGTTAATAGGGATCATCCTAGGGTGTTGGGCCTGGACAAAGAAAAAAGGGGATGTATGTGTAGCGGAATGGGTAGAATTATTGTAAGCGAATTCAGCCAAAGGTAAGGCTTGAACCCAGGTGGACGGAAGGGATGTCAACAAACAGCGCAAAAATTGTTCTAGTGTTTGATTTGTCCTTTCTGTTTGTCCATCAGTTTGGGGGTGATATGCAGTGGATAATCTGTGATCTATCCCCAGCTTGGAACACAACCCCCTCCAGAACTTTGAGACAAACTGTGGACCTCTGTCTGAGATGATGACCGAGGGTAAACCATGTAATTTGACAATATCTTTCAAAAAGACAGATGCTAGATCTTTGGAGGAAGGTAATTTTTTCAAAGGGATGAAATGTCCCATTTTGGACAGTAAATCAACAACTACATAGATCGAGGTAAAACCTTGACAAGAGGGCAAGTCCGTCATGAAATCCATGCTAATAGTGTGCCAGGGCTGAGGAGGAAGGGCTATGTTTTTTAAGAGTCCAGTGGGAGCACAATGCGACGCCTTTTGGCGAGCGCAAGTGGCACAAGCTTGTACATATGCAGCTACCTCTTTGAACGTAGACTCCCACCAAAACCACCTGTTACATAAGTCATGGGTTTTCTTAATACCTGGATGACCCGCCAAGGTGCTGCTATGACACCATTTGATGATGGTCTGTCTCCACTCTGAAGCAGGGACAAACAATTTGTCGTCATGATAAAATAATCCATCTCTAATGGAGTGTAGAGGATCATTCAACCAATCTTCCTGTGATACATCTATGAGGAGATGTTTGATTTGTTCAAGAAGGGTATGATCTTTTTCACCCACTCCCAGGATCTTGTTCTCAGGTATTATCGGACTGGGTTGTTCTTGTTCCACATGTTGATCATGACCTAACCTTGACAAGGCATCAGCTTTTCCTTGTTGTATCCCGGGGCGATAAGTGATTATAAAATCATATTCACTGAAGAATAATAACCACCGCATTTGCCTGGGCGTGAGAGCTCTAGCTGATTTAAAAAATTGAAGATTCTTGTGGTCCGAATATATGGTGACAAAATGGGGGGATCCTAGTAAATGATGCCTCCACTCTTGGAAGGATAATTTGATAGCTAACAATTCTCTTTCTCCTATAGTGTAATTTCTCTCTGCTGGTAATAGAGTTTTGGAGAAATACGCTATAGGATGCATGTGTCCAGTCTCGGGGTCTCTCTGTGAAAGTATACCTCCCACTGCATATTGCGAGGCATCCGCCTCTACAAAAAAAGGTTGAGTGTTATCGGCGTGATGAAGGATAGGAGCAGAAGTGAACTGGGTTTTTAGGTCACAAAAGGCTCTTTCTGCTTCAGTAGACCATTGAAAAGGTACTCCTTTTTTCAGGAGTCTAGTTATTGGTGCTATTGTGTCAGAGAAATGATTAATAAACCGCCGATAAAAATTGGCGAACCCGATGAATGACTGTATTTCCTTCACTGAAGTAGGACTTTTCCAGTTCACCAAGGCCTCAATTTTCTTGGGATCCATCTGCAGGCCAGTAGGTTTGATAGTAAAACCCAAGAAATCCACTTCAGTGGTGTGGAACATGCTCTTGTCCAATTTAGCGAATAACTGATTTTCCTTTAACTTGGTAAGGATCTTACGCACGTGTTCTACATGGTCATTTTCGTTCTGCGAGAATATAAGAATATCGTCGATATAGACGATAACAAAGATGTCAATATATTCACGCAAAATGTCATTGATAAAGTACTGGAACGCAGCCGGTGCGTTGCACAGCCCGAACGGCATTACACAATACTCATAGAGCCCAAAGTTGGTGCGGAATGCGGTCTTCCATTCATCGCCCTGTTTGACGCGTATTAAATGGTAAGCCCCTCTGAGATCTATCTTCGTAAAGATTTTGGCACCTTTTATCTGTTCAAGAAGAACTGGAATCAGAGGTAGAGGATACTTGTTTTTTATCGTAATTTTATTTAAGGCTCTATAGTCCAGGCATGCCCTGAGCCCTCCTTCTCTTTTATCAATAAAAAACAAAGGAGAAGACGCAGGTGAATTAGAGTGTCTGATAAAACCTTTCTCTAACATTTCGTCCAAATAGTTCTTTAGATAGTCGTTTTCTGCGGGAGTTAAAGCATAAATTCGACTACATGGCAAATCTGCGCCAGGGATTAAGTCGATTCTGCAATCGTAACTCCTGTGAGGAGGTAATTTAGTTGCTTCTTGTTCATTGAACACCTCTGCGAATTCTGCATATTGATCAGGCACTTTCAGGTCTAGTCCGGTTTGGACTGCACAGTATAAGGGACTTTCGGGTTCTCGGGCTTCAACATAACAATGTGTTTTACAATAGGGGGAGTTCAAGGTGACTGTTCTTTGAACCCAGTCTATAACTGGATTGTGTAGTTGTAACCATGGGACTCCTAAAATAACCCCAAAATTAGGAGCGTCTATGAGGTCAAAAACAAGACTTTCGGAATGTCCATTATTAAAAACAATGATCACAGGCGGGGTCTGATAACTGATCATTCCTGACGACAACTCTGACCCATCTACAGCCCATATGGATTCAGGCTGGGGTTTAGCAACAAAAGACATGCCCAACTGTTTAGCAAGTTTAATATCAAAGAAGTTTCCTGTTGCTCCGGAATCAAGAAGGACGGACATAGTGAATTGCTTTTTACCACTGTACGTGAGTGTAATGGGTAATGTGAAATGTTTGACTACGTGTATTTTATTGGTAGAGATCTGATGAGGGATGTAGCTTGGGGAAGTGACCTCTCTATTCCTCAAGCTTGCTAGTTTTCCGAACTGGAAATAATGCTAGCTGTTAGTCTGGGTGTCCTAGGACGGACTGGACAATCTTTAGCATAGTGGCCACCCTTTCCGCAGTACAGACATAAGTTTAATTTACGCCGCTTGTCTTTTTCCTCTGAGGATAACGGACCTCGTATGCCCCCGATTTGCATGGGTTCAGGGACATCTTTTGGGACGGGTTTCTCAATTTTAGGTAAAAAAACCCTAGGTACAATGTTTCGAGTTCGTTCCCCCTTCCTTTCATGCAAACGATGATCTAATTTGACTACTAGATCAATGAAAGAGGCACAATCTTCTGGGGGGTTCACTATCTGTGAGAGTAGGTCTTTTATGTCATCCCCTAACCCACGATAAAACAAGGAAGTTCTCTTGTCCTCTGGCCAATGTGTCTCCGCCACCAACCGATTGAAGTTGGTAATGTAAGACAAGAGATCTTTGGAGCCTTGCTTTAGATTGAGCAATTCTGGATCACTGGCTTGCATATATGAATGTTTGGCAAAGAGACTTCTCATCTTTTCCTTAAAAAGATCCAAATCATAAAGCGCAGGATCATTGTTCTGGACTAAGGGAACTGCCCATTCTGCCGCATTCCCTGCAAGATAGGAGATTATGAAGGCTACCTTGGCTGAGTCATCAGGAAAAGACGCTGTCCTACACAAAATACATTATATTTAGTGCTATCCCCTGAAAATCGTTCAGGCATGGCCAGGGGAACAGGATTAGGGGTATTTACTGTGACTTGAACAGGGGAGCTGTGTGATTCTCCGCTAGCCCCTTGGTCTGTTTCAGGGGGGGGTAAGGTGAACCTAGCGGGGTGTATATAGTTTTTTCTGGTTTTGGGTATGGTGCTTGTGTCTCTCTCTCCTGATCTTAACTGCTGCACTTCTGCCATGAGTCTTTGATTTTTGACCCCCAATCTACCCACTTCTGTCTGAAGGGCTACTAAGGCTGCAGTAATATGCTCAATGGAATGAGCCTGGAGGTCTACAGGGATTACCGAAGGGTCAGGATTCATCTTCGCTCAGGGGAATGGATATTCGTGGGCTTGGCTTTCTGTCAGGTTAGTAACCAATGTTCCACGGGAGCGAAGAAGAATCCCCACACCTCCAAGGCACAGAAGCAAGAATGCGAATCAAATACACACTCCTGTCTACTGTCCCCTAAAAGTATAAGGGAATTACCCTAGGAGTGTCCACCACTCTCCTCATACGAGGGGGTAAGCAGGGTATAGCAGGAGTAGTCGTAGGTGGATGTCCAGGCTAGAAAACAAAATAGGCAGTACACATAATATATCATTCCTTCACTAACCTACAAGCAGGAGTCATTGACATGCGTGATTATTCAGGTGTGCTTACACCAATTGAAGATTAGGCAGGCTTTCTCGAGGAGTTCTAGGAATGGTAGCCAGGATAATGAGCCACGGGCTATGAGGAATAGAGCTCTCGAGGGACATACACACCAGACCAACACAAAAACAAAAATGGGGTATGTGAGGAGCACTGGCCGGCTGTTGTGGGCTGAAACAGCGGAGCAGTACACACACACACGAGGAGACACACCCGGCCCTCAAAGGAGGTAAGGGCGGAGCGCTCACTCTCACAGGAAGGGTTTAAACAAACAACGAACTCGCCATGTATTTCATTCATACAACAGAAGCGAGAAAAAGAATCCGAGCGAAATGACGCCCGCAAAATGCGTGAGAAAAGCAAGGGTAGTCGCGAGTAAACTCTCGCGTAGGAATTCAAGAAATGCCGAAGCTCGGCAAAGACGCTCTCACTCTCAAACAACCATCCAGCGGCTGCAGGGACAGGGGAATGAAGGCAAGGAAGTGGGGAAGGGTCCAAGGAGACTCGCAGGTTTCCACAAGACGCCACCGAACCTCGAGCCAGGAACCAGGAAGTGAAGAGGGGGCGTGGTACCGGAACAGTAAGCCAAGCAAAGGCTACGTTCTGCCGTGCCTCTTTTCACTGGTTAGGGAGCGTCTAAAAAGAACAGGCTGTTTGTTTGTAGGGACCTGGGTAAAAGACCACAGCCCAACAACCTCGCATGTCAAGGCTATTGATTCCTAACAGTCAGGGCAGCAGTCCTCGCAGCCGTCGGAAAGGGGAAGCCTCGCAGAAAAAAAACCTTCGGTCCACGTCGACATGCAGGGGTCAATAAAGTGGCGGGCGTCCTCCAGATTTTCCTCACGGGGCTCCTCACAATCTTCGGGCTTGGACCAGTACCACTGAAGTCGCCCCACGCTGGGCACCAGTTGAAGAACCGGGGTTTACCCAGCGGCGTCAGGGGCACGCCTAAGATCTTCGAATTCACCTGTCTTGATATTCAAAGACACGGAATACTTCTGGATGGCATCAGAGACCAAGTTTATTAGCTGCAGCTAGTAACAGTGATCCTAGAAATACATCACGGTGTAAATTCTCAGGAGACTGCTCATTTTACTAAGGCGAGACGTCTCCTTTTATATCCAATATTCACATTATAAATGTACACCCACTGCACAAAATTCTAACCAATAAGATACATTTTCAAACAAAGTATCACATAGCAAAAACTCAATTTACAGTATCCCAACCCAAAAGTTAATTATTAGGAATGTCCCAAATTCAATCTCCACAAGTCGGACAAACCGATAATTGAAAGCATTACTCATGTAATGAAGAAACATAAAAAAGAAACAGTAACAGATGCTGAACAAGATAAAGCATGTGCAAGGAAACTGAAAAGTTAACGATGTCCTGAACATTGATTGGCAATCTCAGATAAAGATCGATCAGGGAAATTGGCTTTGCGAGGTCAGTTTCAGGTGAAGAGGTCAGTTTCTTACAGTTAATTTCAGAGTCAAAAAGAAACCTAGTTAATGTATACATGAACTAAGAAGGCCAGGCCACTTCGTTCGCCAGGATACCTTTACAGGCCTACGTGAGGGCAACACAAAATGGTGGCACAGAACAAAATGGAGTCAGACTCGAGAATTACAGAACCTCAATGAGGTATATTGGACCTGGTCTCGGCTTACCTTTGGACTTAGAAGATGTTTTGAGAAAAAGTTCCTGAGAAGTTAGAGCTCACCGGGGAAAGTCAGCAGATATTCTCCGAGGAGGAGGCATCGTTATTGGGGAGCTGCTGGACAGAGTCCTGGTGAAGATTTCTACTTCGAATTTTGCATTTTTGGAAGTCGACAACCTCCAGAGGGACAAAGCTGCAGGCTTTAGCTGATGATTTCTGTACGAGGCCAAATACTTTTGGTGAGAGGGCCTGCTGAATAGGATTTGCTGCTGTGGAGAAGAATGTAGAGAAAGCAACCGCGATGTCAGGTCGATAGGTGATGCACTTTGGACAGATCGACTGGCAGCTAGGTCCTGATCTTATGTTGGTTCTTCTGGTCCTTCTCGCTGGATTTTCTTCTAAGCTCCAACCTTGAAGGTTAAGCAGGAGCAGCACCTCTAATGCCTCTTACAAGGACCCAGGACATGGGGGTCACCACTTGGGGGGTTAGGACTCACTCCAGACAGAGGCCAGATGCAGGGCTCAAGGTCGCTGGATCTTGTTACGTCCCTGTAGCGCACACAGATGGCCAGCCAACTAGCCCTTGGAGTCACTCTTGTAGTCTTGGGATCAAGGAACAGGTCCAGCCCTCATTCAGTTAGCAGGGAAGCAAGGCAGTCCTTCCCGTAGCAAGGCAGTCCTACTGGCAATTGGGCAACAGACAGACCTTCTTAATTTTTCACAGGTCCAGGAGTGTTTTGAAGATGTGGTTCAGGAGGTCCAATGTCTATTCCTGGTGCCAGTCTTTGAAGTGGGGATGACATCCTGGCTACTCACACATCTGGTTATGGAATGTTCTTCCCTTTCCTTGCCAGAGCTCCAAGTAGTCTCAGGTGACAAAGGACGGGTGTCAAGTACCTTTGCGAGTGTGCTGGGGTAGCCGTTTGAAATGTTAGTGGAGCAGGGAACAGCTCGTCCCCCCATTCTGGCAAGATGGTGCATCTTGCCAGAAACTAGTCCCTCTTTGTCTCACTGTCTGGGAGGAAAACACATTGACCAACTGCCAAGCCATTCACAATCATGTGACCCAGGATACATGCTGCGGGAACCAAATGTGTGGGGCAAGAAAATGCCAATGTTCTAAAAGTAAACATTAATAGGGCACATCTCTCGCGCACCCATCCGTCGCACAGCGATGTAGGAAAATGTCCCTCTCTTTTAATTTATTTGCTCTTTACTCATCCAATTTCATCACTTGATGCCAATGTTAATACCATTACTTAATCTATACTTTCCCAACCTTATTAAAGCACTGAAGAGACAGCGTAATTCCACCTTATTGCTTTATTCAACATTCTCTTATGTCTTCTGCCTGCCAATCACAGCGACATGAATAGGTGAAACGTACATCAAAGTAGGTTCATTACAGTATGCCCAATGCATTTCGTGCCCTTCATCAGTTCATCAGGGGACTCTGAAACAAATAAAAGAGGCAGCTCAACTGACTACTTATTGGTTACCTTCGCAATACATCGTGATTTTGTCCCACCCATAGTCACCATCCTCATCTCCTTGCCACTCTCTCCTAAAAAAACATGTGCGCCCGATGAAAAATAAATCCAAATCCCTCCAATTGTTCAACCCCCTCCACCCTCAGCTCCAAACAATACCTCTGAAATAAACAAATGCAAAATTCAAACTACAATTAACATTCATTTTCTCCCTATTTAATCAATATGTTACCCCTTCAAATCCATCCACCCCGTGTCCCTATCAGACTCATTGATAAATCATAACTAATTACCTCACAGAAGCCGCGGCCGGCAGCTTAATCTCCTCATGCACCTCTCTCCATTTTCATACAAAACTGTTTGTTCTCCCTGACAATCAAACCTCAATTTAAACAGTGATCCCCCATATGTGACCAATTAACACCAACCCCGTGACCTGAATCCCCCTGTGGATATACTTTGGTTGCTCCCAAAAAAATCTTCTAATTCTAAAAAGTGGCATTTTTGGAATTATGACTCAATCTCCAACATTAAAGAGGAGCTCAAATTGCAATTCATTTGAGTCCAAACCTGGCATTCCTATCTTTTCCCAATCAAAAGTTAGCAGTTATTCAATATAATAAGTTAACCCAATGTTATCCTATGGGAAAGATAGGCCTTATATTAGTGAAAAATATGTGTTTGGAATTTTCCCTACCAGGTAATGTAAAATTAAAAACACATGCCCTATTTCTTTATATCTACTGCACCCTGCTATGTGGGCTGTTTAGAGTCTATCTTAGGGGTGATATATGAATAAAAAGGAAAGGTTTAGATAAGGCAAAAGGTACATTTTTCCCAGGCCTAAGTGGCAATTTAAAACTGCACTACAGGCTGCAAGGTAGAACTGAGACATGTTTTAAAGTGCTACTTTAGTGGGGGACACTGCATGCCTACTAATAGCATTTAAGTTACAGGCCCTGGATACATGTAGTACCATCTTACCAAGGACTTACAAGTAACAAGCAATGCAATTGGTCTCGCCTTTGGGACCTTATATGTATTTAGCTATGCAACACATTAGCCTGGGTGCTGAAACATCTACTGTTCTTTAACATGGAGGGAAAGTAAGCACCAAACTGTGTGACAAGCCAGGTATGGGAACACATGGAGAGAAATATTGCCTTTAAGAGGGAAATTGTATAGTCCAAAGCTCTGTTTTTAATATAAAATCAGGGCCTTCGGTGGTCATATCACTGAAAATACAAGATTTGAAAAAAAATATTATTGACTACGGGTGCTTGTGGAAGACAACTTCTATGAACTGGAATCTAGAGAATGTTAAAGTGATTCTGGTATTTTAAGGACCTCTGCTGGTCGTTTTCTATCAAGAAAGTTAAATAAAGGCAGTTACCAGAAAAATAAAAAAAATAAAGTCCCTCAGCGGAAAGCAATTCTGGTATTTTAAAGACCTCTACTGGTCGTTTTCTATCAAGACAGTTAAATAGAGGCAGTTGAACAGGAAAAAAAGTCCCTAAGCGGAAGCAGACAAGTCCTAGGGCTGATCTCCTAAAGTATTTACAAGAGGTCTCGAGTGCTCGACCTAAAAAGGGGAGGGGTGAAGGCGACCACTGTAAGGATGACAGGTCTAACACATTGCCATGCTGCTGGAAGGAGGGCCATCACATAAGTACTGATTTTGAGTCAGGTAGTAAATGGCTTGTGTCATACTGTACTAATTACATGTCAGTGCAGCTATAGTTGGCACAGACTCAATTACTGAGCTTTGAAAACTTCAAGTATCTGGCTGACCATAAACTGTGCACCCATATCAGACTAGAGGCAGCAGGCAAACCCTTTGGGATGGTGAGGAGTCTCCACTCCCGTTCTTCCCTTCACACCTCTTTCCTCAGTAGTCTCTGACTGTTAGACATAATCGCCCTGTTTCTCTTCACATCTTTCTGAAATCCTCTATCTGCATATCTTACACCTCATCCATTTCCTCTTCAGACCCCTTTTTTCTCTCTCTCCTGTACATAATTCCTTGCATCTTCTACACTTCTCCTTCCTCATATACACAACACACCCACTCACCTGTAAGCACTGTGTTTTCTTTTACTTTCGTCCTATAAATATTTTAACAGCTGTGCACCTCCTTCACATACTTTCACATAGAAATACAATTACAATTGCCAGATATGACTATTATTTTGAGCGTTTTACAGAGAGTGGCTAGATCACCATGTATTCTGAACACCTACATGGCATATAATGTGAGAAACTTGCACTACCTTCACCCTCAAATCCATAGGTCTCAATCATGGCCCATTATGGCCAGCCACCCACAGGTGACACAGACAGTTTACAATACCCACTATTCAAGAAAAAGAAGTGGGGTGAATAAAATATAGAAACATAGAATCTTGTAAAAAGCAGACACTCTTATAGAATGAGAGACTACGTAAAATATGGGAAACGTGCACATGAACTATATCGCAGAAATGGATTACTTAAACAAAGGTTTCGGTCATTGTTCAGAAATTGATCAGTGCTTTTTTCTAAAACTCTAGAGACATAAAAATAGGACCTGCTAGGGATCCTTTTCAAAGTCAGGTTTTAGTTACTGCTAGGTCAGAGTCCAAGAAGGACCCTCCCCACTTACAGCCCTGGCCACTGTTTACTGCTTCTGCTAAAACTGGGAAAAGATCCACGTGTCTAAGAATACACCTTTTACTGCTTGGACAAAATTCAGTAGTAGAGGGTTACTTTCTGGGAAACTGGTGGCACGAAGATTGGCCCAAGTAGCCTCAGGGACATGCTGTGGCTCCTGCAAGCCAACTTTATTCGTAATGAGGTTTTATAAACTGAGAAAACAAGGAAACTGCAACTTAAAGTTTCATTGATGCGAGTACTGGCACACTTGCTTGAAAAATATATACATAAAATTACTATGCATTACAAATTTAAAAAAGGCCTCAACTTTGTCTAGACGATTCCCTCTATCTTGCAGACAATTCTTTAAATACATCTACACGTGCATACTAAGAAGATACAATTCCAGCTTTGGCTATTTCACTCTGGTACAGGTGGCACATATGGTTTAGTCAAGATGAGGGTTCAAAGGCGAGGTGTGTTCAATATTATGTCCGCTGTGAGTAAACTCCAAACTGTAGCACTGCATTCTTTGTGAATGGAGTGTTAGCAGCTGTTACTTGCTCTTGTGTGACTGGTTTCAATCAGGCACTAACAGGAAAGCAGGCAGACCTTCCCATGCGCTCCTGAAGGTTTTGGGTAAAAATGATATTCGTGTTAGCTACTTATACATAGACCACATTAGCTCAGATGTCAGCTTTGATCTCACAAAAGTGTTCAGCTTATGGAAAAAACGAGCTTACTTCATGTTCATATAATTCAAAGCCAGCCTGGCTGCCCTTTTGTAAATCTGGAAAAAAACAGGAACGCTTATATGAAGAAATGAAAGTGTATGGTAGATCCATAAAAACGGCTTGAGACAAATTGAATTATTAAAATGTCACATTATTAAATGCCTGGAGTGCACATATGAATCCTGGGGATGCTTACCATGTGTTCAAAACGTTGTGCTTTGCTAATTGCTGATACTAAGGAAATTTCAATCCGTGGCTTTCCATCTGGCAAATGATGTAATATGTTGTGCTCTGTAGTTTTTTCAGCAGTTTGTGGTGTCTCATAAAATATGGCAAAAACATAATACTGAATAAAATACTGAAATTAATAACTAAATATTAAAATTAATAAATACATAAACTACCATAAGAATTTGTTTGTGCATTAACATTGAAGTAAGGTACACAGTGGTACTTAACAACTGTAAAGCCAGGTTAACTGAATGTGTCATGAGCAGATTTAAGTTGCACAACACTTTAAGAAAAGAAAAAAAAACACTCGTTGTCTTGTTCTTTTGCTAATTGGCTAAGTGATACACAGCAGAGAGAATGAGACAGCAGTTCAGAAGTGCTGTGTGTGTGCGTGCAGACGCCCCATATATTTGATGTTGGCCTTGATGGCCTGCAAGCAGGGTGGAACAGCAGGTCACTGCAACCAAAGGTGGTGCAGCCCTTCAGAGGCCAGTGCACAGGGTGCTCCTTTGCAGATACTGACACCGGGAACCCAGCTTCCTCTGCCCCACATGACTTTGGAGTCTTGTCATAGTGCCTGCTTCATATCAGACTCTTTCATACAGGCACACTCTCATCTTGAAGGACGAGCAATCAATGAGCGTGTTGTAGATTCTTCTTTAATCAATCAAAGCATATGTGACAGTCATTTTAGAGCCTTACTAATGATTGTACCAGTTACCCTGATGAAGCAAAGCTTCGCATATTTTGCGGCTTGCCGAAGTCAAGAACCTCGTTTATGTGTAACAAAGTAATAAGTGTAAGTCTTACTAACGTTTATATTTAGTTTAAATAAAGATTAAGACGCTTGCCTATATGTTTTACTAAAATAATTTACTCGAGTCACTTAAAATGGCTGCCGCTTGTATTTTAGTTACTGCGCATGCGTCAGCCACACTCACGTGTCCTGACGCGTCTGCAGAAGTGGAGGGAAATTTATGCGCATGCGTAATCCATAGCTGTGCTCATCATGTGGTACTGCTCGTGCCATTGCTCTTGTGTCTGTTTCCATGTAGCTAACATTTAGACCGCATAAGTATATGTTATAATGATAAATTGAAGGTACAACCATGTGAATGTGATTTTATAATGTTATTTCTGTGTATTAATTTGTTTTCGCTTACTTTTCATGTACCGCGGGGAATGGGGGTCTGAGTGAAAGGAGAAGCCATATTGGAGGTCCCTTCTGCGCCTGCGCAACTTCGGCAGCACAGTAGACCTTGACTGATGGAACATAGCCAGTTGGCAGTGATGGGCGAGATGCTCCTGAGAAAGTCACCTCTGCCCTGCGAGAACGGCGAATGTTGCTCCTCATATGATACATTGTAAAATTGCCATTGTCTTTCTGCACAGTTCTCATGAGAACCCCAATCTCTCTAGGCGGTACCCAAGTATGCTAATATAGGCTCGAATTAGCGTGTTCTGATTGGTGTGTTACCCAAATCCTACCTTAGGACCAATCGAAATTGAGGGATTCTGACACTTTGCAACATTGGGGGGTGGTACACTGTCCCAAAACTGTATATCTACCCTGGGTTCCCCTAGGGAACCGTCCGACTTGTCTGGTTTAGCTGACCTGTCACTGACCCATCATACTCAATAGGTGACTGAAGATACAGAGCGCTGCGGAGCACTCTGTCCGAAATTGACCATAGACTAAGGTTTTACTGAACCTTAAAGTGCTAGCGAAGCACTTTGCTGGGAGTTCGCTGACCCAATCGGGGTCTTGATCGATAGCTGCAGAGAGGGTGGAGCGCAGGCGTTGCTTCCAAACTGCGGGTGCGGTCCTGTCCTGAGCGGTCCTGTCCTGAGGGTTTGCTGTTCTATCCTGAGGGTCCTGTCCTGATTCCTAATCTGAGGGTATCCTGTCCTGTCCTGGGTGTCCATTCTGCACCTGCTGTCCATTGAGGGGTATCCTTCCTTGAGGGTTTCCTGTCCTTAACTGACCCGTGGCCAGGGTTTGGTTTCCACACCTTTCTAGGTAAATATTGCTCTGAACCTCTTAAATCTTGCACCTTCTGAATTTCTAACTTTTGCTTCAATAAAGTTTACCATTGCACATGTTATCTTTCCATGTCTTTCCGCAAACTATTGAAAGTCATTTGCATTTTTCCATAAGTTTGTTCCTATGTCTTCTCACTTGTTAGAAATTATATTTTGCATTGCAGTTTGTCATTTTCTGAAATGGTCTAGAACCTCATTGCCTAGATTGTTTAAAGGCCCGTTCACCTTAAGTGAAGCGTGTTACTCTTTATAGGCCCTCCTGAAATTATACCTACATAATCCGCCCATGCTTAAATATTATTGAATAGCATAGTATCTTCTCGTTACATTTATATCAGTATTTCAATGATTACTCTGTCCTTATTTCTTTACAGTTATATCATTTATATTATCTTAGTTATTGATTGTTTCATTTTGATGTACCTTATACATGAAGCAAACGAACTTTAGATAAACATTTTAAAACTTCCCGTTGTCCGTGGTCATTTCAACAGTATTTTGAATGTTATTGGGTGGGTTTGTATTTTGCTGCCTTTCCTTTTACAGCTAGCTCCCTGATTCATTGTGGTCATTAGGTACCCGCATCGGTGGATGGTAAGTCGGGTGCACTGAGAAATAATAGTAGGGAACTCACACACAAATTGGTAGAGCTCGTGAAGTCACCTGGTCAATGTATATGGTGATTTGAAAGTATATGGGCCCTGAAGCCGGAAACGGCGAAAATTATTGGTCGGGTGGCCTCGCGCGCTCTATCAGTTTTACTGGTAAGCAGAGGTATGGTTAGGGACTAGCTAAAGGTTAGGCAGGATTAGTTGGACTAGTTGAGTCAGAAGCTGCTAGTATATTGATGCTGCTAGAAGAGCTGCTGTTCTAAGAGACCTGATCATTCTCTTGTGAATACGCTGTTTTGGAATTCATGAATTGCTGTATTGTTATTATTCTTGTTCTTATATTGTTATATGTATTAATCCATGCATTTGTCAACCGTTTAGTTTCTTGTTGTCCGAACTCCCCGGGGAATTGAAAGGGCAAGTGGTGAATAGAATCCATTGTCCTGAGGTCACAGGCTCAAGGAAAGTTAGGTGCAGGTTAAGATAACCGGGAAGCACTAACTAGGGTTTTCTGAATACATGTGTGAATAAATATCAGTAACGGGGTTCATTGGCAAAATTCCCATAGTGGCGTAACCTAGTAAGGGTCACATCGGAAGAGTAGCAGGTTTCTCGGAGCTTGGGTGAAAGCAAAGGGGTCCGCTGGGAAACCTTAAACTCGGAATATATCCCGGAAAGAAGTGGATGAGTTTAGGGGAATAACAGGTTCACCGATGCTAAAGTGAAGGGTAGGCGGAAGAGATCTACCCGCAGCGAGTGAAAAGTAAATGGAAGTAGTTTACTTGCAGTAAAATAATTCTTTCTCTGTCTAGACACTTGAGCACTGTGGCGAATGTGTATTTGTTGTAAAATAGGGAAAAGATTAGGAGGACCCCACACTAGATTGTACAGGACGGTAGGGTAAAACAATTTAAAACAACAACAGGCGTCCTATGTCGGTGGACAATGGCGGTTGTGTCTTATTTTAGTATCGGACGGATGGGTTTTTACGCCCATCCGTCCGATACTAAAATAAGACACAACCGCCATTGTCCACCGACATAGGACGCCTGTTGTTGTTTTAATTTGTTGTAAAATAACCAAGCACTGAGCACTTTAAAAGAAAGAAAGTTTCCGTTACCTTGTGAAGGGAGGGAGTCAGCCGCGAAGTGCCTCTGACGTCACTCTGTGCCGCGCTGAGATTGGTAGAAGCAGCGGGCGGGTAGCGGAGCTGAGATTGTAAAGGAGGGGTGAGCGCCAGAGCGTGGGAACTGTCTCACGAAGGGGCCGCGCACCCATTGGCGGAGATTATTCAGAGTCGCGCACCCATTGGTCGCACGAATTTCTGAAGCGCGTTCTGATTGGAGGTAGTTTGTAAACAAAGTTTAGCGTAGAAGTCGTATGTGGCACTCGCAGACTACAGGAACTCGACCTGATCCAAGGCACCTAGGGTTTGAAAGGGATCAGTGGAAGACTAATAGATACGATATTATGTACGGAACCAAGAGAAAATTGTCCCTTGTAAGTAAGGTGAAAAATTATTTTAAAACGGACAAACCAATTAAATCTAGAGAAGGTGTTCTTGTCCCATCACCCAATACTCCTGCCTCATTCATGATGTTTGACCGAGGATACAATACCTGTGTGTGGTTGGAGAATTGGGTGAAGTACACAAAAGATGACGGAGTATTGGCTTTTCCGTTAGATGGGACTTTCAATGGTAGGATCCTATTTAATTTAAGAACTCGGATGAATGAACTGCATCCCAGACCGAGACTAACGCAGTATGAGGCATTAGAGGAATGGGAGATTGAGGCTTTTGAAAGAGAAAGACCCCGAATGGACAAGGGTTTGACCAAGTGGTACCCCAGGCTGAAACAGGAGTCCAGGGATAAAAGGATGAAACAGTGGAGGCAGAGCATGATTGTTGAGGGTCTGTTTCCCATGATGCCGGCATGTCATAACCCTGCAGCGGGTGAGAAAAGTACCGAAAAGTGTAAGCATTGGGGGGCCCCTGGGGAGTCAGATGATGAACTGATAGATGACATCTGTACCAGAAGTCCGCCACCTTATAACAAGGGAACCCGACCTTCCAGTGTAGGAGATGCTCCCCGACGCCACTTCCTCAAGGAAGAAGACGGATTCCTAGGACTGGGAGGGGGTGGTCAAGTATTGCCCTATTCTGAGAAACCCGAACCGGCGGAAACAAGGGATATATATCCCAAAGTGCCCGCAAGCCAGGAAGAAAAATATTCACGTACGAAAGTTTTTTTTCCCAGACCCTTGTATGAAAGTGAAGAGAAACCATCAAATTCAGGACTGCCTTTTGTTCAACCTCCATATGGGGAAGAGCGCAGGTCCTTTAACACCAGAACATTGTTCCCAAAACCAAATTATGGTGGGGGACCAAGTGAAACGCATCCTACTGCCCCGAGTTTTACTCCTCCCTTGACCCCACAGATATTACATGATACGACTTTAAGAAGGATACTAGTGGAAAAGGAGCAAGAGGCTCTAGCTAGACAAAGGACAGAAATAATTCAGAAAATCTCCCAGTTAAATACCAGTCCTGAGGCATTGACTATTCCAGTAACTATTGGACCAGTGGTCCCGTTATACGGAAATGGCCAGGGAAATCTGATTACTCCAGTTATGACCCCAGTCATGGCAACCCCGAGACAGGAACCGATAATCATAGATGATCAGTCCAGTGAGTGCGAGTCTGAAGTTGCGTTCTTGGACTTGCCAAACAAACCGACCGGAAAGGGAATGCAGCAGAGGCATAACCCTTTTAATGCGAAAGAAATTAAATTAGAGTCAGCAACAGGCATTAGGAATGTCTCTCTGGTAACTCCGGATGAAATTGAGAGTTGGAGTCGTGAATTAGAGAAACAGACTCCGCAAACGAAACCTTTAGATCTCTACAAGCTGAGGGTAGAAATAGAAGAATTAATGGCAGGAAATGTGGGGTTGGATCGATTGAATACCTATTCTGAAGAAGAATTGTCGTTCATATGTAAAAGCTTTACAAGGAACACCAGAGTGCTCCACGAAAAACTGACCGAAACCGCAGCTAGTATGGGGGTAGATATCTCGAAATCCAAGCCCTTACAGAAACCGTACAGAGCAGACTTCTCAGACAAAGATATAGAGCACCTGAATGTGGCGGGAAAAAAGTTGCAGATTAAAGAATTATTGGGGGTACTGCAGAAATGGGGAGATGTGGAAAGATGGAGAAGCAGGTGGGCGAAAAAGAGGGAAGAGGCTCGCTCCCGACAAGTGACTCCTGAATTTGCTTTAAGGGAGGTAGAGAAACCTGAGCAGTTATGCCCCATGCGCGAAGTACCTGGAGGGAAATATGTGCATGTCCCCTGGTCTAGACAGGATATTGTGTCCTTTACGAACGATTTTCCAAAATTACGAGAGAAACCAGTAGACTGGTACAGGCAGGTGGAGAGGTTCGTGAAGGTACAGAAATGTCTGTGGAAAGACCTGGATGGGTTTTTCGACATTGTGGTTCCGGTAGATTTATGGACCCAGTGTAAAATAGCCATAGACTGGCCTACTGAAGAGTACCCAAGAAATAAGGAAACAGGGGAGCCATCAAAGGATGTCATGCGAAAATATGAGCAGGTAATTCAGCATTTGAAAGAAAAGGTGCCCGCAAAAGAAACTGATTGGACAAAAATAGATAGAACAACACAGGAAAGGGACGAGACAGTGCACTCCTTCTATGAGAGGTTATTGCAGGTATTTAAAACATACAGCGGTATTGATAACATCGATTTGAAGGATATGACGCACTTTATTTACAGGTTTGTAAATGGTTTAAGACCTGAAATTTGTCAGTGGATAAAAGATAATAAAATCTGTTGGCATACCAAGAAAATGGATGAGGTCCTGCGGTACGCTAAGTACTGCGAGGACGAGATGGCAGAAAAGAAAAAGGCCCTTAAGGAAAAAGTGATGTGGGCTCAAGTGAAGCTCGCAGAACAGCAGGAAAAACAATTGAGTAACATGGTTAAAAATGCTGAGAACAAAAGTCCTGGGGGAGGGAGTGGAGGAAAGCCCCGGCCCAAATTTAGCAGGGAAGAGGCTATGAAGAAATTTCCCTGCCATCAGTGCGGCGAAATTGGACACTGGCGAAACGAGTGTCCCCAATTGACAGATGATAATGCCAAAACACCTGATTTAACTCCACAGACGCAGAAAGAAAGACCAAGAAAGACTCAACCTCAGGTAAAAACAGTTCAGGTGCCTCGAGCAACGAAGCAGGTATACAGGGGAAGACAGGGAGAGGGTGAGGAGATAGAAGTTTGGGAAAGCGGTGAGAACAGAAATACAGCAACTTCGCAGTATCTGCTAAATGATACCTTCCTTTGTAATGATCAGTACTGACGGAGCCTGAGAGGGGAGGACGAGGAGTGCGTACTTGGCGCTTCCTTGCCGGTAGACCAGTCTGGACCATACATTGAAGGAAAGGTCGACGGAAATGATGTCACCTTTCTATTGGACACTGGCGCTACCCGTTCTACTGTAAGAACAGTGGACGTTCCAAACCTACCCCTATCGGGAGAAAATATCCAAGTAGTGGGTGTATCTAATCAACTGATTAGTACTCCTGTTACCGAACCAATGGAGATTTCAATTGGAAATTTTAAAGAAATGCATAGGTTTGTCGTCTGTGACACCAGTCCAGTGAATCTACTGGGTCGTGATTTGCTGTGCAAAATGAACTGTACCATCTTTTGCACACCAAAAGGTGTTGAAATACAGACCCCGGATGAAGATGGCATTTATAAACTATTGTTACTTAGACCTGACTCAGAAATTAAAAGATTGACCCTGCAGGATTTGCCCCAAGAACTCCAGGAAGCGGTAAAGCCAGAGGTGTGGGATTTCACTGGAAAAGATGTGGGATTAATGAAAGATGTGGACCCCATACAGATAGCCATCAAGGACAATGCAGTATATCCTAACACTAAGCCCTACCGAATGAATGCTGAAGTGAAAGCAGGTGTCACTCTGGAAATACAAAAATTATTAGAAGGAAACATCATACAGGAAGTGATGAGCAGCCCATGCAACTCACCGATTATGGGCATCAAGAAGCCTAGTGGCAAGTATAGGGTAGTGCAAGACCTGAGAAAGGTAAACAAAATTGTAGTTCCTTGCTGCCCTATTGTCCCGAACCCAGCAGTGATATTGTACCAGATTCCTTGGGATGCTGAGTGGTTCACTGTGATTGATTTGTGTCATGCATTCTTTTCGATACCCCTGCACCCCGACAGCAAATTTCTTTTCTCGTTTGCCTTCGAAGGTCACGTGTATTGCTGGAACCGGGTCCCTCAGGGGTATACAGAGAGCCCTTCTATCTTTAATCAGATCTTGAAAAAATGTCTAGAGACTTTGATCTTACCTGGGAACTCTGTCTTAGTGCAATACATAGACGACCTTCTACTGGCGTCTAAAAGTCATAGGGACTGTGTAGTTGACACCATTGCCCTCCTAAATCATCTGTGTGAGAAAGGGCATAAAGTGGCCCCTGACAAACTACAGTTCTGTGCAAAATCAGTGAAATATCTAGGACACCAGATAGAAAAGGGTGTCAGAAAAGTTAAATCAGAAAGAGTGAGAATAATTCAAAAGATGCAGTTGCCCCGTACTCAAAAAGACGTCAGAATGTTCCTGGGGGTACTAGGATACTGCAGGCAGTGGATTCTGGGATTTGCAGTCTTAGCCAGGCCTTTGATAAAAATGACCACGAGAGGAATGCCAGACATTGTAGAATGGGACGATGAAAGCCTAATGGCTTTCACAAGACTGAAAAACTGTCTGTGTACAGCCCCTGCGTTGGGAATGCCAGATTATTCCAAAGAGTTTGCCCTATTCTGTGACACTCGCGATAATTGCGCATTGTCAGTCCTGACTCAAGAACATGGCACGACCAGAAGGCCTGTGGCCTATTTCTCTGCCACCCTGGACCCAGTAGCTGCTGGGTTACCAGGCTGTCTGAAAGCAGTAGCTGCTACCTGTGCAAGTTTGGAACAGAGTGAGTCCATAGTCATGGGACATCCTGTGACTGTGTATGTTTCACATGGAGTGGTAATTCTATTGACCAGAACTAAAACGCAGTATCTCACCCCTAGTCGGCTGACTAAATACGAGAGGATTCTTGTGGGTGCAGCAAATGTAAGCATTGTTAGGTGCGGTATTGTGAACCCTGCCACTTTACTCCCCGACCCCATGGACATGGAAGGTGGGGATGATGATGAACATGATTGCATTGATCTGACAGAGTTCAGCACCAAACCACGCCCAGACATAAAAGAAACGCCATTGCCTGAGCATGATAAAGAGCTGTTTGTAGATGGTTCCTGTCTAAGACATGAACTAGGAGGCCTGAGTGCTGCTTATGCAGTAGTCTCTTTAACAAAAATTGAAGAAGCAGGTTACCTATATAACATCAAGTCTGCACAAGTAGCCGAATTGATTGCTATGATAAAAGCTTGCAAAATTGGGAAGAACATATCCATAACAGTGTATACTGACAGTCAGTACTGTTATGGAGTTGTGCATGACTTTGGCCAATTGTGGCTACAGAGGGAATTCCTGACTTCTTCAGGTACTCCCATTCGGAATGCAAAAGTTGTTCATGACCTTTTAGAGGCCATCCAGTTACCCAAGGAACTGGCAGTGGTAAAATGCGTTGCTCATAAGAAGAGCATGGACAAGGTATCACTGGGAAACGATTATGCTGATCGAGTGGCCCAATGGTGCGCCAGAGATCGGTATATTGTAAATCCAAAACGAGGGGGGCCAGGAACCAGCTGCCAACTTCAAGTGTTTGAGGAAGTGCCTACTTGGGATGAAGTGAGAGAGTGGCAGGAGTCGGCTCCTTGGCAAGAAAGAGAGAAATGGAAGGAGGATGGGTGTAGACCGAGACGTGTGGATGGTGTCATTTTGGGCCCAACTGGTATGCCTGTGTTACCCCGACACTTGCTTGGCACAATGGCAAGATTAATACATGAAGGATCACACATTGGTAGGGATGCCATGATTCTGGTATTTCAACAGACTTGGTACAGTAAGAAGTTCAGGAAAGTAGCAGAGTCCCTCTGCCAGAGGTGCCTGTCATGTCAACAGATGAACCCAGGCAAGAGGACAATGGTTGAGCTGAGCAAAATTGGGAGATCAGGGGGTCCCTTTGTAAGGATACAGATTGATTTCATCACCATGCCCCGTTGTGAAGGGAAGCGATATGTCCTTGTCATTGTTTGCGTATTTTCAAAATGGGTAGAAGCTTACCCTACTCCCCAAAGTGACGCACTGACAGTAGCGAAGTGTTTACTAAAAGAACTGATACCTAGATTCGGGGTGCCATTCATTATTGAATCAGATAAGGGTGGACATTTTCAGAATGAAATACTGGCTGAACTCTGTAAAGCCTTTGGAATAAGGCAGAAACTTCACTGTGCATATCATCCAGAGGCTTCTGGAATAGTGGAACAAGTAAATGGAACTATCAAAAACAGACTAGCAAAGCTGACCGATGCAACTGGCATGACCTGGGTGAAGGCCCTGCCCCTGGTCCTGATGGGACTGAGAAGTGTTCCTGACCGCAAGACAGGCCTAAGTCCCCATGAAATCATTATGGGAAGAGTGATGAGACAAGCATGGGTGCCAGGAAGCAAACTGTTGAGTATTACTGATGATTTGGTGCTTGAATACTGCAGAAGATTGGGTGACCAAGTGCGTTCTATCTCTCGCCAGATTGGAGACGACGGCATCCTCAATCCAACGACTCCTCTCCACAGCTTGGTTCCAGGAGACTGGGTCAAAATAAAGAAACACACTCGATCAAGCTGTCTGGCACCAAGGTGGGGAAAGAAACGCCAAGTAATCCTGGTAACAACCACTGCAGTGAAGGTCGCAGGTATTCCCCAGTGGATCCACGCTGGCCACACCCAGAAGGTATTACCAGACAAAGAACTTGAAGAAGAAGGGCATCCAGCAGAGGACTCTGCAGGAGCCAGATCAGAAGCAGCGGACAACGAGCAGCCCAGCACCAGTCAGGCTGCAGGAACAGCAGACGTTGGCCCAGGAGTAGTTGACTACGAACTGCCAAGAATCCAGCCTGCTGAAGAGGTCCAGGAAGCTGAGCCAGGAGTAGCTGATGACGAGCTGCCAAGCATATGGCCAGAAGAATGGATACCGATGATTGATCTGACCGAAGATCCTATCAGAACAAGAGAGCGACTTTGTAAAGGTAGAGAGTGGACTAGTCAGGAGAAGCAAGGCACAGGCGAAGAACCTCAGCCGCCTGAGATTCACATCAAAACTGAGGAAGGAGAAGGTCAGACAGGGACAGAACAGGGGTTCGATACACCTCCACTAACTCCTGATGTGGATAAGGGACAGCTTAGACATAGAGTGATAGTTCGAGCAGAAGAAAATCAAGAGATCGAAGTGCTTGAACAGGATCAGATAGGGTTAGAAGAACGGGTTCAGGAAACAGAAACAGAATCAGAAACAGAGACAATCGAAAGCCAAAAACAACATATTCCTGAACAAGGCCAGATTAGTAACCAGGCAGAAGAATTTGATTCTAGCCCTGGAACTAGCGAGATAGGGGAAGAAGAAGAAGAAAGTGAAGCAGAATTGCCACAAGCGAAAGAGAACAAGAGGATAAGAGAAGAAGGTGAAGTCCAAGTACCCACTAAGAGACTTAAGAAAAGAAACAACCTTGAGCCTAGGTTCATAAAGAGACTAAGGCTAAGGATAAAGACGGTGGAAGAAAAACGTGCAGAAGCAAGGAGAAGTGCACGGATAGCAGAGCAAGAAGAAAACTCTTCCAAAAGAAGGAGTGAGCGAATAAAAAGACAAAACAAGAAGTACAAGTCTCCTGAATGGACACTCGTTTTGGAAGAACTTGAAGATCTTGATATAACTGACGTAAGCGACGGAGAGCCCGTCCCTGAGTACTCTGCTGAAGAAGAAGACGAACCACCGTGAATTTGCACAAAGTAAGCTAGCTGTGTAAAGACACAAAGAGGGGTCGAGAAACTTCTTCTGAGCCGAAATGTCTGATTCAACTGTGAATGGTAGACCTAGTTGCAGTCGTTTCAAGACGTGCTGCAAGGTGTGCATATGTAGTATAGTAGTACTGATAGTAATTTGGATAGGACTAACAATCTTTATACCCTTCACTGTAAGTAAAAATACTAACATTGTCCCTACTGAAATTGTAAATACAGACAGTGAGGAGTTGACAACACAGAGTGTAGCAAGACATGAGAGAGCACTGAGACAAACAAAACGAGACTTAGAAGCATCAGATGAGGGAGGACTACATTATCATGGAATTAAGAACAGGACACACTTAAATGTTTTTGCAAACTTGTTAATACACTATGTAGAGACTATGGAAATTGAAGATTGCTATGTCTGCATGAAGCTACCTACTTCTGTGGCTGAAGGCGTGACATACCATCACTTGCCATTGACATATGGAATCTCCTGTAGCATTTTAGCTAGTTTATTTTACAAAAGAGGACCGTTACAGTACTATTACTCTAATAATGACGTAATATTTTCTGAACTTCCTATACGTGGGAACTTGAATCCTGTACATACCAAAAGCGATACCATAAGATATATGGGAGACTACTTCTTGACTATAGGTAACATTGACATAGCTGATGCACACAGAGATAATTTGACTTGTTCTTTGCGTGAACAGGAAAAGATGTTCCTGAACATGGCAGAGAAAAGAAGAATTAAAATACAAAAGAAGGCTAATGACGAAAGTCAGAAAAAGCCAAAGTGGGCAGAGAACATGGAAGGCACCTCAAATGGTGGGGCGGGACCTGCTCTGTTGCTGGATTTTGAAAAGAAAGGCAAGCTATGTCTTCACCGCGAGAAGACTAGCTATTATAATAATGTTTTCATTGGTTCCAGTGAATGCGAACATAATTACAAGGTAATTGGAGGTTGGGGTTTCAAAAATGGGTCAGAGCCTGTGTTTCCTGGAATTTATTATATTTGTGGGGACAAGGCTTATTTCAAATTGCCGGATCACTGGTATGGAAGCTGCTATTTTGGCATTGTCTTCCCGAAAATATACCATGTGAATGGAAAAGCTGGAAGCAATGAAGATACTAATGGCTTAGTGCGTAGTAAAAGAGAAAGTATAGGTGAAATTATGGGTAGTATTTTCAGTGCACTGATACCTGGAGTGGGAGTGGTTCTGAACACTCACAGAATTTGTAAATTGTCTACTATAGTGGATGTGCTGTCTACTGAAATAGCTCATGGATTTCTGCTGGTCAATACTGAAATGGTTGCGATCAGATCAATGGTTTTGCAGAATCGACTTGCTCTTGACACCTTATTAGCGAAAGAGGGCGGAGTCTGCCGGATGTTGAAGGCGCAACATTGTTGCACTTATATTCCGGATAAAAGTGTACAGATCAAAAGATATGTGAAAAACATTACTAATTTGACAAAGGAACTCAAACCACTCGAGGTTGATAGTGCCTGGAAGAGACTGGTAGATGGTCTCTCAAATGTAGGTCATTGGCTTGCTAGCGTAGGTAAAAGCTTATTGTTCAAGATACTGATGCCAATTGGTATTATAGGTCTTATTATATTTCTCATTTTTATCTGTTGTAAATGCCGTAAGCGCACCAAGAAGCACGAGGTAAATGCAAGAGGGTTGAAACGGAGTGTGGATGAGATTGAGTTGGAGGAAGTGAATGATCAGATATACAAAAAGGTGAAGACTTCTCACCCTACTAAAACTGAGAGAGAAAAGTTAGAACGATTGCTGGAAGAGATAGAGCTATATAAAGTGTGAAAGAAAGTTGGCATCTGGTTCCATTTTTGTGATGATAGTAAATATCATCAAAGAGGGGATTGATGAAGCAAAGCTTCGCATATTTTGCGGCTTGCCGAAGTCAAGAACCTCGTTTATGTGTAACAAAGTAATAAGTGTAAGTCTTACTAACGTTTATATTTAGTTTAAATAAAGATTAAGACGCTTGCCTATATGTTTTACTAAAATAATTTACTCGAGTCACTTAAAATGGCTGCCGCTTGTATTTTAGTTACTGCGCATGCGTCAGCCACACTCACGTGTCCTGACGCGTCTGCAGAAGTGGAGGGAAATATATGCGCATGCGTAATCCATAGCTGTGCTCATCATGTGGTACTGCTCGTGCCATTGCTCTTGTGTCTGTTTCCATGTAGCTAACATTTAGACCGCATAAGTATATGTTATAATGATAAATTGAAGGTACAACCATGTGAATGTGATTTTATAACGTTATTTCTGTGTATTAATTTGTTTTCGCTTACTTTTCATGTACCGCGGGGAATGGGGGTCTGAGTGAAAGGAGAAGCCATATTGGAGGTCCCTTCTGCGCCTGCGCAACTTCGGCAGCACAGTAGACCTTGACTGATGGAACATAGCCAGTTGGCAGTGATGGGCGAGATGCTCCTGAGAAAGTCACCTCTGCCCTGCGAGAACGGCGAATGTTGCTCCTCATATGATACATTGTAAAATTGCCATTGTCTTTCTGCACAGTTCTCATGAGAACCCCAATCTCTCTAGGCGGTACCCAAGTATGCTAATATAGGCTCGAATTAGCGTGTTCTGATTGGTGTGTTACCCAAATCCTACCTTAGGACCAATCGAAATTGAGGGATTCTGACACTTTGCAACATTGGGGGGTGGTACACTGTCCCAAAACTGTATATCTACCCTGGGTTCCCCTAGGGAACCGTCCGACTTGTCTGGTTTAGCTGACCTGTCACTGACCCATCATACTCAATAGGTGACTGAAGATACAGAGCGCTGCGGAGCACTCTGTCCGAAATTGACCATAGACTAAGGTTTTACTGAACCTTAAAGTGCTAGCGAAGCACTTTGCTGGGAGTTCGCTGACCCAATCGGGGTCTTGATCGATAGCTGCAGAGAGGGTGGAGCGCAGGCGTTGCTTCCAAACTGCGGGTGCGGTCCTGTCCTGAGCGGTCCTGTCCTGAGGGTTTGCTGTTCTATCCTGAGGGTCCTGTCCTGATTCCTAATCTGAGGGTATCCTGTCCTGTCCTGGGTGTCCATTCTGCACCTGCTGTCCATTGAGGGGTATCCTTCCTTGAGGGTTTCCTGTCCTTAACTGACCCGTGGCCAGGGTTTGGTTTCCACACCTTTCTAGGTAAATATTGCTCTGAACCTCTTAAATCTTGCACCTTCTGAATTTCTAACTTTTGCTTCAATAAAGTTTACCATTGCACATGTTATTTTTCCATGTCTTTCCGCAAACTATTGAAAGTCATTTGCATTTTTCCATAAGTTTGTTCCTATGTCTTCTCACTTGTTAGAAATTATATTTTGCATTGCAGTTTGTCATTTTCTGATATGGTCTAGAACCTCATTGCCTAGATTGTTTAAAGGCCCGTTCACCTTAAGTGAAGCGTGTTACTCTTTATAGGCCCTCCTGAAATTATACCTACATAATCCGCCCATGCTTAAATATTATTGAATAGCATAGTATCTTCTCGTTACATTTATATCAGTATTTCAATGATTACTCTGTCCTTATTTCTTTACAGTTATATCATTTATATTATCTTAGTTATTGATTGTTTCATTTTGATGTACCTTATACATGAAGCAAACGAACTTTAGATAAACATTTTAAAACTTCCCGTTGTCCGTGGTCATTTCAACAGTATTTTGAATGTTATTGGGTGGGTTTGTATTTTGCTGCCTTTCCTTTTACAGCTAGCTCCCTGATTCATTGTGGTCATTAGGTACCCGCATCGGTGGATGGTAAGTCAGGTGCACTGAGAAATAATAGTAGGGAACTCACACACAAATTGGTAGAGCTCGTGAAGTCACCTGGTCAATGTATATGGTGATTTGAAAGTATATGGGCCCTGAAGCCGGAAACGGCGAAAATTATTGGTCGGGTGGCCTCGCGCGCTCTATCAACCCCACCATATGTGGCCTCTACAAACGAAGGAGTGTATAGAGCCACTTCTGCGCTCAGCGCCGTCCAATCTCCAACTGATCTTGCGTGTACCCAGCGCAGGCCTCCACATCACTAAGCCCAGTTGTGGCAAGGCACTAAGCAGGCAATCTTTTAACCACTACAATCACAAGGGGAGTGCCTGGACGTTTTCTAGGCTGAAAGTGCCTCACTACAAAGACCGCCGTGTGTGGTGCATGATGTGCATCACGCTGTAGTGTAACAAAACTTAAGGTACATGGAGGGGCCCCACTCCCGACTCCACAGTGGCTGCAGGGCCTATGTTATGCCACTGGTACTACCTTCTTGGTGGTGCACATTTAGCTCCTCTACATCGAGCCCCATTGCACATGCTTTGTAAAATGTGCAAAGAATTCCTCCATTTTCACAAGGCAACACCCCCTGCAAATTAGTGACTGCCTTCTTGTAAAATTGCATCTGCCGCAAGGCCATTCTGCACCATCTACATGGAAAATTACATCAAAGACCATTTGTTCAGGTGGCACAGATCCTATGATGCTTTCATGCATACATATCTCTGAAATACTGGCTTTTTTAAATAGAAACACGAACTGACACAGAAATATATTCTTAAAATAATAAAACACGTTTGTACTGTTCATGTAGAGTTGTCTGGTCTACTCTTTAACTACTACCAATTTTCAACTTACGATTCAGATTTCTCTCTATTCACCACAGGGAATCGATACGAAGGTTGTGAGAAAGTGGAAATTACTTATGGGTTCCAGCTGATGACAGGCGGTATTACCTGATTGTTTGTTAAACCCAATGGCAAGTCAAATTCATGGGTCAACCCACATAGGAAGGGATACAATGGTGAGATTGTTCAGGCAGACTTGGTTCAATCTGAGGTTTTGCGTAATTGCAGAAGCAGAGTGTCATCAGTGTGTCATGTTCCAACAAAGAAATGCTGGGAATAAGACTGTTGTTACCTTGAGCCACATTGGCAGATCAGGGGGTCCTTTCAATTGGATCCAAATGGATTTTGTTGAGATGCCCATGTGTAATGGATTGAGATACATCTTGGTTGTCGTGTGCATTTTTTCTCGATGGGTGAAAGCTTATCTAACTAGAAGGCGTGCTAGTATCGCAGTAGCAAAATATTGCTGAGGGAACTCATTCCTAGATTCGGATTTCCAACTACATTTGAGTTAGACAGAGGAACACACTTTCATAACAAAGTCATTAAATTGTTGTCTACCACCCTGAGTGTGGATCAAAACTCTACATTGAATTACAGACCAGAGACATCTGGCATAGTGAAGCAAATTAACCGGACCTTAAAGGCGAGACAGGCTAAAGCATGTGCTTCGACGTCTTTGAAATGGCCTGATGAGTTGCCTTTGGTTTTAATGAGTTTGCGCAGTATTCCTGACAGGAGAACTGGGTTATTGCCACATGAAATCTTGATGGGAAGAGCGATGCGCTTGCCTGCTGTGCCTGCCACTGCATTGATCAATATCAGAGATGACTTGATTCTTGACTACTGTAGAGGATTGGCTGATGTGGTTTGTTCTGTGTCTCCTCAGGGCGAAGCAGCAACTGCACAGACTTTGAAAGACCACTGCCACGACCTGAGCCCAGGTGATTGGGTGCTTGTCCGAAAGCACGTGAAGAAAAACTGTCTAGACTCTCAGTGGCATGGACCATATCAGGTGATATTTTGATGAATATTGCTGTGAAGTTCGGAGAAATACTGAACTGGATCCGTGCTTCCCATACCCGATGAGCCGCCGGTCCCTCTGATGAAGTAGCCCCTCTCTCAGAAGTATTTCTAGCAGTGACCGAGGCGTCACCGGAGAGGGCAAAACAAGCTGTGGAGGTTCGTGAAGGAGCTGGATACCCATCAGATCAGACTGGGGAGGGTCAAGCTACACAAGACCCTGGTATAAACTCTGAGGGAGATGGTAACGTTGCTATGGTATTAAGTCTGTTTCAGTAAGAAGAAACTGGTGTGGACAATGGTTGTGTGCAGTCAATGAAGAAGGATGCTGCAGATGAAATGTGGCCTTTGAGACAAAGGAGAAGGAATCTGAACTGGCTTCTGAAAGAGAACTTGCACCAAGAAGTGAATCTTCGGAGTCTGATCTAAGTGACATTGAGCAAGCCACAAGCAGTTCTAGGATATCTAGGAGAACAAGAGCGCTGTGTCTGGGATATTCCTCTCCTAAGTGGACTTATCTGGTTGCAAATGTCGGGGAGAGCGAGGTCTGAGATTTCAATATTGATTGTTGAAATCTTGTTGAGAGTTCCTGGAATCGAGGCTAATGCACATCTGTCATTGACTGTGCCTTTTCTACCAAGGTTGAGTGGCTTACGGACTCTGATTCTGGAAGACATCAAAATTCCAAGCTTTGGAGCTCCACCGTCTCCTCAAGAGACTGCAGCATTGGCAGCTGAACCATTAACACAAGTCACTAAGGGGACTGGCTCTGATCTCGTAAGGGATGTAAATTTAACTTTTGTACTGTAAATAAATTGCTGGAAAGAAAATAACCTAGATCCGAGTGGAAGAAGAATAAAATAGGGACTTTTTCATTTACAAGAAGAAAGAGGGCTAGGGAAGTCTTCTAATCTGTGTACATATTGTGTAAGGACTGTTGAAGGAACTTTCCAAGGGCCAAGGAAAATTTGCTCAAAGACTTTTGTTGCACATGAATAAGAGGTGGAGAAAAAAGACTCTGTGTGATTAATCCTCTTATAGCTGCAATCCGAGCCACTTTGAAAATGGAGTCTGGAATTTGAATCGTAGGCACAAATGTATTAGAGGTACTCTCATTGTAGGACTAATGACAGTAATAGCTGTAGTAATCACTGAGTCAATTCTAAGCGCACATGAGGTTGAGTAATATGGAGTGGGGGTACATGGGACATCTACACCTACCACTGCTGCCTCAAAGGAGGGTACCATTAGGATCTGATAAAGGCTTAATAGAGCAAACTAGTCGCTCTCTTCATGTAGATTTGTCTAAAGGTGATTTTACACTGACTGCTTATGCTAAATTGCTTTTTGAATATGTCAATACTATGGAAGTGAGAGATTGCTCTGTGTGTATGCCATTGCCTGCTTCGGTCGAGGAGGGGATTAGATACTATCACAAACCTTTATTGTATGGAATTAGTTGTAGTTTGCTCCTTAGCATGTTTTATGGAAAAGTTTATTATGAGTACTATTTCTCAAATTATGATGCAGTACTCTCAGAAATACCAGTCTATAAACATTTGAGCAAATACAACTATTATTAGCAGGAGGAGAGAATGGGAATGTATTTTGCACCCAGGGTAACATTAGACACTGCTTATGCGCATAGACATAACCTAACCTGCATCTTAACAGACATAGAAAATACATTTGTTAGATCAAGTAGAAGATAGGCATAAGGGACTATTTGGTACGTTTTTTTTTATAAACATATTTTATTTGTCTAGTTTCACATACATTACAGGGCCCTGCACTCCAGAGACATCTGCACACATCAATATACATTGATAGTGACTTTGACTTTTGTAGATATTAGTGAACCACATTATAACATATCCCCCAACTCCCCCCTCCCGGATTGCGCCCATGCCACAAAAACCTGTCCATCACATAACATCACACCCAGGAATCCTGGCCCCTCTGAGCTGTCCCGCCCGCCACCCCCATCTTAGAAAAAGACATGTGAATTAGTCTGGCAAGCGTGTCTCTGTGTCCTGTGGCGGGTCCAGTTCCAGACCCTGGTAGTCTGCCCACCGCTTCCATATCTTATAGTGTTTGCGCGGACACCCCCTGGCAAGGAAAATGGGTTGTTCTAGCCCCATTCAAAAATCTAGCCGATTTTTCCATGCGCCACCGAAGGGGCCCTAGGTGCCTTCCAGGCCCTGGCGATATCTCTTTTCGCTAGTGTGAGGCCCAGTTGTGGAAGGTGGCGTTTGTAAATATTGCCCCCCACTCCCTCCATAACATGTAGCAGGGCCAAGCGCAGCATGCGGGGAAGCTCCCAACCCAATACCTCCGAGAGGCAGGAGTATATCCCTCTCCAAAAGCCATTTAGTGAGAGGCAGCTCCAGACCATGTGTATAAGTGTACCGTCCTTCCGATGACAGCGAAGGCACTCGGGAGAGGCGATCATACCCGCCCTCCACAGGCGCTCTCTGGTGAAGTACACCCTGTGCAGATACTTAAATTGTACTAGCCGTAGGCGCATTGTTATTGCCGCCCCTCGCGGGCCGTTAGGGCCTCAGCCCAGTCCTCCTCCTCCAATGCACCCATGTCTGCTACCCAAGCATTCCTAAGCCTCTGTAGGTTGGGGGAGCAGTGAATGACTAACGTCTGATATATTCGTGAGATCCCCCATGAAAAACTTCACTTCTATGGGGCTAAAGTCGGGTAGTGACTCCAGGCCTGCCAAGCTAGGGGCGAGGGAGTGCCTAAATTGTAGGTTGCGGTAAAACTTGGAGCGCGGCATCGCATACTCCCCCTGTAGGTCCTGGAATGAATTAAGTGTCAGGTCCCTGATTACATCTCCCAGAACCGAGATGCCTATTGCGTCCCACCCACGGAAGTACTGCAGTGCTACCAGTTGAGGTAAGCGTCCATTGTCCCAAAGAGGAGTCTCACGGGTCAAGGTATTCCACCACCCCATCCAACGCAGATTCTGTCTCCAGATCAAAAATACCGCCCGCATGACCGACGGCAATAATCTCCGAAGCGTGCAGAGTATAGTATCGTTTGTAGGGAATGGCGTCCCATGAGCTGCGGCTCAACTGCATAAGCCGGGTCTCCCCTGCCATCATACCACCATTCATTGAGCACTAGTAAGTGTGAAGCTTGATAGTATGAGAGGATATCTGATGATGCGAGGCCCCCACTGTAAGTAGACAGGATGCATGTGCACAAGGCCAACCTCACCTTCCCCCCTCCCACAGAAACTGGCCCAGCGCTGCATTCACTTGCTTAAACCATCGGGGTGGGATTTGATATGGATGATTCTGTAATTGGTAAAGGAGCTGGAGATGCGCTACCATCTTTAAAATCGCCAAACTGCCATATAGGAACAGGGGCATGCGAGACCACACCTTAAGATCTTCTCTGGTGCGGTCCCACACCGGGGCCAGATTGCGTTCCCAAAACACTGCTGGCACGTCGGACAGGAAGACAGTCACCCAAATATTTCAGCTCCCCCACCGCCATTTGGACCGGTTGGGCCCATGCTCCCATTCTCATTCGACCCCCTAGGGCTCACAGTGTAGACTTACGTGGGTTCATATACAGTCCAGAGGTTCCCCAAAGATCTGTAGAATACGCCACAGCCCGACTTGTCTAAAGCTGTGAGAAATAACAAAACGTCGTCCGCGTACAGTGCTATTTTGTCTGAGAGGCCCGGCACCCACTCAAATCCCCGAATCTGGGCATCTATGCGCACAAAGGCCGCCAGCGGCTCCATGGCGAGTGCCAATAGATACAGAGAAAGGGGGCAGCCCTGCCACGTTCCCGGCTGAATAGAAAAGGGTCTGGAGAGTGCCCCCGCCACCCGCACTGATGCCGTCAAGTCAGTATAGAGGAGCATCAGATAAGCTAGGAATTTCTGGTCGAAGTTGAGTCTCCGCAATAAGGCGAAGAGATACACCCAGCTCAGGTAATCGAAGGCCCTATCCATGTCGGCCAACAAGAGTGCCGCCGGTTCCCCCAGCTGCCCACTGGCTCCCACATGTGCGCGCCTGATATTTTGACGGGTCGCCCTCTGGGGCAAAAACCCAGCCTGGTCAGGGTGGGCCAGGGTGGAGATGTGTGGTAGAAGCCGGTTGGCCAATGCCTTGGCCAAGACCTTCACCTCCACGTTTAGGAGGGAGATGGGATGATACGACGCGTGCAGCTCTGGAGGTCTGCCAGGTTTGAGGAGCACCACCACCTCTGCGTGCCCTCAGTCCGGAGGAAGTGAGTTGTGTTCCCTTGCCTCCTCCACCACTGGTCTAAAGTGTGGGGCCAGCTGTAGAATTTTTTTTTTAAACTCCCTGGGGAATACGTTCGGTCCTGGAGCCTTTCCAGGGTTCAGTTCCCTCAGAGCAATGCATAGCTCCTCATCCATTAGAGGCCGATCTAGTCTGTCCCGCACCTCATCAGAAACGGCCTTGGGTGGTAGACCATCTATAAATTTAGCAATGACAGCGACTGTAAGGCATTCTTTTGGTGCGTAGAGGTCCTCATAGTATGTGGCAAAACTTTCCGCAATAGCCAGGGGCTCAATAACCTGCACCTTGGCCGGGCCCTGGATTCTCGGTAGGGCCTGGGAATGAAAGGCGCCCTGACATAGGCGATGCAGCATCTTGCTGGATTTGTCCCCCCATTGATATACCCTACTACGTGTCACCAGCCTAGCCTGGCGGGCCTCGTCCATCAGCAGGGCTGCATAGTTTTGCTGAGCGAATATTAGTTGCCGTCTGACTGGGTCGCCCTCTGCTTCCCGGCTCCCACATTCCAGCGCCTCCAATTCACCCTCTACATGGAGCAATTCCTTCTTGCGCTCCCTGCGCGCCGCCACACACCAGGAAATATCTACCCCTGTCAGCTTGGGTTTTAGTGACTCCCACAGTACCGCAGCAAAGGAAACAGACCCTACATTAGCTGTCAGGCAGTGATCAATTGCTTCGGCCAGATGCTCCCTGTAGTCCTCTTTCTGCAGATGCCACACCGACATGTGCCTTCTGAGGGGCTGCCGTCCTGGACCTATCTGAAGCATAAGGGTCACCGGTGAATGATCTGACAAGCCCCTGGGCAGAATATCAGCCGACGCCACCCTGTGTACTATTACCCTGGGGACAAAAAGGTAGTCGAGTCTCGAGAATGAATCATGTATCATGGAGAGATATGTGTATTCTCGAAGGGGTCCGTGTATGTACCTCCGGACGTCCACCCAATCAAGCCCCATCACTAGGGAGTGTAACTTAGTGGGAGGACCAGTCTCTACAACACCCCCACTCCTCCATCTATCCTGACCCCGTTCCATAACATCATTCCAGTCCCCGCCCACGACTGAGAGCGTGTCTGGCATATCCGCCCAGATGTTCAAAAGCCGCTCCACTAAATTCCATTGCAATGGTGGGGGAGCATAAACGCTTCCCAGTGTCAGAGTGTCCTCCCTAACCTTGCCCCGAAAAAAATAATGTAGCACCCTGTGTGTCTGACCAGTGTTTCTCGTGAGTATATGGGACCCTGCAGTGAATTAATATCGCCACTCCCCACGAGCCCCTCGTGAAGCCTGAGTGGAAGATATGCTGAAACCTGTGTCTCTGCAGGCACAGGGTCTTAGTGTCCATCAAGTGTGTTTCCTGTAGCAGGAGCGCATCGGCCCTGCTCGCTTGGCCTGTTTAAGTAGGTCCCCACATTTAACCTTGTCCAGAGCCCCGTGGACGTTCCAGCTAACTTTGCGCAGGGCCCCAGGGGTCACCCGCATCCCGCCCGTTGTATTGGACATCTCGATAAGCATTTATGACCTTGACGGGTATGCACGATCCTCGGTGTGTGTGCTCATCTGTGAGAACACATTGTGGACGCACAATCTAAAAACAAGAACAACCCCACTCCCCAAAACAATCCCCCCACCCCATACCTCACAAACGCTGAAGTATCTATCACGGACGGATGGGAGCAGAGTCCCCGACCGGGGGACAGGGACAATACTGCCCAATGAACCCATGCCCGCGGGAGATTACCCGCTAGCAGCTGTGTGGAAGAGATACCAGCCCGGTTCCAAGCTTATCCGGCAATTAGTTCACAGTCCGAGGTCCCACAGCCTCAAATGGACCTAAGGATCAGTCCGCCCAGGCCTGTCTATCAACGGTGGAGCCCCATATGAGAGGGCGGTGCTGTATTGGGAACGACGCCTGCACCTCGACCTCCTGCCTCCCCTCCGGGCCACCTCCCTCGAGGATGAATCCGATTCCCTGCCAGGTGGTGTATGAACCCGTACCCGCACTGTCTCATCTGTCCATTTAAAAACCTCCTCCGGGGTATCAAAGAAGTGCATACGAGAGCGGTACACCTCTCTCAGGCGGGCAGGGAATAACAGGGCATACGGGAGCTTGAGATCCTGGAGGGGGTCCTTTGCCGCAAGAAACAATTGCCGCTGCTGCTGCACCAGTCGCGTATAATCCGGGAATATAAGGATGCGTGCATTGTTGTAGATAAGGGGTTCCTTGACTTGGGCTTGCTTCAAGATAGTGTCACGGTCCAAGTAATTTAGAAGCTTTGCTATAATTGGGCGCGGGTGAGCCCCTTGCCGGGGTTTCTGCATAAGTGCCCTGTGTGCCCGTTTCACTACAAAGCAGCGGGAGAGTACATCAGTGGGAGCTGACTAAGCATGGGTGGATTTTGCGAATTGGCAATCCGCGAAATAGCGTATTTACGGATTCGCAATCCGCAAAATCCGCGAACTCAAGAAGTTTGCGGATTCTTTTTTTTTTTGTGTTCGCAAGTGTTTCTGCCATTTCGCAAGGGTTTTTACCAGTTCGCAAAAGCGAACTTACTTGTCGGGTAGCAACGGTCGCGACCATGTTGTTTCTACGTCTGGTTCATCACAGCACCCTCTGTTTCACCACGGCCACCCTCTGTTTCACCACTGCCACACTCTGCTCACCCATGCCACCCTCTGGCTCACCCATGCCACCCTCTGTTTCATCACTGTAGATTATGGGTGGAAAAGCACACCTGCCCTGCCTCAACTGACATGAATGAATTAGGGGCTGATTAATGTGTCACTGAATTTGAACTTCCAGTCTGGCACCTGCTTCCTTATCTGTAATTGCTTTCTGTTGCAGTGTAATTTTTTTTAACAGGACCTTTGTGGCATACTTGTAGCTATTCTCTGAGCCTGCTGTGAGGGTCAGAGCAGGGTCATAGAATAGTTGAAAGTAGGCAACTGAACTCTGGAGGGGCCCCTCAGGAAGCACTACAGGGAATGGTTACTAATGATAAGATTTAACTTTTGCACCTGCTGAGTGTTTTCAGTTTTGCACAATATATTTTATTTAATGTTCTGAAAAAAGTTCCAAAATTGGAGTTGCAGCAACTGTAATGCCCCAAACAAACTTACTTGTGAAATTTCTAATCCAAAAGTGATCCAAAGAAAGTCAAAAAGGCCTCAAATCTAAATATCCAGCAGCATCCACAAAAAGTAATCCTTCCAGGTCAAGATCCAAATCAAAGTGACCAGGACATGAACAAAGCACTGGGAGGAGCCTGCTGGACAGGAACAGGAAGTTGGAGACTGTGGGGCACTTCCTTCCTCCCACCCCCCCAAAACGGACTCCTTGCAAAAAAAAGTGCAGGCAAATGTCAACCTGAGGAGTTATTCTGATAAAAAATCATTTTCAGAAGGTTTATGCTGACTGCTGGTGGATTTCTTGTGCGAAATTGCAAATTTTGAAATTTCGCAATTGCGAGATTGTCGCTGCCCGCCGCATCTACGTGTTCGCAAGTGTTTACTCCCGCGATGCGTGATCACGGGCCTTTATGACGTACTCGCGTTGCCAAACTCTCGCTGTGCAAGGTGGCAAGCCGCGATGATGTAATAGCGGTCGACAAACTCCCGCGGGATACCGCAGCAAGATCCAAAATGGCGCAGCACACGCAAACATGGAGAAAAACAACTCTTCAAGCGCTAAATGACGGTAAGTGAACGCTGCGAGCCGCAAAATTGTATAGTATTCTATTTGGCAAGTGCGACCAAGCAAAAAATCGGCCTTGCTGGACAGGAACAGGAAGTTGGAGACTGTGGGGCACTTCCTTCCTCCCACCCCCCCAAAACGGACTCCTTGCAAAAAAAAGTGCAGGCAAATGTCAACCTGAGGAGTTATTCTGATAAAAAATCATTTTCAGAAGGTTTATGCTGACTGCTGGTGGATTTCTTGTGCGAAATTGCAAATTTTGAAATTTCGCAATTGCGAAATTGTCGCTGCCCGCCGCATCTACGTGTTCGCAAGTGTTTACTCCCGCGATGCGTGATCACGGGCCTTTATGACGTACTCGCGTTGCCAAACTCTCGCTGTGCAAGGTGGCAAGCCGCGATGATGTAATAGCGGTCGACAAACTCCCGCGGGATCCAAAATGGCGCAGCACACGCAAACATGGAGAAAAACAACTCTTCAAGCGCTAAATGACGGTAAGTGAACGCTGCGAGCCGCAAAATTGTATAGTATTCTATTTGGCAAGTGCGACCAAGCAAAAAATCGGCCTTGCGCGGATTTGCGAATTTTCGGCAAATTAGCGAGAGTTCGCGGATTGCGAATTTGCCGAAAATCCGCAAAATCCGCGAGCGGAACAGATTTTATGCCCATGCTTAGAGCTGACCCTCCAGCCACTGTGTCAGTAAGCGCTCCACGCTGCTCCCCTCGCTGCCCTCTGGGAATCCTACAAAGCGGAGGTTGTTGCACCAGTCACGTCCCTCGGCATCCTCCCCCCGCATCGTCAGTCCCTTTTGGATTGTTTCCATGGCCGCAACCTTTTTCGTCAGGGTAGTGACATCATCTTCGACCCCCAAGATGTGGGTCTCAGTCTCCGTAATGCGCGCCACTGCGTTGCGCAGATCTTGTCGCAGCAGCATGACATCGGAGCTGACTGCCCCAATTTATGCGTCAAGCATATCCCTGGATTGGGTAATGGCCGCCAGGAGTCTTGCCTTGTCTGGCACCTGCCCCTGCTGTCCCGCTGTCCTAACCGCCGCTCCTGCCCCGGTATTTGTCGATAAGTCCCTGCTTGGTCTGGCCCCCACCACCCCTATCTCGCGTCATGTCTATTAACAAGGCGTTCCACATGGGCACCCAAGTGCGTCAGATGCGAGGCACTCCAGCGGGCAAGCACGGTCTGAGTTCGCCGCGGCACAGTTCACCACCAAGAAGGTCTCACACTGCCCTCCTCCTTGCGGCCCGACAAGACCACGGACCTCCAACCTGCACCAGCCCCTAAAGAGTGGAGAACTGGGGGGGAAGAGGGGGAGGGCGAGGGGGCAACACATATCCAGTTGTCCCACTCTTACGCGGGATCCCTTTCCCCACGTCCACTCCAGGGGCCTGCACCATCTCCGGTACCATCGGGCATCTCACCCGCGTCTGGGACCAGCAGCCTCACCTTCAACGCCACAGCAGCGACCCAAAATGGCGGTCCTCACCACTAGGAACGATTAAAGCCGGAAGCCGCCTGCCGGCCAAAGCCTCACCAGGGGACAGCGCCGGAGCCAAGCTCAGTCCTGTCCAACCAGCTCCAGGGGCCTGATTCCCATCCAGGTAGGCCCTCCGGTGTTCCTCCACTCTGGTGCACCGCCCCTCCCCCCGCGGCCCGACAGAGCTGCCGGGTATCTCTACCGTTAGAAGGTGGATGGCACAGGGGAGCAACAGTCAGGGCAGACCCCACAATCATCAGCACGGGAGTACCAGGTGACACAACCACTCCCTCTTAGCTGCTACTGTCCGCGCGGCCGCCCCAGGGCTGCATGATATGGCCGTCAACTCTCTACCGCAAGCACTGCCGAAGGCTTCTACCCCCATGGCCTGATTCGGCCACCAACGTCCTGCGCAGTCCGCCTCAGTGTGTGGGGCTCTCGACTGACTCTCCTGGGCTCACCTCTGCCAGACAGCTGCGGGGGTCGCTGATCGTCTCGCCGCCCGCCCACCAGCCGCTCCTCCGCCCGGGCCCCCCCTCCGCCGGTCAGGCCAGGAGAGTGCCCGGCCTCACGCAGACTGCTTCCCGCACAGGCCACGGTCGCACTCGGCTTTCTCAACTTTGCTGCTGGGCCTTCCACCGCTTCAGGACTCGCCCTGTAGGAAGACCCAGCTTTCCGGTGACACTCGGTCCATGTTTCTACCGACGATAGGTCGGATAGGCAGGATCAATGTTAAGGATAATGCGGGGCTGGTCGGAGCGCGATCTAAAACACCACCGCCATCTTTGCTGGCCAAGACACTCCCCCGACTATTTGCTAAGTTTAACAATCAAGATAGTAAGGTTGAATGGACCAAAGAGGAGTTAGCTCACAAGGCTAAGGTAAGCAATCGTCCTATAGCTTTAGATTGGGAACATCAAGGTAAGATTTGCATAGGTAAGGTAAGGTAAGGTAAAGTATTTGTCAAGCGCTCGAATGCTGAGGTGTATTGGCACTAAGGGAATGAGAGGTGAGCTGCTCAGTTCAGTCGTGAACTTAATTGGGGGTAAACAACCAAGTTTTGATCATTTTCCTGAAATGCAACCTATTTGGCTGCAACCTAATGGCGGCCGGCAGCTTATTACACAGTTTAGCAGCATAGTGGGATAGACTCCTGCCTTCCCATCTTGCCCTGCGAATTTTACGAATCTGAACCAAACCTGTGTTGGTTGATCTAAAGTTCCGAATAGGCAAATACCAGAGAAACAGTTTCTGCACATCAAAGGCGCCCCCTCCATACAGTGCCTTGTGAACCAGACAGCGTGCCTTGAATTCTACCCGTTGTTGTGTTGGAAACCTGTGAAGTAACCTAATTCTAGCGGAAGTAGGATGACCTTTAGGAATGTTAAGTAGTAGTTGCGCAGCAGCATTTTGAAGAGTTTGTAGTCCATCTGCGCCTTGTCAATGCCCAAGAATATTGCATTGCAATAATCTACTTCAGAGAGGATGAGAGCCACTACGAATGTTTTCCTGAGTCCCAGTGGAATAAAAGGCATGATGTTACATAGGGTCCTTAGTAAGAAAAAGCAGGAGGACATAAGGTGATTAATCTGACCTGCAAAGTTTAGCTGATTGTCAAAGATTACTCGATTACCCTACCATCCTCACCATAATCAATGCCTCTCTTTTTGTTGTGTAGCATTTTAGAATCCAAGCATAATTTACCAATTCATGCCCTTATACAGGTATAATTCACATTGCCCTTATATAGACATAGAAATCATACCCATATTTAGACATAACCCATCCAGTCCAAATACAGGCATGGCTACTTCCACTTGTTCCAAATATCCACAACGATTTCTTGGAAAACTCGGCCTCAGCCGTCAGGGACATCCCATTGCTTGAATATTGATTTGTCCTAGAAATCATGGAGTTTTCAAAGAACTACCATTCCCTTGGGGTTCTTTGATGACGTTATTATGTCCGACTTTACGTCAAACTAGGCACCTTCAAGGTATAATTATGCCTACACTTGCCCTAGCAAACACACAGTGGTTCGGAGCAGCTCAATTATCTACTTGCCTGATGCAGCTCGCTACAGCAAGTGCCGAAGGAAGCCGACCTCCCGCTGACGCACTGATAGAGAAGCTGTCCTTTCTCCCGCTGAGAATCCAGCTCCAGTGTTTCCAAGCTCCCCTTGCGGGGTGTTGGGAAATCGAGTCCCGAGACAGAGATACCAGACCTCCCCTGAAGCCTTCAGCTACGGTCGCTCCCCACGCAGCTCCCAGCACTATCTGCCGTGGTATCGTAGCGCTCACCCGCATTGCCCTCATTAATTTGCTCTGTGCCTGCCTGTCTGATTGCGCCCACCCGCATTGCTCCCTCATTATTTTTGAACTGTGCCTGCATGTCCGCTGCAATTTAATATACTATAGCGCTTGTGCTTTTGGGGAATTACAGCGCGCTATTGTTGTTAGAAGATCGCAGCGTTTCTACTATTGCTTAAGTTTCACAGCTGCCCGTCTGTTTAAAATTACTGCTCGTAGCGCTTGAGGTAACCAAATTAGTTTCGTCGCGCTACACTCAGTAAACGCGCAGCCTACAGGATTATATTGTGCCTGGCTACTTTTGATCACTGTATTTAAATAGTGCAATTGTGCACAACGTCCATATCAAGTTGTGCCTCCAATACAGTTTCGTTTTTGGCCTGCAGCCATTTTGTGCCTTGTTGTTGTCCCTCCCTGACCGGACCTACGCCCCGCCCCCACCTCCCAGCTGCTCCTCCCTCGCCCCTCCCCCCCTCCATCCACATATGACAGATGCTTACACGCGCAGCGTTCACGCGCAGCAGTCGCGCCCCATGCGCGTGAAGGTGCGCCAAAGGTAAGCCCGTTTGCGCCCGTCCGCGACTGGACCACGCCCAGCGCCAGACCCCCTGGCCCCCGCAAACCTCACTCATCCCGATTAATGTATGACGCCGCCACCCTCCTAGCCCTTAACACCGGACGCACATCACAATGCTACAAAGCTGTCCCAGGACGTACCCACGGTCCCTTCGCCTGCCGCTCCTGCAAATTTACCAGCATCAAGACCCATACCACATCCACCAACCCCAAACACAACTTCGACTCTAACCACCTGAAGTGCATCCTGCTTAACACCTGCTCGATCCACAGACACACCACCGAACTCTGGGATCTACTCGACACTACATCACCGGACCTCGCCTTCCTTACTGAAACATGGATGAACGCATCATCAACACCCGACATCGCCATAGCCATCCCGAACAATTACAAGATCATCTGAAAAGACCGCACCGTCCAAACAGGAGGAGGAATCGCCATCGTCCATAAGAACTCCATCAAAATCACGACCAGCTCCGATGATAACCTTGCAAACGCCGAACACCTTCACTTCCAGATCCACACCGACCCTAGGACCACACTCAGAGGCTCCCTCATCTACAGACCTCCAGGAACCCGTAAACAATTCAGCGAAGACATCACTGACTTCATCAGTCCACATGCCCTCGCCTCCGAGAACTACATTCTACTAGGAGACCTCAACTTCCACCTGGAAAAGAAAAACGACAACAACACCACCACCCTTCTTGACAACCTGGCCAATCTCGGCCTCAAACAACTTGTTGACACCCCCACCCATGTAGCCGGACACACGCTCGACCCAATCTTCACCTCGAGCAAACGCATCTCCTTCGACCGCACCACAGCTCTCCATTGGACGGACCACAGATGCGTTCACTTCAGCTACAAAACCACCTCGACCCACAACCCCCCACAACCTATTCCCCGAAGAAAATGGAACAAAATCACCACCGACCAACTCCTCTCATCGCTCAACCAAAACCCACCCGTCCCCTCATCGGACCCAAACCAAGCTGCCATCAAATTCAAACAATGGATCACTCACAGCGCTGACGAATTAGCACCCCTGAAAAACCTTCACACCAAACAAGACAGCAAAAAGGCCCCCTGGTTCAACAATGACCTTAAGAAATCCAAAAGGCTATGCCGTACTCTCGAGAAAACATGGAGAAAAAACCCAACCACTGACAACATGACCACCTTCAAGACAGCCATCCGCAAACACCACCAGCTGATTCGATCCACCAAGAAATCAGCATTCAAGAATCGACTCGACAACAACGCACATAACAGCAAGGATCTATTCAACATCATCAAAGAATTCACCAACCCCACCGCAGCCTCAAACGACATCACTCCCTCCCAAGACCTCTGCGACTCGTTATCCTCCTTCTTCTACAACAAAATCGCCGACATACATAACAGCTTCGAAAACAATTCCAACGAACAATCCCCTCCACCCCCCTCTGAACCTAAACTGCCCTCTAACAACCTCAGCGCCTGGAACCCAATCAACACTGAAGACACTATCCGCCTAATGAATTCCATCCACTATGGCTCGCCAACCGACCCCTGTCCCCACCACATCTTCAACAAAGCAGACTCCATCATCGCACCCCATCTCCGTGATGTCATCAACTGCTCCTTCATCTCTGTTACCTTCCCAGAAAGCTGGAAACATGCCGAAGTCAGCGCCCTCCTGAAGAAACCCACAGCAGACCCCTCTGAACTTAAAAACTACCGCCCCATATCCCTCCTCCCATTCCCGGCCAAAGTCATCGAGAAAGCCGTTAATAGCCAACTCGCCGCCTTCCTCGAATCCAACAATTCCCTCGATCCTTCACAGTCCGGATTTCGAGCCAAACACAGCACCGAGACCGCCCTCATCGCAGCAACAGACGACATCCGAACACTACTGGACAACGGAGAAACAGTGGCCCTCATTCTACTCGACCTCTCCGCCGCCTTCGACACTGTCTGTCACAGCACCCTCATACAACGCCTCAGCAACATCGGCATAAAAGGAAAAGCCCTGGACTGGATCATCTCGTTCCTAGCTGAGAGAACTCAGAGAGTCCGACTTCCCCCTTTCAAATCAGAGGCCACCGAAGTCATCTGCGGTGTACCACAAGGATCATCACTCAGTCCCACCCTCTTCAACGTTTACATGAGCCCACTCGCCTCCATCGCGCGTCAACACAACCTTAACATCATCTCCTACGCTGACGACACCCAGCTAATCCCTTCCCTCACCAAAGACCCCAAGACCGCCAAAACCAATCTCCACGAAGGCATGAAAGAAGTAGCCGTATGGATGAAACACAGCCACCTAAAACTTAACTCAGACAAAACGGAAGTGCTCATCCTAGGATCATCCCCCTCTGCCTGGGACGACTCATGGTGGCCCTCGGATCTGGGCTCAGCACCCATACCCACAGACCACGCACGCAACCTTGGCTTTATCTTAGACTCCTCACTCTCGATGACCAAACAAGTCAGCGCCGTCTCATCCTCCTGTTTCAGCGTACTCCGTATGCTCAAAAAAATCTTCCACTGGATCCCCACCGAAACAAGAAAGACCGTCACCCACGCACTAGTTACGAGTCGACTAGACTACGGAAACACCCTCTATGCCGGAATGACAGCCAAACTACAGAAAAAACTCCAACGCATCCAAAACGCATCAGCGAGACTCATTTTGGACATCCCTCGCCAAGATCACATTACCGCCCACCTGAAAGACCTCCACTGGCTTCCCGTCAACAAAAGAATAACATTCCGTCTCCTCACCCACGCACACAAGGCCCTCTACAAACTAGGGCCCGAATGCCTCAACACTCGACTATCCTTCTACACACCCACCCGCCAACTAAGATCCTCCAGTCAAGGCCTCGCCGCAGTTCCGCGTATCCAAAGATCCACCATGGGAGGTAGATCCTTCTCCTACTTGGCGGCCAAGACCTGGAACTCTCTCCCCACCCACCTCCGCCTTACACAGAACCACATCTCCTTCAGAAAAGAACTTAAAACCTGGATATTTGATAAATAATGATCCCCCTCCCCAAGCGCCTTGAGACCCTATGGGTGAGTAGTGTGCTATATAAATTCTTGAACTTGAACTTGAACTTAAAACCAAGGTACGGAACTGATTAGACCCTAAGAGAAATCTTGGTTAGATTCTTGGTGAAGAAAACTAAATCTATGCTATACCTCACTTACTTCTTCCCTCGTATTAAACTTAGGTTAGGTACATTAGGGTAGGCGTTTTTTAGAAGCACCAGTTGAGTACTTTTAGCCTTTGTTATTTATGTATGTATTTATCTATGGTTTAGAAACCATACAATGCTTTTACAGTATTATTTTATAATACTCTTCTTACTGTATGCATTATATTTTGCTACCAGTATTACGATTGTAGCAGTTCACTTTACTTGCATGAGAAAGAAGACTGTTCAATAAACCCTTTTAACGAAAACGCCCGTCTCTCTATTTCTCTGCACCTCTGATGGAACTAAGCATGCACGATTGACTGAGTAAAATATCTATCTATTGTTTCCACAACTCTGAAGATCAGTTTTATTCTTGGGGAAACAAAGCTGTCATGTTTATGCGGTTGTCAGAAACTAATCCCTTCTTGTGTATTCGAGAAAGTTTCTAGTGACCTCGGAGCTAGCTGGCACTCACAATTAAGTCTAATATATTCGATAGAGACCTGGTCGACCTAAGTCCTACGTCAAATCTATAGGATATATTATTCCAATGTGCAGAGCCCATTGGGAATATAGGAACTACACTACATTTTCTCTGGTCTGTTCCCCCCTGAATGGAAAAAAGCGATGGTCAGAGCACTTATTAAAAAACCTCACTTGGATCCCACGGATTTAACTAACTACCGGCCCATCTCGCTCCTTTCTGGAGTAAGTAAAATTGCAAAAAAACATGTCAACAGCACCCTCTCTACATTTCTCGAATTTCATAACCTGCTCCATCCATCTCAAACTGGTTTCCGTCCTAGACAAGGAACCGAAACCGCTCTAATGGCGGTAGTGGAGGAATCAAGAAAAATCCTTGACCAAGGAGGCACATCTGCTATCATTCTCCTTGACCTCAGCGCGGCCTTTGACACGGTGAACCATCAAATCTTGATACAACGTCTTAGGAATGTTGGTGTGTCAGGCCGCACACTTAATTGGCTGCAATCTTTTCTGGAATGAAGATCCTATCAAGTGTTCCAAGATGAGGTCATCTCGGACCCCGTTACATTGAAGTGTGGTGTTCCTTAGGGCTCCTCCCTGAGCCCCACTCTTTTCAATGTTGATATGTCTCCCTTAGCGGACATTGTCACCCCCTTCGGGATTCATATTGTGTCATATGCTGACGATAGGCAACTGGTCGTAGCACTGAATCAACCTAACCAGTCGCCCACTAATCTCCACTCCTGTTTAGAGGAAGTGGCCAAATGGATGAGCCTTTCCCATCTGAAGCTCAATGGTGACAACACTGAGTTGATGTTGCTGGGTAATAATCGTAGTTCTAACATTAACTCGCTTTGGCCAGCTTGCATGGGGCCTCCTCCAGTCCCTAAACCAGAAATAAAAAGTCTCAGAATATGGTTAGATCAAGACCTTTCTTTCAAAACTCAAGCCAGAAAAACGATGGCTTTCTGCTATGGTTTGCTGAAAATGATTCGGAAAGTACTTCCTCTGCTTCCGTTTCCAATGAAAAAGATACTGGTCCAGGCCCTGATCCTTTCTAGGATTGTTCTCGGCAATGCCCTTTATCTGGGGTCACCTATTGCAGTGATTAAGAGGCGTCAGATTCTCCAGAATGCGGCGGCAAGATTGTTGACTGGTACCAGTCACTGATGCTCCGCAAAACCTGCTATTCGCACCCTGCACTGGCTCCCGGTTCAAGAAAGAGTCCACTTCAAGGCCTTATGTATTGCCCATAAATCCCTAGAAGGGAATAGTCCCGCCATCATCAAAGCTCTGATTCGTCTGCATAAAGCCTCCAGAAACCTTCATTCAAATTCACTTCACCTAGCTGTAGTCCCCAGAATCAGAAAAGCTAGAAGAGGGGGCAGGCTCTTCTCGTACAATGCTCCCAAGCTTTGGAATTCTCTTCCATTGCACCTTCGTAGAGAGCCCAACCATCTTATTTTTCGAAAGCATCTGAAGACTTGGCTCTTCACTTAACTTTGTTTCTTTCCTTATGATTGATCAGCGCTGGGACACTCCCGGGTAGCCATGCGCTTTATAAGAACCCTTGTCATCATTTAATTAGCTCACTATTTAGTGATTTTTCAAGGACTTTAGCTGCTACTGGCAGGCACGATATAGGTTGGTAGTTTTTTTACCTGCATAGGATCCAGGGCAGGTTTTTAGGTCTCGGCCTGATCCAGCGCATGCGCTGGTCTGGCCGCGATGTTTAGTAAGCTGCTTTTGGAAGTGCTTCCAAAGCGGAGACCAGCTTACTATCACGCGCAAAAGCGCGCGCGCGACGTGCACAGCACTGTTTTTTCATTGGGCGCACGCGTGCGCACAACTCCGGTTTTTTTTGTGTTTAGTATTTAATTTCGCGGCCATTGCTTGTTTTTCCAATCATTGGCCGCGCGCGCACACAACTCCCGCTTCACTGCAAAGTCTTTCATAGCATTTGTTGTACCGGTGGACTCCTACCCTCCCCAATAGTTACAAGGATATTGGAAGCTCCAGGTAAAGTACAGTTTTGCCAACTGGTTCTCACCCCCATGTAATGAGAAAACAGCTCTTTTGAGTCTTCTTTCAGTAATTTAGTGCCACCCATAAGTAGCACATAAAGGCTTATTTATTTTTTTGTCCTGTGGATCTACTGCCATGATCCAATCAAATCGCTGCTATGTTTGCTCATATTTACATTATCAAAAAAACTGTAAGAAAGCATTTCTATTGGTCCTTTATTGGTTTTCTGTGCTTTTTAGATCTGAGCGTAGCCAGCATTGTAGTTGCTTAAAGAACAGGCTGCCTTATAAAAAGCAAAGTGTTCACGAAGTGTCTCCTGTACTTGGGCAGCGCATAGCTTTCAATCCCACAAAGCCGCCGTTGTCTGTCTCCAGAAAGACACACTAACCTTGTGTTGTCTTCCATAAGCTAACATTAGCTGTCATGTGTGCATAGAGTTCTTATACACGAGACAGTCGTCAGACGCCTGCATTTTTGTAAATTCTTTGTAGTTGGTAGCTTTTCCCCATAAACCAACAACAAGAGAGAAAGGGTCAATAGGCCACTCTTGTACCCCTTAGAGCTAATAAATCAAAACAACATAAGAGTACCCAATAGTACGAGACTAGCTCAGACTAAGAATAAAAAATAAACATTGGAGGGATAGAAAACTAATTACCACCACCATTGAATAGAAGAGATGTACCAAGGGATGTAAATAAAGTGGGATGAAGAAACCTCAGTGAGGAAAAAGAACCCTCAGGCACCAACTGGGTAGAACCAAGGTGCAAGTCAGACTACAACTTGTGACACAACTTTCAGAAAAAAGTCTTCTTTTACACCCCTTTCACATCAGGTTCCAATATCAAGACAAGATGTACCTCCAGAAGACAGGGATGTCTATGGGCAGTACTTTTGCCCCAAGTATAGCAGGGTTGTATGTGTACAATTTTGAAAAAAAAACATATCTTGGCAGCAACGAACCCCTACGCTCTCAATGTGATCCTGTGGCAGAGGTACATTGATGATGTGCTTTTAATTTGGCAGGGGTCCGAGGAAAGTCTCCTGGCTTTCTTCGACTGGGTCAATACCTGTGACCCTCATTTGAAATTTACCCATCAGTACCACCCGGAATCCATTGTGTTTCTAGACGTTATCATTACCAGAATAGGAGATCATTTGACCACAAAAACTTACCACAAGCCCACTAGCAAAAATAATTTGCTTCATTTTTCGAGCTTCCATCCTCGTCCCCTACGGACTAATCTTCCATTTGGTCAATTCTTACGTATCCGTAGGAATTGTAGTGATGTGACAGATTTTAAGAAACAAGCTCAAGATCTAACAAACAAGTTGCGTACAAGAGGTTATCCTACCAAGATTTTAAAACAAAGTTGCAAGAGGGCCCGTAATCAGAATCGGGAGGCCCTATTGGAGGACTACCCTAGGGTTTCTGAGACTGAAACTCCATTGACCTGTGTGACGACTTATAGCAATATTTCAAATGCTGTCAGTCGTTGCATTGGTAAGCATTGGAACATTCTGAATAGTAATGGACGGGAGTGGCAGAAACCCCTGTTCTCTTATAAACGAGAGAGAAGCCTACAGGATGCACTCGTGCATACTCGTCCAAGAAACACAGATCAAGTACATGACAACAGCGTTTTAAACACTTGGGGCTTGCCATTATCCATGTGGTGGATGCAGCGTCTGCCACCTGACGACTGCCACTAAGACATTGAATTTGGAAGCAGGAAAGCTATGGCACCTTAGGGGACACACAAATTGTAACTCTACAAATGTAATTTATTTAATCACATGCCCTTGTAACCTTAAGTACGTGGGAATGACCACACGGAAAATAAAGTTACGCATCTGCGAACATCGCAGTAATGTACGGTGCCGCAAAGGAACAACAAAACTAACTACCCACTTCTTGGAACACGGACACTGTCCCAATGACGTCAGATGGACGGTTATAGAACAGATAAAACAGGGCAGAGAAAGTACCATCTTCGAAAAAGAACAAAGATGGATCTATCGTTTGTCTAAGCATTTACAAGGGCTCAACGACGATATACCATGGGGCTCTGTAATGCGACGATAGATCTGCCTGTCCTTTAACAGTGTTTAATGAGAGAGCTGAAACGAGATTGTCCCTCTGTGATTTTTAAGCTATGCAAGTAAGGGCCACACTGTATGACCTTTGTTCCACCCTTAATAGCTATTTACTTCAGGGGGTTGAATAAATGTTTTTTTTCAAAAATGTTCCATGCTAATTGAAGCTTCCATATGCAGATTTCTCATTTTGGTTGTCGATCGGGTTTGCTAAATAATGAGAGCATCTACGACTGTTAAATCTCCCAATGAAGTCACCCTATTTTTAAACACGTCATTTTTCATTTACTGGCGTGGGATCAAATGTCATGTGGTGGACTTGTTTACGAGGCAATAAAGTTTTCTGCCATTTGAATTCGAAAAACAAAGGAGAAATTGTGTTTGACTAAGTACCTGTCCCTTTAAGATCGGGCACTCCTGCATGGCGGTCACATGGTCGCGAGTAACGTAGTGAACGTTGCCTACGCGTTTACTTAACCAAGACGCTTCCATGGGTCCAGTGATTACAGGCCGTGGATGTGCGCAGAATAGGTGCTTCTGTGGAGAGTCATTTAGACGAAAGTAAGTGACTTTGGGAACTCGAGTGAGGGTGTAAGTGTCATTGTGGCATTCATTGTAAACCTTGATTCCGAGTTAACACTGCCGTAAACAGGAGGGGTGACATACTTCTCTTTCCTGTGTTTTTGCAGTGCTCTGAACGAGAAGGTTTCCCCTGCCACGTGCCTAAGGGGCATTTCTCCTGCTATCGTGAAGTGAGTGATGTTTCCCCCCCTTTTTTATGGCGTTCGTAATCTTTCCAGATTGAAGGTGTATCTAACCACTTGGTACTTTTAACGGGCACTTTCTAAGTAAAGAAACACTTCGGGGCCTTGATACAGTGTAACTAATGTTAGGCTCATGAAAGTGAATCGCAAAATGGCCAATGTATACCTAGCGGAGCTCCACAAATATTGATTAGGTGCTCTTGCTGTTATTGCCACAAATGGTGCAGCAGTTCCTAAAAATTTAATTGGGACTGATTTTATTTCAATGTTTTTTGTATATACACGTATTGTAACTATATATGCTGCACTAAAAGAGTGTTTGGAAGAACTTATACACTGGGTTGGTGGGTCTTGTGATGTGCATGTAGCTTCGGTTACCTTTTTGAAGCTATCCTATTAGCAGTTACAGAAGGTTCTGTTGATTGATTTATATGTAAAGAAATATTATATATATATTTTTTGCTGCTACGTAGTGTTCACGTACTTACAATAAGGACCCAATGAAGACAACTGCCAACCAACTACCCAGTTGGTGCCTGAGGGTTCTTTTTCCTCACTGAGGTTTCTTCATCCCACTTTATTTACATCCCTTGGTACCTCTCTCCTATTCAATGGTGGTGGTAATTAGCTTTTCCCCATAGCCTCTCCACTTCATCCTCCCTCAGCAGTGCCAATGTCATCTCTTTAATTGATACGTCTTCTCCCCGTGTCTCCCCATCATTATTGTCTGTTCCTTCTGGAATAATATGCTGTTCTCTGCATGGTGCTTCGGTTCAGTTCACTTTAGCCAATGTATCTCGTATCACACATACACATCTTTCTAAAAAGACACTGGAAATGCACTTTAAGTGCTAGGGCAAGTGGTCAAGTATTTTACTTTAGTGTTTTCTTTTTTTCCATTCCACTCTTGTTTGTCCTGGTGAGTATAAACTGTATCTCAGGCTACAGCAATCCAAAGCAAGTACACCTGCCTGGAGGGCATTGGCATAGCCAATAGGTCTCGCCTTTGAGACCTTATACGTTTTTAGCCATGCAACAGTTGATGTTATTGCACCAACGATATTGTGCTGCATAACTAAATACTTATAAGGTCCCAAAACCGAGACCTATTGGCTATGCCAATGCTTGTTTCAGAAACGGCCTGATACATGCCTTCTTCCAGTTCAGAGGAAAAGTCCCTGACTTGGTTACTTCATTTATGAGTGGAGCTAAATGGACGCAAATCTTTTCTGAGACCAGATGTTGAGTGGCTGGGGGTCATGGGAAATTAGGGGATCCCGACTTAGTGAAAAGAGATTATTCACTTTCCATGAGGTAAGGGCCAAAAAACTGGTTAGTTTACCCTGAGTGGAATTTGCCTGGATGGTCATAATGTTGGCTTTAGCAACGTCAGAGCAGTTTTGATTACACCTTCATTTGAAAGAAATTGGCCATCTTGTTACAGAAGGTTTGATCAGGTCTAAACTGATTAGCCTGCTGATGCTTGGATAGGGCAAGAATTGTTTAAGAAAGCTCCTTAGAGGAGTTCTTAGCTGCCCCTATTCTAGTTCTGGAATATTCAGTCCCAGCTTTTTTGATAGCCTCCTTATATTCCGCTAGGACTATAGTCACCCTCCATTGTCGATCAACTCTTCTACATTGAGCCTTAATATTTTTAAGGTCTGGGCGGTACCAGGGTGCTGACACCTGGCATCTTCCTGTTTTCATAGTTTTTCCCGTGGCCAACGAATCGACTGCTGATCTAATCCATTCATCAAATTGATGCACTGTCACATTATTATCAGCGGCCTGTGAGGAAGGGCATTTGTCAAGAGTCTTTTCTAACTCATTTTTCTGTATTTTATGCCAAGGTCGGGTTTTTACAAGAGGTGATCTATTTAAGTTGTGGTGGTTTGGCCGCATCATTTTTTATTTTAAAATAAATCGTTTTGTGACCAGTCCAGGGTAGTGGTAGCATTTTGTCCAGAGTGATTTCGGAATAATTGGTGAAGATGTTGTCCAGAGTGTTACCAGCAGAACGAGTGGCGTCTGAGACAATTTGGGTTAGACCATGCGCTGCCAGGTTGGCAAGTAGCCTCGCAGTGTCTGGATTATTATTAGATTCAAGGTGAAAGTTGAAATCACCCAAAATAGTAAATGTGGGGGATTCTAAACTGGATTCAAGAAGGGTCTGGAGAGCTAGGGTAAAGGTCACTCAAGGCCCAGGTGGTCGATATAGGAGTAGGCCAGGGAAGGTCAGAGTGTTATTTACTACTTGCATACATCACGTTCAGAGTCGTTATGACACTGTATTTGTGGGCCAAACTTTGTGAGACCATATCTTTTTAATCAGTGGTCCCTGGAAGACATTTCTGCAAGAAGCTATACAAGTGATACCAGGAGTATATTTTTTTGTGTGGGAAGAATGCATATGTTCGACTTCCAAACAATTGGGATGGTACTTGCTATGTGGCAGTTGTGTTTTCTGAAGATATATCATGTGGAAGATGTGGAAGGTTCGGAGGGAAAATCGAATCATAGAGAGAAACGTGGACTGAGTGCTGGTGAAGTTGTGGGAGACATATTTGGAGCAATGATACCTAGTAGGAGTGGTGCTGAATGACATCAAGATCAGGAAGTTGTCTACCATTGTGAATACGTTTTCGGTTAACACAGCTCAGTCATTGCTACTCAGAGATAGGAAAATGGTTTTGAAAAGGGCAATGGTGATGCCAAACCATCTTGCGTTAGATATGTTACTGGCAAAAGAAGGCAGAGTGTGTCGGATGCTAAAGGTCCAACAGTGTTGCACTTATATCCCTGACAAAAGTAAAGATCTCAGGGATATATAAGTAGGCTATGGGGTTTTAGGTTTAAACCTATAATAACTGATAAAACCCCACTGAAAGAGAAATAGCCCTCACCAGTGAAAACATATAAACACTGAAAAAAAACCTGCACAACCACAAACTAAATGCCATTCAAAGAAAGGAAAAAGAGAGTGAAAGAGTCATTTTTTTTCTTCCTGAAGGGGCCAATACAATGTAGCTTTGTTATACAAGCTAGCAGTAAGAAAGACTGGGCTAACATTAGTCTGCTTGAGTTTTTATGTTTAGGGATGCCACTAAAATATTGTTTCTGGTTCCTTTTGCTTGTTTCAGATTTTGTGGTCTTTGGTCTAAAGATAAAGGGTTTAGAAGCATGTTTTACGTCTCGTTTAATTATTTTATAAACTGTTGAGCATCTGGAAATATCAAAATCATATTTCATATTTTGGCTGCGTTTGATTCTTTCACTGATAGGTAAAATGGCTGGTTTCATAAGAATCTTTCCTAATATGCGTCATCACATTTACCCACAGAGAATGGGTAAAAACCCTTAATGCATCAGCCCACAGTTTCTAGTGGGTCAGTATTGATAGTAGGTGAATTGCCAACACCTCAGGCTTTAAACATTCAATGCAAGGTATAGTGACAAGTAAATGTATAAAGAGCACTATCACCAAGCATCTGGGATAGTGGTGAAAACATGACACTAGACGTTTGGAAAACATGGAACACTGTGTCACTTGAAATGCTCTGCAAAAAAAGGTTCTTTCCAAGTTCAGCAAAGATTGGAGTGATATTGTTTGTATTTGCAGTGATTCAGCTATGTATATGGAAAGGTTGTATGATGACATGTCAAAATTGATACCCGAGCTGAACTAATTCCATGTAGGAGATCCTTGCTACTTGTTAGATAGTATGATGAAAGCATCTTTACATTCTTCAGAGTTAATGAGGGATGCTGTTTACTTTTTAGTCCATTCTGGAACACTGTTTTCTTATGCACAGGAACTAAAACGCAAACATTTATCATTTCTTGCTTTGTGTGACATCAAAGAAAGAGTCATCCCAACTGTGTCCTTTAGCTGAGTGTTATCAGTTCAAAGGGCTATGAATGCTATATTATCCATGTGGCAACCGTTTACAAAATATTTGCTGAGTTATGATGCCAAAGGCAAGAAATGGAAGGATCTTTAGTTGCATATTGATAGTGATGTAAAAAAAGCACACTCTACTGCATTATTAGATTTTTACAGGAAAACAGAACTGCTGTAGTTGACATGATAAATAGCTAGAGTCTGAAAAAACTCTTGTCTGCCAAGTGTTCAGCATAATTGGTGTAGATGTGAAACATCTCCTAGAGACTAGGCTGGGAGACACTTTTTGTGACTTTGGCACTGCAATATGTTCCATGTTAGAGTGCTTGACACTTGGTAAGCATAGCAATGTTGAAGAGCAATTCAGGAACGTTTATTTTACAATGTATGAGAAATGGCTTGCAATGATGCATAGAAATGTCCCTTCACACAAATGGCATTTGAACTTAATGAAATCTCACTGTGGTGCTCTGTACAAGTTCTAGATCCCTTCAGTAAAGGGGAATTTCCTCCGTAGCTTCAAAAGTGCTGCTTCATTTTTGACCACTTCAATAACTCTGATGGCATAAGCGCCAGCTCAATGCAAATGTTGCAGAACCTGCCATGAGAATCGCAATGTTCAAGTGCACCAGTATTGGCATGGAAAGCTATGTCAGTGGCCAGAGCTAACAAATTGTGCACTGGCTGTTTTGGCGTTGCCCATCTCAATTACCAATGTTGAGAGGGCTTTTTCACAGAAGTTTACATGGGAAGGAAAGAGCGAGCACACATGACCAAAGACTCACTGAAGAAGTATTGTATGGTGTACTACAATAAGTTTAATTTGCAAAAATCTATTTGGACCTCATAAACACTATACGCACACTGTCTATATACCATGTTCTATCAGTGCAGAAAGCAAGCAATAATAAAAGCAAAACGTTCCTTAAACACCGGAAAAACACTTTTTTTGTTGTTTTTAGTGGCGCGCAAATGTGTAACCACTGATAACAACTGCTTTTTAAGGTACTGAAATCACTGAAAACCCCCCACCAGAATTGACCAAAAATAGAAACTGAAAACAGGTAAGCCTATATATAAGTAATATCACTGAGATACATGATGAGATACATGATCTGGCCTCTGAAGGAGTTTGGTATAACATTGGAAAGGGATTTGATGTTTTGATGCAGCAGGAAGTTAGTTTGCTAACCTAGGAAAGGGAATTCTTGGAATTATCTTGAAGCCAATTATAATTGTTGTGGTCGGTGTTATTATCTTCGTAGGTATGATAAGGGCATGCAAATGACATAAGGAGAGGCAAGTGAAGTACTCCTTGAGTGAGAGAGAGAGAGAGAAGGATGGAAAGACTGCAGGACAGTCATTATGAGAATTTGAAGCGTTTGGAGGAGTTCAGACAGAGGAGACTAGCTATGACACCTGTTTAGATCTGACTACTCTACAGGGATTCAGAGTGTTTGTGATGACTCATCGTCATCAGAGGGGGGACTTGATGTTGCAGGAAACACATTTTTTTTGTTGCTTGGGTAGATTATAATCAAATGTATAGAGCGCACCTGCATATATTCCTTTGTTGTATTAACATGAAGTGTTAGAATTTTAAAATGTATTAATCAGAAACCTGAAGTATTTAGGCTGTTTAAAAGTAACATGAAAAAATTTACGTGGAAGGTAAATGTAACTAGCAGAACAAATTAACGTGAAGAACTTGTGTTGTGAACTGACCATTAATCAAGCACTAAATATGTTTATTAATCATGTCATTTATATGTACGTAAATGCATTCATTGAAGGTGTCTTATTTCCTATGCAAATTCGAAAAGTTCCTGCGATGCTTTCTTATGTTAACTGAACTTCCTAGGTCTGAAATGCAGTTCCCTGGAAACTCTCGCTTTAGAGTTCACAGTTTGAATTTCATGTGCTGTGGAATTTGCTCTTTCTCACGTTTTGTGTTGCAGGTGAAAGAAGCGCTCTTGTTAGATAAAATAATGTCTTTGTCTTACTAGTCAGGCAGGAAGAGGAGAAGTTACAATTGTGTGGCTTAAGTTTACAAAGGAAGGCCGTTGTGATTCACACAGGAGAAGGCCTTGGAACCAAGAACAAAATGTTGCAAGGACATAACACCGTTGTCTCATGGAACAACACCTTTAGGATTATACTCAGAGCAGATAGCGTGATCCGCAATTAATCTTGGGAAAGTTCTCTATGAAAAATGTGATGAGGTGAGTAGGGAAAGCACCCATGTCTTATTCTGTCTTTGGAGAAAGAGCATCTGAGAGTAAGTTCTCTCGCAAAAGTTTTATGCTACATGACCCATCGGCTTTGGAGAGGCTTCTTAGGAAGACTCCACATGCGGACACCTTTACCTTCCTTCCTGAAGATGCTTAAGTAGGGATGTCACCTTAGTGTTAGAGTAGGGATAGATTAATGGTCTTTATTCATCAACCTTCAATGTAGGGACATTTGAACTCACGCTTTCTGATACTCTGCATTCTGCTTCTTGAATTAATTGTATTGTTTATGTTACATCGTCTCAATGGATGTGGAGACTTGGCTTTATGCTAATTCCGATGTATTTTTACACTCTCATCCTAAGGTACCTTTTTGTTCAGTTATTTTTGGCTTTGTAATAAATCAAACTAACTTTACGTAGTTGTCTGTGGTGACTAAGTGTCCACAGGGACTCTTAATTAACTGATTGGCCTACTAACAAATGTTCTCCCCTCTATGCTTCAAAGCTGCTAAAAAGAAACATCAGAGTGTGTCTCTAGAACAGGTCCAGAACTTATGGGCCTGGCTCTTTCAGTCCTCAATAGGTACACATTGTCATAGTAGCACAAGGCATTGACAGAAACTGCGTTGCGCTCCCTGTGAAAGAGCAGAATGCTTCACTCTCCGTAAATTAAGGCAATAGCTGAAGTGGATGACCAATTTTCCTATGCTGTATGCTGTAGGGGGAGGAAAAAATGTGAATGGCAAAACAACAAACCAATGGATGAGGGCTGGCAGAAAGCCTCAATAAACAAGTATAATATATATTTGAAAGCTTTCTAAAATCAACATCTTGGCTAACACCATTCCTAAAAAAAATTAATTGGACCACTAGTAACAACTCTGTCATAGGGCTTCCTTATTAAAAATGTGAGTTGTCATGCTTCCAACACATCCCAGGATCCTTGGTATAACAGACTTTAGGAAGGCTCACAGGCCCAATAAACCTCAAATAGCTCCAAAATTAAGATGAATCAAATTCACAATGATTTGATTCAGCCAAGATTTGTCAGATATTTGCCAACTGGTGCCAAAAGTATATTAGCACATCTTATGTTTTTGAAATATTTAGGAAAGTTGAGTGCTGCAAATTGGAACACACGTGAGGAAATTCTACATTTGAACAGAGGCATCAGTCCTTGTTTGGAGGGAAGCTGGAAAAGGTGGCTGTTGAGACCTTTCTAAGTCTGCAGACAGATTCAATCAATCAATCAAACAGCATTTGTAAAGTGCAACAATGTCACACCCAAGAGTATCTGTTCGCTGAGTGTCCGTCGGAGAGCCAGGTCTTGAGTCTCTGTCGGAAGTCTGCCAGCAAGGAGGCTGTACAGAGGGGAAGGTTGTTCCAGGTCTTGTTAGCGATGTAGGAGAAGGAGTGGCTACTGCTGCAGCGCAACAGATAGGGGTGTGTGTGCGAGGGCGAGTGAAGAGGAGTGCAGGGTTTGTGGAAGTTCAGTCAATGGTTGATGTAGGCAGGTCCTAGGTCATGGAGGGTTTTGTAGGCATTCATGAGGATCTTGAACTGGCATCTCTTCTGGATCGGCAGACAGTGGAGGTCTCCCAGGCAGGGGGTGTTGTGAGTTATTGGGGGAGGTCCAGGATGAGCCTGACTACAGCATTCTGTATGGTCTGAAAGCTTCTTAGGAGCAAGGTGGAGATGACAGCATAGCGGATGTTGCCGTAGTCGAGACGGCTGGTGCCGTGGGCCTGAGTTATGGTCTTTCTGGTGTTGTTTAGGATCCATCTAAATTGTCTGGATTGAGACATTCTGATGTGCAGGGGTACCTCTACATTCTTATAGCTTTTCAAGTATTTGTGCAGTACACACACACAGTAAAACAGTGAATATACCACATAAAGACTCCACACAGGTTTAGGAACATAGATTATTGTATTCTGAACGAAACCACAATGACAAAAATCCAATGTATAGAAGTTGAGATATAGAAGTTTAAAATAATAAATGCAATAAAGCACTTAGAAGCAAGTAGCAATAAAAAGGTTACATTAGGTCACGCTGGACGGTGGCAAAGCCAAAGTTCGGGCTGAACGCGATGGAGCGCCGGCCAGCTTCAGTGCCCACGCAGGCCCCGGTGAATAAAGTGCCTTTCCTAGTTGCAAACAGTGAGATGTCTCGACGTTAAGACCCACAGGTACACGATCCGTCGATCTTCTCCATGCACTGAAGGTGTCGCATCAGTTTCGAAGACAGGTGTCGGAGTGGAGCAATGCGCCGGATTCTGCCACACAGTCAAGGGGATGCTCCACTTTCACCAAGCTGCAGTGGCGACAATACGCTGTCCGATGCGTGCATCTATGCAGGCAAAGTGCTGGTTCCGAGGTGATGCACCGATTTTACTCCTGCAATCAGGTCAGTTCTGCTACATGCAGACATGAAATCTGTGTTGCAAGTATCTAGGCCACTTCCAGTGAGCCACTGGATTCAAGCAAGCCGGGCTGAAGACGGCTGCAATGCCAGAAACCGGTCCTCGGAAGCTTGTTTCCGGTCCCGGGAAGGCATGGCTTGGCAGTTTGGGTTGGACTGGTCCCATGAGGCACAGGGTCAGACTGATTTGCATACAGCCATGTCTGAACTGGGGTGGCAGAGTGGGCTAAAAAACGGTGATGGATTAAACCCAGATCATTTGACTGGGTGTGAGTGTTTGATTGGGTCAGATGCTCCGTCCATTACCACCCCCTTTTGTACCACTTCCAGTGAGCCAGGCACAGGTGAAGGGGTAGTGACTTTGATATCCCTGAGTCTCAAGCAACAGAAGGCAAGCTAACAAGACTTTGGAGATCACTTGGAGTGAAGACAGAGTCCAGCTCTTCATTAGCAGAGTCAGAGAGCAGCAGGCAGCAGGGCAACGCACAGAAAAGCAGGCCTTGCAGATCACCAGTTGGGTCTTTAAGCAGCACAGAAGTTTTTCTGGCCGCGCTTAGTTACAAGTCCAGTAGTGTCTGATTTGATGGGGTCAGAGACCCAGTACTTATACCCAAAAGTGCCTTGGATGCTGGGGTGACTTCATAGTAGCTTTCTGAAGTGCACAGACCAAGTCCTGTTTGTCTGTCTGGCTATCTGGGGTGGGGTAATCAGCCCTCTGTTTGGGGATAGAACACTGCCTATTCAAGTGAAGTGTTAGCACCTCCCTTCCATCCTGCCCAGGCAAGGCCATCAGAATGCATATGTATGTAGATGGGTACTCAGGCACACCTATCCTTTCTATGTTGTGGCTGTCTAGAGGGAATGTACAAAGTGTAGCTGTCATCCACCTCAAATGTGTACTTATATGTAATATAAGGGTGTTTTAAGGCTTGACAAGTAGTTTTGAATGCCAGGTCGAAGTGACAGTGAACTGCACGCACAGGCCCTGCAGTGGCAGGCCTTAGACAGGTTTGAAAGGCTACTTATGGGGTGGCACAATCAGTGCCCATTTGGGGTACAGTCCCTGGGTATATGTTATACCTTTCTACAAGAGACTTACTAGTAAATCAAATATGTCAATTTTGTATACATCAATGTCACCATGTTTAGGTGAGAAGAGCATGCACTTTTGCACTGGTTAGCAGCGGTAAAGTGCTTAGAGTTTTAAGGTCAACAAAAAGAGTTCCGCAAGGAGGGGAATGGAAAAATGTTTGGGGGGGCCTTTCAGAGAGGGCCATTTTCCAACAAGCAGGATGGAGTTGAACATTAAGTAGTTGTTACTGACACCTAAAGGTATTATGGACAGCTATTCTGCTTTGTTTGAGTGCAAGGCATTATCATGTATTAATCTTTGAAGTAGACAGACAGAAAAAAAAACTGTATCAATAAATTCCTAAATACCATTTCAGCACCACGGCAGAGATTAAACCCTACAGCAATGATAATGATAAGTCGAAATTGATAAGCACTTACTTAATATATGAATTGTCGTCCCTTTTGTGGTACTGAAGGTTTTAATATGTACATACTGAGCACTTCATATTTCACTTTATGGCAGTATAATACAAGTTTATTTGAAAAACATCATTTAAGATGTCCGCCACGTTTTTGGACAGTAATGAATTGTTAGTCCATCATCTATGTTATTGTTTAATCATGTGAAACACTGTGATGAAATACAGCTGGTTTTGCACAGGGAAACTGACATTGAAAAAGCCGCAAGGCGAAATGTGTCTGTCATTGGAGGGGCGGTGGGGGTCTGCACAATAAAGCATTTTTGCTGAAACTACAGCCATGAGTGCTTTCCATTGAGAGCAAGAGATACTTGCTTCTGTTAATGAATGAGTAGCAGTTCACCACCGCAGGAGCGATTACCCAGGACGAGCTGGAGAGGCGACGGTGATGTCCAGTTTTTGAAACATATATATATATATATATACATATATATATATATATATATATATATATATATATATATATATATATATATATATATATATATATATGTACATATATATATATAGATGTGGAGGCGCTTTATACAAGCATAGATCACGGACAAGGACTTTCCGCTGTGAAATGGTACCTCTCTAAACGAACAATTAAGTATTATGAACACAATAAGGTCATTTTGTGTCTCATGGAATGGTGCCTCCACAATAATTTCTTCTCTTTTGGTAAAGAGATTTTCAGACAGCTCAGAGGGGTGGCGATGGGGGCCTGCTTCTCTCCCAGCTATGCATGCTTGCACGTTGGCTGGTGGGAGGAGCAGGTCCTCAAAGTGCACCACAAAGGGTGGATGGACAACAATGTAATTTGTTTCTTGAGGTACATTGACGATATTTTTATCGCTTGGAGAGGCCCTAAGGAGGAAGCCCTTACATTCATACAGGAGATAAATTGCAACAGTCTCAATCTTAACTTTACGGCGCATATAGATAAAAATAAAATCCAATTTCTAGATGTTGAAGTATATGTTGCCAATGACACCCTTAATACTACCTTACACAGAAAATCAACTGCAGGCAACGCTACGCTGCATGCTAATAGCATGCACCCCAGACACACCATTGCAGGAATTCCCTACGGTGAAATTCTGAGGTTGAAGAGAATTTGCAGTTCCCCATCTGACTATGAAAGATGTCTTAAAGACCTTATGACACGGCTGAAAGCAAGGGGGTATTCTGATGATATTTTAAAAGCAGCTCTCAACAAATCCTTGTCTCGGTCTAGAGAAAGTCTTTTTCCTGCCACAATTACTGTTGATGAAACCTCTATTGTTATGGACCCTCCAGTAGAATGTCCATGCCTGATTACCACATACAGTAGGGAAGAAAGGTTAATTAAATCCATCATTAATAAAAACTGGCCCATTGTCCTCAGCGACCATGTCCTTAATACTAGATTGCCGGTCGCTCCCACTGTAACTTTCAGACGTGCCAAAACAATGGGGAATTGTTTGGATAAAGCTGCACCTGAGCTTAAAATGAAAAAATCTTGGTTACAACCGAGACAGGGTTTCTTTAAATGCACAAGCTGCCGTGCTTGCAAATTTGGCACCACCATCTCACACTATTCGACTCCATTTAGCTCCATTTCTAAACCTATTTTGGGAAATTACTCCTGTAGAACTGACCATGCTGTATACGTTCTGGCATGCACCTGTGGGCTCAGATATGTTGGCAGTACCAAGCTCCAGGTGCATGTCAGAATACTGCAGCATTTACGCGCAATTCTACACAGTGACCCGGCATATCCGGTCGCCCGACATTTTAAAAGGGCTCACAATAATGACCTTTCATGCTTGAGTTACTTTGTGATTGGAGCAGTCCCGCCACAGAAAAGAGGGGGTGATCGCGAACTCCAACTCAGAAAATTGGAAAGTAGGTTTATCTTGGAGCTCGACAGTCGTTGGCCAAATGGGCTCAACAACATTGAAGAAATGCATCATTTCCTATAAGAATAGATTGCTTATTCCCCGATACTCCCAGCCTGTTTTCATGAGTAATCTGTGTATATCTATTTTATTTCCTCTTCTCCTCTTGATAGTATTTGTCTCCTAGTTAGGTTCCCTATTAGGAGATGCTAGATTTAGAAGAGTAGCAGAAGAAGGGTTATGTGAGCATTGAGCGCGGAGGGTTTTATAAGATCTGTACCCTCGCTTATATCTGTATATTGAAATTTCTAGCTCATTTACTTTGATATCTCTTTATCTACAAATTGTTTATACCAGTGTATTATGAATTGTCTTTTAACTTTATCTACTAGATTTTAGATCAAGTTAAATGGTGTCATTATGTGTTCCTAGTCATGGGGTATGATGTTATTTTTACATATGCCCATTTTTAAATTTTTGATAAACTTTTTGATACAATTTGCTATTTATGAACCTTGAGAACCGATAATTCAACCATACTGACATTTATGAAATTTTAAAATTTTAAAATACTAATATTCTATATGTATGGAAATGTATGGTATCCTTGTTTTGATGGTAATGCGGTCGACTCTTGCACTTTGCACTTTTTTCATACAATTTGCACTTTTCCTCACTTTTTGCACTTTATTTGTTGCTGCTAAATGCTTAGATTTGCACATGTACATAACTATAGCTACCAATAATTATCGAATTGTGGGTGGTTAGTAAAATCAAGAGTACTGTATTTGTAAAGTCTTGTAAACTTACTTCATTAGTTTTAGAAAATTCAGATTAGTGATGTATAATACTATAATTGGTTTTGGGACATATTTTAAAATGATTTACATGGTCAGTATTCTTTTAGAATTAATGGATTTAACCAGTCATGTTTGTATAGAGACACAATGCTATACACAGAAAGACAGATGTACATTATACAATTGGCAGCAATAGTACTTTTTCACTGTTTGTATTAACACATGCAACACTGGAGGTCGCCACCAGGGGGTGGTGACATTTTGCAAAGATAAGTGTATAAAAGAGCATTACAAACACTACTATGTTGCAGCGTGAACAAGGGCACCTTGCCCCGAAACGCGTCGCTGGTTCTGTGGGTGATGTAGAAATAAAAATTACATCTTGCTGACTTGTTGGTCCGGTCCTCTACTTGCTGGCGTGGAAGCGTGGGCTGCGAGCGCAGAGCGTGCAGAGGAGGAGCGATGTTTTTCATATATATATATATATATATGTATATATATTACCTACTGGCGGTCGCCAGTAGGTATATATAGTTAGGATTTTTTCTCTATGGGTTTTTTGAAAATTCTATGTCTAATAACTTTGGCGTTTGTGGACGGAATTGGCTGAAATTTTCAGGAAAATGGCACATTTTGTTTCTGAGCAGCCCCTGAAAATTTTGGGGGGGTTCGTCAAGGGGGGGCCGAGAAAAAAGGGGGGTCCCAAAACGCGTTTTTAACATTGAGTTTTCCATAGGGCGGTTGGCCTCACTTTTAGCCCGAACGGCTGAATGGATTTGCACGAAACTTGGCAAAATTGTAGGGACTGGTAGCCCGATGTGCCTTTTGTAGGTCTCAATATATGTGCTGCAGTGGATTTTGAGAAATTAACGTTTAAAAAAAGATATATATCTGTAACAGCGGACTGGGCAGCGGCCCAGGACGCGGACTTTTCGCGCAACGGAGCTTTGTGAAGCGAAGCTGATTAGTTCTCCGGCGTCTGTCAACATTCCAAATAGTCCGTAGCGGCCGCCATCTTGTCTCTCGGTAGGATCGAGAGACAAGAGGAGGCGAAAGCGAAGGGGCAAATGACCATAAGGGGGAATAGTAGATCCTCGCTGACCCCCTAGGTTTGATGTGGAGGTTTTAAAAGGGCCCCGCGGGGCAAAAAAAAAAATAATAATAATAATCGAACGGCTGAATGGATTTGCACGAAACTTGGTAAAATATTAGGGACTGGTAGCCCGATGTGCCTTTGCTAGGTCTCAATATATGTGCTCCAGTGGATTTTGAGAAATTAACGTTCAAAAAAAGATATATATCTGTAACAGCGCTCCGCTTCGCGTACTTTTCGCGTTACGGAGCTTTGCGAAGCTGATTGGTTCTCCGGCGTCTGTCAACATTCCAAACAGTCCGTAGCGGCCGCCATCTTGTCTCTCGGTAGGATTGAGAGACAAGAGGAGGCCAAAGCGAAGGGGGAAATGACCAGAAGGGGGCATAGTAGATCCTTCCTGACCTCTTAGGTTTGATGTACCATTTTGCCAAGTTTGGTGTAATTCCGTTCAGCCATTCAGGCTGTAGACGTATGTAAATGTCCTATGGAAAATTGCATGGGGAAAACACATTTGAAAGTGTTGAAATTTAGAACCAATTAAAATGTTACTTTGGTTTTGTATTTGTGTGTGATGAAAGTTAATTGGTTATGTATATATGTCAAATGAGAGGAAACCACAGCCATTTTGTGATACTACTGTCTGAGGTACATTTGTGAGGAATTTTTGGTGGTGAATTTCTGGTGTTTGATTTACACAGTACTAACACTTTTCCTACTTTTGAAAAGGTGAGTTGTTAATTTGTAAGGGGAACTATGTTGTACACTTGAAGATAATTTGAAAAATGTTTTCTGTTATTTATTTGCAGTCCTTCTGTTATACTAGATACTTGATAAAGTTAGTTTTATATTATGTATTACTAAAAACGATAAATGAAAGTGATTATTTTTTTCTGCAATTTACAGCAAGCAATTTCAAAATAAAATGGCTCACAATGAAGAGACCGTGGCAATTTCTTTTGAATTGTCCACTACATTGATTGAAATTGAGAGCACCAATAATGAAACATTGTCACAAGGAGGACATGACTTGTATGATTCCATTAGATTGATTGAAATGGACAGCACCAAGAATGAAATATTGTCACAAGGAGATGACTTGAATGATTCCACTACGTTGATTGAAATTGAGAGCAGCAATAATGAAATATTGTCACAAGGAGGAGATGACTTGTATGATTCCATTAGATTGATTGAAATGGACAGCACCAATAATGAAATATTGTCACAAGGAGGAGATGACTTGAATGATTCCACTACATTGATTGAAATTGAGAGCACCAATAATGAAATATTGTCACGAGGAGATGACTTGAATGATTCCACTACATTGATTGAAATTGACAGCACCAATAATGAAATATTGTCAGAAGGAGGAGATGACTTGAATGATTTTTTTGATCAATCTCTTGATGGCGAATTTATCGAGTGTTTGGAGACGATAGAGTTACAAGAATCATTATTGCAGACTTTTCATGAGGACATTGCTGATGAGGACATGTTACTAGTTCTTTCAAATTTAGAAAATTCTGAAGAATAAATTTATATTTAGAAATCAAAAATTGTTTGAGACATTATTCATTTTTATTTTTAATTTATGAGGTTGTAGCGAAGTGATTGTAGTATAAAATGAGACTTATAGTATAGAGTGCAACATTTTTATGTTACATGGTAAGTTTACTCATATTTACTTCCCTTCTGCCACTATATTATCTCCAATGTGTATTTGACATCTCTTCTTCATCTCCGGCCTCCTTTCTCTCACTGTGTGTCTCCGATGCATCTTATCGGTGCTATTTTGTGTAATTACAGAAGAGAGTAAAATAAAATAGTTCGGAACGTGAAAAGGGGGCAAAGTAGAGTACTCCTCACCCCCTAGGCCTTTTTAGGCGGTCCCAAAAGGATCAGTTTCTGCTTTCCTGAGAGATTATGGTATGAGTTCCATATACCACAATAACTTGCATTACAACATGCAAAATATCTATCTCCTATTACCAACTTTTGGAGATATTCGCGCTAAGCGCGAATATCTCCAAAAAGTAACACCTGCCCTGAGCAGTTCTTAGCCATGTTATCCAATGGGAGGTGGATAACATGGCTAAGAGCATTAGCTCGGTAATGTATAAATATATCGCTGAGTTTTTAGCGATATTCATGCATTGCGGCCGTTTATTATCGCATTTGTGATAAACCTTGATAATAGCAAGGTTTATCTTTGATAATTTCTGACGATGCTTAGCGGTAAAAAATTCGTTGGTAAGCATCGTTAGCGATAAATATCGCTTAACTTTGGTAATATGCCCCAACGTCTGTTAACGTTCGATTCGAAGGAAATGAGGAAGTGTTGAAAAACATTGTCTGCGCCATCTTGCCTTTTTTGAAATGCCACACTTTTGTCGTGCACGGCAGCCATTTTAGATGTCTTGACCAGACCCACTCTCTGCACGCTGTCGATTCGTAGCATGGCTCCTCACCCTCGCAAGCATCTTCCCCAGGCACTGGTCACCCCCGCTCTCTGTCTTATGCATGGGCAATAAACCTCCCCCCATCTGCGCTGCTCTTCCCTGAGAATCACACTCTGTGCCCGCCCGACACCTCCCTTTCGCCCTATTCACTACCGCACCCTCTGACACTCCTCTTCCTCTGTGTCCGATTGTCCAGGCTATCAGCTAGCCCTGCAGATGTAGTTTATGGCCTCAGCTGTAAAGAATCACCCCTCTTCAAAGGAGTTATAGTAGATCAAGGCCCACACCCGATGAGATCCGTCACACCACACGTGTTCCTACTATCTGAAAACTATCCTGTATTGTGATTGGGGAGGGGATCGAGCCTGAAGCGTAAGATTCCAGGAATGACTCTTTGTACATCAAAGTTTTTACAATTATGTCTCACATTAAAAATATATAGCACTCCAACAAAGTAGTAGGAATATAAAACTTTAATAACATATAAATATATACAACAAAACAAAAACAGTAAAAACATTTAAACAACGAAGAGACCGTGGCAATTTCTTTTGAATTATCCAATAGATTTATTGAAATTGACAGCACCAATAATGAAATATTCTTGTCAGTAGCGGTCTGTTGTGCGAATAGTTCCAAGGCAGCAGAACGCGCTGAAATCTAGATGGCACTAAAGTGATGTCTAGCAAGTTGCCGCCCAGCACATAACGGCGTGGGGCGCCGCGGGGGTGAGTGAGTCCAGTAGGCACCACAGCTATTCTTACCGGCATTGCAGAATTACTGCTGGGGACAATGCCTGTGCTGTAGCAGGGTCACAGCAGAAACAAAAAGGATTCTGTTGAAGATGTTGTTGGTTTTCAATTTGAAAACAGTTCTGGTGTCAACTGCTATGCTAATGTAGTGGTTAATGTTTTGTTTTCTCTAGAAAATATAAAAGAGGGGGAGGCAGTCCAAAGTTCCGTTAAAAGGGCAAAGGAAAGGATCGGTGGTTTGAACTATCAGTCAAAAAGGGGAGGGGGTGCAACAATTTTTCCTACCGGGTCACACTGTGCTTTTACCGGAAGTGAGGTCTGCAGGATTCTAGTAATTCAAAGTGAGGCTGGCGCCGACGTCCCGCGAATACAGTTTCGTCACTCCACGGGTGATCATGGCAGTCATTCCCCATCGGGGGTCGGAGACTCCCGCGGCTCCTCTAGAATCTTCAAGGTCGTGGAGGACTACGGTGGTGGAGTCAACCAGTGACCGGGCCATTTCTTTATGCTGGGCCCGCTCTTGCAAGGTCGACCGCCATTTTGAGAGTTCGGTAGCTACTGGCGATCGCGGGGTCAAATGAGCGGACGGGCTCCACCCTGCCGGGCGAGACGTTGCAGCATGGCCACAGTGGAAGAACTCTTTTCCGGGCGCCTGGAGCGCTGAGGGTGCAGCTGGGAAGCCTCCACTGGGGAGGCGGGAGAGGCCTGTTCGCACCGTCTCTTCCTCCCAGTGCACCCCACGGCGTCTCGCTTGATATTTGTTATGGCCGGACCAGGCGATGAGGACGAGGGGGGGGGGGTCGGAGGCATGTGCAAGACATCCCCCCCAGGGTTGTTGCAGCAATTATACAAGAAAGAAGAAGTGTCCCGTTCGTCTTCGGGCCGGGCTTCCGGTAGATGTCGGCCGGACGCCCCTGGCTCTGGCCCCATGAACGGGTTTCTTGGTTTATCGGCTGCAGCCGGATCCCGTCGGCCTCGGCCCCCCGACCGTTGGTGGCCGGACCGGAAGAGCATGTGGCGGGACTACCTGCAACTCTCAAGGGCCACCGCGGCCGGACTGGGAGAGAGAGGGGAGGGTCGAGGAGACATTTCCCCCCCCCTGCAACTGTTCAGCGTTGTAAAGGCAATCCCCTGGCCGGGTCCCGCTGGTCTCGGCCTCTCCTCCGGCTACACCCTACGTTAGGATCTCCTGGCCGAGGCGTGGCAGCAGGACCTGCCTTATATGGGCTGCTCCCGGCTGGGCGTAGCCGGAACCCTGCTCCACCTTGGAAGTTTCCAGAGTGGGGGCGGATGTTCTACTGACTTGCATTTTCCCTAGTCTATCGATTTTTTTGGCGTGGCAGGTGGTGGGACAGCGAGGGGTGATTTGGTTTCTCTTACTGTTTTTCTGGTCTCTCACCAATGGCATATTTTAACGTTTTCTTGTTTCTAGGACATTAACAGGTTTTATCATTACGTTATGTTATCGTTTCTTTGTTCGTTGTTTAATAAAAGTTCATGTTCATCAGTGGCCTACTGATTTTCGTTTTCCTATTCTTTTCTTTCCAGGTTGTTTCATGCTAAAGTTTCTGTTAACAGGATACAGTGATCACTTCGTTATTATTGCATATGTCCTTTTCACTAGGGGTGCTCTCTGGTCGGGCCAGATGACGTATGTCTAGTAAATGGTCCGGGTGAAACAGGTGCATCAATCAGTGGGGAGTAGATAGGCATGACAGATTACAACGGGGGAGAAAGGTCCGCATTACGTACCGTTTCACTACTTGCAAAGATTTTCCTACGTTTATTTGCAAACAGGGAATACCTCCAAAAAGAACTAATTCCCAAACAGTCAATGTTCGGATAATCAATCAATCAATGAGGAATGAAATAGGTACGACGTGTTAAAGGCTTGCGTTACCTACCCTTCACTATCTGCAAAGGGAGAGAGAATATTCCTATTCTTCCTCGTTTGCAGGCAGAGAAGATCCTTAAGAGAACCAACTTCGAACAATTCAATGCTCGATTCAAACAATCAACAAGGGGTACTGTGAACACAAATGAACGCCGCTTATGTACATACGCATTGCTATTTTCAACAGGTTGTTCCTAATGTTTCTATTTTAGCGAGGTCAAAAAGAGATCCCATTAGTGGCCTACTGATTTTGCTCGATTCCTTTTGTTTTTTTACACGGTTTTTCGCTATCTGCAAAGACTAAACAGAGTATTGCGACTCTGTGCTTGTTTGTAAATAGAGAATGAACCAAAGAGAACAATCAATCAAATGGAGAGAGAAGCAGGCACGACGGATTACAAAGGGGGCAAAGGGCTGCGTTAACTACCCTTCACTATCTGCAAAGAGAGAGTACTCCTAATAGAAATGAGGGGTGGGGGGCAGCATTCAAAGCAGATCAGTGTGCATAAACACGAAAATGTTTTTACTTACCACGTACTTGACATTCGACAGCTTATGATATTTGCTATTAAAAAACCATTGAAATTCACTGAAAAAACCATAGGTTATAGACCATATATAGTTAGGAATTAGCATTTACAAAACCTTGAAAATTCACTGAAAAAACCATAGGTTATAGACCATATATAGTTAGGAATTAGCATTTACAAAACCTTGAAAATTCACTGAAAAAACCATAGGTTAGAGACCATATATAGTTAGCTGGACATTTTATTGACATAAAACCAATGAAATTCCATATATAGTTAGTTGCACTAACTATATAGCGCGCACCCGCAATCCACTGCTGATGATGTCACATATTACATCATTCATGACATGGTCAGTGACATCACTGATGACATCACTGATGACATCTCAAATGACATCACTGATGACATCTCATTTGACATCAATGACCACACCACTGATGATATCATTCATGTGACAATACAATGCATCTCCTCACATTTTAATATAACCTCTGTTTCACCCAGTGTTAAATACAGAGTATAATTTTTGAAACCATTGACACACCAATAGTAGTTACTACATACGTACTCACTGATTCCTACGTCTACACACACCTTCACTCATTCACCCATACAATCATTCATACATACAATCACTCATCTTTACAACACTATCATATGCACTCATACACCTATACAGACACTCACACTCTGCCACTCATCCATGGAGTTACTCACACACCTAGTCAGTCCTGTAAAGAATCAATCACACTTCCATTTTCTTGTCTATACAGTTAAACATAGAGCACCTTACATTTTCAAAAATATACTAACACATACTTACCTTCTTATACAATCATTGATACAAGTACACATTGATCTGCACAGAGTCACACACCTCCCAGCCAGCCACACACACACTCAGTCTCCCATACAAATACTTGGACAACCAATCAATAACCCATATAGTTACTCATATAGCTACTGATCAACACATGCAGCAGTTTACAGAACAACAGACATAATGATGCACAAATTAAGACAGTTTAGTCACTAACCCATGCACTCAGTGAGACACATTTAATCACTCACTCATACATTCAGTCATGCACCTACTAAATCCTTCGTCCAGACACTTATACATCTACTCATTCTTCAATATGTAAAACATATTTAAACTTTACAGAAACACACAGTCACTGGATGATGTCATCAGTGATGTCATTTGAGATGTCATCAGTGATGTCATCAGTGATGTCACTGACCATGTCATGAATGATGTAATATGTGACATCATCAGCAGTGGATTGCGGGTGCGCGATATATAGTTAGTGCAACTAACTATATATGGAATTTCATTGGTTTTATGTCAATAAAATGTCCAGCTAACTATATATGGTCTCTAACCTATGGTTTTTTCAGTGAATTTTCAAGGTTTTGTAAATGCTAATTCCTAACTATATATGGTCTATAACCTATGGTTTTTTCAGTGAATTTTCAAGGCTTTGTAAATGCTAATTCCTAACTATATATGGTCTATAACCTATGGTTTTTTCAGTGAATATATATATATATATATATATATATATATATATATATATATACACATACACACACACTTTACAAAGTGGTGATTGCCACTGTGTAGTTATAGTTAGGACCTAGTTGTCATAGGAATTAGATTTTTTGGTTTCCTCATATCTTCAGTGTCGTTTGATGAATCTTCATGAAACTTAAAGAAAAAAAGTTCATTTACCTCAGCTCCTTCCTTGAAAGTTTCATGGTGATCCATCAAGCAGGGCCAGAGAAAAACAGAGGAGTCCCAAAACACAATTTCCACGTGCAATTTGCATATGGAATTCTAGAGAACATAACAGCCAAAATGGCTGAAGGGAAGGGAATACACTAAATTTGACAGAAAGCTGCAAAGAAAGCATGCATTTTGTGATTTAGTGTAAATCACTTCACTAATTTTTGCAAAATTGAGGTTCAAAATGTATAGATGTCTGGGTGATTGGGTTCGTGGCCACTTGCAGGAGTATCGTGGGCATGCCTCTTTAAATTACCGAGTGATGTGATTACCTTTGGGGAGCTTGTTTTGCTGTTGGCCACCTCATTTATGCTAGTCCCGCAGGAGTTGATGCTCTAATTGGCTGGCCACAAAATGAAGAGAATTGTTCAGGATTTGGTCACTCTGTACTGACAATGGAAAAAAAGAAAGTGTAAGGGGGCAGGTTAGGGGTAGAACTGATGGCCTGGACACGTAATATTTTAAACTCAAATCACACTGAAATTCACCTGTTAGAGTTAACTTAAGTAACTACAACTTATGCCTTCATCATGCACTGCTTATAACCTCTCATGTTACATCACTCATGGCATGTTCTATGACATCATTGATAACATCTCTGATGACATCTGACTAAACTATAACTTGTGTATATCCGTTTTTAAATTTTTTTAGCTCATGTCTCCTTTCAACATCTACACCTAATTTCTGTTTTTTAAAATCATATTTCAAGTTGACCAACAGCCAACCTTTCGTATGCAGCCAATAACAGCTGTGCACAATGGTTGGCCCCAGGGCCGGTCTCTTGGCAGGCTTTGCGTCCAACATCTTCATCTGTCCTTTTTTCTTTTTTAATTTTATTCAGGTATCATGGTAATCCCTTGGTACCTGTCTTGCAAGCTTTCACCACCAATGTACCTCAGTACTCGTTAAGCTTAGGCCTGCGATGTGTCCCATGAGAGTACCATGGTACCCGTCTCCCAGATTTAAAAAATATATATTAATCACTGGAGGAGTATCCGTGCCGACCCCCCAACAAGTGCCATGGGTCAGGGTGCCCTTACTCTGCTCGCTTATGCCTTTTTATACAAATGTTTTCGGGACACGGGGACAAGATCCTCAAGACCTATATTGTCTGGTACAACATTTTCTTGAGCTGTTGCAGCTGGTCAATCAGTTTGCGAGGTACCACAGTACCCCATTAGCTGTCAGGAGAAAAAGCTCCTTCAGCTAATAGAATTCAAAGATTTTAAGAATTTGTGGTGCCGCTAGAGTTTTGCCAGAGTTACACAGTACATAATCGTCCAGATAGCATTACATTTATCTTGAGATAATCCCCTCCATGGTCACCCTAACACCTCTTTAAACACAAATTTCTCAAGATTTCTTGGTCCTCGCTCGATGGATCAGTGCAAATTATTCCATGAATGAAGTGAAATAAGTGAACTTTAAAAAATAAAGATTAATCAAACAGCACCACAGTTACTAGATAAAAAAACAAATATGTATATATAAATATGTTCATTATTTAATTTAATATTTAGTGTATATATATAAATATATACACACACACACATATATATATACGTATATATATAAAACAGGAAACCTGTATCCTGCGTGCGACACAGGAAAGATGACTCGCACTCCCAAGGATTATTGCCGTAGAAAATACAATCACAAGGCTGACATGTTTCGACCTCCACAGTCTTTGTGAAAACCCAAAAACATTTAACAGTGTATGTGTGCCTTTTTAGGGCTCGGGTCTAAGCCTCCACTTCGTGGAGGCGGAGCTTGCGAGCTCTTATGTGTTCAATGCAGAAAGGGGTCCAGGCTGGCACATTCCTTAGTTTTTTATGGAATCTGCCTAGTGATTCGTCTTCGCTGTGCTGTGTATTTAGTAGCGTTGACGTGATAGGCTGTAAGTAATTTACGCGTGCCCGATGTGGCATATTCTGTGCGAGAACGAGCACGGCAGAGTGATTAATCTTAATTAGGAGCTGTCAGAGTGGCCGTGTAATGCAATCCAGATAGTGCGAGCGCTGCATAAAGTGTTGGAAACGCGCAGAAGAATACATAAATCCTCAATTACCAGCTGTCCGAGGTGCCAGTAATTGAAGGCAGATGGTGGTGGGAGCTTGTGCACTGCTGTGTTTTTTTTCCCTTCAGCTCTGGGCGTAGTGCGTAGTGCAGAGTGCGTAGTGCAGAGGCGTAGTGCGTAGTGCAGAGGCGTAGTGCGTAGTGCAGAGGCGTAGTGCGTAGTGCAGAGGCGTAGTGCAGAGGCGTAGTGCGTAGTGCCGAGGCGTAGTGCAGAGTGCAGAGGCGTAGTGCATAGTGCAGAGGCATAGTGCATAGTGCAGAGGCGTAGTGCATAGTGCAGAGGCATAGTGCGTAGTGCAGAGGCGTAGTGCGTAGTGCAGAGTGCAGAGGCGTAGTGCGTAGTGCAGAGGCGTAGTGCGTAGTGCAGAGGCGTAGTGCAGAGTGCAGAGGCGTAGTGCAGAGGCGTAGTGCAGAGTGCAGAGACGTAGTGCAGAGTGCAGAGGCGTAGTGCAGAGTGCAGAGGCGTAGTGCGTAGTGCAGAGTGCAGAGGCGAAGTGCAGAGGGGTAGTGCGTAGTGCAGAGGCGTAGTGCAGAGGCGTAGTGCGTAGTGCAGAGGCGTAGTGCAGAGTGCAGAGGCGTAGTGCGTAGTGCTGAGGCATAGTGCGTAGTGCAGAGGCGTAGTGCGTAGTGCGTAGTGCAGAGGCGTAGTGCAGAGTGCAGAGTGCAGAGGCGTAGTGCGTAGTGCAGAGGCGTAGTGCGTAGTGCAGAGGCGTAGTGCAGAGTGCAGAGGCGTAGTGCAGAGGCGTAGCGCGTAGTGCAGAGGCATAGTGCAGAGTGCAGAGGCGTAGTGCGTAGTGCAGAGGCGTAGTGCGTAGTGCAGAGTGCGGAGGCGTAGTGCGTAGTGCAGAGGCGTAGTGCGTAGTGCAGAGTGCAGAGGCGTAGTGCGTAGTGCAGAGGCGTAGTGCATAGTGCAGAGGCGTAGTGCAGAGGCGTAGTGCGTAGTGCAGAGGCGTAGTGCGTAGTGCAGAGTGCAGAGGCGTAGTGCGTAGTGCGTAGTGCAGAGGCGTAGTGCGTAGTGCAGAGGCGTAGTGCAGAGTGCAGAGGCGTAGTGCAGAGGCGTAGTGCAGAGGCGTAGTGCAGAGGCGTAGTGCAGAGGCGTAGTGCAGAGTGCAGAGGCGTAGTGCAGAGGCGTAGTGCGTAGTGCAGAGGCGTAGTGCAGAGGCGTAGTGCATAGTGCAGAGGCATAGTGTGTAGTGCAGAGTGCAGGTGCGTAGTGCAGAGGCATAGTGCGTAGTGCGTAGTGCAGAGGCATAGTGCAGAGTGCAGAGGTGTAGTGCGTAGTGCAGAGTGCAGAGGTGTAGTGCGTAGTGCAGAGTGCAGAGGCGTAGTGCGTAGTGCAGAGGAGTAGTGCAGAGTGCAGAGGCGTAGTGCGTAGTGCAGAGTGCAGAGGCGTAGTGCGTAGTGCAGAGGCGTAGTGCGTAGTGCAGAGGCGTAGTGCGTAGTGCAGAGGCGTAGTGCGTAGTGCAGAGGCGTAGTGCGTAGTGCAGAGGCGTAGTGCGTAGTGCAGAGGCGTAGTGCGTAGTGCAGAGGCGTAGTGCGTAGTGCAGAGGCGTAGTGCATAGTGCAGAGGCGTAGTGCGTAGTGCAGAGGCGTGGTGCGTAGTGCAGAGTGAAGCCAATGCATATCTACAGGCTAGCAATGACAGTGCATATCTACAGGCTAGCTATGATAATGCATATCTACAGGCTAGCGACGACAGCGCATATCTACAGGATAGCAAAGACAGCGCATATCTACAGGCTAGCGATGACAGTGCATATCTACAGGCTAGCGATGACGGTGCATACCCACAGGCTAGTGACCCCAATGCATATCTACAGGCTAGCGATGACAGTGCATATCTACAGGCTAGCGGTGACAGTGCATACACTCACAAGGAGACCACAGGCAGCTGAGGTGCAATCTTCTCCCACTCACAAGAACGACATCACAGGCAGCAGCAGTGCAAGCTTCTTACACTCACAAGGAGACCACAGGCAGCAGAGGTGCAAGCTTCTCACACTCACAAGAAGGACATCACAGGCAAGTGGTGCAATATTCGCACACTCACAAGGAGATTACTGGCAGTACACACCACATGAACACACTCCATAACACATAGCAACAATACATTGGCATTTACAATGCCATTAGCTCAAACTCAAATAAATCCGAGCCCGATTGCATTTCTAATGCTTGTTAAACAAGACTTCATCAAAGACATAAAAATCAAACTTGACATACTAAAGTTACCACAATACATATATATTTAAAATATCATAGAAAGAAAACATAGTTCACGTGCCGTACATGCACTGCAGATATGCAAGATTGATACGATCTCAACAATGGAGAAATGCATTCATATAAGGTTAAAGCCAGTACAGCCAGCCAGTGGACAGTCAAGAGGAAGGAGTCAAATTCACTCGCCCAATCACATACTCATTCTGAGCCAACATTGTGTTAGCGATTTCTTGGGAAATAGCCTCAGGCTTAGAGCAAAAGATAAATAAATCAACAGGTCTTTAGGCATAGTATGAGGAATCACAACATGTACCAGCTGAGTGGCTGACATCAGCTAAAATATCTGTATATACTGTTGTCCACGCAATGGCTGATTTAAAAGAAACACGAAAATTAACGAAAAGAGAAGCATATGTCCATCCATATTGATAATGCGACAAATGTCAGTATCAGTCATCAATGCCAAGTGGCAAAAGTAAAATTCCAATATGTACGAACAAAAGAAATCTGCAGTTATTTGTGTATCACACAATACAATACATAAACACTCCGTGTTAACAGATGTGCCAAAAAGGACCCCTAAAACGCACATATTCAAATGCACTTTAGAAATATATATTCGACGTGATGATATGCCCAGGATACCATTTCATAATATCGTCAAAGACTGGAATATCAAATTTATAAACAAAATATACATAGATTTCTGAACTTCATATTACATCAATCTCGTTCTCAATCCAATAGCACCAAAAGAAACCCCGAATCACAGAACGTCTTTAAGATGAGTTTAAGAGCAAAGGGAAGCAAAAACAGGAATAAGCAAAGGACTTATCTTATATGGGCGTGAGGTTCCTCATCCTGGTTGAGCCCCCCATGGTGTTTACTATTGAGCTTGATAATATAGTCGGACTCCAACTTCCTCAGAAGGTGTTCCCTGTTACCTCCGCTCAAATTCATCAAGATCCTCTTAATTGCCATAAAAAAAGATCTTTTCAGTTTCAGTGGCATGCGCCTGATGCCAGTGTCTCGCCATGGGGTAAATGGAATCATTATTCTTATGGCATGCATATGTTCTAATATCCTTTTCTTTACTGGGAAGAGGGTACTCCCTACACATTGGAGTCCACAAGCACACACCAGAAGATACACAACAAACTTGGCCACCTTCTTTCGAGAAAAGGTAGAAAACATCTTCTTTTCCCTAGACAGCCGAGTTAAGACACCCCCCTTGAGGGAGGGCCCGGAGCCACTCGGCCCTTCGGTTACACTCCAACAATATCAGCCCATTACTGAAAAGGAAGTGGTGAGGCGCCTATTAAAAATAAAATCAGGCTCTCCTCATGATCCCTGTCCTACTGGTATAGCCAAACTAGCTCCAGACGTCATTGCAAGTGGACTCACCCCACTCTTCAATCAGATGTTGGAGAAAGGGGAATACCCATCCAGATGGAAGCGAGCCTCTATCCTGCCACTGCTAAAAAAAAACAATCAAGACATCACCGAGATGAATAATTATCGACCGATTGCTCGACTTCCCCACCCCGCTAAAATCATGGAAGGCAGCCTCAATGTACAACCAAGCGCCTTTTTAAACACGGGGGATCATCTTGACCCTTCTCAACACGGGTTTCGGGCGGAGCACAGCACGGAATCCGCCCTGATCAAATCAGTGGAAGACATCAGGCAGGTGATGGACGCAGGAGGCAGAGCGGCCCTGATCCTGCTGGATCTCTCCGCGGCCTTTGACACGGTCCACCACAAACTGTTGGTGGACCGGTTGAGGGCCTGTGGAATCCAGGGAAAGGCACTAAAAATCTTACAGGCCTTCCTGTCCGACAGAACCCAGGTAGTGGCCCTAGGAGATTATGATTCGCATCCCTTTGTGCTGCCTGGTGGAGTTCCCCAGGGGTCTTCACTTAGCCCGACCCTTTTTAATGTTTATGTTGCGTCTCTTGCCCCGGTGATACGATCGTTCGGTTTTCACCTCACGGCATATGCAGACGACACTCAGATAGTGGTGTCACTTTTACCCGGAAATATTGAGAATATAGCAGACAGATTTAAAAACTGCATGCATGAGGTGGGCTGCTGGATGGCACAAAACTGTCTAAAACTTAATTCCACGAAGACAGAAGTATTGCTCTTCGGAGCTAGGGATAACTTCTGGTCCCCGAGATGGTGGCCAGAGGAAATGGGTCCTCTCCCCTCCCCGGTGGACAAAGTAAAAAACCTAGGCATTCTGGTGGACAATTCCCTGTCCTTTAAACCCCAGATCAACGCACTCTCTTCCTCTCTGCACTATATCCTTAAAACCATCAGAAGAATTCTCCCGTATGTGGAGAAGGAACACAGGAAAACCATTGTTACAGGTCTAGTCCTTTCTCGCTTGGACTATTGTAACAGCTTGATGTTAAACGCCCAGCAGAGCGTTCTTAATAAACTCCAACTATTGCAGAATGCAGCGGCCCGCCTGATCACTGATACTCCCAAATTCGCATCAGTAGCTCAGGATTTGGTGACTCTACACTGGCTGCCAGTCCGTAAGAGAATTGTCTTTAAAGCTCTATGCATGGTCTTTAAAGCCCGATACGATACGGGCCCCAGATATATGAAACTGCTCTTCCGCTGGCATAAACCAGCACGAACCCTGAGATCAGGGGAACTGGCCCTGGTCACTGTCCCCAGAATTAAAAGAGCTCGCTGGGGAGGCAGGAGCTTCACCCTTGGGGCAGCAGAGGCCTGGAACAAACTTCCACTCTCGCTCAGACAATCTCAGGACCTGATGGCCTTTAGGAGAGAGCTTAAGACCTGGCTCTTTACCCACTAAGCCCATCCACTCAGACCAGCACTAGCAGCCAGCGCCAGGACACCTCCGGGTAACAGAGCGCTCTACAAATGTGATAATAAATAAATAAATAAATAAATAAACTCAGTTGTACAGGTGATACATTTTCTGATTTTACTTTTCCCATCTGTGGGTAGAGTGTAGAGTTTCTTATTAGAATTCTGTGAGCATGCCTTGCACCTCCTGCATTTGAAAAATCCCTGTTGCTCACTGAGCCACAATCCTGCGGCTCCCAGGTTTCTAGTTGGATAACTATATAAAAGCAAATCGCTCAATAACCTGTTCTTCCTGTATGTAATATAGCGAGATGAACTGACCAGTTTACCAATAGTTTGATCTGTCTTTACTAGACCCCTATGTTTCCTCAGGACTCTACGAATGGCACCTGACTCATGATTACAGGTGGTAATGAATCTAACCACATTAGGAGTGACCTTCTTCTTCTTGGGAACCAACAAAATATCCCTACTGACTCCCGATACCTTATCGCAGGCTGTGCAGATGACTTTAGATGGGTAACCTCTAGACGTAAATCTGGTGACCATGCGGTTCTGTTCCTTCTTGAATGTCTCATGGTTGCTGCTATTATGTTTAGCTCTGAGCAGCTCACCATAAGGGACTATCCTTTTCAAATTGGTTGGATGGTGGCTATGGGTATGGAGAATACTATTGCCTGCAGTTGCTTTCCTGAAAAGATTGTTATATAGGGTACCATTTCAGAGAGTAACTAGAAGGTCCAAAAGTTCCAAATGTGTTCCATATTGAGTTTATGGGTTTTGTAAGTTAATCTTAGGTTACATTTATTGCCATTTAACCATAACAGGAAGGCATCATATAGATGTCTTTATGGGGCTAGACAATACTTGCCAACTTACCTGCAAAGTAAAGTACTCCTGATGTAAAGTACGGCGATGCAATCGTTCTCCTGAAATAATGACCGCAATGAAATTACTCCTGATGTATTCACCTGCAAAGTAATAACTGACAGTCTTGGTGACCTTCTCCAGTAGCCACATCAGTTACTTCCCATGTTCCCTGTAGCCTCTCCGTTGTTACAGCATGAAGAAAACAGTGGGATGCTTGGTTATGTAAAGCTTCCGGCTTTCATTTTCTTCAAATAGCACCTCTGCACTCTTCTCCAGTAGCCAGAAAACCTGCTGGATCAGCTGGCAGAGCATTCCTGGCTTGAAGGGCAGATATCTGAGACAGAATTACAAAGAATCTTTAGGGGTGGGTGGTAGAGACATACTGATAGAACTACAACTCCCAGAAAAAGTAGCAGCAATCAATTGCTTGTGAAACCAATCACTGGGATCTGATGGTGGCAAATTGCTATTTGTATCTTCTTGTGCAACTACTATTATCTACTTGGTTTAGCTGCTGTGGCTTCTACCTACATGACACAGTGTAAAGTGCAGAATAAAGCTGTCTGTACTTGCCTATTCATATTAAGACTCAAATGAAGAAGCAAAATGCCATAAATCATGATGGATGACACTTCCAATATCGAGCACCTAGGGTGAAGGCTGATCAAAAATGGGAATCACACTTCCTACAAAGGAAGTAAAAGGGGCTAACCAATTGCCAATTGCCCCCCTCGCTATGTTGTTCGGTGGGATTATGCAAAATGTGCTCTTCCATCAAGCAATGGCCAATGGGGTGTGACCCACTCCTTTCTCGAGGTATTATGTGCTTTTTTTAATGTGCGGATGCAGACAACAGCTAAAGTTGTAAATAGAATGACTTTTGAAGCCATCCACAAGTCATCAGATAATCATCCAGCTACCTCAGAAGCTATTTTATTTAGTTATTTATAAAGTTTTACATAGCGCTAGCTAGACCCGTGGGTATCAGAGCGCTTTACATACCCAAAGGAAAAGATTGCAGAACATCGCAGGACATGAGGGTGCATAAAGATATAAGCAAAGACATAATACTTATGTATCCAGTGAGGGGAGAAGGACGCAGGATTTTCTCTCCAACCTACATCATAAAGCTCTTAAAGTCATCAGCAACGTTTAGAAACTTGTGCCTGATGATTTGGGGATGATGTGAAAATGACTAACTGAACACTTCTCAAAATGAGAATGTTCCTGATGACATGAGGATGATTTGAAAACTAATCTTGGATTTAGACATTGCAGCAGTGGGTGAAAATATAACTACATAAGGAACTGACATGATGGTAAATGCACACATTTCCTGATTTAAAGTTTTAGATGGGCTGGTTGAATGATGGCAATATTACCACCACTAAACATCCTTCTCACTGCTGACCAGGGACCACCAACCCAATTATCACCATGTGTTGAAGTGGACATGTGGTTGATATTGTATGCAAAGCTAATGATTTGCATATGGAGCGCAGTGGGACTGCATTGGAGAGTGGATTGACTGCACAGGGATTGAATAGACTATGTTGTAAGTGGATGAGGCTATGTGGATGTGACTTGGGAGTGGATGGGATTGCTGGGTGGGAATGGGACTGCAGGGGAAGCAGATGAGACTGTGTGAGGAGGGAGCAGGACTTTTCTTTTCTTTAAGTTTTGAAAACCTTTATTTAAGGGCAAGACATCTCATCCACAGCTTAGTGCCTACATCCCTATGAGGGCCGGCATAGCAATGTGATGAATGAAAAAATTGTTCGAAATTAGGAGGGTTACACAGCAAGCCGCCTACAACCCTCCGGGGCCGGCCGCATCTATAGGAACAGGAGGTCTTAAAAAACAATACATTTGTCTGTTAGCTCGTGATTTTAAATAACAACCTATTATTAACAGAAGAAACATTTCCACTTTTACATCGTGTGTGCCTTGAACATGCTTGTATGTGTTAGCGCATTTCAATCCTTCAGATCTGGAGTGGTGTAACATGGTGACCCATCTACTCCTGTGTATAGCGTGTTTCGTACAGGGTGGGAGTGTCCTCCGTGATAGTTTCTTTCACTCCATGGGGGTGTGGGGGTGGAGTCATGGAGGTTGTGTCGGACGCACGTTTTAGTAAGTAGGTGTGTAGGGGTGCCCATATATCCCATGGTCGGGAGGAAGGGGGTGAGAGTCCTGCTTAGGTATGCAATTGTTCCTGGCAATAGACAAGGTCTTGGAGCCAATCTTTAAATGTTGCCGCTCTTCCTCTTCCCCACCTACAAGCGACCCTTCTCTTCGCAAAGAGGAACACAAGGGATGTGTATTTGCAGATTTTGGCATTTATAGGTTCAGTGTAGCCTAAGAGGGCAGTCAGAGGGTCATCGGGATCATGCAGTCCTGTCATGTGGTCCAAAACCGTGAGCACCTCCATCCAGAAATAACGGACGGGAGGACAGTCCCAGGCGATGTGCTGAAAATCGGTGCAGCAGTCACATCTATCATTATCGCAAATGCTTAGGCCATATAGACGTGCCGGTGTGTAGTAGAGACAATGGATATATTTATAATGAATGATTCGAATTCTGCTGTTTGCGGATATATCGCCCATCTGCCGGAAGCAAAAAGACCACTGTTCGTCGGTAAAAGGATGTCCCAACTCTTCCTCCCATCTGCCCCTGGCCAGAGGTTGCTCGTATTCCCATTCTTTCTGTACTGTACGGTATAGTAGTGACATCACGTGGGCGGGAGTGGTTTGTTGTAGGAGGGCGTGTAAGGGGGACATGATGGGGGTTCCTGTGGGAAGTAGGGCGTCAGGGTTTTAACGTCTTGGCGCAGTCTGACATAGTAGAAGCGCTCTAGGGGGGAGGGAATTACAGAGCTGAAGAATTCCTCGCTTGTTCGGAATTTACCCCCAGTGTAGAGATGTCCCCAGGATTGTATTGATAGTTTGCTGAGAAGTTTGCGACATCCGCCCTCTTGTGTAACTGGGATATCCTGTCTACTGGACTGGGGCAGAATGGGGAATACAACAGAGCGCATTGTGTGAGGTTCCCTAGGTCTTGCCAAGCGCTGATGGTGGATTGTACAGTGGTGGAGGCGAGGGACTGCGGGACTGCAGGGCTGCTTAAATAGGCAGTGCAACGGGTCGGGCCATATATCCGTCTTAGATTGCTAAGTGCGGCATGTAGGGAGGGGGGTTTAGCCAATATGAGGCAAAATGGGCTTGCGCGCAGCTAAAATATGACTCCAGGTCTGGTATTTTGAACCCGCCTTTGCAGAAGGGACGTGTGAGAGTGGTCCAGCGAAGTCTGGCTATTTTTCCTCCTGAAGTGAGTTTTATGAGTTGGCTATTAAGGGATGATAAGAAGTGCCGGTTGGGAGCGTAGGGAATATTAACAAACAAGTATAATAGTTTGGGCAATATTACCATTTTTATAAGAGCAGTTCTGCCGGCCATGGACAGGGTGAGCGCGACCCACCGCGTGATTTTTTCCGTGATTGAGTCTAATGCGCTACCATAATTGGCGCTCATGAGTTGGATGTGGGAGACGCCTATTTAAGGCGGACTCGATTTTTCAGGCATTCTGTTGATTGCTACACGAGCGCAGGTCGCGCTGACACCTAGCTCGGACAACTGGTGATTTTAAACTCCCTTTGCCTATCTCTGTTTATTTAGGTTCCTTAAACCCCTGATTTTATCGCCGCTCCACTGGGCTTCTGTCCCCTTACCCGCATTTAATTTTGGAAAACACACTGCCATTTGGCGGGTCCGGGTTCCGGGGTTGATTTCATTTGTGGGCGCCATCTTTGGTTGGGCTGAGTGTGTGTGTGCGCGGGCGCCATCTTGGAGCGTCCCGACGCTCGAGTGGATGTGGGAGACGCCTATTTAAAGTCGTCCTCTCCCGCGCAGCGGGATCGCGCAGCAGGACGCCTCCGCTTAGCCGGAGTCGTGCCAGAGTCCTGCCCGTCTGCGCCCGTCAGCGTCCCGGAGGCGTACGAGGCGACGGGCGGGACTGGGCGATTTTATCTCATATGTAGCTTGTGTATGTGAGCATTATGCTTCACTACTCGGGTTCGGAACTTCGTTCTTGGCAACACATTAATGGCTCCTGCCGTATGGTGTTTCCTGCTCGCCACAAGGGCAAGCATCGTTGCCCTGAGTGTGGCTGGTGCCCGCACAAACATCTTGGCGGGGCACCACAGAAGGCGGCGAGTAGCGCTAAACATCTGGGCCTGCTGCTCAACACTAGATCCCTGGGCCGGCATGCTTTGGACATACTCGATCTGCTGGAGTCAGAAAAACCCCTGTTTCTGATGCTCACCGAGACGTGGCTCGGCGAGGCGTCCAACCCAGATATCGCTACTGCTCTCCCGCCTGAGTATAACATCTTCAGGCAGGACAGGCTGAAGGGGCGTGGAGGGGGGGTTGCACTAATAGTAAATAAATCAGCCACCTGTACCATCATCCCCTCGGACGCGATCAAGGATTGTGAATCCCTTGCCTTCGCCATTGTCCTCTCACCACACCAATCGATGAAGGGTCTCCTAGTCTATCGGCCGCCAGGGCCCTTGGGCTCTTTTTTCGAAGAGTTCCAGTCGGTGACTTCTTCTTTGTTACTCACGTCAGAGCATTGTATTGTTGCCGGGGACTTTAACGTCCATATGGACGTGGCAACGGATGCCGATGCAATCAAAATGTTGGAGGTCACAGCCCCTCTGGGCCTGGTTCCTTATCATGTTGGACCGACCCATGAGAAGGGACATACCCTAGATCTGACCTTCTCTACGACCCCTATAGAGATGCTGGCTCCTATCCAGGTGCTTTGGTCTGACCATAGGCTGGTGAAATTTTATTTCTCGGAAGTTAGGAAGCCTTCTGGTGCCCCCCGGCAGACTTCCGTGGGATTCAGGGTACCCCACCCGATTACTCCGGAACTGTTGGCACAGGCTTGTGTGGACCACCCCTGTGTGTTAACGGGGAACTTAGAGGAGGATGTGGAGCGATTGCAGGTCTGGCTCTCAGAGAGACTTAATGATCTTGCTCCTCTGAGACCCCTCCGCAAACCTGGAAAAGGTGCATCTGCCCCTTGGTTTACGGAAGCATTGGCGGCCTCACGGCGGCAATGCAAGGTAGCGGAAAGAGCATGGCGCGTGAAATACGACGCAACGGCGAAACTCGCCTACAGGTCTGTGGCGAAAGCTTATCATCGGAACATCCTCGCGGAGAAGAAGGCTTATTTCGCGAGAAAAATTGAAGCTGCCTCCAATTCCTGTAAGGAGCTGTTCGCCATTGTGCGGGAGTTTACAACGTCTCGCGCAGCACCAACCCAGACCTCCCCTCCTGCGCCTTGGGTCAGGGCGATTGCGGACTTTTTTACCTCTAAGATCCAGCGGATCCAGGACTCCTTCCATGTGCTGGAGCCTGTGATGCCAGGTTGGGCGGAGGATGCCGCTGTTACCCGACCTAACGCGGGTGTGGCCCTGGCAGCTTTCCCTCCTCTCTCGCTGACTGCTTCACTTGACCTGATGGCTGGGCTTAAATCAGGTTCCCCCCGGGACGCCTGCCCCGCAAAATTTCTGGCTAAAATGGCAGCTGTCATTAATCCACTTGTGAACCCCCTGTTGAACTGTTCTCTTGCACAGGGTGTGGTTCCCCAGTCCTGGAAGCAGGCAATGATTATTCCCCTGCTAAAAAAGCCTGGCCTGGATGTGGAGGTGTTGGCGAATTATAGACCTATCTCGCTTCTGCCGGCTTTTGCGAAGGTCATTGAAAAGCATGTCCATAAGGTGCTTGCCAATTACCTGGAGTCCCATGACCTACTGCACCCCACCCAGTCGGGTTTTCGCGCCAATCTTAGCACCGAAACAGCTCTCCTGGAAGTCTCGGAGGCGGTAAAGGAGGTGCTGGATTCGGGCGGGAGAGCGATGCTGGTGATGTTAGATCTGTCGGCGGCCTTTGACACCGTCCCTCATGAGGGTCTTCTTGCAAGACTCTCAGAGATTGGTCTCCGAGGGACGGTGCTCCAGTGGTTTCGATCATTCCTGGCAGGCCGTCGACAAACGGTCTGGGCTTCTGCTTGCTCCGCCGAGATGTCGCCATTGGGGGTCGGAGTTCCTCAGGGCTCTGTCCTGAGCCCAACTTTATTTAACATCTTCATGACCCCTCTGGCGGCACTGGCGGAGTCTTTCGGGGCCCAGATCGTTTCTTACGCCGATGACACCCAGCTCCTCTTCACCTGTGAGAGGGGTGCGGACTTCGATGGAGGTAGGATCCAGGGTTGCCTTGAGGCTGTGTTTCAATGGTTCCATCATAACAGCCTCAAGTGCAACTCGGATAAATCCGAGGTCCTCTTTTTTGGGTGCAGTTCGGATCCGGACTGGAAAGTGTGGTGGCCTGAGAACATGTTTCCACCAGCAAGTTCGTCCCAGGTAGCTAAAAACCTTGGGATTAAGATCGACAATGGCCTCACACTACGCTCACAGGTAATCGGTCTCACTGGCACCTGCTTTGGCCTACTCCGGATGCTACGCAAGTTCCTTCCCCTGCTATCGGAGGAACATAGGAAGATCACGGTGCAGGCGATTATAGGCTCGAGAATTGACTATTCCAACGTCCTCTATCTCGGCCTGCCAGAATACCTGCTCCAACGGCTACAGGTTGTCCAGAATTCGGCAGCACGTGCCATCTTTGGACTTTCTCGCCGTGCTAGAGCCTCGGGCCTCCTGGAGGCTCTGCACTGGCTCCCTGTCCGGAAGCGGATAATTTTTAAGACTCTCACCCTGGCACACAAAGCCTTGCACGCCGCCGGAGCAAAATACCTTCAGAAAAGGTTGACTTTTTACCTTCCTGCCAGGTCGCTCAGGTCTGAAACCCTGTCTCTTGCGGCGGTTCCTCGTGTGAAGAGAGCTCGCATCGGTGGCCGCTCTTTTAAACTACTAGCGCCACAGTTGTGGAATAAACTGCCTGTGTCCCTGCGCAGCATTCCGAATTTGTTGGCCTTTAGGAAAGGGCTCAAAACCTGGCTTTTTACTTCTTAGTTCTGGCCCCTATTAGGTTTTTTTCTTTTTCTGGTTTTTCTTTTATTTACTTTCCCTGTTGTGTTATGAGATTAGTGTGCAATTCAAAGCGTCGGGACACTCCTTCGAGTAGCCGCACGCTATATAAATCCCTTGTATAACATAACATAACATAACATTTTGTTTACGGGAGATGACTATCCCAAGGTAGGTGAGTGTGTCCTCGCACCATTTTAGGGGATAGTCTGGTTTGAATCTGGGAGTGGAGTCAGTGAGGGGGTAGATTTGGGATTTGCCCCAATTGATATTGACTCCGGAGAGCCTTCCAAAGAAGATAAAGCGTCTGATAATGAGATTCAAGCTTTCATCCTGGATACGTAAATATAGTGTGATATCATCTACGTATAGAGAAATTAGTATTTGCCTTTCTGGGTAGATGATGGTGTGGTCGCAGAAGTGCTGGCGGACCATCGCAGCGAGGGGTTCAATGGCTAGGGCGAACAGGAGGGGAGATAGGGGGCATCCCTGTATGGTGCCTCGGCCAATGGTGTAGCATGCGGGCCTGTGTAACGTAGATTTATCCAGGCCAGGAATGGGAGAGGGAAACCCATGCGACTTAGAACAAAGGCTAGATAGTCCCATTCGAGGGTGTCAAACGCCTTGGTGGTATCTAAAAAAATAGCTGCGTTGTTGGTGTCGGGGTCAATATCGTGAAGAATCACGAAGAGGGTGCGCAGGTTATTGGAGGTGCCTCTGGTCGGCACAAACCCCAACTGGTCTGAGAGTACCAGAAGATGGATTAGAGGGCTGATACGGTTTACTATTAGTTTAGCTAAAATCTTGGCGGCAACATTTATAAGGGATAGGGGTCTATACGAATCCACCTGTGTGTTCGGCTTTCCCGGCTTAGGTAGGGAAATAATCAATGCTTCGCGCATCGATTGAGGCAAGATGCCCGATTCGCGAGCCTCTTCAAACACATGTCGTAGAATAGGGATAATCAGATGTCAAAACGTTTTATAAAATTCAGCCGGGAGGCCATCCGGTCCCAGAGACTTGCCAGATTGCAGTTGCATTATGGCCGACATAATCTCCTCGTCCTCGTGGTGTGCAAGAAGGATCTCTCTCTGTCCATCCCCTAGCCATGCGATGACTGTGTCTTCAAAGAATGGAATAAAATCTACCGGCTGTCATCTGTGTGTTTTGTGTAGGTGTTTATAAAATTTCCTGAAAATATTTACTATGTCTGAGGTGTCTCTGTATGTCTGGCCATCGTCATCCTCATCAAGTATAGTGTTGGCGAAGCGAATCGTAGAAGCAAGTGCTTTACCCAGCCTTTCTCCCTCACCATATCAGCGTGCCTGATGGTATTTCCCTCTATATTTGCACTCCCTGTCAGCTGTTTCTTGGTAGTCAGTGACTAGGTCATGTAAGCGCGCCTTCAGTTCAGGGGTGGGCAAGGTTCGAATATTTAGTTCCACCTGTTTGATATCAAGTTCAAGCTTCTGCAGCTTGGCGCGAATATATTTTAGGATTCCTCTGCTTTTGGCTATGCATATACCACGTATGGTAACCTTGAAGGCTTCCCATATTGTTGAGTAATGCAGAACCGAGTCTTCATTTCGGGGAAAGAAATATGATATTTCTTGCTCTATTTCGTCTTTGAAGACGGGGTCTAATAAAGTTTGTGGATTGAGATGCCAGGACACGTATTTTGGATCTTCATTGGGTGGTGTGAGAGTGAGGAGTATGGGAGAGTGTTCTGAATATGTGCAGGAGAGGTTAGTTGGATGAGTTAACCAGGTTGCTAACCCTTTGTCTATTAGCCAGTTGTCTATTTGAGACCGAGAGGAGTGGGCAGTGGAGTAGCAAGTCCCTTCTCTGGTTTTTGGGTGGAGAGTTCTCCATGCGTCTATACGGTCATATTCCTCCACAATGTGTTTGAGGGCCTTCTGTGCATTAGTATAGTGGTGAGGTTATGGATGTGACCTATCCAGAGTCGGGTTTACAATGACATTAAAATCTCCCCTCGATATCAAGTGTGTAGAGCCTATGTCCATTATTTTGCCCCAGAGGATTCGGAAGAATTCCTGGTCACCAATGTTGGGTCCATAGCATGAGACAAGCGTGATGGAGGGAGCAGGACTAGATGGTGAATGCCACATGACTGCGAGGGTAAACGGATGGACTATGGGAGTGAGTGGATGGGACTGTTGGAGGTGAGTTCAAGCACCAGAAAAGAAAATGCAGGAAGGTTGCCACCACCTAAGCCCAAAAATTGCCACCAACCCACTATCTTCCTGCCATATCTGCGACTGCTAATTTCCCTTAATTATGGGTGCTGTTGGGTGATGGTGGTAAGACGAATGGTTGTGGGTGGTAGAGAACGTGAGCATGGCAGTACACTTACTATTATGCTGGTTTCCCTTTCCCTTTGGTAGACTGGTGAGTACGACACATTCCGGTGACATTCAAGTGCTGACCCGATACATTACGCCAGACCTAAAAAAATCTACCACGCTTTACATTAATATATCTGTTTCCTTATAAGGTACATCATATTTTTTATTCACACTAAATGTAATCAAACTTAATCTTTTTACACAGTAAGCAGTGAATTATGTTCTTGGCTGCTTCCCTCATTTTTTGAATACGGTCGAATATGGCATCCAGCAGTGTGGGAAAAGTGCTAATTTTAAGAATTTGCCACACGGTTGGTATTTGTTTTGCTAACACTAAGGTTCTGGAGGATTTTCGCTACAGGACCTGGATGTAAAATTATTTTAGTTTCTGCAGTAGTAGTACAGTAGGCTGTGCTGGCACTCTGCCAGGGAGAACATTGGAACCAGGTGCTGAGACTGGCAGACTGTAGGATCACACCTGCACGCGGAGTTAAGATTACATCATGTGTCATGCCGTGCCCCACAAAAGACTCAATACGCCATCTCAAGTAACATTATAATTTACAATTTCAGACTTCAGACAATGTGGGTCTGGCAGAACTACAGCTTTTCCAAGCCAAGCACATCAAATGTAATATTTTGTTTTACTACACCAATGGGGCCAAATAGTTTGCAAATATTCACAATATAAAATCTATTAAGTTTATTTTTAATGGAACTTAACTAGCTTTGTGCTAATCGTTTTCAGCGTCTTACCACTTTATTAAAGAGCTCTTCTTCTGCACCAGAGAAAAACTAAACGATTAAAATAATAGTATTTTTTTGCATCCTGGCTTGCCTTGAAGAAAATCCGAAGACCTATCATTTGCAGACTGCATATTAAAACAATAACAGACTACATACCAGCCTCAAAGAGAAAAGTATAACACAGAGGCACTGAGTTGGCGGTTAAACGTAATATTATGAGGATCTGCAATAGCTATTTGCTGTAAGTGTTGTATAAGTACCAATGCAGGTGCAGGGCTTCAATGCATGTAATAATATTCTCGGTGCAGACTTCAGCAGTAATGGCTGAGGGGCGGAAACTCTTGAGCGGTGAGTGAAAAGGTGATGGGCTTCAACGCTTTCAAGTTACAGTCGAGGCCCTTCCCTGCACCCCTGCCGTCGGGAGACCGATCACCTTCGTAATCTCTCACCTCTCCTGGTAGTGAATAATAGGCACTTAAAACCGTGAGAAACACAAAAATGTGCACTGGATTTTATATTACGTTACATAATCATTCCTTACTGGAGGAAGAAGGTACAGGCGATTTTACTTGACAGTGGCAGCGAAGAAAGTATTTTTTTTTTTGCTTGCTGGTGGCTAAAAAAATTAATTTCTCTGGGTATTATTAAATGGGACAAAAAAGCGCTGTCAAGGCCAATACGTCTGGGTTTAATGTGCTGACCCAGACAGTGTCTGTTTGACAGCTGTGATGTCCAAGCCCTAAATATAGCCTGCAAGTGGATAAAATCCAATTCCTTGCATTGCTATGGTGGTTTAGCAATTTAGCACTGGTATTGCCAGTGACACAGCCATTTATAATGACATTTACAATGACGGGGCAAGACAAGAATGACGTTAACAAAATTTGAAAATTAAATTTTGCACTGTTTGTTCAGTAAAAGGTGATGGAGTAAAAATACTCAGTGACCTGTGCAATACAGTCTACTGGATCACCCCTGTCGACGAAACATTCAAAACAGAAAGCAGTGATAGGTTTTGTGTGAACAGGCACATACCTTATTTTGAAATAGTAAAGTGGTAAAGAAGAGAAAACACATACTATTATTCCGAAGGTAGACTTGTGTTAATATGCAATCCTTTAATAAGGTCCACATAGTCATGTTAGTGGTCACGTAATACTTCAGCAGTACCTGAGAAATCATAATGCACACAGTTTTTCACTAGTAAAGTGTAATTGTGTAAGAGTAGCAATTTATTAACATTTGTCTATAATTGTGCATGGAAAACAAAATAAAACTCAATAGTGCTCATATGACCAGTTAATAGTTTTTACATAATGCAGAGGTTATCATCTCTGTGATTCTTTATGCTGTGAACCTCTTGCTGTAAAAGTCTCGTGGGGGTTTCAGAGCTGTTTTAATTGTATTGGGCTTGCCAGTTCATTGTAAATATCCTCTAAACAGAAGATATTCTGATGAAGCTCTTCACAAATATTTCCGTAGACGTGTGTCAAGCCCCTTATTACTTTGGTGTTCTCATTTTTTGTTGTTGTATTGAAAAACTGTGTACATTTTGATGGATTCGATTGAAGAATACAAAAATTGCTTGAATGTGTTCCTTAGGACATGTATAAGTGTATATAAGAATTGTAAAAATGGTTATTGTAGGAAAGTAGTAACTGCTTTCATGGTTACCCCCACTTTTTACTGGTGTTATGCTGTTTTCTGACTAGTCTGATTGGGATTTTGCAAATCAGGACCCCAGTCACTGTGCTCTCTCCCTAAATTTGACAATGGTAAATACTTTGATACCTCCACAATTGGCTACTGGTTTACCCTTATAAGTCCCTAGTATATGGTACTAAAGTCCCAGGGCATAAGTACACGAGGGAACATCTCCCATGGGCTGCAGCATGTATTATGCCACCCATGAGAGACCACGCAAACTGTGACTACAGGCCAGCCATTGCAGCCTGTGTGAGTGGTTGCTTGCCCCCCTCATCACAGATATAAGTTTCTTTATATCTGAGGATACTAGACTTAAAACCTATAAGTCACGCCTATGGCAGGCTCTTCAGTCCTGAGGGCAGGGTGCTTGGTTACAAGTTTGAGGTTGCACCTGCATGAGCAGGTCACCACTACAGACCCCAGAGTCGATACTCTAGGCTTTGCAAGTGTGTTCAGACATTTAACAAATATAGTGACCATCAAGCCAATTACGAGATGTCTAACTATGTGTTGGCTGCACAGAAACCGGTCATGTTTTGTATCAAACATGTTGGAACCCTACCCCAACACCGATCCCATTGTTGGATGTAGAATCCAATGTACTGGGGAGCACAAGTAGGGTACCCCCCTGTATTCATGGTACCAGCCTTTCAGGGACTAAGAGCAAGCTAGTTCTGATGCCGACCCCAGACACAATTCTGCCCTCCTGATGCTGAGTCAAGCTTAAGTAGGGGAAGGTAGAACAATAGGTTTCTTGTCACAAGGAGGTGTGACCACCTTCTCAGACAGGACTTAGTATATTGGGCTCGGGTGGGGCTGCTTGCCAGTGCCACCAAACTGCATTGAAGGGCACATTTGGTGCCTTCTTGCATACTCCAGTTTGAGCCAGTTCAGGGAGCCCCTAGCTCCCACTCTGGTGCGAAACTGGATAAAGGACATGGGACTATCTTCCACTGGGAGGGACCTTTGAATCATTCCAACCCTTTCCCTAGGGTACTGTGGGTGGCACTTCAGATTTGTCATGGGACAAGATTCAACATTTCGAAACCACTTCAGATTTAATTGTCTGGGCACCTTGTACTTCGCTGGACTTCGCCTGGAACCGAGACTGCACCAAGGAAGACTCCTGCTGCTCCTGGTCTCACTGTTCTGCAAGTCTTCTTCATTGTCTGTGCCTGTGCTTCATCCAGGTTCCTCGCCAGGCATCAAGGACACCCAAAGAAATCTCCCTTGGAGTGAAGGAGTCACTCCCTTGCATCTGCAGGCACCGCAATGAAGCTGACTGCTCTGCTGCTCCTGACATCCCATGGACTCAGAAAGATTCAGCATCACAGGTGGTGGTCCTGCAACTCCCTCGAGTCCTGACCTGTCCTCTAAGCAGGTTTGAGGCCAGTATCCCTCATCAGAACCGCTGGAAAAAAAACCCTGTGCCTGCATCAACTTGTTGTTGTCAAGACTTGTTGGCTCTGTCCTTCAGAGATGTTCAAGCTACAAGAAGCTCCAGCTTCCAGGATGTCCTCCTACCGATATCTTTGTCCTCACTGCATCCTCTGCATCGTGGGTCTGCATCTTTGGTGAGCTGCTCGAGGTCCTCCTGCAAATCCTGTTTTTTCAGGCTGTGGGTCCTCTTGAGGTTCTTCTTTGGCTTCAGTGGGCTCTCCTGCTTGCTCGAGGCCTGCTCTGATTCTCCTCCACTTTATGAGTCACATGGACCTTACTGGTCCCAATGCTGCTCCTTTTTTGTTTACCACATCTGTTGCTGCTGCCAAGGCTTGTTGGTGCTCCTGCCAGACACAGACCCCCTGGTTCTTGACTCCCGTCACGGGGACGCTAATCAACAGCTCCTGGTCTTCCACAGCATTGCCTGGTCCTTACAGCTGCAGTAACAGTGTCACAGTCATTACTCCTGCATCTTCCGTCATCGGTGATCATTGGTCTTCTGTGCCACCTGGTCACTTACGAGTGGTAGGCTCGGTTCCCTCTGCTTGAAGGTACTACTGTTCAAGAATCCATCCTTTGATTCCACTGAACTCTTCCACCTTTTTCACCAGCGACATCTTTGCTGAAGTCCTTCTTTGTGGTGTATGGCGGTTTCCGACTTCACTTCACAACTATGCACCTGGCTTCCATGGTGTAAGTATCCTGATTCCTGGGGTATCCACAGTTGGGGTGGCTCTACATATTTCTGTCTTCAACAGGGTTTCTTTGGGTTCCACTGGGAAGGGTTAGATTTGTGCTGGGACAAGATTTAAACTGTAAACCACTTCAAATGTTACCTTCTGGGCACCTTGGACTTCGCTGGACTCCTCCTGGAACTGAGACTGCACCAAGGAAGACTCCTGCTGCTCCTGGTCTCGCTGTTCTGCAAGTCTTCTTCATCATCTCTGCCTGTGCTTCATCCAGGTTCCTCTCGAGGCCTGTGGGCATCAAAGACACCCGAAGGAATCTCCTTGGAGTGAAGGCAGGCACCGCAACAAAGCTGACCGGTCTGCTGCTCCTAATGTCCCACATACTCTGAAAGGCTCAGCAACACAGGTGGTGGTTCTGCAACTCCCTTGAGTCCTGACCTGTCCTCTCAGCAAGTTTGAGGCCAGAATCCCTTGTCGGAACTGCTGGAACAGAACCACTGCGCAGCGCATTGACTTGTCATTGCCAAGGCTTGTTGGCTCTGTCCTCCAGATTTAATTGGGCTACAAAAATCACCCGCTTCCAGCATCTCCTCCTACCAAGATCCTTACCATATCCTCTGCACCGTGGGCCTGCATCTTTGGTGAGCTTCTCAAGGCCCTCTTGCAACTCCTGTGCCTTTGACCTGTGGGCCCTGTGAGTGTCTTATTGGGCTTCAGAGGGGTCCCCTGCTTGCTCTGGGCCTGCTTAGACTCTACTGCACTTAGTGAGTCCCGTGGACCTTGTTGGTCCCAACGCTGAACATTTTCATTTACCACATCTGTTGCTGCTGCTAAGGTTTGTTGGTGCTCCTGCCGGACACCGACACCCTAGTACTTGACCCCAGATGTGGGACAGCTTGTGAATGGCTTCTGGTCCTCACAGCTGCAACTTCAAGGTCACCATAATCACTCATGCATCTTCTGCCATCAGTGGTCATTGGCCTTCCGTGCCTCCTGGTCACTTTTGAATGGCAGAGACTCTGTCCCCTGTGCTTGCAGGTACTTCTCTTCAAATATCCATCCTTTGATTTCACCAGACTCTTCCACCATCTTCACCAGCGGCATCTTTCATGAAGTCCTCCATTGTGGTCTATGGCAATTTCCGGTAACACTTCGCACCTACGCATCCGGCTTCCCTGGTGTAGATATGCTGATTCCTGGAGTATCCACAGGTGGGGTGACTCTCCCACCTTCTGTATTCTACAGGGTTTCTTCAGGGTCCACTGGGACGGGTCCTTCTTCTTGAGAAACTGACAAACCTGTTGATTCTTGAGGAACTGCAACTACCACTTTCCCACTGGTTTGCATTAAGTACAAAGCTGTGTTTACACTCTGTACACAACCTCTGTGAGGTTCTGGGTACTTACCTAGGGTGGTTCCTTGTGTCCCCAGCTCTTCTGAGTCTTCTGATCCAAGTCCTAACTTTGGTCGAAGTTTGCATTCCACTTCTTTAGTACATGGTTTGGTCTCACCCTGGCAAGCACTGTGTATTTGTGCTTACTTACCTGATTACATTTGAAGTATTGTGTGTATTGTGTTGATATCTCTGGGTAGGAGATATACTATTGTGTTTGTGAGTGTGTATAATAAATAAAATAATTTTTTATAACTTCACTGTTTGGTTCTTTTTCGTTCAACCTACCCTATATGATTAGTTCTAGTAAATCAAGCTGCTTAACACTCCTTCGGAACTACGTCTGAAGGCTGCTCTCCACATCTACCACTTAGAGAGCTTTCTATATTTGCCTAAGACCACTAAAATCACCATAAGGGTTGTCTGGATTAATGCAAGGTTGTTCTCTTAAATAAGTGTACTCCACATACTTAGCCAGCCTCCTACAGTTATGCATAATTGTGAATAAATACACAGGCCAAGACTATTAATTTACTTGACCTTAACCAACAAATGATGGTGGTTTAATAAGTTCAGCTAGACTCTGGTTATATACAAGTTTAAAATAGGCCCGATATAGCTTTGTAATAAGGGCCCAACCCCATTATAAGTAACTTTCTAAAAGTGCCATTTTTAAAATTGGAATTTAAAATTCAACTTCACCATGAGAGAGGATTTTTCATTTCAATTCCAAAAATGAATTGGTTACCTGCTCGCTCCCATTTGGAAAGGATCACTTATTTATTCTAATAAGATAACTCCAATGTTAGACTATGGGAGAGGTAGACCTTGCAGTAGTGAAAAATGAATGTAAGAGTTTTATACTGCTAGGACATGTAAACCTGAAAAGTACATTTCCACCTTTTTAAATACACTGTTTTCTGCCCAGGACCTACCATAGGGGTGACTTATAGGTATTAAAAAAGAAGGTTTGCGTCTGGCAAAAGGTTCATTTTACTAGGTCAAAATGACAGGTTATAACTGCACATACAGGCTGCAATAACGGACCTCAGATATGCTGAAAGTCTACTTAAGTGAGTAGCACATTCAGTGCTGCAGGCCCACTAGTAGCATTTCATTTTCAGGTCCTGGGCACAGGTAGTACCACTTTACTCAGGAGTAAATTAAATATGCCAATTCGGTTTGAGTCAATTCTACCATGTTTTAAGGGGAGAGCATGAGCACTTTAGTACTGGTTGGCAGTGGTAAAGCGTGCAGCGTCCTAAAGCTAGCAAAAATGAAGTCAGCAAAAAAGGCAGGTTAAAGGCAAAAAGTTAGGACAAAACTATGCCAAGTATGGCAGGTCTAACACCCTCCAACACAAACGGATAAAATGTCACGTATCATGCCACGTCTCTTTGTCAAGATCTGAGTTAATATGTAGGAGGAAAGACTTGGGATCTGAAAGTATAGTCCACCCCAGTACCGATTCCAAACAGGAGAGCACCTGTCTCTAGTAGGGTTCTATCTGATGACAACTCCATCAGCTAGATTCATGAACGAAAAATCGGCTCGCAAAGGGCCAGATTCTCAGAATCTGGCCCTTTGCGAGCGCAATTTTTGCTTTTGGGATTCATCATCCCAAATGCAAAAATCGCTATTTGCAAAATCGCATATTTGCGAGGAATTGCATTTAAGGAATCTCTATTTGAGATTCCTTAAATGCAATTCATTAACCAATTTTAAATTGCGAATTTGCAATTTTTGGCCGCTATTTACCACGAAGTCTGACTTCGTGGTAAATAGCGAAAAAATAGAAAAAAGCACTTTAGTGCATTTTTCTCAGTTGCATGTTACACACACACATGTCCTTTGGACATGTGTGTGCGCAACACCTGTGTAAATTTGCATTTCAGGGGTGCTACAGGGTGTCCTTTGGACACCCCTGGCACCCTTGAAATCGCATCCTTATTTGCGATTAGCAAATTGCTAATCGCAAATAAGGAATAACTCCCCATTTATTCCTATGGGCCTGTAGGCCCATAGGAATGAATGGGAAGTTATTCCTTATTTGCGATTAGCAATTTGCTAATCGCAAATAAGGATGATGTAGGAATCGCAATTTTATGTGCCATTCCTACATGAATCCCGTTTTGCAAGTCCTTAATAACGATTCCTTAATAATCGCCATTAAGGACTCGCAAAACGGGACTATGATGAATCTAGCTGCATGTCATTTGCAGAAGGTTTCTGTTCTGCTTTGTGCAGCGGATGCATGAAAGGGAGGAGACCACACCAACGTCCACAATCTGTGCCTTTTAAGATACACTCTGTGACTATACTTCAAGTGAATGAGGTACAACTTGGCTGCAATTGCTGAGTATTGATAATTATGTTTGACTTTTAGAGTTATTTAACAATAATTAAAATATAATTATATTTTTACACAGTCTGAATAATGGTATTTATTTCAATATTAGTTCCTATGGGCTTTTATTTAACCCCTTGGCTGCGGGGCACATTCCCCTGCTGTGCTGGGGGCAGGGGCGCGCGCACAGCGCCCCGGTGCTCATGACGAGCTCAGGTCATCATGAGCCACGGTTCTCGTGTGCTCATGTCGAGCTGAGCTCGTCACGACCACGCCCGTTTAATGGAATGCTCAGCACAGCAGGGGAATTAGCCCCGCGCATGACGAGGTCATGACGAGCTGAGCTCGTCATGAGCATGGGAGGGGTTAAAGCCCCTGTTGCCATTATTTTTAATGGGAGGGTATTGCAGTACCTGTAAGTGACCATGGGTGGTGCTGAACCAATTCCAGCTCTGAACTGGAGTACATTTACAACTATTTGGGGTCCTTTTGGCTTTAGTAATTATAGAAGGGAAGTTTGTGAATAAGAAGGTGCTTACTGATTAGTGGGTGCATGTGTGTCCCTTCATAAAACGCTCCCTAACCCTCCCTTTACTCTCCTTACTACTCACTTAAGCACTCCACTTTAGTTTTCAGTATTCCTCATTTTCCACCTTCTCACTGCCCACATTCCTACTAAACCATGTACTTAATTGAGTGTAGATATCCACAGTTGGGGTAGAGGTCTCCATGCAGAAAAGATAGAAGAGATGGAAGCATAGACCTCCGCATGCCATTATGTGAATAGCACTTTGTTGTACGATAGTAGTACTATTGTAGAGCTGCTAAACATACTAGAGAATAAAGTTTCTGAACAGGCATGTGCACGTTTACCTTTGTGAATACCTTTATGAATAGACCCCTATGACTTAATTCCTAAACATTTGGAGCCATCATGTAGATAACACAACATGGTAATGATTAGTTAGACCAAAAAAGTCAAAGGTTTCCATTCTGCACTGACTTAGGAGAGGTGCAATTCAGCTCAAACAATTATTTGCACACCTCTGAACTTTGATTTTCTAGTACTTTATTTGTAAAAAGCAAAAACGTTACATTTTGATATACAAATAATGATTGACTGCTTCACAATTTTAAGGAACAACACAATGGAATGCGGGCTGTTTAATCACGGCTTATGGTTTTAAATTTCTTTAAATGGGAACTTTTAATTATTGCATTTATCTTTTGAACTATTTTACTGTTTTAGATTGGAAAATAATTTAATGTGTTCAATAAGCCCATTAAAGTTATTTTATTCAGAATCAGTGATATTAATTAGGATTGGCAGTGCCGACTGTTGCTGATTGTGCAATGATTTTAATTAGTCATGCAATAAAATTATTTCAATTTGAAAAATGAATTGTATGTAGAACTATGACTTTTTACTGAGCTTAGAAGAAGATATTCTTTTTTTTTTTTTTAGATACTCATTTACCATCATGGTTTCGATCTGCTGAACTGCTGAACAAGGGAGAAAGGCATAAAAAAGTACAGTTGTGCTGCCTCAGTCGAAACTGGCAGGGATAGAGAATAGCGAATGGTAACCTATTCCCAACAGCAACGACGAATTTCAAACTGATCCGAACACCTTGTTACCTAGTTGGCAGATATTAACCATTGAGCCAATTACCACCATTTCTATTGCTTGCCAGAGTGGCAAATGGGAAGAGACAGAATAGCATAGCAGGGAGATTGTACCATGGCAACGTAATCATCGGACCTGGGGAAAACCAAAAAAAAAAAAAACACAAAAAACCCCACAAAAAAAAAACCCCGGTTCAATCAGTGGGACCAGCCGAGTAAGTGCCAAAATGCTCTCTTATCTTGTTTTCCAGCCCTGGCGAGATCTAATTTCGAGATTTGGAGGATTGACGTACACTAGTCTTGAAAAGAAGGAGCGGAGGCATCCTTCAATTGCTTACAAATTTCTCTACGGGCTGCCAGGATCGAATAGAACAAAAGGTTCTTGGCTGGACCACTACTCCAAAGATTACGAGGCGAAGGTCAATCGTTACTGTAAAGCCCAGAGAGGATGTAAGCTTGCTGCTTATTGAGTCCCAAAAAGGTGCCAGATGAGGACAATCAAAAAACATATGCGCATCAGGAGCCTCTTTTAAGCCACACTGTGCGCAAGCCACTGGGCCCCCCGGGGAAAACTTGGACAACCTCTGTGGAGAGTAATATGCCCTATGTAGGGTAAAAAGATGGTGTCTATGTAGCCAGACTGGTTTAAATAAGTCCCACAGTACTTTGCAGGACATTAGCCACATATCTTTCACATTCAGGCCAGGCATCAAAGAGCCCAACAATAGCTCAGGAAGGTGGAATTCCCCATCTATTTCTTCCAGGATTAGATTGTACCATAGAGAGATCTCTTTTTTTTACAGGTGGTTTATCTAAAAAAAAGAGATTCAAGTTGACAACCTCCCCCTAATGGCAAGTTATTCAGGCGTACGGTTTGGGTGGTAAATGCTTGAGCCCAGCTCTATATTTGCAAATATTTAAATCTAGAGAGATTGGGCCCCACCTTACTTACTAGATATTCCCAAGGAAGCAGGGTCCCTTCCACAAACAGATCTCCCCAAGCTGCTATTCAAGCCTCTCTTAGTAGGAGTACTAGTGTATCACCCACCCAACCTGGAGCCACAGGAAGATCCCATATTGGAGACCTTCTGGAGTAATACCCCAAATTTATTGAAGACCTCAACTTAGCCCAAGTTCTTGCCAGGCCCTGCAGCACCTTCAATTTTACCTTTTTAAAGAATTTGGGGTCACCAAATGTAAACAAGAATCCTGACTGCCCAACTCCTTCACCCTTCAATAAGGCCCAAAACATACTCCCGATCCCATCATCTGTTGACATTTTTAGCAGAATTCGTGAGTGCGATAATTGAAACGCCCATGCATAAATCTGCAAGTCTGGACCTGCCAGCCCCCCTTCTCCCTGTGGCGCCTAATTTTCTTCCAAGCTATCCTTGGATTTTGCTTGGTCCAAATGAATGAGGTAATATCACCCTGTAACTTGGCCAACAAAGATGGGTCGAAATAAAGTGGGATTGTATTAAATAAAAGAGATACCTTCGGTAGAATAGACATTTTCACCAGATTTACTCTGCCCAATAAGGACAAGGGGAGGTGCAACCAGGCTCCCATTAGCTTACAACATTCTTTTGCAACTACAGCAAAGTTAGAGAAAGCAATCAGATTGATATATTTAACAATGTTTAGCCCTAGATTTCGTAAACTTGTGCTGAGTTGCTCATTGAATCCGCTTACGTCATCGTTCCACACCATTATCTCAGTCTTCGAGGCATTTACCTTGTATCCTGAGAATTCCCCGAATTCCAAAGCTAACTTGATGGCTACAGGAAACGCGGTACTAATCTCTGATGTCATAATCATAACATCGTCCGCATATAGGGCCACTCTCTTTTCCCAATCTCTAAAAATAAAAGGCTTGATAGTATTATCCTCTCCTAATTTATGAGCAAAAGGCTCAATAGAGAGATCGAATAACAAAGGGGATAGGGGGCAGCCCTGCCGCGTTCCTCTTGTGACTGCAAAGGGTTCAGATATACCCCCATTTACCAATACACAGGCAGTTGGACTTTGATACAACAGTTTTACTGCTCTGCGAAAACTCTCACCCACATTGAATTTGGCCAAGGCCCCCGACAGGTATGTCCAATTAACCCTGTCGAAGGCCTTGGTGGCATCCAACGTGAGGATAGCCAATGGCCTGGAGTCCATGGTCGCCATATCTATAGCGCCTATAAGATCGTAAGTTAATTCAAAGAGTTGGCGACCCCTAACAAAACCCTTCTGATTGGGATGTAGAGTATCGGGAGCAACCTGGCCCAGCCTTTTTGCTAAAAGAGATGCAAAGATTTTGTAATCTGCATTCAGAATTGATATAGGATGGTATGAGCCGTAGTTAGTAGCTGGCTTACCCGATTTTAAAATAAGCGTGATGGATGCATTATTCCAAGTTGTTGGTGGAAGGCCCCCCTCCTGCAAAATTTGATTAAATAGGATAGCAAGGAAAGGAGATATTTCTACCAGATTTTTATAGATCTCAGCTGGCAAGCCGTCAGGGCCTGCCGCCTTACCCCCCTTGCTACCCTGTATAGCCATCCCAACCTCTTCCACTGTAATCGCCTTATCCAAGAAGGCGCATTGTTCTGAGGCTAGTGTTGGTAAACAAATGCCGTTCAGCCACTTCTCTATACTTTCCGAGGTAATGTTCTTATCTTCCTGGTATATGTTTTGGAAAAATTCTTTCAAAACTGTTCTAATATCTCCTTCCGAGGAGAAAGTCCCTGCACTAGTTATATCAGATTCTATATTGTTACGTGCTTGGTCAGTTTTTGACTTCCAGGCTAATAATTTGCCGGCCCCTTCTCCGTATTCGAAGTGTGCTAATTTACTCGCTTCCCATTTCAATAGGATGCGTTGATTTAAAATGGAAGCCAGTTTCTCTTTAAGTGCAAGCAATTTATCATGCTTTGGAAGACAAGGGTCATAAGCTTATCAAAATAAATAAATATTTTGATAAGCTTAGGACCCTTGTCTTCCAAAGCATAATTCCCCACGGTCCTCAGCCAACTGTTTGGGTTCCCTTGTTACATTAACAAGCAATTTATCATGCAGCAATGATTGAGTGGAGATTGGAGCATTGCTACTGGCTTCTATTTCAACTTGCGTTGTAAGTAAATTAGCTTCAATGGAAGCAACTTCTTGTGTGTTTTGCCTCCTTCGAAATACAACCTTGTTCTTGATTATACCTCGCAGACAGCACTTAAAAGCGTCCCATACTATACTGGGCGCCGCAGAGCCGATATTTGCTTGCATGAAATTCTGTGCTTCAGATTTAATAAATGAGATATCTTCCGATGATGAGAGAAGGGATCGGTCAAAAGACCAAAATCTGAAAAAAAGGTTTAATAACTCCAACAAGATCCAGAGATACTGAGGAGTTATCTGACAGATGCGAAGGTGAATAGCTAACGTTCTTAACATAATCAACCAATTTACTGCTTATTAAAGAAAAAATCTATTCTGGATTGGTGACGGTATTTGTAGTTCCGAAAAGAAAATCCATGTTGCTGTCCTGCCCTTACACTCCAGATATCTACATAACAATATTGGTTCAGGCAGTTGAGTAGAAAAGCTCTAGACTTCGACAGCGCTTGCTGCCTACTGCTCGGGGTGTCGGCTCTGAGAAGTGTAAAAGCTGAGAGAATAAAAGTTCCATAGCTGTGGGATCATCCCGGTTGGGCCTGTAGTATCCCACTAACATCAGGTGTGCCCCGACTATATCTACTGTGGTGATTACCCACCTACCTCCAGGATCTACCTTCTGCGAAATTACTCTGGTGTTTATAGTTTTTTTAAAAAGAATAGTCACACCCCTTATATTAAGCATTTGTGAAGTAGATACTGATACATCTAGCCACCTATTCTTCTTAACCAAATCGAGTATCTCAGTCTCGATTAAATGTGTCTCCTGGAGTATAATGACCTGCGCATCCGAGTCTCGCAAATATTGTACAATCCTATTTGCTCTTGGTTTGGTGCGCAGTCCATTAACATGCCAGGAGAGAATCCTGAGATTACTCATATGTCATGCCCCATCCACTGTATCCAGATAAAGGAAGAGTACCGCTTCGAGCTCCTGCCAATACTAAGTACCCTACCCTTACTTTATAGAGAAATTTCTCAGAAACCAATCTGGAAATGAGGAATATTTTATGCTTTTTTACCCAACCCCCTTCACCCAAGTGCCCCAGCCTACCCCCCCTCCCATGAGGAACCCTTGTACTTTCTTACCGGAACAGTTCCGGTTGGTGGTACCCCCTACCCTACCCAAGCCCATGCAGAGTGACTGAATCTGAGTATTCAGAACGAGGTTATTATTCCATTATGTGTTTTCCCATTGTTTCCCTTTTTCCTTTTTTTCCCATTAGCTTAATTTCCCTTATTGTTTTAATTCCCACTTTTTTTTTATTCTTTGTCAAAAATATCAACTGATTAGTATCAAGAGCCAACATCTACCTGTGCACACCTCACCAAATGCAAAAACAGAAAACACAGCACTCAATTCCATACACATAAATGCACAAGTGCCATCTGGGCCACTCAGAATAGATTAAACAAAATGTTTCATCATTCTTCTGGATCTCTTGTAAAACTATTATGACCACAACAGCATAATATAGTCTGTAATACTGTCACAAAGCATAAGAGATCTTCTACACTTACCCAATATTTAGGAAATAGCATGAACACCTCTTCCTTTCACTTGTACCATCACTGATGTGGCACCTAGATCACTCATGGATTATGAAACAACTGCTAAATAATCTAATGAAGAGATTAGATATCAATACAATCATCCTGAATTGATAAGAGGAACAACCCATTTCAGGAAGCCATGAAAGCTTTCTAGGTGATGATGTACTAATAGAGAGGTCACAAGTTACGCACTGACTTTTTGCAACCTGTCTGTAATTTTCTGAAGCAACCTATGTACTATTAGGTCACGTTGCAAAATATCTAGTTATGGGGAAATCACATACAGACCCACCTAATGAATACTAATTTGGCAAATCACAATTGGCAGTGCCCAATAACTGGCTATGGACCCAGGGACGGCACTCTGCAAGGAACAGCAGACTACAATCCCTGTGTTCAGATTCCCAAATCATCTCCACCCGACATTTGGCCGAAAGGCCGGACTACCAGACCCCCAAATTGGAGGACGCGACCGATTCTTTAAACAGATAACTTGCACTTCTCTCCTCGAGCATCATCCACGCTGATGGCCCTCGAAGCACCAAACCATAAATAGGAAGTGTGTACTGCACTGGAGCGCAGCCATCGTTAATTCTTCTGATACTATCCCCAGTTGAATCCAGTGTTTCATTATCCAGCTCAGTAAATTGCTGACAACCATCTGACAACTTCTCTACTTCTCCGTAACCATCCAATTGCCAAACAGAGTGAAGAATTCCATCACGCTTTTGTAGAGGAGTTTTAGTATTGACTCTTGTTACATACTAGTGGACACTGCGGTTGCTATTTTCTGGTACATTTGGAATATACATCATGGCTTCCTGATGAAGGCTAATAGCCGAAATGCGCGTAGCAATTATCCATTACTTCTAGCCATGTTCTTAGATCAATATTAAGTTATTTTGTTGTATTTGTACACCCCTCTTGATTTACCCTTTCTATTTATATAAAGAACTGTAATGTACTGTGACCAAAAAGAAAAAGACTATAAATTGCACAGTAAGAGATTCACTAATGAACCTACAATAATGATTGTGTACAATACTATGTATGTATAAACTATACTTTATATCCTAAAAAAAAGGAGAAAAAAAGTAAAAAACTTTTTTAAGATTACTGTTAAAATAAAATAAATCTATTTTTCCTACTATGCACTTTGTCAATCCATAGCAATTATTTCTTGATGTCAGTTCATGTCCATATGAAATTCTTGTTCCTAATTGCCTGTTTTTTCAAATAGTATATATATCCCGCATTAGCAACTCTAGTCGGGGATACCCCTCTTTTTTACATACAGATTCCCAAATGGGACACATTTTTGAGCCGCCTGTTTTTCTTGAAAGGAGCCAACAATGATTTAACAATAACATGTTTCCTACATTGATGGGAGCAAGAAATGGTCCCCTGCATGACTGCTACTCTTCTTGAGTCTGCCAACTCAATTTCCAAAGCAGAAGCTGTCCAACAAGGACAGCTATCCCTGGTAAATGAGTTACTAGGTCCATTGAGAAATGGCTGCAACATCTTAGGATGGGCAATATTTTCATACCCCCTCCTAATTGTGATTTGAAATTAGTCACAAAATCCTTTTACGATCGATATGGAATGGATTTTTCATCTCACAAATTCTGTTATTTAAAATGTACCTCCTAACCAAGTGGCTCAAGACCCTTTCGTGACGACCCTGCCCTTCCGATTGAACATGTGGTGATGACGATGGGAGATTCCTTATGGATGACCACTCTTCCATCAATCCTCTTACCCTATACTTGATTGGTACAGCATTCATTTGATGGCATCCCTCACACACGATGAATGAATAGTATTGAATGAAGGATGAGGGGTATAGTTTGATGCATGAAGGATAAAACTAGGTGTTCATGAGCAGGCTCTGCCATGATTCTTTCCTGATGATGTGGAGTAAATCTATTAATACAACATCTGTGGGATTTCTCTTGGGATCAGATTGCATACATTTTTTCAGTGTATTTTGCACTACTATTTCTAGATTACATAGAATATACCGACAGTTGCAAATGTCAGAGTAAAGTTACACCACTGTACTAATTGGAATCTGGTCTGTTCTGGCATTTGGCATTAAACGACCACTGTTTTTACCTGTGTTTGATGCTGTTATCCTAATGTACTATTCGATTTGAGAAAAACGATTTGAGAAGTTACAGTTCCTACTATGAAACATGTATGGCCAGTGTGTGGATATAAATATGCGTATGTTGGAAAGTGTGCAGTTCATATTTGGAGAAGTTAAATGAAAAACAATAATTACAATACACTACATTTCAGCCTACCATGCATATAAGGATGCTTTAACTGTGACACCGTGGAGGTTTGAACCTAATGCAGAGACTGACTCTCCACCGCAGGAAGGGCCAAGGATAACATAACCCGTGTCAAGGGTTTGCTCTATTAGATTTGTTGAGGATGAATAATCATCATGGTTGTAGTTGAGTCCCTAGTGGTACCACAAGACCACTGGAAAATCAAGCACTCTCGAGAGTGCGATTGAAATACATTTAAAATGTCTTTAAAACCCACAGCAAATTGTGGTGCGTTTGGAACTGTTGCTTGCAGTGCTACGAACCAAAACCACACAGATTAGTGGCAACAAAGAAACCTCAAGAGGGATTTACCAGATGAAAAGGATTACTATTTCTCATGGTGAACAGACTCTAGCAAACAATGCGAAGTAGGAAGTAGCCCGCCACAGCTCTGCTTACTCCTATTCAATCACTGTTGATATTTGGCACGATTCCCTACTTGGGATGATGTCATCAGTATCGATTTGCATTTATGTGCCTGTGTGAAGCAGGGATAGTTGGCAAGGACTCATCAGAAGAGCGTGAGAAATTAAAAGAATATGCAGAATGGTACTGCAAACATGGGTTTTTGCAGTTTCTTGCAAAACTGAAAGTAGTGCTCAATCGATCTGTCTCTCTCATTGTCGCCAATGTGTGGTAATATGTATTCAGGGGTGGCAATATAATTCTGCAAATCTAGTGGTACAGCAATAGAGCTAAAGTTGTGAGAAGCTTTTCTTTCAGAGCTTCCAGTAACTCTCACAAATACCATGATTTTGTTACTCCCAAGAAGCAAAGTTCTCTGCAGAACGTTGAATTTCAAGTGAAAACTGAGACTTTCACACCTCATTTAATTTGTTGCTTTAAAACACTATAGTAGGACATGGGTTACTGGATGAATGGGGAGACACCCTACTCAAGCAGAAACCACAATCCCTATCAGGATCCCTATGGTCGCTTTGCACAAAGCCGTCAGGCTTAACTTGGAGGCATTGTGTAATATATGTATGCAGCACTTCAAACAGTAATAAAGTGAAAACACAACACAAGAAAAATCCCACACCAATTTTAAAAAATAGAATAGCATTTAATAAAATATTTCAGGCCAAAGCATAAAAAATCCAGTCAATAGAACTGAAGATATGCAATTTTAAATTGTGAAGTAAAAACAGTGTCTAGAAGCACAAAGTGGTAACTTTGGTTATCTGGTTGCACAGTACTGGGACAGAGTCACAAATTCAGACCGACTGTGATGGAGAGCTGGCTGGATGTAGGGTCCAAATTAGGCCAGCTGAACAAAGTACCTTAAATAATGCTTGTGGAGTATTACGAAATCCGGCATCGAAGATGCGTTGTGTAGTGGCAGTTCAGAAGAGCTGTGGGGCTGCAATGCGGAGCCTGCACCTTTGTTGAAGTTGCCATCAACGAAAGGCTTGCGATGTGAAGCCCTACTTCAAAGATGCACCATGCACTGCTGGATTTGAAGACAATGCGGGGCTGTGATGCAAATTCCTGCATCGTTGTCGAAGATGCTGCCAACAATGGACTGGCGATGCAAAGGCCTGCATTGAGGATGCATTATGTAGCTGTGGATCCGGGGAGTTTGTGAGATGCAAAGTGCAGTTTGGCATCAGGGATGTTGTTGCACAGGATCACAGCTGGGATGACAAAACACCTTCAGGCCCACTTCAAAGAGTCCAGGACTAGGATGGCAGCACTTGGGGGTAGGACCCAAAACAGACACAGCCCAGGTACTGTGTTCAAGATGGTAGGACCCTTTGCTGTACCTAAGGCTCTAATCAGGAGGCCAGCCAGCTACTCCTTGGAGTCTCTCTGGTGGTCCTGGGTTTAACATGCAGACCCAGTCCTTTCACTGAGGCAGAAGGGCAGCAGAGTAGCATTCCTTCTTGCAGAACAGCACAGCAGTCTTTCTGAGTCTTCCACAGGTCTAGAGGTGTACTGAAGGGTTGGGTTTGAGTGCCCATTATTATACCTGGCACCCACTTTGATGTAGGAGAAGGTTCTGGAGATTTCCATCCCCAGAGCTGCAGTGCTTGGAATTTTCTGTCTCCCTGCCCTGGAAACGGTTTGTCTTGGGCCACAAAAGACTGTCAAACCCTTTGTGAGTGTGCCCAGGCCGAGTCTTTCTGATGTGCAAGGGTGGTAGGTGGCAGCTCCACACCTCATCTAGTCAGAGATGGCCCATTGTGTCAACACCTACTCTCCTTTGTCTCACTGACTGGAGGAATACAGAAAGACCAACTGCCAGCTACATCTAGTCATGTGACCCATGATGCGGTCACAAGGCACCAAACAGTTAGGACAAGAAAATACCAACTTTCTTAAAGTGGCCTTTTTATAATTGTGACTTGAAATCTGACTTTACCATTAAAGAGGTGTAGAAATTGGGTTTCTAGTTGGCTAGGGTATGCACCTAAGCCAGGTAGAACACACCACTCAGGTCAGGGTAAGGGAACTACACAGACAAGATAACCCCTTCTCACCCCTTAGTAGCTAGGCAGAGCAGTCAGGCTTATCGCAGAGCAATGTGTAAAACGTTTGTGCAACATACACACACACCAGTAACACACTAGGCACACCATAAAAAGAGACTCCACACAGGTTTATATAAAAATCTCTCATATATTGTATATAAAACACCTAGCCCAAAAGCACATAAATCACTTTGCCAACTAGGCAATTATCCTGACATCGCATTAGACCACAAATCAGATAAGACAATAATCCCTTTGCCAACAGACATTTGTCATAATATCATATGGACAGTAAATCACTTTGCAACTAGGCAGTTGTCATAATACATGTAGTGCTCTGAAGCAAATATTTAGAAGTTGCCCATGGCATGAACACTATGAAAATAGCACTTTACACCATCAATAAATATATATAGGCAGTTTCTGTAAGGGGTACTCTTCACCCTTTCATGACCAGGTGTTGCTGCCATAACTCACAACATTAGGCCATCAAACTGCAGTAGTAGCTGCTGAAATAGTTCACCTCAATCCATAGGCCCCTCAGGGTCTATGAATTCCCCTAGCCATGCTCTCTCTCTGTGGCTGGTTCTAGCATGGGGGCCCATCCTGGGCTCACCCGCAATGGCCTTAAGAGTCGGAAAAGTCCCCCAAGGGTAGATGCTGAAAGTGGCAGCTTCCAGCCATCAGGCAGTGCAGCTGCGAGGGCTGTCTGGGGCGTCAATCCCCCACAACAGGTAGGCAACTGGGAGGCCTTGCTTGGCCCTCACCTCCTGACTGAGCCTCCATGCAGCTGCCTGTGAGACTGCGGTGCAGCGGGTGCAAGGACTGGAGGCCTGACCCCGGATGCAGGGCGTTCGCTAGGTCCTGAGCCCTCACAGGGATCAGGTCTCACCTTCCTGATGCGGGCCTCCTTTCCTGCTCCCAGCAGGATGTCAGCGGTGCTCCTCCACCTCCTCGGGGCTCCCGGCCTCACAAATGTTTCTTTTGGCAAGCTACCTTTTCCCTCCCAGCTCACAGCAGGGCGTCAGCGGGTCTCGTCTGGTTCTCCTTCGGGGTGCTCACTTGCAGGACGGCCACAGACAATGCCCGGCTTCTGCAAGCTTCCTTCTGGTGACTTTATACAGGGCGTGCTTTTTAACGACCGTTCGCACTGGCTTTCCCTGGCAGAGACCCTTCTCCTCAGCATGGTAGTTATGGTCCCCTGCTGATGGGGGGTGTTACACCAGGACAAACACTGGGTTCCTCCTCCTCAAATCAGTAGCACTCATGTGTTTTCAGGAAAGCACTCAAATCCCTCAGTGATCCTCAACAGCACGGGCCATTTAGGCAGATCTCCGGCTGCACAAAGGAGTGGATGCCCTCACCATGTGCTTTCTGCAACAAAAAGTGCTCCTCTAGCGCTTTCACTTTTGAAGGTGGAAAATACAGAGATCACCAAACCTCCAAAGCAACTGCAGGCCATCCCACCCCAACACATGAGAGCCAGCGCTCCTCACACAGCTTCTGTCTCTCTCTTCCCAGGCAGGTCTTTTTCATGAAGTCTTTAGACTTCCAACAGGAGGCAAGCACACATAAGCCCTTGGAGATCCCTTCACAAGCAGGATACTACAGCAGGGCAAAAAGAGTCAGTCATTTTCCTCCACCACAGATAGAAGCAGAAACTGAAGGCCAACCCACACCTCATACAGAAATGGCAGTGCTCCTCACACAGTATTTCCGCTCTTCTTCTTGGCAGGGTCCCCTTGTTCCTTGAAGTAATCTAAAGTCCTGGGGTTTTAGGTCCAATACTTATACCCTAAATTGTCATTGTTCTCTTTGTGGCAAGGGTCTCTGAACCAAGTCCAAGCCAGTCCTGTCCTCTCTGGTGCAGCATGACCACAGGGGGCAGAGACACATTGTGAAAAGGATACACAGCCTATTCAGGTGCAAACTCCTCCCACCAATCTAAATGCAGACCAGGTCTATTCAGCCCAGCTATGAGTCACTCAGACAAGGCAGGACACATCTCACCCCCCCCCCAATGACCGGCTAGAGTGTATGCACATCCCCAGCTCCTGTCACGCCACCAGCTGCTGAATACACAAACAGTCAGAGGCACACAGGATGGTAAAGTAAAAAAAATGCCCACTTTCTAAAAGTGAAATTTTCAAACACAGAATGTATAAACTACCTTTACCAAAAGGTGCGTTAATAAATTCTGAGCTCAGAGATCTTAAACTCTTTTCCATTTTATCCCTATGGAAAATTATATTTGTAAAATGTTACAAAGCAACTCCCATGTTAGCCTATGGGACAGAGAGCCTTTCGTAAAAAAATGAAATACTCAGTATTTCACCATCAGGACATGCCACATCCACCAGTACCTGTCCTACCTTTCATATGCACTGCACCCTGCCCATGGGGGGTACCTGAAGCCTACCTTAGGGGTTCCTTATATGTAAGGAAAGGGAAGGTTTGGGCCTGGCAAATAGGTGCACTTTCCAGGGCAACATGGGAGTTTACAACTGCACACACAGACGCTACAGTGGTAGGTCTGAGACACATTTACAGGGCTACTCATGTGGGTGGCATAACCAGTGCTGCAAGCCCACTGGTAGCATTTGATTTAGAGGGCCTGGCATACACTATGCACTTTACTAGGGACTTGCCAGTAAATCAAATATGCCAATCATGGATAACCAATCATTGTCACAATTTATACAGAGAGCATATGCACTTTAGCACTGGTTAGAAGTGGTAAAGTGCCCATAATCCTTTAGCCTTCAAAAAGTGGGCCAGAAAAGGAGGCAAAAAGCAAAACTTCTGGGGATAAACCTGTGAAAAGGGCCAGATCTAACAAGAGGGTTTTAAATTAGAATTCTTTAGACACCAAAACTCGATATTCTTACTTGCTCCCGATTGAAGGTTAACAAGATAATAAGATAAAACAATATTACCCTATGAGAGAGGTATGCCATGCAATAGTGAAAAATAAATTTAAGAGTTTTGCATACCAGGACATGTGAAAGTTAAACGTATGTGTCGAACTTTTTAAATACACTGCACCATGCCCTATAGGCTGTTTAGGGCCTACCCTAAGGGGTGACTCATATGTTTTACAAAGGAAGGTTTAGGCCTAGCAGAAGGTTTCATTTGCCAGGTCGAAAAGACAGTTTAAAGCTGCACACACAGTCTGCAATGACAGCCTTGAGCAATGTTTAAACGGCTACTAAAGTGGGTCCCACAATGAGTGCTGCAGGCCACTAGTGGCATTTTAAGCTACTATGCAAGCAACAAAGTTGTGGTCAGGCGTGGTCTAGTGAACAGACAGAGGGCATGTATCCGGTTAGCAATTGAGCTGGTCTGTTGGATGAGGCGGAGCAGGAGCAGGCATGGAGGTGCGGAGAAGCGGCCTGCTTGCAGCTTGCTTGTGGCTGCGGTTGTGGTTACGACTCTGGCTTGCCGAGGAGAAGGAGTGAGCCGCGAGTGAGCCAGGAGCCGCGGGCCACGAGTTGCGACCTCCTGCGAGTTATTGCAGGTGCTTGAGCGGTGCGTGAGTGGTGATGGCGGCGGCTGGTGGACGCGGTTTTCAGCTGATGGTTGACAGAGGGCCACAGCCAGGACCAGAGCCGTGGGTGGAGGCTCCAGCGACCATGCAACCATCGACCATTGCTCCTATGAGTACTTGTGAGGCCGGTTGGGGGAGGTCTGTGGCCCTCCCTGGATTGTTGCCTGGTTGTGCTGCCTGCCCCCCTTTCGCGTGTCTGCTGGTCTCTCTGCCTGAACTTGTGCTGAACCTCAGTGCTCTTCTAAAGGACTCTATAAGGCATCTATCACGCATCCAGGGAGCATAGCAGCTGTGCCCACCCCACTGTGTTATTAAGTCACTGATCCACCTAAGGCCCCTTGGGAGCAGCAGAGAGCAGCAGATTTGATTGTATGGACGCTGCTACTTAGTGGTTCGCTGTTAACTCCACTGACAGTTTTTTACCTCAGTGCTCACTTAGGTCACTCCTGCCCGGGTCTTCTGATTGTCCGTTTGTTCCAATTCCCGCTTACCTGCAGTAGGAGAGGAGAGGACGCAGGGGCAATCAGGGAGCCAGAGACAAGCGGCCATATACTGTCCCTACTGCATTTACTGCATGTGCTGCACTCTCACTGCCTACTGCTCACTGTGCCCTAAAACGCTACAAGCACAGCAAACAGCAAACTTAACCTATTCCACCTATTCCACGTGCTTGTCCACCTAGGTTACTGGAGCATCTGGAGTATGAAAGGACTTGCCAAAGGGCTTCAAGGGCTGTAGGGCTGTTAATTTACTTACAATCTTTTGCGCCCTTAGGCGGACTTCAGGCGAACTCATAAGGTCGGGAAGAACGAGGGAGACCCCTGCGTCTAAACTAAAGTGAAAAAAAGTGAAGAAGTCAAATCCCAGTGCAAAAAACATCGCTGAGCCAAACCTCATCACAACCGAGCACGATTCGGCCGAGGATCAGGGTACGGCAGCAGTAAAACAGCAAGTAACAAGCACAACATGCTGCTACCAACCAAAGATATACACAAAATTAAACTTTTTAAAGGACGCAGCAACAAATCTCTGTAAGGCCTGCAAACGCCATTGCTACCAGCATTACCACCTTCACAATAGCTAGCATTTACCACAAGCCCTTTGCCTCCAGACAAACCAATGGCATTACAGCACCAATGCGAGAATCCAAACCACAGAAACCAGGGCAGTTTCCAGAGGAGCCCGATCAGAGGAGAGAAGCCCCATGAATTAGTTGACGCTCTGCCATTACCTCCGTCACAATCCACAGACAGATTGGAAATTAGCTGCCTGGGCAGCAGCCAGAGGATTCCATCGGCAGAATACAAATTGCAAAAAACAGTCATTACATCACCATAACTAGATGCTAAACTGGGAAACTGGTCCACCAAAAGTTTTAAAGACAAGCAGGAGCCCGGGGAAGAACTAAGGATAAAAGTAGAGGGAAAAACCAGGGACATAAATTTCAGCCCCCCGACGAGCATGCTGACCAGAAGCCACAGTACGCCGATTAAGACAATAGATCTAACGATCAAAAGACCATCATCAATTCTAGATCCGCACGGCTATGCCCAAGGTAGCGTGCCTATCAAACTAGGAGGATCAGGGGTAGGGTCTCAGGACCCAAGCCAGAAAGAAGAAGGTAGGGCAGTGGTGTCTTACCTAAATACACTTCAATGGGAAGACATGCTTGCAACTTACAACCCAGACTAGAAAGAGCACCCTCACCAAAACTCCCCACAGGAGCCTCCCCGGGTCATCAACCGGGCAGTTCACAACGTCAACAAAAGTATGAACGAGAAAAAGCTCAGAAAAGAACAAAATTCTGGTACCTGGATCTCTCTTTTAAATACAATCCAACTAGCTGTCGAAGCATTGCAATACCAACCAGAAAAGATGGAGTTACAACTAACACTTCTGAATACATTGGCATTTTGTACAGCCGGTATTGACGAAAAGCTGGGAAACCTGAACTGCTTGATAACGAGAGCACAAACAAACACCTATCTCCGTTGTAACTGCAATCAGTTTGTCGAAACATCAGCTACTTTGCCCTCAATGCTAACCGGTCTTATAAGCGTAATAAAAAAAATTCAACAGCATAAAATGCAACAAAAGATCTTGGCACCACAGAAAGCGCAGAGGGAATATCCAGCAAGAAAAAACCTGGTAAAGGGCTAAAGGACAATTCCGAGGAGCACAATGAGGAGATGGCACGGACTGGAAATGGGAAACTTCAAAAATTCAACACCAACCAACGTCGTCACCAAAAAAGGAAAGGGCGCAATCAAAAGTCACAAACACAATAAAATATTTTTCTATTTTCGCAGGCGCTCAGAACAAACATGCAACTAATATTAGTGATGTAGGGCCAAAACATCAGGCAAACTTGTTACCATCCACTCTGGAACAACAGCAAAAACTAAATAGAATAAGCATGGAGGGCCAAGAATTGCCAATGAGAGACAAAACAGAACAAAATCAAGAACAAAATCAAGAAATAGGGAAGATGCGCCCATCTTTAAAAGTTGATAGTGGAAAGATCGGCCAGGAGAAATACAGTCAAAATCTAAGGAGAGAACCAAGACTCCCATCCAATGAACCTGTACTTTTAGGGCAAGCATGTGGACAGACGTGCAACTCAGAGGTAATAAGCCCACTCCAAAGCAAGCAAACAACCCCTACCTCAAATCCCATCACAGGGAACAGAAGAAGAATCAACGGACCAACAACTAGGCAAAATCAAGATGTATTGTTAAGGGACACAGAAACGATGAGCACACACACTACGATCAGACCAATGGGGAACCCACTGGAAAAACTGCCACACGATGAGGGGAAAGAACAAATGCAAATTCCTCTAAAACACACAACAACAAAACCAAATATAAAGATCTCCATGGCAGCTGGAGCAAGCAAGCATCTGGAAATCCAGGAAGAAAAACCAAACAATGGACTAACAGCCACAACACACTTACTACCAGTGATAAAACAAATACCAGAAAATAGACGTCAGTCTACAGAGGTTTAGGTTTTCTATCCCGAATATACGTCAAAGGGACAACAGGACTTGCTAAATCGTGGCAACATCCTCAGATTAATTAAATCTATCCCAAAGCTGGATGGAATAAGTTCAAAGGATTTAGTTTCTGTAGAATGTTTACCTGCTGTTAATCCCCAAAGCTCAGAGGCAACTAAGACAACTTGGACCTCAAGCAACATTGCAGACTCGATTTTTCGCTGAGCAGGAGCTTTTTAATAATTGGGGCATTAGCATTGCCCCCTTTAAAAAATCAGCCTACCCTGTACCATTTCTGAGCATGACAAGCTCAGCAATAAACACACATCATGCATACTTTAACAGTGTACTTAGAGGTGCATGGGGAAGCTCACCAAAAAAGAGCACTAGTAGCCAATGGGATCGACCAGATTTATGGTCGAAGGCAGCTGCTGAGTCATATCAAGGCCCTATAAGGGAAGCACTGTCTCGTACCATCATCATACGCCCTGAGGAGGACTGACGCTACCTACATGATAGTGTTTGTAGTAGGGGAAGGGAACCAACCCTAGACCTTTGCTCGTGGAACATTAACGGATTAACTACAAAAATAGATGATCCGGAGCTTCTGCACCATGTCTTTCTTTTTGACATAATAATGCTCTAAGAAACCTGGCTCAAGGACCCAGAGCACATCAAGGGCTACACATGTTTTGCCACACCAGCCTCAAGGACCAGCAGGTTTGATCATCACTCAGGTGGATTGGCTACCTATGTCTCCACTACAACAATAGCATCAGTAACCCTTATGGACTCAATCTCAAATACAACACTAGCAGTTAAAATAAGCATTATCCTTGAGGGAAAAGAAATGGAGGTCTACATAATCAATTCTTATGTGCATCCAAAAAATAAAGCGAAAGATTCAACCAAAATCACTAATCAACTGGCCGAGTACGTCACTCAGATGGAAAATCCACTCGTCCTTCTGACAGGGGATCTAACTCAAGATCTTATTTGCTCGGCAGAAGGGGAGGAGGGCTTTAAACAGAATTTACAATATACCACCACAAAGCGTCCTACTAGACAGGAAAAAAACGTCGCAATAGCCGCTTTCTCAACAACCTAGAACACCAAAACCTTTGGGCACTGAATGGAAGATTTCCGACAGACTCTCCTCCAGTTAATTCTTTTTACTCCACTACAACGAGCATCATTCTGGACTACACCTTTGCAAGTCTCACATTGTTCCCACACATCTCTGGGTTCAGAATGGGCGATATGGGTGACAGCGATCATCGCCCCCAGTAATTTCATATAATGGCAAATATGCCCACCTTAATTAGGCCAGATACAACTATGGGGTTGATCCACTCCTTGAACCAAAAGAGGAGGCATGTGCACATTACTTTGAGATAGGGAGCTAAGCTGAGATGTATCTGTGTAGGGAAGTCAGTGGATGAAGGTACATGTGGACAAGATGTTGTTTGAAAAGAAGACCCTGCAGCTACTTCCTGTGCAGCTTTACATATGCTTTTGGAACTTTTCAGCAAAAACAACACTGTGGACACACTGAAATAGAAGTTCTTCTGTAGAGGCCCTGTGTTACAGTATAACTACATCATCTGCTGCCTTTTGGATTTCATTGTAGCAGCTATCCTTCTCCGGGTCTGGTTTTCCAGCCCTGTATGATTTATATAGGTTCTTCACAACCATTCTCATATTTTAAGCATGACCACAGACTCATACGTTCTGCAGGTAGAAAATGCACTCTTACTTTCTCATTTACTTTTATTGATGGGTAATTTTTTTATTTGAACCATTATCTCAAACAGTTCTTGTCATTTAATTGCAGTAGATGCACATTTAAAAAATTGTATGACAATATTGTTATTTTTGTCCATTCTCCAAAAATTGACCAAGTTTGATCTGTACATCCTCACAGCCTGTGTGTTCTTGGTTCTAAGTTGGTTTACCTCCTTCCTAACCAATCTCAAACTGTTGGTTAGGCTCCTCAACACTACTGCTGACCATATCCCAGTCATTTCAAGTGTTCTACAGGTGTCTTTTCTTGCCCTGACCTTATTTAAATTATACATGGAAGCACTAAGAATCTTGATGGGGATGCAAGGGTTGCTGGACATTAATATACAGATGCTATATAAAACTATCCTCATTCCATGACATTGGCATACTACAAAACTGGCTATCATATCTACCCAAATGGATGTCTATCAACATTCCCAGCCAAATAGGGAAATGTGAAATTATTTCTCCTTTGACACTTGCATTATTCTAAGGGCCAGATGTACGACCCGCCAATTAGTGACTTGCAATTTGCAACTCGCTAATTGGGATGCAGAACAGTGTCTGAGACACTGTTTGTGATTCCCAATGGGGTCGCAAATTACATGCCTCATGCATATTAATGAGCCCATCTCAATTTGCGACCCCATTGGGAATGCTGGCACTCCCAGGGATGGTGGCCTGCTGGGGTCAGCAGACCTCCATGCCTTGGACTGCTTTTAAATAAAGCAGTTAAAAAAAAAATACAGCCCGTTTTCCTTAAAGGAAAACGGGCTGCATTTATAAAATAAAAATGAAACTTTTCAGTTTTATTTTTTAAGGGCAGGCAGTGGTCCCTGCCTACCCTTAAAAAATATTTGCGCATGCATTCACAAATGGGAAGAGGTCCACCTTAATTGCTGTCACAAAACATTCTTACATAGCTTAAGGAGTCGCTATAAGGAAGGGACGCCCTTGGAACGCCCCTTCCTAATTGCAAGTCGCTAATCCTATTCTGCGAGTCGCAAATTGATTTGCGACTTGCAAAATAGGATCAGTACATGGGCCACAGGTTTTTTGTGGGCGCAAACGGGTCTAAAACCCATTTGCGCATGCAAAAAACCTTTGTACATCTGGCCCTAAATTCATTAAAGACTGTCTCTCAGAATTACACATTAATGGCTTTGATCTCTTCATCGTTAATTTCAGAGTGCCTTTTATTTCTGCTCTCAAGCTGATCTCACCTCTCCAGCCCTTCCACTCATTGCTGCTCTTTCCTTGATACTCTTTTCACCTTGTGTGGCTCCCTCAATTACTCTCTTCTTTAATACTCCAACACTTGCTCATTGTCTCACTTTAAGCTCTAACACCGTTCCTTGCCCTCTTCTAGCTTCTTCCTGCTTTCACCCTTCCATCCTGTTTTTGCCTCCTACTTTCCCTCTCTTTTTTGTCATCAACTATATTACATTTAATTTCGTCATAGTTGTGAAACTTATCCCGTGCTTTGCGCACTGTATCTACCTGCATTTTTGTGAATCCTCGCTTGGGAATAAAAATAATAGATAACTGTGAAATATTGTTCTTTTTACAGCTTTTGTTTTTCTCTGATTCTTTATTAGTGATGTTTTGTATCTCAGAGGATCATTTTATGCACAACACACTCACAACTTGTATTTCCTTACATAATTGTGCTCTATAAAAATGTAAAATAAATAAATAAAAAATATATGTCATGCATCCTTGCTTGAATTATAACTTAACCCTCAATGTCTGTTTCAATAAACATCACTGATCTACTGACACCATCCATCAATTTGTATATTCATGTACGAAGAACATTTAAAAATTATGGGTCTGATCATTATTTTCTCTCTTTTACCCTTTCTCTTTCTCCATATCTATTCAACATATCTTCTTTCATCTATTCTTATCTTATCTTTTCTTCTCACTAAAATTAATTTATGGCCTAATTGCGACTTTTGGTGGAGAGGTGGCAGTGCCAACAGCCGTGCTGTCTCTATCATCTATTCTTACCTTATCTTTTCTTCCCACTAAAATTGATTTATGGCCTAATTACGACTTTTGGTGGAGAGGTGGCAGTGCCAACAGCCGTGCTGGTGCTATCCTTATCGCCCCAATTCTGGCAGTAGCGCGACCAGGAGCTCAACAAGAGCCAGATTCCTTTATGACCCCGTAGGAGCCAAATTGTTCTCCTTTATAAGAGTTATAGACTAAATCAGCAACTATTACTCTAAAACAAAGATGAGCTTGATGAAGATTGGTGAGTAACGTACTTACAGTCACAGGTTATTTTGATAATAGCCAATTTTAATTTGGTCCTGAAGGAGGCTCTCAGACCCGTGAGAGCTACCAGGGGCCTAAACATGTCGACCTTCCACAAAACTATCACCAGGTGTAGTGGAACGCTAGCACTTCCACCATAGTACCACCTTACGCTTTTTAATCTTGCCCCATCTTCAGTAACTAAAGCTTCAAACTGAGGACAGGAGGTATTTTTAATTCACACTATGCTAGAATACTTTTGCACTTTTTATCACAACTGTCAAATATCCAGATGGTCTACCTCCAGGTTGAAAAAAGATCACTTGAAGAAGCCAGTGTTTGAGTGATAAAAGACCCAATGAAAAGGCGGAGAACCAATATTTACCGCAGGACTTGTGGCATGTGAATGAGGGTCTTCGATACACCAGAACTGCAGTCCCTTGTAAAAACAGATTCTGTGATTCATTCTCCTCTGATTTCTTCTATACCTAACGGAAGCCAAATTAATCTCTGCTTCTCCCTCCTTCCTTTGATTAAATGAATACCTACAATTGGTCAAAGTAAACAAGCATTGAACCAAACAAGCATTGGCATTACCGACAAATGGGCATATTAAAGAAGCATTGGACTAAACAAGCATTGGTGTCAAACAAGCATTGGTGATGTGGACAAAAGATATGTTACCCAAGGCTTCCTGCAGCCATTGTAGTCCTATAAAACAACCCACACATGATCAGCCCAAGAGCTCTGGGAAAGTCAGTGAAATATGACACAGGAATGAGACATGGGCAGGCTATGAGCTGCAACAAGAGGGATCTAACAAGCTTCAGAGGTCTCCCTGCATCAGTCCAGCTGACCTACAACTGTACCTGGAACTACACCTGCCTGAGCCTTGCTGGTCTCTGCTGGAGTGATATACTGATCCCCAAAAGGTGCCCATCAGGTCCTCAACCCTTGATGTGCCAACAGCTGAGCTCCCCCTTCAAGTAATGAGAAATCCTAAAGTTTGGGGTTCTTTGCACCCTCAAATAGGCCTGTTCGTGCCAAGATCTTGCCACCGGCGCCGCCAGCCAATACAAAACTCTGGTGTACATGCCTCTTTGCTCCACTGCAACACCAGATTCACAATGGAAGTCACTTCGCACTAGAGCATTGACAGCCTGCGGTGACTGCCAATGTGAATATCCAGCAACAGCTCTTTGTGGCCCCTGACAGGATCACTGTGCCAATGTGAGGACCGTCCATGATGTGCGGGCTCCTCTTCTTGCTACAGTGACCTACATCCATGACATACTCCCTGCTTCTTGTGGCCCCCTCCAACATGAACAGAACTCCTCATACTGGACTTTTGAAGGTAGCTCTTTCAGTGGGACTAACCTGGTCCCTGTATCCAGCATGCGCTCCATCGTGGTTGGCCTGAACTTTTGACTCTCAGCCGGACTTGCACGACCAGATAACAGTAAGTGCTGCGTTGTGCTTTTAGGTGCCATTCTTACCTTAAATCTTTGAAATTACATATTTCCGCTTATACAAGTTGGATTTTTGGTCTTAAATAATGTATTCATTCATTCATCCATTTTAACTTTATCAAGGATCATACAGATACAAATAAAGGAAATATTAAAAGACAACTCTTGTGCATTTTGAACCCTATAAATTCATACATATTTACTGCAAATACCCACCCCACTCACCACATAACAACCTTACCATTTTGTAGTGCAAAGTTTTTTAAAAAGCACATTAAAAAAACGTTGGCATGGTTGTAGGAATAGTCATAAACATTCAGCAGACAAACGCGTGTCTTCAGACCCCCCAATGGGGATTTATACGTTGGTCCATCACAAGTGAAAGTGTCTGTGTTTTTCAATAAGATAGACAGTTAAAAATTCATAGCAAAATTTAAAACCAATAATAAAAATGCAAGCCTTTAATCCTGGAATAAGTACATTGGAATGACTCGCCCATACCCTCTCATGTGTCTATTATAGCAAGTCCTTCACAAATGTTCAGGTACGTTTATGTTTAAGGTGAAGTACCAGAGCTAGGTGAGATCTTCCATCACCCAGTTGAAGATCCTGGGTTTTTTTACGGTCCCACTGCGTAAACATAATGTAAGAAAAACATTTCAAAATGAAGTACAGCTTGGCCATATAGCCCCATGCCTCGTTAAAATAGAGAAAAATAAAACATCACTAAAAATCTATACCAAAGTGAAGACCAAATACAGGGTACAGACCCTCTTGCATGGATTAGTTATGTTGCAGGGAAAAGGGTATCTGCATACCTCCCCTTGTGGCTTTTAATAGATTATAATCTAGGGAATGGGCAAGTTTGCTATAGTGAATAGATTGTATAGCAGTGTCTGTTGAATCAGTCCATATCTCATGGATGGCTGTGATTTGGGGAGAGTGAAACTCAAAGATGTTTGTGGTTTACTGTGTCTTAATACAGATTAATTTAATTTTCCAACAGCAAGGTGAGATACAGAGAACAGGCCCGGACTGGCCGTTGCGGGTACCGGGCAATCCCCCGGTGCGCCGCAAGGGTGGGGGCCGGTTTTGGGCCCTGGGGGCCGATTTTACTACAGGGCCGTTTTTGCAGCATAGCTGCAAAATCGGCCCGTTAACAAAATCGGCCGAAAACCGGCCCCGACAAAGACCTCGGTCGCACCCCCGGGGGCCGGCCGAGCACTTTGCCAGGGCCGGTTTTCATTCTCAGTCCGGCCCTGACAGAGAACATTTGTTTTCAGAGGGTATAACTGACAAGTATGTATACGGTAGCTTCAGCCTTTGTAACAAATTCAAATTCAAAAGACTTTGGGGCCGATTAGGATGGCGGACGGACTTGCGTCCGTCCGCCACCCCTGAGTAGGAGGGACCGTCCGCATGGGCAGCGGCGGTCCCTCCATGGCAATTAGGATGTGACCGCCAGGGTGGCGGTCACATCCTCTATTTTTAACATTGCGGCGGGTGCAGCTTCAAGCTGCACCCGCCGCAATGTTAAAAATGCATGTGTTGCATTTACATGCACAAAGCGGCAGGCACCGCACGGTGCCTGCTGCTTTGTGTACGCAAATGCAGGGGGGTACCAAAGGTACCCCCCATGTGCACCCCCCACCACCCATTCACCCAGGGGGCCCGCAACGGGCCCCCAAAGTGAATGTCCGTATGCTTTTCCATGGCGGAAAAGCCGCCGTGGAAAAGCATATTTACACCAACATCATAATATGGCGGACGGTGTCTCATAGACACCGCCTGCCATGTTATAGCTTTTCCGCCGCGGTCGGAAGCCGACCGTGGCGGAAAAGCGGCGGACGGAATTCCAGACCCACCAGCCATCCTAATTTGGCGGTGGGTCTTTGGAGTCTCCGCCGCGGTTTTTCCGCATCCTCCAGGCCGGCGGACACTTCCTCCGGCCCGGAGGATGCGGAAAAACCGCCATCCTAATCGGCCCCTATATTCGGTTATGTCAAATAAATAACCATAACAGTTCATATAATCACAGCATATATAACATTCAAGATAATTACACAATTAATACAGATAAAAACAAGCAAATAAGCATATTTGACTCAGTACAAGTAAAAAAGTTTAAATGGTTATGGATTTTCGTGAATAAAAAACATTATTAAGAAAAGCTGAGACAGACGCCACAGAAAATATATCATCAAGCTTCTGTATTGCTATAAAGGCTAGTCGGCACTGGCTAAGGTTCAAACACCTTAATATGGGTATAATCCACCTTTTCCTTGGTATTAAATAAAAATTTACAAAAGAATAAAATATGTATATCGGATTGGGTGGACAAATCATCACAGGGGCATTTGCTAATACCACTTGACCAGTCATTAGTAACGGGAAAGCTTAGTAGCCTAAATAAAATCCCGAATCTAAATATAATAAGTAGAAACCTAGCATGGTCTTTCATCTGCAGGGTTAGGTAAGGTTAAATAACCTGCGGTGTTAGTATCAACTGATGGGCGATCACCGATTTTTTAGTGAACTCAGTTTTTTCCCTGCAGTTCTCTAAATACGTTATGCATAGCCTTTTCAGCACTTTTCTCGGGATATGAATCATTGATAGGGGGTCATCATAATAGTCAAGATGATCGATGTTAACAAAAAATGACTTAATATATCTCAACCACTTCACCCGACGGACACAGTCCAATTTCAGGGCATCCCCGAGAATGAGCCGGTTCAAATGACATTCATCAGTTGTCCATACCCTGTGCCACAAAAGCAACAAGGAATCACCATTGACTAAAAGTGCACACAAAAATGGACATCTACCGCGCGAAAGCAGCAGAAATATGGATAAAGATATATATAAAGTAGGTGCAGCATAAATAAAATAGGGCACTGCTAACATACGTTTGATGGTAGGTACAATGTAGGTACAGCAAAATACATACAGGCCCAGATTTATCAAGGGCTTGCATTGTCTGTGCGTCACTCAAGGTGACACAAGACAACCCTAGCCATTAAGTCAGACTTACTATGCCACGCAGAGCCACCTTGTGTGGCTCAGCGTGGCATAGTAAACCTGGAGTAACGCAAATCTCTGCCTTGCCTTACTCTGCACTGGTAAGACATTCCATGGTAGAGCGTGCTTGTTCCCACGCATCCACCCATAATTTTTTGCACATTCCCAGATTCACTAACACTAGTAATCTGAGAAGACATCAAGGTAAGGCGTAACAAGGAGAAATATGTCTCCTTGTTATTTCCTCTGTGCTGCATTTTGCAGCACACATTGAAAGAGGAAAATGCCTCTGGGGATTGTTTTAGCTGCACAAAAACAATCCTGCCTGTACCGCAGGCCCCCTAGCACCATAGCACAAGACTGCCTGTATTGGTGCTAGGCCGCATTCAGTGCACCAGGACATGGAGAGAACAGTAGTGCAACATATCTTAGGAGATATGGCGCATTCGTGCCAGGGGCGTAACACAGGCCCCTGCAGCCCCCGCGGTGCGAGGGGGCCCTCACCCTCCAGGGGGCCCCGTCAGCCCCTCACTTCTGCTGGGGAGCTCTAGATTGAGTCCGGAGGGGGACCTTCACGTACCTTGCAGGGGGGCCCCCTCAAGGTTCTTTACGCCACTGATTCGTGCTCTCTCCATGTCACGCAACGCAGCATAGCAAGCTGTCTTGCTCCATTGCAAGACATCTGGCCCACAGTTTGTAGATCTGGTGCAGTTGTCTGCCTAATCTTTTGTCACTACTTTTCTAAAGAAAATGTACATGTAGTGGAGTTCAGAGGAGTAACCCTCCCTCGCCGCATGCTATTGGTTGTTTAGTGTATCATTTCACCTCTTGGGGGTGTCCCCATTGCTGTATATGAGAGAGCACTTTACATCTCAAAATTATGGAGAATCAACACATTTTGTCACATTCACTCTTTTAAGTCACACATGAATTCTTAACACAAAATAATCCTGTTTTCATTATATCAAATAAAACAAAGGCCTTTTTTCATTTATTTGTTGGGCTTGAGCTAGAGTCTAACTCTAACATGGACTTCTAAATACTTTTTTATCTATATTCAGGGGAAGGACCTGACATATGCCACCTGGTGGCTTCTCAATGCCGCTAGGGATGAATATTTTGTTTAGCTTCCAGCACTTTCACTGCATTGCCTTCGGGGCCAAGCTCTTTCTTACCTTTTAACTCCTGGCTGACAAAGTGTTTGGAGCTCTGGCCATCTAGAATTGAATTTACAGGTGACCGGAAGTCATATCAAAAGAATCTTCTCCTCTCTTTCTTCCCTTCCCCCTGACTCCAGTTGTTGCTTGTGGCCACTGATCACCAGCCTGGCGCGTTTCTCTCAGTCAGGAGCACTGCGGGTTTCAGAGGATGATTTGTGATAAGGTTGCAAGTAACTTGGGGGACAAGCCAGCACAATTGCACCAATTTTCCATTTTTTTTTGTTCCGATGGCTTCTCTACACTCCTGTCGGGGCCAAACATTTCCCTTCTTTCTTTTTGTAATTCTCCCAGTGGCTTCAAAGCTAACTGGGAAGAATATATTTAAAAAGTCTGTTTTAATGCCCTCACACATGCAGACATTGGCACGCACAGAGTTTGCACTTCAAAGATAGACCTACTGCCAATGGTTGTGCCATGTTAATTTGACCCTGTTGATGGCCCACGAGCCTCAGTGCACTAACGGCTCAATAGCTTGATGGTGGGACAAAAGCATAAAAGTGTGATGCACTGCTCTGCAGGATGATGGCCTAACTTTAAATTGACATAGTGGAATTATGGGCGAAATTATTAAAACAGTGAGGGTGGTAAGGTCTTGTGCCCAATATGGTGACTTCAAGACCAGCACTGGGCCTGTCAGTTCAAAGAATGGTGGTGGTGTTTCTCTTTAGGTTGAACATTACAAAAAAAAAAGCAGAGCGGGTAGTAATTGAAAGGAGGACTAAAGGAAATGTATATTTTAATTGCAACAATGACCACAATCCGGTGCATTGAAAGAAGTAAACAAAACGGTGATGGGTGGGATGATTGAATAAATCTCAGCCAATTGTAATTGCATGGGACTGTATCCCAGCCCATCACTGTGTGCCCACCATGCCACCTCAGATTAGACCCAGTCATATGCAAGTAAACCTAGATCTTGTTACAATAGGAACAGTCCAGCCCGAAAAGCCAAGGACAAGTCCTCTATGAACCAGGGCACATGCAACCCAGGACCGGTTTCGCACTAGTTGGCCCCTTCCGTCGGTGCAGCCTGGTTCCTATGGCACAGTGAACACTGGACTCGTGTGGGCGTATCAGTCGCACTGAGGGTGTATCACTGAAGTAAACAAAAAAATTATGGGTAGGAGTGGAAGATGTGCAAACTACAACTCTAGAAAATAGCAACACAACTGCATGGGGTTTAACACATTTATTTACCACCTGCTTTAAGCAAGAGGTAAATATATGCCGGGCATCTATGTTGGGTTGGGTTGAAGGATGCAGGGGAGACAGCTAAACTTACCGCCGCCACCGCTGAGAGTCCGCAGCAGGTCCCAGCCGGCACCGCCAAGAGTCACCAAACTTACAAAGACCGCGCCGCCGCTCCGGGGACCACAACACCCGGCAGGCCACGCGGCGGCGCACAGCACGTGACCAGGGACGCGGGGAGAACGCGCAAGGAGGCGCTACAAATTCCCCGACAACCCCGCGTCGCGGGACGCCCGGGGCTAAGCCCGGGCAAAGGGCGGGCCCTCTATGGCCCTCATCGGCAGGAGGAGGCAGGGGCAGGGCCAGAAACGCTGCAGGAATCATCACCGCAAGTAAGACTTTTGGCTCTAAGTCTCTCCTATTAACTACTAAAATCGTATAAAAAGTGAGTTTGAGTGTACATTGAAAAGATGTCTACGAAATCGAAGGAAGCCCCACAAAACACTCTTGACAACTACCTTGTCCAAACCGTGAAAAAAATAAACACGCAGAGGAGAAATTCTCTGGGGTTGAGCCAATCCCCTGACCTACGTTGTCTGTCCCCCACTGCATCTATTCTGATTGATGACACTATTTTGCAGGAAGCTCATCAGGAGGACATAACTAGTGGCCCTATTTCCCAAGGATTAAGCGGCACACCTGTTAACGTAGTCCCGGCCTCTGAGGTTTCCAACGTAGAGGTTGAGAGTGACATTGACATTGACTCTGATCAGGAGAAACAGACTCGAGTTTCTTCTGACGAGCAGACACCCAAAGGGCGTGCTACAAGGCCAAGACGATTATGTACTAAAAACCCACCCAAGCAGGGTGGTCCACGTCCGGGGGCAAGAAGGAAGAGGGCTATTACCCCAAAGTCAAAGCAAGTAAACATTGTGGAAGATAAACATAATCATACTTTTGAGGACGCTTTTTTCGAAAGGATTGCTGACTTTCTTGAGTTAAAAATTAATGCCATTGTTAAACCTTTAACTTCAAAAATTGACAAACTGCAAGCGGAGATTAAGAGATTGGGGGGACTCCACACTACGGTTGCAGGTGGGATAGAAAACATAACTACGTTAGTTACAAACTTGAGCAATAATACAGAGGGAATTGTGGCCAGAGAGGTTGTAAGCGATGGCGCAGGGAACCAGTCGCCTGATGAGAACTTACCGCCCCAACCATCAACATCAGCGACCACTATCAGCGAGGGTCCTCTGTTAGTTAACATCCCAACAGATAGTACCCCCTCTGTTAGCTTCCCCCCAGTAATTGCTCACTCAACGGACCCCCTTCAATTTTTAGTCGAGGCCACACCAGTGGTCCTAGTGTTAGCGAATGTCCCTCCTTTGGAAGGGGGAACAGTGGAAAGCCCTACCTCTCTCACAAGCAAGGCTCTGCACTGGTTAACCAGTAACATGCGGTTAGCTCCAGGGGGAAAGTACCATTTGGCAAGCGTAATTAAGTGGACTGTGTGGCAGTGAGCCTCTCAAATCAAGACGTCCTGCCTAATATACTTGCTAACCTATTTCCTCCCCAACGCAGACAGGGTACTGTTGTTCCCCTAACCCTAAAGTTCTTTTACGGTGAACAGCAGAACGTTACCCACCCAAGGACTCCTGCACCAGGGTGGGATAGAGCTTGGGACTCAAATCTCAGATGGGGGCAGGACATAAGGCATAATGCAGTAGCCCATCATCCCCTCTTACCACAGCACAATCCTTTTGTAGAACCCCTTCAATTGTTTAATCGCTATGCCCCATTATCCTTCATGGATCAAAACGATTGACTCTCTCCCAGAGAAGATACTAACGGTGAGGGTGCTTCGCTTGCTCTTAGATCATTAGATCCAAAACTTACAGGTATTAGGGTCTGCAGAATTATGAGTTGGAATGTAGCTGGCATCAGAGCCAAATTCAACGATAAGAACTGGTTGGAGATTATTAGATCTAATGACATTCTTGCTTTCCAAGAAACTTGGGAAACGTCAGACAGACTTGTTCTGGACGGCTTTTCCCATTTCTTTGTACCGGCAGTACCTAGCAACTCAGGAAGGGCAAAGGGGGGCTTGGCTATATACATCTCCCTAGATATTCAAGGAAAGCCAAGACAGATTAAAACTAATTCAATAAATATCTTAGCGGTTGAACTAACTACACCAAACTCACAGCCTATATTAGTCGTTAATTTTTATAATTCTCCCGTCAGTCAAATCTTGAATGAGCATCTGGTAACTTTAGAGGAATTCCTGTCTACCCACAGTGAGAATAGTGTTCATGGGTTTGAGGTGATCCTTTTGGGTGACTACAACATCCACCCATGTAATATGGATTGCCGTGTGGAACATGAGGATTTTTCCCCCTACTCCTCTACTCCGCATTTTGAACACTCACCACGTGGAGAGGCTTTGGAATCGCTCCTAGCAATTTTTAATCTTTATGAATCATATAGTAGCCATATAGGCTCGAGGTTACCAACATACGTGGGTAACAACACAGGCACAATTGTGGATTATATTTTTTTATCGTCCAGTATTCTGTCTGAAGTGCTTAATTACAAGGTAGAAACTTCAGCTTTTAGTGATCATAACCCTGTAATTTTAGAGACTGTATCACGGGGAGTTTTGGGAAAGAGAGTGATTGAAGCTTTATGTGTGACAGATTTAGTCCTGAGAGACCAGAATCGCAGACTGAAATGGGACCAAGTAACCCCAATTACCTTTCTACAGGATACCCTGGCCAAAGTTGAGGGGGAGGTTGCAATCTGCTTGGATATTAATAACTCTGTAACTACATTGATAGAGGCGTTCAATGTTATTTGCCGTCAGGTCAACTTAGACCTGACCGTAAAGAACAAGCCTTATATACATAAGGGCCCCAAATGGTTTGATTCAAATTGTTCCAAGGCTCACTCAATCCTCTTGAAAGCTTTAAAAAATAAACCAAGAGACAAAGAACTGATAGCATCACTGACGAAACAATACAGTTATGCTATCAGGATGAGGAAATCCGAGATTAAAAAGGAGGCCTGGAATGACTTATTGTCGCCTGATATACAGAGAGATAGTGCTAGATTTTGGGCGATAATAAACCATCCATTTTTTGTGGGATTAGAGAAGCAGAGAGCAGATTGCACCATACCTGATGAACAGTGGGTCACACATTTCAGTAACATTTATAGCTGCCCCGATATCACTCCAGGATGTGGAATGCAATTCACACAACCAGAAACCACCATCTCTCCTTTTAACATAGAGGAGGTGAAGAAAGCGATAAATGACACACTCTCTAAAAAGGCACCGGGCCCCGACGGGGTTCCTGCTGATTTCTTTAAGAGTGCCCCTGAACTAAGCGCCAAAATTCTCACAAATATTTTTAACGCTATAAGGGATTTTATTTTTCCTACTAGCTGGGCTAAGTCCACCATAATACCGATTTTTAAAAAAGGACAGAGAACAGACCCGACCTGTTATAGGCCAATTTCTCTCATTGATTCCAGTGTCAAAATCCTGGGGAGAGTCCTTTTAGGAAGACTGACTCAGCTTTTAGAAGGGAAGGGTGCCCTATCAAATGCACAATATGGTTTTAGAGCCAAAAGAGGAACTTTAGATCAGTGTCTAAATTTAGAACTGATCATAAATAAATATGTAATTGCCAAGGGGGGCTCTCTGTACATGGTCTTCATGGACCTCTCCTCAGCTTTTGACCTGGTCAACAGGGCTAAGCTGTGGGGGGTCCTTTTGACCATGGGCATTGATGCTCCTTTGGTTAGGTATCTGGCCGAGTTACATAGAGATCTTAAGACCTCGGTCAGAGTGACCAGGGAAGGAAGATGTACTTGCCACTTTAAGTCAGAGAGGGGGGTCAGGCAAGGGTGTATCCTTGCCCCCCTTCTCTTTACTCTTTACATAAATGATCTTGAGGCAGTCCTGGCAGCTTCCCACACCGACATCCCGCGCGCAGGAGAGACAAAGATACCTGTCCTCCTGTACGCGGATGATGCTGTCCTCTTGGCACGCTCTGGAGTGGCATTAAACAAACTTCTTTTAGCTTTTGGGGATTTCATGTCCTCGTTGGACATGAAAACCAATGCAGAAAAATCTCATGTAAGGATTGCAGGAGCCGCGGGCAGGAAAAGAAAGTTGAAAACATTTTTCTGTGCTGGGAAAGAGGTTAGGAGAGTTCCATCTTTTCCCTATTTAGGAGTGACCTTTGATGAAAAGGGCACGGGGGGCCCCCAGCACTCCGTTAAAAGCAACGCTGTGGCAAGAGCGGCCGCTGGGTTGCTTGGTTTTGCTAAAAAACTTGGAGCCCGCCCCATGGAAAGCATTATAAAGGTCTACAAATCTAAATGTTTGTCGGTTGCCCAATACGGCTCTGTTATTTGGGGGTACACTAATCATGATAAAATCCAGAAAGTAGAAAATAAATTTCTGAGAACTCTGCTTTCTGTCCCTCAATCGACCTCCACCTATATAACACACACAGAGCTTGGACTGGGCTACAATACCGACATTTTAAAATTAGCCCCAGTTATTGGTTGGCTGAAAATTTGGCTCAACCAGGAGCTTACATTAAATCATACTAACTTAAAAGATTGTTTAGCCCTGGACAGAGCTCATAACATCCCGTGGCTAAAATACGTACAGACGCACTTAACTTTAGCTGGCCGACCTGAACTTTTTTCTTCTCCACATTTGATAAATCAGGAAGATATAAAAACAGTTAAAAACATCCTGATACATTTCTATGTTTTGGAGAGGGAAGCTATAGAGTTAAATAAATCTACGGTTAGGAAACATTGCATGTTAACATCTGTCCCAGGTATGGAACCATATCTTTTTTTGGCAACTAAACCATACCACCGTTTCCTTCTAACGAGATTTCGTCTGGACCTGATTCCCTTTATCCTGGGTAATTTTAAAACCTGGATTAGACCTGAAAATGCCGTACCATGTGATTGTGATCACTTTTCTACCCAGGATACGACTCATTTTATCTTGTTCTGCGGCCATTATACTGAGATTAGAAAAAAATACTTGCTTCCTATATTGTGCAATCTGGGTTTTACGCAGGTAAAACCAGCTATGATGTTCCTGCAACTTCTTCCCAATTTAAAAGTAGCATTTCATGTTGCCAGTTTTTTGGTTGCAGGCGCACGCATAAATAAGTATCGTTCTAAAACCAGGCACCTTGCTCCAGATTAATGATTACTCTTTTATATCGCACTGATCTTAATACTTTTAATATTTATGAGTAACTTATTTTGTACATTGTAGGTTCAGGGTTTTTTAAAAAAATATTGAATTGTATTATTATGTGTTTTGATTATGTGTTCTGATGAAATGTTGTCATGTATTAATGCTCGTTCTTTTATGATTTTTAATAATCGAATAAAGATAATTGACTGACTGGATGCAGTTTGGTAGGGAAGGGATGGGACAGATAAGGTTTGACATGCAGCAGCGTTGAATTCTAAGTGTGGGACGAGGCGTAGCTGCAAAGTGTCAGGCAATTTAAGATTGAATTACTGGCTGGTAAAATATGTTCTGGGAAAACTGGGTGCGGAAATATCAGTCCATTCATGATCAGGTACGTCAGATTTACATAGGGTAATTCTACTCTGCCACACTCATAATCAGGGCCTAAGTGTTTAGATCAATTTTATTATTTGTGCAAACATAATACACATGTCTAGTTTCCACAGAAACCGAACACACGTTACTATCTGTTGAATAAGGCACGAAGCCAATGCAAAGTCAAAGTCAGGTCTGTTTATTATTATACGTTTATTACTACTGTGTCTATTTTACGTCCACTTAACCTAGCTTATGGTTATGGAAATGGAATTCTAATTCAATTAAATAATGTCGAGCATCAGTGTTAACCCTTATTTCGATCAAGTTAAATTTACAGTAACACAACCTTTCAAGAAAGCGACACCTGGGAAAACCATATGGCTTTACAGGGCCTCTCATGAGGGCGGCCTGAGGAGCAGAAGGACGGGTCCGAAGATGAAACCAGGACAGATGGCGAGTGGATTTTCAAGGTGAAATATGACCTCAGTTATTTCTGGGCACACATTGCTCAACACACAGACACAATAAACAACTCCACATAAAGCGTTAAATTGACAGATTGCACAGTGACCTCTCTTTATAGAGTGCCAATGTCCCTCATCAGTCAAAACTGTTTGTTGCAGCGCGAGACTCCTCATTTCAAAACAGTAGACCGTTAACCGCTCCCTACCTGGCCTCTGTGAAGGTGTTAGTGCTTGAAACAGAGAAAAAAGGTTATTAAACAGTCACGGTTACTTTCTCTTCATATTCTCTCTCTCTCAATCCTTATTCGGACGACTACAGAGCACACCCACAGAAAGCTCTGCTGCCAACAACAGATAGCTCTTCGGCTACTGCAGACTGGTGGATTGACCAGAAATATTTCTGGTGTCTGGGAAGGTGTTATTTAAGGCCACAAATAATCGGTTTGACTAAAATACTGGCTGGCGTGTGTCTGAACAGCAGAGGAAAAAACAGGTAGTAAGTACTGTTTTTAAACATATGGTGGTATTTCGCATTATTTTATTTACTTGCTTTACAATAGATACTTTTTACAATAGATCACACGCTTGGGTGCTTATAATGCACAGAATGCAGTGGTATAAAAACCCATATTTCACAGTAACCCAGAAACATGGAAAAAAAATTAGGCGGTCTATGAAAATATGAATTTAAACTCATAATGACAGCCCCTACAACCACTGTGCACAGCTTTACCGTTGTGAGGGCTACTATGATTATGAGGCATGAAGGTCCAAATTATGTGGCAAGGTTGTCAATTATGCAGCAAACAGCACAAAATATGCAGCACATTCCTTGAAGGCATTATTTTCATTCATCTGAGATAGAAACAACATTTTTGTGAAACCTGTAAATCTTGCAGCTTATGTCTAAATCCAGTTTCAGGAACATTGTGGTAGGTATCATTGGATGGAGCTGTGTCCCACCTAGGAATAAGACTCTGCCCAAGGTGCAATCAGGGCCTTAATGATTCAAAATGTCATCTACATTTCATATGGATTTGTAAAAATTGCTAAAGGTGTTAAAAACTGAACACCTGTAGACCACTATGTTACCTGTACTGCCCTGCTTGATGGTCCTGCACAACAAATTTAATAGGAACAAGAGTACGTTACCCGTAAGCTACCTATGCGAATCTCGTAAAAATTCATCATCAAACAGCTCTAAAGTTATACACATATAGGAAAACATTTTTTCAACAGTCAAGTTAACTTAACCCTTCGAGCCCTGGCTCCAAACTGTCAAGGGTAGTATAGCGCCGGCAGGCCCAGGTGCCAGTTGCACTTGCCAGGGACAGAGCTGGCAGCTTCAGAAGTCAGGAAGCGGTGGGCACAGCCCTCAGGCTACTCTTTGAAGCTCAGGAAGGGATGATTACAAACCCCAGGCCAGCCTGCTCAGAAGAGGAACACCCTTCCCCACATCCAAGTTCCTTTTGGTCCCTGTCTAGAAGGAATACACAACACATCAGAGGAGAGCCATTACAGTCATGTGACCATGAACCCTGGCACATTTAATTTAGGCAGGAAAATGTCAACTTTCTAAAAGTGGCGTTTACAGAATAGTAACTTAAAATCCACTTTTACCATCAAAGCAGATTGGATAATATAATTCAAATGCGTGGAAGAGGTTTTTTTTTATCTGCTCCAAAACTGAATTTGTCTCTTATTAAGTCTACTAGGGTAACCCACTGTTAGTCAATGGGAGAGATATCCCTGCTACAGTGAAACACAACTTTAGGTGTATTTCACTCTCAGAACATGTAAAGCCTAAGTACACATACCCTAAGTTTATATAGCATGCACCCTGCTTTATGAGCATGTAGGGCCTCTCTTACGGGTTGCTTATAAGTATTAACAAGTATTGACATAGCCAATAGGTCTCACCTTTGGAACCTTATGTGTTTATCCAGAACTTTTGGCTATGATGTAGAGCATTGTGGCAACTGTGCATTATGTTGGAAAGTTATATGAAAAAGTGTGAAGCATTTTTGTTACCTTTATACAAACGAAGACAACTTTATATACAACTGAAAAACCTGATTAAAAAAAGATTTTAACATAATAAATGTCTTCTACTTTTTTTGTACTTGCACTGCTGACAACTTCTTCCTGCACGGAGTCATATTTTGTGGAGTGTATGTTGCATTCAGTAGAGTGTAATTATGTGGCACTGAGTGGTATTATTTGGAGTGTATGTTGCATTGAGTGCAGTGTAATTATGCAGCATATAAGTATGTGGCACTGAGTGGTATTATGTGGAGTGTATTTATGTTGCATTGAGTAGAGTGTAATTATGTGGCACTGAGTGGTATTATGGGGAGTGTAAGTTGAAATCAGTAGAGTGTAATTATGTGGCGTGCGATTATGTGGCACTGAGTGGTATTATTTGGAGTGTATGTTGCATGGAGTGCAGTGTAATTATGTAGCTAGTAATTATGTGGCACTCAGTGGTATTGTGTGAAGTACATGTTGCATTCAGTAGAGTGTAATTATGTGGTGAGTAATTATGTGGCACTGAGTGGTATGTTACATTGAATATAGTGTTAATATATGATGTGTATATATGTGGCATTACGTGTTATTATGTGTAGTCTATTTTTGTTGCATTGAGTAGAGTGTAATTATGCGGTGTGTAAATATGTGATACTGAGTGGTATTATGTGAAGTGTATTAATGTTACACTGAGTCGAGTTTAATTATGTGGCGTGGAAATGTGTGGTATTGAGTTGTATTATGGGGAGTGTATGTTGTATTTAGTAGAGTGTAATTATATTTAGAGATAATTGTAAGCTAAGTAATATGTGGCTAGAAGTTTGTATCAGACATTACTAGCGTCACCTACAAATGTACAAACAGCATTACAGTAAAAAAGTAAGTAGCATTGTAAAAATCATGATGTAGAGAAGTAATCTTTTTTGTGCTATTGTGGGTCAAAATATGCTAATTATTTTATCCTCTCCAAACTCTTAAAGGATGGATACCTGCAGAACCCGACAAATGCCTTGGATAATGAAAACAGTTGAATGTATGCATGTATGGATGATTAATGCATGAGCGGTTAAATGGTAAAGTGAGTGCAAAAGGATGGCTAAATGCTCCCTGACTGTGCTTATTGATGGATGCCTGTATAGGAGAGTGTGTCTAGAAGAATGTTTGGATGAATGCATGCTCAAAATAAAACACAAAAGGATGGGTGGGAGAAGGGATGGATGGATGGATACATGAATCAATTAAAAATTGCATATGTATAAATGATGTTCTAGGGAATGCGTACATGGACATTTTGTTTTTAAAAAAAAGCTGTGGCGCCCAAAGTCACAACATCGCTTAACAATATCGTTTATGGCGGGTTTATCAGATAACAGGTTTGGGGCCTCAATGCCGAAAACAACACACGCTAAAAGGTCACTGGGCCTTGGGGGCGGCTCACGTTCAGGCTGCAGGCTGGGAAAGTGATGTTTTTGTGCAAACTCGACACGAAGTTATTAGAACTCTTTCATAAGCACCAATTACACAAGGATGCATTACTTTTGGGTAGGCACGTGCGATTAAGGGGTTTGTTTGCCAAAAAATACACGATATTACGCCCACTAACAAACTCGAACCTGACTGCCCAGTTCTAAAGTTATCAGCTCTAACAGTTAAGCCACATACTTTCTCAAGCTCTCCAAACTCTTAAAGCTGGGTATTTTTTGTAAATTCTACAAAAAACATTAGCATTCATGCATAGCAAAACAGCGCCAAAGTTTCAAAAATCTAAGCATAGTTTAATGGGCGAGCACTAGAAGATTAATTTGAGGCTTCCGTTACCAGAAACATGGATGGGTGCGAGAAAAGATGCCGGCGTAAAAGTGTGGATGGTAGATTGCATGGGATAGCTGGATGCTCTGGTGAATGAATACATTAATGGATTAATGAATACCTGTATATAAGAGTGTGTCTGGGTCTAAAGGTATGTTTGGATGAATGCATGCTCAGACTAATGGACAGATGGATGGGTGTGAGGAAGAATGGATGGATAAATAAATAATACCTTCCTTACAAAGGTTGGTTGCCTAACACACGCGGGGCTTTAGGAACGTGTACCCTTGGGGGCAAGGGCGGGTGGAGGACGTTGTGCCTCCTGATTAAAATACAGGTTCATTCAATCTCTTCCAAATTCAATCAGGTCTTTGCAGCGACCCTCAGACAATAAACAGCCTGCTCGGTATCTATGTGGTGAACACTGGCACCAACTGAGCAGAGTTGTGCACCAAATACAGGGAGGGGTGTACTGCTTGGAATTGTGCACTCAATGTGGAGGTGAGCTTACTGCTCAAGATTGGGTAGACTGCTCAGGATTGTGCAATAAACACTGGGGATTGGATTTTAAGTAATCAGCAATCACCGGGTGGTAAGTGCCTGCTCGGGACGGTGCATAGGGGCTGGGCGGAGGGGGGAAGGGCTTCACTGGTCAGGACGGTGCTTGAACGTGGGTGGAATCCTTGGATCGCCCACGAAAGCTGACTGCTCAAAATTGTGCAAAGAACACTGGGGGCGAACTGCTCAGGAGTGTGCACAAAACAGCAAACTGACCTGTCAGGTTTGTGCACCTAACATAGCAGACTAACTGCTCAGGATTGTGCACCTAACATAGCGGGCCGACTACTCAGGATTGTACACAGGTAGGGAGAAGATTGCTTTGGATTGCGCACAATTAGATAGGTGAAAACTATTCTGAATTTTGCACAATTAATTAGGGAGAATGAAGCCTGCTCAGGATTGTGCACAATTAGATAGGGAGAACACAGCTGAGGACTGTACATACTTCAGTATAGAGAAGTTGCTCAGAAATGTCCACATTTATGTAGGAAGAATACTGCTCAGGATCGTGCACAATTTGCTAGGGCAAGGCTGCTCAGCATTGTGCACTGTGCATTCTGTAGTCTTCACAATGCATGGGGGTTCATCGATTGTGCACCAGTTGCACAGCAGAGAACACCAACAGCTTCCAAGCCCGGTCACAAAACACTCCAAAAAAAAGCCTGGGAGTGGTGCGCGCACATGCGCTTAAAGTAATTTGCATCGGGGCCAGCACAAACGTCATCTGTTTCCAATTAACATAATTGGAAACAGATGGCACTACTGCTCGCTCCCGCGGAGCCTACCTAGGCCAAGGCAGAGAGAAAGCGGGCCATGCACCCGCCTTTGCCAATTGCGTGCTGTCTTTCTTAGAAAGGTTAGAAAAAGAGGGGTCAACCCAGCGGGCCAAATGGACCTGGGCAGTCAAATATTGTAGATCGGGTGGTCCCTGACCAAAATAGAGTTATTAGCAACAATTCAAATGGAAGAAGCAATAAATGACAAAATTATTTAGCAAAACACTATTGTTTATTCACATAGTGTCTGGGAATTTATCATTGCAATCTTACTTGTTTGTTTTTATATTGTTAAACACATGAATAACATTTTTAGTGCCCACAATACAGAGGGGGAAGGGGGTGGGTTTGTGCAGTTTTCAGGGATTAGTGCAAATGGGGGAAAGTGACAAGTCAATTGTAAATTTCTTTTAACAATAGACAGTGGCTTCTCACAGGAGCCATATCTGAGTGCATCAACAATTCTGTTAGCATAGTTAACATCACATCATATTATAACCGGTGTTCATAATCACACTCTAGTCATGTGTACGAGTCTGGCAGTCAACTTTTTGACCCTGGTTGTAGGGATGATGTCCCTTACATGGCGGGTCTTCTTCAGGACAAGGGGAAAGGGGTGGGCATGTCCTATAGGGAAAGAATTATTAAAATTAATAAAATCCAGTGAATGGAGGTTCTTGTTACACAGAGGTACAGAAAAGTTACATCATTAAGATAGGGCCGATGGAAACCATGTTAGTACGTTGTGCAAGGCTAGGGCTAAAATCCTATCGCTGGATTTGTACACCTGTGCAAATTTTTGCTTGTCAACTATCATAAATGGGGTACTTTTGTTATAAAAACCGGACATACCATCGCCAGTCTTGGGATGGATTATGCAAATATTACCTTATTAAGAACAAGGAGCTGTCTCAGAATTTGTTTCCTGTAAAGTAAAACAATGACACTAATAGTAAAGTCGTTTACAGGGATATTATTGTGGACAAATGGAACCCAGGGTTCTAAATCGTGTTTACCTTACTGCTGATTAAATGGGATCTCAAATTCTTGTGATGCACCTAAAAGAAAAAAGGGGGGGACCGTGAGTGTGACTACCCTACGGGCACAACTCACTGGACGGTGTTTCAGATAAGCAACATAGGGAAATTACCTGATTCATAGTGTAGTGTAGTTCCTATATTCCCAATAGGCTCTGCGCATTGGAATAATATATTCAGCAGTGTAGACGTAGGACTGAGTTCGACTAGGTCTCTACTGACTATATTAGACTTAAGTTTTTGCCAGCTAGCTCAGAGGTCACTAGAAACTTTCTCGAATAAACAAGGAGGAGTTTAACCTCCCTGGATAGACAAGAAGGGATTAGCTTCTGACAACCATATAACATGACAACTTTGCTCCCTCAGAATAAGAGTGTATCTCTAGAGTCGTGTGGAAACAATAGACAGCTATTTCACTCAGTCAAGTGTGCATACTTAGTTTCACCAGAGTGCAGAGAAAAGAAAGACGGGCGTTTTCAATAAAAGGTGTAATTTATTGAGCAGTCTTCTTCCTCATACAAGAGAAATGAATTGCTACAATTGCAATACTCATAGTAAAGTAAAGTGCGTACAGTAAAAGGAGGATTAAGAAATAATACTGTAAAAGCATTGATATGGTTTCTTAGCCATATGATACTTTAAAATAGATAAAATATATACATACTTATATACATTGACTAACGTGCTCAACTGGTGCTTCTAAAATACGCCTACCCCGGTGTACCTGACCTAAGCCTAATACGTGGGAAGGAGTAAGTAAGTAGCAGTTTACGTTAAGTTGGTTTTGCCAAGAATCTGAGTCAAGAATTCTCTCTAAGGTTTTAGTCAGCTCCGTACCTGGGTATTAGAAAGCAGGAGGTCTTGTATCTCTCTCTCAGGACTCGATATCTTCCAAGCCCGGTCACAAAACACTCCAAAAAAAGCCCGGGAGTGGTGCGCGCACATGCGCTAAAAGTAATTTGCATCAGGGCCAGCACAAACGTCATCTGTTTCCAATTAACATAATTGGAAACAGATGGCACTACTGCTCGCTCCCGCGGAGCCTACCTAGGCCAAGGCAGAGAGAAAGCGGGCCATGCACCCGCCTTTGCCAATTGCGTGCTGTCTTTCTTAGAAAGGTTACAAAAAGAGGGGTCAACCCAGCGGGCCAAAGGGACCTGGGTAGTCAAATATTGTAGATCGGGTGGTCCCTGACCAAAATAGAGTTATTAGCAACAATTCAAATGGAAGAAGCAATAAATGACAACATTTTTTAGCAAAACACTATTGTTTATTCACATAGTGTCTGGGAATTTATCATTGCAATCTTACTTGTTTGTTTTTATATTGTTAAACACATGAATAACATTTTTAGTGCCCACAATACAGAGGGGGAAGGGGGTGGGTTTGTGCAGTTTTCAGGGAATAGTGCAAATGGGGGAAAGTGACAAGTCAATTGTAAATTTCTTTTAACAATAGACAGTGGCTTCTCACAGGAGCCATATCTGAGTGCATCAACAATTCTGTTAGCATAGTTAACATCACATCATATTATAACCGGTGTTCATAATCACACTCTAGTCATGTGTACGAGTCTGGCAGTCAACTTTTCGACCCTGGTTGTAGGGATGATGTCCCTTACATGGCGGGTCTTCTTCAGGACAAGGGGAAAGGGGTGGGCATGTCCTATAGGGAAAGAATTATTAAAATTAATAAAATCCAGTGAATGGAGGTTCTTGTTACACAGAGGTACAGAAAAGTTACATCATTAAGATAGGGCCGATGGAAACCATGTTAGTACGTTGTGCAAGGCTAGGGCTAAAATCCTATCGCTGGATTTGTACACCTGTGCGAATTTTTGCTTGTCAACTATCATAAATGGGGTACTTTTGTTATAAAAACCGGACATACCATCGCCAGTCTTGGGATGGATTATGCAAATATTACCTTATTAAGAACAAGGAGCTGTCTCAGAATTCGTTTCCTGTAAAGTAAAACAATGACACTAATAGTAAAGTCGTTTACAGGGATATTATTGTGGACAAATGGAACCCAGGGTTCTAAATCGTGTTTACCTTACTGCTGATTAAATGGGATCTCAAATTCTTGTGATGCACCTAAAAGAAAAAAGGGGGGGACCGTGAGTGTGACTACCCTACGGGCACAACTCACTGGACGGTGTTTCAGATAAGCAACATAGGGAAATTACCTGATTCATAGTGTAGTGTAGTTCCTATATTCCCAATAGGCTCTGCGCATTGGAATAATATATTCAGCAGTGTAGACGTAGGACTGAGTTCGACTAGGTCTCTACTGACTATATTAGACTTAAGTTTTTGCCAGCTAGCTCAGAGGTCACTAGAAACTTTCTCGAATAAACGAGGAGGAGTTTAACCTCCCTGGATAGACAAGAAGGGATTAGCTTCTGACAACCATATAACATGACAACTTTGCTCCCTCAGAATAAGAGTGTATCTCTAGAGTCGTGTGAAAACAATAGACAGCTATTTCACTCAGTCAAGTGTGCATACTTAGTTTCACCAGAGTGCAGAGAAAAGAAAGACGGGCGTTTTCAATAAAAGTGTAATTTATTGAGCAGTCTTCTTCTCATACAAGAGAAATGAATTGCTACAATTGCAATACTCATAGTAAAGTAAAGTGCGTACAGTAAAAGGAGGATTAAGAAATAATACTGTAAAAGCATTGATATGGTTTCTTAGCCATATGATACTTTAAAATAGATAAAATATATACATACTTATATACATTGACTAACGTGCTCAACTGGTGCTTCTAAAATACGCCTACCCCGGTGTACCTGACCTAAGCCTAATACGTGGGAAGGAGTAAGTAAGTAGCAGTTTAAGTTAAGTTGGTTTTGCCAAGAATCTGAGTCAAGAATTCTCTCTAAGGTTTTAGTCAGCTCCGTACCTGGGTATTAGAAAGCAGGAGGTCTTGTATCTCTCTCTCAGGACTCGATATCCCAGTAACCCGCGAAGGTATCTGGAAACACCGGAGCTGGATTTCTCGGCAGGAGAAAAGACGGCGTCTCTCTCAGTGCGTCAAAGAGGAGGGGCATCGTCCGTGGGCTCTCGCATCAGCTGGGCTCTCGGGCAAGTAGATAGCTGCTCTGCTCCAAAACCACCACCGCGTCTTTGCTTAAGGCAACGTTGGTATATTTATACCTGAAAGGTGCCGGGTTTGACGTAAGGTTGGACATAAGACGTCAATAAAGATGTCACTAAGAGCTGGCCGTTCTTACAGTGCTTTACAGGAGTTCTAGGATGAAATTAAAACAAAAGCAAGGGGGATTTCCCAGGTTGCTGTAGGTTTGGTTTGTTTAGAGAACTCGTTGTGCTTTCTAGGGGGCCGGGGAAGTAGCCTTGCTTAATGTGACAGCATGTGCTACGACTGAATATGGATATGATTATTATGCCGTTGTATGGATATTATTGATTATAACCGGACAAGGGCATAAAATAGGAATATTGGTTTAGGCTCCTGGATAAAAACACAATAATAGCTTTGGTGCATGAGCCGGAGTCCGTGTTATTTAATGACTCTGCCCCTACGGAGTGAAATCCGAGTAAGGAAATTAGGTCTCTTGATTTCATAATTAAATTAACTGATGTCTAAGCGGAACGGTGGGTGAACCGTCAGTACCTGTAACGTCGGGTCGTGATGCCGCGTCCCCGGCGGTCTCCTTCAGGTAGTAAGCTCAACTGGTGTTCGGCACCGCAAATGTAACGGGCAGACTTCCGCGTCACTTGATCGCGGTAGAAATAATAGACAGACTAAGCCTGTCACTGTAGTAACCTGACGCTGTCTCGAAGGGAGAGGAAAGATTACTATTGCCATTACCATATTGCTGAGAAACGCCTAGTGTAAGCCTCAAGTCGACTAAAACACACTCCCTGTGATAAGACACAATCTGTCAGTATTAATGTATATATGATCACGTTATGAAGAAAGGCCCATAAGTTACCACATTTCTTAAAGAATATTCACTAACCCAATGAACAGATCGGGCATGCTTATTTACAGGTTTTTGAGGTGGTTGTGTGATCTCGATATGGCAGTGGGCCACTATGTGACTTGGAATTAGAGTTAACTTAAACATTGGGAGATATTCCATATACATTCAATTTTATTCATAGCTCGACCACGTAACTGCCTCGCAGGGCATTATGGTAGTCTAGAGGGTAAACACCCGGTGTGTTCCTGAATAGTTTTTTGACCGCCTAACTACCTCACAGGGCGTTATAGCAGCCATTAGGTGATTTGGAATAAGAGTTAACTTAAACATTGGGAGATATTCCATATATATTCATACAATTTTATTCATAGCTAGACCACGTAACTGCCTCGCAGGGTATTATGATAGTCTGGAGGGTAAACAACCGGGGTGTTCCTGAATAGTTTTGTGACCGCCTAACTACCTCACAGGGCGTTATAGCAGTCTATACACAGTAAGATGTATGGTTGTGTCATTGCATGTACATATTTATATTCTACCTGACTCTGGAGTGAGCTCCAAATAGGTAGTGGAAATTGTGTATTCTCAAAAACCTATATTAGGTATATATGGGGATTTTTTGACCGGTGGAGTGATCTTACATAGTTGCCATTTGAATAAAGCTACTGTCCAATTCGTTCAGTCCCTCGTGAATAGAGTTAAAACGGGTAATCCAATTCATCTCCCGCAGGTTCAACACTGAGCTGATGTTGCCTCCCCTAGGGCCTAGGTTCACTTTCTCCAAGACGATCCATTTAAGGCAATCTGGTCCGTGTCCCTGTATTTTGCAATGGTCCACCAGTGGTGCACCTACAGTTTCACACCTGATTCGACTGTTGTGTTGAAGGATCCTGGACTTCACTTTCTGTTGTGTTTGCCCAACATATATCATCTCGCAGGGACATAGGATGCAGTAAATGACGTCCATGGTGTTACAGTTTGTGTAATCCTTGAGCTTGATATTATGATGTTTATAAACAAAGTTTTTTGTTTGAATCGTATTGTCACAAGCTTTACAATTACCACATCTGTGGTGTCCGACAATAGGTAGTAGATTCCACATTGATGTTAGTGACGGTGGTGTTGGTGTTTCCAGGTATGAACAGACTACGTGTTCACGTATGTTCTTTGCTTTTCTGAACGAATGCATTGGTGGAACATTTCCGACATCATCACTGATCAGGTTCCAATGTTTGTTAACGATTTTCTTGATCTCATTACTTTTAGTTGAGAAAGTCGTAACACATATTTAGCGGTCGGTCCCAGGTTCCTCTCTTCTGCTCCCTTGTAGGAGGGAATCACGGGGACTGAACCTTGCTCTTTTTCTCGCTCGTTTCATCATCCTTTTTGGATATCCTCAGTCCACTAGACGTCCAATTAGATCTTCTGACTCTGCCATGAAGTTCTCTCTCATGGAGCAGTTCCTTCTAATGCGTAGAAATTGCCCAAAGGGCAAGTTATCTCTTAATGCTCTGGGGTGGTGACTTGAGTATTGTAATAAAGAGTTCCTTTCTGCAGGCTTTCTGTATAATGTGATACATAACTTCTCATCATCCACATAAATAGACAGATCCAGAAAATTAATAGTAGTAGGGCTGGATTCGATAGTAAACTGTATGTCGGGAGACCTTTCGTTCAGCCAGGTGTGAAAATCTGTTAGCTCCGTCTGTCCTCCTTCCCAGATCATGATGATGTCGTCTATATAGCGCATCCATGTTTTTATCTTAGATCTGAAGGATTCAAGGTGTTAAGTACAAAATGTCGTTCATATGTGGCCATGAAGATAATCGCTAGATCGGGGGCAAAGGCCGCCCCCATTGCTACTCCCTTCGTCTGTACGTAGTACTCATTCTGGAACACGAAAAAGTTTCGCATCATGGCGATTTTCAACAATAAGATAATGAAGTTTGTAGGTACAAAAGCTGGAGCTGTTCTTTGGTCAAGCGCCATTGTAATCACTTTGATGGCTTCGTCTTGGGGAATGCTTGTGTAGAGAGAGACGATGTCACTGGTCACCAGAAGTTGTCTTGTCGTATCCAAGGGTAAACCATCCACAATGTTAATCGTGTGGGTAGTGTCTCTTAGGTAGGTTTCAGTGGCTTCCGCAATGGGTTTTAGAAAGAAATCAATGTATCGACACAACGGTTCCAGTAGAGAGCCACAGCCAGAAACTATCGGTCGTCCTGGTGGGCTGGTCATGTCTTTGTGTATTTTGGGTAGTGTATATATAGTTGGTGTCCGGGGATTTTTTTGGTTAAGATATTGGAATTCCTGCTCAGTTAAAAAACCTTGTTCAATTCCTTCTTTGGTCACACGCAATATTTCTGCTGCCAGATCTTTAGAGGGGTCGCCCGGGAGTTTTTTATAACTCACACCATCAGTCAATTGTTTCATCACTTCTGCTTTGTATTTGCAGGTATCCTGTATAACAATTGCTCCGCCCTTGTCGGCCGGTTTGATGACGACATCCTTATTTCCTTTTAGACTCTGAAGGGCAAGTTTTTCATCCCTGCTTATGTTGAATCGAGTGTATTTCTTCTTTTCTAAAGCAGCTTCTACGTCCCTCAGTACAACTGATTCATCTGCTAGAATCTTCTTTGTCGTCATATGGGCCGGTGGTGTAAATGTAGAAGGGACTCTCAGTCCAGTGTGTGATCTCCTGCTTATTGATGGTGAGTTCCTGAAATGATATCTTAGTCTCACTTTACGAAAGAACTTGTGTAATTCGGTCTTGATATTAAATGTATTGGGTATTGCCGTCGGAACATAGAATAAACCTCTGCTAAGCACCTTGACTTCACTGTCAGTCAAGGTATGGCTCGATAGATTGACCACAGGGCTCTCCTTTACCACCGGTAGTTCTTGCGGCGGGTCGATCTCTCTCCATGTTCTTCCGGGTTGAACCTGACTTGCTTCTGGCCTCGTCCTCGACTGCCATCCCAGCCGCCACTGTTGTTCTGTTGCCCTCTGTTGCCCTCTGTTGGTTCCTCTGGGGAAGGGGCGACCACGTCCTTGTGGGGGTCTCCATGTTCCCGGGTCTAAAAAAGGCTGTGGTTGTTGGTAGTTGTAGTCTTGGTACGTTTAATTGCCTCTGGAACCTGCTTGTTCGGTATCCCCTTCCGAACTATAAGAGGAGTCGGAAAAAGTGGTATAGTTGCGTCTGCCTCTATATCCCCCACGTCCTCTGTTGGTTATGCGACCTTGATTGTCCTGTCTGTAGAAATCCTCTTGCAGATAGGGATAGGTCTTCTTCTTGTCGTATAGCCGAATATCCCTGGCCAGTTTATTTAGTTTTCTAGTTTGTGTAGTAATGTCGAACTCCTTCACTGTAGTATCTAGTTTTTTCAGTGCGTCCTTTGCGTTGGTATGGGATGCATCACCTTCAATTTCTGCCTTCAGAATGGCAATTTCATCCTGGAGGATTTGAATTTGTTCCGCCGCCGCCGTATCTACCCCCAGCACCATCCAGTGCCTGGAGCAATTGTTGGCGACGAAACTGAACCCATCGCAGAATTTTGGTAAATCCATAAAGATTGCTGGTTCTATTCTTATTTGTAATCCTGTGGGAATAATATTCGCCTGAAGATAAATGACCATGTAGTCAGGTCCTTATCAATTTCTTTTCCAAACGTTCTATGCGTGCAATTTTGTCATTCAAAGTAAAGTCAATACCTGGTGTACTGTCTGATAGGAAATTACTAGCCCGATCTTGTCTGAGTTGCTTAATGTAATCCTCTGTGTATGATAAAGTTTCCGTGTCCACCATAGTGGATCTGAGTGAAATCTAGAGGGAAGGTAAGAGGACCTCACAGGAAGGCTCCTGCGCAGATTAGTTTACAAAAAGAGGGGTCAACCCACGGGTCAAAGGGACCTGGGTAGTCAAATATTGTAGATCGGGTGGTCCCTGACCAAAATAGAGTTATTAGCAACAATTCAAATGTAAGAAGCAATAAATGACCAAATTATTTAGCAAAACACTATTATTTATTCACATAGTGTCTGGGAATTTATCATTGCAATCTTACTTGTTTGTTTTGATGTTGTTAAACACGTGAATAACATTTTTAGTGCCCACAATACAGAGGGGAGAAGGGGGTGGGTTTGTGCAGTGTTCAGGGATTAGTGCAAATGGGGGAAAGTGACAAGTCAATTGTAAATTTCTTTTAACAATAGACAGTGGCTTCTCACAGGAGCCATATCTGAGTGCATCCACAATTCTGTTAGCATAGTTAACATCACATCATATTATAACCGGTGTTCATAATCACACTCTAGTCATGTGTACGAGTCTGGCAGTCAACTTTTTGACCCTGGTTGTAGGGATGATGTCCCTTACATGGCGGGTCTTCTTCAGGACAAGGGGAAAGGGGTGGGCATGTCCTATAGGGAAAGAATTATTAAAATTAATAAAATCCAGTGAATGGAGGTTCTTGTTACACAGAGGTACAGAAAAATTACATCATTAAGATAGAGCCGATGGAAACCATGTTAGTGCGTTGTGCAAGGCTAGGGCTAAAATCCCATAGCTGGATTTGTACACCTGTGCGAATTTTTGCTTGTCAACTATCATAAATGGGGTACTTTTGTTATAAAAACCGGACATACCATCGCCAGTCTTGTGATGGATTATGCAAATATTACCTTATTAAGAACAAGGAGCTGTCTCAGAATTTGTTTCCTGTAAAGTAAAACAATGACACTAATAGTAAAGTCGTTTACAGGGATATTATTGTGGGCAAATGCTACCCAGGGTTCTAAATCGTGTTTACCTTACTGCTGATTAAATGGGATCTCAAATTCTTGTGATGTACCTAAAAGAAAAAAGGGGGGGACCGTGAGTGTGACTACCCTACGGGCACAACTCACTGGACGGTATTTCAGATAAGCAACATAGGGAAATTACCTGATTCATAGCTTTGGTGCATGAGCCGGAGTCCGTGTTATTCAATGGCTCTGCCCCTACGGAGTGAAATCCGAGTAAGGAAATTAGGTCTCTTGATTTCGTAATTAAATTAACTGATGTCTAAGCGGAACGGTGGGTGAACCGTCAGTACCTGTAACGTCGGGTCGTGATGCCGCGTCCCCGGCGGTCTTCTTCAGGTAGTAAGCTCAACTGGCGTTCGGCACCGCAAATGTAACAGGCAGACTTCCGCGTCACGTGATCGCGGTAGAAATAATAGACAGACTAAGCCTGTCACTGTAGTAACCTGACGCTGTCTCGAAGGGAGAGGAAAGATTACTATTGCCATTACCATATTGCTGAGAAACGCCTAGTGTAAGCCTCAAGTTGACTAAAACACACTCCCTGTGATAAGACACAATCTGTCAGTATTAATGTATATATGATCTCTCAAACTCACTTGGTTGCACAAACTGGCCTGTCACATGACTGAGCTCCCTTTCACATGATCCTCAGAGTTGTGTGCAACATGACATGGAAGGTCAGCTTCCAGCAGCTTATGACATGCACTCATGATAATCATAGACTGCTGTTAATGATCGTAATTCAGTGAACACAATGAGGACTTATTCATACTACACATTCAGATCCAATTCAAATTGGCTATGAGTAGGAGGTGCGTCCGGCGCAGGTGAGAGCGGTGAGGCGGGATGGGCCGGGGGGAAAGTCGACAGACGACGGGATAGGAAAAATTCAGTAAATAAATTAAACCACTTACCTTGCGCTCCCCACATTGTGGTGAGCATGAGGTAAGTGGTTTTATTTCTTTTAATTTAATTTTCCCCTCCACCGCGTCTCAACTCCGCCCCAATGCTCTTACCTGTGCTGGCCATACCTGATGGGTGGGTGTTACTTTGCCTCAAAGTACTTTGCTTTTCTCCTAAATTACAGGAGTAAACAAAAGTACTCTTTGCTTATTCCTGGACTACAACTGGAATTCAGGAGTTAAGCCAGGAATACAGCAAGTGTAAATCACAGCAACATAGTTAAGAATAGACCCATTAGATGCATTTATCTCCATACATTTCGCGAAGGACATAGTTATGGTATGCATGCTCTACTTTTAGGGCCTGACGTACAAAGGTGTTTTGAAATTTCAGTCCTACATCTCACAAAATGACAGGGTTTGAGATGTCAAAAGTACCTTTTAACTATTTTAGAAGGTCTTTCATGAATCAAAAAGTGTTTCTTACTCGTACGAGGGCTTTTGCACACTGTCCGAACTGCAAATAGGAGAGAGCATGAAGGGCCCTCTTCCTATTTATGATTTTGATTGGAATGTATCAATGTTTTGTGTCTGCAATTATTGATCAAATATCTGCACCTTAAAGTTAGGGAGTTTCTGAGTAGCATCTACAAAACATCTTTCCCTTCGTAAATTGGGGCAGTGGCCTTAGAGGAGAGGACAATCTTCCAGTGGACTACTCAGGGACGGCTCGTCCATTGGAACGGAGGAGCGTCGCCCCACTTAAATTAACCCACTTAAATTACCTCCAAAGATGAAAAACAAAACGGCAATTCATTACCATCTTATTTTTCATCCTCTAGTCCTGAACCGAACGTCAGGACAGGGTGGTGCTGCTGCTGAGTGACAGCAGGAGGAAGGAGGGTGGGACGTTTGTGCACTTTTCAAAGTGCGTATGTCCCTTTTTGCCGGTGATCTTGTGACAGCCAGCCAGACATGCACAATTTGAAACCTCTAACCCAGCTTTCCTGAGACAGCTGAGTTAGAGTGAGTGCAGGTGTTGTGTTTAGAATACTTATGTTCACTATGGGACACCTTATCTGATGTGTTTGCCATTGTTTCCTGCGAGGACACCGTACCAGCAGTGAGGTCATCAGCTGATAACTGTCAGAAGTGACAGTTACCAGCTGATCGCCGAGCTGACTGCAGCTCAGCTCCGACACCTGTAGGAGCATGCGTGTTGGCTCGTATTAAATAAATGAATTCTCTAATCTCATGGTGGAGTCATTCTTAACAATACTGGCGACGTCGAGCCGACACGGAACCCACGGAAAATTAAAAGAAAAAAAAAAGAAAGAAGTCAAGAGGTCATCCACGCTACTCCGTCATTGTACTGTTAGCGGTATTTACAAAGGAATAAAATTAATAAACCAGGCACAAAGAAGCAGGAACTTAAAAAAAATAGACTTTTGGCAATCAGAAACAAAATATGGAAAAAAAACTGCCATGGAAAGGAAGTGAGTAATTTGCAATATCTGTAAGAAATGGAGCATTAGCGTGTGTGGCAAGAGCAAAGAGTTAACCGGAACTTAACCTACTGTTGAGTAGCTTTCAGCGAAGTATTGAAAATTTGTGTGCAGATAGAGTGTAAACTGACAGAAATCATCTGCAAAGAAAAATCGTGTTCTAGTTGAATGACTAAATTGCGCATATTATAAGCCAAACTGATGAATGCATGGTACAGATTGAGGGACATGAGGCGAAAAAGAAAAGAAATAATAACCTGTCAACTGTAACCAATGACGCATACCAACTGTCATTCTGTAACGGCATCCAGAACAGCTGTGGTCATAGTCAGCCGGCTTCCACGTCATCGCGTCACACGCAAACGACGTCGGCGGCCATTTTGAGAGGAAAAAAAACACATTTGGAATCAGCGGTGCAGTTTATACGGAAAAGACAACCAGGAAGCGATCTACTCGCTACGGACGACGCGTACTGAGCACTCGTCATTAAAACTACAATAAGGAAAAGCTCTGCAAGTTTCAGCAAACGAAGGTCAAGACGGTAATTAAAACAATAAAAAAAAATCATAATATTTTAACGCTAAAGCAGTGTACTTTTGATTCATTTTAAAGGAAAAGTATTACACCAACACAGGTTTAAACTAACCCAGAAGACAATTTCAGGGGTCATACAACGTAGCACATTGCACCAACTTACAGTTATTATCTCCACAAAAACTGTTAAAACCGAAAAATACAAATGAGTGACATGGCAACTGGCTGTATCTGGAACCTCTCACCCCCTGAGTCATATCTGCGTGCAGGCAGTGAACCAGTATTAAAGTGGGAAGAGTGGAGGGAATACTTCCTCAACTACATTTCCACTCTTGAAGAAGATGCAGAAATATAACCTGAAAAGAAGTACAAAATGCTAATGCACAACTTAGGGGCAGGAGGAATAAAAGTTTATAATTCTATAAACAAGAAAATAAGAGGAGAAAATGAAGGGGATGCATTCTCAAATGCAATTGATGATTTAAATGCATTTTACAAACCGACGGTTTGTGTTGGAGTAGACAGGTATAAATTCTTCCATAGAAAACAAGGAAAGGAAGAGTCAATAGACGATTATGTATCTGCTCTTAAAGACCTAGCAATAAACTGTCGTTTTGGACACCTTCACGATGAATTTATAAGGGATCAAATTGTAATGCAAGGCTCTAACGAAAACATTCAAGATAATCTATGGGCCAAGGGTGAGTACCCTCTGCAGAACATAATAGATATAGCTAGAAAGGCTGAACTCACGGGACGATGCGCAAAAGCTGTGCTAAAAGAAGACAAAGTAAAGAAGGAAGGCGAGAACGTCAACAAGGTGTCAGATCAAAAGAGTTGGAAAGTTAGTAAGCAAAATTTGAAAAAGAAAGACTCCACACAAACATACAGGAGGAATGAGACACGGGGTAGGGGATATTGTTACCAATGCCTCAGCACTGCTCACATGGCATATGACTTTAAGTGCCCTGCCCGAGAAGCAAAATGCAATAGGAAAAGACCCCAACGTGTAAAAGCAGTGGAAGATGAAGAAGATGAATTTAATGAAGAGGATGATGAAGACATCAACATGTACATTCTCAACATAGACGATGAACAAGAAAAAGACAATGAAACTAAATATAAAGCTAAGCCAAGAAAACCGGTATGAACTATGACAATTGGTGGAGTGGAAATAAATATAGTGGCAGATTCAGGCTCACCTTATACCATCGTGAACGAGAAGGTCTGGGAAGCAAAATTCAAAGGGAAAATTGGAGAAAGACTCAATAAACCGGACATTGCAATAAAATCATTCAATTGTAAACCTATAGAAGTACGTGGTTACAGAAGTCTTAGGTTTATATACAAGGGTAGAGAAGCCGAATGTAAGCTCTATGTTTCAAAAATAGGACCATCCGTTCTCGGGTGGATGGACCAGGGAAGTCTGGGAATCAAGCTTGATCCTAACAGCAGTGAACCTGTGCTGAGTTTGTCTGACACAGACAACTATGCTAGTCAAATACTAGCAAAATACCCTAAAGTATTGAGTGGCAATGTGGGGGTACATAAGGGATACCAGCATAAAATAAAAGTGAAACCAATCACCAAACCTACAGTGCACAAAGCAAGAAACATACCTTTTGCTATAAGGGATGAGGTCAGAAATCAACTTGACAAATTACTAATTGACGGAATAATAGAGAGGGTAGAGGCATCAGAGTGGGTCGTAGCTAAACGCCCCAACGGAAAGCTTAGACTCTGCATAGACCTTTGAGATCTGAACCAAAATATCGTAGTGGAACAGTACCCACTCCCCAAGATAAATGAAATGCTGTCCACCACCAAGGGCCTCAAGTGGTTTACCACCATCGACTTAAAATCAGCATACCATCAAGTACAACTACACTGTGAGAGCAAGTCATTAGCCACCTTCGTGACACCGTTTGGATGTTTTAGATTCACCCGCGTTCCATTTGGTTTAGCATCTGCGGCTGCAATGTTCCAAAGATTAATGAATAACATATTTGAAGGTGTCACCGGAATATTGTTGTTCCAGGATGATATCCTAGTGATGGGAAAAACAAGAGAGGAACATGACAGTCGAGTGGAGCAAGTACTAGACATATTGAATAAAAAAGGATTAACAGCTGAGCATTCAAAATGTAAATGCGCATGCAATTCTGTCAGCTAACTGGGCCATCTGATAACTGGTGAAGGCATCAGTCCAAAAAAAGATCTAATTCAAGCTATAAAGAACTCACCAGTACCCACCAACAAAGACGAGGTACGGTCTTTTCTTGGATTGCTGGAGTACTACGCAAAGTTCATCAGGAACTTTTCTACTAAAACCTACGCATTAAGACAGCAATTGAAACTAAAAAACAAATTTGATTGACTGAGGAATGTGAACAAACCTTTCAAGACCTAAAACATGATATGTGCAAAACGCTACCTTTACAAGGATTTGATCCCACTCTCCAAACCTACGTGACAACTGACGCAAGTAACAAAGGCATTGGAGCCGTACTAACACAGAAAGATGACAAAGAAGTGGAATACACGATTGCATTTGCATCACGATCCCTAACATCAGCTGAGGAAAAAAATTTGGTAAATGAACGGGAGGCGTTAGCCTGTGTCTGGGCCCTCGAGCACTTTCGACAGTACATCTGGGGTAGGAAAGTAGACCTTTGCATGGATCACAAACCTTTAACGAAGGTGCTCACTATGAAAGGTCTACACACAGCTTCTCCACGCCTAGCGAGAATTTCGAAGCGCCTGTTCGATTACATGTATGACATACAATATGTACCAGGTTTAAAGAACGTGGTAGCAGACTTTTTGAGCAGAATGCCACTGGAATCAAAAAGTAACACTGAAACCAATGAAATGGACGATTCGTGCATAGCGAATTTGTGGGAATGTTCTAGTGGGATAACGAAGGAAGAATGGTTGAAAGAACAGGATAAGGACAAGGACATTGGAATGATAATACAAATGATCAAAGAAGGATGGTCTAGCAAAAACAAGTTAAATGATCAAGCAAAACCCTTCTTGGAAGTTAAGAACGAATTATCAATAGAGGATGAAGTACTTAAGAGAAGCGGAAGATATGTACCGCCGACGGTTATCAGGGAGAGTATTTTGAAAATATGCCATGAGGGACAACTGGGCATCGCTAAAAGCAAAAGCAGAGTGAAAAACATTTATTGGTGGCCAGGTGTCAGCCTGGATGTAGAAAGAAAAGTTAGATGTTGTAAGCTGTGCATGGATTCTGACAAGGCACAAGTAACTTTTAAACCACCTCTGCATCCAATACAATGTCCATCCATGCCATGGGAAAGGATTGGCATTGACATAATGGGACCGGTGCTCAATGACAATGAACAACTATACATAATAGTCATTATTGACCACTACACCAAGTGGCCCGAAGTAAGTATCACCAAGAAGGCTGACTCACAGCACGTGGTTCAATTCTTAGAGGACACTTTCACACGCGAAGGACTACCAAAACGGGTAGTGAGTGACAACGGTGTACAATTTACCTCCGAAATGTTTAAAGAGTACATGGTGAAGCACAACATTGAGCACAAAACAACTTCACTCTACCACCCGGCTGGCAATGGAGCCGTAGAAAGATTTAATAGGGTCCTCAAAGGTATCATTCAGATAGCCAACTCTAAACAACTTAACTGGAAAAAAGAAATAATAAAAACAGTGTGGGCCTACAGGATAAGGATAATGCCATGTGAGTCCACAAGTCACAGCCCATTCGAACTCATGCGCGGACGGACTCCACTCACAAAGGACAATGTGGGCTGGGTTAAGGCTGCCCGCAGAGTACACTGGTCTTCAAAGATGGTGAAAGAGAGACTAACTCAAGCACAATCTAGGAGCAAGAGTATCTACGACAACAAACACGGATGCAAGGATGTGGTAATCAAGGCAGGAGATGCGGTAAAGGTAAACAGAAGCGGACACGTCGGCAAGGGTTAAGAAAGATACACCAAACCCCTTATCGTTCGTGAAGTGTACTGCAATTCTGCACGCCTGAGTGATGGAAAAGTCTGGCATTTCTCAGCACTGTCTGCCCACAAACATCCTGTAGACGAGACAGAGGACAACACACATTTTGATGCTACTGAAGAGCAATCTAGTACGCAGAATGAAAGTCCGGCAAAACAATACTTTTCGGACACTGATTCTGACATTGAACTCCCAACAACCCCAAGGGAGAGGAGTGAAAACGGTATGCATGGAGACACTCAACCAGAGGACCGTCCGACCGTTTCATCCAGACCGGTAGGCGCAAGGCGCAGGTTACCATCCATCCCTGTGTGTGAACTTGCACAACCAGTGGACAAAAGCAGGGCTGGTAGACTGTTGGGACAGCCTTCTAAACTTAAAGACTATATATGTGGATAGCGGAGCCTTACGCTCCTTCCTGTTTCTTGTTGAGTTCAGTTCTCCCTAAAGGAGGGGGATGTGTTGTGTTTAGAATACTTGTGTCCACTATGGGACACCTTACCTGATGTGCTTGCCAGTGTCCCTGCGAGGACACCGTACCAGCAGTGAGGTCATCAGCTGATAACTGTCAGAAGTGACAGTTACCAGCTGATCGCCAAGCTGACTGCAGCTCAGCTCCGACGCCTGTAGGAGCATGCGTGTTGGCTTGTATTAAATAAAGGAATTCTCTAATCTCATGGTGGAGTAATTCTTAACAGCAGGCCATTACAGCGCAGGGGAGCATCGAGTGAAGCCGCTCCTTCCAATCAGGGCGCTACTCTTACAGCGAGCAGCACCCGGATAGGTTCCTGCACTGCATCCAGATTCTGAGAAGAGATTCGGAGCGGAGGACGGAGGATGTTGGTTCTGGTATGTTTTCTAATAATAATATTTGTGCATGCGCACCCCCCAGTAGATTACAGCCACCAATGGGACCACTGCCTGTTCTCCCCAATGTCTTCCTAAATATGACTCTTTTTTCTTTTAAAAGCAAAAAACAGCATCAGTGCCTTTAAATGACACCTCCTAATTAAAAAAAAAATGGTTCCCATTTGTGAATGCAAATGCAGTGGGGGATGTCTGCTGCCCATTCCCTTGATTTCCGCAGTTGCAGCTCATTGCACAGGCAGCTAATCATTAGGGAGGCCAATTTGTAACCCCATGCAAAATGTACAATTTGTTATGCAAACTTTTAGTATAAGGATCACATCACAAATTGTGTTTCCATTTGCAGACAAGTTAGTGGTCAAATTAAATGTTCATATATTGCAAAATGGAATATATCATCGATACATAGGGGCCAGATGTATTATTTGCTAGTTGCAAAATACGGATTGCAATTTGCAACCATTATTTTTGCGACCAATACATATTTTTAGGACCCAACCTGCGTACAGTTCGTAAAAATAGATTTGAATTGAGCCACAATCCAACTTACATAATTAATATTCATTAGGTGGGCGGCACATTATTACTCAATTCGAGGGGCCACAGTCACATGGATGGTGGTCTGCAATGTTCAGTAGACCCCCATATGTGTTACTAATTTTCAACAAAGTTTTTTTTTTTAATGCAATCCATTTTTTTTTTGTAAACAAACATTTGTTTGAGAGTTTCCTGTGGTCCTGTGGACCATTGCATACTCCCCCAAAAACGTATTTTTAACATTCACAAAGGAAAAGGTGTCCCAAAGAGAAGCCTTCCCTTTTGGGAATGGGTTACCACCCCAACTTTTCAATGGTTTACAATTACTATTTTGGTCCCACACCATTAATACATATGGCTAGGAAGTGCAATGAAGGGACGCCTACAGCAACCCCCTTGCAAATAGTGATTCCATATCAATTTCTAAACCCCTTTTGAGACCTGGAAAAGGATACTGACTCCAAAAATTGGTTTATTACATTGCAAAAAGCATTTTTAAAGTTGAAAACGATCCTAGAAATGCTTTGCCCCTTAGTTCTTTAATAATCTATTGTTTCTGATTGTCTTCTGTGTAGTAAAAAAGAAAACGAATTAGAACTTCTTTTTCTTTTGTAGTTACTTAATCAACGTTCTGTGAAATACTTTTCGTCATGTTTAAAAGTAGTATTTTCTTAAAGTAGCCCGGGATCTGTTAGGATCCACAACGAGCCTGACATGCAGCAATCTCAGTAATAATGGTTGACTGGAATCATTGACAGGATGTGACACTTCACAGCGGCCATCCAGCGTAAAAACGTTTTCTTTACCAAGTGCTCTATCCCTTACAGTCACCAACAATCAGCATTGCAGAATGTTGTTCTTGATGATGTCTGTTTAATGAGGTCCGTTTGACCACGCCTACTTGGATTTGGAGACCTATTGTGATATCACTCATGCTATAGCCTCTTTAATCGCCCTTTCAATACATTGAATTTAAAGGGCTCCCAGATGAATCATCTTGTCAAAGCATGACCAAAGGACGTTGCTTCAAGAATTCAGCTTCAATCATAGGATATTGCAGTACACAATCAAGCAATCCTATACACTTCAGCTTTTCTCCTGTACTGCTTCTTTGCATTAGGGTTTGGGTGGGTCAGTTAACGTGTGTTTCTTTTTAAAGAAGTCTGTGGAAGATGTGGTCACATGATTTTACCTTGCAATGTTGAAACGTGTCCATTGCATTTTGCTTCTAACAATCAAGTAAAGTGTTGTTATGGAGCGAGACGACTTGTGTGCCGATGAGTTTATGCATTTGTGGTCTGCAATGTAGATCAAATGTGTTTAAAGGCTAAAAAGCAGCTATTTACTAATAAAAATCCATTTGATTATGTTAGGATATGGAGAGATTGATCATGTATTTAAATTATCAGTTGAACCATACGCTAATGGTATTTTTATCAGGGCTGCATATTACATGCATACACCATGCATACACCCACACCAGTGCTGTAACAATGGCACCATGGCCCTAATACAAGCAATTACATTGGGCTCTCGTCCACAGGTTTGGTAGTACTAAACATACATTATTTGGGGAAAATGGGTCCCTGACTTCTCTTGACCCCGGTGCCACAACACCTTTTGAGCCTGACTTTGTCTCTGTTCTTGATCACGATTTAATTTATCAAGGTGAAATATGTGCATTGCAGACTGGTTTGACATCACCCCACATGCTCCACTGCAACAATGCACAGCCTGGTCTGTTCCTCTTTGGACAGTGAGCGGATGACGTGTTACATTGCGGCAAACTGTTTTTGAAAAAGTTCAAATTGTTTATAAGTCTGCGAAATAGATTTTGAGTGGGAGTTTGGGTGAGCACATATGTGCGGAAATCAAGTTGAACATTTGGATCCTTGGAGGTTGCCAACCTCATGATGGAGTAATGTAGATTTTGGCCCCCATTATGGCAAAGTTGCATAAATAGGTATTCGGTTTGGTGCATCATGGTGTGGGGTACGAAAACCTGTTCACCTTTAAATAAAATCACACGTGAATCTCTCTGATGTTCAATGTTCTTGGTTTATTCTTGAACGGTCCTGTCCATAGACTTCATCCTCAAAATAGATATTTTACCAATTATAAGTGCTCCCACGTAACTCATAGGTTGTAGCACCAAGGGTAAACCCATGTGGGTGAGGGTTATCTAAAGAAAACTCACCATTTTCCTAAAGAACTTGTAAGTGGAAAGAAAAACAACCTTTCCCAAAAACAACCCCAGCTTTTCTCACAGACGGGCTCTTTCTGATTTACACGCAGTGGATAACAGAAGAGATAGTGGTGGGTGTTCTCCGGTGGTAGGCAAGGGTATCTTGTGGGCAGATAAGAGTGGGCAAAATCGCCAAAGTTTGCAAAAAAGTAGGCATAGTACAAGAACATTCATCACATTAACTTGCCAGTATCTCAGGTGAAAATCGAACACGAGGTCATATACCCCATGTTCAAAGGAGGTGCAAGATACTGAGAGGAGATTTGTCCCAGGAAACAATTTCACCAGGCAAAGTAAATTGTTCCTATGCGGGTGAAAATCCCACGAAATCTAAACGCCTAATTTTTTTGGGGGATTTTGCACCATATAAAAGTACTCGTGCATAATGCACTTGTAAATAGGCACCGCCGAAAAGTTAATGCTTTATTTATTTTGATTTTGTGTCACTATATCATTTTAGCAAGTTTGTACGCATTTTTCGAAGGGCGAGCCTTTGATGGAATTCTCTTGACCTTCGTGCATCCTGTCAGTCAGAAATTGTCTTATTTGCATATATGGCATTTCGACGGATATTAATCGCATGATATTCAGCATGAGAAATTGTAGAAGTGTGGGCAAAGGAAAGGAGAAGTGGCAGGTGGTGGCAGAGTCGAAAGTCCGAGAGAGACCTGTGCTGACCTCTCAGTGGGTTAATTAAGAGGGAAAACAATGTCGGTGGCAGATGTTTTATGTAAGCCCCATTTTGCACGCCCTCGGATCAAGCCAAGTCTGAGACCAAATTTACAAATATGTTTGAACAGGCTTTTAATCATGTTAGGATGTAAGGGATTAAGGTGATGACATGTCACAGCTGATGGCAAGATAAAGCTTCACAGCATTCCCTGATCTCCATCAATCGACAACCATGTATAAACTGCATGTGTGCACTAGCTTTACATAGTTTTCTGTAAACATACATTTTTTATTCTCATTCAAACTCTATTTTTTACGTAACCAAATAACTTTACATTAATGTCACATGATGTTTTTTAGCCAGATGCGGTGAAACTGAATAAACTACAAAAAGATATTTGCTGAACATGATAAATCATTATCACCCAGGGCTTGACTATATAAATGTTTATTCCAGCTATTATTAGTGGGTGACTAGTGCAGGCGAATCAAATTGTTTTAGTATTTCCTTTTGAATGTGCTGTGAAAAGCAACACTTGAGTTCTTAAGCCACCTCTTGTTTTACGCAAGCGCCTGTCGCATTTTTTTCCATTTGGCAGTCGATTATGAACAGAATGCACATTATATAATGCCTTTTAACATTTTTATGTCAGCCAAACCGTAAATGTTTCCAGTTTCTCAGGCTCTATTTACCTCCCATTTCTAAAAAGATTTTTCCCTCGCATGCTGATGATTGCACACATGCTTAAGCAGCACTGACAGGGTTCAGCTGCTGTTGCTGGTTCCAAAAAACGTGAAACATAACATGATCTCCATAGACCAAATATTTTCAACTGGTGGCCCCTTCAATCTCCTGACAAAATCATGTAGCGTAGTTTAATCACTAGACACACTGTTAACGCCTGCTAATGTCCCACAAATCACCATTTGCACGCGCTCTCAAATTCAAGAAACTTTTACCCTGAGTAGTCATATCCTACCCCTGTCTTGAATGTCACTTGGCCCTGAATTTACAGGTCTAATTTATAAATATTTCTGTAATAAGTTGTGTATTACTCTTGGCTTAGTTGTGACTAACTCCTGAATTTCCAGTAGTTGAATATGCATACACACAGAAGAAAACTTAAGCTGATTCACAAATCATTTTCTGAGAGTAGGCGTGTCTTCCTCCAGGTTCCAGTGTGACTTACCTATGAGTTCCCAGGAGTAAGCCAAGGTAACCCACAATTTCCTTGAGTTAATTAAATCTTATTTCAGGAAACTGCTGACAGAAAATGTTATTTATTTAAAGGTTTGTATAGCGCGAACATGACCCAGGTGGGTATCAGAGCGCTTTACATAGGTTTAGGAAGTGAAGGAGACAAGTAGGGAAATATACAACAAGAGCAAATCAGATCAAAAATATCTAAAAAGGGTCATTTATAGTCAGTAGGGGCATAGCATCAAGATCAGCACATTGTTCGTTGGAGGAGTTTGGTCAGCAATAGAGATTTGACTTCCTTTTTGAAGGTAAGGGTAGAAGGAATCAGTCTTGTTTCCACTGGAAGGGAGTTCCAGATTCTCGGGGCGATGCCAGAGAATGAGCGATTATAGGTTTTAAGCTTATTAAATTGCTTGGGCTTGAGCAGCAAAGTACCTGAGCTCCTTGTGGATCTGGAGCCACCAGATTGCTCAAGCTTGTTGTTAGCCAGGTAGAGTGGGGTGTTGAAATGTAGTGATCTATGGGTCATACATGCAATCTTTATTTATATCCTAGCTTCAAAGGGAAGCCAGTTGAGGGATTTCAAGTCCGGTGAGATGTGATTTGTATTCTTAGAGCCCGTGATGAGTCTAGTGGCAGCATTAAGATAGGCTCTGATAGGAGCTAGACTGAGTTTCGTCCGACCGCAGAGAGTGGCACTGCCGTATTCTAGCCTGGAGATGACCAGTGCTTGTACCGCCACTTTAAAGTCATCATGTGGAAGGAATGGTTTGAGTTTTCTTTGGATGCAGAGTTGAAAGTTTGCTCCTTTGGTCGATGATCTGATGTGTCCTTGCATGTTTAAGGTTTTGTCAAGCACTACTCACAGAGATTTAGTAGAGTCAACAATGTGAGGAATGCAGTTGAGGGCGGTGAGGTTACAAAGACATTGTAGCACAGAGGGGGATTGTCTAGCGGGTGCAATAAGGAGGAATTCCGTCTTGAGGGTGTTTAATTTGAGTTGGTTGGAGATGAGTCAGTTGAGGGTTTTGCAAAGGGTTCCATTGAGCGATATGATGTCATCGGGGGAAGAGATTTTCATGTACAGTTGGGTGTCGTCAGCATACATGTGATATGGATATTGGAGGTTTTAGGAATTACAGTCAGAGGTTCAAGGAAGAGGTTGAAGAGGGTGGGGGAGAGTGAGGACCCTTGGGGGACACCCAGTGTGCAGGGATTCGGGTTGGAAAGAGATTGGTTGGATTTGGCTCTTTGGGTTCTGTTGTCGAGGAACGATGCAAACCATTTAAGGACCGTGCCAGAGAGCTCCATTCTGCATTCCAGTAGGAAAAGGAGATTGTCGTGTTTGACAGTGTCAAAAGCCGATGAAAGATCGAGCAGAATTAAAAGGCAAGTTTCATTTTGGTCGAGTAAAGTGAGGGCGTTGTCAATGATGTGAGTGATTTCCGTTTCAGTATTGTGGCCACTGAGGAAACCCGATTGGAATAGGTTGAGATGCTGGAATTGCTCAATGTGTTTGCAAAGTTTTTCATGAACAGATTTCTCCAGAGGTTTCGCCAGGGTCAGAATGTTTGTGATTAGTCGGTAATTGTTCAGGTCATCAGGGTCAGCCGAGGGTTTTTTAAGAATATGGAGCACCAGGCTCACCTTCAAGGTATCTTACCTTGAAGAAGTTAGGCGTTTATTATTTTGGACCAGAGTGGCGTAAGTGAGCCAATCATTTCTTTGAAGAAGTTGGGGGGGAGGGGTCATTGTAGTGGTTGGAGGGTTTAAGGATGCAAAGAAAGTTGAGGATGGAAATGTCATTGAGGGGAGTGAAATGGCTCCATGAGGCATTGTTCTTGAGTGAAAGGACCTGATGCATGGCCAGGGTAGTGGAGACAGGGTCATCAGGAGGGGACACGAGAGTGAGCACAGCAGACCTTAGGTCTGATTCGATTTTGTAAGTCTTTTCAAGGAAGAATTCAGCCATCACATTGCAATTAGGTTGCATGCGAGCTGTCAGCTGAGATTGAGTAGCAGTGTTATTGGATTGAGATTTGATGAGCTCAAAAAGTCATTTCGGGCGATTTTTGGCATTGTCCAGTTGGTGTTTGAAGAAGTTGGATTTAGTCGTTCATATGAGTTTGTTGTATCTGCTTCTTTGTGATCTAAGAGATTTTAGAATATCTGTGGACGGAGGGGATCTCCACTTGCATTCAGCTAGTCTAAGACTGCGTCTGTCAGCATTAAGTCTGTCATTGAACCATGGTTTGGAGTCTTTAATGGGAATTATTTTAGGTGAAGGGGAGCCGTATCTATCTAGCAACTTTATCCATGCAGGCAGGGATATTGGTTTGGCATTTTGCGTATTGTTGGCGAAGGGAAGTTTAAGCTGAGTGTCATCAGATTAGGATATGTTGCTGATTCTGTGGGTGAGGATAATGCTGGTGAAAGGGTTCATACAGAAGTTGAACAGGATGCTGCTGAGTGAGGATTTTTGTGGTATCCGCAGTTGCGGTTGACAGCGTGCAAGGTGAAGGGGGCCAGGCTTACCAACTGGTGGCCTCATTTATGTCTTTTTGCCGTAGGGCAGAGCAGCGGGCCTTGCTGCTGTGCTGCCCAATGGCAAAAGAAAAGGGCAGAAATGCACTGTATCTATTAGATATGGTGCATTCCTGTCCTTTTCCCCTGCACCAGCGCACAATGGGCTGTCATGCACCAATGCAGGCATCTTTGCACCATGGTGCAAGGGTGCCTGCGCTGCAGGGATGATTATTTATGGGCAGGAAGGGAAACCTTCACAAAAACAATCAGAAGAGGTGTTTTTTTCTTTCTATGTGTGCTGCAGAATGCAGCACACATAGAAAGAGAAAAAACAAGGAGAAATAAAGATATTTTTCCTTGTTGTGCTTCCTTTATGCATCCCCTAGGGTGGCGTTTGTTTTTGGCAATGCCTCAAACTTACGATTTCTCAGAAATATGGGGCAGTGTCAAATTGCCATGGATGTTGCTGGGAATGCCCTCAGCAACACCCATTGAATGCCCCTTTCATGCAGTATTCTGCATGAAAGGGGCACATATTAAAAGGCCCTGAAAAGCCACGCAACATGGCTTTACACGGCCATATAAATATTGTGATGGCACATTGCGCCACGGAACATAAAACAAGTGACGTTCTGATGGCACAAAAGTGCCAGTGTGGCCTGTCAGGAAGGAGGAAATCCAGCACAGTGCGTGTGTGGAATGCCAGCTTCCTACAGTAGTTGGACAAGGATGGGTGGGAAGAAGTGTTGAAGGCTGCAGAAAGGTACTCTATGATGAAAACTGCAGTGTTACCTAAGTCAAAAAAAGATTTTAAATCATTTTTTACCCATTTCTTACCCTGGTTTCAATAGATTGCAGCAATTGCTAAAGATCTTTGCAAACATAAATAGCGAGTAAGTAACGCATGTGGTGAGTTAAATGTACATACATCATTAAACAAACAACAGCAGGTCTGGACATAAAACATACATTGTCATTACTTTCATATGTACTTAATTGGTATTATACACCAATACGTAAAGAAGATTGTTCAGGGGTAAAATTGGGTTCAAGAAAAAAATGAAAAGCAAAAAGAGAGGCTGTGGTGTGGGGGTGTGTTCGTGTTGAGGCAAGTGCTAGGCAATGTCCTTAGTGATGTGTGATAACAATCAGGATGTCAGCAGGCAGTGTTTGTTAAGGACTTTACCACAGAGACAATTGTGTTCAGGAAAGGTACATACAATTCTTCCAGTTCCATTCCAGAAGGGGGCTAGTATGGCCTTTAGATACTAATGGGTATCATGCACGTTTTCTTACCAACACAAAAGGGTCCAGGATTAATAGGCCAGACCCACACTATTTACAGGCACAACACTCAGGAGTGGTAACAACATATAGCATTGGAAGTTTTGCCTACATTGGCACTTGAGAATACAGATCCTGAATTCCTCACACTTGTAGTGTGCGATTTGTATTATTGTGTCCAGTCTTACAATGAGTACACTGTTGGAGCCAGAATTAATTCAAGGATTCTAAGGGGAACACTATCAAACATAAATTGCTTTGGGGACAAGTGGCAAAACTTAAAGCAAGTTTGCCACTAGCTCATGTTATGCGGACTCTGACCCACCAATGTGTAGGAACACACGTTGCAAGGAATTCGCTGGCTGATGAAGCTGCAAAGACAATGGTGCAAACTACTGTCATAGCTGCAGTGACTCATTCCAGCACAAGACTAGATGGAGACATTTTGAAGGCGGTTACAGGTTCATCCTGTGGCTCCCTCTTACCAAAAGGGTTTCTAGCAAAATACTCCTACTAGCTGAATGTGCAAAACATTCTGTTTGCTCATCTTGCAGGAGTGGGGATTAGAGTAATCCAAATTCAGACCGCCGGTTAGAATTAATCCTAGCAGCACATGAGGGTCTGGCATCTACTCACGCAGGGGTGTCAGTTACAATTTCCCTATTGTAGCAATGCTACTGGTGTCCAGGTCTATACAAACAGACAAAAGACTTTGGGCCAGATGTATCAACGCTTTTTGTGATGGCAAATGGGCTGATTCGCAGAATCGGCCCTTTTGCGATTGCAAAAATGCGTTTTGCAATGTATCAAACATTTGTAATTTGCAAAATGAGTAATCACAATTATTTGTGACTGAATTGCTAATGCAGTTAGGGAATCGCAATTTGCACATACAGTTAGGACTTTCCAATTTGACCTTCATTTCCAATCTTGAATGTGCACTTTGGTGTTTTAAGCAGACTGAAAGCCTTATTGTTTCAGAAGGTAGTTGCCTGAACATCTGCACGGGAGATGTTTGATCTTTTAGTTGCAAGGTCTTTTTCTGAGATACAGTTGTTACTATAGACTAATCTCTTTGGTGGGCTTGTGTGCCATATTTTTAATGCCTCATATACTGCAGGAGTAGTACACTTTTGGCTCCAGGTTTGTTAGTACCTTCCAGACTGTCTTTGGCGTAATTCCATCTTTCATACACTCTGTTCTTGGAAGTGTTATTTTAGGCTTACAGATTGTCCTGTTCCTCATTATATGAATACTGATTTTATTTTATCTATTCCTCAATGGATGTGCCGTCATGTGGCGAAATGAGGATGGCACTGCCACATGTGCTCCTGTGTCATGAAACGATGATACAGTATTTTGGATCACCCTTGCTTCAGGAATAAAATGATAATTGGTTCTTGGCCTTTTGGCCTATCTAGTTACACTGCGTGCATCCTGTGTTCTGCTGTCTAGTGTGCTCTTATGAGTGTGTCCTGAATATATGCTTTGGAATGCAACTGGTTCAATCTACAGACATAGGACTGCTGGTGGGCCCTTTAAAAGTTCACTCGAGAAGTTGCCCTGCATGATTGCCATTGGTAGAAAATTCATATTAGAGCCCTCTTGGAATGCTTCGGTTCCTAGCCTACTAGATCCTTGCTTGTCCTTTGCAGATGCACTACTGGCTGTGACACATTCAGTGGCTGCTGATGACAGTGGATTTGACCATATTTGTTCATTGGAATTTTTGAGCCGGGTGCCAGCGGAAGCATCGTCTAGAGCAGCTCGTAACAGTATTGTTTCACCTGCTTCTCTGGCAGTTTCGAGCAGTGAAGATTTTTGTGATACAGTAATGTTTTTACCTCCAAAATTGATTTTAATGGAGGGTTTTCATGAGCGTTTTATATTCCCTTTTTTAAAATTTTTTTTTATTGCATTTCAACCAAAATAACACATCACAGAACGCCCTATACGCAGGAACCTTGGCCAAACTCCTGAAACGGCTCCAACGCACCCAGAACGCCTCTGCACACCTGATCCTCGACGTCCCTCGCCGCAGCCACATCACACCCCACCTGAGAAACCTGCACTGGCTCCCCGTCAACAAGATGATAACCTTCAAGCTCCTCATCCATGCACACAAGGCACTCCACAACACCGGACCAGCTTACATAAACAAACGTCTCAGCTGCTACACCCCCACCCGCCAGCTCAGCTGCGCCGACCTCACCCTCGCCACAGTCCCCCGCATCTGGAAAACAACCTCCGGCGGCAGATCATTCTCCCACCTCGTCACCAAGACCTGGAACACCCTCCCAAATCCACCTACAGCAGACCCAAGACCTGCTGACATTCAGAAGACTCATCAAGACCTAGCTTTTTGAGCAGTAGCAGCATTCCCCACCCCCCAGCGCCTTGAGACCCTCACGGGTAAGTAGTGCGCTTTTCAAATGCTATGATTGATTGATTGATCAATAGTAGTACAGGGTATGCAAAGTGGTACATTTCCATACTTATCAAGTAGGCATTGTACTTCAGCATGATGAATGGAATTAGAAGGGTGGAAGGGAGAGGGGGACACACTACTGTAAGAAAGCAAGTTAGGAAAGTGGGCAGGAGGAAAGTTGGCACGGCAGCAGATTCAGCACCCGAGCACATCCAGGGCAAAGTGAGAGTGCACATATATGCCCCCCACCCAGAACCAGCGGTCCCTCTCAGCTGTCTATCACAAGAGCAGTATCTGTCACAACCTTTGCATTCTCAGGAGCACTGATCATTTCCTGATCTGTCCGAGCGTGCAGATGCACTTCTAATGGGGACCAAAAGTCCTTAGATGGGCACGCACCGGCATCAGTTCCCAGTAGTTGTTCAATTACTCTTGACAAAATGCTGAATCCTGAAGTCAGTCTGTAGCTCACAGCGCTTGACGCCTGCCCCACCTCATCGCCACTTGTCGATGAACAAGCAAAAGAAACTTCGGAGTCATCCTGCACCCCTCCGGCTGCACATATTTCACCTAACCCAGTAACGGCACATGTGGAGATTGCTTAATCGAGTTTCTCATAATATTCTCAAAACTTGTGACCCAGAAATTCCTAACATATGGGCAGTCCCACGCTAGGTGCAGGAAATTAGCTCAGAATGTCAAACACACAATGCACATTTACTACCTCTCAATGTAGTTGTTCTGGTGTGTGATAGATCCTATGTAGATACTTGAAATGTATATGGTGCAGGCGGTAGTTAGGGGAGAGAGTGAGTGCCTGAGCGCAGAATTATCTCTACTCATCAGTGTGGAAAGGCGTCAAGTCTGCGTCCCTCACTCTGCGGCCAGCAGGGGCGGACACCATTGCACTCTCCTGCAGGCCAGCATATAGTTGCAAAATCAAGTTGCGAGACAAAGGAGAGACAAGGATCATCTCAAGAACCTGGATAACAGATGGGGCATCCAAAAAGGAATCATGAGGCACCCATATCACTGCCCTCAATTGGTGATACGTGAAATATCCAAAGCAGAGGTCTGGGTTCTTTGAAGGACTAAATGCGGAGTCACAACTTGATCATCTGAGTACAGAGACCCTATGGTGGTCAGCTGCATGCTGCATGACCTAGATCGGGTGTCCCATCCAAGGTGAAGGAAAGTAGGGGGTGCCCAATAAGTGGCACCGACAGGGCAAATAAATGGCTCAGTTTTGCTCCTTTGTCTGAGCTCCTGCCAAGCCCATACCGTACATGTCACAGTGTCAGTTTGTACTCATGGCTGCCTAGGAGTCCCAAACAGAGGCTGCATGGGCAAGGAACTGTGTGCGGTAGAGCTAATAGTGAGCAAAGTGTGCCTGGGCACTATAATAGTTAAGGTCCATGCCCGGGCCCCTTGTCCACCTTGTTTGAACTGAAGTGTCATCACAACCCAGGCAATCCGGAGCTGCCCCCATCCCATGCAAGTGACAACAAGTGGGATCGCAGTTGGTGTAGAAAACAGAGCATCAAAGGTAGCAGCAGATTGATGAATAAATACAGAAATTTGGGTAGAATCACCATCTTAGCAATAGCCAGCTACCTAGTCAAGGAGAGTGGGAGACCACACCAACACTCCACATGGTAGTCTAAACACTTCATCAACCATCCATAATTATCATGCCATAGATCATTAATATCCCTGCTGAGCCATATCCCGAGGTATTTTACCGGACTGTCTGCCCACTCAATCGGGCATTCAGGGGTGAGTTTCTCAGTCACATCTGTTAAGGGAAACAGGGTTGACTTTGACCACTTGATCGTGACTCTGGACAGGCCCCTGAATCTATTAAATTCCCTGATCAGGGGGTTGAGGTTTGATTGTGGGTCCATGATGTAGAGCGTCATGTACTTTGAGACAATGACCCTACTGGGCATACAAGCTAGGCAGTGCTGTGACTGATGTTGCAGCACATGGGCTGCCTGAGGCTCCATGGCTAACGCAAATAATATGGGTGATAGAGGTCATCCTTGCCGGGACCCGCTAGTCACTAAGAAGAAAGGCGTGATCATCCCATTGACCCATAAGTGGGCCGCGGCTGACCATACAGCATCCCTATCAGCCATCGGAAACAAGAGCTCATACCAAGACGTGACAACAGGATAAAAATACAGGACCATTCAAGCCAGTCAAACCCCTTGGTGGCATCTAAGAACACCACCGCCGCTCAATAGTATGAAGGAGGAAGAAAAAAGTATGCAGGTTGTGGGACGTTGACCTGCCTAGGATGATTCCTGACTGGTCCGGGCATAGTATGGTCAGGAGTAGGGGGAGCAGTCTCCAGCGATCAGTCCAGATTCATCATTGATAGAGGGCAATCAGCATTACAACATATGGGGTCCTTACTGGGCTTGAGAATCATCACGATCTGTGCATCTCTTTGAGATGGGGGTATGTAACCCGTAGCCAATGCCTCCTTGACATGGCAAAGATGTAAGGTGTCAGCAGAGGTGTGTATTCCTTATAAAAAACTGCAATCAGCCCGTAAAGCCCTGGGGCCCTCTAAGCCGGCATGGCACTGATGACCTGACACACCTCCTCGACTGAGAAAGGCTTGTCAAGATACTTCCTGTGGCCCTCCTCTAGTCATAGCAGCTGGATAGATTAAAACTATTCTGCAAGGTCAGGGGGAGTTGTAGGCTTCCGTGATAAGTAAAGCGTGGAAAAGAAATCGACTATTGCCCCTTGCACTGCTTCAGTACCAACATACCCATGGGAGTGTTTGTCTCAGAGTTTTACTTTTATTTTCCCTTTTAAATATGTTTTTTGCTTTGTTTTTGCTTTTAATTTTCAAGAACACATTTAGGAAGCTTTTAGTCACCTTACGTACAAAGTGTGAGTGTCATCTGGTTATGTAGGCTTTGGACAGGGAACACCAGCATTTTACATGTTCATGTTTAAAGTTGACATCTTTCTTAAACGTTGGCTTGTGACACACATTTGCGTGCGCACACATGTAGGATAATATTCTCTGAAATGGATTTGCTTACATTGACACTTCTTCGTAGGCATATTATCAGGGCCTTGAACATTCTGTACAGGCTTAAGTTCACTGCACAAAATAGTGTCTGGGGCTCTGACATGGCAACATCAGTGAAGTTTATTATATATACAACACCAAACCTTTAATTTCAAATGGATTTGCATTACATTGACACTTCTTCGTAGGCATATTATCAGGGCCTTGAACATTCTGTACAGGCTTAAGTTCACTGCACAAAATAGTGTCTGGGGCTCTGACGTGGCAACATCAGTGAAGTTTATTATATATACAACACCAAACCTTTGGCTACTGAGAGGAGCATTTTGCTTTCACTGAATAGGTCGGCCCATGCCAGAATTTCCGCCCAGCTGAATCCTGTTTACCTTCCGGAGAAGGACGATAGCCTGCTCTGTACAAGAACAGGCTCACAGATGATACATACCCACAGGTAACTGGGGAGTTAGATTACCCTAGGGCATTCTAGCAGATCAACATCCCCTAAAACTCACTGTGTTGCAAAGCGATAGGTAGGAGTGTAGATATGATTAAACATGTATGCTCATAATCACAGCACAATGATTGAGATGTTTATCTTTACAATTCTCGTAATGCTGATTACTCTGTTCTGTTTCCTTCTATTAATCATTGCGGCTCATGTATTCTACACAACAATTATATTGTTTCAATAAATAATTGAAATGCCAATTTGAGTATTTCTTGTGTCTTCATTTGAAAATGCATGAGCTACTAACAAAATGTACTGATCTGTTTCCAATATTTCCTTGGGGAGTCTGGATTGTCATGTTCTGAGTTTGCATACTACCACCGGGTACCTTGTAAGGTTAAGCGCCAAGATGGTGCACGGTGAGCTAGCCAGGACAAAAGCCAACATATCCTAATGGTGTGTATGGACTTAGTCTTGCACAATTGTGTCATTTCTGTTGTCCAAAACGCACAGTCTTACTGATAGAGTATGAACCTTATGACAATGGAGAAGAAGAAGGGAGTTAAGGCTTATGCAGGCATAAACCCCTTGTTTCATTTCTCCAGGTATGTTAACGGATCAAGGCCATCTGCTCCATCTTTCAGGCCAACTATTTGAAGGTTGCATGTGCTTGCCTCCGTGTCTTCTACATGTCCCTCAATGTAACGTACGTGGTCTGTGATAGCCAGTAAAAGTTTGCACATTCGTGCAGTCTGTGTTATTGTCTCTTAGAGCATGTATTCAGCTTCAGACCCCTGATCTGAAAGCTTGCCATGATCATTTCATAGGAAGTTAACCTTTATTACTACAGTGACAATTGTGGTCTCAAGAGGGGAATGCGTGTTTTCCATTTCAACTAGGATACAGTCTTGCTTGTCTGTGGGGCTAGGTAAGACAAAGGAGTCCACTTGTACCCTCACTGATGGTTGGTGCAGCAGCTATGGTGATGTCCTTAGCAGTGTGGGTTGTAGCCGAGGACCAAGGTTTGCCCATGGCGCAGAGGGGGTCAGAAGTAGTGATGATTTCTCAGGAAAGATTGTGGAGATGAGTGGGGTTGTGGGCCCACTTGCTATTTTGCTGTAGCCCTGTGGAAGTGAAGGTTAAGCAATGGGCTATCACCTCAGCATAAGCAGCCCACCAGCTTATGTCAGGAGAAGAGACAGAGGATACAAATGTTCCTCCTAGGTCCCAGTTCTAAGTGAAAGATGGCTATGAATCTGCGTCTCCAGCCACAGGCAGCAGTGATCTAGGAAGCAACCAAGAGATGGTAGCATTCAGTGACACCTATGGGCAAAAAGAGCCAAGATGAGGACACCACTACCAAGATAGAAGCCCCATAGACGGTCAACATATGAAAGGGAAGGCAATCTCCAACATGAACAACCCCTTGGCCTCTCCAACAGCAGTCATAAAAAGCTGGAATCTATTAAAGGAACCCCATTGAAGGCAGACGCACAGTCCTATGTGCTGATAAGGGGGAATATGAGGGAGCAATGAAAGCAAGTGTGTTGGCCCAGTATTAGTTCACATGACAGTTGAGGCTGGAGTAACAGTGCATGTATACTGCCCACAGAGCATGAGTGCTCGGATAGTCTCTTCCAGATGCAGTGTGCTCTTACCTCCTTTAAGTCCAGGTATCCTGCTGTCATCATCCTTCAGACAATCTAGGTGTAAAGAGTTGAGGGTGACACACAGCAAGGCCCATCAGGTGCCCGATCAGCATACCACCCAAACAGCAGGCCAAAGCAATCCTGAGCCAGACATTCTGCTGCCATGCGTGGTCTGGTGTCCTGTGTGCCACACAGCTGGTAAGTCAGTGCCGGCTCCACAAGGGAGTACTCTGGTGTGGTGCCCTGGTCATCAGCATGGATCCAGGCGGTGCTGAAATGAGCACTGTTAACTAGTGTCGGGGAGGGATCAGCTTCCTCCTGTCACTGTCGCCCCATGAAGAATCATAGTGATTCCATTGCCTAGTCTCTACTCAGTTGTGAGGGTTGGCTCATGCCCAATAACGGAGAGTCAAGGAGATGGGTCCCAGAGTCATTTGATCTGGCTGAGGGAGGAGAGAGTTGTTCTCTGCAGTTTAAGACGCGTTTTTGTTACCTCTGTCCATTATCTTCCAAATGTGGGTCGTGGTGGCGTTGAGGATGGTCTATATGCTGTGCTTGGGAATAAATCCGCAAAGAGTGGCGTCGAGGAGGTGGTTGCCATTGAGGAGGGTGCCAGGCATTTGTTTAAAAAATTTTCCATGACTTTTGCATATAGGATAGCAAGGAGGTGGTTGGCTAGTGTATTCAAGACTGCTCTGTTCGATAGTACGTGTTTTCTAACAGGACCACACCAGACCTTAAGCACTCCCAGACACATGCTTACCGATGATTAGTATACTCAGCTTGAACGTATGGACCCTCAATTCCCCAGCAAAGCGCCTTGTGATTCTGTCCTTCGTTAGGGATGATAAATGTGACACATTCCTTATGAAGGAAACACATCTCCTTAAAGCTGACTGATGACACCTGCGTACTTGATGATTTTACTGCCAGTACTTATCGTCGGAACAGGTAAAGAGGGCAGGGATGGCGATTCTGTTTGTTCCACGCAGGACACGTGACTTAGACACATACAGAACTACGGGTAGGCTCCTCTTCCTCCAAATTGACCTTAATGGCCACAAGTTTACACTGGCTAACCTCTATGCCCCAAATAAACATCAAGAAACTTTTATTAAAGATAAAATAGGCTGCACTCTTCCTACCCCAGACTCAGATATCATTATAGGAGGGGACTTTATTATCGTGCCCAATGCCCAATTAGATCACTCCACTCAGAGGGTGGGACAAACCGGGGGGTCCATCTCTATATACAAACAGTGGCTTATGGAAGTAGGACTAATAGGCGTGTGGAGACACCACCACCCTTCCATGAGGGATCATACCTTCTTTTCTGCTGCCCATCAGACCTATGCAAGAATCAACCTTTTCCTAACGCCCCCTTGCATCACATCCGCAACTTCTGCGGTGGAGATCGGGTTGACCTCCTTGTCTGATCACTCTCCCATCACTGTCTGATGTACCTTTCTTAGCACTGAACCTTTCCCTTGGCCATGGCATCTCAAACGTATATTGCTCACCTATGAGAAGATGCTCATCTACATCATGGCCGCCGTCAACTCCATTTTAGCTACCAATGACACTCCGAACATCCCCATAGCCTTGTTGTGGAATATGCTGAAGTTGGTTATACAGGGCCAATTTATTGCAATAGCTACCCGCCTGAATCAATATAGACGTGAATCCCGAGCTAAGTCGGGAGCAAACATAAAGGACCTGGAGGAAGAGCATAAACAGTTTGGTTCCTCCGCAGTGCGGCACCAACATACAGCAGCCCACAAACAACTTAAGGTTTTGGATCTGGATAGGGTGCAATGCACCCTGTTGTGCAAAAAACAGGTATACTACACAGGTGTTAATAAGGCGGGGAAGTTACTGGCTCATCATCTCTGCTCCCAAGCCGTACTGCAAAAGGTGGAAACACTCACAAGTGTCAATGGTAGTGCCTCCCTTTATATGGCAAAGGAGCTGGGCTCGGAAAATGTGGCTTTGTATCTGGTGCAGGTCCCCCTAGCTCACAATCCCCAGGGAGATGCAGCCAAATTAGATGGAGATATTTTCCCTGTAGAAGTGCTCATGGCCAAACAATACCTCCAACCAGGCAAAGCCCCCAGGCATGATGGGTAAAGCGCTGATTTTTATAAGAACTTTGAGTCGTAGTTAGATCCCATGGGGCCGATTCACAGAACTAACTTAAGACAAAATCCTAAACTTACTACTTTTGGAATTCACAGAAGGCATTTAGTAGTAGAAAAGTTAGGATTTTGTCTTAAGTTTGACTTAAGACAAACTTAAGACAAACTTAAGACAGACTTAAGACAGACTTAGGATAGACTTAAGAAAGACTTAAGACAAAATCCTGTCTTAAGTCTGTCTTAAGTCTGTCTTAAATTTGTCTTAAGTCTGTCGAAAGTCTGTCTTAAGTCTGTCTTAAGTTTGTCTTAAGTCAAACTTAAGACAAAATCCTAACTTTACTGCTACTAAATGCCTTCTATGAATGCCAAAAGTAGTACGTTTAGAATGTTGTCTTAAGTTAGTTCTGTGAATTGGACCCCATATTAGCACGCCTTTATAACTCTTTTAGTACTACAGGAACTCTCACCAACACAATGCAATTAGTCCCCTATATGCAAGGCTTAGGGACCTTCATCAGACTGTATTCATACTAGAAAGAGGCTGCAGTGACAGTACAAAACATATTTGTCACCTATTAGATAAGGCACAGCGCTCTTGTATTCAAGCCCTTCTCCTTTCCATCGATGCAGAGAAGGCCTTCGATCACATCCACTGGCCGTATCTCCACTTTCTCCTGGAGAGATGACCTGGGCCCATGGCTCTGACAGTCGATCCAATGTTGCTAGATTTCCCCTAGAGCGATGGTGAGAGTTAATGGAACCCTGTCTCAGCCCTTTAACATCTCTAAAGACACTCACCAGGGTTGCCCATTATCCCCATTCCTCTTCGCCTTCTAAATGGAACCCTTTGCTGATAGACTCCATGGCAACCGGGACATCACAGTCATTTCTATGAGCACAAACTGCCATTATACGCTGATGATGTCCTGTTGGCCACCCCCGCTCATCTCACTTACTGCGGTAATGCAAGAATTGGTCACTTTTGGACTTGCCTTTGATTTTTAAACAAACCTACAGAAGTCTGCAGCACTCGGTCTTACTATCTGAAAGATCAAACAAGCGCTACTGGAAAGCTGCTTCCCATTTGTCTTGGGTACACATGGGATAGCATATCTGGAGTTACAACTTTATCCCACTCCTGGATGTACTGTTGAGCGCAACTACGCTACACTGTTGGCTACTGCCCGTTTGGACCTTTATAAGTGGAAGAGGCATGGTTGATGGCCTGTCCAACCACCACCACATGTAATTGATAAGATATAACATCTCATTGAAGACTTCATTTTCAGTGAAAAGAAGGTGCGTATGGCGATGAAGCAGGCCTACCCCCCTCCACCGCAGCGCAGCTAAGGAATCCCACACTTATCATGCTACTATCAGGCAGTGAAATTGTGCTGCATAGTGGAATGGTGTAAACCTAGCACGGAGAAGCATTGGTGTTTCATAGACCAGGCTGTGGCCGGCATCCATATTTGGAAGATGCCCTGGCTTCCAAAACACCACAGACTGGCTGGAGCCTATGTGTCATCGGCACTTTGGGCCACAATGGGGGTTTGGGATAAGATGCAAGCCCTAAAGAAACTGTCCACCCCCATCTCCACCAGACACCTATCACAGGAACCCAGATTTCCCTTCCACGTTGCGCGGCTCTGCATTCCTACACTAAAAGAAGGTGGGTGCCTTTTTTAATTAAGAAGGCCTCGTGGACTTTTCACAATTATGAACTGCATATGGTCTTCAACCCAAGGCATCCTGGCAACACACTGCAATCTGAAACTGGGTATCTTACCCTTTGATTCGCCCCCATGCCAGTAGACTTATTACTTCTTTTGAGAAATGGCTTCTTATATGCTCATCTGGTAAACGCCTTCTCTCTATATCTATGTTTTTCCTAATATATCGCAACACAAAAAGATGATGGACGGAATTCCTAATATATCCCCAAATCCTGTCAAATCATGTGCACAGAAATGATAGGAGGAGGAATGTGAACGCACATTTACTACTAAAGAATGGAGCAATATCCTTCACCGCACATGTGCCTCTGCCCGTAGTACCTCTAGCAAAGAGATGTTTCTCAAGATTGCATATTACTGGGAGTATACTCCAACTAGGGTTGCTCAATGGAAGAGGGGTAGTGACGGTACTTGCTGGTGGTGTGGTGGTCACCTGGGTTCTCTTACCCACCTTCTCTGGCATTGCCCTAAGATACTATGTGAACTGAGCTTCCATTAGGTAAAATTTCTAACAACTGTGGGCACAAGAATTAAAAGACAAACTTGTCAACAAATGGTTGCTTAAATGACATGATCAAACAATCCTAAAAGCGATTTTAGACGGAAGCGGCAATCATAAAAAACGCAACAGATAAGCTTCAACAGCAACTGTCAATCTTTAGCTGCACTGGAAAGCACCTGGAAGCCCCAATGCAGCACCTGCAATTGAATCACTGCCCACTTCGGATTCTCCGAATTGAATAACCTCAAACGCGACCTTGGGTGGACAAGGTATCTAAAAACACTGCAACAGACAATCTCTGGGTTTTAGCTGCACTGGAATTTCTTCTATCTGCGATCTTTGCACACAGAGCTTGCACTTTATTTTTTATTCAGATTTCCGATCTCGGCACACAGAACCTGCATTTTACCTTTCTTCAGCCAGAGATTCGGACCCGATCAAGCCGTTACCAAAAAAGGACTATAATCTCAGGGTTTTAATTGTGCTGGAAATCCTTCCATCTGCGATCCTGGCACACAGATCATGCACTTTATTCCTATCTGTATCTTCTATTTTTGCACACAGAACCTGCATTTTACCTTTCTTCAGCCAGAGATTCGGACCCGATCAAGCCGTTACCAAAAAACTACTCCAATATCTGGGTTTTAATTGTGCTGGAAATCCTTCCATCTGCGATCCTGGCACACAGATCTTGCACTTTATTCCTATCTGTATCTGCTATTTTTGCACACAGAACTGGCATCTGATCTTTCCCCAGCTAGTGACCTGGAACCATAATACACTAGTGATGTTACTCTGAAAATGTTAACCAACCTCTTTTTGATATGGGAACTAAAGCGTATGTAAAATTGGATAGCACTGTTTCCTATGTTTTTATTACTGTAAATTGTTGCAATCATTTTAATAAATCACGCAAATAAAGTATTATCTCATCTTATCTAACAAACAGCATTTTTGGACAGAGGATCTGGCGGCAGTGGATGAGATCTATAACACCGATATCCCTTGCTTTGTGAGTTACATCCTACTGGGTCTACCGAACACTTTGGCATATCCCCTCAAACCCGCAAAGGGTTGAGCTATTACGCTGATGATTGGGTCCACCATGCAACTTCTGCTAGCCCGGCGGGTCTCAGACAATATCCCATCGACTGTGGACTGGCTGCAAAACTGTGAGTACTAATGGGCATGGAGAAACTGACTGCGGCCGTGACTAGTACATTGCCACAATTTGATCAAATGTGAGGTCCATGCATAAGGTACCTCTCAGACAAATCCAGGTAATTGATGTGTCCTGCATATTTACGTATCCTCAGACTGACCCACCTTGAACAGGCCCCGGGCTGAGCCACATGCGATGTCTTCACTTTATTCGGCCTGTATGACCTCCCCATCTCTCCCTCCCTTTTAGCCTCCTCCCTCGCCGATTTTCCTTGATTGATGTCCCAGTTCTTGTTCATTGTAAGGTCTCCAGATTTCTTTTCAGAATCTGTTTGAAAATGGATGGACTCTCTGTATACCCTTGTGGGGTACAACATCATGCTAATACTTTCTGTTCGAACATTGCAATGGCAATGAGAAAAAAGCTTGTTAGAAATCAATGATGGTAAACCATTTTGCAGTACATGGTATCTGAAACAATATGGTGGCTGGATTTGGTATCCCAGGACAACAGGGAACAACTACCTAATTCATTTCCTTAGGTCCTGTACTATTCTGTATTTTCCATTGGGCTTCTGCAAACCCATAATTGGAGAGTTACATGGACTTCCAATCAATTCCCTCAATATTGCTTTTTGCAACATGTCTTCTATGACTGGTGTTATTCCTGCAATAGCTTCTGGTGTCAAATGGTATGGGAGAGTTCTGGGAAACACGGTTTGTCTTTACATTAATTTGAACTGGCTCTGCACCTTTTATAAGTCTGATATTTTCCCTGTGAGATTCCAAACTTCAGCATTTACTGTCTCTTTCAAATCATCAGGTAATTCTTCAACTGTCAGCAAATGCAACACCCCTATCTCATGTTGCTATTTAACCATTTTAAAATATACATTTCATCATGGGTCTGAAAAGCAACACCGTGCAGTATGTAGTGTAATTTAACTTGCACAGTAAAACTCTCCCTTGTAGATTTTCAAGGCTAGAATCACAGACCACGAACTGGTATTTTTCTTCTAAAGAACCTATTTTTAATGGGACCTTTTCTAAAATGGGATTCATGAACTGTTTATTTGAGATTCCTACAACTTGGATAGTTTTCCCTGAGAGAGGTTGATCAGGAACTTCCACTGTTCAAACTGGGGATCTGGTAGCGCCTGCATCTATCAAAAATGATACGCTGTGGCCATATACTTCAGCCTCACATATGGACCACTCTGGTCTACCTCTAAGACTGCGCCAAGTAGGCAAACTTTATCCTTTCTCAGGCACCTTCATTGGGAATTATCAGAACATAAACCATCAATTTAAAAAAAGGGATACTGTTGTACAGCATTCAGGTTCAGATTTTGAAATTGTACCAACACATTTTGAAGAGTTTGTATTCATTTTTGCAATTTGATTTAAATCTAACTGACGATTTCTTATATGGTGGGACTTTATTTCGACCAGTGTGGTGAGCTTCATTTAGACCTGACCTTGCACAGGCGCTTGCATCTGCTCTGTAGGCATATTCTTCATTTGCATTCCTTTTGGCATCTGTACATTTCCTCCAACATAATTAGGATTATATCTACATTATCTATTCCAATGTCCAATTTTATGACAGATTTGGCAGGGAGTGATCTTTTTCATAGCAGCAACATCTGCTCCAGAGCCTGTACCTACAGGAACACCTCTACCTCTACCCTGAGAGGTAAGTCCTCTCTGATTTCCCTGAAAACCAACCTGTAGAACTGCAACTATATGCATATTCCATAGATGTCCTGCAAAATAAAGATTCTGAAAACGCTCCCACGCCAACTTTTATTGTGCCAATATAAACTTCTCTTTAATGTTCTTCAGCTTCATGTCTAACTCATCACTGCAGTACTCGCCAGATCTTAAGAATTCATTGAGCGACTTGTTCTGCCAACAGATCACGCTTTGAGTTATGTGCGTACAGATTTCTGGCTTCAGTTCTAAAACAAACTGTGACACTAAAATCCTCATATCCTTTTCCTCAGGATACTCCCATCCACTGTGCTGCTGAAATACCTGTACCAACCGTTCATAGTATTCATACACTATTTCTTTTGGCTCTTGGGTAGTTCTTTTAATTTTGAGCCAATCCAAATCTCTCGGTGGCACTCTGCCTTTCAGGAATGCAATCACTGCCTCATATTTCTCCATCACAACAGGAGAGGGTGCATTTGTCCTCGTCTACCTCACAGGTTCTTCTTACGGGTTGTAGCACAGTCTTACATTAAAACTATAACTCAGCAGGTACTACAAAGTAAAACAATGTATTCAAATCTGTCCACAACACCTCTTAAATCTTTATGAATCGTTGCCCTAGTGCATACAATTGCATTGGTTTGTCTCTCAATTTCAAAAAATAGTTTGTAAATGGAGCCAAATCACCTCTACTCCAAGTAACATGTACTCCTTCTATTTCTCTGAGTGGGTATGCTGCTGTTTCTCCCTCACCTCATCTTGCTCCTATTTTTTTCTGTTCATGCTTCTTCACACATTTAATTTCTAGTTTCTCAGTCTCACTCCATTTGCAAATGCATTTGACTAGTTCCATAATGGGTAAACGCATTCCTGAAAATTCTGATGTTCTCTAATGTTGGATCATTCAATCGAACCCTATTTCTTCTCTGAAGGTGAACATTTTTATCAATATCAATCCCATATTTCTAAGCCAATTGTTTTAATCTGTCATGCACCAAAGCTGCTCTTCGTGTGAGCTCCTTACATGGGAAAAATAATTCCTTTTTTGGCATTGCTCAATATGGTAAAATTCTAAACATCCACTTATTATTTCTTTTAATTCCACCTTCAATTGAGCAACATTGAAAAGCTCTTCCCTTTTCGTGTCTTGCCTCTCTTGCATCTCTGGGTTTTCTGTCTTTTAATTCCTGCTGCTTCTTCTAACCAAGCTGGCAAATTTTCCTCTTCAGCAGTATTTATGACAGTAGGGGTAGTAGGGGCTGTGAAGACCAATGCCCCTTCATCAACTAGTGCTTGTACTGTCTGTGGGGGTGTCCACACAACAATCTGGGAATTTTGTGAGGTTGAAACAAACCCTGTGGAAGGCACACCTCCAGTGGCTTGAAGAACTTTAGACCTTAAGTCCACATTGGGAGGAGCATTTGCAATGACTCTGGGTAATAGTGGGCATTTACAGGCATTATTTGGACTGTGGTATGTACTAAAGTTGCATTAGTCACAATCGGAACTGCAACATGTGGTCAAGCCACAAGTGGTGGGATAATTTGGAGCATCTGTATGGGTCTATAAATCTGTGATAGATTTGGATCTACAGGAGCAGTTTCCACTTTGGCACTCACATCAGCAATAGATTATCTGTGATCAGTAGGAGTTGTATATGACTAAGGACTGGAAGCTAGCATCCCCTGAATTTGGATCCATCTCATCACCATCTTTTTTTGGTGATCTTTTTCACTTCCCTTTTTAGATGCTTATACAGTGATAGCTGGATATAATCTTGTTCACTCTATAATAGCCTTTCTCAACACACGCTGTTCTTCATCCCAGTGAGCATCAACATAATTCTGAACCGCTCATTTTGTCCTTCTCTGATATCCCCCTTCTCTCTTGCGACCTTTTCCCATTGTCAGAAGCTTTCAGCCATCTGCAAAAAACAGAAGAATAAGTGAATGTGGTTACTATGAAGTCATGTAGAAAGGTGAGAAATGGCGATTCATGGAGTTGGAATAGGTTCTGGAGAATTTCCAAGATGGCCGTCAAGAGGGCGACCTCTTGTGCAACGTTCTAGTTTTGCAACATTTGAAGGCAGTTTAGAATGTAGGGAGAGCTCACACACAAATCCGCACACTTCATGTGAAGATTTTGAGGAGTAGGGCTTGTTTAGTATTTCGACGCGAAAAAAGTCAGTCAGGGTAGTGTACGTCATTGCTCTCGAGTTTTGCCGCATTACACAGAAGTCAGTTTTCAATGGGAGTAGTGTTTCTGCTAAGAGCATACACAGTAAGACAAATTCTTTACTTTACTTGAATATTTGTTTGCCTGCTAGAGGAAGCACTCCGTACTTAGTAACTAGGGTCGTTGGGTTGGCGCATGCATGTTTCTCAGAAAGTAAAAGAAGAGTCAGCACAGGTTCCGAGAGTTTGGTATTATTGTTTCAGCTAGCGCTTTTTCTGCAGTCTTTTAGAATTGCAGAGAGAGTAAATAAAGTTGACACTGAAGGGTGGGAGTTTGAGTTACTTGCCTAGAAGGTTATTAGTTATTTTAAAAATTAAAAGCATTTAGATATGTCATGGAGATGGGCTTTGCCTTTACACTGTGTTAAGTTAGCATGAGCTTATTAGAAGTTTAAACGCCATTTTTCTTCTCTGCAGCTTTTGCACACGGCACACAATATTTTAAATGTTTAGAGTCTAGCAGAATATTTTGCTTCACACGAGAATAATATGTTTTCTTATAGTATCAGCCTTGCTTGGTAAGCTATGTCTGAACAGTGAGTGCCGAGGCCTTCAAGGTTATTTCAACACAGTGGTTGTTGTTCAGTCTGATCAGCGCACGTCCAAGACATAACACATATGCAGCTGTGGCCACCTCTGATTTTGGCGCTGTTAGAACTGGGATTTTCTGGTTGGCTAAGGCATACGCCAAAGCCAGGCAGAAACCACCATTCTAGTCAGGGCAAGGGAGTCACATGCCAAGATAACCCCTGCTCACCCCCTTGGTAGCTTGGCACGAGCAGACAGGCTTATCCAGGAGGCAATGTGTAAAGCATTTGCGCATGCACACAACAGCAACAACATCCTAGGCACACCACAAAAGGAACTCCACACAAGGTTATATAAAAATAACTTTTGTATTGTCAAAACACATCGGATAGTAATCACACAATATACATTGTGCCAACTGGCACGGGCAATATTCACAAGGGATTATTTAAAGGACAGGGCCACATGGGCCACTGTCAGGATCAACACTTTTAGAACTAGAAATACTGTTAAAAATCTCAAGAGGCCGGAGTACGGCCACAAGCGGCGTGGGCAGCCGCAAATGTGAAAATACAGCGCTCGGAGCGCTAGGGGCTCAAAAGTAGAAGCGCTCCCAGCGCTAATGGCAATATAAAGCGCTCCCAAGCGCTAAGGGCAGAGAACAAGCGCTTCCAGGCGCATAGAGAAGGAATCAAGCGCCCCCAGGCGCTAGAGGAACAAAACAAGTCCAGCAAAGTCCTTCAGGAGTCCAGGGGCTGGGCAGGGCCCAGGGAGGCAAGCCTTCCCCTGGGCCCAAGCAGCAGCACGCCCCTGGCAGGATTCAAGTTGGCAAACAAGAACATTTTCAGAGTGTCACAGCACCCTTTTTATACCCAAAATCCTTTGTCTAAAGGTGCAGGGTGGGGGAAAAACCAGGCGCAGCTGGTTTGGGAGCACCCTTGATGTGCTCAGCCACCCCTCCCATTCACTAGTCAGGACAGGGTCATCAGTCGCACCACAGGGGGCAGAGCCAACATTGTGTGGGGAAAACCCAGCCCCATTCAGGAACCAGGTGCACTCCTCCCCTCACATCAGCATGCTAATCTCAACACTCACCACTGGGCAGACCCATCCAGACATCCTGGAGCCAGGCTCCAGCCAATCACGTGTCAGCACACTCACTACACACGCACACCCATGTCTAGAAGTGGCACTTCCACACTAGACACATTCATGCCGCATACATCATTACGCAGCATTCAATCTCACAAGTCCGCACATACCAAACTCGACCCTGCACTCCCCACACATCAGGAACACATATTCCCCATGCCTTCCTATGGGAGGGCAGGTCACTCACCACACACACACACAGAGCTCACGCACTTTACACTGTACCACAGTGAAAAAGTGCGCAGAGACCTAAGTTCACCAACACCAGGTTACAGAAACAGGCTAGGCAAAAGCAAAAAGTTTCGGGGTGAAACCTGCCAAAAGGGCCAGGTCCAACACAACCCCCTTCCAGCCAAAACGCAGGGTAGACCAATCACTCCCTTGATGGGCTTCCCTGCTTTGGGCAACCAAACAAGGACACGGGCCCGCACGGCAGGGACACCCTCCGGTTATGCGCCACTCTGAACACACAAGTTTACCTCCAAACCAGAACTCTCTGACCCAACTAGGATACCCCACTGGTACTCTCTAGTGGTCCACGGTCAGGACCAGGTCTTGGCCATCCATATGTCACAGGTCCTGACCACTTCACAGAGTGGGGGGCAGTAACACCTGGCACACAGTAGCCATTCTCCACTCTCCCTCTCAGTGTAGCTCCAAACTACCACTGATCCTTCAACCTAGGGTCCGCACCCTCAGGCTGACCAGAGGTCACGGGCAAGAATGTCCCACCCTACCTCTACTTCTAGGGTTCCGCACCCTCCCAGGGAAGTACCCACCAGAACCCAACTCTCCCACCAGTTCAGGACCTCTCTCCATCAACTGGTCTACCACCTGGGATCTACCTTCCGGCTACACCGGGGTCAGAGGCGAGGATTACCTCCCTCTGCACCCCCTTCCAGTTCCATGATCACAGGGTCAGTCCCAGTATGTCTCAGGCTAGACAGAGCACACGCCAGTGGCGTATCAGCGACACACTCTCCTCCAGTACTCCCTATCACAGTGGGATTCTCAGTATGTCCCAGGCTAGACAGAGCACACGCCAGCGACGTATCAGCAACACACTTTCCTCCCAACTGTTCAGGACCCTTATCACAGACGCTCTTCCCTCCAGGTCAGGCTACCTGAACCTGGCCTCCCCCTCCTCGCGGAACGACCTCCAGAGGTCCAGCAAATGGTCAAGCGCTCTAAACGCTCAAATGCCCAGCGAACCAGGACTTCACAGGGAGCACACATGCCCCCCCCCGAGGGTGACACATAACTACTGTGTCTTGTGACAGTCTGCCTGGCTCTAACCTCGCGACCTCCTGTCCACCTGACAGGGCGCAGAGATCCCCCAGGACAGAAGTGGCATTACCATGGTCACTCACTGGTGACCCAGCCCTTCTGGCTGGCCCCTGACCCACTGGTTCTTCCACTGGGGACTCTTCCCCCTCTCACTCCTCAACCAGGACTTCTGTACCCTCCACTTAGGAGCGGTACTGCCCAATACTAGGACCCCCGGAGTTCTGGTTACAGAAACTCCCCATCCTCTAGACACAGGAAGATCCTCCTCAAATGACCTGTAAGTACAGCCTAGGCCCCTGACCTGGTGCTCCCTTCGGGAACCCTCCAGGCCCTGAGACAGGGTTTCGGCGCTCATGGAGACACGCAGTCCCTCCCACTCCTTCTCCTTCAGAGATAGGACGTGGGCCCCTACAACCCTTCCCATTCTACTGGGACCTAACTGGGCTACCCATGAACCTCTTCACCTACACAGGATCATCAGATAAACAAGCCACTACTTTTAGAATCACTCCCCAATGCCTCTGCAAGACATCTAGCACACCGCCAGACATCCACCTTCTCGTCCAGTGCCTCTGCTGGACCTCGAGCACGCCAGAGGTACACCTCCCGTGCAAGCCTATTATCAAGCAACCAGCACACACCTACTCCTCCAGGGCCTCTGCAGGACCTACCACACTACACTGGAGGTTCACCTCCCGTGCAAGCTCCTTTTCAGAAAACGAACTCACACCAATCCTACAGTGTAACACACCACTCATCCACACACTCCCCCTCCAGGCTGGTAAGACAGTGTTTACCGTCCCTGATTTCTCAACCTGACCACCACATGACACAGGTACCATTACTCCAGGAACGGGACGGGGAACACATGCACTGGACGTAATTTATTTTTAGCTGCCACCACTGGATCCCACCCTTACTGGTGAATCCAGACACACATACTACACTCAGGGATAACCACCCTCCCAAGCAAGCCATTCCTCCTCCACACTCCCTCTCTTCCATCTACCCACACAGGGACAGGAACAGGGATTGGACACTGGACCCAGGAAGGAACTCCCTATCTACTGGCGTCCCGCACTGTCATTTTCTCTCTTCTGCCACTAAACATAAAGCACAGGAACACCATTTGAAAATGACACTCTTGAGGAAAAACGAAATCATAAACAATAACCCCAAACATGTGACTATCTAGAATGCAGAGTTTTGTAATGTAGCCAGTTGTCGCTGTGGTACTGCGCAAACACAAGTCCTAATCCTCACCGCTGTCCAACAATGTTAGAACTGGGATTTTCTGGTTGGCTAAGGCGTACGCCAAAGCCAGGCAGAAACCATCATTCTAGTCAGGGCAAGGGTGTCACACGCCAAGATAACCCCTGCTCACCCCCTTGGTAACTTGGCACGAGCAGACAGGCTTATCCCGGAGGCAATGTGTAAAGCATTTGCGCACGCACACAACAGCAACAACATCCTAGGCACACCACAAAAGGAACTCCACACAAGGTTATATAAAAATAACTTTTGTATTGTCAAAACACATCAGATAGTAATCACATAATATACATTGTGCCAACTGGCACGGACAATATTCACAAGGGATTATTTACAGGACAGGGCCACATGGGCCACTGTCAGGATCAACACTTTTAGAACTAGAAATAATGTTAAAAATCTCAAGAGGCCGGAGTACGGCCACAAGCGGCGTGGGCAGCCGCAAATGTGAAAATAATGCGCTCCCAAGCGCTAAGGGCAGAGAACAAGCGCTTCCAGGCGCATAGAGAAGGAATCAGGCGCTCCCAGGCGCTAGAGGAACAAAAAAGTCCAGCAAAGTCCTTCAGGAGTCCAGGGGCTGGGCAGGGCCCAGGGAGGCAAGCCTTCCCCTGGGCCCAAGCAGCAGCACGCCCCTGGCAGGATTCAAGTTGGCAATCAAGAACATTTTCGGAGTGTCACAGCACCCTTTTTATACCCAAAATCCTTTGTCTAAAGGTGCAGGGTGGGGGAAAAACCAGGCGCAGCTGGTTTGGGAGCACCCTTGATGTGCTCAGCCACCCCTCCCATTCACTAGTCAGGACAGGGTCATCAGTCGCACCACAGGGGGCGGAGCCAGCATTGTGTGGGGAAAACCCAGCCCCATTCAGGAACCAGGTGCACTCCTCCCCTCACATCAGCATGCTAATCTCAACACTCACCACTGGGCAGACCCATCCAGACATCCTGGAGCCAGGCTCCAGCCAATCACGTGTCAGCACACTCACTATACACGCACACCCATGTCTAGAAGGGGCACTTCCACAATAGACACATTCATGCCGCATACATCATTACGCAGCATTCAATCTCACGAGTCCGCACATACCAAACTCCACCCTGCACTCCCCACACATCAGGAACTACCATGGTCACACATATTCCCCATGCCTTCCTATGGGAGGGCAGGTCACTCACCACACACACAGAGAGCTCACGCACTTTACACTGTACCACAGTGAAAAAGTGCGCAGAGACCTAAAATCACCAACACCAGGTTACAGAAACAGGCTAGGCAAAAGCAAAAAGTTTCAGGGTGAAACCTGCCAAAAGGGCCAGGTCCAACAGGCGCGTTTAATAATGCACTGCGCAGAGCATCCACACACAGTTGGAGAACATTCGCATGCAGAGAGCTGGTGTATAAAATGATGTGATTCATTTCTACTAGGACCAGAGGTATGGGGCCGTCCTTGTAAACCCAAAGAAAACTTCTGTAGATGTAATATAATATACTAGCAAGGGAAGGTAAGACTGAGGTGCAATTTAGCCTTCTTCCCTTTAGCATTTTAACATGCTTTCTCTCTCTGTATTTTATGGAATAGTAACTATGCTGATAGTAACTATGCTGATAACCTTGTTGCTTATAATATGTTTGCTTGTATTAGCTAAGATACTGCGCTTGAGAACACGGCACTAGAAATAAATATTTCAAACTTGCACGTGTCTTCATTTACTCCTCGTTTTGGACTGGTATGATAGTATAACGAAAGAGTGTTCGTGTGTTCCACGTTACCTGAGGTATTCTAAGTTCATGTTCTGGGTTGTCTAATCATTGGGGGTATGGAAGAACCAATGAGACACTGATTGCTAGTCTGGTAGGGGATTTTGGATACTAAAGTGAGTTTTGGCACACCCTAATTCACTGAGGTTCCAAGTCTCTGTGCACAATTCTGTGTAGGAGCAGAATTCCTGCGACAGATACATACACATTGCAAGCACTTACCGCATATAGGATTCCAGGAAAGGATCTCCTCACTCCTTGTCTGAAGGTGAAAGTTAACATAAAAGATAGAATAAAGATTATAAGGAAACATTGTAATATATCCATAAACTAAGATTCCAAATTAAAGCGATATACCATATAAGAAGCGCTAAGAGTCATCGAAGCAGCATTCTATTTAAACTTAAAAATACTTCAAGTAAGAACAAATAAAAGAAGAGAGGCATTGGTCACAACAAGGTAGGGTAGGTACAATTGTTAGCATTAAGGTATTTACCTTGTATAATTTCTGATAAAAACCTTTTGGGTAAAACAAGGTTATTATATTTCATTTCATTTTGTTCTTTATTTCGAACGAATAGATCATAAAAGATTACATCCAAAATTTAAAGAGTGCAATTGTTATTACAGAATCTTTCAGCACTAATTAAAAGGCAAATAGCATTACAGTTTTCATACTAATATACAGAATCAGGCAGTAACAATAGTTTACCTATCATAGATCACAAGTCAGATTTAAAATGTCATAGATTGGATGCAGTGAATTTCAGTTAAAAGACAACAGTACATAAAATTGTTTTGAAAATTATACAGAGTCTATGTCAAAGTGCATGCAACGGGTACGTATGTGCCACATTGCAGTTAAGAATTTGGCTACCGCAAACACAATCGGGGGTGATACGTCCGTCTTTAGTATTCTGTAGGCGGGCAAGTAATGCCTGAACCCCAGGTTTTTAAGAAGGGGAACAAGCCAGTACTTTCTAGGTTTCTGGTAAGCCTTGCAGAAAAATATGACATGCAAATCATTTTCCTGTTGGTACGAGCATGCTGGACATAGCTCTGGGGTAGGTGGCTGGGACCAGGTACTACTACGTGCTCTAAGGGGGAGTGTGCCGTACCTCCACTGTAAGAATAATTTTCAAGTCAGGACAGGGCTAATTGTGTCAAGGACGAGTTCCCGATGATAAGAGTCTTTAGATTTAATAAACAAGTGAGTTAAAGACCCCAGGCGTGGGTTCAGTAGTGAAGATGTTATTTTAAAATCATAATAGTCCTGTGATGAGGATTTGCGCGAAACCCTGTTACAAGCGTTTGCTGGGTCCAGCCACAATTCCGGCCTTCCCAGACTCTCACATGTCTTTTTTATATATTTTAGCCAGAGAATGTTCGTTATGTTTTGTAGAGATAAAATCTCTTGCAACTCCATCCTGTAGCTCATGAGTTCTGGGGTACTCCAGATTCGTCGCCAGAAAGTTAGTGGTTTTAATCCCAGTTCTTCCTCGATTGTTCTTAGGCCCAGATCTAGTCTGAGCGGGAAGAGTGGGGTGCTTGGCGGTAAGGCCACCACGTGCCTAATAAATTTGTTCTCTGTGGCTGTCAGGTAATGGGCAGGTATGTGCCCCCACAGCTCCCCCCCATGTGTGACTGCCCCCCGAGCCTGCATTTTGTAAAATTGGTACACTGGGCCGAGGGGTTTGTGAGTTTATCTGTTTGTCATCCTGGAGATACCACCCGTTAACTGCGCTAATTTAATGTTAGCCTTTGTCCGATGTGTATCCCAGGTCAAATTTTGATTGATGGTCACCCCTAGATATTCAAATGTGTGAACCCTCTCTAGTCTCAGTGTGCCTATGGTGGGTTTGGGGCGTGTTGAAGGAGGAGGACTAAGAATCATGTATTTGGTTTTCAGGGCATTGATCTCCAGTCCCCGCTCAGCGCAAAAGGTTTCGAACCCGTCCAAGACCCGTTGTATTCCCATCGGGCATTTAGACAGCAGCAGGGTGTCGTCCGCAAACATAATAGCGGGCACCCTGCTTCTGTTAAGCTTTGGTGCGTCAATGTCAGCTATCCCAGTCAGGTGGTCGACTACCCCGTTGACAAAGAGGCAGAACAGGTTGGGTGCAAGCACACAACCCTGCCTCACCCCTCTGTCAAACGGGAATCTTCCTGAGAGCATCCCATTTCTGCCACACCTGACCTGTGCATAGTTGTCTTGGTGCAGTCTTATCAAGATGTTCAGGGTATTATATCACAGTGCTTCATGCATCACCCTGAAAGGAAAAAGCAGAAGACAAATACAGTGAGAGAAGAATTAAAAAAGAAAAGAAGAATCAGAAGAAAGGTGCCGCTGTCTCTTCTCTGTCTCAACCCTTCCCCTTTGGGTTTTTCAGTCATGCGAAAACAAATGACTGGCTAGAGAATCTGGAGATGGGCATTGGGATATAACTTTGTTCTGCCTCTGTGCAATAAGTATACCACCTTGTTAGAGTAAAGTGCACACATTATTTTTGCACCTGGGCAGAATGGCAGAAGGTCTAGGCATTAAGAAGTTAGGTGAGGTATTAGAAGGAAAGTCAAAAATAATTAATTGCAGCCTGAGAAGAGACGAGGGATCTGAAACAAGACTTAATGATTTCCAGAAGAGGGACATCAGAATTAGCAATTAAAATGAGTAGGTTTGTGCCAGGAACTAGTTTTAAAATTCCCTAATGTCCTGTAGAAGTTACTAGTGAGACAGGTAATCCACGGCCTAAAGTTACCATTGTTTCCTCCAGAATGATTTAATGGAGATCCACAAAAGGCACAGATATTTTGGACCCAATGTACCTTGCATTTTATGTGTGGCCCAGCGGTTTTCTCCTATGAGCAGTCGCAATTAACCTTTATACTATCCTATCTCAGTGGAGAAGCTGTCTCATGGTCAATGCCATTAGTTTCCAGAAATTATCCAATTCTATACGATTTGGATGAATTCAAGAAGGAATTCCTCAGAATATTTGATCGACAGAAGGTTTCACAAGCCACAGACAACGAGTTATTGGAAATAGGACAAGGTAATCAAGACTTAATAGCTTATTTGGCCCAGTTCAACAAACTGGTAATAGAAACGGAGTGGTTCGAAAATAAACGAGCAGCGGTATTTTATCGAGGTTTGAAGGCTGAGCTTAAAGATGCTCTGGCCCAACAGACCCACAGAAATTTCGCCTCTCATAGATCTGGTATTAGAAATAAACTTCTGTCAGAGTGAAAGAAGAGGAGAGTAAAGATGAGATTTTCATTCAAGTATACCAGCATTCAATCGAGCTAAATCAGAGGTTGCTAAAGTGATGGTGTCAGGCCTCCCAGCAATGCTACTGGACACACACATGTTGTGTGTGTCCTGAAAACTAAGATCTGCCGGTCCCAAGTAAAAAAATTCAACACAGAGTCCTTGCTGGAGATTCCTCACTCACCAGCGGAATCTCAAGATGGCCGCCGACTCGCGAGACGAGTCGGCAGTCTAGTTGTTGATTTCTCCACAGCTGCCAGTCCTTAGGTGAGGCGCACGCTGTAAATCAAATGTGCACTTCACCTGAGGAAATAGGAGAGACGGCAGTGTTTAGCAGCAGCTCCCGACCTTGTCCCTTATCCTTTCTTTCCCCCTTGCGTTGCATTTTCCTTTTCAGGCCGAATTAGAAGTCGGATCTTCCTTCCCCTCACCTTGGCTTTTCCCTCAATCCCATTTCCAATAAAAGTTTGCACCACAGTATGTCAATGAAGTGAGCGCCCAGAGAACTAAGGTACCTCGCATCCACAGAGGTGTCTAGAAGTCAGAGTTTGTTTGGTGTCTACAGAGCTGAGAGAGAAAGAGGAGACAGAAAATACAGATAAGTCATTCCAGCGCTTTTGAGAACTCGAGTGCATGAAATATCAAAGACTGTGTCAGAGACTATGTTCTTAATAACTAAGGAACTTGCAGATACATGTAGTAAGGAGTAAATAATACTTACCAGTCAGTCTCCATAGAACCTCAGTTGGAGAAAAGGAAAAGTCCTCAAAGACAAAAAAGAAGTTAGGACAACAGTAAAGTGTCACTAGTAGAAACTACTAAAACAGGAGATTTAGAAAGAAGAATTCTTAGATAAGAGATACCAAGTTCTAGAGAAGGTATGAGCAAAGGAGAAAAAGATAGAAAGAGAGAATAGTAGAAAACAGGAGAAGAAAGAACCTAACCTATGTGTAATTGCAGGTATAAAATCTCTGGAAGTAAGGTCTTTTAAAAAACAACGAAGATGTACTAAAAGAAGAGTAGAACTTGTCTCAGGAGAAATTAGGTAAGAATAGACAGAACCCATAAATAAGACTAGAGCTTAGCGAGTGTAGGAGCAGAAGTAACTATTTATTTATTTTGGTGCATTAGGACTTCAAGGCTTCAACCTTTTCAACAGAGAAAGACGAGAGAAGCAGAATAATAGATCCTGAGCAGTCTCTTCTTGTTTATTATTTTATCCAATTTCCCCTTGCCCCTCATAGAGTCCTTGAGGGTTAAGTATCTACAGTTGACCCTAAGTATTCTTGAGGTGGAGTCGGGAAACAAGCAACATCCAGCTCCTGTGCAAGGCGTGGTAAGAGTTCACTTTTAGTCTTTGACAGAGTGAATTGCCCCCCGTATATAAACAGCACCTGAGCGGGATGGCGGAAGGTATTAACCTACAAACCTTGGGTTCCGTTTTAGAGGCCATACAAAAAGAGCTGTTAGCTGTTAGAGAGGAAAATCAAAACCTAAAACAGGAAGTAGTAAAAATCCCGGAAAGAAACAGCTGAGCTGGCTCAAAGAGTGGGACAACCATTTAATGCGGGAAGAGAAAATTTAGAAGCTTCTGCTGAAGGTTCAAATAGATTAACAACATAAGTTATACATTCTCTATCCCCAGTTATTTCTTTGGCCCCTCCCGAGCGATTTAGTGGAGATCCCCAAAAGACTCAAATATTCCTCACACAATGTGCCCTTCACTTTATATGTTGCCCTTCAATTTTCCCTAATGGGCAGTCTAGAGTGGCATTTGCCCTGTCATATTTAAGTGGTGACGCAGCATCGTGGTCGATGCCCTTAGTCTCCAGAGACGATCCAATCCTGCAAAACTATGATGAGTTAAAGAAAGAATTCCTTCGAATATTCGACAGGAGAAGAATATCACAAGCAGTGGACAACGAATTACTAGAACTACGACACGGCAACCAAGACTTAGTCGCCTATTTAGCACAATTTAATACGTTGGTGGTAGAGACCAATTGGCCTGAAAGTAAACGAACAGCAGTTTTTTATCATGGACTACGAGACAAATTGAAACATGTGCTAGCCCAGATACCTAACCGACCAACAGAGATCTCTGAACTAGTAGATTTAGTGCTAGAAATTGATTTAAGTCAAGGAGAGAGAAAAGGTGAATAAAGAAAAGAATTCAAGTCGATCGTGCCTAGGTTCGATAGAGTTCGGACCGAGTATAACCGAACAACGGAAGGACAACCAAGTTCTGAACCGATGCACATAGGAACCATTAGAGGTCCATTAACTAAAGAAGAAAGGGAAAAAAGAAGGACTGGAAATCTGTGTATGTATTGCGGTTTGAATGGCCATTTTGTGAGAAATTGTCCAAAGAAACCGAAGACCTTGTTCAAGCTGAAGGAAAACTTGCAGCACCACCAGTAGGAGGAGTTGGACCAGTGGATGCTAATCAAGAATCAACTCCAAGAGACCACCAGCTGGCAAATATGCTCCAGTCCACTTCGCCCCATTTGATTCTGTCTATGGTGATTAAGTTTCGAGAAGTAATCCTAAATAATGTGTCTGTAATGGTGGATTCTGGGGCTATTGGAAACTTTTGTGATCTCAAGTTCACAGCGAAGGTTGGATTAAGAGCTATCACAAAAACTAAAAGTGAAACAGTGAGAGAAGTGGACGTTGCAAATCTCTCGTCTGGGCCTATTGTGAGCCAAACCGAACCTTTACAGATGATATCCAACGACGGACATGAAGAAGTCATCCAATTTAATTTGATTGATGCACCCCAGTTTCAACTCATCTTAGGGCTTCCGTGGTTAACAGAACACAACCCCACAATCAATTTAGAGTACCAGAACAATTGTATGAATTCAGAATATTGCAAGGAAAATTGTGTGGGAAGAAAAGAAAAGAACCATGAGAGTAATCCAGCTCATTCGTTGTGCTTGATGGGGGGGTCAGTGTGCGTCATCAATTTGCAGGAAATACCTCCGGAATATCAAGACTTTGAGGACGTTTTCAGCAAGAAAGAGGCCGAACAACTACCTCCTCACCGAGACTATGACTGTACAATTGAGCTGGAGCCGGGTGCCAACCTACCCTGCAGTCGAGTCTACGCGTTAAGCGAAAAGGAACATGAGCACCTAAAGGAATAATTAGATAAGTATCTGGCAAACGGCTTCATCCGGCCTTCCAAATCCCCGGTGCTTCGCCCCTATTTTTCATGCTGAAGAAGGAGGGTGATCTAAGTACTTGTATAGACTACTGCGCAATAAACAAGATTAAAAAAAAAATCGTTACCCGCTCTGTTTTATTGGACCAAGTCAAAAACGCACAAATATACACCAAACTAGACTTGAGGGGAGCCTACCATCTGATCAGAATGAAAGAGGGCGATGAATGGAAGACCGCTTTCCGGATGAGATTCGGATTATTTGAATACCAGGTCATGCCCTATGGTCTCTGTAATGCCCCCATGGCTTTTCAGCATTTCGTTAATGATATTCTGAGAGAATATATCGATCAGTGCGCAATTGTCTATATCGATGATATTTTGATTTACTCCGACAATACACACAAACACCAAGAACAGGTGAGAGGAGTCTTGCAAAAACTTAGAGAAAATCGAACTGGAAAAATGTGCTTTGAATGTTTACAAAAAGAAGTTTCTGGGATTTATCCTTTCTCCAACCGGAGTGAATATGGATGAAAGCAAGGTTCAGGCAGTGGTTGATTGGAAGTCCCCCACCAGTGTAAAAGAGGTACAACGCTTCATTGGTTTTGCAAATTTTTATAGGAGGTTCATTGAGGAATTCTCCAGGAAGATCCTGCCACTCACCAAGTTGTTAAGGAAAGGTGTTCGTTTTGAATGGACAAAAGAAGCTGAACAGGCCTTCAAGTCGTTGAAAGAAAGTTTTACTTCAGCTCTAGTACTTTTACACATGGACCCATCGGTACCATTCTAAGTGGAGACGGATGCTTCCGACCAGGCAGTAGGTGGTGTGTTATCCCAAAGACACAAAGAGACAGGTCAACTACACCCGGTAGCTTACAGGTCGCGAAAGTTAATGCCTGCTGAACAGAACTACACGATTACTGAGAAGGAATTGCTAGCCATTAACCACTTGGGCGCTGATGACGAGCTCAGCTCGTCATCAGTTGCGCCGCGCGCACGCTGATGACGAGCTGAGCTCGTCATGTAACGCGGCTTTTTAAAAAAAGCCGCGCAGCGTGAAAAAAGCCGCCGCACGCATGCGGTTAAGGACGCCTTTAAGGAGTGGCGCCACTATCTTATGGGGGCCCGACACCAAGTAACGGTCTTTACCGATCATCGAAATGTAAAATTCTTAAAATCTGCTAGGACCTTAACGCCAAGACAACTGCGTTGGTCCTTGTATTTTGCTGAATACGATTTCGTGATCACATACAGACCGTGTACACAAAATGGAAAGGCGGATACCCTATCAAGGATTGGAACTGATGTCCAAAGATCTGTGGAAGGAAATCAAAACATTATACCCAATTCAAGGATAGTCGGAGCAACTACACCAATCACCTTGGGTGAACAAATTACTCAATCTATGAGTCTGGAAGAAATGCAAGAATGGGTAAAAGAAGAAGAAGGCAGAGAAATTAAGCTTCAATTACCTTACCACAAAGGAGCATTGTATATTCCAACAAAATAATTGCAAAACCAGGTGCTTTATGAGTGCCATGATAATCTACTGGCTGGTCATAAAGGAGAAACTAAGACCAAGGAATTAGTGAAAAGACATTATTGGTGGCCCTGCATGACCAAAGATATAGAAAAATATGTGAAATTGTGTGAAATTTGCGCTAAGGGAAAGTCAGAACGGCAAGCCCCAAAAGGATTGTTGCAATCTATCCCCACGCCTCCTGGTCCATGGCATACAATCACAATGAACTTAATTGTTGATTTACCTCCCAGTCGAGGCTATGATACAATATGGGTGGTGGTAGATGCATTCATGAAAATGGCACACTTTTTGGCCTCAAAAGGGGTTCCAACTTCTAAACAACTGGCAAATCACTTCAGTACACATATAGTCAAGGCAAATGGAATTCCTAAAGTCATAATCTCAGACCGGGGTTCCCAGTTTGTCCCATTTTTGGAAGGCCTTTTTGGGTGTGTTGGGAATAGAGGCTAGGTACTCCACCAGTTTCCACCCAGAAACTGACGGACAAACTGGGAGAGTTAATCAAGAATTAGAGCAGTATTTAAGGTTGTTCCTATTAAAACAGGGCGGAGATTGGTCAGAATATTTGTGGGCTGCAGAATTTGCACACAATAATTCTAGGAATGTCTCAACAGGTTACTCTCCGTTTTAACTGACTTATGGCAGACACCCAAATGCTAGTATAAAACACACAGATATCTCAGTTCCAGCAGTCCAAGATTTAGTTACCCATTTGAAAAAGATCCAGGAAGAGGCGTCCCAGAACTTAGGACTGGCAAAAGAAAGATATAACATTTATGCGGATAAAAAGAGAAGAGAAAGTCCCTGTTTAACAGAAGGAGAAGAAGTATGGCTAAGTACAAAAAATGTAAGATTGAAAGGCAATAGGAAGTTCCTACCAAGGTATATCGGTCCTTATCCAATTGAAAAACATATCAATCCAGTAACCTATTGTTTGAAATTGCCTGTCAAAATGAAAATCCACCCAGTTTTTCACGTTTCTTTGTTAAAAAAGACATCACCAGAGTAGCGAAAGACTTCACCACCAAAACCAATCCAATTAGAGTCTGGAGTAGAGTTTGAAGTAAAGGGAATTTTAGACTCTAATTTTAAGTATGGGAAACTGTATTACTTGGTGGACTGGAAGGGCTATGGTCCAGAAGAACAATCATGGGAGGTGGCTTCAGATGTTCACGCCCCTTGGCTGGTGAAATCTTTTAATAAAAAGTTCCCAACGAAACCAAAGGTGAAAGGACCTCCTTTGTTGGGGGGTACTGTCAGGCCTCCCAGCAATGCTACTGGACACACACATGGTGTGTGTGTCCTGAAAACTAAGATCTGCCAGTCCCAAGTAAAAAATTCAACACGGAGTCCTTGTTGGAGATTCCTGACTCACCAGCAGAATCTCAAGATGGCCGTCGACTCGCGAGACGAGTCGGCGGTCTAGTTGTTGATTTCTCCACAGCTGCCAGTCCTTAGGTGAGGTGCGCGCTGTAAATCGAATGCACACTTCACCTGAGGAAATAGGAGAGACAGCAGTGTTTAGCAGCAGCTCCCAACCTTGTCCCTTAACCTTTCTTTCCCCCTTGCGTCACGTTTTCCTTTGCAGTCCGAATTAGAAGTCGGACCTTCCTTTCCCCTCACCTTGGCTTTTCCCTCAATCCCATTTCCAATAAAAGTTTGCACCACAGTATTTCAATGAAGAGAGCGCCCAGAGAACTAAGGTACCTCGCATACACAGAGGAGTCTAGAAGTCGGAGTTTGTTTGGTGTCTACAGAGCTGTGAGAGAGAGAGGAGACAGAAAATACAGATAAGTCATTCCAGTGCTTTTGAGAAGTCGAGTGCATGAAATATCAAAGACGGGGTCAAAGAATGAAAAGGCTGATGCCTTGGCTATATTGGGTACAGAGGACATGCAAGGAGTGGTAGAAGATCAAAACATTATTGCAGAAGAAAGAGTCATAGGAGCAGTTCTCAAGGAATCCATGGAAGATTTAGTGCAGAAATTAATGAGCTGGAATGCAATGAAGGATTGGGCAGACTAAGAGGTCACAAGAGAGATTTGAGAGAGACTGCCATATCAGTATGGTGCTTTATATCTGCCCACATAGGCGTTACAAGAGAAGGCTTTACAAGAGTGTCATGACCATGTATTAGCAGGACATAAGGGAATGCAGAAGACTGAAGATTTGGTGAAATGAAGATTCTAGTGGCCTAATATGCCAAAGGATATTCGTCAGTATGTGGCTACTTGTGAAATTTGCGCTTTGTGGTAAATAAATAAATAATACCCTATTTTTGACTAGGCATATATCATAACAGATAGCTCAATAAATAAGAGTCAAGATTCGAGGTAGTAGGAGTTTCTGCAGGTTTATTACAGCATAAGGACAGGATCAGGACAACCTGCATAGGAACAGAATGACAGGGCCCAGCAGGACAACTGGGTCCCAGCAGCTGCTGGGGCTGGGTCTGGGATGAGCGCGCTAACTTCTAATAACAATACAAGAGCATTTATACATAGCGCAAACACATAGCATTACATTGCAGTAGGCGTAGCAGTGGGTGGAGCAGAAGGCGTGACGCATAGCAGTCGCGAAAGATAAGAGTAAAAGTAGGTGTAACTGGGAGTATACATAGACATGTGATGCAAACGTAACAGAATATGTCATGAATAGGGCGGAAACATAGGAGGGGGCTACCTAAGGAGCCGGAACCTCTGACCTGGTGGTGCGCGTAAACTGGCAATGACGTGTTACTAGGAGAAGCTGGGGGCTATGAACTCTGTGCTAGGAACAGAGACTAAAGTCTGGAGGGTCGGAGCGACATGTACCTAAACCCTATCTAGTATCTGATGTTTAGGGAACATGTTGATATAAACTAGAAGTCATGAGGGGAAAAGCTAACTTGACTCTAAGACTGGAGCATGCATTTATTCTACATGTAGTGCGTGATGAAGAATATGAAATGACCATTAAATACAGTATTTCTCTTAACATAGAGCCCTAAAGGCTAGACAATGACGGAAACTATTGATGCAGTTCAGTAGCTTAGGAATGCAGAGAAGGAGGACTGAACTGATAACTGGAACTATAACATACTTTTGGCAGACTCAGAGGCAGAGCCAGGCTGCACCGGGCACTGCGAGGCAGGAAGTAAGTGAAAGGTCGAGGATACAGGTGGGGGCTGGATCGCTCCTTAGCGAGGCTCAGGAGACAGGAGCTGAATCTAGGGTCCGGGCCCTGTTGAGGCCTAGAAACGGGGACTTTATAATGGAATAACGTGCACACTGGGAAACGTGGCAACGTAGCTTTACATAGGCCTGATATTCGTAGTATTCACGAGGACTGTAAACTGGCATACTAGAGGTGGACACAACTATAATTGCGTCTTGAATCGGACATGGGGAATAACATATGCATATTGGTCATGCACACATAACATATGATGGATGAGGCGTAGGGACACAGAACATGGCAAAATTTACTTTTCCACATTCCCTCCTTGTCACTACGTTTCCATCAATTTTCATGATACCGTCTATCATTTCATACAGTATCATTTGCTCGTCTCGAATTGTCTTGGAACGGGATTTAGAACGGGGCTTGGGACTAGGAGTACAAGAGGTAGCACAAATGCCGCAAATCGCAGGGCCACATTGTATACAGAGGCAGCAGCTGAATATGATCGCTACTGCAATACCTAGAAAGGACAGGACTTTCCATCCCCATGCGGAAATTATATTCCAGAACCAACCGGACCATGTCCAGGTGCCTGGATCTTGGTATAACAGATGGGCAATTTTATGAAGTCTGGTTATAGCTGAATAAACAGACGGCGCGTTATTTGGAATGAAAATGCAGCAACTAGATCCGAGGACTCTACAGGCCCCGCCCCTATCGGCCAGTATGACGTCAAGGACGAGACGATTCTGTAAAACGACAATTCTCATAAAGGATTGCTCTTCAGTTAAGTTACCTAGAGCGGAGGCAGTCTCATCTACTACTGCTTCAAGGGTTCTTGTTAACCTACGGATTAGCTTACTGTTTATAACTGTACCTAAATAAGGGAACACACCTTTATCTATATCAATGAATTGCTCTGCGGCAGTTTCAGTATAATCGACAATCGGGAGGTTTCTCTTGTGTCTAGTGTGTACTAAGAAGGAATTCTTATGGTAGTCAGGTGGGGCTAGAAAAACAGGTGGCAGTAGGAAGGCAATGTAACAGGTTCCCTCCCAATCGAGGGGCAGACGGACATATGCGGTTTGACCACAAACAAAATAAGAATGACGTGAAGCTTTAAAAATAGATTTCCCACTGTCACTATACTGGATAATAGTAGTACATTCACTATGTCCTACATGTACGGAACCCTTATTTCGGACACATAATTCGCCTTTTACTGGTAGTACTGAAATAGCAGGTGAGTCTGGAGTAGTATCAGACTGAACATTCAGGACCATGAAATTCGACGAATAATTACCTAAATTATACACTTCATTTTCTAGATCTAACCCTGTTCTGTGGGGGAGACCTTGCTTGTCTGGGAAACATGTACTGTTAAGAAAAGACATATCTGTTGAGGATGACGTTAACGTGGACCATGCTCCACACGAACCATTATGTGAAAATGGATAAGGAAAAAGTGGCAGAACTCCCTTCGGGGTCTGGAAAGGGGGGAGTCGACCACACACCCAACAATTAGTGGCATTGCTGGTCTGGTGTGAGTAATGTAACATGCGGATAAATGTGTTGTTACGCATAGCGAGGCGGTAGGAATATTCGTGAGGAGGCAGATCACTAAACGTGTGCTCTACTGTAACACTAGCAGACATATTTACATGAGGAACTGGAAAATACAGGAAAAATGCGTAGCTAGTGCAGGAAATCATTATGCTGAGAAATAATATGAAGCTTAGAAAAACGATACATTGAATTGAGTGTTGACTAACTCTCTCACTATGGGGGTCTATTTTATACATGTCAGAAACAGTCTAACCGTTTCACCTAGGGGAGGACTTATACAATCAAACTGACTGACTTATTTTACTAGACCGGAGCTTTAACTTATACTCCTGCTGCGGAGTTTTCTCTAACAGGGAAGGGGTTGTAACAATGTCTTTTGCGGGACAGTCCTTAGGAACAATATTTTGGCAGTCCTTAAAATCCTGGGAATCCTTGGAAATGTTTTTAGAAACGGGTTTCAATCCATTGAAAAGTTTTACATGAGAAAGGTGTATCCACCCCTTCCTGCCTTCCAGCTTGACGGCAGTACGGGTGGTCAAGAGGACCTGACGTGGCTCCTTCCAACGTGGTTCCAGCGGACTTGATCTGTCAAAGTTCCTGACGAGTACCATCGAACCTGGAACGATTTCATGCGGTGCCACCTCGGTATTGTCTGGAAATGCGGCGGCAACCTGTGAACGACATGAGTTGAGGGCAGACATCAAGGAAGCTAGGTAATCTGTCAGCATATTACATGAAACATCAGTAATACTTCGGGGTCTAGGAGTACCCCACATGTTAGGGGGGCGGCCGAAAACGACCTCATACGGGGACAGACCTGATCTGGAATGTGCGACCATGCGCATATAAAATAAAGCGACTGGCAGAGCTACTAGCCAGTCCACACCCTTGTCTTTACAAACTTTGGCAATGCGGATTTTCAGAGTCTGATTATGTCTCTCGACTAGACCGGCTGCTTCAGGATGGCGTACACAATGGAACTTCCACTGGTACCCTAACAACAGGGAAACGTGCTTCATGAGTTCAGATGAGAATGGCTGACCGTTATCAGAATATACGACTCTAGGGAGTCCATATCGAGGGAAGAATTCACGAACCAACTGCTTGGCAGTGGTCGCGGCTGTGTAATCTGGGACTGGATATGCTTCTGTCCATCTGGACAAAGCGCATACAACTACAAGGACATACTTGAAACCTCGACATCGCTCCATCTGAATATAATCCATCTGGAGGACTTCAAAAGGGTGGTCAGGAGGCTGGAAACCACCTTGTTCCACCGGGACACTTTTACCTGGATTAAACTGACAACATATCATACAGGTACGGACTTTCTGCTTGGCTGCAGCTCGTAAATGCTTGTTGAACCAAATGTTCTGGATACTGTCTAACATTGCTTTTTCTCCTAAATGTGCTGGACTATGTGCGGTATTAATAATGACTTGAACCATAGAGTCGGGGAGAAACCATGTGGCTCTACCCTTCGTTAACCATCCTTGATCTGTCTGGACCCCTCCTTGTTCAGACCATTTCTTGATTTCATCGGGAGTAGCATGTAACTGGATATCTATGACATCTTGTGTAGGGTCCTTAACTGTCATACATGTAGTCGGATCTGGAGTGTGTGTCTTGTTAACTGGACTGTCTGGAGTCTGTGCTGTAAGCTTGGCTGTGCGATCTGCTAGATCATTACCTTGGGAAATAATGTCAGTAACTTTCGTATGTGCTTTGCATTTCATGATAGCAATAGATGTCGGTAAATGTATGGCATCTAACAGAGCTTGAATAAGGAAACCATGCTGAATCTTGGTTCCATGAGAAGTCATGAAACCTCTCTCCTGCCAGAGCACTCCAAAGTCGTGTACAACTCCGAATGCGTAACGTGAATCTGTGTAAACATTAACTTTCAGGTTCTTGGCGTGTATACAGGCTTGTGTCAGAGCAACTAGCTCTGCTGCTTGAGCGACAGAGTGTCAATGCGGTGTGTCTTAATAACTTCAGTGTCAGTAGTCACTGCATACGCGGCGACTAGTTCTCCTGTACTAGTTCTCATACATGAACCATCCACATAAAGTGTCAGGTCGGGGTCTGGTAACGGAGTATCTGTCAGATCTTGTCTTGGCTTTGTCGTAATGTTAACTACTTCCACGCAATCATGTGTGGCTGGATTTGAACTAACTGATGGTAACAGTGTAGCAGGATTCAGAACGTTGCAGCGTCTAATTCCTATGTGTGGCTGAAACAGTGTCAATTCATAACCTGTTAAACGTGCAATTGTCAAGTGCTGTGTTTGTGTTCGGTTTAAAAGAACTTCCACGGAGTGTGGGACTTGTACTGTCAGGGAGTGTCCTAAAACTATGGAATCACTTTGTCTGATAGCTAGTGCTGTGGCTGCAACTGACTTGAGGCACGCAGGCAACGCCTGGGCGACTGGATCTAGTGTGCTAGAAAAATAAGCACACGGCTTGTATTGTCCTGCTTGATCTTGTGTGAGAACGGATAATGCTGTACCTTCACGTTCAGTAACGAAAAGTGTAAAAGGCTTACTGTAGTTCGGTGTAGCTAGAACTGGTGCTTGGCATAGGGCTTTCTTTAACTCGTTGAAACTAAGTGTATGTTCAGATGTCCAAGGGAGAACAGTCGATACGGCTGCCTCCTGTGTCGTTAACTGTATCAGTGGCTTAGCTAGAAATGCATACTGGGGAATCCATTGTCTGCAATAAGAAGTAAGGCCGATAAAGGCACGTACCTCCTTCTGGGTTCTGGGCTGGGGAAGACTCGCTATTAACTGGATACGGTCGGGTGTCAACTGCCTACCCCTCTTGGACAGTAAGTGTCCTAAGTAGACCACTTGCTGGACACAGAATTGAAGCTTCGAAGGGGACACCTTGTGCCCCATCTCGGCTAGGAAATACAGAACTGTAAGGGATGCACGCTCGCAATCACGTTCAGAACGGGCTGTGATCAGTAGATCATCGACATACTGGAGCAGGGCAGTGTCAGTTGGCATGTGAATGTTGTCTAGTTGTCTCTTAAGTGCTTGACTGTAAATACTAGGACTTTCTGTGAAACCTTGAGGAGCGCGTGTAAACATATAGCTCCTTCCATTTAAACAAAATCCGAAAAGAAACTGGCTGTCTGGATGAATAGGAACACTAAAAAATGCGTTCTTGAGGTCTATGACAGTGAAGAACATGGCTTCGGAATCAATGGCAGTTAACAGGGAAGAAATATCTGGGACAACTGGGTACTGAGGAATAATACATTTGTTAAGTTCTCGTAAGTCAATCACTAATCGATATACTGGGGGTGCATTTGGATCAGTACGTTTCATGACTGGAATGATCGGAGAGTTACATACATTGGAGTCAGTTTCTACAACTACTCCTTGAGCCATGAGCTCGTCTATAATTTTGGATAAGGCTGCTACAGCCTCAGGTGGCAATCTGTACTGTCTGATTCGTGGTAACACTACACCTGGTTTTAGAGTCACACGATAGGGTGTGATTTGCATATAACCTACATCAGTTGGACCTTGCGCCCATAAATGCTGCGGAACTTTAGACAGTCTTGAATCAAAATCTCGTAATACATAGTGACCCTTAAAGTCACGTAGGAACAGACGTATTCCCTCTGGGGAACAGCATATAACTGCACCTAATTCTTTCAGTGTCTTAATGCCTAATAGATTTTCTGGACATGATTTGGTAAGTAACAGATCAGTAGTGCGGGACAATGGACCTATTTCTAGAGTGACTGGCTTTGAAATCTCATTAACGATCGGCTTTCCTGAAAATCCAAGGGAAACATTTCTTGAGCCTGAGAGCGGAGCCCCTGGAACTTCGGCATGACTAATTGTGGTCCTACTTGCCCCTGTATCAATCAAAAACTTTCTGTCTTTCCCTAATACTTGACTGTGAACATAGGGACCTTCTTGATCTACAGGTATCTCGATGAGAGGCAAGCCTACCTCCCTCTCTAGGCTGTTTCATGAATATGGCTGATACTCTGGATACTCGGACTGTGCATACTGGTACATCTGCGATGTAACGTGCTGTGTTGCAGCAATAGGCTGCGGTACTGTAACTGTCTGTGGTGCATTCTGTGGCTGAGGAGTCTGTGGAACTTGTTCTTGTCTAGGCGGACGTGGTCTTTCTTTAGTCTTACCAGTAGCTATGTTGTGTTTCAGAACTGCACACTCGTTTATAAAATGACCTGGCTGTTTACAATAATTGCAGTTCCCTTTAACCGGTGCTGTAGGATGACTGGCTTGATTCGGACCCCTCTTCTGACTGTCTTGAGGAACAGATTGTGCAACTAGTACTTTCATTTTCGTGTCTTTCATACGTTTTCTCTCGTGTTCTTGCTCTTCCCTGATTCTATTCTGGTGGTACTGGAGCATCTGGAGCATCTGGGACGGAGTATTTGCTTGCCAGGTGCTTTCGACTTTCAAAACTCGGTTTTTAATTGGTGGACTTGAATTCTCGACTAATTTAGTAACGAAAAGGTGAGGGTATGACTCACTACTTGTCTTGAGACCACTGTTGATACTGAAACATTTTTCAAACCTAGAATAAAAATCACTAATATCTTCTTCTTGTTTCTGTTTACAGGCTGAGATTGCATCCCAGTCTTCTTTTCTCGTTGTCAATAATCTGGGTAAAACTTGAATCAATAATTCTGGTAATTCTTTACATTTCTCTCCAAGACCGGTACCTGGTACACGTATCTTATCTTCTGCTTCTAGGACTGCCCAATCTATCTTTTTCTCTCCCACCTCCCATTCTTTTTCCTTTAGCTTTTCATATACCCCTGCGGGTAACAGGACCTTTAACATTTTAATGATATCTGGGTAAGTGTATTCTCCCATACGGAGCATGTCTTTTAATTCTCTATGGAACCCTGCTGGATCTTTGTCATGACAGGGAATTAATTTCTTCATTTCAAGGAGTTCCATCTTTGTGATTGGAGTGTATACAAACACTCGTTGCATTTCTCCGCCCGTTCCTCTAACTGGGTGGACTTCTCGTAACGGATTCTGTCTGTCTATGTAAAACGGTTTACTTTCTGGAGGTGAGACATGAACAAAATGCGGGTTCAAGAATGTTCTATATTTGTGACGCTGTTCTAGAATGATACTAATTAAATCGGTACCTAGACCTCTCCATCTATACTGGAGTAACTCGTTCAGGACATCATGTAACGGACCTGGATCAGAGTGCTGACCCTCATACAATGTAATGAGGTGCTGAATCATATACATACCCACCAGTCGTTGCTCGGCTGGGGGCAATTTCAGAAACATTTGTGCCACTATTTCGTCTGGAAAAGTGGTAGAATCAGTTATCCATCGGACTGCTGATCGGGCTAGTTCTTGTTCATGCATGGTACTTAACTCACTATAACCGACTCGTGATTTCAGAATGTGATCGGTAGCTTGAAATACTTGTTCTAAGGAACCTTGTTCTGGTGCTGAATGATGGAAAATAGACTTGTGTTCTAGACGTAAATGGCGATCTGGAAATCTAGATTTTCCTACATACGCTATTCTGGCGGAATTCTCGTCGTCTACCTCTTCAGTATCAGAGATACTTTCTTTCCCGCTTACTTGTGCTGCTTTACGTTGTTCGTGTATCTTTATTATTTCTTTACGGATTTTCTTGTACATACTCTCCATAGCACCGACGGTCTTGTGCTTACCCTCGGCTATATTATCACTCCACCTTGTCAGGATTTTCATTTCGGCGGGGTCTTTAGACGGATAATCTTGTTCTCTTATTAGACAATTAATCAGAAACTTTAATATCATGAGCTGGATCTCGGCTTTCCTTTGAGACATGGCCTCGCCAATACTTTCTGGATCATCCCCTGTACGGATGAAACGATATATTCTGTCTAGATCTTCTTTCATATTCGGTAAGGTGACTAGATACTCGGTCACTTTTCTTACGCGGAATGAATATAAAACCATATTATCCTCGCCTGGGACTGGATCATAACAGCATTCGGCAAGGGATTTTCTTATTTCTGCTACAGACTGATATCTAGGCGTACGCTGTGACGCTTGTGCATGTAATTCGGCTAACGTTAAACGCTTGTGTGGCGGCGGGGTTTGGGGAGGACCTCCTCCTGCGGCCCCTAAACTAGAATCATCGACGGACATTCTTCGTGGCGGAGCGGGAAGTTGAAATGCTGGCTGGACCGGGGGTACCGTAGCAGGTACTCCGGTGTCTGGAAGAGCGGGAAGTGCCTGATTTACAGGGACTGGCGGAGCGCGAACAGGATTCGCATATTCTGGGACTGTGTCGTCCAAATAGGACGAAATAAAAATATCAGCTGCGGTCTGTTTGTGACGTAGCTTGGTCGGAACTAATGGTGGCGGGAAATTACTGGATGCCTCTGGGGTCGCTTTTGGCAAGCCCTCGGCAAGAAGAGGATACATACCCCTAATGAGGGCATGCCTCTGTCTGTCTGACTGTTCGGCTTTGACTCGTTCACCTATCTCGATTAATTCTCTTTCTTGGGCTCGTTCTTGGGATTCTCTACTTAACTCTGACTTTCTGACTTCCTTTTCGGTTCTTTTATGAGCTTCTTTGCGCCATAACTCGATGGCATCTTTCTGTGACTGTCTGGCTTTCTTTTTCCATAATGCTTCTTCTACTCGCATGATACATTCAGCATCCCATGTACCCGATACGGGCCATCTATACTTTTCTTCTAACTGTTTGGTATACTCTACCCATAAATCTAGATACAATATGGCACTTATGCCATGTTTCTGATACATAAAATGACCTGGGCTGTCCCTCGGCGGGACAGGAACTGCTTCTTCTAACATACCCTTTCTAGTCTTTAACTGACGTAACTTGGAAAAGAGCGGCATTGTAAACTTGAATCGGAACACAATACAATACACAAAGAACAATAACAATTGGGAAGACAATTCAGGCATACCACGACATTGAAAATACATTAAACAATATCATAACATAACAGTTCGGACAGAATATTACCTGGAATACTGAGAACAGAAATACAAGAATTTTCTCGAGAACGGAACAGACTAGAGTTACTGGATGCACTGCTGTAACAGTACGGAACATACCGGTCCCATAAAGGAACGCATCAAGACCCGTATCCACCTAGGTGAACACTTCGTTTGTGAGTCTGGGTACCACCAACCCACGGACCAGGAGTCAATTTAGATTGGTCCTGTCTAGATACTACCCCAGCAATGGTACTCACCGGGCAGCAAGAACGGAAGGCCTCGGATCGGACTGGACTGCTATGACGACGGACGGACTTCGGACTTCAGTTACGGGTGGGCCTCCGGATACCTCGGACCTTGGACTCTCGGCTTGGGCTCTGGTCGGGACTCGCCGCGTTCCTCCACCGTCTCGTTCGGATGCTGGACCGCCTCCTCCGTCTCCTCCGTGGGCCTGAGGGATACTTGAAGCAGAAATATCTGCCGGTGCACGGTATGGTTCCGTCACGGCTGCAGAGGGTCAGGGGGTCGGCGTGGCTTCACCGACGCGTGGGGAAAGGGCAAGTCCCTATTCGGGCGCCATTATGTGGTAAATAAATAAATAATACCCTATTTTTGACTAGGCATATATCATAACAGATAGCTCAATAAATAAGAGTCAAGATTCGAGGTAGTAGGAGTTTCTGCAGGTTTATTACAGCATAAGGACAGGATCAGGACAACCTGCATAGGAACAGAATGACAGGGCCCAGCAGGACAACTGGGTCCCAGCAGCTGCTGGGGCTGGGTCTGGGATGAGCGCGCTAACTTCTAATAACAATACAAGAGCATTTATACATAGCGCAAACACATAGCATTACATTGCAGTAGGCGTAGCAGTGGGTGGAGCAGAAGGCGTGACGCATAGCAGTCGCGAAAGATAAGAGTAAAAGTAGGTGTAACTGGGAGTATACATAGACATGTGATGCAAACGTAACAGAATATGTCATGAATAGGGCGGAAACATAGGAGGGGGCTACCTAAGGAGCCGGAACCTCTGACCTGGTGGTGCGCGTAAACTGGCAATGACGTGTTACTAGGAGAAGCTGGGGGCTATGAACTCTGTGCTAGGAACAGAGACTAAAGTCTGGAGGGTCGGAGCGACATGTACCTAAACCCTATCTAGTATCTGATGTTTAGGGAACATGTTGATATAAACTAGAAGTCATGAGGGGAAAAGCTAACTTGACTCTAAGACTGGAGCATGCATTTATTCTACATGTAGTGCGTGATGAAGAATATGAAATGACCATTAAATACAGTATTTCTCTTAACATAGAGCCCTAAAGGCTAGACAATGACGGAAACTATTGATGCAGTTCAGTAGCTTAGGAATGCAGAGAAGGAGGACTGAACTGATAACTGGAACTATAACATACTTTTGGCAGACTCAGAGGCAGAGCCAGGCTGCACCGGGCACTGCGAGGCAGGAAGTAAGTGAAAGGTCGAGGATACAGGTGGGGGCTGGATCGCTCCTTAGCGAGGCTCAGGAGACAGGAGCTGAATCTAGGGTCCGGGCCCTGTTGAGGCCTAGAAACGGGGACTTTATAATGGAATAACGTGCACACTGGGAAACGTGGCAACGTAGCTTTACATAGGCCTGATATTCGTAGTATTCACGAGGACTGTAAACTGGCATACTAGAGGTGGACACAACTATAATTGCGTCTTGAATCGGACATGGGGAATAACATATGCATATTGGTCATGCACACATAACATATGATGGATGAGGCGTAGGGACACAGAACATGGCAAAATTTACTTTTCCACAGCTTGGGGAAAGCCAGAGAGGCAATCTCCGAAGGGTTTGTTGCAACCATTACCACGTCCATCTCATCCATGGCATACAGTGACTTTAGATTTAATCATATGCCTACCTTCAAGTCAGGGGTTTGATACCATATTAGTCTGTGTTGATGCTTTCACGAAGATGACCCATTTTGTTCCATTTAAGGGAGTACCAACAGCAAAAGCGTTAGCACACATCTTTAGTCAGAATATTGTACAAGCACATGGACTTCCAAAAGCATTGGTTTCAGATTGAGGCTCTCAATCTATGTCACATATTTGGAGAGCTTTCATTAGTAAATTGAATATTGAGACCAGATACTCCACTAGTTACCATCCTGAATCTGATGGGCAGACAGAAAGAACTAATCAAGTACTTGAGCAGTATCTTAGATTATATTTACTAGACCAAGAAGGAGATTGGCCTGAATGACTTTGGGCAGCTGAGTTTGCCGAAGAAACGTTCCCTTCCTTAGTTCTGTGATAGCAAGAGATAGTTTCAGAATCGATTAGGAATAAATATGATTTATTGAAACACCTTGTCCATATGCTGTGCCTGGGATTTGCCTTGACTCTTGGTATGGGGTTTGAACAAGTACGATTTTAGCAGCCTTGAATGGTTTGATGGCACAAGATGTAGCTACAACAATGTATGTATATTTTGTTTTTACTACAACTATTGTCGTTGGATTATGGTTATCCCACAGGGCGGGGCCTCTTTAACTTGAGCTGGTGCCGAGAGAGGTGAGGTCTAGTCCTCGACATGAACTGGTAAGCATTTTTTACTTTTCTCTACCACTGCATTTTTTAAAATAAATACGGGCCGCAAACGTTGAAAGTTACGAGATGCAGATTTATTTGTTGTATCCTCACTTGTTTTTCAGATGTCGCAAAACATCATGCTTGTACAGAGGATCTGAGTACTGGTATAGTAAGTCTAAACAGTATGTATGACACTTTACAAATTGCAGTGACAAATATGTGTGCATTTAGGTCCTGAAGAAAGCCAGGGAGAGTTATCCTATTGGCTGAAACAAGTCAACCGTATAAGCAGTGATTAATTTATAACTGCTTCTTCCCATTTTGCACTGTTTTTAAGCAGGAAAACAATTCAGAGATTGGAAAACAAGAGGAATATAATTATACTCTGTCTCTGGTGTCTATCTTATTTTAAATCACACCTTTTGTTCTTTTTCTTGCACTGCACTTATGAAATCTTTATGTAAATATAGAAAGAGTCCATTTTAGATCTCTTTCCCCTTGTGATAACCCCACAAGAGGATACAACTCATTCTTTCTGTTCTCCTCCTGGATCGAGGAAGGGCGTGCAAGAGTTGTTCGGAACCCCAGATGATGACACTGGGCACTTTATAGTGTAATGATGGGACACCATTAATCCTGAGGAGGTTCCCGCTAACCCTCTTCATTCTGTAGATGAATCATCTTTTCTGCATCTCGATTCTCCCTTTCCTATCCTTTGCTAGCAATGAAAATGTCAGCACTATAGGCTGTTAGTGTCTTCAGAATTGTATCTAGAAGCACAGTTATTTTTCTTTTTCTTTAGACCACGGATTATATTGTTGCTGTATGAGGACATAATCCCTAACATATAGTAGGATAAATCATTGTTAGTCTTATTCCTTTTAGGAACTAACGTAAAATTTACTTGTTGCCTCGCAGGTCAACAACAAGAAGACTTCAGCGTCCTGAATCCGGCCCTCCTCCCTAAACCTTACTCCATAGCCTTAGTGGTTTCAAGTATTCACAGGTTATAGGATAGGGTGCAGGAAAGTTGTCTCATAGTGTCTCTGCCAAATCACATCCAAGCACACTACAGAGTGCTTATTGAACCTTAACCCCTGGTGGGCCAGAGGGGAAATCAAAAAAGGGATCAATGATCTAAGGGAGAGAGGGGAAAGGATAGCACTGGTATATATTGTTCATGTACCCAATCTGTTCTCTGACTCAAGTGAATATAAGGAGTCTTTGGTAAATAAAGTCACTTACTGGTTTTGTGAAATCCGACACTGCTATTCTATCATCAGGAGTGACATCTTCAATGCAGAGAGGCTTGCAACTCCAAATGATTTACAAGACAAAGGGCGGGTCTCTTTTGCAAGCAGTGACTTAGTGGGTGGTCTAATGGCTGTTGAAGCCTGTACAATCTCTAATGCAAGCACTACTATCCAACTTCAATTTCGTGGCCTGGCTGAGTCTTTGATACCCCAGTGTGCCAAGGTAAAGAGGGGCAGGAGAAGGGATTAGTGGAATTAGTAGGCTTTTTATGTGACTGGAGTCCAAGGCCCCTAGCTGTTTGCCTAGAGGAACAGATATGGGGAAGAAAGTTTGTTGATACACTTGCCCCAAACAGAGAAACATTCCAAGGACAGGGGTTTATAGCAATTGCTCTAAAACGCGGGAACTGTTATTGGTAACTCATTTCCATGATGTGAGCAGTGATAGAAATATTAATACTAATTGCATCCCATTGGTTGCCGAACAGATGCTGAAAGCACTAATAAGAATTGCTTCATGGAATGTAGCAGGAATAGCAACATTTTTGTCGGAGGCTGAGTGGGGCAGATTTATTGATATCTTTGATTGATGCCTATTTCAGGAAATTGTGCCTTACACCCTTTCACAGAAGTGTTTACACAATCTTTTGTGTGGGGGCAACCAAAACTGCAAAGGGTAGGCCCCCAAGGGGGCTGGGTATTTTGGTTAAAACTGCACTTCGGTGCAGAATTAATACCTTGCCATGTGACTCCTAAGATATTCTAGCACTTAGGTTAGTGTTTCCTTCTGACCTATACCTAAAAATATAGAATGTATATTAGTGGCAAGAAATGAAGAAACATCAACCATCAACCAACTACAGCAAATGGTACTGAAACATGGGGGAAGGATCTTACTCTGTTGGCAGGAGATTTTTATTCTACCTTCGAACAAATGGTTGTGTCTCCACATGATTTAACCTGCAAGATGGATAATCATTGGGGCATACCGCACCTAGAACTTCCAAAAGTAAGATGGACACTTACAGCTGGTCAGCTGTAGTCATTAACACAACATTGTGACCTTAGAGCAACAAATGGTAGATGCCCTTCGGATGGTCAGAGCAGAGCCTCGTTTAACAGTCTGGGACACTGGTGAATAATTGATTATTTTCTAGCTGACTTCAAGCTTGGCTTGCTATCATGGACATGGAAGTGATAGACCGAGTAGATAGTGACCACAATGCCCTTAGTATAACATTATGCATCAAAACAATTCCATATTACGTAGGCAAGGGGGATAGAGTGATAGGAGAACTCCTGTCCTTCAAGGGAAGTGTCCTTGCAGATTATGAACTCTTGTCCAAACTTCCACTTGAGTTGAGAAGTGAGGAGTTGGCAACTAGCCATTTAATTTTTTTTTTTTTATAAAGACCTTTATTGCACATTGAAGTAAAAGAACACAGCACATGGCCTACAACCTCTGGGGCCGGCCGCAACATTAGTGATTATTATGCAGTGTTGTACGCAACAGAACACAGCCTTGTAGCCGACAACCCTGGGGTCTGGCGGCGTAACACAGGTCAACGTGTGCAGGGGTAACCAAGTAACAAGCCCGGGAAAGCACAGGTCTAGGTATTTTCAATTTTAAGTCTGTAAGAAAACAAGTAGTGACAGGGGCGCTGAATATCAACAGCACATCGGAAGGCTACAAGTCCGTATCCTGCCAAGTGGCACCATGGTGTCCGTAGTAACAGCCTTAAACCATAAGTACAACCCCAGCCGGGGCGACTATGTGGTAGTGCAGTAGGTATGCTTCAGCGCACTATAGGCTGACACTTACGGAAATGAACTCAGCAAGAAAGAGCAAGCTGAGAAGCCAACCACTACGGGCTTCCATACAGCAGTAGGGGCTACAGCCATGGCACATATGATACGAACAGGAAAAAAAAAAAAAAAAAAGAAAAGAAAAAAAAAAGGGGGGAGAGAGAAAGTATAATAGGCGTGGCAAGACACTGGCGTGGCCAACTATTACTTGGTAGGTGCGCAACAAGGCGCCTCCTGCGGGACAATCTCCCCGGTGCATCCCCATAGTGAGTCCAAGTAGGTATGGTAACAGTGCAATGCACATTCAGCCCCGTCCACTAAAACAAGAACCTGAACACTAATAACCTAAACGATACAGAAAATAAAAAGACTGAATGGTGACATACTGTGTGCGTGTGTGCAACGCATGCTAGCTAAGAGGCAGGTAAGGGGTCGACTGCACGTGGCGCCGGGGCAGCAAAGGGGGCCGCTCAGCGCAGTCAGTCAGATGTGCGGCAGGGGCAACGGGGAGGGAGAGGGGGGGAACGGGGAGGGAAAGAAGAGGGCAAGAGCAAGGGTGGGGAGGGGAGAGGGGGGAAAGTAGGCAACAGGGCACTCAGCACTCATCAGGGACCTAGACAATGTCCTGCTGAAGGCACGCTAGATGGTAATCCGCCAAGGTGTTATCCCATTCCTGCGCATTGGGGTACATACGTAGGTTTGCCGTCTCCTCCCTATGCAGCGCTACACTCTCCGCCCTCACCCAATTATCAAAGGAGGTGCGCCAGTGAATCGCTCGGGGGGATGCGATATTTTTCCACCGCTTGGTGATGAGGTGCTCTGCTGTTATCAGCCCCAGATCCCAGAACCGCGCCGGGACTTTCAGCAGTTTTGTTCGTTTGAAAAGCCCCAACAAACAAGCCTCCCACGTGCGTGGCAGGCTACCACCCGTAGCTGCCGCCAATGTGGCAGTCACCGAGGTCCAGTAGTCTTGCAGAGCAGGGCACTCCCAGAGGACATGCAGCAGGTGCGCATCCACGAGTGTACACCTCGGACACGCCGAGGTGTTGAGGCCAAAGTAGCGGTTACGTTTATCTGGAGATAGGTACGCGCGGTGCACTATGTAGTACTGTATAATTTTAAAACGGGAGTTGCGTGGAATGTTAGTTGCCCCCGCCAGTACCCGTGTCCATTCCCTGTCAGTCCAGTCCCGGCCCCTGTCCACCGCCGGGACTGGAATTGCGTATGTGTGTGTAATGCCCGGGCAAGCCAATGCACAATGTGGGAGCCATTGCCCATCACGTGGAGATACTGAATCAGTAGATGTGGCAACAGCTCCTCCGACAGGTCACCCCAGGAACGCGTCAGCGCACGAACAAGAGCTGCGTGTGTCAGGAACTGTCCAGCAGGCAGTCCCGTATTAGCCGCTAATGACGCGAAAGTAAGCAAGGTGCCTTCCGCGTACAAGTCGCCCAGGCCTTCCAGGTCTACAGCTGACCAACTGTTTAGCGCAGCCTCCGTGAGCACACCCCCCTCTCGGGGCGTCCCCAATAGGGGCAGATTGGGGGCGTAGGGTTTGACCAAATTCGTGAATTTGAGGCTTCTCACAAAGCATTTCCTCGCCACCGCGAGGTGCAGTTCGACAGGACTGCGGACCCTAGCCAAGGGATGAAACATGGCGTGTATCTGTACCTCCGAGGCAGTGTCACCCAGGTTCTTTCCACTCAGCCAATATGCAACCCATTGCAGCTGCGCCGCCAAGTTGTAAAGCTCCTGGTTAGGAACCACCATTCCCCCAGATTCCGTCGCTGCCTACAACGTCCTCAGCGCGACTCTGGGCCGTCCAGCGTTCCAGATCAGGCGTCTGGTGAGGGATTCCAGTTCACGGAAAATCCTTGCCGGGACATATACCGGAAGATTCGCATAGTAATACAACAATCGGGGTAGGACAATCATTTTCACGAGTGTGATTCAGCTCGGGACATTCAATGGGAGTGTATTCCAAAAGGTCACCTGAGCTGTGAGCGATGAGATCGCTCTCGTGAGGTTACCCTCCAGCAGGTCAGCAGGGTCACGGTAAATCCGTATCCCCAGATAACGGAACACCGTCGGGTACCAGAGCAGTCTTTCTCCCATCACCACAATGTCACACTCCGGGGTATCCGCGGCAAAAGAATACACTCCGGATTTCGCCCAATTAACGCGAAGTCCCGACACATCATCGAATGAGCTGAATATGTCAGTGAGCGCGCGTGGGAAGCAAGTCAAGTCTCGGACATAAATCAAGAGATCGTCCGCATATAACGACACCGAGTGTGTCCCGTCAGCCAAGGGGATCCCCCAGTCCACGCCGGAGATATGTAAGCACGCCGCCAAGGGTTCCATCACGAGCGCGAAGATGAGCGGCGAGAGGGGGCAACCCCGTCTGGTGCCCCTGCGGACACGGATCGGGTCCGAGAGAAGCCCGCCCGCCCACGCACGCGCTACCGGGTCACGATAAAGGAGCTCCACCATCCGGAGATATGCATCACCGAGGCCGAACTTCTCCAGTACCAGCAGTAGGTATGGCCACTCCACAGAGTCGAAAGCTTTCTCGAGATCGAGAACCACGCACCCCGAACGGGGCCACCGCGCTGTCGCCAGGCTCTGCACCCGAAAGAGGCGCCTGATGTTATATGACGTGTTACGGGTTGGCACAAAGCCGTTCTGGTCAGCATGTACTAAAGTAGGGACCAAGGGCGCCAGTCTCTGGGCTAGTGCGGATGCTAGAATCTTATAGTCTGTGTTGAGGAGAGCAAGCGGCCTATACGATCCCATATTGACCCCGTCTCTGCCAGGCTTCAAGAGAGAGATCACGTTTGCCTCATTCAGGGTTGGTGGGAGTGCAGCATCCTCGAACGCGGCATTGTACATTCGCAAGGATGGTGGAGTAGGCCTTGTAGAATTCTGCCGGTAGCCCGTTGGGGCCCGGGGTCTTGCTATTGGAGAGGGAGAATATGACTTCTCGGACTTCCTCCGCCGTCAGCGGTGCTCCCAACTCCGTCTGCTGTGCATTGGTAGCCGCAGGCAGTGGCAATCTCGACAGATACTCCGAATTATCATCCGCAGTGACACGTAGGTGGGAGCGATAGAGTTGCTCATAATGATGCGTGAAGGCCTCATGGATCGCTCTCTGTGTGTAAACAATGGTGCCGGGTGTATTCCGGACGGACGTCACAGGCGCCGTTTGGGCATCTCGCCTTATGAGCCAGGATAAGAGTTTCCCTGGTTTGTCCCCAAGATGATGCATACGGGCTGAGTGCGCAGCATAATTCAAGTTCTTCAATCTGTCCAGGAGCTGCGCATGTCGCTCGCGGGACGTCACCATGTGCGCATCATCCCCCTCCGCCGGCCTCCTGTTCGCCAGCTAATAATGTGGACTCCACTTGTCTCAATTCTCTCTCCACCTGGCGTCTCATTCCCGCCTGTGTGCCCAAACAGTGACCCCGGGCGACCACCTTAAACGCATCCCACTCCACACCTGGAGCGGACGCCGTATCAGTATTGTCCTCAAAATACTGCAATATACACGCCTAAAGGGCCTCCCTGTATGTAGCGTCTAATAAGATATCCGGCTGGAGTCTCCATGTGGGTATTGGCGGGTGTGGGCGTTCCCAGGCAAAATCCAAGGTGTGCGGATTGTGGTCCGAATGTGTGCGACCCAGGTAACCAGTGTCTGTGACATGAGGCAATAAGTCGCTAGATAGCATGTACCTGTCCAGTCGGACATGTAATGCGTGGGCGCCTGAATAAAAGGAATAGACCCTCGCGGTTGCGTTACGCGCGCGCCATACATCATGCAGGTCCCACTGCATCGCCCAGTCCCTAAGTGCCCTCGAAGCTCCACTCACCGGGGCGCTGGCCAGGGGAGGGAAGGATCGGTCCAGCGCCACATCAAGTGCGCAATTGTAATCACCGCCCAGCAGCAGCGGTATGCCCGGCCACGGCGCCAATTCTGACGACAGTCATGCAAGGAATTTCCCTTGTTCAGTATTAGGGGCATAGACAGAGGCCATCACCACCAGTTGTCCGTCTAGCTTCCCCTGAAGAACCACATATCTGCCCTCAGCGTCAATCCTGCTGTGAGTAAGCGCAAAGGGGACCCCAGGGCGTATCCAAATTAACACTCCCCGCGCAAACGCAGAAAAACCCGTGGCATATAGCTGTCCTCTCCATCTGCGCCGCAGGGCAAGGGCCTCAGGAGCCGTCAGGTGTGTCTCCTGCAGCAACGCCACCTGTACCTGGTGGCGCCTGAGATAGGAATAGACCTGGTAACGGCGGGAGGGCGTGTGCATACCACGCACGTTCCAGGTGCAGAACTTAACCATGGTCATCGCACAATCGTGTCATCACGCTTCCCATCACACATCCACCCCCACCACCCACCCCGGCTACCCCACAGAGCAGACACCCACCCAAGCACCCCCCAGGCACACGCACACCCACACCGCCTCTTGCACACGCTACAGATATAATGTTGAAGAAAGAAAAATCCACCAGTCTTATATATAAAGAGCAATAAACTAAAACGCCAAAAGGACGATAGCTGGCACACCGCCGCCAGATCACAACAACAGTATCAATGCACCCTTGCATATACCCTTGCGTCTGATTGAAAAAAGGAGGGGAACAGGGGAGGTCAAACAGCCCAATAAACATGGGTAACAATATCATAATGCCAAAAGGTCGACAACGGAACATGTCGCCGTCCAAACGCTCTAATGAGCTAGAATGTCCGTGAGTTCGAGAGGGGGGTAGCTGAGCCCTTGGCTCTGTTAGTTACAGGAGCATAACACAGACAGGTGAGGGAGCATCCCCTCCACAGGCAGAAACTATCACGTGGCCCAGTTCCCACAGTGAGTTCTGGTGAGCAGGGTGCCAGGTTCCCTGGTGCCAGAATGCAGTCTCGGAAAAGTATCTCTGGCCAGATCTCAGTGTAACACTCACCTCCAGGGGTCCGACCACCCCTACTGTAGTAGCCCATGACTCACGGGCAGCGCAGAGGTCCCGGCAGTGCAACCGCACCCAGCCCACAGGCGGGCGGCACCGCGCATATGTGGCCACTCCGCCAGGCAAGTCAGCAGCGGCTCACTGGACCCAAGTTCAAAAGACCACCAGAGGTCTCAATGACAGGCAAAAAGTGGCGGGCGGTCCTGCCCACAAATCATGAGATGGTGTCCGCAGTCTGCGGGGTGACATCTGGTAGACTCTCCAATATCTGCGAGTCCGGTATGCCATACACTTGTTCGTCATCGCTGGCGAGAACGCGGGGGCTGGCTTCCAGGTCAAGATCCACCTCCGGCGACCCGCTAATTTCCGTCACCATCCGTAGAGCCTCTTGTTGTCCATTAAGGATAAGTTCAGGCGCAGGGGCCACTTCCATGGCAGCGCGTGACTGAGTCGACGGCGAGGGTCGCCGCCGGCGCAGTCTCGAGGCTCCACGGCCACGTCGCATCGCCGAGGACGCCCCACCAGGCTCCGTGAGGAGAGAATATTTCAGGGCCAGGCGACGAAGCCGTTGCTTCACCGGCAAGAAGGAGTGACGTTGGCGCTGAACTTGAACAGTGTAATCAGGGAACAACATAACCGTAGCATTCTCAACCCTGATGTCCGGCAATTTCCGTGCTTCACGCAGGATGGCATCACGGTCGCGGTAGTTCAGGACTCTGATGAGCATGGGCCGTGGGTTGGAGCCCGTGGGTGGAGGGCGAGAAGGCACGCGGTGAGCTTGTTCCACTACAAAGTGTTGGGAGAGGGTGCCCTCCAGCAGGAGGTCTAGCAGCCACCTCTCCATGTGTTCCGCCGGTGTTCTCCCCTCCCATCGTTCCGGCAGACCCACAAAGCGGATGTTGTTCCTTCGCTCTCTCCCCTCCGCGTCCTGCGCGCGGTCCTCCAGGAATTCCACCCTATTTAAGAGGTCCTGGACATGTTTGTCCATCTGCGCTATCTTGGGCGTGACATCAGTCACGGTGGTTCGGTCTGACAATTTTTTTTGGTCAGCACGGAGATGCGTGAGATCTATGGCGACACTGTCAATTTTCGTCTCCAGGGAAGTGCGGGTCGACTGAATCGATTCCTCCAGGCGCTCCATCGCCGCAAGCATTGCGTCCAGTTTAGAGGCCGTCTGGACCACATCAATCGCCTTTGCCATCTTCCCCTTCACTCCTGCACCGCCTTTGCCAGCCCTCGTCTTAGGTCCCCCAGACATTAGTAGCGAGGCACAGATGAAGAGTCAACCCGGCCAGGGAGCACGTCCAAGGTGTCAGAGAAGGCGCATCACACTCAGCGGCAAGGAAGAATCCAGGTATCAAGGGATGCAAGAGCAGCCGTACCTCCGCTTCATATAGATGTCCCAGATGTGGGCCAAGGTGCACGGTTGCAGCCAAGGGGGGGCGCGTCGGCGGCGCGATCAAGGGACCTCAGTCCACCACCCCACAGATCACGCGGGCAGTATGGGGCACCCCAAGACGTGTCGCTCCTCCGCAGGCCTTTCAGGGTGGAGGCTCCAATCACATCCAGAGGATCACGTGTCGTCAGATTAGGGGCAGGCGATCAGTCGAGTGCATCGCCAGTGGAGCCCCCGAGGAGCCCTATAGCAACATCAGGGCCCTCGATGGTGAGAGCAGTACCAGCCCGCAGCAGGAGTGGCCCAGGGGGCGTGCTTGCCCCTCGTAGTCGGAGCAGGTCTCTGGTGGTCTCCAAGGAGTGAAAGACAGGGCAGCGTCCGGCAGCACCACCCGGGCACAAGGCAGCACCAGACAGAGGCATGCAGGGGGAAGCGCCCACTCGCCGTGGATAGAGCAGGGCGCTAGCGTCCAATGAGAAGTCGCAGGGTGTGTTGGCACCAGGCAGGGGCAAGGGCTCGGGCAAGACGGGGCGAGTCCCAGGATCAAGGTCCCCTGCTAGCCTCCTGTAGCATCTGCAGTGTGGGGCATACAGCACTCCAGGATCAGTACTTGCGGCAATCGGAAAAACGGGCGGGCTCAGCCGGTAGTTCACAACACCCTCCTCAGTGCGGAGCACCGCCCCTCCCGCCGCTCGATCTCGGCCAGTTCACATCATCCACTCCGTCACCTGCGTAGCAATCAGGGCCACCCCGCCACCCCGCCACCGGCGCACGTTGTCAGAAAGCCTCTCTTCAGCCTCCGGGGGGCCTAGCAGGCGATGCGTGTCTCCGGCCGCAAGCAATGGCCGCCACCAGCCGGAAGCGCCACAGGTCGGGCAGAAGCGCGGCAGGTCTCCTCACCGGTGAGCGCAGGTAGCGCCAACAGGGATCCGCGGGAGAGGACCCACATCAGGGGGGGCCCCCATCGTCATCGTGCACCCTCAGCAGCCAGCGGGCATAGCAGCATCAAAGCCGCCCCGGCATTATCTTCCACTGTGCAGCAAGCAGAATCACCCCCAAGTCGGCCAAAGCAGGTGGGCGCTGCAGTCGTTTCAATGCGGGCACGGTGGGCAGTAAGCTCCGCAAGAGGTCCGGGTACCGGGGCACCTCCACCGCAAACCCCTGTCTCCCGGCCCAGTAAGCAGGCCGCAGCCCCGGCCTCTGGTAGGAGGCGAGGCCGGCCGGAAACGTCTGCTGCCGGGATGATCTGCGCTCCGCCCCGGAGGGGGGTTGTGCGGTGTCGACAATTCGGCCCAAACTTCGCCGGTCAGCACCTGGACACTGCGGGGACACTCGCCGATGTTTTCAGGCCGAGGTGAGGAGTTTTAACGGAGAAATGGCCTGTGTTGGGGGAGCCCCTCACGGAGCTCTACCCAGACACGTTGACAACTAGCCATGATAAGTTATCAGGTAAAATAAGGGAGGTGTTGGGTAAGGTTACAAGGAAAGGGAAGTCCCTCCAAAAGACTGAAGCATGGTATAATGGTGATTGTAGAGAGGCTAATGGTGAGCTCCTTGTCTCCTTTAAAATTAGATCTCAGCAGAGATAGGGCCCACTATCGGAACGTGCTTACAAATTAAATGAGGGAGTGGGAGAATTTGGTATAGATGAAGCTGTATGAAACCCTGGTTAATAAGAATACCAAGGCATTTTGGAGACTGGCTGCCATGTCCTCAAGTGGATGAAAGCCAACTCTTGTTTTTTGTATCCAACAAAATGAGTGCATTTTAGCCAGTTGTACACAGATAAGCCAAGGACTGTGAATGCAAGTGGTGTGTTAGTAGACAGCGGTGTCCCCTCTGAGTCCAGTAGCATGAATTCTTGTGTCCCAGCTGTGCTCCAGGGCCTGACAGAATATCCAGTGATCTGTAGAGAGAAAACTCAGAAACATGGGGGCCATATATAAAACTGCTCTCTAACAGTATTCTACCTGGCATGGTCATCCCCCACTCTTGGAAGCTACCTGAAATTGTTACCATATTTAAGAAGGGTGATTGTGTACTACCAGCCAATTACAGGCCTACCAGCCTGATGGACACCCTTCAAAAATATTTTGGGAAACTAAGCCTTGAACATATTCAGGACTGGATTTGCAATGATAATATCATATCACATTGGCAAGCAGGTTTTAGACCCAATGTGAACACTATAGCACAGATTGTTTGATTTGTGTGTATTTATTGGAAGGAAGTGATTATCAACAAGAGCAAATTGTAAGTTGCCTTTGTTGATCTTCGATCAGCCTTTGATATGGTTCCAAAAGACAAGTTATGGGGAATTTTAGAAAAAATAGGAGTTCCAGCTTCTCTCCTAAATATCTTGGTGAGGTTACATGCAGACACTTTGCCCCAAGTGAGGTGGAGGGAGGATGGGGTGCTGACGGAATCAATCCATATTGACAAAGGAGTAAGGCAGGGGTGCATATTAGCGCCCATGATATTCTCTCTCTATATATAAATGGTATCATTGGGTGTCTGAACAAGTGTCTGATAATGGATGGGTGTGATGCACTGTAAATTGGGTGCTCTAAGGGCCCCTGCACTCCTCTTTGCAGATGACACACTGCTAACTTCAAAGTCACACCAGGGGCTGCAGCAGTTGCTGAACTATTTTCAGGCGGTTTGTCTGGAGCGGGGCTTAGAGCTTAACAACACCAAGACAAAATGTAGGATCTTTTCCTTCCAATCAACAACAGGAGATAGATGTTTGTGGGTGACATCCCTCTAGAAGTAGTGGCTGAGTTTGACTTCTAGGTGTGAAACTCACAAGAAATCTATGCTAGGGGAGGCAAGATGGCACCTGAGTAGTCGCCGCCAACGCGACTCTGCCGGTCCGGTCCCGAATTGAACCAGAATTGACCCTGTATTCACATTCTACACAAAAACAAATCTTTTTCTTTCTTTTGAACCTGAAACTTATCTGAGGCATTGACCACAATCCTGATCCGACGCTCGCTGGGCAGAAAATACAAACAAACTGAGGCAGAAGCGACGCTGATGCTTCTCTCCTGGCTCCTCTCGACGCTCTCTACGCGCTCTGCTTCTGCATCATTGGCATCATCGGCCGTCACTGCCCTGCGGCGGGACTCTAACGTGGCGTGCTCTCTGCTGGCGTTTCTTTGAGACCTGCAGAAACCTGCCAAAAGCGAGGAGAGAGACGCTAACAATGACGCACAGTAGGCACGGGCCCTCCAGACGCTGAAGAGACATTGTATCCTGTCCACTGCAACAAAGCAAGTAAGGATGGCAGGGTGGGGAGGTAAATTTAATAAAACCAAAAATGTACAATTGACAGAATCACTGGGGAGTGAACTCTCACAGCCTAACCCTGCTGTAGCTGAGATTCACCACAAAAGCTCAAATACACAGAGAGCCAAGAACAGAGAGCAGAGCGAGAATCCCAACTCCATAGAAAAGAGTGAGCGGACTGTTAAACAGACAAAAAAAATACAAGGGAAGATCATTAAAGGGGCGGCTAAAGGGGCAGTTAATGGCCAATCTACTCAAAGTGTGCATGGTGGACAACCACTTATTTAGAACATATTCGCTCCAGTAGATGGGAAAATACACAGCGTAAAAGAGGAGGAAATGGCTGGCTCAAAGGGTTCAACGGATCAGTTTGGTCCCTTAGCAGATTTACAACCCGCAGAGAGCGCAATGGAGATCAAAACACCTATCTTTCAGTGTAGCCCAGCTGCCTGCCTGGGGATAGCTCAAGAGGATGAGGGGAATAAATTGCCACTATCCTGTCCCGACGCTGATGCGCAGAGCTCACAAGCCCTCAGTATCACGTCAGCTGAGAAGGGCAACTGAAACAATGAAGATGTGGTGACTCACAGTGAGCCAGTCAAGGAAAAGGATTTTCATCTTCCACCTCATAATGCCACATAACATAGATAAATTATACTCGCTCACAGATGAATCTGAGATGTCGGATGAAAGCATATCCGGCGCAAGTGAAGTCGGAAGGCAACATTGGGATAGTAGTACAGACCTAGAGCTATCTCTTAGGCCTTCTGCTCAAAGAAAAATGTTGAGAAAGAAACTTAATCGACATTAGAAATGTGAGACTCCGGATCAGGGCAGCACGATGGATCTCAGATGGTACTATTCCGCATCGCAACTGTCAACATTGACAGAACCAACGATGTGTTCAAGAGAGAGCCATATATCCACAGGAGGTACCGTTGATGGGGGGGCTGAGTCTAAAGGGGAGCCTACTTTATCAAACGTATTGCAATCTATAAAGAACTTTCAAGAGGAAGTCAATATAGACAACCGAAGGTCACATCTGGCCACGCAAAAGCTACAGGGCACCATCAGGAAAGTAGGCAAGACTTGTGTTGAGATCGCAGATAGGCTAGCCTCAAATGAGGTACGTACTGAAAACTTTGAGAAGACAATGTTACCCTGAAAACACAAGGCGAGGAACATGATGGAATAGTCAAGGACATTATGCTTAAAATCGAGGAGCAGGAAAACAGATTACGCCACAATAATTTACTTGTTCTAGGTATTCGTGAGGCGGCAGAGGGGAGTGACCCCAAAACTTTTATGATTACACTTTTTAAAGGAGCTTTCCAGGACTTACATTCTTGGGATTGGGACAAGGAAATACAGCAGGTTCATCGCTTCCCATTAACACTGTCTAAAATATCAACCATCCCTTCGCAATACCCTAGAGCCATGCTAATCTATTTTGGCAATTTTCTTTTGCGACTATTGCTGTATGACCTTGCAAGGCCCACAAACAAGAAGGAATTTAATGGTATCACCTTTTTACCCGGTCTGATTTTGCCCATGCAACGGTGGAGCGTACATGGAGGCTGAGACACCTCTTTGCGCAATTTCAACAACTGGGCGCAACAGTCTACCTAAAGAACCCTGCTCGCTTAAAGGTTATATTCAAGGGAACCAAATGCAGCTTTGCATTGGAAATTCAGGCCCAAGCGTACCTGCAAGAGATTTCCGCTCAGAAATAGAATTAAGCTGGTGAATGCATTTCTGAAACATACTTTTGTGAAGCGGACACTGGCTACATTTCCAGATTGACTTCTTCTTTTCCTTCTCTCTTTTTTGCCTTTCTCTTGAATTAAGATCTGCAATAGTAACAGTAATTTTTCTCTTAATGGTTTTGTTTCCTTCTCTCTCACTTCTAACTAAGGAATTGAGCGAATGCCTCAAAATCTGACAGCACAAAACAAGACGTATTATTGTGATTTGTACAGGGTGGCATATTAGAATAATAATAGTGAGAGTAGTGGAATTGGACCGGGGAGGGGCATGGGTTCACAAGTGCTCAGATGTCATCATCCTGGCTCTTCTGGTTCCAGGTAACCTTAGCGATAGGTGGCGGGGGTGGGGTCCGAGGGTGGGCGGTTTACGGGGAGGAAGGGGTTGGTACTTTGGGGGCTGACACTAAGTTGCATGGCTTTATTAGTTTGGTCGAAAAGCATTTGTAATAATGACTAACTTGCATATTGCCACGGTTAATATCTGTGGTCTTAATGATGTCAAGAAACGCCGGAACACTACGATAGGCCTACGATTGTTAAAAGCCGATATAATATGTATGCAGGAAACCCACATTGAAAGGGCACAGATACATTTGTTAGAGACACTTGGATAAGCATGGGCGTAAAATCCGTTACGCTTGTGGATTTTTCGTATTTTCGGAGAATCCGCAATCCGCAAACTCTTGCGGATGCGGCGAGAATACGCAAAATCCGCGCGAAGCGGATTTTTTGTTTGTGTTCGCACTGCTCGCGCTGCTCGCGGTCCGTGGCGCGGGCAGGAACAATCTCGCACTAGCGAAAGTAAAAAAATTAGTAAAGGAAGTGGCCCAGTCTCCAACTTCCTGTTCCTGTCCAGCAAGCTCCTCCCATAGGGGTGGGGTGAAGGAAGTGCCCCAGTCTCCAACTTCCTGTTCCTGTCCAGCAAGCTCCTCCATTTCCTGGCCACTTTGATTTCGATCTTGACTGGGAAGGATTACTTTTTGTGGTTGCTGCTGGATATTTGGATTTGAGGCCTTTTGGATTACTTTTGGATTCGAAATTTGATTTCACAAAGAAGTAAGTTGATGTTGTTTGTTTGTGGTGATTTTTGTGTGTGTTGCTTTTTTTTCGACTTTTTGGGGGGAAAATCTGCAAGTTCGCGAGCTGAGGATGTTTTTGCTTGTGTTCGCACTGCTCGTGTCCCGCGCAGCAACAATCTCGCACTCGCGAAATTGTAAAAATTACAATTCTGCTGCACATGAATTGAAAACCACCAGGCTTATTTATGGGTGCATGCATGATACAACTGTTTTGTTGAATTTTTTTTTAACATGATTCTGGCCAGGGCATGGATGGCATTGGATTGTGCTGATTTTTGTGTGTTTTAGGACTTTTTGGGGTGGTGTTGGGGGCTTGCTATGTGGGTGGGGGCCATTTTATTGTCTGGTCCCGTGTGGGTGGGGGTCTAGGGGCCATTTGTAAGCCAGTTTGTGTGCTTTGTGCCATAGGCCTGCACCCACTGTGCTCTGATGTCATCCATTATGCCCAGGGGGGCCCAGAATCGGTCTGTTCGCGGTTTTTGTGGGTTTTTGCCACGTTCGCACCGTGAAGCAACAATATCGCACTCGCGAAATTGTAAAAATTGCAATTTTGCACCGGAAAACCACCAGCAGGCAGCATAAGCCTTCTGAAAATGGATGGATGGCATTGGATTGTGGTGATTTGATTTGTGTTGTGTTTATTGACTTTTTGGAGTAGGGGTTGGGTGCTGGCTATGTTGGTGGTGGCCATTTTGAGGCATGGTCCTGGCCATGTGGATGGGGGGGTCAAGCGGCCATTTTGAAGGCAGGCAGTGAGCTTTGAGACATAGGCCTGCACCCATTGTGCCTTGCTTTCACCCATTGTGCCCAGGCGGAGTCAGGGGTACATGAAAGTACAACCCTCTGTGTGTGTGCTCTCTTGGATCAATGTTAAATTCCTGTTTCCCAAAAATTTAGCAAATCCTAATTTTGAAATTTCCATATTGTGTGGTGTGCACGTGTGTATTCATAAATGCCTACTTGCAAACTGTTTATTCAAGCGCTACATATGCAACATTTATATTTACTGATGTTCCTCTGTCTTCGTTTGCGTTTAGGTGCACAAAACTCCGCATCATCGTTGAGCATCAGTGCCAGGAAGAAGTGCTGCTGCGGCCTGTTGTTCCGACATCTGAAGAAGATGGCTCCAAAAAGAGGTGCCCGTAGGTCCTCTTGCAATAAAGATGTCTCTACTAAGGAGAAGAAGAAGCAAGTGGCACCACTTACCAAGGAGACTGGTGGCTCAACCAATACATTTTTTGGGCAACAACAACAAAAAAAACAAAGGCCCACCATGAGTGCTGCACAGGTAGCCTGTTTAGTTGTTGAATCACCAACGACCAGTGATGTTGGTTCATCGCAAGAAAGTAGCAGCACACCATCAACACAGGTTGTAACTCATCTCACAAGTACTATTCAACAACCAAAGCCGCAACAACAACTGCATGGGCTACTAGTACAAGCAGAAGTACATGCGCAAGGAGCTGTCCAAGAAGGAGCTGTCCGAGAAGGAGCTGTCCGAGAAGGAGCTGTCCGAGAACTTGAAGGAGCTGTCCGAGAAGGAGCTGTCCGAGAAGGAGCTGTCCGAGAAGGAGCTGTCCGAGAAGGAGAAGGCCGAGAAGGAGAAGGCCGAGAAGGAGCTGGCCGAGAAGGAGAAGGCCGAGAAGGAGAAGGCCGAGAAGGAGAAGGCCGAGAAGGAGAGGTCCATGGAGACTTGCAAGTAGAGGTCAGTGAAGATGCCCATGTAGCGGCGCATGGAGCGGTGCAAGTGCCCACAATGGTTGTTCTTCCAGAAGTAGGGGCACAGGAGGAAATTGACTTTGGAGCCGGGGTATCATGTCAGGAAGACGAAGCCACTCCTCCTGATGATTCATTTTCTCCCAGCTCCCCAGCAAGGAAAAGATCAAGGAGGGTGTGTAGAAGTTCCTCTTCAAGCCCCACTCCATCAGATGATGATCTGGATCTAGATTGGCAACCATCTCTGACGTCTGAGAGGGAGGCACACCATGAGCTGCGAAAGGTATCACATGTTAAAAGGAAGGGCCCCGGAAAGCTCATACTTATGGATCCGAACGTCCGACTTGATGAAGTGGTGCATTCTGATGTTGTTGAAGAGGATGACAGCAATGACCTAGTCATCACACATGTCAGTCCAGCCACACCGGCCATGCAGCAGACAGACATTTACACCCTATCCCGACGTCATGCTGAGCGTGACCCTGGCGACGTGCCACTGGTAGCACCACCAACGCAGTCAAGTAGTACCACAAGTTCAACAAAACCTACAGCTCCCATATTTTCTCCCCAGAGGGGGACTCCATCCAGCTCGACTCCCTCAAGTAAGGTTGCTGCAATAATTGCACAACCCAGTAGATGTCTGCAAGGCTCATCCACCACTGCTTCATCTGGCATTGGCAGCAGTATCACCTCGTGCGGCAAAACCAGAAGTTTCCAGTCCCCAGTTTGGAACTTTTTTAGTGTCCATGAAAAATATGATAACATAGCCGTTTGTTGCATTTGTAAGACTAGCGTTAGCCGTGGTAAGACTGGTACCAACTATGGAACCGGAGGCCAGATAGGTCATCTTGAAAGAAAGCACGCTGTCGAATGGTTTCCGCACCTAGCAAACGTCAAGGGAAAGCGATCCCAAAGGGCAAGTGGCCAAAATATACCCATAGTAGGTGTTTCATCTGAAGATGATGGGGAGGTAGAAGAAGCGTCAGACATGTGTCCGGTTGCACCCAGTACCCCTGGCAGCACCACACCCTCCGTAACACATAGCAGGCACACTGAGAGTCTGGGAGACACACCAATGCGGAAAATGTCAACACTGATCAGAAGTGGGTCGAAGAAGGCATCAGCATCATCCCGTAAATTTGTCCAGCGCACCATTTCAGCCATGTTCTCCTCAGATGCGCAATTTCAACGCAACCACCCAACTGTACGCCTCTATAACACTAAGCTGGCAAAAATGCTAGCGGTGGACCTTCTCCCTTTTTCGTTTGTCGAAGGTGTGGGTTTCCTTGAACTCGTGGCAACATTGGCCCCTAAATGGAAGGTTCCTAGCCGGTACTATTTTGCCAGGGTTGCTGTTCCAGCACTACACAAAGAGGTGCTTGAGTTGGTGGGGGCAGCTTTGCAGAAGAGTGCTGTTCACACTATACACCTGACAACAGACATGTGGACCAGTTGCCAAGCCCTTGATTACATGTGCATCACTGCACACTGGGTCTCTTTTTCAGGGGTTATAAAACAGATAAATGCAGGTGGTGACTTGATCGAGATTTTTAAGGGTGCTCGTAAACATGCAACATTAGCCATGTTTGGCATGGAGAAAAGTCATACTGCAGTCAACATTTTGGCTGACTTTAACAAAAAGGTCTTGCAATGGCTGCGCCCAAGACATTGCAAGGTTGGTTATGTTTCTACAGATAATGGCAGTAATGTAGTTAAGGCCATGGCGGACGGTTTCTATTTCAGAGTGCCGTGTTTGGCGCACTGTATCAACCTTGTTGTGCAAAATTTTTTGAAAAAAGAACTTGCAGTCGACAAAACACTGACCATCTGCAGAAGAATATGCACACATTTCAACCATTCTTTTAAGGCCCGGAAGGAGCTGAGGCGCAAGCAAAATGAACATAGAATGCCAGTGAAAGCACTTATCCAGGAGGTGGCAACACGTTGGAACTCAACCTTCTACATGCTTGAGCGTCTGCATGAGCTGTTTCCAGTAGTCAATGAGTATTTCTACAACCTGGGTGGTGATACGACAGAAATGATGCTAGCGGTGGAGCAATGGCAGCTAGTTAAAAGCCTGACAGACATGCTTCGGCCTTTTGAGGTCTTCACGCGTGACGTCAGCAGGGAGGACTGTTCTTTGAGCAAAGCTATCCCACTGTTGCTGAAGCTCGAGCACCAAGTCAAGGTGGTGTCTTCACAATTAGAGGACGTTGGAAAGAACGAAGCACATGAGTTGGCGCAGAGATTATTACAACGCCTAGTTAGCAATGAACGGCTTGTAAATATCAAGAAACAACAGCACTACATTTGTGCTACTATTCTGGATCCACGTTACAAAAAGCCATTGTTTGGCAAAGTAATAATTCCTTTTGAAACATCGGATGTTACAGAGTACAAAGATTGGCTAGCTCAGTCAGCCATTCGTTTTGAAAGAGAGCGGAAGGAAACTGTAGGAGAAGACAGTACTACTAGTGAATCAGCAGGCCATCAGGCGTCCCAAAAAAGCCCTTCTGCATCTGTGCCTGTGGCAGAAGTGAGTGACTTTCCCTCTGAGCCGTTAACCACACCAGCAACCGTATCATCTGCACCAGGCGCATGCGATATGTCTGAAGCGAGTTGGCTAACTCAGCTAGGGTTTCCTGGTCCTAGAAAGGACACAGAAGTGCAAAGTACAGGAATCCGGGAGGACATTCTTTCAATGGTGCAGGCCTATCTGGATGACTCAACAGAGGTCAATATTACTGAGGACCCATTGGCGTATTGGCATGGGAAAAGAAAAATATGGCGAGAGCTCACCAACCTGGCTATCAATTACTTGTCTTGCCCACTCGCAAGCGTGTCCTCAGAACGTGTTTTTAGTTCTGCTGGTGGCATTGTGACTTCCAAAAGGTCCCGCCTCTTGCCCGCAAATGTGGAGCGGCTCACCTTGATAAAGATGAACCAGCACTTCATACCACCAGATTACAGAGTACGAGAATGCACGCAGGAAGAAGAGGACACCGCCCTACCTGAGGAAAGTTCTCCTCAGTTACCAGAAGTAACCCCGACTGATGATTTAGCAGAGTATGAGGACGAGTTCTGCTTCCCTGACAGCGAGTTCTGAAAATGCCTCAATCATTCATTAATTGTAAATAGTCCTCCTTATTCACTTTTATTCCTGTGTGTCTGTCTTTCTTTAGCAAGTGCTTCATCACATTCCCAACAAAACTGTAATCAACCAATAAAACAACAAGCCCATCAACAGAACTGTCTTGATTTTGATGCCGCAGCATTCCTCAGGTTCACAACAGTTAGTTGACAAGAACTCAGTCCTGGTCGTCTATCCTGAGTCCTCCTCCTCCAGACTCACCCTATCCATTACCCATAATGCTGATGCCTGGATTCTGCACAATGAAGAAACTTACTTAACGTTGATGAGTCCCCCACTGTGAATTCCAGGTGGAGCCAGCCCTCAAACACAAATTACAGGTAAGATAAGCGTTTGGATGGGAGGTAGTATAATGGAGTATTCTGAGAGGCGAGAGAGTGACAGTGGTACTAGCAGCAAAGTCCTAGGGCTCTTGAATTAACAAACTCTGTGACAGGCATTTACTTAGGAAAACATTTGGCCTATTGCACGTGAACATGTAGGCGTTATTATTGCTCGCTTGCCTGTCTCAGGGGTGCTGTCTGTGGGGCTTCTAGGTTTTAGGGTTGTGTGAGCACCGCTGCCACATTTCTAATGTTGATTGCTTTTGATTTGCAGAAAATCCACGCCGGGAAACTCCAGTTGTGGCCCTGCTGCAGAACGCTTTAGGACTCTGTGAATTCCAGGTGGAGCCAGCCCTCAAACACAAATTACAGGTAAGATAAGCGTTTGGATGGGAGGTAGTATAATGGAGTATTCGGAGAGGCGTGAGAGTGACAGTGGTACTAGCAGTAAAGTCCTAGGGCTCTTGAATTAACAAACTCTGTGACAGGCATTTACTTTGGAAAACATTTGGCCTATTGCACGTGAACGTGTAGGCGTTATTATTGCTCGCTTGCCTGTCTCAGGGGTGCTGTCTGTGGGGCTTCTAGGTTTTAGGGTTGTGTGAGCACCGCTGCCACATTTCTAATGTTGATTGCTTTTGATTTGCAGAAAATCCACGCCGGGAAACTCCAGTTGTGGCCCTGCTGCAGAACGCTTTAGGACTCTGTGAATTCCAGGTGGAGCCAGCCCTCAAACACAAATTACAGGTAAGATAAGCGTTTGGATGGGAGGTAGTATAATGGAGTATTCGGAGAGGCGTGAGAGTGACAGTGGTACTAGCAGTAAAGTCCTAGGGCTCTTGAATTAACAAACTCTGTGACAGGCATTTACTTTGGAAAACATTTGGCCTATTGCACGTGAACCAACACGATGACAGTGTTCAGTTAAATGAAATTACTGCAAAACCACCACCCACCCAGCTCAAAAGTAGTAAAAAAACAGGTATGCTCAGATAAAGTTTGAAAAAGTATATTTATATCCCTAACAAAATAATCTCCCGCAAGACCCTCCCTAACCCCAACAAATAAATAGTCCTTCAAAAGTCCCCAAAAAACCCAACTCCCAATTCCCACCCCCCAAAAGTCTCAAAAAAAGGGGCAAGGGACACTCTAGGGATGCAAGCTGTTAAGTTTGGCCTCCAGGGCATCATGCCTTAGGGCCAGGGCATCATACTTCTCCTGGAGGATGGCTTGATCTAGGCGGAGGCCCTCCACCACATTCTGATATTTGCTCCATTTCTGGACCTCCGCCTCTAGGTCGGACACTCTGCGGAGTGCACGGCGCAAGCGAGCCTTAACAGTACTGCGAGGTGCAGCTTTTGCTGCTCGGCGGTGGCGTCTTCCAGCACGGCTCCGGTTCGCTGGAGCACTGTGCTTACCGGCAGAACGTGGGGTAACGGAGGAGGATGTAGATGATGTTAGATTTGATGCACTGGAGTGCGTGTCGTCCCCCTCCAGTTCCACCAGCCGCCGATATTCGGCAGCAGTTGCTTCCAGCCTCCGTTGCCGGGCCAGTACAGCCAGCATACTCCTCGTTGGTTTGGAGGTTTTAGTATTGCCAACTATATGAAGAAAGAAAGACATAATCTGTAACCAATGCTCTTTAAGAATATGATTAACACAAAATGATTCAGCAGGAAGTTGTGTCACAGAACAACTAGCAACTAGCCAGGGCAGTACAAAACTATTCAGGCCAGTATCATGGGCGTCCGCAGGGAGGGGCAAGGGGGGGCGCTTGAATCACCATTTCCCTTCCCACAACTCACTTGTATCCTTGGTTTGGTGCTCTTTCATATGAAAGAGATCTGGCAGAAGTGAGTGATTTTTCCTCTGAGCCGTTAACCACACCAGCAACCGTATCATCTGCACCAGGCCCAGGCGATATGTCTGTTTCCCTCCCTCTCTCTCTCTCTCTCTCTCTCTCTCTCTCTCTCTGTCTCCCTCTTTCTGTCTCCCTTTGTCTCCCTCTACCTCGCTGTCTCTCTCTCTCTGTCTCCCTCCCTCACCCTCCCTCTGGCTCCCTCTCTCTCTCTCTCTCCTTCTGTCTTCCTCTCTCTCTGTCTCTGCCTCTATCTGTCTGTCGGTCCCAGCCTGCTGTAATTACCATATTGTAATTTGTCACTGGGCCACCACTGGATACACATCATATCCTATCTAAGAGTCAGATAGTACCATGATCCAGCTTACCTGTACTCGCCACCGCCACCGTCTCCTTCCTCACAGTCTGTACTTCTTGCTCTTGGTCCGACTCCTCTAGCGCCGCCTCCTCCCCAGATTGACCCTTGGACTCCGAGTCAATGATGACCACCACATCCGAGCTGGCCCCGCCACCAGATGTTCCACCTACAAAGTAGATTTAAGAATGTTAGATTACACCACTCCACTAGTATTTGGTCTATGAATGAAAAAATGTGAAAACAACAGAAAAATTAATTGACTGTCTACTCTAGTCTAAAGTAAAAATGTCCCTCCTTCCAGGGAAAGCTGTTGTCTTGCTTCATTTTTTTGTCACAATTGTTGAATGCTTGCTTAATTTTAACACACACTATTTTTCTCTGAACAGACAGAAACTGGACTTCTAAGGACAAGAGGAACATCAACTTCAAACCAGGTGAAAGCTCGGCTCGACCACAAGAAATGTGTTCCAATCCATTACTCATCAACTCAGCACCAAGCACTTTTCCATTTCCAACTAACTTTATTTTAATATATGTGTTTACTTAAACTTTTAATAAAGCTTTTAAACTTGAATAGACTCTGTGGTTTTTAGTCCTCCAGACTAGAGTGACTGAGCGAAAAGTTTTGCAATTTTTGCAAGGAGGAGTCTGTGCTGCTGACACTACCAGGTTTATTTATACAGTGTGCCAAACACGCCACTCTGAAATATTATTACTCTGGTCTTTGGTGTCCATAGTTCGGTTTGTGGAGAATTGTCCCTGCAACAGTAGTATTATTGATTTTGCTCCTATCTAAACACTATTTCGAAACAATTAAATTAGGAATGCTTGGACAACAATAGGTCCTCTATATTTAAATGAAAACTTACTGGGGCCAGCAAAGGAGCACTCGCCGCCCTGGCCTGCATCCTCCTCCTTTGGAGCCACTGCTGCATCCGATTTTTCGGTCCGCTTGCCCCTGGGCGGACCTGACGTACAACATGAAAGAAATAACAGAAAACATTGATGATTGCTGCTTGCCGATGTCCTTGTCAACCAAATCAAACATTTAGAAAGAACAAGAACCTACTATTTCATCCAAAAAGAGGGCTACAAAGGAAGGACTGCACCTGAGCCTCTACTCTAGGGGCAGATTTACAAGCCCCTTGCAGCTCTTTTGCTCCATTCTTGTGTCAATTTTGTGACGCAGCGCCACAACAAGAGAGGCGCCATGGTGTGGCGTATATTAACAACGTGACGCATATGGGAGATGCATCCCATTCTAAAACCCTGCGCCATTAGGGAGCATTCCATCGCAAGGGAGGGCGTTCCTGCGCAGGAACGCATGCTAAAAGTGGCTATGGGGAATATATAAAATTTCAATCAGTCATTTAGGACAATGATGCGTCACTGAAACCCTGCGCCTGCATGAAGCAGACTTACGGCTTGACGCAGCATTGCTGGAGCTGCGCCATCGTTGCAACGCAACTCCATCAATGAGCCGCCTTTACGGCACCGATGCGTAACGCTTCGGTGACGTTTTGGGACAATGGTGTGCCGCATTGTAAATACGGCGCACCATGGGTGGTGCTGGCGTGCCGCACACTTTGCAGGGATGCGCAGGTAATTGCTAATCTGACACTTAGGGGCATACTTACGAGTTCTGAGCTGGACACCTCCAGATGTGCACCAGAACAAATGCGTAACGCAAAACTAACCTTGCGTCACGACAGATGCGCCGCTATTACAATGCGGCAAACCCTGGCGCAAGGGTAGGCAGATGCGTGACGCATCTCGTGACGAAATAGGGGCGCATCTCTAGAGTCGCGTCGCGGGCGCGATGCAACTATAGCAGTGCTCAGGGCTGCCCAATACTCAACATACCGCATCAGTCCTTACGCCTGCTTCAAGCAAGCAGGCATAAAGAATTGACATAGCAGCGTCGCGGAAGTGCCTGCGTTAAATCTTGTAGATTTCACGCAGGCACTTTTGCAAGGCACACATCTGCCTGACCGGCACCCCCCCCCCCCCCCTGCGTGGGAACGCACCCATTGTGGCGCAGGCCCAGGCCTTCACGTGGCGCATCTCCTTAGATGCATCACGTTGTACATGACTCGCAGGGATGCGCCACGTTTACGTCGCTGTGCGTCAGGTAAGGCAGTGTAAACGTGGAACAAGGGGCTTGTAAATCTGCCCCTTTGTGTCTAGCATTACGCAGTTCTGTAAAATACACTCATACATTACTCAGCCCAATTAAATGAACACAAAATAGAAAACAAATAAGCAGTGGCACCGGCACAGAGAAGGAGAACAGTGCACCTGAAATGCACAGAAGATTTTGAAATAGTAATTTACCTCTCCTATCAATGTAATCACCAGCAGCATTATTGCTCTTTGTAAAAAAGTTAAAGCAAACATTTGCAATATAACACAGTCACATAGAGCAGGAGAAAAAACAGAGTAGTGAGTAATGAAAAAATTGCTACTACTACTCACCAGGCCCGGGGACCTCCACTCCCAGCACGTCTAGCAGGTCACGCTCTCGGTCCAGGATGTCGGTCCAGCGGTGGGTGACTTGATTGTAGGTGCGCTGGACCCCCGTGATCTTAAAAAGGGCCCGGCACACCTGCCCCCACCGCTTCCGTCGCTCCTGGCTGTTGGTGTAACCAGCAGCGATCCTGCCGCCTGCCGGGATGGTCCTGGGGAGACGGCGCTGCACATAAAAAACAAGTGCGCCCACCTCCTCAGGGCTGAAGATCTCCCGGGGCACCACCATTTCCGCCCTCAAGCGACCACACGGGAGCCGGGCACGGGCTGCGGTGCCCGTCTTGGGCAGCTTGACAGCTGTCTTGACCATGTTCTGGGCAGGTGTTAGCAGTAAAGAAGAGAAAAAATGAAAAAGAATAAGAGTAGGGAAGAAGGAAATAAAAGTTTAATTAAGTAGTTCAAAAGTAAACAAAAGTAGCCTAAAACACAAAAATATAGATCTAGAAAAATAGAGGGATAGAAAATAAGTTAAATAGATCAAAAAAATATTAAAACAAGCAAAGGATGGCAGAGATATACAGAGGATAGAAACACCATACCCAGACACATAGGAATGAATGAAAAACAAGATGGCGGCCCGATCACGTGCGCGTAAGTAAGTTCGCACGCGATTTCTCTCGCGAACTCGTGCGAACTTGTATTCGCAAGGCGCTCATCGCGCGAGATTACACATAGCGGGCGGAAACGGAAATACGTCACGCAAACAAAATGGCGGCGCCCATACTCAACCTTGGGGTAACTCGCACGAGTTCGCGGCTTCCACAGGCGAGTTCGCACTACGACGCGCCTCGCGAATAGGGCGAAATTACCAAAAAACTAGTTTTGCAAAAGCAAAACGAACGAGCAGGTGCAAAAGTTCGAGCTCATCATTTGTAACCATTTACCTGTAGTGCTTCCTGAAGGGGCCCTCCAGAATCCGGTTGCCTACTTGTAACTATTGTGTGACCCTGCTCTGACAGTCACAGAATAGTTACAAGTATGCCATTGCATCCTGTTAAAAAAAATTATTTACATTGCATTTGCAACAAAAAGGAAAGGGAGCAGACAAGCAGGTGCCAGCCTTCATTAATGTCAGTTGGGGCAGGGCAGGTGTTGTTGTTTGCAAAACTTAAAGCACTTAGCAGGTGTTTGTTCACTCAGTGGTCAATCAGAGGGTGTTGTGATGACACTGAGGGTGGCATGGGTGTGCCAGCCAGAGGGTGGCATGGGTGAACCAGAGTGCCAGTGTTGACAGAGGATGGCAGTGCTTTGCTTTGCCCCAATAATGTACACTGGTGAACTAGAGGGTGATGTGATGACACAGAGGGTGACATGGGTGAGCCAGAGGGTGCCATGGGTGACCAAAGAGAGTGCCAGTGGTGACAGAGGGTGGCAGTGATGAAGAAAGCTTAGCAAACAGGCTGGGCACGTAGAAACAACAAGTTCGCAAAACTGGCGACCCGACAAGTAAGTTCGCAATTTGCGAAATTGTACAAAACCCTCGCGAACTTGCAGAAACCCGTGCGAACACACACACCCCCCAAAAATCCGCAAATCCGCGAGAATTCGCGGATTTCGCGTATTTTCGCAATCCGCGAATACGCAAATCCGCAAATTCGCGGATTGCGAATCCGCAAAATCCGCCCATGCTTACACTTGGATATAGATTGGTGGGGGCCACTAACCAAAGCTCAAAGACACAGGGGTCGCAATATTGGCAGCTAATCAGTCTATTCAATTTACCCGAACAATAGCTGATCAAAATGGGCGGTGGGTAATCACACAATGTTGTAGGATCAACGGGGACCCAATCACTATATGTACTGTTTATGGAAGTACTATGGATGATCCATCAGTTTTTGATTATATAAATAATGAGTTAGCTACCTGGCCACTACCTATCATTATTTGCGGGGATTTTAATATACATTTGCTTGCTAGTCAAAATGTGTCCCTTGACAAGGGATAGAACTATAGTGGGCAGAAACCCAAAGTCTTCAGAGCTCTAAGGACACTATGTCACAAACAGGCGCTCTCTGACTTCTGGAACTGGCAAAATCCAACAGTTTTTCGACATCAAAAACATGCTAGATTAGATTTAATTTAAGCCTCACACACTATTCTTCATGAGTGCTCAATTGAGAAAGCTCTGCGCATATTAGCAGATCACATCCCATTAATAGTGGAACTTAAGGGGTTTGGCACTAGAACTAAGGACAAATCTAATTGGAGTTTTGAGTGTGCGCTACTTTTGAGCAAGGAATATTGCGCGCACATGAGGAAATAGATATTCCAATTTTTAAAAGAGAATATAGGGAGTGCTGGGGTGGACATAATTTGGGACACGTTAAAAGTGGGGATGCGGGGTGAAACACTTTGCTTTTCATCTACTAGGAACAAGCTGAAACGACGCTTGCTCAATGACATGCAGCGTAGTCTGGCTGTGGCAGAAGAATACCTGGTTGCAGTACTTTAGGAAGGTAGTGATGCCATGGAAGCACATATAAAAGTGATACTAGCAAAATTAGCAATTCTTGAAGTCATAACAAAGAGAGCGGCAGATAGAGTAGTGGTATGGCGAGAAAAGACGCATGAATGTAGCGAACAAGTAGGGCACAATCTTGCAACAAGAGCAGGCAAAGAACAACGTGAAATATAATAGCGCAGATCAATGACCCTGTAAAAGGGAGAACTAGAGACCCAGAAAGTATTAGCAAAGTATTTTACTCGTAGTACCAACATTTATATCACAAAGATATCCTTGATAACCCGGGAGACGTCTCTTTATATCTTAATCAAGGTTTTGGGAGACAATTTTCAGAGGAAGATGAAGAACAACTAGAGGAACTAGAGGAACTTCCCCAGTGGGTGGATATCTTGCAATGAATTAATAATCTTCTGAGTGGTAAAGCTACTGGATTGGATGATATACCTGTAGAATTTTATAAAAAGTTTGCCCCACAGTTGAAAGAGATAATGCTACATCTGATTACATATGTATGTAAAGGAGGGAAACCACCACAATCCTGGTCTCAGGCTAAAATCATAATTTTTTTTAAAAAACACAAATCACCGCAGGAACCCGGCTTTTATCGTCCCATTACTTTAATAAACACTGTTAGTAAGATTTACTCAAAAATTCTTGCCATACACTTAGCTGCTGTTATCCACAAGGTAGCCTCACCGTGGCAACACAGTTTTATACCAGGATGTCTAACGACTGACCACATCAGGAGAGTCATTTCATTGCTTGACACTTAGGGGCATACTTACGAGTTCTGAGCTGGACACCTCCAGATGTGCACCAGAACAAATGCGTAACGCAAAACTAACCTTGCGTCACGGCAGATGCGCCGCTATTACAATGCGGCAAACCCTGGCGCAAGGGTAGGCAGATGCGTGACGCATCTCGTGACGAAATAGGGGCGCATCTCTAGAGTCGCGTCGCGGGCGCGATGCAACTATAGCAGTGCTCAGGGCTGCCCAATACTCAACATACCGCATCAGTCCTTACGCCTGCTTCAAGCAAGCAGGCATAAAGAATTGACATAGCAGCGTCGCGGAAGTGCCTGCGTTAAATCTTGTAGATTTCACGCAGGCACTTTTGCGAGGCACACATCTGCCTGACCGGCACCCCCCCCCCCCCCCCCTGCGTGGGAACGCACCCATTGTGGCGCAGGCCCAGGCCTTCACGTGGCGCATCTCCTTAGATGCATCACGTTGTACATGACTCGCAGGGATGCGCCACGTTTACGTCGCTGTGCGTCAGGTAAGGCAGTGTAAACGTGGAACAAGGGGCTTGTAAATCTGCCCCTTTGTGTCTAGCATTACGCAGTTCTGTAAAATACACTCATACATTACTCAGCCCAATTAAATGAACACAAAATAGAAAACAAATAAGCAGTGGCACCGGCACAGAGAAGGAGAACAGTGCACCTGAAATGCACAGAAGATTTTGAAATAGTAATTTACCTCTCCTATCAATGTAATCACCAGCAGCATTATTGCTCTTTGTAAAAAAGTTAAAGCAAACATTTGCAATATAACACAGTCACATAGAGCAGGAGAAAAAACAGAGTAGTGAGTACTACTCACCAGGCCCGGGGACCTCCACTCCCAGCACGTCTAGCAGGTCACGCTCTCGGTCCATATTTTCGCAATCCGCGAATACGCAAATCCGCAAATTCGCGGATTGCGAATCCGCAAAATCCGCCCATGCTTACACTTGGATATAGATTGGTGGGGGCCACTAACCAAAGCTCAAAGACACAGGGGTCGCAATATTGGCAGCTAATCAGTCTATTCAATTTACCCGAACAATAGCTGATCAAAATGGGCGGTGGGTAATCACACAATGTTGTAGGGTCAACGGGGACCCAATCACTATATGTACTGTTTATGGAAGTACTATGGATGATCCATCAGTTTTTGATTATATAAATAATGAGTTAGCTACCTGGCCACTACCTATCATTATTTGCGGGGATTTTAATATACATTTGCTTGCTAGTCAAAATGTGTCCCTTGACAAGGGATAGAACTATAGTGGGCAGAAACCCAAAGTCTTCAGAGCTCTAAGGACACTATGTCACAAACAGGCGCTCTCTGACTTCTGGAACTGGCAAAATCCAACAGTTTTTCGACATCAAAAACATGCTAGATTAGATTTAATTTAAGCCTCACACACTATTCTTCATGAGTGCTCAATTGAGAAAGCTCTGCGCATATTAGCAGATCACATCCCATTAATAGTGGAACTTAAGGGGTTTGGCACTAGAACTAAGGACAAATCTAATTGGAGTTTTGAGTGTGCGCTACTTTTGAGCAAGGAATATTGCGCGCACATGAGGAAATAGATATTCCAATTTTTAAAAGAGAATATAGGGAGTGCTGGGGTGGACATAGTTTGGGACACGTTAAAAGTGGGGATGCGGGGTGAAACACTTTGCTTTTCATCTACTAGGAACAAGCTGAAACGACGCTTGCTCAATGACATGCAGCGTAGTCTGGCTGTGGCAGAAGAATACCTGGTTGCAGTACTTTAGGAAGGTAGTGATGCCATGGAAGCACATATAAAAGTGATACTAGCAAAATTAGCAATTCTTGAAGTCATAACAAAGAGAGTGGCAGATAGAGTAGTGGTATGGCGAGAAAAGACGCATGAATGTAGCGAACAAGTAGGGCACAATCTTGCAACAAGAGCAGGCAAAGAACAACGTGAAATATAATAGCGCAGATCAATGACCCTGTAAAAGGGAGAACTAGAGACCCAGAAAGTATTAGCAAAGTATTTTACTCGTAGTACCAACATTTATATCACAAAGATATCCTTGATAACCTGGGAGACGTCTCTTTATATCTTAATCAAGGTTTTGGGAGACAATTTTCAGAGGAAGATGAAGAACAACTAGAGGAACTTCCCCAGTGGGTGGATATCTTGTAATGAATTAATAATCTTCTGAGTGGTAAAGCTACTGGATTGGATGATATACCTGTAGAATTTTATAAAAAGTTTGCCCCACAGTTGAAAGAGATAATGCTACATCTGATTACATATGTATGTAAAGGAGGGAAACCACCACAATCCTGGTCTCAGGCTAAAATCATAATTTTTTTTAAAAAACACAAATCACCGCAGGAACCCGGCTTTTATCGTCCCATTACTTTAATAAACACTGTTAGTAAGATTTACTCAAAAATTCTTGCCATACACTTAGCTGCTGTTATCCACAAGGTAGCCTCACCGTGGCAACACAGTTTTATACCAGGATGTCTAACGACTGACCACATCAGGAGAGTCATTTCATTGCTTGATGCTGCCAATATTACTGGAGCACCAACAGTACTTATACTCCTGAATGCAGAGAAAGCCTTCGACAGGGTCTCCTGGTCCTTCTTATGGGCGGCCATGTCGAGGGTTGGTGTTGGCAAGGGATTAATACAGGCCTTTAAAATGTTATACTTTAATCCTAGAGCGAGACTCTCTGTAAACGAGGTTCTCACAGATTATTTTGAAATAACCAGAGGTACCCGGCAGGGTTGTCCAAGCCCCCAGCTTCTATTTGTACTGTACATAGACCCCTTTTTACGACAACTTGAATGTAATAGGAGGATTAGGCCTATAGAATCTCAGGGTGGGAACACTAAAACTTTGGCCTATGCCGACGACATTGCAATAGTTACCCCTGATCCTGAAATAGCTATGGCTGAGATAGAGCTAGAAGCGGGGAGATTTGGGCGACTCTCCGGATACTCCCTTAATAACAGCAAAATTATTTGTAGCAATATAATCATGGCTAATGACACTAGACAGGTAGAAAAGGCCACATATCTGGTGGTTGAGGTTTTGGCAAATGTCGACAAAATTGTTGAAGGCAATATTGATCCTTTGATTGCCAAAACTAAAACGGACTTATTTAGAATACATAAATTACATTTGTCGATTATTGGCTGATGTAATATAATTAAAATGCTTTTCTTTCCCAAATGTCTGTACTTTTTAAGGGCAATTCCTTTATAATTTTCCACCTTATGTCTGAAAAAGATTGAAGATTTAGTTTCTCATTTTATTTGGGCATAGGATAAGCCGAGGAGAGCTTATAAATTGTTATCGTTACCAAGAGACAGGGGAGGCCTGGCATTGCCAAATATTAAATTATATTATTGGGCCACTACCCTACTAGCCAATCTAACCCTCATATCTGAAAAGCCACCAAATAGCTTGATGGAGGAAATACCCACACCAATAGAACTGATTATGGGTAAAGACGCATGCGGGTGGCTTTGGAGATTCCTTAATGATAGCCACCACAAGAAGGTCCGCTTCAAAACATTAATAGGCGCGTATAGATTTATGAGATCAGCTCGGAAATTACTAGGGTTCGGTCGACTGAACAACTACACACCGATAGATAATAACCCGAACCTGCCGGAAATTTTTTAACATTCTATTATTAAAAAATGGTGCGAGGCCAGCCTGTCCAAACTTGATGATTTCTACTCTCTCTCCGACATAGTTAGTTTTGATAATCTCAAGGATATTATATTTAGATTGGAGAGACTTTTATAAATACATCTAGGTCCGAGATTTCTTAAGTAAAAAAGGTGGAGGCTCAATTGGATTTGTCAACAATGACATGATAGACAGATTAAGGGGGAAAAATAGACCGCTCTCCATCGGGATGTATATAGTTATCTTAATTCATTAATGTCAGATGATATGGAGGCCCGAGCAACAAAATGGAAAGCAGAGATAGGCATCCAGGAAAGTCTATTTTACCACTCTGCTGAGTTAGCGCAGATAATCCTAATTCCAGTGCGGCTTCAGGGTTAATATTACAAATCCTATTTCTCACTCTACAATACACCCAAGAAAATCTCTAAAATGAGGTCTGGAAGAGGAACTCAATGTCCCCGTTGTTCTAACTCACCAAGCGGATCTAGATCACCTGTTTAACTCATGTCACTCATTGAGTGGCTTGAAACAGGAAATCTCAAACTTTTTTAAGAAAGTGCTAGGGGTGGACTATGTCCTCACTTCTTCTTTGGTTGGACTTGGGGTAGATTCGCAAATCAGGGGAAGCCAGGAGAACATCTGGTATTTATTGGCATGGCGATACTGTGCCTATGCTTGCCCTCGGAGTTGTTGGATCCAACCCCCCTAGTTTTCATCAATGGCTTTCCCGCTTATTAGCAAATTATACTTTTGAGAAAGCTATTTAAGCAACGAGGGGAATTCAGGCCCTCTCTAAAGGCTTAAAGATTTGGGCACCATTGACTAGATGGATTGATAATTATTAGTGGAGGGTTTTTTCATGCTTGATAATTACCTGGCATAAGTCCAACCCCTCATGGGGAGGGTGGGGTCTAGGACGGGGGGGGGGAAACTAATAAAATGTGCATAATTTATACACTTTTTCTGATACTTAACTTTTGGGCTGCTTTTTTGTGTTTCTTCTTTTCTACTTTTGTTTTGTGTTTTTTTAAAAAGGAACAGTAATTACTGTAAATTGTATAATTATGCACAAATAAAGAAATTAAAAAAAAAAAGAAATCTATGCTGGTCTCCACAAGTAGAAAGGTCACAGCTGTCCCTGATACAACAGATGGCAAATATAGCAAAAATGCGCAGAAAAACCATGCCTAGAAAGGTGGCTCCCGCGTAAGGGATTTATAATGTTAAAGCTTTAGGAGCAGTTTTATATGGTGTGGAGTTATGGAGCTGCACAAAACTAAATAACTTGTTACTAATAGAACACACATTAGTAGATCTTTACTAAATCTTCCAATGAGTACCCCTCTGACTCCACTCTACCTAGACTTGGCGCAGAACAAAGACTGCTTATGTTTTGGCACCTATTATGGTCCACAGCTGCCCTAGAGTCTTATAGGGTTAGACTCCATGACCTAATGTTGCCAAAATGTGTAAGCAAGATTTTGTGGTTCTGCACTGTAAAGACTCTTGTACATAGGCTAAGGCTTGACACACATTGGGACTTTCCAGAGACTTTTGGCCAAATGCAAAACTCAGTCTCAAAGCTGTTTATTGGGGTGGTGTTGCGGCGGACAATACTCCAAATTGTAAAGGATCATTATCTGCTGCTTTTATTGATTTTAAACCGGCCTGTTGTATGAGAGTACTATTGATGTAATTTACCCCCCACTAGCAAGGCCGCTATACCTACAGTTCAGGTATGGGTGCCTACCTGGTAATACCTTTAAAATAAAGTGGTATAAAGAAATGGATATGATGGATGATTATTGTTACTGCTACCAAGGAGGACCTGAGTCACTCGAGCATGTTGTATTTTTTGTCCTTTGCATAGGCAGTTCCGAGTTAAATGGATAGTCCAACTTTGCAGGAACCTGGGAATCAGGAAGCACCAGCAGGCTCAAATCATATTGTTGTATTCTGTATGGCCAAATTCCTAATGGCAATGTAAATTAGACATGCCAAGTGTTCACTTCGTAGTCTTTAAAATGCCTATTTTGTTAGGATACCTTTATATTGTATCATGGTACTTGGATACCATGCAGTTGACTGATGTCTTTTAGTACTTATAGAAGATTTTTAATGTATCTTATATCCAGTTTTTGCAACAAAAGTCTTTTAATAGTGAATTTCTATGGTCTATTTAAATAATAATATCTCTTTTTTGCTGCTATTGAAATGGTCAGACAAAAGAATATTTAAAGTTTTATGTCGCATTATCCCTGATCGTAAATGTACTGTTTTATGTAATACTTTTTGATCTAAAGTGATCGAAATAAAGTTTCTGAACTGAACTGATCTCAGTAGTTCACCTTCCTTTACAATTTCTCTCACATTCACACAACTTCAACTATAAACTTAAAAGTCTTTCTTGTTTGCCTCTACTAAACAAATAACAGTATTAAAATCATCCAAGAGTATTTTCCACAACTGTAAGTGAATTCTCAACCAGCGTGAAATCACCCAAATCAAGGCAGCATCACCTGTTTTCATAATTTGATGCCATTAACACAGATCAATTTTAATCAATCACAACAATGCTCAATTTATCTATGTCAATGGTATAGGTGATGGTACCACACGCACTACACCTTATCCTGCAAACGAGTAATCTATCCAATTTATGTATGTATCAATGTATGACCCTGGGATCTTTGGACTGTGGTGAGCCTAAATTCATTTAATCATTCATACTCACAACACCACTGACTAAGCCAAAACACCTACCATAAACAACACATTGTCCTATTAATACTCACCCCTTCAAACCGCAACCACCTTCTAGTACCACCTTGTCAGATCTTGAAGTTTTGGACACGGGATTCGGGAATTTTATTTTTACTTAAGAAATTATTTATAGCTCCATTCAGGGTGTGAACCATAGCTCTGCTACCAGAAACTGTTGGCACAGAAACATTTTAGTTCAATCAGTTCAACCCCTATCTCACAATGGGAGTCTCCAGCTCTGCACTAAAATCTCCTCTGCAATGGATCTTTAACTCTGTTTTAAAATGGCGCATCAATTGAAAACATCTCAAGAAACATCATCAATTTAGTCATTTAGTTCAGTCAATCATGAGAGTTTTGTATCAGTTTGAAAACCTTTATTTATCAATAAGAATTTGGTATATTGGTTTTCTTGTTTTTTTTTAAATTAATAAGTCTGTTTACAGAAATATCAAGAAAATCATCATTAGAGTCAATCAAGAAAATTACAGTGTGTTTCATAAAATAATTTAAGTCCTTATTCTATACTAACTGGATCCTATCTACCAGAACAGATACATAGTTCCGTTTTGGAAAAGAGCAAGATTAAAAGGAACACTGGAATAGAATCAGATTAAATTTGAACTCATCATTAAGAGTAGTTCTAGAAACTCATCCGAGTCTCTTCTCCCAAACAGCATCAGCAAACAGTTGTAGAAACAACTGTTCAAAGTTAAGATAATGAAATAGTTACGGCAGTAGCCATAACTATCAAAGGAAAAATAGACAACCACAAAGTAGTAGATACTGAAATACCCATCAGAAGTAGCTCACAGTAAATAGGGTAAAAGGTGCTAAGGGAAGTAGGGATGGTAGCAAAAGAATAACCTTGACCAGTCTGGACAGCGTACTTAAATCTAACTAGGAACATGTATATTATATACAGATAAACAAATGTAACAATCTATGTTGGTGTTAGGTCACCATAAGCCAATGAGGAAGGATCGTCTGATGGTCTGCTGCTTCTTCCTTAATTCCTACAGCAAACGTACAAAGTCGTCAAGGTGCTATCTACAAGGGTCAACATAGTTGCGAAACATTCATGTGTGTTAGCTTTACTCTGAGTTCCCTCGAGAACCCTGCAGTCTAAACGATTAGCTAATCAGTATTCCACTGCCTGACAATGAACTATTGTAAAGCAGAAACATTCTAGTTGTAACCATCGAGATTAAGTCGCATGAGATTCACCTCTTCATGTAAGCATTATTGTTTCATACACTAGTCAGAATTCAGCATTGTTAATATATGGCAGGTAGAAACTAACTAAAAACAATGAGAACATGTAGCTCAGGAAAAGAAGAAATACATTTTAAATTCTGCACATTCTACAGAGATTACATGTTTAAGCAAGTCAAGTGTGAATCATTTATCAAATAATATTGCATAGTTCAGCATTCCCTAAAACCATTTATTTATTAAAGTAGTTAACTGAATGATAGAAAAATGAAAGATGAATGAGTCTTAGTCTGACCTATTAGTGCAATTATAATACAAAATTAGTCCTAGTACATTAAAAAATCATGCTACATGTTAATTTGCACGTTTAAGAAAAGGCACATTTTCCTTTTGGGTGCCATAAGGGCGTCACGCCAGTCCGCATCGTCTAGAGGATCCCCCCACCCCTCCCAGCGCGCCTTAAGCCGGTCCAGGGAAGTGGGGGTGTTGTTTACCAGGGCTCGATATATACGGGACACACCTCCCCTACCCAGGTTGCCCATCATCACCTGAGCTTCCAGGGGGCTGAATTCCGGGAGAGCGGCAGGTGTTGGCAAGTGTGTGTGGAGGGCATGGCGGAGCTGTAGGTATTTGTAGAACTGGGAGTGAAGAGGGCGTGTGTGCATTGCAAGTCCAAAAAGGAGCGCATATGGTCACCCACCCACACATCCCCAAGGAGCGAGATCCCCACTAGATCCCAGCGACGGAAACCCTCTAGGGATGAGACCTCCCGCAGCAAGGCGCCATGCCATAACGGTGTCTGTCTAGATAGCATCCGGTCCCATCTCACTTGTCTAAGGGCTGTGCGCCAAGCGGTAATAACTGTCCTGGTAACTGGGGCAAAGCCTGGGGCAGCCGGGAGCCATAAAGGAAGCCCTGGAGCTGTGCAAAATCCAGGGTAGTGAGTTCCACCCGGTAAGCCGGGTCTGACCAACCGCCCGCGAACCAGTCGTGGATCACTATGAGCCTCGTGGCCAAGTAGTAGAGGTGAAGGTTGGTAACACCCATACCCACATCAAAGTCGGGGGACCCGACAATGGGACAGGGACAAACACGGATGTCCACCACCCCACAGGAATCGGGTGAGTGAACTGTCCAATTATCGAAACCAACTCCCCGGGAGATGTACCATGGTGTTCTGTAGAATGTAGAGAAAGCGGGCGAGGACCATCATTTTGAAAAGGGCGCTCCTACCCAGCGGGTTGGGGGGGAGGGATTGCCATCTCCTGAGGTCGGTTTTCATCCGGGCAACCAAGGGGGCGATGTTGAGGGCCCATTCCATTTCTGGGAGGAGGGTCACTCAGACACCGAGGTATTTAAATGATTGCCTCCGAAGGGGGATCACCGCCTGCCAGTCGAAATACGCCCGGGAGGGATGCAGGGGGACCATGGTAGTTTTCGTCGGGTTAAGACAAAGCCCCGAAACTTGAGGGCCGCGAGAGCCCTAGGGCCGGAGTGTTCCGGGCCCTCCAGGTAGAGCAGGACATCATCCGCGTATAGGCCTCATAGCAGAGAAAACACATGTAACTGTTTGTCACTACCAGGGCATGTAAAACATAAAAGTACATGTCCTGCCTTTCAGTTACAAAGCACGCTCCCCTTAAGAGTAGCTAGGGCCTACGTTAGAGGTGACATATGTGTAATAAAAGGGGATTTAAAGGATTGGCAAGTGCTTTTAAATGGCAAATCGAAGTGGCAATAAAACAAAATATATAATGCACAGAAAAATCACTGCAGGCAATTAAGACATCTAATGATAACCATATAATAGTTATTTTGCAAATTTCTCTTCTTTACAAAAAAACACGATCGCTTCTGCCAAACAGATGTCAAATGTTACTTTCTTGTTCTAAAAGTTAACTTCAGAACAATCAATCATCAGCTCGTTCAACTGTTTCCAGCAAAAACATACAGCCTACCAAAGCATTTCTTCTGGGTGGATGCTCGAAGAATGCTAGTGCCACTTCAGGGAGTATACTTGACAAAGTGCCTGTTCACACTGCAAAAACCCCATCTTCTGGTGCAGCCAAACCGCTTTCATTACATTTTGAGTGGATGGCTAGATGTTCCTTGGGTTTTCCATGATTAAACATGTTGTTTACTAACTAGTATGCATTTACCTTCCTAGGTTAGTGAAATGGTTTATAATCCTCTGACAAATACACCAAAACCTCAGCTTATTTTAATAACTCCAGTTTACTATTATTTCGATTTCGAGCACAAATGTAATCCTTGAACTAGATTTCCAGGGCGAGCAATTTGAGAACCGATGCAATGAATTGACAATTTATGGAGTTGTCATTTGCAAACAGGCTGTATGAGTATCACGTAACATAGTCCCACACCATTTGAAATCCCGTGAGAGAGTTCATTTCACTAAAGCATTTAGTAACAGCTGCCAATATTGTCTTACTGTGGTCGTTGCTCCAACCTATACCAATGGTAGGAAGCATTTCTTCTCATTTGTTTTATTTTTTTGTTGCTACATAGTGGTTCTCTGCCAGCTTGTCAGAGTAATAAAGATGGTCCTTTGAATTTAATATGCTGGGCTAGGAAAGAAAATTATGGGATTTTCCCTCTACTGCCCCTCCGCCCCCCGTCCCTTCATCCAATTTTCATTTTGGTTTGCAAGAAAGAACAAAAGTTATGATTTGCAGACAGCTGCAATGTCTTCAAAACTGATGAAATAATGTGCATTTCCGTCGAAACAATACCCAACAACCAGTCACAATGTTCAGAAAGGGGCCGATTCACAAAGGTATTTATGAGTAGGGTTTGTAGGACTATGGGAGTGCCATTTTATGTACTCTTACATGCCTTTGAGGTTTGGCCTCTTAGTGTACAACAACCAATTAGTAATATTGCAAATAGGGAACGGTGCTTTCTCTTTGTACTAACTGAGAACGAACAGGGCAGTTTTCACAGGTGTAGTATAATGCGAAACATTTTTCCACTGTCATTTTCTATATAACAACAGATCACTTATCAAAAACACAAATTCACAAATGCATTCATGAGTACAGGAAATAGTACTGCAGGAGTACTCTTTAAAGTACTCTTACAGGGCATGGTGAATTGGCACCACAACATCCAACTCCATACTAAACTTTCAAAGAGGAAACAGTCTTTTGTAGTTTTACTATTTAAACTTGAATATTTCCTGAATATTTCAATCTTATTCTCATTTTATATGTCATGTAAAAGTACACAAAAGAACACTTCAGCAGTACTACTTTACAATCCCAGTAATGCATTTTGTGAATAGGCACCACAAACTGTGGATCTTCTACTTCCACATCCCTTATACCTCATTCATATTTCATGTCTTCTAACTCCTCATTCTGTCCTTCATTTATATTTTCTTTATTCCACTTCGTATATATTGGCCCCATTAAAAATGAAAGTATGCCAACTTGAGTGTTTACTCTTGGGTGGACTCTGCACCGAACCATTAGAATTAGCCCTGTTCTCACAACTCAGACCCACTAACTCCATATACCCAACCAGTAAAATAGGTGCTGTGACAGGGTCCTGGTCTCTGGACAGAAGCAAAGCTCAACCCCACCGATTACCTGCAGCTCCCCCCAGCCCCCTCCCCCTTGTGCTGAAATATCTCTCCCTCTCTGCCTGAACCCGCATGGGCCTTCCACTGAAACCATTCACCTGGGCTGAGCAGGTGGAAAATGTCGGCAGCAGGGCTGGGGTAGGAACCCAAAGCATCCTTGGCAAATTTTGTCAGGTCAGACCCCATACAGTGCATAGTAAGTGCAGCGTACGCTGCATAGTGAGTGCAGCGAAATAGCCTGACCACTACAAGCAGGGCCGTTTCTACCATTAGGCGAGACTAGGCGGCTGCCTAGGGCGGCAGAAGGGGGAGGGTGGCAAAAAATCATAGTTACGTGGATGTTTGTTAAATAAATGTGCCCCTTATATTTGTGCTGTACTTGTCAGAATACAGCATACCGGAAAACCTGTGATTAGAGTGCAATTTGACGGCTACCATCGGCAAAACACATTTAGCGCATCTCGTCGGTTTTTTCATAATTGTTGTGCTTGCCTTTCACACCATCTATAAACAGCACTGGAAACAGTCCAACAATTATTCTATTTAGTGCTCTAGACAGTAACATCTCTGCATAGACAGCGCTAGCGATATTATTGCATCTAATCTGTATGCAGCTCTAGAAACACTCTCACAAATCTTTTACTAAGAACTCTCTAGTCAATCCTACATATTTTCTGTATACATCTCTGAAGGCAGTCGCGCAGTATTGCATCGACAGCTCTAAACAATCTACCATCTCATCCCCATACAGCTCTTGAAACAGTCTTACTCCATACAGAGCTTTAGACAGTCTGGCATCTCATCTAGAGACAGTTCCTGACAGTCATGTCACATCTGTATACACTGCTTGAGACAGTCACGGAATGTTGCATCTACAGCTCTAAATAATCCCTCATCTCATCTGCATACAGCTCTAGAAACAGTCTTGGAAGTATTCAATGCAGAGCTCGAGCCTAGACAGTCTGGCGCATCTCATCTACAGACATCTCCTGACAGTTGCATCTCCTTTGCACACAGCACAGTACTAAAGTCACAGTTAGTGTGCCTCATATTGGGGGTCGCCCTGTCTCGAGCTTGGCCCTGTACATTGCAGGACCAAGAGCCATCCAAAGAGGCCCGTGTAGAACTGGACCCAGCACAGCAGGTGCCTGGGTGTGCGGCCCGTCGTCTTCCGCTGTGGGATCCTGGCTTTGCATCCTGGGACTTGTAGTTTGCTCCCGCACGCGCCCCTCACACTTGACATGGAGAACATGTGATCTCCAGGAATGAAAGTGAAGAGAGATGGGGAGAATGATGAGGGAGAACTGGGAGGAGGGTGAAGGCGGCGAGGATTGATGGGCGGGGAGGTGAAGGTGCGAGGGGCAGAGCTGAACAGGAAAGGAGGAGGAAGTGGGCAAATGGTCATATTATACTTAATTGAGCGGGGCGGTGGAGGACGGTGATGATCATGAATGGGAGAGAGGAGCAGCTCGCTGAGAGACAGGGAGAGAGAGAGAAGGGTGATGTAGGGAAGGGGGATGCAGACCTGACTGGGGAACAGAAGGGAATTGGAGACGAGGGGCCGAGTGCTAGGGATGATTCCCCATGTAATATTCAATTTTAATGGCAGTGAGATTTTGGACTCCTGCCTGTGTCTGGGATCTTCAGATTAAATAAAGGGGGGATTCTGTCCTACTGCCAGTGTCTGAGGCCCTCATCTTTAAGAATAGCGTGGTTCTGGCATGCTGGTGGTGTGTGGAACCCTTAGAATTAATGGCAGTGGGAGCTCAGATGAACTTATTCTTTAACTTCATGGAGCCTGATTCCTGTGCTCGGAGCCCTCAGTAGTAATGGCATTGGGAGTTCAGACACTCGCCTGATGCTTGTGTTCAGAACAACATTTTATTAGATTTTGCATGGAAGAAAGCAAAACAAAAGCCAAGCCTAGGGTACAGCTTACAAGAGATAAAAACACATTGGCAATGCCACCCACACCACCTCCTGTAGTGGCTTACACAATTTCCATAGGTCAGAAACGTATTTCCATTGGCCACAGCAAACCAAGGGGCCACTGTGAAACGAAGATATAGGGCATCCCTCTCCCAAAACTAAACCTAAGACGAGCTCATAGGAACGCAACTCTGTCAATGAGCCACGTCCTGGGCATGCATGGTTCTATTAGAATCCCTCCATGGTCGGGCCAGTTCTTTTCGCCCCATAAAGCAGCATTCTATGGGTTGGTTTGATTCTGCATGGGTCTGTGTATCTGCCTGTGTTGGGTGTGATTGGAGGTGGAAGAGGCCAGTAGCCCTACTGTTCTCCCGACTCAAGCCCATGATAGCATAACCAAGTTAATACCCTCAGAAGAGGGCAATAATACTCACAAAGCCGCAACAATTGACACTGATGACTTACTTTAATACATATTTGACAGTCCAGACTAGATAGAGAGGCACCAAAGCAGGCCTCTATTCCCAAACACCTGGATGACAGGAGGAGAGAGCGATGGTAGTAAAAGGGAGGGGGCGTCATTTTTCAATTCTCGCCTAGGTTGGCAAAACACCTAGAAACGGCCCTGACTACAAGGAGGGTTTGGGAGGATTCTCCCTCCAAGAAAAGTTGGGCAAAAATGGCACTTTCTACAACACATATTTGTATTATCTATTCAATTGTGTTAGCTGTTAAAGCATAGTAATTGATGACCTTACAGTGCACCAGGATTCAACAATCTTTTTTAGGAGCCCTTTAATGATTCCCTCACTATCACCATCCAACAGTGTCCCTCATCTCTCCATAGCCCCTCTCTCACATGCATCTCATTTGTTTTATAGTGCCTCTCTATCCAGTGTAGGGTATCGGAGCACTTTATATCACACACAAATACAGAGACAATGAATTATACATGTGCAAATCAGATCAGTGTAGAGAAAATGTTACGGATGTACGTTGTTACAACGCATGCTTTTACCATGCATGCTGTTACTACGCAAGTTTTACAACGCAAGCCTTTACAACGCATTGCTTTGGGGGTGCTGGATAGTGAATAGTTTAATTTACTATTCCAACTCCAGTCCCCGTGGATAGTAGGGAAGGTGTTGGATAGTAAATTAAAACTATTCCCTATCCTAGAGCGCCCCCCAGTGCAATGCGTTGTAATGGTTTTCGTTGTAAAACCTGCGTTGTAAAGGCACTGCGTGGTAAAAGTTGCGTGGTAAAGGATGTTTCCCAAATGTTACATAAGACAAAGGGAACTACAAGGTGTAGGATTCATGTCATCCATACTGGTATATATTTTGTAAGAGTGCTTGGTCTGGAGAAGCACAGCCTCAGAATTGAGAATGTAACACAGTGGTTAGGTTTAGCCTTACTAATACGAATGTATTTCTACCCAAAAAACCCTTGTTAGCAACATCAGGATAATGAAAAACTCAGCTAAAAATAACTTTCTAACCTGCACTATGTAGTTTGCATGCTGCTCCTTGACACTTCATAGATCACTGCGCTAGATTATGATTTTAACTTATGAACTGCACAGTAACAAAAGGGGCTCTGTGACCAAAGCAGCAACCCACTAAGCTATGCACATGAAATGCTGTTCTGAGATCCACATGGTACATTCCCTTGCAGCAGGTATAATAATCCTCTGTGCTAGCTTAGATGAGTGAACACTGCCACTAGACAAAACTCCTATTTCTCTCCAGCAAATACAATAATCACCAGTTATATTGACACTTTTATTGTTGCCTGAAAACTACTGGATACACAAGGAGCTCTGCATGCAGCAGGTGCATTAAAGACTGCTGTACTGCTACAAAAACGTCCTCCAGTAACAACCCTCCACCCTCACCCCTACCACCTCCATTCCTGCCTCTCGGGGAAATGCCTGATGCCCGGTATGGCCAGTATGGCCTTGGTCAGCAGGTTTATCCTGAGATTTGAAAAAAAAGACTAAACACAATATTGGACCTTCGATTCCCGAGTTCATATGGTTATTCGGCATACTGGGGAGAAAACTTGTGATTGATGGAGGTTCAATTCCCTATTATCCCCAACCTCTAACAAACCCGTTAGGATGGCCTAATTAGTTTGTCTTTCTTGAATTCTTTCTTGAGATTTCTTCATATGCCTCTTCAAGTATACCTTTCTAATCGTCAACTCCTACTTCTGCTGCTGATTCTTATACCATTTTCTGCAGCTTAAGATTTGCTGTCAACATATTGTGTGTTGCAGTTGCTGATGCCTTAGATGCCAAATAAATACAAACATATCACATTTGTATTAATTACAGTCAGAATAGTTTATTGCTCCAGCAAACATATGAATATAATGTTAATTCTGAAATAAATCATACGTGTTAGACAAAAATCCACTTGTGTGGTATCCCTCCAAACGTTTTGTAATCACTTTCTTATGTTTTTTTAACTTGTATTTTTTTGGCATTGTGACCTTATGTACTTTTCCCCTGCTAACCAGGAGCACAGTGCTTGTACTCTCCTATCTAAACATGGTATTATTGGCATACACCTAATTGGTACATTTATGTCCTTAATAAATGATACTGCATATTCCCAGGGCATGTAAATTAAATGTTACTGTGGGCTGCATCATGATTGTGACATCCACTAAAGTAGCCTTTCAAAACATACCTCAGGCCTGTCACTGAAGTCCGAAGTGCAGTTTTAATCTTACATTTTGTCCTGGCAAACTAATCATTTTGCCATTGCTAGGACAATGCACGGAACATCTCCACTTCAAGAAACAGCTTAAGACCTTTCTTTTCACCTCTGATCTCTAGCTGATAGTTCTTCCCTCAAGCGGCCCGTCTAGAGCGCAGAGATAACCCTCCGGGGGTTGATTCTGGCGCTTTATAAATAAATAAAAAAAACCTTCATTTTTTTTATACTTATAAGTCACCCCCAAAGTTGTCCCCAACCACTCTTAGGTCAGGGTGAATGATAGGTTAGAAGTAGGACATGTGGGTTTGGGTTTACATGTCCTGGCAGTGAAAAGCTGCTAAAGTTGTTATTCATTTGTGTAAAGCTATCCCTCCCATAGACCAAAACTAAGTTAAATTATTACACTCAATCAGTGCAATCCTCATATTGGGAACAGATAGAGAAATGACATTTACACTCAAATTAATAATAATTTAAAATCTTCTTCAAAGGTAAAGTTGAATTTTAAGTTACAATTGAAAAAATCCCACTTTTAGAAAGTTGCAATTCTTTTGCCCAAACCTATTGTGCCTTTCTGCCAGTGTCCTGGTTCACATGAATTTGAGTGGGTCCCCTGTTGAGGGTTTTGTATTGCTTCCAGGACAAAAGAGGTCTAGGTGTGAGGGTTAGCGTGTCTTCCTGACAGGATGGCGGTGAAAGAGCTGTGCCCTGCACTGATTAAATTTAAAAGGACTCTGTCTGCAGCACATACAAAGGAACCTGACACCAGGCCTACCCGTGCCTTTGTCAAACTAAACAATTTGGAGCCAGGACCAGGAAAAGTGGAAGAACTGACCAGAACCAGTTTTGGTGGTAGGCCAGGGAGTTCTCCCACACAAAGGTTGGTGCCAGGTATAAAAATGGATCCTTCAGAACCTCTCATCAGACCACTCATGGACTTGTGGAAGATTCAAAAGAATGACTGCCCTTCTGTGTGAGGAAGAGGAATGGCCCTGCTGCCTGAAGAAGGAAGTTTGGATGTGCTTGCCTTGAACCCAGGCTCCCCAGAGTGACTGCAAGGATCAGTAGATCCTGTGTGAATTACAGGGACACAACAAGCTTCCATAGGCCTGCAATATCCCAGCTGACATGCACCAATTGGACCCATATGGACCTGTCTGAGTCCTGCTTCTGTCCTCAGCAGGAGTGAGTCCTGGTCCCCAAGAAGCACCCCAGGTCCTGAACCTTATTAGCCTCGATTGGGGGAAAAAAGGGTTTGGTTTACTCAATGACTACATGGTTTTTAAAATGTTGTCAAGCAACAAAATAAGTAGCACAAGCCTCCCAGCCACCCTTCAATAATCCTGTTTACTCGTTAGTGTAGTTACTGCCTTCGCTTTCTGTAACTATTATTGACCACTAATGGGGTCTGCCAACAACATACACAAAAATGTAATATTATCTCTCCTTCTAAAGGCCACCCTCAGTACTACGTTATTAACCAGTTCTTCATGTTTTTACCTGAATAGATTAAGCAATGGTAGCTGCCTCTTACAATCTTCCCAAACCTCATTGCAGGGTTGCCCAAAAGGTTAGTGTTCTTGTGGTAACAGGGAAACATCAAAGTGAGTTCTCACTCCCACCTATTACAAATGAGGTGAACTTCAACTGTATGATTATTCAGAAAGATTATCCATTACAGGCAACTAGACTAAAAGAGTTAGTGAGTTATCAAAGACTGAGACCAGACAAACATGACAAAAAACTTATAGTGCAAAAAGTAGCAGTAGTACATTCTGAGCAATCCAGGGAGCTACTATTTAATTTATATTAAAATAAAAACTGAACTTACAAAATCCTTGAGTCGGGAGTCAGGAAAAGTTTTGGTTGCCCCATGCTGCATGTATTTTGTAAGCAATCCAGGGCCTAATTCACAATGGTAAAGTTACACTTTAGGTGTTAGTTTACTGACTCTTGTAGAGTATGCTTACGACTAGTAACTTTTTCCATCAGTAACTGTATGAGTAGTAACTTTGCGAGTAGTAAGTAAAGGAGTTACTATCACTACTAGTTAGTTACTACTCATAATTGTAAAGTTTATGGTAGTTCAGTTAAACTAAAGGAGTTAAGGTCCAACAAAAGTGCAAATTTACCTTTGTTAATTAGGCCAAATAGTGGACACAAGCTCTACTTATCATGGGATAGACATTGTTCTGACTCTGCACCATGATGATGTTAGCCCTTTCATGCCTGGGTTTGTAAGTGGGACTGGAATGGGTTATTGTACTGATAAAAAGATTCTGAAGTTAGTGGGTGATGCTTTCACCACATCTGCCTCACCAAGTATGTGATCCTTTTGTGGTGTAAATTCAGTCACACCTCAATATATTGCACAGCCTGGGGAAAAAGGATTAAGGGTTTGATGGCTGGATGGAAATGGTGATTTGGGGAAAGGTGTGACGAAGACAAACATGTCAACACACGCCCCTAGGGTTAACAAGGGGAGGGAACTTGAGGCTAAAGGGTGAGCTGTCCTCCAACCTACTATATATGCACACAAATTAACCTCACTGAGATTTATATTCAGTTACATTACAGTGTCCATTTCAGCACTACTTAATAGGAGTGCTGGACACACACAAACATAACAGGCTGTCCTCAAACACCACCAGGTGTCATGCTTCATCATAGGACAACCCTCGCTCTCCAAAAACCCGGTTTGATGGAGAGCAGGCCTAAACCTGAAGACAAGAATGCACTTCCAAATTAGAATGGGCTTGTGTAAAAAGTAAATTGAAAACCACTGTGGCATACTTATTTTCATGAATTCTTTGGACAAACCATTTGGTATTAAAGGATGAAAATGTGGGGATATTACCATTTTCAGCATGTTTCTGCCTTGTGGCTCTACTGAGTCTGCGGCATCCTTCAGGATGAACAAACGGACTCCTGATGAGGTAATGTTGTACTAAGAATTGCCTCATTGGTAGGGTGACTTGACACCTCAAAAGCAAGTAGAATTTGTGTCAGGCATTTGACTAGACCCCATTTGTCCATCTTCATGCTCATTCTTTCCCAGTTGAATCCCCTCCTCTTTGAAGGACATAGTCAGTGATTGGTCTATACTGCTCAAACAGACATTGCAACTTTCATGTGGTGGCATCTCCTGTATGAGAGCTGGTACTCTGTTAGCACACAGAATGACCCTCAACTGCTTCCAGGCTTTAAAAGAATGACTGAAATTAATGCAGATTATTCTGCAGGTGGGCAGTATGTTGCTGACTATGGATCTGATTTAGATCTTGGTGGACAGGTTACTTTGTCACAACTGTGATGGATATCCTGTCTGACGAAATATAAATCCCATCATATCCCATGAGATTTATATTTTGGCAGACAGGATATCCGTCACAATTGCAACAGAGTAACCCGTCCGCCAAGATCTAAAGCAGGCCCTATGTCTTCTTTTCTGAGAAGATCCTGCATGATCAGGTTGATGCAAAGCGCCAAACACAGTACCCTGCAATATCCACCATCTGCCATGACCTTGACTATATTGCTGCCATTGTACGTGGCAACAAATCAAATTCTGGGACCTCTGGATCGTAGCCATTGAAACACCTTGCTATTAAAGTCCTCCTAGATGTTTGCAGCTCTATGGGATTTCTCCATGGTGTAACATCGATACTGTTGCATGCCACTGATCATCCTTAAAACTTTCTTTAATACTGAGACCTGCAGATAGGTGTTGCCTAATCCCCACAAAAGAGATCCGGTGTGCAGTGATACACATAATCAGTTGCTTGACAACTGGTCCACATATCTGTCATCAGGTGGATAGTGAGAAAAGCACTCTGCTGCATAGCTTGGCCTACTTATTGCAGCATGTCATGATGGAGCGCTGGAACAGCAACTCTAGTAAAATAGGTCCAGCCGGGCAGGTATCTGCCGCAAATTCTAAAAATCCCACTCCTTCCACAAAATTAACAATCTAGCCAACTTCCTGTTGTACAAACTTGCCATTAGGTGTAGCATTTGTAGTGCCATATCCTACCTAAGCATGCCCATAATAGTACCTTGGATATTTTTCTTTTGTGGTGCCACTGACACAGGCGAATTTTGGAGAGAACCAGGAGGTGGTAGACTCAATATGCATCGTAGAAGAATTACTGTATATGGTGGTGTCTGCATATGAGTCTTGTGCCATTTGTAGGTTCCTGATGCGGATGATGCTGGAACACTGTAATGAGTTATAACAATGGGGCGACCCAAAAGCCACTGGGGCTGGGTAGATAATGGTACAAAAAGATTATGTCCCAGTGGAAATCAAATGAAATAAAAATCGATCAAGCGTATTAATCAGTAGCATCTGATCAAAGTCAAACACCACCATTTATTCCTTCCAACAATGGGTCTGCTTTAATTGGATCATAATATTTGAATAAATAAATACATACAATGGAAAATAAATCCTAAATGAATATATTCTTTAAAAACAGGTGCACAGAGGAGTGCATTGATAGGTGTATAGGAAGGATTGTGAAAAAGGACAGTGCAGCATACATATGTACATCAATAAGATAATTGTAAACTATCCCGACAGTGTTACTGTCCAATCATTAAATGTCAAGTCATAACACATTTACAGATAAACATTCTTGTCACATATGTCTGACAAAAAAATATAAAAGTGTCCACATTTCGACCCCTAAACGGAACAGCCAATTTCACTCATTGTGGTTGGGGTCTTCATCAGGACAAAGGTGAGGGTGGGGAGGGGTTTTTCCACCTTCGGACATTGACATAAGGTTATTTGGGTGGTGCGTGCATACAACAGGAAAGATTTTTATATACAAATGTCAAGATGATTTACCAGTAGAGACAGCTCTTTTGTTTCAGACTGTATTTGAGAAAAGCTGGGCTCGTAGGCTCCAGTGAAAAGAGACAGCTCTTTTGTTTCAGACTGTATTTGAGAAAAGCTGGGCTCGTAGGCTCCTGTGAAAAGAGAGCGGAGGCAGGATACTAGGACCTCTGTTTCTAGAGCTTCTGCGGGGTAACAAATATAGAATATATAGAGATTCCAAGACAACAAACTTACTCAGACTTCTTAAAGATGATCGAGGTTTTCAAAGGTAAGAGCCCAGGTTGATTAGTAACCTGTGGCTGAAAAAGGTAATACCTAAGTCACAAAATAGCCCTCTAAAATAAGTCGAGTTTAAGAGCGACATATTATATGCCAGAGCAAGGTGGCATATTTAAAAAACAGTACCAGTGATGTGCGTAATGGAGGCGGTGTGAGCACAATATCTGCACCAGACTCCTGCTATGGTTAAACAACTTCTCTAGTCAATATTGACCTTTTTTGCATCATTACTTTGACATTACTACTACAAAAAGCATTTTGTGAAACCTATTGAAATTTATTGGAGGAGTGCCCATTGGGGACATAACTCTCACGGGAGCCTGCGCTTGCCCTTCAGTTTATTCACCCTCAAGCTCAGGAGTGTTCACCAATGTGGCACCCATAAACTAGTTACATTAGATTACCTTAATTCACCAAGGAGTGCGCATATCTACATTCCAATTGGACACATGGTGTTTGACTTTGATTAGATGCTATTGATTAATACGCTTGATCGATCTTTTGTTTCATTTGATTTCCACTGGGACATAATCTTTTTGTCCCACGGAACATTGTAATGGACAGGGCTGTTTTGTGAACAGCTGTTTTTCTTTACCACATCCTTCTATCACTGTGATCGAAGCTGCTCCCCACTCTCATCAACACCACCAGCTACTATTTAAGGTGCTCCTTCCACCAGATTGCGTGATGTTTTTTCTCATATGGGACGTTTTTGTCTCCAGTACCTTAGTGTGAACCTGGCTTACATCGACCAACACTTGTGAGGGAAATGGAGCATATTGCAATGTTATCCTCCTGTTTGCTAATTGTAAAGAAAACCCGTACAGGGGAGGAGAAATTGTTTAGTGTGCCTCTGCAAATGCCTGAAGAACTGGAGGTAGGTGGACATGTTGTTTGCCTCTCTGCAGTGCATACTTTGACTGAGGTAGTGGTGGATACAGGTCTCAGCAGGGGCCTTACAAATATGGAAACTGGCGGTGGTGGTGGAACCAGTGCCACATCCCTCTGAGCAGATTGAATAGGAAGGGTCATCTTGGTGTCCTCTGAGCTGCCTTCCAAACTGACAATCACTAGCTCATCCTCATCACTGTAACTTCTGAACCTGGCCATTTTTGCACAATTATCCCCAAACCTTTTGCCTTCCTCCTGTATTTTCCTGATCCTCTTTTTGTTGGCTTTTTTCTGGCCCCTTTAACACTGCTAATCAGTGCTAAAGTGTATGTGCTCTCTCCTTTAAACAAGGTATGATTGGTTTACACTTGTTTGGCATATTTAATTGACTTTTAAGTCCCTGTACAGTAGTAGCCCATATACCCAGAACCTGTAAAATTAAATGCTACTAGTGGGTCTGCAAAGCTGCTTATGCCACCCACAGAAGTAGCTTTTCAAACCTGACTTGGCAGTCAAAACTACTTGCCAAGCCTTAATATCCCCTTTTACTACATATAGGTCACCCCTAAGGTAGGCCTAAAGAACCCCTTTGGGCAGGGTACTGTGTAAGTAGTAGGTAGGACATTTGCCCTTATTTTGTGGCATGTCCTGGTAGTGACAAGCACCCCATTTTGCTTCGCATGACTGTAAGGTCTGCTCCTCTCATAGACTAGCATTGGGAATTCCATAATGTATGTTTATGTGGTAATTCCTGATCTGGAAGGAGTAGCGTTGCCATGATTGGTATGTTTGGAACAGTGATGGTAAATCCTGCTTACTGGTGTAGTTGGATTTGACATTACTATTTTTAAAATGCCACTTTTAGCAAGTGAACATTTCTCTGTGCTTATGACTCATGGTGCTTTGCAGCCTGCCTCCAATCCACATCTAGGGCAGAGTGACAGCTACGCTTTGTGCATACTTTTCAGACAGGTATCACACAAGAGATGCTGTGTGCATCAGCATACTGATAGTCTTCGTGGGCTGGGAGAGAGGGAGGCAGGGTACACTTACATTTGTGTAGGCTGTATCTTGCCCTCTCACAAAGGGCTTGTTTACCTCTTACTGTACGTCTGAAGACAGGACTGAGTTGAAAAGGGGTGTTGTGCACCTCTAGGGTTTCTTTTGAAGTCACTTCTACATCAATGGCATTTTGAGTATAAATACAGGGGCTCTGACCCCATGATGTCAGAGCAATTTTGGGGCTGGGGCTGAACCTCTGTCAGAAACAGTGCATGTGCTGCCCAAAGGAGTCATCTGGACTGCTCGTCTGCTTTTCCCTGCTGCCTGCTGTTTGCTGGTTTGCCAAAGGACTCTATTGATGGGCTTTAGAAGGGACTGCCACTTTGCAAATCGCCTTTATGTGCTGGCCTGCCCCTTGACCTTGGTCTTGGTGCCCCACTAGTGCTCTCTACTGGCATGTCCCCTCCCTGTTCTTGTGGGGGTTTTCTTTCTAAGTATTCAATTAAACCCTCCACTTTGTTTTTCAGGGCGTATTGGTGCAAAAAAGGTAGCTCGGGCTGAGTGCTCCTCAATTCTGTAGCGCTGCCCTTGAAGCAGGAGTGCGATGTCGAGGCAGCCGCGCTCTGTCGGCAGCTGGGGAAACCCGTCCCCAGCGAGTTTGCCGCTGGCCACAGGGGAACCTGGCACAGGCATCCTTACCCCCTCAGTGTGTTGATCAGGACAGGCCAGTCATGAGAACTGACATCAAGGCCTCGCCCCTGTAGCAGCATTGTATGTGAATGTCCTAGAGAAGGTACCACCAGCGGATTCCTTTTTCTTTGCCACAGCCTTGAGGGGAATAACACAGACCACCCACACGGTGGTGGGAGGCACCTGAGATCAGGCACTGGTGCTGTGACCGCTCTTCCTGCATGGCGGCTGGGCTGCAACCTGCGCAAGCCCCGCTGGACCCAGGGAGGACTCTTGCTGCGGACTTGTATTACATCAGTGATCGCCCCTTTCATGGAAGAGTGAGTCAGGAGGGCTACCATAATGCGGTGAGTGCTTCAAAAGAAGAGCACGTTTGTCTAGCCCCCGCCATCTGTTTGTGAGTGCAGTGCTGCCCCTTGCTATATCTAGGGAGGTATACTTTGGGGCAGTTGTTCTTGGTTGGTGGTCTTTCGGAGCGAAGCCTCGACAGAAGCCCCCGGTCACTGCTTGGAAGATTTGAAAACTTGGCATGTGTGGAAAAAAAGTTCTCTGAATTACTGTACTTCCTGTAATAGGACTGCAGATGCTGCTATGCCCTATGGTTGGGGCCTAATTACCATAGTAAGTGTAATAGGAGCACAGGTACGCCGTGCCCTGGAATGTAATGACGGTATATGCACTGAGTTACTTCATGATCGCTATTGATACAGCAATTTATCTAATACTGGTGCTTGATGATGACATTTGTTAATTCATGTACTTTTTCATATCCTGATTTGCATTCTTGCACTAATGGTGATTCATGTGCCTTGTTATAATCCACTGCCATTCATGTCCTGATATTATGTATGACGTTTTGGAATCTTGAATGGCCGGGATTGCGAGTACTATTTCAGTGACTGCGTAATATGCACAGAAGGTATGATTTATTTTGTCGTGGTCTATGCTTTATGTATAATATACTTTATATGTTTATATAATATTGTGTGGCGTCCCATTTGTGGTATATTCATTGTGTTACTCGTGTGAGTGTTGTGCAAATGTTTTATACATTGCCTCTGGGATAAGCCTGACTGATCTTGCCAGGCTGCCAAGTGGTTGAGCACGGGTTATCTTTGGTGTATAACTTAGTTGCCCTGACTAGAGTGGTGGGCTCTGCCTGGTGTAGGGGCATACCCTAGCCAATCAGAAACCCCATTATAACAGTCACTTTGCATAATTTGAAGGCTTTTAGAAACTTTCCTTTTCCCTTGTTTCTCATGGCGGTTCTTATGATTCGGCGAGGATCCAATCCAGATCATCAGAAGGCGGGCTTGGAGAAGATGGTGGAGGGCCCTTTATTTGTCTTGTTTGAGATCTTGAAACCAATTGTTCAAGAGTTGCATCTTGTTCAGCCGTAAACACAACCTCTTGTTCTGCTCCTGCTTCAGGAAGAACTGTTGCTGGCTGTGGCTCCTGATGTCCACGTTGCTCAGTTTCCTGTGACTATTGTGTACTTTGTGGCTGAGACAAATCCAATTCAAACTCACTGCTTGTTACCACAATTGCAGTAGCTGCCTCGCTGAGAAACATGGGCTTAGGTTGGGGTGATACCGTTGATGCAGGAGTGGTGCTCCCAACTTGTTGCCCGCAGGATGGTGCGACAGGAGCCCAATGTTTCTGGAAAAAGTTGGCGGACAGGACACCGGTAGTAGCAATCTGCTTTTTCTTATCCTCAGTGGCCACTTTCTTGGCAGGAACACAATTCTTTGATGTACAACTACGCGTTGATGGAGCCTCACGTTGTTACCGTGAACATCGCAAGGCATGAACAGCAGAATAATCTCGCCACGCACTGTTTGAGGATAGAATTTGGCAGGAATTCCACATTACAAAAGTAACACAGAGTTAACAAATCCTGCCAATTCTGTGAGGGGAATCATAATTCCATCTGGGTCTAGTTCCTGTATCTGACCCATTGTCCAGCGTGCCCAGATAACCACGAATGGTGCTTAGCGCTCCTTGGTGATATTTTCATCTAAAATATTTCAAAATCATAATTCGGTTCTACTGATTGGACTTTTGCCATGTTGCTGTCTTTTTATTTATCAAAATGTATTCTGTTTTTCTACATACATTTTTCTTGTTTTTTTCACTTTATCACTGTTTGAGTGCTGCTTAAATACTTCAGACATTGCCTCTAAATTACCAGATGGCTGACCACAAGTTTATTTAGTGACGTTTTTGTTTCATCCTGACAAGGACTGCGTTAATTATTTGAGTGGGCTTCCACCCCTTCAGTGGCGGCTGGTGACATTTGAAATTGATGGGCATAAAAGATCAGGTGAGTATCTGGTGGCAAAAGGGCTGGGGTTGTTCCTCCGAGGAAATTTTCAAAAATTAGTTGGCAAATGGTGCATTTTCAAACATAATTGAAAAAGGAAAAGGTTAATAAAGCCCAGTAACTGAGATACATGACTTTTGGCTTTGTCAATGGAGAGTAACAATGATTTTGTTGTAAATAATATTGAAAATATGTTTCAGTTCTGCAGTTGTGAGACTGTGAATAAAACATTACTGAGGCATGTGGAAGGGGTAGTGGTCTTCGAAGTGCCTCAGTCATGCCTGTTATGCTCCTACCATATTAGACATTTGCCCCCTTATCTCGTCCATATGCATATCTTATCTCCCATAGCTTCTTTTCACAGACTCTTGAAAACGCTTCCTCACCAATTAAGTCAGATGTAGTGTGTGAGCCAATATATGTGGGAGTGGAAAGTAGTGCACCTGAGTGACTAGTTGGTGAGTGTGTAAGTTTGAGGAGCTTTTAGGGTGTGTGGGTAAGTGCGATGTTGTGTGCAAGTGTGCGTGAGTCACATGATCCGTCTCTCCTTTTTTTAACAGGAGTTATAGCAGATTAGGTATTTTTAAGTAATACATACTGGGGCAGATTTATGTTAACTGGCGCATCCCCAGGGATGCGCCAGTTAACATGCGCCACAGTGCGCCACAGCTCCGCCACCCATGGTGCGCCGCATTTATGATGCGGCGCACCATGGGGCAAAAACGGCACAGATGCGTGACGCATCTGTGCCGTAAAGGTGACGCATTGCTGGAGTTGCGTCGCAAGCGCGACACAGCTCCAGCAAGGCTCGGGGGTGCCCCATCTCCACAATGCTGCGTCAAGACCTACGCCTGCTTCAAGCAGGCGCAGGCTTTTGACGCAGCATTGGCCTGAAAGTGACTGAGTGAAATCTTATAGATTTCACTCAGCCACTTTTGCGAGGCGCACCTGCCCCGGAACGCCCACCCTGCGCCGGAACGCCCACAAGCGGCGCAGGGCTTTACAACGTGACGCATCTGCCTAGATGCGTCACGTTGTAAATCGTTCGTAGGGATGCGCCACGTTTACGCCGCCTTGCGTGACGCAACAGCGGCGTAAACGTGGCGCAAGTGCCTCATAAATCTGCCCCACTGTGTATTGTGGCTGTGTGTTCGCTTATTAATTAAAGGAAAAAATATATTATGTATGAAAACAATTCTCCCTTGCATGAAACAAGCATGCTGTATTTCTTTAGACTTTTCATAGTGGACATGCACTCTGCACGTCCCACATTTCACTATGCACCAAATAACAGCATTGAATGAAATCTCCTTAATGCGCAATATAGCAACTCTCAAAAATAAAATGTAATTATTGTGGTGGCAACTCGTGTGTCGCAGCTCGCTTGGTTAATGAAGGAGGTCAGAGTGTGACCTAATACTCAGGTTCGAATCCCAACATGGCCAGATCGCTCATTGTTTTCATCCTTCCGACCTCGTTAAATTAATGCTCTTAAGTTGGGTAGCAATACATTTCAGAGAATACCCGCAACAATTCTAAATCCACCAAAATAAACATGGCATTCTGTTACTTGCACAACACAGCGTTTCGTGCACCTCACTGCCAATGCCTATCACACACCCTTAACCACATTGTATACGGCATCTGGCAGCATTCACAAAGCATCTCAATCTCAATAGAACCTGTCAAGTGCTCATAGGGACCCTCCTCCCGGTGCCGAATACAGGACAGCAGGCGCCCAAAAGACTTTCAGACCACGTCCCTTGAACAAATCCTCTTTAGGCCATGTGCAAGGAAGATGGAGGTGGCCAGAATCCTCCATAATTGTGCCACAGTCCCCAGAGGGCAACAAAGTAAAGTGCCTAGAGATCTCGCTATGCCGCCATACTTTGTTGTACCTTTACCTTTTGGCAACCCCGCTGCCTGGTAACATCACCCATTTTCCAATAGATTAAACAGCCTTGAGTTAAGCATTTATACACACATTTTGCCAGAGCACAGTTCATAATTACAAACAAAAATCACAGATTGCATGAAAACTTGTGCTGTGTGTTATCTACACTATCAGCCCATTTTCAGCATTTAATTATATGAAGGAATATACATTATGAATGCTGTATACAGTAGGGTCCAGCTAAACGCAAAAACTTGGTTCAACTCCACGTACAGCAGACACTATCCCCCACATGCATCAACCTATTTAGGAAGTGCAAACGGTGCGAATCGGTAAATTCGGCCGTTTGCACTTCCTAAATACGTTTTTGGGATGCATCAAACAGAGTGTCAAAATTCGCTATTTTTTGCATTTCTTAAAAATGCAAATGCAATTAAGGAATCGCATTTGTGCGATTCCTTAAATGCAATGCATCATATTTTTTAAAATTGCGAATTTTGAAATTGGAAGTGCAAATTAACACGAGGTTGACCCTCGTGTTAATTTGCGAACATTTTTAAAAAAGCAAAAAAATGCATTTTTTAAACTTGCATGTTACAGACACACATGTCCTTAGGACATGTGTGTGTGAAACATGCACTTGAACATACATTTCAGGGAGTGCAGGGGGGGGTCCTTTGGACCCCCCTCTGCACCCTTGCAATGCATCAACAAATTGTGAGTGCAAAAAAAAAAAAAGCAAAACGGCATTGATTCCTATGGGCCTCTAGGCCCATAGGAATCAATGTAATGCCATTCCTTAATTGCGATTCGCAATTAAGGAATCGCAATTTCCGAAAATTAAGAAATCCTAAAAACTTTTAGGATTTCTTGATGCATAGGATTTTGCATTTCCTAAATAGCGATTCCTTAATTTTCGCTATTTAAGAAATGCAAAATCCTAGATTGATGCATGTGGGGGTATGTAAATAAACCTCACAAGTCAAAAACTGCGTCATCTGAATCCCACTCCACAAACGCTCACAACAGGTGGAGTGTGAGCATGCAGCACGCACTCCTGAATCCCGATGAACTGCCCTCACTGGATTTCAGCACACAAAATGCAACACAATCAGCACAGCTCCAAACTCCGTCTTCAGAGATCAGACATCACTGTATCGCCAAGAAATTAGTCAGTTTGTCTCAATGCCCCCTATCAAGCTCGGGAGAGTGAAATGTTGAGTGCACATCTGCAACCGTATGACTAATTTACTGGAAGTTAAAAATGCCCGCCTGGGCCTTGCCTGGGCTTGTGTTCTTACTTGAACTAACTGACCCGAGTTTGTTCAGACAACGTCAGCACTCAGCAGGCAGTGAACAAGACAAGCAAGTAACAGTGTGTAGTAATCAGTGCTGGCCTGGCACTGATGAGTTGGAAATTCCGGACTCAGTCAAAAATGCACTACGACCGGCAACTGTCACGGTCACTGCAGAGTCATGCGTGAGGTGGTTGAGTCTGTACAGACACGATTCCTGCTTCCCACCTTCCCATCTGCCACACCCTTTCCCAACTCTTCACAAGGAAGGGTCCCACCCACACCCTGTCACGAGTTGGGAAAGGGTGTGGTGACAAGCTCCACTTTCCCTGATTGACGTGGAGGGTTAGCGATCCTGGGCTTGTATTCAAAACGCCTGGGGCTAACTTTACCTCCACGCCATCAGGGGGTGGAGACTCGGCCCTGAAGCAAGGTCTTTGCCGAGCTGATGACATCACAGCAAACACGTAGCCTTAGGCTAGGCATGAGGGTGAGACTCGTGACGTGAAGTCAATACAATTAGTAGTAATATGTGTGAGTGTGGGGCATACAGTGCGCCGCTTTCAAGGCATTTTCCATTTTGGCAGCTCGTAAATCATTGATCATGGGTATTTTTTATAAATGATGACTGCTGAGCATATCCAGCAATGTATCGGGGAGGAGGCCCGACACACCCATAGAGAAACCGCCACTGCACCCTTTTCAACTAATAATCCAATTTATCACAATAAGTCTGTAATTAATTAGTATTTTTTAATTGTTCTGCAATTGCTGAAACTGCCCACATCTCCATCAGCTCTAAACAAGCTCAGATATGTTAGAATGATTTTTTAAAAGGAAGCAGATCACTTTTATTCTCTAGCTCCCACTTGTGCTAAATCCTTAGGATTCATAATGGCCACGGACTTCTTATTGAAGTTCATAATTTCCAGTAGGTCTGACCAGCCTATTGCTATTTCTCTCGCCGGTTAAAAATGTAACCTTGAATACCCAAAGCTGATTTCTGCAACCATTGTTCAAGCCCTAGTTTTTTTCCACCTGAACATCGGAGCACCCTAACTTCAAGCATTACCAACTCCCCTGGTTACAATTACAAGTATTTCACAGATTGCTATCTGATTTATCAAAAGCTTAAAGACTAAAACTGCATCTCCATGACCATCAAGGATTATCACAGACAATCCCAATAAATTCACAGAATCCAAAGCAATAAAAATCAATCCTCAACCCTACATGTATGAAGCACCCCTTTTCAGCAGACCAACGCAACATTCAACACTGCAACATAGCCGGATTTGAAGTCAAGAAATGCAAAAGAAGAGTTGATAAATTACGCTTTCTCAGGTAACTTGACAATGCTATAGAAACAACATCCTCTCCTAATAGCTCATTCCCTTCCTCCTCCATTTCAAGGAGGAGCTGAAAAAATATCTCTAGTAGGAGCACATCATCCACCATTGACGTAGAACCTTATGTTCTCCTGGTCTCTGGGTCAAACAGAAGACAGGCCTAATTTTTTTGTATGGAATCCTAAGTCATCCCTATCAATCGCTGCTACGTACAGCACCACTGTCTATTTGATCTAATATGAAGACATGATGTATCCATATTAATATTATAAAGAGAGAGCCCAAACCTTTGAGGCGGGTAATCTCAGTAACCACAGCACCAATCACAACGCCCAATACAGCGTTGGAAAGGGCAGTTGCAGCAGAAGGAGACGGCCACCATATTTATTTTATTTTTAAAAAAATTTTTTGCAGAGTTTTCTATAGCGCAAACTTGACTCGAACTGAATCAGGTATCAGAGCGCTTTACATAGCACCAGTTACGTTACATGAGGACACACATTAATTTTTGTTAGGCACGGGGAGATGAAGTGATTTGCCCAGAATGACAGGATGTTTGGCGTCGTTACCAAAACTCGAATCCAGATCCCCATGTCCGAGATCGAGCGCCTTAGCCGTTAGGCCAACTCCTCTATACATTTAAAAGGTAAAAGACCGTGCCAGCAAAGTAGTCCCTTGTGGGCGTGTTTGGGTTGTGCTGTGGGCGTGGGCTGGGGCATGACTAACGCTGGGGGCGTGTGGTATGGCCATCACATCGTGGGCTGTGGGCGAGTGCTGGGGGCGTGACAAATGCTGGGGGTGTGACAAACGCTGGGGGTGTGTGTCCGCCCTTCATGCCATGTGAGTCGTACATACAAGCGCCAATTACATTGCTGCGCAGCATCAAGGGGCACGCTGGGGGCGTGAGAAATGCTGGGGGCGTGTGTCTGGCCTTCATGCCATGTGCACGCAATTGCGCCGCATCAAGGAGCATGCTGGGGCGTGAGAAACGCTGGGGGCGTGTGCTACGTTCCGCCCTTCGTGCCATGTGGGTCGTACATTAATCAGAAGATCGTCTGCTGTGGCCGTGTGCTGGGGGCATGACAAACGCGTTCACCTGGAGGCCTGGTAAGTAACGTTACTGCAGCCTCTCCTGCACGCTGTTACTGAACTCTCTCATTCAACGAAATTACACGCGCCTGCTACCATCAACCAGGGCTCTAGCCAGGCTCAGGCGGCGGATCAGTACACTAATTACACGCACCTGATAACATCAACCAGGGCTGCAGCTGGGCCTCAAGCGGGGGAACACGCGCCTGCTAACATCAAACAGGCCTGCATCTGGGCCTCAAGTGGGGGAACACGCAAATGAGCGTGTGTGCGGGGACAATTACTGCAGCCTCTCCTACTCGCTGTCACTCAACTCTCTCATTAAACGGATTTACCCGCGGCTGATAACTCTCTCATTCAACGACATTACACGCGCCTGCTAACATCAACCAGGGCTGTAGCCGGGCTCAGGCGGTGGATCACTACACCAATTACACATGCCTGCTAACATCAACCAGGGCTGCAGCTGGGCCTTCTCTGTCCCTATTCTAATGAAACAAAAAATGTTGTCTGTAAATAAATTGCCCTTGCCAAATACACACATTACACACATTCATACCCAGACAACGTCGGGACGGGCTGCTAGTTATGTATAAATGTATTACATATGAGTTAATTAAAACTTTTTCTGAATAGATATTAACTCCACCTTACATTTAGAAAATTAAAGCATTAATGTCAAAGTGATTTAAATAACAATAATGTAAATATTAGGAGCACGCTTCTTTTTAAGTTTAAAGCATTTTATTGGTGCAACACAAGGAAACAAACATACAGAGCATGTAAGGCATCAAAGCACTGCGGTCATGGCCGTGCTCGCAGCGTGAGTATCTCAAATAGGCATTTCAAACACAAACCAGCCCGCAGCGTTATTTAAGACGAACAGTGTTGCAGGAAAATAATAACCTTCCCCCAAAAAGTTCCCCCCAAGCCCCAACTCCCGGATCGCCAGTCCCGCCCCCCCCCTCTTCCAGTGCGCAGGCCTATCTCCTTGTGTCTACCCTGGTCGTGCCCAGCTGACCCTCAAGTGGCCGGGTCTGCAGGTGTCGTGAGCCTCAAGAGGCGGAGGTATTTGGGGCAGGTAAGTTCCCTGAATTCAGTGAGCAACAAGGACCGGAATGGTTGCCACAGATCGTCAAATTGCTCTATATCCCCTGCTACTGTCAGCGATAGTTTCTCCATGCCCAACACATGCCATAGTCTATGGAGCCAGCCTGTGATAGAGGGGAGTGTAGTGGTGCGCCAGTGTTGTAAGATGTTCTGCACCGCGGAGCCTAGTGCTATAGCTATCTGTCTACCTCTGCGAGATCTAAGGGGATACATTAACGTGTTGGGTAGTCCTAACAGTACGTATGCTGGAAAGCGCGGTAGTTCGGTTTCGAAATGGGAGTCTATCTCATCTAGCACTTCTTTCCAGTATGAGTCCAGCAGTGGACAGTCCCATAAAATGTGTGTCAGAGTGCCCACGTGTCCGCATCCTCTCCAGCACGCGCTGTCCTTACTGCGGTCCATTTCATGTATTCGTTCTGGGGTGTAGTACCAATAGATAGAGACCTTAGTCAGCGTTTCTGTGAGTCCCATGTGGTATGCTGAGTGTCTTGCCCTGTATGATATCTGCTCCCATTCCTTATGGCTCAGTGTCCTGCCTAATTCCCTCTCCCAACGTTCCCTCCCGGACTGTAAAGGTGTGAAGGGGGCGGTTGCAGTAGCTTATAGAGGTCTGTAATTAGTTTGGCATCTGACGTGAGTGTCATGAGCCATCTTTCATAAGGGAGGAGTTGTCTATCCGCCGTTTCCCGCACCTGTGGGTGTAATGCCCAATGGCGAACTTGCATACTCCCGGAAGGAGTAAGCCTGTCGGAAGTACGGGAAAGGAATGACCACCTCCGGACCGTACATATGACACAGGGCCCTACATCCGGCCGCCCGCCAGTGAGTGAAAGCCCCCTTTTCCATCCCCGGAGTAAAGTCCGGATTGTCCACCAACGGTCTAAGTGGCGACGGGAATGTGGTCAAATTATGGGCAATGTTGGTGGCGTCCCATACCCGCAGGGGCACCCTGGTAATAAGGGAGGCATATAGATTTGCTGGACGATGAGTCCGGCGCAGGAACGGCACCTCTTGTAAGGGCCGACCCGCCACCGCCTGGTCTTGAAAGAGCCAGTGTTTGTCTGATTCCCACCTACTCCATTCTACGAGGTAGCGCAGTTGAGCCGCTTGGAAATACTTGCGGAGATCTGGTATCCCCAACCCTCCAGCTTCAGGGGCCAGCATAGAAAGTGTCCTCTGCATTCTAGGTTTCCTGCTCTGCCAGATAAAATGTGAGAGATCTGCCTGCGTCTGTTGGATCCACCCAGTAGGCGGCCGGAGCGGTAAGGCCCTGAACAAGTACAGAACCTGGGGCAAGACCGTCATTTTCACTGCAGCTATTCTGCCCAACCAGGAAAGGGTGCTGCGATTCCAGCGCCCGAGTTCCTCCCGGATTTTCCCGCTCAATGTGGCGTAGTTAGCTGTCACCATGGCTGGCAAGGTGGGGGCCAGCTGGATCCCCAGGTAAGGCACACCAGGTCTGACGACCATTGCATTGGGAATAGGCCCTGTAGGTAGGATCTGGTGGCCGGCGCAAGGGATAAGTCCAGTGCTACCGATTTCCCCATATTCATTTTGAAGCCCGCGACCGCAGCGAAGGAGTCCAGCTCCTTAACACACACAGGAAGGGCCGACCAGGGTGCGTCTAATGACAGTATAATGTCGTCCGCGTAAAGACTTATGGTATGAGTAAAGCCCCCAAACCGCACTCTGGCTATCGTTGGATTAGTACGTATACGTTGGGCGAAGGGCTCCATATATAGGGCAAAGAGCAGGGGTGAGAGCAGGCACCCGTGTCTAGTGCCCCTCTCTATATCAAAGCTCCGTGAGCTGTAGCCATTCACCCGCACCACCGCCGTTGGAGATTTATAGCAGTTAAGGATCATGGACCGGAATTTCTCCCCCATGCCAACCTTCAGTAGGACTTGTTCGAGATAGGGCCAGTGTACCCGGTCAAACGCTTTTTCAGCGTCCACCGCTAACATTATCCTCTCTCCAGGAATGCGGGATGCCTTCTCTATAAGGTGGACAATCCGCTTGGTGTTGTCCACCATCTGCCGTCCGGGGACGAATCCTGCCTGGTCTGGGTCCAGGAGCCCGGGAAGATGGGGAGCCAATCGGGCAGCGAGGATCCCGGTGTACAGCTTGAGATCTACATTCAGGAGAGATATCGGTCTGTAGGAGCCTCATTGTGACCGATCCTTTCTTGGCTTGGGGATTACCGTGAGAGAGGCACAGAGGAGATCAGGGGGAATGGCCCCCGGCTCAGCGAACGAGTTAAATAGACGGGTGAGGAGCGGAGCCAGCGACGTGCAAAACGTTTTATAAAAGAGAGATGTATATCCGTCCGGCCCTGGGGCCTTACCGTGCTTAAGCTTGGCAATGGCGGAGATCACCTCCTCAATTCGAATTTCTCTGTCTAGATGCTCTGCCTGTGAGGGGGCTAGGGAGGGGAGGGTGACCGTATCCAAATAGGCCATAGTCTCAGAATCATTCGGGGGATCCCCGGTGTAAAGATCTGCGTAGAACCTGCGGAAGGATTCGGCAATAAGGGCGTCCTCCGTGACCATCGACCCTGTGGGGTCAGCGAGCTCCTTCACCAACTGCCGTTGATGCGTCACCCGGAGCCTATTAGCCAGCCGTCGGCCACAGCGATCCCCCCCGGTGTAGTATGAGTGGCACAGACGAAGCGCAGCGTACTCTGCCCGGTCCATGTCCAGGGCCATCAAGAGTTTCCTTGCCTTCTTAAGCTGCTTCCAGATCCAGGGGGCCCCCGTCTGGCGGTGTATCTGTTCGAGCTCCTGTACTCGCTGGGTGAGTTCCTCCCTTTTACTCCGCCTTTCCTTATTTTCAGCTGAGGAGATGGCCAGAAACTCCCCCCTAAGTATAGCCTTCAAGGCCGCCCATTGTGTCGCCAAAGAGGTATCAGAGTTGTCATTGTGAAACAAATAGTCCCGGATAGCGCCGGTAATGTGTGTAACCACCACCTTCCTGTGCAATAAGGTGTCCCGAAGGCGCCAGACCCTGGGTGGGCAAGATACCGGCGGCAGGCACAGCATGGTGGAGATTGGGGCATGGTCCGAGAGGGATATTACTCCCATCTCTGTCGTTGAGGCCAAAGTACGTACTGGAGTTGTGACCAGGAGATGGTCCAGTCTCGCGTACGTCTTGTGTGCGTGGGAGTAATAGGAATACTCCCTATCAGTGGGGTGCATGCAACGCCAGAGATCGTGGAGGTCCACCTCCGACAACTGAGCCTTAGACCCTGCCGAGAACTCCCCTGCCTGCGGAGAGCGTTGGGTGGACCGATCTAGAGCCGAGTCAAAGACCATATTAAAGTCTCCTCCGATGATAATGTGCCTGTCTTGCGAGGCGGTGACGTCTATCAGTGCCGATCGCAAGAAGCGTTCCTGCTGGCCATTAGGGCTGTACAAGGACCCAATTGTAAGGGTGACCCCCCGACCCTAAACCTGTAAGCCAATAGCCTGCCTTTGTGTTCAGCAAATTTGTGCAGGACTTCCCCCTGAAGCGTTGGGCCACTAGGATCGCTACTCCTGCCGTTTTAGTGTTGCTGGATGAGAAGAATTGTGTGGGGAACTTATGGGAAAGTAGTCTGTGGGAGTCACGGGGCAGCAAATGGGCTTCTTGAAGGAGACAGATATCCGCTTGGGTGCTCTCTAGTAGTGATAACACCGCCCTTCTTTTGACTGGATTGTTTAGGCCCCTGACATTAAGAGTCACTATCCTAAGAGTCGTGGGCGGCATGTGAGGTGGTGAAAGTAAAAGCGTAAAACCCCCGCTTGGGCGGGATATGGCGTTTGAATACCGCTAGGGCAGCTGAGACCTGCATAGTGCACTGGACGACCCACCCTCCCCTCCCGGTTCCCCTACCCCCAACGAAATCCCCCTCGTCCCTCCCCCTTACCCCTTCTTCCCTTGACTCAAACTTAGAACAAACCCTGCTCCCTCCCTTCCCCCCTCCATGTTCCCTTGTGGAGTGCCAGAACCCCATAGTCCCAGTCCAGTCCTCAGAGGACAAGTCTGTGGAAAGTTACTGAAGTGGACGTTCAGCCACTGCACCCCTGCCCGCCACCCATCCCCCAGAACCCCCAAACCTGCGATGCAAAGGCTGATGTGTCGATCTCCCCCCGGAGTCATCTTAGGCAGTCAGCGCGATGTCACTCGAGCCTGTGTCTCTGGCTACCTCCCGCACTGCTTCGTCCATTTCTGCACGGATAGTAGGCGAGTCCGGTCTAGCAGATGATCCGGAGGACCGGTGCCTGGAGACCCGCTGCCAACCATCCCTGGTAGTGCGTCGGTGTCGTGGAGTAGGTGTATCACCATCCGTCACGGTAATTCCCAGTACATCACACGTATCCTGGAGGGATCGAAGTTTGTGCAGGGTGCCGTTCCATCAAAAGATGAGGCGGAAAGGGTGGCTCCAGGAGTATTGTGTCTCGTGTTCTCTCAGGAAGTTCGTTGCTATCTTAAAGGCTTTGCGCTTTTGGAGCGTGATGGCTGAAAGGACCTGGAAGAGGGCGATTGGGTGCCCTCGGAAGCGCAATGATTGCTGCTTGCGTGCTTCACGGAGGATCCGCTCCTTAAGCGGGAAGTCAGGTAGGAAGGCTAGGATGTCCGGCGGTGGTGCCGAGGCTCTGCGTGTCAGGCCCACCCTATGCGCCCTGTCGATTCTAATAGGGAAGTCCTCTTGTTCACTCAGTATTTCTCTAAGCAAGGCTTGTAGGTACCTCGTGATGTCCTCCCCCTCTTCTTTAGGAGGTACTCCCCGGACCTGGATGTTGTTCCGGCGCGACCGGTTTTCGAGGTCTTCATTGTGCACCTGAAGGTCAAGTTGTTGGTCCCTCAGACGGAGCACTGCCTGCTGCAACTGCACGATTTCCTCATCCCGCGTGTGACCTGTCTCTTCCACAGTCGAAACCCGTTCTCCAAGGCAATCGACTTCTCTCCGTACCTCCGGAACTTTTCCAGCCACCTCCTGCTTCAACGTCTGGAAGTCGTCTCGGAGAGAGCTGAAGAGAGATTCCAGGAAGGATCTGGTGACTGGTGTTTCTCCATCGTTCGCCGCCGCTGAGCTTCCAGAGGGGCCCAGCGAGTGACGCCCCTTATCTTGTTTCGCGGGACCCCTGTTCAGCATTTCTGGTAGTGTCCATTCCCCTTTCTTGCCCCCTCTGCCGCAGGCCATCTCCTGAATGGGAACGTCCCAGCTAGAGTCCGGACTTGTCGGTGGCTAACTCCAATGGTCAGTAGGGCCCAGGGATCCGGACCCCTCTGTAGAACCCGTGGACCGACCACCCCCTCCTCAGGGTCCGCTATCCGCTCCTTCTGCCAGGTCGCAGGTCGGCGGCCGTCACCAGCCGCAGGGCGGCCGCGGCAGAGGTCGTTCAAGTAGCGCAGCCGTGCCTCACCCCCGCCTCCAGACAAGCTCCGGTACCGCTGTCCTTTCGGGCCCCGGGCGCACTAATATTCGTCTCCGGCAGGCCAATCTCGCTCTTGGCTCCCTGGGACTCACTGTGCCATCCGTGCTTCTGGGCTGGTCAGCCCTACGATCTGTAGGCCCAGAGGCCTCTCCGGTCTGAGTTCGGCAATGCCCCACGTGCTGTCTCGCCCGGGCCTCTCAGGGTTCGGGACTGCTCCACCAGGGTCCGATCCACACCCGGGTCGTAAAGACCGATCGTCCTTGGGTTGTGCGCCGAAGAGGCAGCGTATTCCCTGCGGGGCCAGTCCCGGCCCAGTGCCCCCCCTTTGCTTGTGTAGCGGTGCTCCCCAGGGACCCTGACCCGGGCCGTGTTCTCTTCCACTGTGTGCCGTGTGCTGGCCCAATGACTCTCCGCAGACTCTGTCGCCGCTCTGCTCTCCACTGAGGCCCGGGCCGGTTCGCCGGCAGGCCGCGTCCCCGGCCTCGCGTAGGGGTTTAGTGCCCAGCCACGTGTCCTGGTGCTGTTGCTTCCGGCCCTCGGGTGTCTCCTCGCTGCTCGGTTCTGCCGGTCGGGTCTCACTCGCCGTGCCAGGGGAGGTGGAGGGGGGGTGGGTTCTGCAACGTACTGTCTTACCCCCAGGCCCACACCGATGTCGGTCCCTTCCACGTGGGCCCTGGATCCCAGCTTCGCTTCCACTCCCCCTTGCCTCCGACCGCATTCCGGGGGCCGCCGCTGCGCCGCCAGGGGTGTTTAATGCCTCAGGGCAGTGCGTTGGGCGTATCCCGACGTGAAGCACCCGCAGGCCAGGGTAGAATCTTCAGAGGTGCGCGAGCCAGAGGCCCGCCGGTAGGCCGCGTCCCCGGACTTGCGTAAGGGCCCTGCGCCGAGCCACGCGCCTCCGCCCCTCCGCTTCTTTATCCGGGGTAGTCTCTCACCGCTGTGTTCCGGCGATGAGTCGGGCAGGGTCGCACTCCACTATCGGGCGGTCCTTACCGTGTTGGTCCGCCCTGGGTCCGGACTGTGTGCCACAGTCTCTGTACAGGCTTCAGACCCCGGCCTCACCGCCGCGCCGCCTCTGCCACCGGCCGCCTCCCTGGGGGCCCCGCCGCCGCTCGCCTCAAGATCGGCAGTGCTTCTGGTGGTCCACCGGCTGCTCCCCTGCCCACCCTGTAAATCTTGAGCAAGATGGGGGGAGATCTGCAAAGATTTCACGATTCAGGGGCCCAGGTTCGTGGGAGCTCGCGGAGAGTGCGACCGCTCACCTTGCCATCTTGGCCACGCCCCCGCACGCTTCTTTTTAAATTACATCATATATTATCCAGTTTTATTTACCACTTATCAGTGTTTGAAGGAGCATTATAATATATTTAAAAATATACTTTGACAGTCAAGTCTCACGGTTGTGGCACACCATGTCTGGAAGGCCAGAGCTGCAATTTCTAGGTCTGGAGACTTGTGACATCAGGTCTCCACTGTCAGCACTGATAGGGTGAATTTGAAAAAAAGTCATCTTCACTGCATGGGTGACATATATCCACAGGGACATACTCTATAAACTAAGAAGGAGTGAGAAATCTTTAAGTGGGTGTGCCCTCTGCTTCCCAATTTTTGTGTGGAGGGGGGACCCAGTTTTTGTGTAATGTGTGCCTGTTATATGTATCCAAGATAGGTAAGCGAAGTGCACCCAGGTAAATCGGTGCTCGCTTCACAATTCCTCAGATATGTTGATTACATGATTAACAGTATCTTTCTATGGAGTGGTATAAATCAAAATATATAAAATATATTTATAGGGTCCTCACCAACAGGTACCAACCATGGCTTGCTTCATCATTGGACCCTCAGCCAAGCACTGATAGTGAATGCGTGGGCTCAACATGTTTGTCAATGGAACTCTTTAGATAGTAAAGGTGAGTGAAGGCAGGGAATATGAGTGAATTAAAATAGCCTCGGAATCCTAAATTGCTGATTTATTCTTCTGGGATTTAGAAATAGATTAAAAAAGAACTGTGTAACCCTCTTAGGATATAATGCTCCCAGGCATCTGCTAGGTCGACATGTTTCAGCCGTTGTGCTGCCTTTCAATGGTCAATCAGCTTTCCTCAGGACCTTGTTATAACCCTGCTTATTGGTGATTTTTTAGCTTTTTGTTGTGCAATTAGATTTTAATGAACATGCACATCACCATACAGACCATACCTTGACACCTGTTTGACTACAGGGTCCGTCCTCCCCCGGCATACCCTTTGATGTCTGTTGAAAAAACAAGTCATTTATGACCATACAGGGAAAAGGTAATACAAGTATGGTCTGTATGGTTACCTGCATGTTTATTATAATTTAATTGCACAACAAAAAGCAAAAAGTATGCCGATAAGCAGATCACCATGCCTGTGACTGCTTTTTCAATAAAGCAGTTTTTGAAAAAATGCAGCACGTTTTCCTTAAAGGAAAATGGGATGCACTTAAAAAAGAAAAATCAAACATTTCCGTGGGACCACTGCCTGCTCCTAAAACATATTTTCGCATACATTCCCCTGAGGACCCCTTCCCGTTTGCAAGTGGCTTACCACCTACTTGAAGTACGTGGTAGACTGCGAATGTTTTGCAGCCGCAATTGCGGCCGCAAATTAATCTTACATTTAAGTGCAAGTCACTAATATGAAGGGACGCCCTTGGCATGCCCCTTGCGAATAGCGAGTCACTAATCCTATTTTGCGAGTCGGTAATAGGTTACCGAGTCGCAAAATAGGGCTTGTACATGGGGCAGACCAATTTTGCAGTCGCAAACGGGCTGATTTCCCATTTGCAACTGCAAAAAACGGTCGTACATCTGGCTCACAATTCTCATTTGGAGTGGGTCAGACCTAGCTTATGAATATTAATGAGTTGGGTAACAAATTGACAGTCACTTCATTCGTATGCCATCGCAGGGATGATGGCCTGCTAGAGTATGCAGACCACCATGTCCGTGATCTCTGAAATTAAGCCAACTTTTGCTGTGTTTAAAGCAAACAAAAATCTTTTTTAAATGTAAGAGTCCGCAAAGGTCCCATGGACCAGTGCCAATTACCCGACAAACTTTCTTTTTTACCATTCAAAAAGTTTAAAGGGACCTAAGGGGACCCTTTCTCTTTTATGAATGGGTTACCACGCCATCTTGGGAGTCAGTAACTTTTCAATGTTTTTTTATTGGATTATGGACACAAATATTGATGCATTTCATACCAAACCATTATTTGGAAGGAAGGCCTTCAACTTGCCCCTCTAAATAACAAATTGGAGTGAGGCCGCAATTACATTTTGGCAGTCAATAAAACTTTATCAATTTATAAAACCAGATTAGTACATTTAAAAAAAGCAAATAAGGCTCTCTACATCTGGCCCTAGCTCTGCTTGTGGGCTCCTAAAAACTGGGCAACTATATTTTTCCTTAGAATCCAATAAGACTGGGCAAATACAGAATACATGATCTATACCGTTGTTGAAATATTGCATGGCCTACATATTGCATTTTTGTCAGAGGTCCTGAACCACACTCCTAAAAGATTGCTTGACCTACATATTACATTTTTGTCAGAGGTCCTGAACTACTCCATCATATTATGTTAACAATATGCATAGCAGAAAAAAATGCACTAAATGTATTTGTATGGATTTTTTAACTGTACTGTCTAAAACATATGCCTATTAAAATTATATGTGTTTAATGTTAACTGGCATGATGGTACTTAGCTGTAACCACTAAATCATTGACCATCGAGGATTCAATCACCACATGCAACAGTTTGTCTTTCATCAGATCTGTAAAATCAATTTAATTGGCGTTCTAAAATTTCAGATGATAGTTATTTGTTTCAAAATGTTTTTATTGACATTTTTCTCAGGGAGTGCAACAAAAGCGTTACAAATGCGACAAATCTCAGAAATATCAACCGCTCAGAAATACATTTCGTTCATGAGAGCAACAGTTTGCCCCGGATGTACGTTGTTACAACGCATGTTGTAACAACGCATGCCTTTACCACGCAAGTCTTACAATGCAAGTCGTTACAACGACTTGCGTTGGAGGGCGTGGATTTAGGAATCTTATAATTTTATATTCCAACACCAGTCACCGTAACAGTAGGGAAGGTGTTGGAATATAAAATTGCAAGATTCCTTATCCCACAGCGCCATCCAGCGCAAGTCGTAGTACCGACTTGCGTTGTAATAGCTGCGAGGTAAAGGCACTGCGGTGTAAAAACCGCGTCGTAAACGATGTTCCCCGTTTATCCCCTATGTCCGAGCAAATGAATTGTAATATATGGCACAGTTTCAACAGGACATATCGCATTCCCGAAAATGTGAGCTGCTAACTAACTACCCTCCCACGAGAGTAACATGAAAAGAAAACTTAATTACGCCTAAGAGAAAAAAGGAAAACCAATAACAACACAAGAAAAAAGGAATAAACCTAACATAACAACACAAGAAAAAAGGAATATACCTAACATGATATTTATTTGATAGTAGTTTGTCATAAGCTCAGATATTCCTAAAATGATTATGAGCCTAAAACAGAATTTGGTGGGCAGGGTACTTCATCAAACCTTGACTTATGTCTCACCAGCAATATTCTGACTCTCATTGTGCACTCGCAATATGGCAGACATGACGTCTGCCATGTTTTAGAAGGATCACCCTATCCACTAAACTCTAAACAAGGCCTTAAACATTTTTATTTTAAAGAATTAATATCTGCTTCAATCAATCAATTAATCATGGGTTTGTTAGGCGCGACTACTCACCCGTAAGGGTATGAAGGCGCTGGGGTGTATGGGAGGTGAAAGATCCTGTCCATCAAGGAGGAGGTCTATTGAAGAACCATGTTTTGAGGTCCCCCCTGAAGATGGGGAGTGATGCTCTCTGTCTGAAGTGGAGCAGGAGGGCGTTCCAGGCTCTGGCCCGAGGAAGGAGAAGGAGCGGCCTCCCTATCTGGACTTCCTGGTGTGGGGACCACTGTGTGGGAGAGCTGGGCTGATCGTAGGGTCCTTTGGGGTGCGTGGAATTTTAGTCAGCTGTTCAGGTATGCTGGTCCGGTGTTGTGGAGGGCTTTGTGTGCGTGGGTGAGAATCTTGAAGGTGATTCTTGCCTCGATGGGGAGCCAGTGGAGTGTGCTCAGGTGCTGGGAGATGTGGCAGTGTTGTGGCAGGTTGAGGATCAGTCTGGCGGTGGCGTTCTAGATGTTTTGTAGCTTGCCCGTGTGCTTTTGTTTTATTCTTGTGTTGGGTACGTTGCCGTAGTCGAGTCTGCTGGTGACGAGGGCATGAGTGACGGTCTACCTGTGTTCGAGGGGGATCGATTTGAAGGTCTTGCATAGGAGGCAGAGGGTGTGAAAGCAGAAGGATGCAACAGAGTTGATCTGGCAGTCCATTTTGAGTTCGGAGTCCAGAATGATTCCGAAGTTGTGTGCGTGGTCTGTGCGGGTGGGCGGGTTTCCAAGGTCGGGGGCCACCAGGTGTCGTTCCAGGCATCGGGTGTGGGCCCATGACGAGTACTTCTGTTTTGTCTGTGTTGAGTTGTAGAAAGCTGCTCTTCATCCATTTGGTGACTGTTTCCATGCCTTCTTGAAAGTTCTGTTTGGCTGCGTTGGGTTCGTTGGATAGGGAGAGGGTGAGTTGGGAATCGTCTGCATATGAAACAATGTTGAGTCTGTGGCTTCTGACGATGCGGGCGAGCGGTGTCATGTAGACGTTGAACAGCGTGGGACTGAGAGAGAATCCTTGGAGGACTCTGCAGGTGGTCACTGTAGGGGCCAAGAGGAAGGAAGGGATTCTGACCTGCTGTGTTTGGCTTGAGAATATGGTAGCCTAAACTTGATCAATCACAGGTCAACTAAGGCAGATACAGCAATATTGCTCATTTCAAATCTAATTTTACTTTGTAGCATTCATTCATTCAGATTAAAAAGTTTGCATACATAGTTAATAATACCATGCAACTTCCCTTTTGGCAGTCTAAGAATACCACTGACATCAGCACAGGAACACATTTGGTATAGTATGCCTAAAGTCTGGAGTAACTACCTCATCCCCTACCTCATATCTAGAACAAAAAACCTTTTGAAGCCTTATGTAATATGAAGAATATGTTACCTGAGTGAGATGGGGAAACCATGTACGTTAGTCATCAAAAAAGACACCTAGGTAAATGCATTCTTTGCCATGATCAGTTTTCAGACCATCAATCATCCAAACTGATCTTATAATGCTTTTCAAAATATAAAAATTACTCTCTTAGTCTTTGACAAATTCACAAGCAAATGGTCATCTGCATATGCAATATATAATATTTTCCTTGGCCTAATGAAGGTGGTAAACTGTCTACTACTCCCAAGATATCTGACAAATGTCTTCTACAGGGAGAAGAGCATGGAACGAGTATACATCGATGCCTATGTCTGTTCTTTACATCTAGATGATAACCCTTGTGAATCAGAAAGCCTCACTGTAACTCATATCTGGGAATACAACTCAATCATTAAATATGGCAATGACTTATCAACACTCCATTGTTTGGAATTAAACCATAATCTAGCTCTAATAATGCAATCAAAAGCAGAGCAATTGTTTATCCAGCATACATTCAAGTTGTGGACTTCCTTCTTCTGGCTTTTGAGATTATGTAGACAAAGCTAAAATGCTATCCTTTGTGGGACATTTTCTTGCAAGTACCTGTCAGGGAATAGTTCAGAAGCTGCTTTTCTACAACCCATGTGGCATTTTTTCTAAGTTAAAAAAAATATTTTCCCTTCTGGATTCAAGATAGCTATCAAACAAACCTGCTAGAGTCGGTATTTGGATGACAGTTGTAAATCAGACATAATACAGATTTTTCCCCAGATTCAGAATACTCGAGAATGCAATGCTCAAGGGGACGCTGCAGATCAGCTATTCAAACATTCTTCATCTGTGGTACTCTAGAGCAATGTGCTAACTTAGTTCATTTTTTGACTTCATATGGGGAAATATTTTGTCTAACTCTTTACTTTTCCAAATCAATTAATTCACCCATATTTGTACTAAAATTTAATGATGAAATACAAAACTTCTGTCAGAAAGTGGGTTAATAATTTGGGAAGGGAGGATCCTTACCAGCTTAATCAACACGCTGAGGTTAAGCCTCAACGTAGGTCTCAGGGAAACTCTGCTCAACCCCAAGTATCCGTGACCGAAGGAGCGGGCAATTCACAGACGAAATGCATGGCAACTTCAAGTGATATCAAATAGTTTTAAAGTCAAAGAAAAACTACAATACAAATCCCAAACCAAAAAAGCAAAAAGCAAAAAGTAATTGAAATCGGATAAGGGGAACTGGAAGCATGAATTTTTCAAGTTTTAGGGCAAAAAATGGCAAATAAAAGCAAAATTCAATTGAAAATCAGCAATTTGTGGTTGACTGGGACATAGGCACAATTTCAGACTAACAGCAATGGAGCCATCGTCCAGAGAAAGTGAGTGTCATCCGATTCAAAGTTTTTACTCCATTTTTTGGAGCTGTTTTGCATAGCACAAAGTCTGCTTTGCCACTGGGATGAATTTGCCACCTTGCCCTGGTATTATCTTCTGACTTAGTCACTTGTTTGGTATGCAAAACCATCCTGTAGGGCTAGGCTGAAAGCTCTATTAGGGCAGTTGTATCCTTTCTGGGCAAACCTCAGGACTTTTTCCCAGACACCCAGTGGTGTAAGAAGTGACTAAGTAGTAACCTGCTGAGGTAGGGGTGGCCACTAATCAGTGTAGTGTAATGACATGGAATTACATGAGAATTGAGTGAGATTATGCTTAAATACGCGAGAAGAGTAATTTTGCATTTAGGTCTATTTTTTAGCACATAAATGTCTCCTTACATTTAAAATGGGCGCAAAAATACTTATTGCACTAAGAAATAGTGCTAAATGCAACAGAACATAAGTAGGGGGCATGAGCGGCCACCCGAGCAAGGGCGGGCAGAGAACTCTGCTCCGCCAGCGAAGTGTGCGGCTATTTGACTACTCCACGCTCCTCTGGGAATACAGAGTATAGGGCAAAACTCTGACTCCACAGCGGAGCGGAGTTAGCCCCCCCCCCTGCTAAATGGGCTTTCCACCTCCACCTAATAAAAAATATTTGCAAACTCATTTAAAATGAAATAGACATACTTACCTGTACTGCGGTGTCCCCGGGCTGACCTCCTCAGCTAAGTAAACAGTGCTGAATGCTGGGAATAAATTTGAGGAAAATCCTACCTCAAGAACACACTAAGCCTAACCCCGGGCGGAGCTGGCGTAGTAAGACTAAGCGGAGGTTCACGGATTGGGGAAAAACTCCATAGAGTTCCACTCAGCCTTGCCACCCACCTCCACACCCAATAAAAAATATTTCCAATTTAATTTAAAAAGGAGGAACAAAAACAGACTTACCTGTAGAGTTGAGTAGGGTGCAGATGTCATTTGTTGTGGTGATCAGGGTTGTCTTGGTACTGTGGTTGGCTCGGAATCCTGATTGGGAAGCGTCCAGCAGGTTGTTTTTCTCCAGATGTTCAGTGAATTAGAGGTTGATAGCTTTCTCCAGGACTTTGGCAGGAAACAGGTGCAGTGAGATGGGACAGTAGTTTTGGAGTTTGCTGGGGTCTGCCGTGGGTTTTTGAGGAGGGTTCTGACCTCTGAGTGTTTCCACACATCTGGAAAGTTGGCTGTGGCAATGGAGGTGCTGAGGATGGTGGTGAGCTGGTGGCTGATCTTGTCTCTTCCGAGGTTAAAAGGTCAGTGAGGGCATGGGTCGGTGGGTGCTCCAGAGTGGATGGAGTTCATTAGAGTATTTGTGTTCGGTGTACTGAGCTATTCCCATATTGCAGTAGCGGTCGGCAGTAGGTGTTTCTGTAGGGCGGTGACGTGGGCAGGGGGAGGGGCAGGGTGGGGGGAAATAATGTATGGATTACGGAATGTTACAGGTAAGTGAACATTTAAAAAAATAAAACGAATTTTATTGAGCGCACTGCATCACATTTGGTGATGCAGTGTGTGCAACGAAATTCGTTTTATTTATTTAAATGTTTACTTACCTGTAAAACTCCGTAATCCATACATTATTTCCCCCCACCCTGCCCTTCCCCCTGCCCACATCACCGCCCTACAGAAACACCTACTGCCGACCGCTACTGCCATATGGTGAGTGGGTGATCAGCAGCAGTGGTTGGTGGGATGATGAGGAGGTCGATGGGTTGGGGATTGAAGTTTCTGTAGATGGTTGCTATCTTGTTGTGTAAGTGGTTGGTGAGGGTGTCACAGAGTTCCTGTGAGGAGGGGATTGAGTTTTCCGATGTGACGGGCTGGTGAACTCTTTGACGATGGTGAAGCACATTAAAATCAGGTCTATTGACTCTGTTAATGCTTGTTCTGTGAGTAAGCATGTCTTATTCTGAGTAACTATGAGCTAATCAAACCTAAGTTCTACTTTTCTAACAAACAACTACTGAAACAAAAAAGGCGTGTGAATCAGACCTGAAAATGCAGGAGCAATTGACAATCAAGGCAGTAATAAATATGTAACTACTCATTACATATTGCTCCATGACACACCATTGCACTTGTGTGGCATGAGAAATCACAGCGAACCAGGACAGAAAGCAATGAATGCCTTGTGCACACATGCGCAAAGTGTCTAAGTGATCAAGACATGGTGCATTACATCATATAGCACCGGGTCATATTACAGAAACGCAAAAAAATGTTTGGAAAAGATACATTCACAGAGAAGAATGTCAGCACAATCACTTATGTGTGTGGTCTAAATTCCACCAGAACACATTCTTAAGGGGCTCCCCTTAACTTGTGCAAGGCCTTTCCCTTCAAGGCCTCCTGCCAGCTGTCGTGGAATATCATTACAGAGCTATTAGTTACCGCAGTCACTTTTTTCGAAATCCTCCAATAATATTTTACTGCCCATCCTCTGCAAAACAAATTGATTTTTGTGCTGGGATGGAAAGAACCCTGCAAGCGATTAAAAGATGCACCTCCTGCAGTGAAAATGCATGGACTGTGCAGAATTCAGGCCAAATGAACTTGTCTCCTGTCTCACTGCCTTTAGTCACATCATGTTAAGAAATAAAGATTTTGAGGTTAACTTGCCCTTGTTCAAAGTGGCTGCAGCTATATTTCTACTCCCCCACCACATGGCTAACACTTTATGTAATGATTCACGCTCACAGATTGCAAATCATAGTAGACTTAGGTTTCTAAAAAGTATTTTCTTAAATATAGTTTCTGTTATGCAATTTATTACCCGTGGTCATTCACTAATAACAATAAATAACATAATAAAAGGTTCCCCGTTTTTCATATTATTCTTTGTACCACAGTGCTTCTTTTAACTGCTGTAAACAGCAGATGTTACTACTATCTAATTTATATTACTTTATTTAGCGAGCTCAGAGGGTGGAAGGGTGTGGCATCTTTACTGTGAATCGAACACATAACAGTCACATTTCTGCAGCTGGCTTTGGAAATTGTTAGCTCACTGATCGACTTTGCCGCTTTTCAAGCTGACCCTAAACCACTTTAATAAGCTCATATGAGTTTTCAAGGGCCAATTTCTCTGGATATGATCTGTCATTTACTAGATTTTATGCAGCATCACTATCGTATACTTTTAATCAAGAAAGTATGCATTGCTTGGCTTTGTTAACCCTTGATTCCTTCTTAGGCCTACTTTAACCCCCGCTTGTTTTTTATCACATTTTTTTCTTTTAAGTTAAATGTTATATTTTCCTCTGTAGTCAATACCAGGGTACTTATTAGGTATTTATTATATTTTGTGCTGAGTTGGATTCACAATAAATGGCCAGTAGACAGAAGCATTAAGTATGCAGCGTTGTTGGAGAATTGAGAATTAAGTTAGGCAAAAATTTAGAAATGACAGATGCTAACTTCTGCTCAGTGCTGAAATTGAATCCTGAGTAGGCAGAAGAGAGGAATGTGTTTTCAGTCTGTGGAAAATCTAGCGAATGTCTTGCATGTTCTGCATCTAAAGCAAAAATTCTGGGCGGCGTCAGGACTCCATATTGTTGCACAACAGAATCATAGCATCGCTACACGTTTTGTAGGGCATTCTGGCATTTGGTATACCTAAAGAGTGAGGCCAAAATGTAGGTGTATATAGCAGTGCAGGCACACAGTCACTTTAAGGTTGGTGAGCAGTTCCAGAGAGATGGACGGAACAGATGACAGATTAATGTACTGGATGTTCCAATTTCATCATTAATATACCTCACCCCTCTAACTTTGATGCGCTATTTTTAGAATTACTGCTTTCCTTTCTATCTGGCTTTGCTGTTTGAATACTACTACTGTGCCTAACACTTGATTTTCATGAGTGTTTCTTGGTTTCAACGCAGTTTACTTTTTATGTGCCTTTTTTCTGATTTGCATAAATTATGTCTTTTGCGTTAATTTCTGTCTATCCGTTTTTGTAAAATGTTTGCAAAAAAAATGAAGCATAGAGGCAGAGGGGTGCAACACACGGACAAAAGAAGGCGCATCGAGCTTACGTCGTTTTCTTTTTGAAGGAAGCTACGAGTGCCTGCAAATAACAGCTAATTATTGTTTTTTCTAAGCAGCCCAGAAGAGCAAAATGGGAAAGCCAACTAATTATTACAAGTGACTCCTACCTTAAGACGCCATTTATTATTTTTTTAGATAGGGTTTTCAGTTATTTTATTTCTTTAAGAATGTACAATGCTTTTTAAAGATTTAATTGTGTTCAAAGGGTCACTAATATATTGTTTCATATTTTTTCTACATTGTCCGTCTACTGTGCTTCAATGAAACATTATTTAACACCAATCCTAGTTTGAGTTCAAATAAATGAGCTTTTGTTTTTTTCGTTTACTCCAAGGTTGGATAGTTTTCCAAATTGTAGAAGTACCACCTACTAATGACAGCGAGAAGAAATGTTGATTGTATAGAATGCATATTCTTCTTTAAGTGTGCTACCATTACTTCAACTACCTTATATCGGAGTTATTACTTCGAGTTCATTATATCGAAAGTCATCATTCCAGCAGCGCATGTTCACTTTTCTGTCTTTACATCAGGGGTCTTTTATATCACAGATAGGTCGATAAATTAATGTTTAAATAGAACTAAATGCACACGTGTTTGTTTGTGTGTGCGTGTTTAGAAGAAATCAGTAAAACAATTGAAAGTAAAGTTTATTAATTTAATACTGAAATAATTAGAATTAGTTAACTTTATGGTTAATTTTAAAAGACAATGATTTGAATATATATATATATATGTGCATATATATATATATATATATCATATATACATATATATATATATATTCACCGAAAAAAACATAGGTTTTACATACGTTATAGTTAGAAATTACCATTTAAAAAACCTAGCAAATTCATTGAAAAAACCATAGGTTTTATATCAGTTATAGTTAGCTGGACAATTTACTCATACAAAACCATTGAAATTCCCACGTTATAGTTAGTTGTACTCACTATAACTGGCGCGCCCGCAAAGCACTGCTAATGACGTCACATATTACATCACTCATGACATAGTCAGTGACATCACTCATGACATCACTGATGACATCTCAAATGACATCACTGATGACATCATCCTTGTGAAAAAATGGCAGACTCTCTCAGTGTAATATAAGTTTTGATACACACATTGAAAAATAGAATCAAATAATTACAAAACAATGGAGAAACTAATTCCACTTACAACCATCTATTCAGAAATTGCAAAATCTACATACACATTCACTCATTCACCAACATATCTATATAGTTACTCATACACATACTCAATCATCATAAATACTCATTCATCTATACATTTTGTTACACAACGACACTCATCCTTAGAGTTACTCACACACATACTCACACAAGCAAATAAATTATAAAACAACTATACACTTGCTTATACAGCTATACATACACCACTACTCTTACTTCTACAGAAACGTCCACATACTTTTTTACTAAAACTATCTCTTATAGGAACAAAAAAGTATTTATACAGAAACTCTTACAATTTCTCACTCTCACACATACTTACCTATATACATCAATTCTTACTTATAGTAATTTAAAACATATGTAGTTACTCATAAAGAAATGATTTTGACAGTCATTCACTCACTAACACACCCATACACACACTCATCCATCCATACAGTCGTGCACACATGCTGTCTTCAAAACATATGCAAACAGTAAGGCACTCATTCATTCATATATGCACAAAGTAATACCTCCCACCAAACTTAACAGACACTCATACTAATACTCAAAAAACTAAATATTAACCCATATAGACAATCATGTAGCTACTTACCAACCTAAGCATCCGTTTATAGATAAAGGGAGACAGTAATACAGATATTTACAACTTTAAACAATATTTGGAAATACATATATTTAGTAACATACAAATATTAAGTTAGTTTTACAATCAATAAAAAAAAACATCCATTTAAACTCTAATTTAATCATTTGTTCTTCCATCGATGTTTAGGTACATATATATAAAATATATTTTTTTTTATCAGAAAGATACACATTCACTGGATGATGTCATCAGTGATGTCATTTGAGATGTCATCAGTGATGTCATGAGTGATGTCACTGACTGTGTCATGAGTGATGTAATATGTGACCTCATTAGCAGTGCTTTGCAGGCGCGCCAGTTATAGTGAGTACAACTAACTATAACGTTGGAATTTCAATGGTTTTGTATGAGTAAATTGTCCAGCTAACTATAACTGATATAAAACCTAGAGTTTTTTCAATGAATTTGCTAGGATTTTTAAATGCTAATTCCTAACTATAACGTATGTAAAACCTATGGTTTTTTCAGTGAATTTGCAAGGTTTTTTAAATGCTAATTCCTAACTATAACATGTGCAAAACCTATGTTTTTTTTAGTGAATTTGCAAGAATTTTTAAATGCTAACCCCTAAATAAAATATGTGTAAAATGCTTTTTTTATTATGAATTTAAATACAACATCAAAACACTGAAAGTAGTTTTTTTCTCATTTCTTTATTCCCCTTCCTTTAGTTTTTCAGTCCCCTTAACTCACTCCCCTACCCTTAGTCCCCGTCTTTCAGTTACTCTTCAACTCCTCTTTTGTCACTCACCATACTCCCCTTTTCTCACTCTTTCCCTCAGTCCCTTCCTTCCCTCAGTCATTTCAACGTGGCTGTAACCTATAGTTTTTTCAGTGAATTTCAATGGTTTTGTAAAAGAAATTTTTTAATGTAATAATTGTTATATTTTTTATACTGATTTAATATATTATTATACATTTTTTATTTTTAGATATATTATTTTTTAAATTACATTACATATTTTTAATATAAATTGATAAAAAATGTTTGTACACCTCTCTGCAACGCAGCCCCCTGACGCGTTTGCAGTGGGGGAACTAATTCCCCTTGCATACTGGGGGTCCCTGGGGGCCAACTAGCCCACCAGGAACCTCCAGTATTCCCCAGGGGGCTGCATTGCAGAGAGGTGTAATGAGTCCACACCCTTTTTTACACCTCTCTGCAGCGCAGACCACGGACGCGTTTGCAGAGGGGGAACTAATTCCCCTTGCATACTGCGGGTCCCTGGGAGGCAACTAGCCCACCAGGAGCCTCCAGTATGCGCCAGGGGGCTGCGTTGCTTTGCCCCGGAGGGTGGCGGTCCCCGGAGCAGTGTGTGGGGGGGATTGGGCACCCCCCACACTTCTTTATCACTATGCCCCCACAATTTGGTCCCCCTGGGGGGTAATTTTTAAATAAACATACCAGGTTGTGGGACCCCATGAGCACGCCTAAGGGGTCAGGGTGCTTCTACCGTGCCCCCTTTTTTGTTCTACACGTTTGTTTTTCTGCTTTCTGGGGCCTCGGTCTACCGAGCACATGATGGCTGCCAACACTTCCTGGTTTGTAGTGTTGAAAGCCAATGAGCATGCAGCTTGTGCTCGAGAAGTTTTAGAACTCAAAAAGGGGGCAGGGTAGAAGCACCCTGACCCCCTAGGCCTGCTCAGGGTTCCCACAAGGAACCCCAAGGCATGGGAAAATGGTGCGCGCACCCCGCGATTTTTCGATTTTTTTTTTTGCCTGTGGGTCCCTGTCAGGGTGCTTCTACCCTGCCCCCTTTTTAAGTTCTACACCTTTTTTTTCAGCTTTCTTGTGCCGCGGTCTACTGAGGCACAAGATGGCTGCCATCCATTTCTGTTTTAGAGTGTTGACAGACAGTGGCAGCCAATCAGCATGAAGCTCGTGCATGGAGAGCTTCGTGCACGGTGCGCGCACGGTGCGCGCTTATAGATATATAATTGATTTCAACTTTAAATTTCTCAGGCACTACTGGAGGGATTTACAATATTTAACCAAAAGCGTAATCTGCGTACCAGACTCTACCATTTTGCCAAGTTTGGTATAATTCCGTTCAGCGGTTCGGGCTGTAGCCGTGTCTAAAGGTCGTATGGAAATTAACATGGGGAAAACACGTTTTGGGACCCCCCTTTTTTCACGGCCCCCGCTTTATGAATCCCCCCGAATCTTTCAGGGAAGGAGCGGAGCGGAGCTGGCCAAAATTTTGAAAAATTACACGCAAATTCGTCCACCGGCGCCAGAGTTATTCCCAATAGAATGTTGTGGATTTCCTATGGAAACTAGGTCCTAACTATAACCGCCAGTAGGTAATATATATATATATATATATATATATATATATATATATATATATATATATATATATATATATATATATATATATATATATATATATATATATATATATATATATATATATATATATATATATATGTATATTAACAGCGGAGGTCTGTCCCACCTTCCTTCAGACAAACTCCAACATTCCACAGGATAGCAAATTTCAAATTTTATTTGTTATCAGTGTTGCTGCACATAACACGTTTTGGCTGGCTCCCCAGCCTTTTTCAAACTGACTATACAACATTACAGTGACCAAAAAATATGTCCAATGTATTTTGGTGTTACATATAAACAGGGAAGAACTACTTCACCGCCCAGCTGTTGACCTTTCTGATATTATACACATAAACGCGGAACAGCAGTTTCAATAAATGTATATAAATGCATGCTAAAACATTTACAACAATTATATTGCACAGAATTCATGAAAAGTTATCCTAAAATACTGAAGTTCTTTTAAAAAAAAATGTTTTATTCTTGTTTTAAAAATTGTATTTCTGCAGGCCTATCTTTCACGACAGTATCTCTTTCTCTCTGTCACATGCAAGATGGCAATTCTTAATCATTTCATTGGGAGTTTGCAAAATATAAATAAAGTGCATAGCGCTTCATACCTCGTGGGATTGTGCCCAATTGGGCTAAAATACCATTATTTCGGGTAATGGAATTCTAATCACAACCAACTTATCACACAGATTAAAACTTGTCAAATCATGTTAATGCCTCTCAAGTGGTGAAGCAAGATATTACAGAGTTGCGGTAGCCACTCTGTAGCTATAGTTTAGGTTACCAGAGACAGGATTTCCTTGTATTTTTCACCATTAATAACTTTGCGCCCATTTGATGAACTTTTGCATATCTTTCCAGACCTTTTGCTTTTTCCAAATTAGCGGAGCATGGAAAGTTTTGCTGCGATTAGTCAAGGGGGAGTAAACATAAATGAGGGCCCCAAAAAGCATTTGGGCACCAATGCATTTTTCCAAAGACTTTGTACTCACATGTAGCAGCCAAATGCCCAGTCAGAGTTTCATGAAATTTGGCAGGATTGCACATTATAATATGCAGATGGCCCTTTTGGGTGCTACAGGTAAGTAGGGTAAGTATTTTTTTAAAGTTTAAAAAAAGCATTTTAACAGTGATATCAGTTGTGGTAGTTTCACAACATTGTGCAGTATTTAGTGGAAGTACCACTGTACATTACAATGGCAAGACATTCTGTGATTAGGTAGCGACTGCCATCACAAAACTTAAAGGCAGCCAGGCTGTTTGTAGGTACACGTTTGCTGTTTTCTGTATTTTGCCTTAGATATAGATAAGTATTAGGTTTGATATTTCCCCCTACCCATGACCACTTTATCAAATTTCTATGTATTTTAGAAAAATATATATGTGGAGTACTGCCTCACTGCCTCAGAAGTACTGTAGTACTTAAAAAAAATACTAATAGATAAATATGTTAGAAAAATTCAGTGGACACTGTAACACAATATATCTTACAATTATAGTGTACCACAGTGTAGTTTCAAGTTTCAAAGCATTTAAGTCTTCACAAAAAAGTCTATTCCATTTTTAAAATATTGATATTTTCACAAAAAGATCTTTGGAGTACCTCAGAAATACCTAAAAATGACAGCGCTACAAAACAAAAATACACAGTTCTTCCTAAACTGCTAGAAAGATGTATAGAAAACTACACATATATTTCTCTAACAATTGGCCCTTTTTATACATTTGTAATATGTAGTGAATAACTATGAAAACGAATTCTTACCTATATATAAGGCTCTAATCCAGAACGTAGTGAAACTGTTCTGAAAACAACCTTTAACTTTTTGTAAAGATAGCCATTAGCCAATCAGATACTGCCTTCTTATCAGCATGTACCATGGTATACCACAAAATTACCGATGTATACATATTCCTAAGTATTTGAATACTTATAATTTCAAAACTTCTTACATTATTTACACCTATCGATCAATCCATCTTTTTGGGGTTTGTATTGCGCAACTACTCACCCGCAAGGGTCTCAAGGCGCTTGGCGGGGGTCGGCTCTGTATGGCGCTATGGTCATCCGAAAAGCCAGGTCTTGAGGTCTCTGCTCAACTGGACCAGTGTAGGGCTTTGCCAGAGGTGGCGGGAGAGGTTGTTCCAGGTCTTGGCTGCTGAGGTAGAAGAAGGACCTTCCCCAGTTCTGGTCTTGTAGATGCATGGCATGGTATGGTGGTCAGAGAGAGGTCGGCTTATTGAGGTTTCTCTTGGGTACGTGGAATGAGAGGCGGTTGTTTAGGTATGTTTGTACGATGTTGTGGAGGGCACTGTATGCGTGCTTGAGGAGCTTGAAGGTTATTCTTCTTTCGACGAGGAGCCAGTGGAAGTTGTTGGGGTTTTAGGTGATGCGTTTGCGGTGGGGCATGTCTAGGATCAGTCTGGCGGTAGCGTTCTGTACTGTCTGGAGCTTTCTAAGGAGTTTTTTGTTGATTCAGGTATAGAGGGTGTTGCCGTACTCCAGTCTGCTAGTGATGAGAGTGTGTGTGACCATATTTCAGGATTCAGAGGGGATCCATCTGAACGTTTTCCAGAATAAGCAAAGGGTGTTGAAGCAGGAAGAGTATACAATTCAATTCAAAAAAATCTTTATTTCGGTAACAGTTTTTACCATAAAAGACATTTAAAACATCCATTAAAACTTGTTTAAAAATAGAAATTTGTACAATATGGGGTCAAACATTGTCATTTAAAAACAAAGTTCCATATTACACTATCAAGTCCTTGGTGCTTTAGGGTCAGTTGCCAACCCTGATGCATTTCCTTCTCAAGCACCAGATAGCACCCAAATATTTAGCCACTGCAAACACAATTTGGTCAGACGGATTGGATTTCAGTACTCTATGAGCAACCAAACACTCCACAAATCCCAGATTTCTGCACAGGGGAACTATCCATTTCTTGCGAACCTCTCGGTAAACCGGACAAAAAAAGAGTATGTGGAGTTCAGATTCATCAGACATTCTACACGCTGGGCAGATACTGGTTGAATGTTCGCTCCATTTGCTTGTGAATGATCGAATGGGAAGAGACCCATATCTCCACTGCAAATATAATTTCCTGAGCAAAGGAGGGTGCAATTTATCTAGAGTTGGTTCAAAGTTGTAAGTGTCCTTAAAGCATACAAACGAGTCAGCCAATGAACCAGCTTTTTGGTGGTTAAAAAGATCCATTAATTTACTGTCGTGATATGCCTTAGCCAATTCCTTTTTGGGGATAAGTGGACAGGTAGCCAGGGGATCGGACCACATCTTCGAAAATCCCAGACTCTCCAATTCGGATTTAACAAATTTGATCCACTTAATTTTCCCCGCATTGGGCATGGCAAGCACCTCCTGTAATCCCTGTCTGTAGGTGGCCAATTCTGGGGTTGCCCACAGCCTGCGCCAGTAAGCCAGAGGGCGAAAAGCCACTTCTACATCTAGCGGTCGTAACCCCAGATCCAGCCTGAGAGGGAGAAGGGGCGTGCTAGGAGGGAGTCCTACAACCCTTCGAATAAATTTGTTCTCCTCTTTCTGTAGATCTAGTGTACCTACATGGCCCCAGAGTTCACACCCGTACATGGCAGCCCCCCTTGCCTGTATCTTGTAGATCTGTATTGGAGGACCTATGGGCCTGATCGATGATTTGTTATTCGCCAAAAGATTCATAATGCCCCCCGAGTGTTGGGTCAATTTGAGGAGAGCTTTCTCCTGATGCGTGTTCCAGGACAGTCTGTCATTTAACATGACACCAAGATACTCGAAAGTTTTCACCCTCTCAAGCCTACTTTGTCCAATTTTGGGGCTGAAGTGGAGTTTCTGTGGTGGATTAAAGACCATGAATTTGGTCTTTAGGGTGTTAATTTCTAGACCATGGTCCTCACAAAAGCCCGCAAAACCATCAAGGACCCGTTGTATACCCGATGCAGACTTCGAGAGCAGCAGGGTGTCATCGGCGAACATGACAGCCGGCACCCTTACACCAGCCAATTTAGGAGCGTCAGAGTTAACAACCCCGTTTAGGTGAGAGATAACCCCGTTGACATAGAGACAGAACAGGGTCGGTGCAAGCACACAACCCTGTCTTACCCCCCTGCCAACGGGGAACCTACTAGACAGTGCCCCCATCTTGCCACACCTCACCTGTGCAAAATTAGCACTGTCAAGACAAACAATCATCTTCAGGAGACCCTCAGGGACGCCCAATTTGGCCAGCACCTCCCAAAGCTTTTTCCGGGGTACCAGGTCAAAGGCCGCCCTCAGGTCCACGAATACAGTGTAGAGGCTGCCACCCTCCAGCTGCACCGTTTTCCAGACAATGAGGACGAGCCGAAAGACCTGGTCTGTTGTTGAAACCTTCTCCCTAAAGCCAGCTTGGAAAGGGCTCAGGATGTTACATTCCCTCATCCAATCCAGCAGGCGGTTCAGCAACAGCCTTGCAAAGAGTTTTTGTGACACGTCTATCAGGCTTATTGGCCTGTAATTGACTGGGAGCAGAGGTGATCCCTTCTTATAGATTGGGACTATCTCTGCCCCCAGCCAAGTTGGGGGGATTGGCATGCCATTCAAGATTGAATTAAACAGCACCCTGAGGTACGGTGCCCAGATTTTTGGTTCTTGTCTGTAAAGATCCCCAGGCAGCCTATCAAGGCCTGGCGCCTTTCCAGCAGCCAGGGACGTGATTGCCGCAGTGACTTCCAGTACAGTAAATCCATCCATGGGAGTTACACTTTCGCTGGGTTGGTGCATTATGTCTTCAGATGGGGGGACCAGTTGGTCACTGTTATATACTTTATATAAATCTCTAAAATGTTCCTCCCAGACAGAGGGTGCTATGTTAGCCTCTACTGCAGCAAGGGGTTCAACTGAACCATGCTTGACAATTTGCCAGAAAGTTCGGGCGTCTCGTGATGCTAGGGCAGCTGACATTTCTGTCCAGTTTCCCTCATCCCATTCCGCTTTAGCACTGCGAAGGATTGACTTGTAAGCCAATCGCTTTTCCCTTATCTTACTTGGGATGTCTCGATTTTTGAGGGATTCTAGTAATGTAGCTTTCGCTCTCCTACAGGAGGCGTTGAACCATGTAACTCTTTTCTGCTTAGGCTTCTTCGGCCTGACCACAGGGTTCAACACTTCTGCCAGGTTGGTACATAGGTCAGAGTGGACAGCACCAATCGCATAGAGCTGTACGGGATTAGGTGGCATTGGCATAGGTGCCTCGGCCCGTTCCAGAGCAGAGGGCTCCATGTCATTGGCTAGATGGTACAGGCAAACCTCAACTTTTTCTAAGGCAGGAACGACTAGCGCATATATCCTTTGAATGTTGGACGGATTTTCCTGTAGTTTTGCCCATTTAATTCTGCGCCTATTACTGGATAGTGCTAGATCTACCTGATTTGCTGAATTTTCTTCTGCCAAGGCCGTGTGCGAACCCTGAATCTCAAATCTAAGTGAGAGCAGATTGTGATCACTATCTGTCCTGGAAAGTATTCCAAAGTCCTTCACTTTATCCCAATCCCTCACTGAGACCAGGATATAATCAATGCGTGACTCATATCCAGGTCTATTAAAAGTGTATTTTGGTGGGATATCCCCAGCAATTCGCCCATTGCATGCCCTCAACGAATGACAGAGCGAAAAAGACATTAATTGGGTGGCAAGTGGTGTCCAAGCCTTTATCGGGGGACCCATCAAGGTGGGGATGTTCCAAAGTTCATCCTCTTTGCTTGTAATACCTGCCAGATGGTCCGGGAGAGGTTCGTACTGAGTATTAAAGTCTCCAGCAACAATTACAGGAGAGCAAAGAGTGGTGGAATCAAAGAACAGTGCTAAGTCCTCAATTGTTCCCGAGGTGGCTCCTATCCCAACAGCTCTCGAGTAGACATTAATCAGTGTTACTTTTGCACCGCACGACCAATCCAGGGATACACACTGGAAATCTGCTGAATTCGTTTCCAGATGTGTAGCCCTGCAACCTAAATGGGAGCCCACCCAGATCAGAAGGCCCCCTGATGGTCGACCCTTTCCGCCTCATTTTGCCTTGATCTCAAAGGTAGCATATCCTGCGCGAGAGTATTTTTTCTGGCCCACGTTTCTTGAAAAAGGCATATATCGTGCCCTTCAATAAGTTCCCCCCATTCAGGAGAATCTAATTTATTAGACAGACCGGCAACATTCCAGGAGAGTATAGATACTACTCCAGGAGGCTCCTGCGAATCAGTAGTGGCTATTATCAGAGGGCGCTTGCGTGGGCCAGATTCACCTTGCTTACTAGGGGGAGATATGACTATTGGCACTAACATTGTTTTCGGGCAAAGCTCGGAAGGGAGGGTGTCCTTATTACTCAGGTCTGATTTAAACTTGACAGAGTTGTTGGTTTTATCACAGGTAGGCTTAAATGTTATGGATGCCCTACCCATGTGCCTGCCATCCACAACAGTTTGATTGTGATATCCCAGCTGACTTTCTGGTGGGGGAAAAACAAATCGACCCGGTTGGGATTTTTGTATAGTCAGAGCTGATTTACCCATGGGATAGACAAGGCGACTGGTCAGGTCAGATACTGGTGGAGTGGTAGTGGATCTGTCTAAAAGTCAGTCCACTTCCTCGAGGCACCCATATCTATTTGAGGTCGGTACCCCGGTCCACCCACCATATGTATCCGACCAGTGATTAGGTAACCATCCCCGGCCACCTTTTCTCTCCGGGATCCAGCTCCAGTTCCCTCCCGAGTTCGGATATGAATGAGGTGGATAAAAATATGTAAGGGGTCTAGATGCTATGGGTGAGTTTACACTGTTGTAATTCCAGGAGTATATGGGATTGGGATTCTCAAATGAGACAATTACGCAATCGCCACAAATGGACTTGTGTGAGTTGCCCACCCACGGAACCCTGCGCTATATATAGTATACAGCGTTCATCTGGTGGTTCATGGTGCGTGATGAGTCCAGTATGTTGCAGAGGTTCTGTGCGAGGTCTGTTTTGTCCCATGCTGAAGGGCTGGAGCCAAGGATGAGAACTTCTGTTTTCTTGGAGTTGAGTTTCAGGCAGCTGTCCTTCATACAGGTGGTGACGGCTTTCATCCCTTCTTGGAAGATGCGCCTGGTGATGTTGGGTTCCTTGGTGAGGGAGAAGATGAGCTGGGTGTCGTCGGCTTAGGAGACGATGTTGAACCTGTGGTTTCTGACGATGGTTGAGAGGGGAGCCATGTAGATGTTGAAGAGGGTAGAGCTGAGGGAAGATCCCTGGGCTACTCCACATCTGGTCTTTGTTGGTTCTGAGAGGTAGGGCGGGAGACCTACTCGCTGAGTTTTGTCTGTGAGAAATGAGCATATCCTGTCTAGGGCCTTTCCTCGGATGCCGGCGTCATGGAGTCTAGTGGCTAGTGTGTGGTGGGAGATGGTGTCAAAGGCAGCTGAGAGGTCCAGGAGGATGAGGGATGTTGTTTGGCCTTGGTCAAGGAGGGCACGGCTGTTATCGGTGGCAGCGAGAAGGGCGGTCTCGGAGCTGTGGTTTCTGCAGAATCCGGATTGAGAGGACTCCAGGACATTGGCTTTGATGAAATTTGGTAGTTGGAAGTTGATGACCTTTTCAATGACTTTGGCTGCAAATGGTGTAGTGTAGTTCCTATATTCCCAATAGGCTCAGCGCATTGGAATAATATATCCTATGGATTTGACGTAGGACTGAGGTCAACTAGGTCGCTATTGAATATACTAAACTTAATTGTGTGTGCCAGATAGCTCAGAGGTCACTAGAAAGTTTCTTGAATACACAAGAAGGGATTCGTTTCTGACAACTGCATAAATATGACAACTTTGTTTCCCAAGAATAAGAATATTTCTCTCAGAGCAGCGGAAACAATAGATAAGTATTTCACTCAGTCAATCGTGCATGCTTCGTTTCTACAGAGTTTGCAGAGAAATAGAGAGACGGATAATAAGGGCATGAATATGGGAAATTCACTCAGAGCCTAAAACGCCACACAACACCCACTCCACTTTCTTATGTACGACATTACTAAGTTCTAAACACATAATGACATATCTAAACATGATGTGTTAAAAACCCACCCAAAATACATAAAAATGCATTGGTACTGGTTGTACACAAAAAGAGCATTTGTGCTGTACGCATTTAAAGCAATTTTTCATTCAAAGCATACAGTTTGACATTTGAAAAATGCTGTCTGAATGAATCACGAAAATACATTTATGAAATGGCTCTTAATTACAGAAGGAAAATTCGAGACCATTCCATGGCAGATTTTATAAACTGTTTGAATGTGGACAAGGTCAAATATTGTCTCTTGGAAGTTTTCAAAGAATTCTAGTTCTCTAAGAATAGTTCTACTTAAAGCAGATTACTTTGTGCCAAAAAATGACAAAATACAAATTTGGAAAAACTAAAGTTTGATCATAGAAAAAATAGAGTTCCAAAGTTAGAAACTTTGTTTTGAAAAAATGAAGGTTAAATTAAGAGTCTCTCAGAACACTGCGTGCCAAATCAAAAGTCAGTGTTATTGTTTGGGGAAAACATTAAGGCGTTGATTTCGATCCGGTAAAATATTCCGCGGTACGATTCGCATTCGTATCCGATTCCGTACGAATGGGAACTTTACGCCCGACCTGCGAATTCCGATACATTCCCGTTGAATTCCGTACGAATATCATCGAACCGTCCGAATCACAGTCGATGATCCCTACGAATATGCATCGGGAATCCTACCGTACGAATCGTAACCAGCCTGTACAAACACACAAGTACGATCCTGTACGAGAAGCCTGACAGCGATTCGTACGTAACAAAGTTCTCGCACTTCAATAATGAATCGTACGGCAATATTCAACTCGCATCAAGCAGCGTCAACACATACCACATGTGTACCCCTCGCTCAAGCACAAGTATGACACGCACACCCCCCCAACAAGCCCACGCGAACACCCACACCCACCAACGGGCCGTACCACTCAATCGCACGCACAAGTACGACACGCACACCCACCTACGCGAACACCCCCACCCGCCAACGGCCCGTACCACTCAATCGCACGCACAAGTATGACACGAACACCCCCCCAACAAGCCCACGCGAACACCCCCACCCGCCAACGGCCCGTACCACTCAATCGCACGCACAAGTACGACACGCACACCCCCCTACATGAACACCCCCACCCGCCAACGGCCCGTACCACTCAATCGCACGCACAAGTATGACACGCACACCCCCCCAACAAGCCCACACGGACACCCCCACCCGCCAATGGCCCGTACCACTCAATCGCACGCACAAGTACGACACGCACACCCCCCCAACAAGCCCACACGAACACCCCCACCCGCCAACGGCCCGTACAAGTCAATCGCACGCACAAGTACGACACGCACACCCCCCAACAAGCCCACGCGAACACCCCCCGCCAAGGGCCAGTACCACTCAATCGCACGCACAAGTACGACACGCACACCCCCCCAACAAGCCCACGCGAACAACCCCACCCGCCAACGGCCCATACCACTCAATCGCACGCACAAGTACAACACGCACACCCCCCTATGCGAACACCCCCACCCACCAACGGCCCGTACCACTCAATCGCATGCACAAGTACGACACGCACACACCCCCAACAAGCCCACGCGAACACCCCCACCCGCCAACGGCCCGTACCATTCAATCCCACGCACAAGAACGACATGCACACATAACGCCAACACCCAAACCAGCACAAGGACTTTGCAAACAAGTCGCACAACAACACTGAACATGTCTCCTGTGTACACACCATAGAGAATCAATGTCCTGGTCACAGCCAAACAGAGGTCAACACTAACACCCACCCCATATAACACACACACACAACCAATTCAAATTAGGCCACACCCACTATTTGACCAATAAAAGTGTCCACACATACAACCCATCATCCTTTGCAAAATACCCATTCTTGCGAAGAAACAGAGAGCACACCAACTATTGCAGCCACATACCTTCACACATACACCCTATCACATCTACACCCACACCACCCCCTTCACAATCACAACCACACACCCTCATCCATAGACACCATCACCACCTCTTTCACATAAACCCCACACCATGACCATACCCAAGAATCCAAAGTTCACTAACCCGGAGAATGAGATACTTACAGATGAAGTCATCAGAGTCGAGCCACAGCTGTTTGGCGCATTGGTCAGACAGACCAGCCTGGCTGAAAAAACACGCCTGTGGGAGAGGATCGTAGACCGGGTCAATGCTGTTGCTCCCATCCGTCGCACCAGGGGGGAATGCCAGGCCAGGTGGTATGATCTGCGGAGGATGGTCAAGAAGAAAATGGACCAGGACTACGCCTCTGCACACTACACTGGAGGTTGTGGTCCCCGCAGACCTCATGTATACCATCCCTGGGAGGAGAGAGTCATGGCCCTGCTGCCACCGGTGGGAGTACATGGAATCGAAGGAGCCGTTGAGTCTGGTGAGTGTACAAATAATACATGTTACATGGGTGGACTTACAACAGCAGTGCTCGACAAATCCACTCGCCCGCTCGCATTTGCAAGGTAGAATTAATGAGGAAGAGCTATTTTTAGGTCCTGCTCGCCCTTTCTGGCGAGTAGGAAAAACAAACTAACTTTTGTCCTCTGTCTTTTAAAACGGAGCAAATGTGACAAAATAACAAGATTTAAAGGCATTTTTGTTGCTCACAAAGTGAATAAGCAATAAAGATACCTTTAAATCTTGTTATCTTGTCACATTTGCTCCACTTTCAGAGAAGTAGGTTGCAGTTAGGTCGAGGAGATTTTTCAAGGTATTAGACCTGCAGGACTAGTACCATTTTCCGGATTTTTCGAGCCCTCAACAGTGCCCAGCAGCATGGGGTGGGTGGCCATGAGTCCAAGCAGGACAAAACAAAATATTGTTTGTTGCAAGGGGAGCCACAAAGGGTGGAAGGTGGAGGGTAGGAGGCTGCTCTCATCCCATATGTCCCAGGGCCTCACCCAAGCACCATGCCCAATGTGCAGGCATAGGGAAATATCCCACAAGATAGTAGACCACAGCTCCTAAACAATTTCATGTTGTGGTCACACCTTCCAGAGATGCAATATTTTGTGACACAGTAAGGCAGTGTAGCAAGTGAGCAAGCACAAACAACCTGTCTCCATCCCTGTCTCCCTCTCCCTCTGTTGCCCTCTCCCACCGTCGCCCTCTCCCACTGTTGCCCTCTCCCTCTGTTGCCCTCTCCCACTGTTGCCCTCTCCCTCTGTTGCCATCTCCCACTGTCGCCCTCTCCCTCTGTCGCCCTCTCCCTCTGTCGCCCTCTCCCTTTGTCGCCCTCCCTCCCTTTGTCGCCCTCTTCCTCTGTCGCCCTCCCTCCCTCTGTTGCCCTCTCCCACTGTCGCCCTCTCCCACTGTCGCCTTTTCCCTCTGTCGCCCTCTCCCACTGTCGCCCTCTCCCACTGTCGCCCTCTCCCACTGTCGCCCTCTCCCACTGTCACCCTCTCCCTCTGTCGCCCTCTCCCACTGTCGTCCTCTCCCTCTGTCGCCCTCCCTCCCTCTGTCCCCCTCTCCCTCTGTCCCCCTCTCCCACTGTCGCCCTCTCCCTCTGTCGCCCTCTCCCACTGTCGCCCTCTCCCTCTGTTGCCCTCTCCCACTGTTGCCCTCTCCCACTGTCGCCATCCCCCTCTGTCGCCCTCCCTCCCTCTGTCTGCCTGCCTCCCTATGTATCCATCGATCAGTGTTCCTCCCCCTGTCACCTCACCGCATCTCCCTGGGCACACACACAGTTGCACCCAAGCACTGTACAGGCCTTACAAACACCATAGATGTCTCCTAATTACCAGCAGTCATCTACTAAGTGCCTGCAACACACACACCATTTCCAGGCAACACTGTACTGTGTCAGGACACACATATCGGAAAGCTCTGTAGTACACAATGGGCACAGGTGTAGGCAGCACAAGTCCCTCCTGTGATCACTGCAAACACAAACACCAGGACAAAGTCACACATCCTGTGCCTGAACACAAAACCACAATTATGCCAGCATGCTACTTCAGGGGGCAGCCAAATCATGAACAATGGATGCTTGCAAATCACACGCAAACTACTAGCATGGCCTATCATACACCCGCCTTACAGAAACTCATCCCCTGGGGACAGGCTTTGGAGTGCAACACTGTCCCAATTGTCATGTACCACAACAAAACACTCACTCATATGAATACGCATACAACTCATACATGCACATTGCAGATGCTCAAGTCCATTGTGCCGCTCAAACAATGCACGTGCCCCATCTCATGAACGTTGTGGATGCACTGAAGTACCAACATGGACATGGGTATTGACAAGGTTATGCGTCTTAGAGAAGTGCCAAGTTCAAAAGCCATGATCTATAAGTATGTGTACAGGTCCAGGGGTGTTGGCATTGTTTGGCCATCACGGTACAGCAAAAGACATCCAAAGTAGTAGATGTCATGCAAATTAATGATGCTCTGTCTCTTACATTAACATGCTGCATCTAAACTCTGTGCATGCTTGACGCAGACATAAGGATTTACATCGTATCCTGGATGTTGCGTGAACATAACCAATGCTTTACATGTGTTGTGCCGGCAATACAAGACACAGCAATGGCTGTGTCAGTCATTGTCAAGAGAATGGAAGAATGAAAATACCCCAGAGTACATGTCAATTTACTACCACTACATACACAACTGAACAATGTCAACAATGTAAAGCTTGTGGAACTGTGATGCTCATAATGGATAACTAAACAAGATGTCACTTGATAGTGCCTTTACAGTGTCTGTCTCTCCCACACACAGGGGAACGTGTGGCGCCCCCCCCAACCAGGGGGGAGAAGGATCCCAGTCCCAGGCTCAGCAGGACCCAGACCCCACCGACAGCGATGCCACTCAACGCACTGGGGATGACCCCAACCAACCTGGCTCTTCTGGATCCCAAACCCCTGCAGCAACTGTACCAGCTACATCTCAGCCAACCACCGGACCCATTCCCGCCACATCCCAGCAGACAGGTCACAGCCCTGCCCATGATCCACAAGAGAGCCAGTCTGAAAATGAGGGACACCCTTTGTCGGGCGCCCCTGAGGTTGCTGACGACCTCCACCCTGGCAGCACTCGGGGGGCCCGGCGATCAGATGTGCCCATAAGCGCAGGCCGTGTTCGTGTGGGTCAGGGTGGTGGGAGTGGTGGAAGGCAGCGGCGAGATTCTGGCCAGTCAGCTGCAGCACCCGGTATGCCTGAACTCGCTAACATCCTGGAGGCATACCGGCGGGACACCAGGGAGGTAAGCCAGCTTGCGGAGGCCCTCAACCAGGTGAAAGAACAGCAGGCAGAGCAAATAGCCAGGCAAGACCTACATTATGGACGGGTGGAGGCAAGTCTGGCTCAGCTCTTGACGGTGCATCGGGAAATGTGCCAATCGCTACGTCAGATAGCTGCCAACATGCAGCACCCTCCCTGTGTCACAAGGCCAGCAACATCACGGCAAAGTGTGACACCAGCCACAGGGAGGGAGGAGGAGGAGGAGGAACTCTCTGACGTAGCATCCCATGCATCGTCCAGGCCTGAACCTGAGGGTCCCCCAAGGAAGGTGGGTCGTCCACGGCTAAGATGTTGAGGGGCAGTGGGCCATGCACATCTCCCAGGACACTGGACCTGGCATATTGCCCCTGGGTGCAACAGCATCCCCTATGAGACTCTCCCTCATGGACTTGCTGGTCACAGTCTGCCCAATGATGCCAAGCACTGTGGCCTGGACTCTGTTGACTGAAACTGTAAGGCATCTCATCTCCAGCAGTGAACTTTGGATTCCACCCCTTTCTGTACAGCACCTATTCACGTTTCCTGCACAAGATCACCCAATAAATATACTAAACCTCATACGCATTTGGTGAGTTATCTTTGAACCACAGCATAAATTGATATGTGTGTGCAAATGTATAAAATGCAAGGGTATCCAACAAACAGCAGCCAACCACACACTTGGATCAGAATCTGAGTGCGGACACACATCGGTCAGAAATTCCTAACAACTAGATACATGGATGGAACGACACACCTGTGTGGGATAGTAAATGCTGGAGGGGGGTTTGGATCCCAAAACTGCTATCACAGGCAGGCCCAGGAGAGTCACTTTGAGGTGTACAGATCAGTGTGACAAAACTAGTTGTCCACGTAGGGAGTACCTACAACTGTGTCCTCAGGTATGTGAACTATCATCTGCATGATGCAGTACTGTGGATGTGATGAATGGCGCACAGGACAAGGGTGGCAGGACAGACTGTGGGCAATGGGTTTTAGCACTCTACACAAGCACACCTGAATAGGTGACCTACCCCTATGTAGCTAAAAGTACTATACTACTGTAATGGGAGCAACGCGTACAGAACAACTACCCACATCTGACAAATACCTACACCAGAACGGGGAAATCACACCACACCCAAGAGACGTGGTCATGGTGTGTGTCCCCTGTGGCTACTTGACTGACTGTAACAGCTATGTTTTTGCTGCTGTGGCGTTGACAAGGTAACACTGTACAATATTGTGCCTATGGAAGGTGTGTGTGTGCTGTACACGGCACATGACCTGGTGGTACATAGACCCAATGTCATGTGAATCTGCCATAATCGTGCCAGTATGTGTTGCACACACAGGCATAGCAGCTGCAATGGATGAGTTTGAAGCATTGTGATAGCAGGAGGGTGAATTTCTAGTGTTGTCTGTGTGTAGGGTGGCAGGAGCATGCTCTATAAATGGATGGAAGGAGGGTCATCCTGTAGGTCTCTGTGTTCCTGGATAGTGTGCGTTGCACGGTGGCTGTGTATGCAGCAGCAGCAATGAGTGAAGACATGACGGCAGGAGGGGTGTGACAACTTGCAAAACAAGCACATACCACAAGGGCATTGGCAAGCCACAAAGTGACATGTGTATGTGAAGGCAGGCGTGTCTGCCTCACTCAGGGTCACTGTAAATAAAATGGCACAGTAATCACCAAAGATCACAGTCACTGGATCAGGGCCCTTACGGACAAGTGGGGCACAGGACACACAGCGTCAGCAGGTGTAGACCACAGCTAGTGTGTTCAAAGCTAAACAGCAGCTACAAAGCCATCTACCTCACACACAACATTGTATTCTAGCCTTCCCCAACACCATGCGTGTGGTCACTTTACACGTAAACACATAACAAGCATAAGCTAACTTCATGCCAAATAGTATTCATGCACATTAGAGGGACATGTGCGTTGACATCAAGGCGGCACAATATTCTGTAGAAGTCAGACGTCATGCACAACATGATTATAGAGCATAGAGCATTATCAAACATACATGTGCATTGGCAAGAACTCCAAATAACACTATTAATGATGTCACCTGTAATGCAGCAGTACTATTGGCTACAAGACTGTCAAGGACTGGCCGTACCTTTCTTCATCAGGGTGGTGTGATGCTCAAAGGGTTCCACCTCCAAATAGCCCCTTGGTCTGAGTACAAACGACAGACACAAAAGGGTGATCTGGCGAGGGAAGGAGAGGATGGGAACTGCTGGGAGAGAGACCTGAAACAGAGGCAAATAACCATTAGGAGTACATTCTCATGTCACTGACACTTCAAAAACATCATTTGCTACACTGTACCAGTCACACCTGTGAAGTGTACTGACTGGAGAAAATTTTAGATGAGTAATCATGCTATCACATGAGATCCGATGCTATGATACGGACACATAAAACCTAGGACAGTCTGTAATCCATTAGAGTCATGTGTAACGCTCACAAGTGAGCTACCATGCAATGAGATCTATGTTGTTAAAACTCATTCATTGGCTCAGATGAGGTGGACCTTACAAACAAATGGAAACATATGGCAATGCTACTTACGCTAACTGTAATGTCTGTATGTGATTATGGGTACCCATAAGGGAAATGTAGGCAAACTTGACTTCACCCACAACAGCTGTAAGTATCACATATGATGAGGAAGCTAATGACCTACATGCAATGAAGGCACTCTGTAGCCAGTCTTTTGATCTGTCAAGTTTGCATTACTATGCTAAACATGATGTGCAGGTAGAAGAAATATAAAGTGCAAGTGATGTTGATCCAAGCCACATAATGAGACCCTAGCATTGCACAGTAATGCTGCACGTGACTAGAGATTCATGTGAATGACCGCACTCCACTGGTGCATCACAATAAATCACATATGCATCATCCCAACATTGTCATTTCTCATGCTAAACATTCATGGCATCATGTGAATCAAAACAGAACTGCTACTCACTGTGAAGGCTGGCGTTGCAGTATTTTCAACCTGCACTGAGGTAACGACATGACAGTGACATGATAAACTGCAACAAAGGGCAATGCATCCATGTAAACAGAATCACAGGACAGTTATCTTAACATGTGGAACATAGACTGGGCCACACCTACACCACATGGTTTGATGGTAATCAAACTGGAATGGCCCACAAGCTGGAGGTAAGGATCTACTCACATTCTAATGCACACAGTGAGGCTGCAATCCCCCACAGAGTCCGTGGTTGTGACCTCTGACACAATGTCAAGCCATGGTATATGCAATGTTGCAGTGTCAATGTCTACACACATTGATGCATTCACCAGAGTCTCAAACTACAACAGATGACAGTCAGATGGGGTGACTATCCTGTCATGGGAGTGGGCATACATGTAATAAGTAACATAATGTTGTTGCATGTATGCATGGTCTCACTACATGCACATGAACATGTACCACACGTTTCAAAACATAACAACGCTAAACAGCCTCATATGAGTCCTTACCCAAATTGACTTCTCCACATGTCCATGCATGCTCCGTTGATTTGGCTGACGTTGCAATCATTATGAGCAATAGCAGGATGACCACGATGACCCCGACGGACAACAGGCAGGGCGAGCTGTGGATGAGAGTGGCACACAAGGGGTCAAGTTCTGTATAATGTCTTTTTGACAATGTCCTGTTGAATATCCAGATGTTGTAGTACACCTGTACATTCCAAATACACACATAGCACGTATGTGTGTTGCATTACATCTGCACCTGTGTGACACTGCACAACAAACATCCAAGTGACCTTGCATACAGTCTGTTGCATACACAGCATGCTACCCATGCAACTCTATAGTACATGTTTCACATTACAGCTGCTATGACTCACCATTATGAAAAGAAGTTGCGGATGAGGTGACTCCGGATATCATCTTCACCCTCCTGGTCGCTGGCATCCTGGGCAAGGCCTTCATCCTCAACGGGCGGATGTTCCAGCTCATCAGGATCAAGGTAGAGTGGCACGGCCTTCTCCACTGCCATGTTGTGTAGCATGCAGCACACGGTGAAGATGTCACACACCTTGCGTGGGCTGTATTGGAGGGCTCCGCCTGTCTTGTCCAGGCACCTGAACCGGCTCTTCAGGAGTCCAAAGGTTCGCTCGATCACCCGCCTGGTCTTCCCATGAGCATTGTTGTACCGCTGGTCTGCAGCTGTCCTGGGGTTGCGTAGTGGAGTCATTAACCACGGCATGTTTGGATATCCAGCGTCTCCTGCAAATTGACATCATGGAAATGAGTGTGTAATATGATGCAGATCATGAAGTTGTGACATACTGACATACATAGCTGACAGGGTATACTCACCAACAAGACATGCCCGGTGGTTGTGCATCTGCAGCATCATCTGTGGTACCCTGCTACGCCTCATGATGAAAGCATCGTGGCACGATCCTGGAAAACGTGCACAAACATGTGAGATAATCATGTTGGCAAGACACACCACCAGGGCATTTATCGAGTGGTAGTGTTTCCTGTTGCGATACACTTGCTCCTGAGCCTGTGGTGGCACCAGAGTAACATGTGTACCATCAATTGCACCAATTACATGTGGCATGCGGCCCAGGGCATAGAATTCCCCCTTGACATCTGTCAACTCTTCTGGAGTAGGGAATGTAATGAATTCATCTATGTGCAGCAACATAGCTGCCAATACATCGCCCAATACCCGGCTAAACATTGTCTGAGACATCCCTCCCACATCAGCTATGGTGAATTGGAACGTACCTGTGGCAAAGAAATGGAGGGCTGCCATCACCTTTACCTTGGGTGTCAGCGCAGTTGGATACCTGTGGCGTGGTTGTAGGTGAGCCTCCAGCCTGCCCGTCAGGTCCTTGATCATCTGTCTGTTGAAGCGATAACGACGGATGCAATTGCGCTCCCTCATGGCTTCCAAGTCAGGCAACGGCCTTTCCAGAAGGGGTGCCCTGCAATACACAATTTATCGAACATGTCTTCAACTGTCTGACTAAGACAATAACAATGTACATGGCACAAGCAACACTGCTTCAAATAATCTAGACAATTTGGAGTGTGGCGTGGGATACACACTGATGTAACATGTGCCAGCTCCCAGCCACTCCTCCGTGAAAAGTAAAAAACCTGTGGTGTGTGAAATGGAAATGACATGCATACAAATGATCTGATCGAAAAGTCTTAGTGAGCATTGACAATGTATCATGTCAGTGACACACGTCATGAGAATGTCAGTAGGAGGTTGTCTGCACATCCAGACAGCTGACAGCAATACACACACACACACACTACATGTGCCATCATTTGCACAGTTCTGCCTTAGTCATGTTGCGGTGTGTACTTTCCCTAACTATTGCATGATCATCATCATACAGCATAAATCTTTGATTTGTGACAAATGGTCTGTGATGCCATCACACATATGAGCGGGTAATTAACACACGTGGCATGGTGTGCGTACATTAGAAACCAGGTCATCACGCCAAGGACACAACATAGATGCTCCTACAGCAGATGTACTGAACTGTATGGACTAGTTACTTACCTTTTGTAACAAAATATCAGTAAGGAACAGTAGTTAGTAGCATATTCCCGAGTTTGAATACATAACAAGCTTTTGACAAATTTGCCTCCCTGGATGACATCGATCTGCCCAGTGAGTCGGGGCTATCCAGGCCACACCGGAAAAAAGACAGTGTCACTGATTGGCATCCTACAAGGGCATGGCCAAGTATTGCCCGTACCTACAACGCACACTCTGCCAGCAGTTACACAACCATGTCCCACAGAGAGTGTGGGTAGTGGACAAAGAGGCATGTGATGTTGGAAGACCCCACTCCCAGACTCAGGGAGGATGATGACATGTTTCCGTAGTGCTCATACCTCTTGGATACCCTCTACAGCGGAGCTAACAGGACTGTGGTCTGTGATTTGGAGGCCTGGATGCCCATGCTCTCTGGGGTGGGGTGGGAGGACAGGGAACATGGTCAGTCCGGGGAGGGGTGTGGGCGTCTGACAACGTGCCATTCTACAGCCAAACATGCTGCGTGCCTGTACATGCTGGCCAATATAGATACAGTACATTCCTCAAGATAGGCCTGCAGAGGCTCAGCGGAGCGTGAGTGGAGTTGAAGGACCTCAGTGAGGAGGTTGGTCCTCACGGCGGCAACGGGGAGATGAAGGGGCAAGGCTCCGGCCGACCACATAAACACTACACTGTACGTTGCCCGCTCATCCAAAAACACGTTTGGAGTAGAGACATTACCAGTGTCAGGCTAGGTGTCCAGACCACTCGCATCCCCCAGTCCACCTGTCCTGTCATCTTGGGACTGACACTCACGTGTCAGTGGGTCTTCATGACCCTCCCAATACTCATTAACACCCATTGTAATGAGCTCTGCCCGGCTCATTGAAGTTTAACTCCCCATGCAGCATTAATAGCGGTGTTCTGCCGCACAGTTTCCACGCTGGAGCCGTACAGTGTGTGGTATCGGGGACAGCACCACCCGAGAACGGCGCCAAGGCTGACACCTGGGGGACAGTTGCCAGTGAGGTTGTGAGGTGAACCAGCGAGGACCAGGATGACCATTCAGATCCTGTCTGTCGCAGCGGTTCCGGGACGTTTGCGCCGCCTGCGTCAGGGACAAAGCGAGTGATGGCGTCAGGGGCAATTCACCAGACGCGCTTGTGCCCCCAGACGGGTCCGCTGGGCCAGAAGCTGCCGTGTAGGCCGTTGGTGGGGTGAGGGACATCATGGACATGAGGAAGTGCACTTACTCCTCCTGCGTCACATGCAGGGCAGGGCCCGGAGGTCGTGTTGCAGGCTACGACGGCTGCAAATCTGACGGAGCCGCGTGGGCGGTGTCACCCGAATCCCATGCAGCATTGCACGTGCATTGTGGTGATTTGGAAGTGCGATGACATATCTTTGACTTATTTGGGTTACCTGACGACTCAGCCCTGGAGGACTGATGTCAGATTCAGGGGCTCTGATGTCTCAACACCCACGCCCAGGCACTCGTCCTACGTCCAGACCATGAGCTATAGTGGTGCAGGGCCAACTGCTGGAGTCTGAGGGGCTTGTGGGTCCAATCACACCTGGATTCATATGTCTGGTCCCGGCAGTCGGAGCAGCTCTTGTTGTTGTGCTTGACGTGAAAACAGTGGAGACACCGAAGGTGAGGGTCAGTCACCAACATGAGTCGTTTGCATTCGTCACAGGCTTTGAAACGGACATCCATATTGGCACCGTCCAGAGTCAGACAATCCAAGTGAAATGGTCAGAAGTGAACGTACTATGATTTTGGGGCAAAAATAAGTACGCTTACACTTATACGGGACCACGTTTGTGTTGTGAAAAAAGAGTACCTGACGTGTGCACGCAGAGGTGACGTCTGAGTACTCAGACAACGTCATCATGGCACACACAACGCCAACTGCACATGCTGAGCCGCAGGACATGCCTACCGACACATAAGTGTACTGCTGAGCCGAAATTGCCATATCTAGGATGACACGTGGGGATATTCAAAGGTGAGTAATATGATACTGACCTGTTAATTTCATATGCAAACTGCATGCACAATGTCGCACATGGCACACACATGACGTGGTCACACAGGGTCATGCTGTGCGGCTATTACACCTCTGTGACAGTGGGCATGTTGCTGTCATCATGTGCCAGTTCCTTGTACTGAATGGTGTGCCATTCCAGTGTTGATGTGCATCACAATATGTTGTAGACGTTACTCCGGTGTGAAGTGTTGAATGCATGTGATGCACATGTGTAATATGGTTGATGACATGTCTCGCCAGCTCTTCACACATCAACTGAGGCACAAGGTCACAGTCCCTGTGCTTCTTCTATATCTGCCACACCTGGGGCATGCTGATGTATGGATGCCATGCTGATGTATGCATCCACATCCTCGACATGAGTGTAGACTACATATCAGCTATGTGATTTCCTGGAGTCACTCTCCCAATGGTGACATGAAGGAGGACAGGGACGCAGCCTACACAATCGTTCAGTTGAGCATGTCTGACGCACTCTACCCCAATGGTACGTGCGTGTGTACGCCTCGTTTCCCTATTGCATTTCAGCCATACGTGAGCCAAGCGTACCCCAATGGTACGTGCGTGTGTACACCTCGTTTCCCTATAGCATTTCAGCCATACGCGAGCCAAGCGTACCCCAATGGTACGTGCATGTGTACGCCTCGTTTCCCTATAGCATTTCAGCCATACGCGAGCCAAGCGTACCCCAATGGTACGTGCGTGTGTACGCCTCGTTTCCCTATTGCATTTCAGCCATATGCGAGCCAAGCGTACCCCAATGGTACGTGCGTGTGTACGCCTCGTTTCCCTATAGCATTTCAGCCATACGCGAGCCAAGCGTACCCCAATGGTACGTGTGTGTGTACGCCTCGTTTCCCTATTGCATTTCAGCCATACGTGAGCCAAGCGTACCCCAATGGTACGTGCGTGTGTACGCCTCGTTTCCCTATAGCATTTCAGCCATATGCGAGCCAAGCGTACCCCAATGGTACGTGCGTGTGTACGCCTCGTTTCCCTATTGCATTTCAGCCATACGCGAGCTAAGCGTACCCCAATGGTACGTGCGTGTGTACGCCTCGTTTCCCTATAGCATTTCAGCCATACGCGAGCCAAGCGTACCCCAATGGTACGTGCGTGTGTACGCCTCGTTACACCATTGAATGGGTTGCATAAGCAACGTCAATGTCACCGTACTTGTGTGGGTATTTGAATAAATACATAGGCAACATCTAGGGGAACAGTGTACTGATCAAAATGCAACCAGGTTGTCATGGATACAGAGTTTTTTGAGCCTCCTACTGGTGTTCTAGTAAATTCAGTTGGGCAAAAGTATACAATGTTGCAAATGTTGTTGTTCAGCTCAGGCTCAGTTTTCAAACCATGCATATATTTGTAATGGCCTTATGTGTGATGTGATTGGATGGAACATAGGATGCTAACTATGGTGGCCTATCACACACTACTCCTTGGACTCACAGACCCTCTGCAGCACAGATATAAGGCAGCATGTGGCTGTGGGAGGGCACTTGCCTGCACAACATTGGTGTGGTAACCACAGCTGCTGTCTCTGAATCCTCTGGACCCTGATTAGCTGAGCATGGAGAGGGCACCTGCATTCACTGATGCTGAGAACAAGGCCCTGCTGGATGCCCTCCTGCCCAACTACAGCAAGCTGTTTGGGAGACCAGGGGATCATGTGTGCAATACCTTGGAGTGTGCACCTGTTGTGTGTGTGACATTTTAGCCACTGTGTATGTATAGTGTATAGATGCAATGTTTTTAGGAGTGAGTGCCAGAGTGTACAGTGTTGTTTCAAGAGGGTTCTTTGTTGTAGTGGGGTGTGTGACAGCGTGTCACGTGCTGCAGTGCACCCAGATGTAGCATACATTGCTCTGTGAGTGCCACGCTCTAAGAGTGTTTAGCACCGTCATGTCATCTGTAGCCTTTCAATGGCATGTAATGCAGCAGTGTTTGCTCACAGGCCACATACTCCTGGACAATGATGCAAATGTGTGGAGCCTACGATGCCCTGTTGTCATCAAGCATTTTGTGCACATATGTGTGTCTTTAGAACATGGACCAGGTGTACTGATGCTCTTTTACTTTAATTTTGTGACAGGTATCTGCCTATGAGAAGGGTGAAATCTGGGTGGACATCACCAGGGCTGTCAGGAGTAAGGGGGGGCCTCGCAGGAGGCTCAAAAACATCAAGAAGAGGTGTCAGGACATCCGGTGCTGGACCCGCCGCATCGCCAGAGTACAGCTGGGGCTGGAAGCTCCACGCCGGCATGGTGGCACCCGCTACCTCACCCCCCACATGCTCCGGGTCCTGGAAGTGGTGTTCCCAGACCTCCATAGGCAGTTGCAGGAGGGACAGCAGCAAGAAGGGGGTAGGTACATGTCTGTTTGTTGTCATGTGTGTCACATGCTCCCTGCAGTGCTCCAAGGCATGGTAACACTCCCATAGTTTGAGTGGTGTGATAAGACAGGCACTCCATGCATTGGCATTAGAATGTCCCAGTTTCTGCAGCTGCTATTTTACATGCCTTGCCCTACTCCACATTAGTCCTGCGCTTTGGCTGATGTTTGTTTTTCACATGTACTCCTATGGTGCAATGTCTCAGTATGCATATTCCTTTGCACATCATCATGTTGGAGGGGGGTCTGTGACACCTGTTGATACATTACATGTAGCACCACATGTGCACTGTGTCTGCCATTCTTAATATTTTGGCACTGATCTTGAGTGTCAACATGTGTTTTCTGCAGGAGTCAGCCTCAGTGGCCTTTGTCCATGGTACTCTTTCGAATTGTCATGTGTTGGCTACAGGTGCACAATGATCATGTGCAACATTTTGGGCTTATGCATACTCACACTTGGCAGTGGTGTGTGCATATTCGCCAAAGAAGTAGAATGTTGTTTCTAACTAATTATGATGGTCAGCCACACAATGAGGCCTTGGGTGTCAACAGCTGTGATGCCGTGTGAGGTGTTGTTACACTTGGTTCAGGTCCAAGGATGGCATCACATTTCAGTTCAGGCAGGACTTTTCCCATGTGGCACAAGGTCTAAGCAAATCAAACATGTCCAGGTCTGGGTTTGGGTGGCAGGGTGGGTAAATGAGCATGTGATGCATCATCAGCTATCCTATTGTCAGGCAGTGGATCATCATTGTGTCTCTCATACAAGTTTTTGCCTTGCCTGTTGCTTGTATCCTAGTATACATTGAGCGTTGTGTCTCTCACAATTCGCCACAACTAGACGTATCATTGTGCAGAGTTCAGTGTCATGTGACTCATGATGCATGCCATGTTTAGAAATGAGCCCAAATGATTTGTAGCTGATATGTCTGATGTGTACAGGTGACTGATATGTTTTTATTCTTCTCCTTACCCACAGCAACATCATCTGAATCTGGAGGAGACACAGGCGCGGACCAGGCAGAGGGACCCAGCGACAGTGCCACCTGCTTTGAGAAGTCAGAGGGAGGCAGTGGCACGGAGGGTGAGGAGAGTCTGCAGGCCGGACAACATGTGACTGACACATCTTACCATGCCGACAACTCCGAGTCAGACTCTGAGGAGGAGGGGGAATATGCAGCAATGGTCACTTCTTCATCTTTGGCTGGCTGCCCCTCCTTCAGTACCATCTCCACCCTCTCAGTCGTTAGTGTCCCTAGGGTCCGTGCTAGCCCCCGTGTCTCCTATGTTCCCGGCACCGCAGCCCCTGCCCCTGTGTCCCCTGCTGCCCTCAGTGCTGAGACTGTGTACCTACTCCGGCAGATAGCAGTAGGTCAGACATCCATGCTGACTGTCCTCCATGGACATACACAACTGATTACACAGTTGGTGTCGTTCATGTAGGGCATGTCATCGGCCATGTCTGATCTACGTCGGAGTGTGGCTGCCATAGAGTCAACACTGACGGCAGCTCTGTACACCCAGCAGCATCTGTCCCCCCATCCTTCAGACCCATCCACCTCTGCCTCTCACATACCTACACAGCATACACGCACACGCCACAGGTCAGACACACCCAGCACACACACACAGCATAAGAGGCTCAAAGCTCCATGCACCCAATCTCAAGGGGATGTAGGCACACCCACAGGGAGAGGGGAGACACCTCACACACGCATCCACACACCCTGGGGTACAGACTCACATCCCTCTACCTCCACCCCCAATGTGTCCCCGGGTTCAGGTGGTAGTTTTTCCGCACTGGCTGAGGTGTGCAGCCAGGTTTTTGAGGCTACTTTCGGCGATGCACCAACCAGTGTGGATGAATCCACTACACCTGCACCCACTCCACCTGTCCTTCCCTCTCCTGTCCATGCGGTGCCGGAGGATTCCACAGATGGTGCCCCCATAGTTTCCACAGCGGATTAAACGCCATGTGCAGGCAAGTTTGGGTGTGATCACACCCATGGAGGCACAAAATGTTGCTCAGACTTTTTTGGACTGGCAATTGGCCTTTAATGAGCAAGGACTCTTATTTGGATTTCTATTTTGAACCAGCTGAATAAAGCAATTCTTTTCATTTTCTGAACTTCAGTTTGTGTGATAATGTCTGTGACTGCTGTGTGCCTGGGAGCTGGTGCGATGTTAAAATATAGTTATGTTGACATGTGTCTTTCTCCTGATGGTAATGTGGTTAACAATGGTATGTTTATGATGTAAGGGCTGGGCACTGGTGGGCAGTTATCCACACACACACTCTGATGCTGGGCACTGGTGGGCACTGGTGGGGGTGTTGTACACAGACACACTCTGATGCTGGGCACTGGTGGGCAGTGGTGGGCAGTGGTGGGGGTGTGGTACACACACACACTCTGATGCTGGGCACTGGTGGGCACTGGGGGGGCAGTGGAGGGCAGTGGTGGGGGTGTTGTCCACACACACACTCTGATGCTGGGCACTGGTGGGCACTGGGAGGCACTGGGGGGCTGTGGTGGGGGTCTCAGCCACACACACACTCTGATGCTGGGCACTGGTGGGGGTGTTGTCCACACACACACACTCTGATGCTGGGCACTGGTGGGCACTGGTGGGCAGTGGTGGGGGTGTTGTCCACACACACACTCTGATGCTGGGCACTGGTGGGCACTGGTGGGGGTGTTATACACACACACACTCTGATGCTGGGAACTGGTGGGCAGTGGTGGGCAGTGGTGGGGGTGTTGTACACACACACAATCTGATGCTGGGCACTGGTGGGCACTGGTGGGCAGTGGTGGGGGTGTTGTACACACACACACTCTGATGCTAGGCAGTGGTGGGCACTGGTGGGCAGTGGTAGGGGTCTCAGCCACACACACACTCTGATGCTGGGCACTGGTGGGCACTGGTGGGGGTGTTGTCCACACACACACTCTGATGCTGGGCACTGGTAGGCACTGGTGGGGGTGTTGTCCACACACACACTCTGATGCTGGGCAGTGGTGGGCACTGGTGGGGGTGTTGTCCAGACACACACTCTGATGCTGGGCACTGGTGGGCACTGGGGGGCAGTGGTGGGCAGTGGTGGGGGTGTTGTCCGCACACACACTCTGATGCTGGGCACTGGTGGGCACTGGGGGCACTGGGAGGCACTGGGAGGCACTGGGCGCAGTGGTGGGGGTCTCAGCCACACACACACTCTGATGCTGGGCACTGGTGGGCACTGGTGGGGGTGTTGTCCACATGCACACTCTGATGCTGGGCACTGGTGGGCAGTGGTGGGGGTGTTGTCCACACACACACTCTGATGCTGGGCACTGGTGGGCACTGGTGGGCAGTGGTGGGGGTGTTGCCCACACACACACTCTGATGCTGGGCACTGGTGGGCAGTGGTGGGGGTGTTGTACACACACACACTCTGATGCTGGGCAGTGGTGGGCAGTGGTGGGGGTGTTGTCCACACACACTCTCTGATACTGGACACTGGTGGGCACTGGTGGGCACTGGTGGGCAGTGGTGGGGGTGTTGTCCACACACACACTCTGATGCTGGGCACTGGTGGGCCCTGGTGGGCCCTGGTGGGCAGTGGTGGGGGTGTTGTACTCTGATACTTACAATGACATAGCAGACGTATGTCCCACACGTCTATTACACTGGTGAAGTGCGGTGACGTACTTCGATGACATAGGTGCGGCACGTCTCCGTATTGCAGTGGTGTTGTGCGGTGACGTACCGTACCCCGAGGTCGATGACGTTGGTGCGGTATGTCTCCGTATTACACTGGTGTTGTGCGGTGACGTACCGTACCCCGAGCTGGGTAACGTACATGCGGCACGTGTTACACTGGTGGAGTGCGGTTACGTACTTCGATGACGTAGGTGCGGCACGTCTCCGTAATGCAGTGGTGTTGTGCGGTGACGTACCGTACCCCGAGGTCGATGACGTAGGTGCGGTACGTCTCCGTATTACACTGGTGTTGTGCGGTGACGTACCGTACCCCGAGGTCGATGACGTAGGTGCGGTACGTCTCCGTATTACACTGTTGTTGTGCGGTGACGTACCGTACCCCGAGCTGGATGACGTACATGCGGCACGTATTACACTGGTGGAGTGCGCTGACGTACTTCGATGACGTAGGTGCGGTACGTCTCCGTATTACACTGGTGTTGTGCGGTGACGTACCGTACCCCGAGCTTGATGACGTACATGCGGCACGTATTACACTGGTGGAATGTGCTGACGTACTTTGATGACGTAGGTGCGGTACGTCTCCGTATTACACTGGTGTTGTGCGGTGACGTTCCGTACCCCGAGCTGGATGACGTACATGCGGCACGTATTACACTGGTGGAGTGCGGTGACGTACTTCGATGACGTAGGTGCGGTACGTCTCCGTATTACACTGGTGAAGTGCGGTGACGTACTTCGATGACGTAGGTGCGGCACGTCTCCGTATTGCAGTGGTGTTGTGCGGTGACATACCGTACCCCGAGGTCGATGACGTAGGTGCGGTACGTCTCCGTATTACACTGGTGTTGTGCGGTGACGTACCGTACCCCGAGCTGGATGACGTACATGCGGCACGTATTGCACTGGTGGAGTGCGGTGACGTACTTCGATGACGTAGGTGCGGTACGTCTCCGTATTACACTGGTGAGGTGCGGGAGTGTGTGGACCAACGTACCCAGACATTACAGTCGTGCAATGGAGATGTGCATGTGTGGCAACACGTACAGGTATGTTGGACTTCGTTGTACTCACCTTCTGCGCCGTCGTCGGTTTCTAAGTACGAGGTGGTGGCCGTACAGGATAGGGATGAGACGGACTATGGCGTTCATGTCCTGCTTGTCGCGTACCGGGGTGCGGTTCGTGCCGCAGTGTGGTTTTACTGTAGTTTTGAGCTCTCATAGAAAAAGAGCCGTACGGAGTGTGTTCTACACGGATCGTACTTATTGGTTCGGGAGACGCGCTCTTTTTACGTTCAGACGTAGCGTCGAGTGTCAGTCGACTACAATTCGTATGGACTTTCGAATTGTACGGCGTTTTTTACGAGCCGTACGGAGTGACGCTTTACATTGTGATCGTACTTGCTGATTCGTACGGGGACGCCTACGGGTATGAATCGTACGGGGAAAAATGCTCCGAACCGCAATTAGGAGCGCTTTTTACCGGATCGGAATCGGCCCCTTAGTCTTCTAAATCTGTAAAGAATTCTTCTACCATTGTAGGCGAGAGTAGAATTACCTTGTTAAGAAGATCAATTGCACATAGATGTGAAGCATGCCGTCAGGTTGGTCGCATTAGCAATGTTCGAATCGGAAGGTACCTGTGTGCCGCTTTCTTCTGGTACCTCAGCAGTAGCATGTTGTGTCTGTGAGATCTCAATGAATGCCGTCATCAGGATTGATAGCTGCTGGGTACAACACAGTGCATGAGCCGTTTCTGGTCCAAGCAAAGTATCAATATCCGTTGGCAGGACTGATTGTAGTGTAAGACAGATATCTAACACGCATTCTTCTGCACATAGCAGGCATCGTAGAACAGGTAAGATGCAATCTTGCCAGATTGGTCTAAATGACATAAACCATGTGGTATTCAATTCTCTTAAACGAGTTAATCCCAAAATTTGGACTATGCGCTCACAACAGTAGAGTGTTCTCCACAGTGAACTGGGTATCGCTGGTGATTTGACTTGCCATATCGGAGCATTAGGAGCAAAAATAGTATCCCTGCTGTGAGTCTCAAAACGAGAGGCAGTCCGACAAACACAGAGTGCAAAAAGTTTGGAAATATGCCTAGGACTGCTTGAAAAGGTGCCAACAGTCCAGAAAAAACTGTCTTAAATACATGTACAATACCGCTCATATCAGACACATTTAAGATACGACTTAACCTTTCGGAGAAATGTATAGGGAAATTTGTGGTTAAAAGGGCTTGTATATCTGCTGAAGTCCTTGCAACTTGCAGATCATACGTCTCTTTGGCCGAGGTCAATGGCACAGTTTTTTTGTAAAAGAATGGCTTTCATTGTGCTTAAAGTATCAATTTGTATAGAAGAGATGTTCAGTGAAGGCCATAACGGTGACTCCCGGTTGGTCTTGGTGTTTGGAAAACTATACTTGCATACAGCAAGTGACCCTGGCTGACACAGTTACAAGATAGGGTAATCCTGGCAACATGCCACAGCAGCTATGATCATTCAACACAAGGTAACTTCCATTAGAAAGTTGTCCAAAAACTGGATCAAACACCACAGCTGGTGAACCTTGCAGGTGGCAGGATAGGTTGTTAGAGGAACCATCACAGGCCCCTTGTAAGTTAATACCCTGACCAAGGAGAGAACCGCTTAGTGCGTTTTCACAATTTTTACCACTAAGAAACACTTCTTTCCCCCACTCCAACATCTATGTGTGTATGGTAATTCCCAGAATGTATTCTTTACCCAACCTTTCATATACGCCTGCTGGTATACGTTTTAAGCAATACTGAAAATGGAAAATTGTTACAGGCAGAGTGATTGTACCGTGTATGATCCATTCTGTGGCTGGTCATTCAGCGACAGTTAATGGTAATCTTTCCAGTTTTTCAATGCTCAGCACCGTATAGTCTGCACCCCTCTGAGCCAGTTTGATCAGTTTTGTAACGTCCAGCCCAATAGCATGATAGAACGTAGTTGCGAGTGACCATGTTGCAGCATGACCAAGTCCTGTTCCATTATGTCTATGGCAGAGGATACTATGCTGTCCAAAGAATATATCCTGGATGACAGAGTCGTTAACCCATTGTCAACTACAGAGAGAGTTTTCTCTAAATTAATACAATCAACTTCTCGTATTCGTTCCGCAGTCTCTGCTTGCGTAATCTTCCATGCTTCATTATACATGACATAGATACCGGCGTATATAAAACGTTTATGACGCAGTTTAGTAGGTCCTTGTAAGCCATTCCTCAGGTCAGCGCCATCTTTAAGTAAAGTAAAGATAAGTGTTGTTTTACTTCCTTTAGTGTATATTTTTGTAGCCACTCAAGGCACAGTTTCCCTACACTGTATGATGTTACTATCCCTGGATGCTGTCTCTGAACATATCTTGGATCTGGCCTAGTGAATGTGAACCCTTGTGTCTTTTTCAGGAATCTATCTTTACAGGTGTTTGTGTATGCGGGCCAGATTAACTATTTTTTCCAATCTGGATCTGTTCTGTTGTGATGCAAAATAGTATGTACGTCGACCACAACCGTTCTGAAGTGTTATCACTAACAGGTGTAGGTGTAGGTATGGATGGATTGTTTAATTCCTTGATCTTGGCTAACCCAAGACAGGATGTCTGTTGAACAGTGTCATTCAAAAACATTATTTGCTCTGGGATGATTAAGGCTCTAAATAATGCTTCCATCCCCTGCACTTGCCAATCTTTTGTGCCCCAGACAGTTTTTGTCTCAATGTTGTCTTTCCAAAAGTCAAAACCTAATGTAGACAGCTGAGCATAAAAGGCTGCAGAATACATTTTCTTGGTATTTGCCAACATACTTTTCATTCCTGTCCTTTTAACATTTTTAAAATAAAATGATTCTGCATTTGAAACATTAAAAGCTGAAAAGTATGGAAATTTGCCATGAAATGTTATTGAGCTACCCTTTGGTGGTGTTGGACAATGTTCCCATTGATTATAAGTTATTACATTTCTAGGATTTGCAGATTTATGCGAGAAATGATGACCATAGTGATTATATCAACACATTTGTTGATAATCTGATGAACCTTCTAAGTATTCATGATTTGTAAATTTTGCAGTCATTTCTAAGTCTGACAACATATTATTAACAGTCTCGAAGTCCCAATCTTCAGAAAAGGAACTAGATGAAACAAAGTCACTCAAGAAAATCTTTTCTCTGACTAGATCCCCATTCTTTGGAATCCAGACAGGCCTTGCTGGGACGGTCGGTTTCTCTTCAGTGGTTGTTGGCTTCAGGAGTACGTTACTTTGTCTTGATCTTATTTCATGTAGTCCTGCAAAACAGCCAAACGATCTTTTATATCAAAGGGTTTTTGTTCTACCACTGAAGTGTGACAATCGAGGTCCGGCACAATCCTTCTAGTTCCAAAAAGGATTTCATATGGAGTGATACCTCCTAGAGAACTTCTTGGCAGATTATTAAGACTACGTTGGACACTTATTAGATGTTTGATCCACCCGTCACCCGAGCCTAATACCCTAGCTGTTATAGATTGCTTTATGTCCTGGTTTTTTCTCTCCACTACCGAATTTCCCTCAGGATGGAATGGACTAGAGTACCTCAATGCAGCGCCCAGATTGCCCATGGCCTCCTTGTAAGCTTTTGAGTTAAACGCAGGACCCTGGTCAGAATGTAGCGGGCCGACTGCGTATGTGCCTATAAAGACTCATAAATCTTTTATAACAGTTCAAGCCTCAGCCAAGCGCTGAGGCCACATCCAAATGAATCTCGAGCACGAATCCACTGCGACCATGATATATTTATAGTTACCATCCCTCTGTAAGGGAGAGCAGTTGTCCGGATAAATGCAAGCTAATGGTTTATCTGAGATTAACAGGGGCGTCTGCGCAGGACGTTTTACTGTAGACACTTTCATCTTCTGGTAGATTTCACATTCCAAAACATAGTTTCTGGTCTGCTTCCTCATGCGCGGCCACCAGTATCTCTGTTTTAATAATGACACTGTGGCGGAAACACCTGCGTGTGCAGAGGCAAGCCCTTCATGTGCTGCTAAGATTAGTCCTTCTCTATGTTCCATGTTTGGAATTACTCTATCCCCCACTCCAGGGATTCGAGCAAACGGAACATTATTCGCATCAGTTATGTATGAGTATTTGAGTGGAAAGCCTTTTGGTAATATTTTACCACTGTCTTTGATTGAAACACTGACAGCTTGCATTATATCGCCGTCTATTTTCATTTTTGAACGAGTGATTGCAGCTATGGAAGCCATTTGCACAGCTGCCTTCGCGGCTTCATCAGCCAATGAATTCCCTGCAACGTGAACGCCATCACGTTGATGACTCAGTGTGTGTATCACGTGAGCCTTATGCAGTTCCTATCGCAACTGAACTACTTGTTCCCAAAGCAACTTATGCTTGATTATGCCACCTTTTGCATCCTTGAAGCCGTTTTCAATCCAGTTCTGCAAGTATTCATTGTAAGATTGAACACAATAATATGATTCGCACACTATAAGTGTGGGAAATTCGCGATCAGTATTTTCAAGCACCATCTTGAATACTTGTAGTTCAGCTTGCTGAGCAGCACAATCTCCTAGAGATTGTGTTTTAGTGACCATAGGTCTGAATTTGCCATCTCGCCAGCGACTTTTAACAATCGCGCACGCAGCACTATAGTTTACCCCCAATAGCGGGCTGTGCTGATCCATCAGTATAAATTATACATTCATACTTTTCTAGAGGCAGAATTTCAGTAGGCAGAGGACATTCTTGTTCGTATTGTAGAAATTCTTGTGTTTTCAAATAGGGGTCAAAAACATATTCAACGTCTGTTGCAGTAAGAGAATTAACCCATTGTATCCATCTCGGGTGTAAAGCTTTTGTGTTTGGAATGATCGCTTTCGTACTGCCTCTAAGGCAGGTACAGGTGTAACAACCATAATGCGCTTACCCTGTGCAGGGCTCTCTCTTTTGCTACTGCAGTTTGAACCGCTGTCTTAATTTTTTCTGTAGAAGTGAATTTCATTTCTGCTTGTGTGTACAAGTGTGATTTGTAAGCTATTGCCACTTTTTCTCCTTCATTAAAGGTTAAGTACGTGAATCCGCATCTTCCTGGAAAGATTTGGACTACTAAGTTGCATATGTTTACGCGTGTTTATAAATGTTTTATTGCTAACATGTCTGTTTGCAATGAACGCAAAATTTCTGTGTGTTTTTGTGTCCAATTAATTGTTTTGAAATCAGGTTTGATTAATTCGTAGAGAGGTTTAACCCTTTCTGCGTAACTTGGAATGTAAGTACTTCCGAAACTCAGGAAACCTAGAATTGACTGTAAGTTTTTTTGCGTTTTTGGAGGTTGGAGCAGCGCACACTTTTCTAATAGGTTGGCTGCCAGGCTTTTGCCTACACTTGATAACTTGTATCCTAGGAAAAGGACGTTGAGGGGGGCAATTCTCGATTTTTTGTAATTAAATTTATACCCTTCAGAGGCGAAGCCAAGTATGATGGTGTTCACCCTGTTCAAGTGCCTATCCAAGTAATTGTCTGTTAGATACATGCTATCTACATATGATAAAGCTTTGTCAGCATATGTTTGTAGTAACTCTGTTACCCTGGCTGAGAATAACCCCGGACTATTCTTGAATCCCTTAGGGAGACGACAGAAGTGACTTGTGTCCCCATAATTGAGAAAACGGTCGAATACCTACTTTCATATGCAATATTTTGACAGAAGAAACCATTAGAAATATCTAATGTGGTTTTATACTTTTTACGCACCATGTTATTTATTAGTGCTGCACTGTGTGCATAAACAAGAGTTTAAATGTCTGTAATCCAATACTAGACGATATGTATTGTCTGGTTGGAGACAGGAAACAAAGGATTGTTCATAGACCAGGTGCATGTTTCAATCACCCCTTGGTATTCAAGTTGATCTAATATCTCCTTGACCTATTTTTTAGCTTCTTGCTTAACTGGATACTGCCTTTGTGCAGTTGGTTGAGTTTTCAATTGGATTTTATGGCGAGGACAATCCTCATCCTATCCTACATGATTTTGGTATAATGCTGGAGCCTGGGCGCTGCCCATTTCCTGGCATAATTATATTTTAAATGAATTGGAATATGATTTGAAAAGGATGGCATAATGATGTCTTTGCCATGTGGGCACTCCCTGACAAATTCAGGTGGCCAGTCTTGTTCAGCTAGAAGAATGTCATAACCCTGAGAGAATCGCTCTAAAAAGAGTGCTCTTATTTTTCTAGTTATGTCCCCCTCTATCCGGAATGTTACTTCATATAACGTATGTGGGACACTAACCCTGGTATCTGCAGTTTCAACTTGGATGTACTCATTCAAGTCCACCGTCCCCAGATGATCCTTCAAGTTCTTGCGAGCTATGGTGACTTCTGCTGCACTGTCCAACATCGTTTGAGCCCATTCCCCGTTCTTGAGTTGTGACCTCAAGATCCTCGGCATGTCTTATCTTTAGATCTGCTACTTTCGTTTTGGTGAATTGAGTTTTCTTATTTTTCTGAAAGTGTTGATCGTCTTTGGACTTCACGCGTTCTTCCTTGTTTACTTACCGTCCTCTTCTTTCGGATTTCTGTGACGAAGTCTGAAAGGTACGCGAGGAATGTGTATCAGTATCTTGATATCTATCAGGTTTTCTCAAATTATCCCTCTTCCTGAGGTTATACCTCCTTTCAGAGAGCTCCTTTTGAGGAGACCTACCTCCGGATTGAGAACGCTTGTCTTTAGAAGTGTGTTTAGTGTTCTCCCACTTCTTTTTAGGAGGAGTAGAAGTGTTTCTAATAAGGACCTTTTCTGGACTTTCTGACGTTAGAGTTTAACTGGTTTCCTACCCAGACTGTCTCTGCCTAATTCTTCATAGGATTTTTCAATTATTCTGGCCAGTTCATGTGGTTGCTCAGTTACATCAAATTCTCCTAATTTTTGGCGGATCGCCACAGATGCTGCTTCACCTTTAATATTAGCTAATATTATTGTTGAGACCTGTTTGAAATCTTTCAAAGGAGCGGGAAGGACACGCTGGAGGAGGGAAGAACTGCAAGGAGTGCAAAAAAGAGCACAACAACGAAAAGCAGGGAAGCAATCAATGAAAAAAGAGGGCAAAGGGATCAAAAAGAGGAGAGAAAAGAGAGAAAAAAGGAGAGTAAACGAGAAAAAAGAGGGCGGAGAGAAAGAAAGGGAGGTGGAACAGCAGAAGAGCAGAGTGCTCTCCCACTGGACCAACAGGGATGAGGTGCATGCAGGAGGCTGCGGGTGGAGGAGAGACTCAAACCTATGTCCAGGCGGTGAGCCAAGGGCTCATAGGGCAACACTGGTGGAGCTGTGTGGGAGAGGGCTGGCCAGGTCAGTGTTCTAGCTGAACCTACCGTAGAAAATTAGCATTCACACATCATAATCTATATTCCTGGCATATTGCATCTACATACTTTCACCCACTTTCACGCTACATCTGTTTCAAGTACTACACACCCCTCTACGCCACCCCACTTTATGCCGCTCCACTCTTCACTATTGCACACTACGCCACTTCACTCTACATCACTACAGTATATATCACACCAATCTGTGCTAATCCACAGTACACCACTAGACTCTACAACTCCAATGCACACTTTTACACTGTACATCACCCTATTCTATGCCACTGCTGTGTACACCACTACATTGTTCACCCCTCCACTATACCCTACTCCACTGTAAGCTAATCTGCTGTATGCCACACCACTCTATGACACTACACTTTATGCTGTTCCACTCACTGCAACTCCACTCTACTCCAGTGTACACCACTGAAGTATACACTATTCCACTGTACCGCACTCCACTGTGCGCACATCAGTATAAGCCACTCCACTCGACGACAACCCACTGTACAGTATTACACTGTACACATCTCCCCTCTACCCCACTCCACTTTATGGCACTCAAAGTATGCCACTCCACCGCAGACTACTGCAGTCTTTGCTATTTCATTATAAAACCCTCCACTGTTGCCACTACACTCAACATTATTCTCCTCTCCACCATTGCATTGTACACTGCTCCACTGTATGCCACTCCACTTTATGGCACTTCACTCTAGGCTACTACAATCAATGCTAATTTGCTCTATGATACTGCACTCTCCGCCACTCCATTTTACAACATTCCACTGTTCGCCACTCCAGTGTACGACCTTCCACTGTACCACACAAAACTCTATGGTATTCCACTCTAAGACACTCCATTCTATGACACTCCACTCAAAGTCACTCCACTGTATGTGCCAGTTGTAAGTGAGATTTTACGATGAAACACCTATCCTGAATACATCATGAACTGTGTGGCGCAGCTGGTTCTAACACAGGTAATTTGTGATACAGGCCTATAGAAACTGACACATTACTCAGCACCAGGATACCCTACAGGGTAATAGTGCGCTCTACAAATCTGCATAACGTATCTTAATATTAGTGGGTGTTATCACAGATAAAACCCTCAATCAGTAAAGCAATTTGTATTTATAGATCATACTCTAATGTATGTAGTAACCTTTACCTTGATCCTTACATGGAATACAGCACACTGAAGTGAAGTAACCATGAATGAGATATTCCACGAGATTACCTCAGCTCAACCTCTGGTCACAATTGTGTGTCTTTTGTTTTTTCGCCCTAAGTGCGCCAGATATGCCCAGACGTGGATCCTGAGCTCACTGTACCAATGGAATTAAGCTACCCTGGCTGAAGAGAGGAGAAACCCCAAAACTGGTCCTAGGATGCTTATTTCTGGTCCAGGGGCGACCTGGCTTGGCAGTTCGGGCTGGACTGTTCCCATGCGGCACAGGGTCAAGAATGATTTGCATATAGCCAGGTCTAAACTGGGGTGGCATGGTGAGCAAAAGAATGATGGGTTTAACCCAGATCTCTTGACTGGGGGTGAATGTTTTGATTTATTCTGCATTCCGTCCATCAATTGTGTGTCTTTTGCTTTCTCACCCTAAGTGCGCCAGGTATGCCCAGACGTGGGTCCTGGGCTCAATGCGCCACTGGAATCAAGCTATGAGTGCTGAAGAGGGGTGAAACCGCAAAACCGGTCCTAGGATGCTTATTTCCGGTCCAGGGAGGACCTGGCATGGCAGTTCGGCGCTGGACTGCTCCCATGAGGCACAGGGTCAAGACTGATTTACATATGGCCAGGTCTAACATGGGGTGGCATGGTGAGCAAAAGAATGATGGATTTAGCCCAGATCTCTTGACTGGGGGTGAATGTTTTGATTTGTTCTGTATTCCGTCCATTAATTGTGTGTTTTTCACATGTAACTGCAACCAATGCCCTATGTATTTCTGCACATTGGCATCATATAGCAGCTAAGTGACTGATTTGCCTGTAGGTAGATTTTCTTTTATCCCTCACTGTGTTTAACACCATAAGCATTCAATTGCAGCACAGTACAAATACCACAGATTGGTAGAGCATGCTAATGTTGATAACGTTTATTTCGACCAGATGCATAAATCATGCTTGTTGGTCTCAAACACTCTGAGTCAGAGTTTGGGAATGCAAAAGCAATTTTGCCAGTTTACAAATCCCATTTTAGGAGTTGGTAAAACTCCTTAAATTTGATTTCGACCAGATAAAGATTTGTGTAATATTGTGCTAATATTTTTAATAATTGCATTCTTGTAAATATGGGCTATGTGTCTTTAAGTGCTGGTCTTTCTTGTGTATTCATGTTAGTTTATGAATATCTTCTTGGTGACAGAACCTGGAGAAAGCTTGTGAAGTCAGTTGCAACTGACTGCTGTGACCAGATGGATGAGATCTTAATACTCTTCAATAAACTTAAGTTATTTCTCTATATACTACATCTGTGCCTGGATTTATCTTGAATTTACACTGGCGACAAGGACGGGATCAGCAGCACAGTGTATATATATAAAATGTTATTTCTGAAGAAATATTCAAAAGAGAAGACTTGAAAGAAAAGACTTTAGAAGAAAAGATCTCAACATCAAGAACTTTCAAGCATGAACTTTCTCTCCTTGTGAACCTACTTTCACCTCTTGATATAAATGTGAGTTTTCTTTTATTTTACTTTACATACTTTAAGCCTTCCCCACATATATATCTCACCTTAATACTTGATTTGGTTGGGAGATCTCGATGTGGGCTTATTACACCCTAAATTCTTTGTTGGCAGCTTTTACAAGTTTAAACTTTGCTCACAAAGTCCTAACACACTATTTATATTTTTCTGTTGGCACCTGTATCTTTCTGCTCAACTCACCTTTAAAGATTTTTCTGAATGGAGAGAAAAGTATTTTCTGAATAAGTTGGGTTCATAACGACTTTTATTTGCTGAAGAACTTGGGTTAATAGCGTCAAGTCAAGACTGCTATGATTAAAACAGCTTAACTACCTGATAAATTGTGCGGAGAAAATTTGAGTTCATAGCGTCTCTCTGTCATGATTAAAACAACCTAACGCTATAATATACTCGTTACTGGACATTCTCTAATGTTTTGCTGAAATTTTGTAAGCTTGTAAGAACCTGTGCTGCAATATATTCGTTTAATATATATTTCTAACATTATTTTGAAGAGAGCTTTCAAAGTGGCAAATGTGATTTCAAAGTGGCAAATGTGAGGATTTGACATCACGCGTCTTTTGAATTGACTGCCTGTTTCCATAATTTGGGCGTTACTTGTTTCGTCTTGAACCTTAACGTTGTTTACCAAACGGCTAACTTCAGTAAAAATAAACATACCTTGTGTCGCTTTAAGATTCTGCTTTCTCGCGGTGATACTTTGGACGTCATCGAACCTTTCAAGCCAGGATTTCTAGGTGGGTAGTTGACCTTCAAGGTTTTAATTTTAAGGTTGAATACCTACCTGGGGTGAGGAATTGTACAGCTGATGCACTCTCTAGATTAGTGAACCCTGATGAAGATGGTGTTATTCAACAACCTCAAGAAAACTTTGATTGGGTGTGTAATATTGAAAATGATTGTATCAAGGAAATTAGATGGCATGAGGAACGTAAAAATGATGAGGCACTCACAGAGCTTTCTTTTCTTATTGAGAATGGTTGGGTAAAAAAAAACCAAGGGGTGTCGGAGAGATATTGGAATGTTAGGCATGATTCTGCAAAGGATGATGGCTTGATTTTTCGGGGAACAAAGTTGATACCACCGAAATGCTTTCGCAATCATCTTATTAAATTGGCTCACCAAGGTCACCAAGGAATTTCAAAAACCAAGGAAGGGAAAAGGCTTAACTATTGGTGGGCAGGGATGGATCTAGAAGTAGAGAGACAAGTGCGTGAGTGTGTCCACTGCACTCTAAGTGAGAAAAGTTTCAAACCAAGGGTGCAACCGATGGGTGTAAAGGAACGTCCATCTAAACCCTGGGAAGAATTGGCTCTTGATATTTTGGGTCCGGTAAGATGTAAAGATGGTGAAGTATACAATTTTGTTCTTATTGATCTATTCTCTAGGTGGCCAGAGAATAAAATTACCAGATGTATAAATAGTAAACATGTTGTAAGTTTCTTGAAGGAAGTCTTTTCAAGAGAGGGTCTTCCTGGTTATTTGCTAACTGATAATGGAGTGCAATTTGTTTCCAGAGAGATGGCAATGGAATGGTGGAACGCTTTGTTAGAGTTCTTAAAAAATCCATTGCTTTATCAAAACAAAACAATGTTGATTGGAAAGAGGGAGTAAATAAAATTGTTCATATGTACAGAATAACTCCTCATGGGAAACAGCCTATACAACGAAGTTTAAACAACGACTTACATTTACACCGAAGTCTTAACAACGATCCACGACTTTTCAACGACATCCCGAACCACGAAGTCTGGAATCACGAATCTTCACCGAAGTCAGGATCCATGTTGACGTGTTGTTTGTATCCGGAAAGAATGTTAGGTATGTCACTTCTTTCTGCCTAACTACACCTTATCTGCACTTTTATTCGCCAGACTCCGAGTGTAACTTCACTCATCTCCGCCCCCCAACTCTTATGTATTGAACAGTATTGTAAATGCAAATGCAAAACATTATTTGGACGTGACACTATTTTTAACAAAATATATATTTAACAACATCAATGTATTTTAAAACGCATTGCTGAAAACGTTTGGGATGATTGAAAAAAGAGAGTCTTGATGCAGTTTGCATTTTTCATGTTTGGTGGCACGATGTGGGAATAGCGTATTTTGGGAATCTAATGGCATTGTCAGGTAGAGGAAGAGGAAGTGAGGCAAACTGGCTGGCAGGCAACGAGATATGAAAAGGCATGGATAAAAAAAGATTTCACACTTTCTAGATGGCATTAACATGGTGATAGATCGATCAGTCTCAAGCTGTTCATACTGCCATAAGGCATCTGTGGCGTAAGGTGGAAGTTGCAGAGGTGAATTTTATGATGGGGGCTTTTGTGATCTCCTCGGTGCTCTAACAAGGGAGCTGGGTCCCTTATTGAAGTGAATAAGTTGTCTCAATGTTGCCCTCAGGTGAAATATATATATATATATATATAGTATATAATATGTGTTTAATATAAAATAATTTGTAGATCGTCAGGTTTTTAAAAAAAAGACTATACATTAAAATATACATAGAATAAAATATCAAATAAATGGGTAAAGAGCAATGTAAAAATAAACCGTGTTATGTTATTACAATACTGCCATCTATTGGCCAGTCACAAAGTGATACTTTTCGTGGTTTAGGAAGTTGTTGTAAAAAAAAGTAGTGGTTTAGCATAGCTCGTTGTAAAGCTTACGTGGATCAGGAAGTCGTGGTTAAGGATGTAGTTGTTTAGACATACAACCACTCCTCATGCTACTACTCGGTGTACTCCTTTTGTTTTGCTTATAAATAGGCAACCCGACACTCTCATAACACCATTCTGGGTCAATGACTTGCTGTTTAAAAAGGGCTATGGAAAGGTACCTGATAGTGGATGGAAAGATCGTGAGTCCTATAAGGTTCTGAAACGTAAATCTAAATTTGTTGAAAGAAAAGTTGTCAAGGAAACTCATGTAAGTGTTGGTGATTACATCATGATAAGGGCACCTATGGGACACAATGCTGTTAAAACAGAGGATTCAAGGATCTGGAATCTTAATAGGGTGGTTGTTGTCTATAATCCTCATGTGATCAAAAATCATGACATGTCGTTACAAAAATGTGGATCTGATTCTTTTAATTGTTCTAATGGTTCTCCTTTAAGTTCATCATATGTGAGAGAAAGAAGGTTTACTAAATTTCCTTCTAAGTTCAGAGATTATTAAATGAAGTAATCTATTTTTCAGTGTTTTGTACTTTATTTCTTTTTCTGTTATAAAGAAGGAAGGTGTGTAATATTGTGCTCATTTCTTTAATAATTGCATTCTTGGTAAATATTGGTTATGTGTCTTTAAGTGCTGGTCTTTCATGTGTATTCATGTTAGTTTATGAATATCTCCTTGATGATAGAACCTGGAGAAAGCTAGTGAAGTCAGTTGCAACTGACTGCTGTGACCAGATGGATGAGGTCTTTATACTCTTCAAGTGCTGGTCTTTCCTGTGTATTCATGTTAGTTTACGAATATCTCCTTGGTGACAGAACCTGGAGAAAGCAAGTGAAGTCAGTTGCAACTGACTGCTGTGACCAGATGGATGAGATCTTTATACTCTTCAATAAACTTAAGTTATTTCTCTATATACTACATCTGTGCCTGGATTTATCTTGAGTTTACAATTTGTAATTTGGTAGGCCATGTTTGGGCATCTCTTCCAATTTACAAATTGATACATAATGTGCCATTGGTTTGCGTTTGTAATTCTGTTCCCGAACCTTTGAAAACGTAACGATCCTTAAGTTGTGGTGGTAACCCATTCATAAAAGGAAAGGAGTCCAAAGGGGGCAGCTCGCTTTTGTTAATCTTAAGACACATTTCATGAAGAGTAGGCAGTGGTCTGAAGAATGAAACTTTTGAATACATTTTTTTCAATACAATTCTATTTACTTTAACAAACATTTACTGCATTAAAATAAATATGTTATTGAATTAAGCACAATCACTGACCATCATCCTTGTGATTGTGGCCAAAAAGTGTGAGTTACAACTTCTAATCTACCAGATGTACATTAATGAGGTAGAACGCATCGTGAACTAATCAGTGTCAGACTTTTGGGAACTAATCTTTTAGTGCATTGGTCAGTTTGCAAACCTCCACGCAGGCCACAAAAATACTAATTTAAATTGTGACTAGTTTTTTGTGACCATTGTAAATAATACATCTGGTCCTTCTGGTCCATCATCTGGAATTTTTACAAACTAGTGTGTTGTCTTTTGAAAATATTATTTCCGCTCAATCAACATTTTTGCTCTTCCCATTTTTGGGTAAAGTTCTATTACCAACACGTTTAGGTATATCATATTGACAGCAACATTGGTCTTTGTTACCAAAAGGGTTGCAATCACTTTCAAGAAGATCAATGCCTTTCAATTCACAATGTTGCATTATTTAGGACAGGTTAAAATTGGTCCATCCGGTGCCAGCTGCCAGTCAGATGATACAATACCTGGCAGCTATGTGATAAACATGAGATAACTTATAATGGCTTGGAAAATCAATTGAATACTGCATCTCAGTTCTCTTATATCAATGATAGCCACTTCTAGCAGTCTAGCAATAACTGTTAAGAAGAGGTTTCATCTCAAGAAACAGCAGCATTAAAAGCTCCTGATGAGATTGATCTTATCCTCAGTGAAGACCTATATGCATCTTGGTCTTACAAGGTGTTTCAGCAGCCTTTGACACTATCAATCGCCAGAATTTGCTGGTTGTGCTGAAGAACAAAATCAGTTTCAGAGGGCAAATCTTGAATGCTTTTATGGGATATAGCAACTAGTGAAGAAAGGGGCACATACAACATGTTAAGACCACCCCGATGTTAGGTGGCATCGAACAAGGTTTGATAGGCTCCCCTGCACATCTCAACCTTTATCCTGAACTGCTTCAGTCTATTAATGATACAGTCAGGTGTCACAATCCATCAATATGCATACAATACACCCACATTTACATAAAATTGTCTCTTGTAAGAGCATAGTATCACTCTTTGAACCTAGCGTAAATTACTTTAAGCCTTGATGGCAGAAACATCTTTACGCGAAACTCAAACACTTTGACTGCCCCTATCGAATAAGCTAAGGGACAAACATTTCACCCCAAAGCCCATTTCTGAAGTGAACTCTTTGGGATTCACTTGTGATAAATCGACCTCTTTATCTTCTCACTTAAAAAAGCTACTCAATTTGTCAAAGATCTAACGTCATTATTCATGAAATAAGAAATCATGTCTCTCCCAGTCAGCCAGTGGAAGACAACAGCACATCCCTTCATCCTTTTAAGAATAGACTCTGACAACACCAATTTGGCAAGAATCCCCCAATCCAAATTAGCCAAACTGCAAGTAGTATACAGCTCTACAGGTAGACTTGTCACAAGTGGGAGTAAATTCAACCACATGTTCCATATTCCGTGAGAACTACTCTGGTTTTTCCCTGCAGCCAAAGTGTGTTGTCTGGCTCACAAAGCAGTGTGTCCATATTAAAAATTCATTACTTGGCCAATCTCCTAATTATTTCTGGGGACCATCAGGGACTGATAAACAAAGATGTTTTCCCAAATGGAAACTATGAAATTGGTGACATCTCAAGAACTGAAACAAAACTTTCTAAAGATTGCTTCCAGCTAACGGAGTACCCTTCCCATCCTTTTAAGTAGTCGACCCTTCTCGCATTTAGGAGACTGAAAGCACATCTTTTCAGTACACACCTGGGCTAATCCACAAGTTCCCCCTTTGCATTTTCTTCTGACTGCTCTGAATGTAGTCATATCAACCCATACGTTGATGCGACTCCTCTAACCGCCTTTGTTTAACTAATATACCTTATTAGCATTGCCTGGGTTGCTTTTGCTGTTCTCATTGTTTCCTTATGTAAAGTGTAGTAATATTATAAAGCAAACGAATGCCCTTAGGTGCAGCTTTGCTATAAAGGAAGGTCAAATAAAATACATTTCCATGTACGCTGGCTGAGAAGATCTGAGGATTTGTGAGTCTAATATGATGGGCTTCAATAGATTACCTCTTGCAGTGCTTTGTGTAACCTTCAGTCATTGTCTGAAAGTTCTCTGCAAGAAACATAGAGGGCTGCCGAGGCAGTAACGCACGTTAGCACTTTGTTCAGGTCCTCAGTCCTGTATTTTGACAATGTATTTCACCTTAACTTCATGTTTTAGATTTTTGTCTACAATTTTTTGAATTTCTGGTAATGAAATATCCTCTCATTCTGCAGTAAGTGCTGAATGCTGAAGAGACAGGATTTCCTGCACTACACCATCATATAGTGGTGGAAATTCTGCTGGGGTAAGGTTTGTCTGCAGATTTTGAACCCCCTCTAGAAGTGAAAAGTGTTTCCATGAATTAGACTTTGAGGGTTCATAGAAAACTATTAATTTCATTTTCGTTCCCAAACACTTAACGGCCAAGCTAATCGCAATTTGGCAGTCTTCTTCCGGGTTAAAAGGATGTTCCCTTTTATCCCATTGCCGGCAAAAAAGCGGTGTTACATGTCTAGACTATTGTAATTGCCTCTATCTTGACTCCAATATCAGCACTCAGCAAAAACTACAGGTGGCAAAGAATGCTCTTGCTAGAGCGATTCTTGATATTACGAGGTGCCAATCAGCTGCTGAAGGGCTGTGTGATCGCCATTGGCTCCACATCAAAAAACATATTATGTTTAAAGCTATCTGTTCTGTGCACAAGGCCCTTTATCTACCTAGCCCTGCTGGGATTAAAGAGATCTTCCATTGGTACACTCCAGCAAGAACCTTCACTCAGCACACTCTACTTTTGTCTCTGTGCCTAGGACCCGAAAGAAGAAGTGGGGTGGCAGATCCTTCTCCATCGCCGCAGGCAGACTTTGGAACTCCCTTCTGCAGGGCCTTATGGTGATTACAGAGCTGTTTCCTTTTAGAAAGACACTTAAAATATGTCTCTACACTATATAGGGAGCATTTCCCCCTACTATCTTAATATGGTGGGTCTATGGACACAGCTTAGTTTTGGATGTCCGGCTACAGTGCTTTGATGCCTTCGGGTAATTGTTGTGCTTTATAAAAATTGAATCAAATCAAATTAAATCAAATCAGAGGTTTCCTATTATGGCTTTCTCACTAATGATGACATTTCGTTTGTTTGCGCTTTAGGTGACGATTCTGAAAGCTAGGTTTATAAATCATGGCAATTAAAAAAGCAGAGCAAAAATGTATTCTCTGTTTGGTGAAGTGATTCATGCGGCTCTTCTTTGGTTTTATGGTAGAACTTTTTCTCTCTGAGAAGTATTCTTAAAAAAGGGCACAATCCCTCACCAACATTAGATGGTATGCATCATCATAGGAATGCTTCTTCGCCAGGACCAATTTGTACCAAGCAGGCCATCCTGAGCTCTTAATTAGAAACGTTGTTTGAGATATGAGAAGGTTTTCGATGAATGATAACTATAATCATCAGTGATGTCATCAATGATGTCATTTAACATATCATGAGTGATGTAATATGTGTGGTCATTTGCAGTGCGTGGCCAGGGGTGCAAGTTAAAGTTTGCTAAGTAAACTATCAGTGGTGATTTTAAAGTTTTTTTGTTTTTAAATTTAAACAATAGTTTTAACCCTATTTTATTGGCTAACTATGAGATACCTTTAACCTTTGTCTATTTCAGTGTGTGTGTATATATTGGTTTTGGGGTGGGGTGATGCCTACTGCTCTCTCTCTGTAAATAAAGTCGGGTTACCTGAAGAAAGCTAATTCATGTTTTTAATCCGTTGGCCGCAGCCGCTATTTCGCGGCAGTGCAGCCGTATAAAAAAACAGGCAGGGCTGCGTCGGCCGTTAAACGTGCGCAGCACCAGCCAGGTAGTGCTCCGAACGTTCAGCGGCCGACGGCAGCACTTAACGGGTTAAAGAATGTAACTAATTGCAAATATTAGGTGAAAGGAGTTTGTAAAAATCAGGACAATAACTAATGGAATACTGACTCCTTCGGTTCACCAGTCATTAAGTTTACTGATAGATTATCACAAACATCTTTTTTTATGTGAAATGATGTGCAGAATATGGAAGAAAGCTTCTTATCACAGTGAAACAACAAAGGCAGCTCCATCCCCTCTTTCTCTTTCAGATCCAGGTCCTTTGTTTACATGTCCTCTACTAGGGAAGTACACAGGGGCTACTGCCAGAGTAGGACCCTGGGGTTTGTACATATCCAAAGTCATGTAGGCACCAGCGCTAGTTGCACAACTAGGGAGCAGTTCAGATCCTGTCCTTTCCCAGCAACCATTCTGAGGAAGGAAACTCAGAGAAAAAGTGGTTGATTGGGATTTGAAACTGTACAATGCACATGCACCAACTGGTCGAATGTGCTGCTAAATGGTTTTGAATGTAAGTCCTAGCCCTACTCCACGCTTTGGAAGATGTACTGTGACATGGAGGAGCCCTGCTATGGTGAGTCCTGAATGTGGAAAACTATGGTGTTCATTTAACCCAAGGTTAGCTCTAAGCCCAATTGATGCTGTACTGGCCTGCCCAGTTTCTGATTTTGCCTGTTTGAAGGTTCATAGCCAGCCCGGTTATCCCAAGGAGCCCAGCAACAAGAATGCAAAGCATCAACAAACACTCTCCTCTAACCCCCCTCTCTTCAGAATCGATGAAGGCATGGTTCCCAAGACCCATCCACCCGTAAGTGAAGGTGAGCTGAGAAGTGCTTGGTGAGTCCACTTTGTCCCTGTACCACCATCTGGTGGTTGTTTTTTGTTCACATTTCTGGACCTCTAATACCTGGCGTGTTGTGAGCAAAAGCCCTACACAAGCCGTTACTAGCCTAAGTGACCTGAATGCTTAAAGACAAATTCCAGAGCCATGCATGGTAGTCTCCTGACCTTGTACACCACCAAGATGGCTGACATGCTTGATGGATGCAGAAGCTGCTTGACCCTAGTGTGATACTTGTAGTTACTTGATGGGCAAACACTACCATGCTCAAATCACGATTGTGGAAGTCGCTATATCCCAACAAACTGGCCATCGGCTCCTCACCTAACCCTACCACTGAAACGTTGGCTAATGCGTATATATTATATGGGCTAATGTCTTTTGAGTCTTAAACACAACAAGAAATATATACTGCAAGTGTCTTTCTCAAGTTGATCTGCCTTGCATAACACTGGTCTGCTAATTAATTAATTATTTCATTGTAATCTTAGCAGTAAACATAGTGACCATGCTTATCTCTACAATATTGTCGTTTATCTTGTCTCTGCAATAAGTTCTCTACGAACAACAGCCACCCTTCTCCTTCTGCAAGACATATCCAAATTACCAGAAATTCCCATGAAGATACAAGGAGTTTTGCATTTGAAAGGATTCAGTCAAGGCAAATATAACCAAAGCCTAGTCATTAATAATGTAAGGTCTCATAACCAATACCCACTTTTCTTTGGTACTTCAGATATGGGCTTGGATTTAATGTTTTTAAATGTCTTTGGTATTAGCTTTAACAGGTTGTCTGGTATTCTCTTGAAAATTAAATATTACATTATCGTTTTGGAGACTCTCTATGAACATTTTCCTATAGGCAGAAATCCAACACAACCCTTCTTGAGTGTAGCAAAATAACATTTCAAACAATATGTTTTGTTGAAACCTTTGTTTCTACCTCTTACATAGGGCCTAGATATACAACCAACATGCAGAGGTAAGACTCAAAATATTAATCAGTGTAAATACTATATGGACAGCAGCTAATATGCTAAGAAAAGCAAGCAGGTGTTTTACCAGAAGGTAAACAAATACATTGCAGTCTCACAAGAATACTCTAACCCTGTTTAAGACAGTCACAAATTGCGAAGCCTCCTGGGTGCAAATTAAGAAAAAGGTAAATACAGACTGTGTGAGGCTCGTTTTTCACCGGATGCACAATTTGCTCCCCATTCCGGTTAGTATTCCTCAGAATAGGGAATACCAGGATCATACAATAATAGTGCATTCTGTTACGAATGAACGATTTGTCTGCAATATTTATACCAGGATTTAATTGGCATAAATCGTGTGGGCAACAACCTTAATTGGGTGGCAGACTGGAGTTTGCACTCAAACAGGAACCTGAGGGCTCTCCTACTCAGGCCCTGGATATTTTGCATTCTGCACCCATTGCAAAGAAACAAATCACAACAAAATGGCGTCTTCTGTTTTGCAGCATTCAAGGGTTTTACCTGCAGAGGATTTAACAATACGGGACTTTGGATTTCTGTAAACGTCGGCTTTCTGTACGTGTTTTTCTCCTGGTCACAAGTGAGTGGGATGGTGCGGCTAGTATCATCTCCCGTGTGGTTCACCACTAGTGCGTCATCCTAAAAACTATCTTAACTTGAGAGCCACTTAACTGTTTTTTTGTGGGACGCATAGGAATACTGTTTTTAGAACAGAAATTCTGAAATATGGAAGGTCAAAAATCAGTAGAAGCCTATTTCAAACAGTTGTTTTTTATTTCTCCTGTAACACGAGCGTCCACTATTATCTGTAGGGACACTAGCCTTCTTTCTGGACATTTTTCAATCACGGCACGGCCAGGGGCCAGATGTTGCTAATGGCATCTGACTGAACGACTGTATGTGGTAACCTAAAGAAGGGTCCTTTCTTAAACAAAATAAACAAAGGAAACCTCAGGGCTGATGCTCATTTTGTTTGGCACAGTATGTGCAGGCCGCTGGAAAAACGCAATTCTACTGCTTTTTTAACATACATATGTATTTACCACACATACTACATAATCCATCTGCTACATAATTTTCAGATTTTAGGAAAAGTGACTTCAACAGAAAACAGTGTATTAAAGTTGCTGCACAAGGGGTGCCACACTGTGTCTGAAATTTTTTGAACGATAAATGGTCACCTTTCTACTGCCGATTGAAAAGTTTGCCAAGAAAGTGTAAACAATCACAGACTGATGGATTATGGGGAGGGCATTTGAGTGCAGCAGGAAACAACAAACTTGAATGCTTCAATGAAATTCTGAGAAAATGGAAAAAATAATTATTTGTCATTAGAATTTTTTGCTTCACTATTCACTCAAATTCATGTTTATATCACTAACACTATTCTCAAAGTAGTAATTACAAGAGGGCACTCAGATCCTAGAAGAATCCCAAACTTGCTGCATACCTATTGAACACTAAGGAGCTGATTGCGATGCGGCCCATAAAGGCTCCGACCACAAGTCAGAGCTTTCAGAGCTGCATCGTAATAGGTCGCGCAGTTTACTTTCCGACCGTCTCATTATGATGGAGGCGGTCGGAAAATAAACCGGCCAGTAATCCCGGCTGGCGTCTGACAGGCTCAGAGAGCCCATCGTTCAGTCAGAAGTCGGCCAGTAATCTCAAGGGCGGGCCTTTCCGCCCTTGAGATTAAGATGCATGGTTTCCAACATGGTTTCCATGCCAGCATGTCCGTCGTGGAAAATATGTCAGAAAACGTGTTTGGGGGCCCCCAGCAGGGCCCACTTTAGTGAACAGCCTCATGTTGGAGGTTATTGGGCGACCTATGGTGGCCCCTGTTAATCCCTGCACTTAGTGCCAGGTTCCTTGAGGTGCCTGCCAAGGGGTCAAGGGATGAACTGCACCTCCCTTTTCTCAATGGGAGCTTGTGTTACAGCCTGCTTACAACCGTAACACGAGCTCCCATTGAGAAAATTGACCATGCGACCAAACAGTGTTCGGTCGCATTGTAATGGGCCCGCTGCCCGGGTTTCAGTCGGTCCCAGAACCAAGTCGGTGTCAGGTGGAAGCAATTCCGCCCAACATCGAAATCAGCCCATCAATGTCTTTTAAATCCTAATGTACCTCCTAGTAAAACAGATGCATAATAAATATTAATGTAACAGTGTTCAACAGTTCTGTTTTTAAAGAGATGTTTCCAGAGATCCTGTATTGTGAAGAGAGGTTAAAACCCAAACTGAAGACACATAACCAGAATGCACTTTAATTAAACAAATTATTAACTGCAGTGGTTTTACCTGCTCAGGGCAAGTGTGTGTATGTGCGTGTGCGAAGGTTGTGAAGACAGTGTTATTAAAGCAGCATTATTTACTGTTGGGTTATATATCTATTTATAAAAATCTGAAAGTGCGGTGTTGCTCAGAGTAACATGGTGCTGAGATGAGATGCTGCTACACTCGGGTATGAAACTGAGAGCCTAAACCGTGAGCTCATTGCTGTAAAGTGATGTGCTCTGGTCTTTGTAGCATACGTGTGCAATTAGTGTTAGTAGGCATTTATACCATACAGGGAGTGGGAAGCAAACTACTAACCCCTACCGTGCGTTTATACTATACAGGAAGTGGGAAGCGAAGTACTCACGCCTACCGGTGTGAAGACTCAGGGATCAAACCAAGCTGATTGCTGTAAAGTGACAGGCTCTCGGCAGTGTAGCATACTGGCCGCTGTAGTATAACTATGTAAGTAGTGTTAGTATGCGTTTATACTATAGAGGGAGTGGAAAGCGAACTACTCACCCCTACTGATCTGAAGACTCTGGGATTAAACCATGAGCCTAAACCGTGAGCTCATTGCTGTATAGTAATGTGCTTTGCGCGCTGTAGCATACCTGTGGAAGTAGTGTTAGTTCGCGTTTATACAATACAAGAAGTGGGAAGCAAACTACTCACCCCTACCGGTCTCAAGACTCGTGGATGAAACCATGAGCTCATTGCTGTAAAGTCATGTGCTCTCTGTAGTATTCCAATGTAAGTCATAGTAGAATGTTAGAATGTAATGCTACGTGAATGTAAGTATGTAATTTTAGAATGTAGGGCTGTCATGAGGGGAATCTTGGGGCGTTTGTACACGGTGCTGGAGAAGACGGTTGACTTGCTGTCTGGTCCTGTTGGTGGCTGTTTAAGCTGTCTTGTTTTCCTGCAATAAATCTACTTATCAGATCTACTGCTGTCTGCCTCTTCACTACATAAATTTGGCGATGAGCGGGAGAAGGTAAAAAGAAGGCAGCACTCACCAATATTTTGAGCTTCCTTGCGTTCTGCTGAAGACTCGTTTTCTTCATGAAGCTGTTTCTACTCATCCCAGGGTCGTCGGCTCATCAAACTATGTCATCCGACCTCTGGTAGGAATTATATTTGTTGATTTTGGGCATCCTCTGCCTCTTCACTACACTTTGGTTGCTGTACTACACATGTGCAAGTAGTATTAGTATGGGTTTATACTAATTCTGTAGTTATGCAGTAACCAATGCATCATGGCCCTATGGAGCGCCACGTCCCAGGCGCAGCTCAAACAATGTCCTGGGGTGTGCATCTGCGAGACATTTATGTTTACTATTACAGGGCGGGAGCATGGCTTCCACCCTGTGATAGCAAATCCTTGTTTGCCTTGTTGAAGTGAGAGGAGGAAAACCTCGCATCGCTTCAATAAAGCGGATCCAGATGGTAAAAATGGAGAAAAAAAATGAAGCAGGGTCTCACCCATTCATTTAAATGAGCCCCCTGGTGGGTAATGTTCCAGGGCCAATCCTATTATTATATTGCGGGGTCTCTGCAGCACTCAGGACCTTAATCTCACATGTAAATTAGGCACGGAAGGGCACAGAGATGTTTCGCAGCCTAGGGGATCGCCACGTCCCCAGGTATTGTTTACTAATTGTTCGGGGGGCTTCGAGGCCATCTCAAGTCTGGGGATCGCCACCCTCCGATGCTTTATTTAAATATGCAGGGTGGGCCTCACCAGTCCCTGAAGCCTCAGTGGACCTAGGCAGTGCCTTAAGGTTCTGTAATCACACGGGGTGTTATAAACAGATACACTCATAGAACCCTTGCAGTTCTAGAATTACCCACTCTTCATTTATGTAATAGTCTGTTGGTTTATATTTGGTAGGTGCACCGCAACATTACAAATGTTTTCCCTCATAACCTCCTATCAACCGCCGATTTTCACAATAAACTACAGACAAGTGTTGTCAGAAAAAGAAGACACATACACTCATTTATTGGTAAAAAATACCCTTTATTAAAAGAACACAAATAAATGGAAACACAACTTTATTCGAACAAACAACAGTATAACATGAAGTAAGTGGGTGGGACTCCTCCAAAAGCAGCATACAAAACCTGCAAGACAAAGAAGAAACATAAGTATCTGTGCCATGTCCAAGAGAAAAAGAAAGGTAGTCAGAATGAAAGGAAGAAAGTGAGAATGGGACAGAGAGTGAGTGGGTAGAAGGGAAAGGGGAGGGAGAGTCAAAAGAACAGAGAGAGGAGGAGACAGAGCGTCAGCCTACTGCTCCCAGCCCTCACTGTTCACCTCCTATCACCCGTGTGTCTGGGACACTCGAGTTCGCGAGAAAGAGTGCGGTCCAGCAAGTCCTTAAACAGAAACAGAGATATGAATGAGGTCAGAGATGACATTATTATCTACGGCAACATCACTTGCCTGTACCTTTGCACCCAGGCTGTTGCACCCCAGCCCCTTCCCCCGCACTGTGCTCAATTGCTGCTCCGGTGCACCAAGGCTTCACTGCTCACCTGCCACCAACAGAGTGTCCTATGACGTGCTGGTGCGAGCTCCGACTCCGGGGTGCCTCTCTCAGGGAGGCACAGCAGGTCTCTGGTCAGGGACGGTGTCTTGATACCACGATGGAAGGCGTCAGAATGCCCAGGGCATCATCATGGGCTCCGCCCATATTGGCCCAACCAATTCAGTGTCTGAATAGGGAGAAATAATATAATGCTGGAAACGTCTTGAGGTAAATGAAGGTTTATTTCAAGCTTAATAGAGAACACCAGTTGAGTGAATCCTTCTTTCTTGAAGTACGATCTACCAACTGTTAGTGGTAATCGTGGTTTAAAGAGGAGTTGGAGTGCACGAGAATACACGAGGTTAAATAATATTATGTTATGCCAACGTTCACATACAAAGGAACAGAGCGCATGCTAGAAGAATAATGTGCGCGTGTTATGCAGTGGCGCAAGCCTGTGTGCATGTACACTTAGTAATCAGCTCACTACAGTGCCCCAAATGCAAACGCCATATGTTTGTAGGGCCCCGCTTCCCGCTGGCTCAGGACTACAGTACAGTCCAGCAGGTCCTTAAAATGAGACAGAGATGTGACTGAATGAGGTCAGAGATCACATCATTACACACGGCAAGATTGCTTGTTCACACCTGTGCACCCAGGCTGATGCACCCCTCCCGCCACACCATGATCAGTAGAAGCCCCTGTGCACCCAGGCCCCCTCACCCCCCTGCTCTCCTGCTGTCATTGTTGTGTGTCCAAACACGACGGCCAGCAGGGTTCACAATTCAAATTGCGTCTTGATTGCCAGGATTGTGCACACCTCATGGATCCATTTTTTTTATTGCGCATTGTTATATGCGAGGTGGATGCCGCCAGATCACCTGAGGCCGTGTGGAAGAACTGGGACATGTGGCGGCGCCAATATACTATTTATACGTACGCAAAGTGGGCTGGGTTTGCGTACGCCAGGCCAGCGTAGGGGTGTGAATAATTATTCCGGGGCCCTGGGCGTTGTTCAGTACTTCCCTGGCCAGGAAGTGTACTTATGTGTGTGTCCCTGTTGCAGTTTTGACGTTGCACAATCCGCAATTTACATTACTGTAGCATGTACTGGGAGGGTGGCAACTATCGCTAATGAGATGCTGTCCGAAAACATTGAAAGGCCAACATCACATGTCATTGTCAAGCTTGTGGATATGCGCAGACATGCATGTCAATGGTGTGTGGTATTATTGAAAGTGTTGTTATCATGAAGCGCACACATGTGAATGTGCTCGGATGGAGGGAGGATCAGCAGTGAGACTACGTCATACACAGTGATAATGCTCATTACAGTCAAGCAATGCATGTCAAACGTGAATCTGAAAGTCTCACATACGACATACTACTATACTGGTAAAGCCTGACAACAGAGCATACTGCAACACACATCTACACATTACTCTTTACTGTTTGTCACATGTGATCTAGGATGTGCACTCTGCCCGTGCCTAATGATACCCCTTCTAATCACCAATACCCAGGCCGAAAGGCAGCACAATAATGCGCACACACACACACCAGGGGCATCGTGTAACACACATTTGTTTTTTGATGTAACGTTTCAGATGCATGGCCATCACACATGGAAGGATACTGTACAGACCATGAATATTGATCAAGATGATCATTGCATGTTGTGTGTAGTATAAGATCTGTGCACATAGCAAAAAACTTTTCAAAAAAGCTCTCTAAGCAGAAGAGGTGTCTCTCATCAAACGCTGCAGAGAGAATGACAAAAATGGGTGGGGTCCTCCAACTGTTACAATGGGAAATGTTATGAACCAATCCTAAATGCTTTTTTTTAAGGTCACATGGCAATCGTGCACCGAGCGTGCAAGGAGGCCGCACCCGACTTGATTTTGAGAAAATATATTTACCATAATATAAATTTATTACAGTTAGAAATATTTAAATGTACAAAATATTTTAGATTATCGCTTGCTCTCATAAACACTTTAAACTTATTTAGATATAGTTTTGAAACATAATAAGAAATGTGGGAATGGCGAACCTGGCGCGACACTATACGTCTATGATGTAACACAGGGCATGGAAGCATGCACTCGTCGCATACTCAACATGCAGCGGGAGTGACCCATACGTACATGACATAACGCGTGGCTTGGTACTGCGTACCCGTCACATACCAAAGTAGCAGCTGGCGCGACCTCATACGTATATGATGTTACACTGGACGCCGTGCCACAAACAAAAGTTTAGCAATATGACAGATAGGATTCGCGTGCTGATGGAGCTTGGTACGGGACTCCAGTTTTCTAAAAAAAAAAGAAATAAATATAAAAAAAATGTTTAAACCATAAAACATTATATAAGTTTTAAAGTAAAAAAAAGATAATAGAGTACTAAAATATTTTAAAACAAAGTTTTAGAAATATTAAAATATGAAATTAACATTAATTATTTTTCGATATTCACTGAAAAAAATGAGTTTTGCAGACGTTATAGTTAGGAATTAGCATTTAAAAAACCTTTGAAATTCACTAAAAAACCATAGGTTTCAGGGACTTTATAGTTAGTTGAACATTTGACTCATATAAAACCAGAGACATTCTCCTGTTGTAGTTAGTTGAGCTAACTATAACTCGCGCGCCCGTAATGCACTGCTGATGACTTCACATATTACATCACTCATGACATGGTCAGTGACATCACTGATGACATCACTGATGTCATCTCAAATGACATCACTGATGACATCACTGATGACATCATCCACATGATAATCTGATGCACATACTGATTCCCTAATATAAACTTTGATACACCTACTCTAAAATATAGACTACTATTTTTAAACCATACACACAACAATGCCAGATACTACATACCAACCACTATTTCCTAGGTCTACACACACATCCAGTCACTTATACATGCAGTTACTCATCAATACAGTACTATAATATGTACTCATACACCTATACAAACAGTCACACTCCGCCACTCATCCATAGTTACTCACACACCTATTCAGTCATGCAAAGAATATCAATCACATACCCATTTACTCATGTATACAGTTATACACACCAACTCAGTTATTTATACACACACCACATCACTTATGTATGTAGAAACTAACACCTGCTTACTGTCTTATACAATAACTGATACAAGCAGACACTCATTTATCCACCCACTTACTCTCACGTATAGTCATTTATATACTCCAACAGTCACATATACTGCCTTAAAACATATGTAGTTACTCACACCACCATTGAGACATTCATTCACTCACCAACACACCCATACACATACTAAATCACCCATACAGCCCTTCCCAGATGCACGTTTGAATCCATACAACCAGTGAATCACCCACTCAGACATCTATGCACAGAGTCACACACACCCCCACCCACCTACACACTCAGGCACCCATACAGATACTCAGACAACAAATCAATAACCCATATAGACACTCATGAAGCTACTCACCAACCCATATAACACAAAGCTGGCTCCGTACACCTGACCCATGGCGCTTCTGTATTCGGTGCGTGATCCTCGGCAGAGCCTCGCCGAAATATATGCAACAAAACCTTATTACAAGAAAAGGGAAATAGTCACGCACTCGCAGGAGTCTGATTTTCTAGTTTTCTTTATTGCTTCAAAACAGCAAAATCCCAGATCATCGCAAAGCAAAAACCGACGTGTTTCCTTAACCCCTGTTAACTTGCTCACGGTTACAATTTCCTGTTTCAAAAAACAGGAAAATTCCTTCGCCCTTGGTCACAGCATGGCTCATAGAGGGCAGCAGCAAAGAATAACATTGCACCTGCGACCGGTTTAAATGTCCTGCCTCAGTGGGCGTGTGCACGCCGTGCATTATGGTTGTTATAGTCCAACACGTTATATTTTTACAGTTTGTGCTGCTGCGCCCCAGAATACTGTTCAATTAAAAAACCACAGTGGGTTGCTCCCACTTTCACTGGGATCAGATACCCAGAGACTGCTTTGCCAAACAGTTGGATGAGGCACTGTCTACCTTGGAATTCAAACAACTTGTAAATGCCCCAACCCATGACAAGGGTCACACCCTCGACCTGGTCTGGACCACCCACCCATCAGCCACCCTGATGGATATCAGTCCCTGCACCTGGTCTGATCACTTTCTGAACAGGGGCCTGATTCCACGTATGGGTTGAGTTATCCATCCCCCCCTGAGTGGAAAGTGCTGCGAGGGTGGAAAAAAATAAAAGAATGTGACCTTGTCAGGACCCTGTGTAAATCAGCCCCAATGAGGCTAGTTCAGGGAAACATTGACCAGGAAAGCGAGGTCCTCTCACTCAGGCAGAGCAATGCCATTGACAAAGTAGCTCCCGCACATAGGGAAAGAATGAGGAACAAAGGCAAAGAGGCCCCCTGGTTCAATGAGGCTTTAAGAAGGAAGAAACAAACACTGTGCCAGTTCGAGAGAGCCTGGCGTAAAACATACAACCTAGAGGCTGTGTCTGAATAGAAAACCGTGTTTGCAACCTATAAAAAAGCCATTATAGCCAGGAAGGGATACAAAAGGGGATGATGGACGGAGCGTTTGAGCAAATCAAACACTCACCCCCAGTCAACTGATCTGGGTTTAATCCATCACCATTCTTTAGCCCACTCAGCCACCCCATTTCAGACGTGGCTATATGCAAATCAGTCTGACCCTGTGCCTCATGGGAACAGTCCAGCCCGAACTGCCAAGCCATGTCTTCCATGGACCGGAAACAAGCATCCTGGGACCGGTTTCGGATTCATAATCCTCATCAGCCAGGCTATCTTGAATCCAGTGGCCAAGTGAGCAAGGGACTCACGTCTGAGCATACCCTGCCACACTTAGGGTGAACAAAGCGATACAAAAGGGGATGATGGACGGAGCGTTTGAGCAAATAGCCAGGAAAGCGGAATATTACGGATCTAGGATCCTGGCTGCCAAGAACAAACAGAAAGAGACCTTTCGGATTTTAAAGGAGCCGAGGCAGTCACAAGAACAGAAACCCCCTGTCTGCCCTGAAGACTGCAAACAAGTTTCAGTCCTACTTTCTTAACAAAGGCAATGACCTCTTGACGGACATTCAACACACTCACATCGTCCACTGTCCCCTGGTGGTGGACCCCATACCACTTGCCTATGGCAAGCCCCTCACTGTCTTCCCAAAGCTCAACCATGACACCCTGAGCCTCCTAATGAGCCGTGTCAAATCGGAATCACCAGCGGACCCCTGTCTCCATAGGGTGTTTCAAATGGCACTCCCCGGGGTAGAGAGTGAGGTCCTTAACTTGCTAAATCGGTCATTTTTCAGCCATGCGGTGACATAGCAAAACTACAAAAATGGCCCGATACTCGCACACGCTAAGATGCGGTCGAGCTTTGGGGCAATAGGTCAGACTGACGGAGAGAGGCTGAACTAGGTAAGATTTTTTTAACATAGAGGGACGGCCTGTGCCAACAGGATCTGAGAACATTCCACCTTCTGCCCGCGTTTTATAAATCCTGCCCGCATTTTAGAATCTCTCGATCACGGGTGCAATTTACACACACACCCTCGATCCTGAGCAAATTCAAACTCCTGATTATCCTTTTTTTCACATCCACAGGGCTCTCGAGGCCCCTCCACCCAGGCAGACCATGGGGCATATTACTGCTTCCTAAAAAGTACGTTGTTTCAACTAGATGTACAGTGTGATGTGTTATATGTTGTGTATATGTCGAGAAAAACGAGTGTCAGTATGAGATGTATCTAACCAGAACGTTTTTGACCAATGCCTAACAGCGAACAATGAAACCAGACAAAGTGGAACGTTTCGTGCTGTTAAGGATATGTATTTTTTTTCAGGTATACCAGAGCACTTGACCATTATTTTAAACTTTCATAGGCACCAATTACGTTGATCTGCAACTGCCTAAATGAACTGTGTCCTACCCATTAGGGCAGGGAGTATGCACTAATGTGCAATCTATTTTTCTCCCACATACAGATACTGCGGTGTACAACACTAACCGTATGTATAATGGAAAACACATATAATAGATGTGTGTTCTGAATTTTGTTTTCATTTTCACCTAATTTAGGTTTATTCACCGGAGTGGTACACATGGGGCTGGCCCCCATGTTGTCCTGAAGAAAAGGTATAGGGGACACCTTGAAACATGTCGATGGATTACTAGGGACATTTAACCAATTAACAGTTATTTTTTCCTTTTAACCAACCACCTTTTTTATCCTACCAACTAGAAACAGGAATAAATTTATAGGCTCACTGGTTAGGTAATTAAAAACTAGCATAATACACCACTCCCACCCTAACACTGCACTACACATAGACTTACACTCCAGTGCTCCTACGTATCCTTCGCAAGTCGCAGCACGCCCCATGCAGTAGATGCTTGGGATGGCCCAATGATGAAGCATGTCACCTAGGGGCAACCCTGGGTGAGTGAGGGGACTCAATAAAATAATGTTTCTTTTCATCTTTCATAGGCACACCCTTATTGGGTGGTCCTATAATCACTTGCCGGCTAGGTTCCTATGTTCCATCACATATGGACTTATTGTGTTGTTCTTGATATTGGCCATGTCCTGATCAACTTCAAGGAAGCTAGAGTCAATCCCCTGCTGAAAAAACTAGGGGTGGATACAAAGAACCTTAAAACCTTTAGGCCAATCTCCCAGCTTCCTTTCATGGCAAAGGTGCTGGAACAACATGTGCTGAAAACCTTATCACACCACATAGAGGAGAATCAGCTACTCCAAATAAAACTGGAAGGTTTCAGGGCCCACCAGAGTACAGAACTGGTAATGCTGGCAGTGACGGACGAACTTAGGCTCATGGCCGAAAACAAGAAGCCATGCTAGACCTGTCCACAGCATTCGACAGGGTCAATCACTACCAACTTTTGTCACGGATCTCGGAGTTGGGCATCCAGGGGCCGGCATTCTAATGGCTTTCGTCCTTCCTGTCAGACCGATCCCAAAGGATCCAACTGGCTGACCAGGTGTCTGATACCGGCAAGCTAACGTGCTGTGCCCCTAGGGTTTGGCATTGTCTCCCCTTCTTTTCAATGCCTATCTTCAGCCTCTGGTGGCCGCACTGACTCGCATGAAGTGCCACGTATTCAATTACGCGGATAATACCCAAATCATCATCCAGATTGACAACTCTCCCACGGCCCCCGCACAGATGCAGAATATTCTGAAGTACACAGTCAACTGGATGACAGCCAACTCCCTCAAAATCAACCCCGATAAAACCAAGGTATTGGCCATTACCACGGATATCAACCCTTGGAGTGACCTCTTCTGGCCACAAGAGCTTGGCACTACTCCCAAGCCAGCCCAAGTTGTAAAAAGCCTAGGCATAAAAATTGATTCTACACTCTCCATGTCTCACCAGGTATCCTCCTTGGTGGGAACATGCATGGGCCTGCTAAGACAGTTACGGAGACTCGCCCCTCTGCTCTTATTCACTTCACTCCGAATGGCAGTGTCAGCAATTATCATGTCGCGATTAGACTATGGAAATTCCCTCTATATTGGCCTCCCGGAGAAGCTGATCTCCAGGTAATCATGAATGATGCTGCCAGACGGCTTTTCAGGCTCCCAAGGCGGGCGCACATCACACCCCTACTGCAGCAGCTGCACTGGCTTCCAGTCAGGCAGAGAAACAGGTTCAAGGGTGTATGGATAGCTCACAAAGCCATCCATGGTCAGGCCCCAGCATACATTAAGGACCGGGTGGTAAACTTTTGCCAGGGCAGTCCCTCTGTTCTTCGGATGCCAGACTGCTGGCTTGCCCCAGTTTTAATACTTCCTCCAAAGGGGGCAGAACCTGTTCCACAATGATAACTCTGGGACAAGCTACCTGCAAGTCTTCGTAAGGAACACGTCCTCCTCCCATTCAGGAAGAAACTAAAAACACTCCTTTTTATTGAATCCTGGGGCACAACCTAAGCCAAGTTTTCGATGCACACTCCTGCAGATGTGCCGAGGTTAGGATCTCTCTCATAGCGCTTAGAGACCTGTCGGTGATTATGCGCTTTAGAAATCCCAATTAACATTAACAATGCTGATGCCCCTACTTTTAATAACCATCCAACAGGCATATGCTGTTCCATCTGCCCTTAGTTCCCTGTGCTTAGGACCTGATTTCTCTGCAGCGGGATGTCTCGTGCGGGAGGAAGACCACTTACAAATCCAAATGAAACACTCGCAAAATTCAGTCGCCTCACTCAGCATAATAGTTTCAGCGTATTTATTTGTTGGTTTTTAAGGTTTCAGCATTGTCCCTGAGCCTCATTCCAGCATCACCATTAAATCAAGTTCTTCCAGCCAACATGTTTTGGGCAGTCCTTCGCCCTTGGTCATGGAATGACTCATGGAGGGGTTATCAAAAGTAGGGGCATCAGCGTTGTATCTTATGGGGCAACCCACTGTGCCCCAGAACAGTATTCTGGGGCGCAGTGGTACAAACTATGACAATATAATGTTGGTTCTTGCTGCACTGCTCTTGCTTCTTTCTGCACCTCACTTGCCTCTTTCTGCACTTCTTTCTACAACTCTGTTGCTTCTTTTAGCAATTCACTTGTCTCTTTCGGCACTCCTCTAGCTTGTTTCTGCACCTCTCTTGCATCTGTCGGCACCTCTGTTCCCTCTTTCTGCACATCACTTGCTTGTTTGTACACCCCTCCTGCATCTTTCTTCACTTCTCTAGCTTCTTTCTATACCTCTGTTGCTTATTTCAGCAATTCTCTTGCCCCTTTCTGCATTCCTCTTGCTTGTTTCTGCACCTCTCTCCTGTCTTTCTGCACCTCATTTGCTTCTTTCTGCACCCTTCATGCCTCTTTCTGCACCCCTCTCTCATCTTTCTGCACCTCTCTTGGCTCTTTTGGCACCTCGGTTGCTTCTTTCTGCAGTTCTCTTTCCTCTTTCTGCGCCCCTCTTGCCTCTTTAAGCACCTCTGTTGCTTCTTTCTTCACTTCTCTTGCTTCTTTCTGCACCCCTCATGCCTCTTTCACACAACTCTTCTGTCTTTCTGCATCCCTCTTCCCTCTTTCTGTACCTTTTCTGTTTCTTTCTGTATCCCTCTTGCCTCCTTCCCCATCCTACTTCCCCCTTACTACATCTCTATTGATTCTTTATGCACTTCTTTTACTTGTTTCTGCACGTCTCTTGCGTCTTTCTGCACCTCTGTTGCGTCTTTCTGTATCTCTGTGGGATCTTTCTGCACTTCTCTTGTTCTTCCTGCACCCTTCATGCGTTTTGCAGCACCTCTGTTGCTTCGTTCTGCACTTCTATTCCTTCTTTCTGCAGCCCTCTGGCCGCTTTCTGAACCTCACATGCCTCTTTGTGCACCTCTTCTACCTTTTTCTGTACCACTCTTGCTTCTTTTTGCACCTCTGTTGGTTCTTTCTGCCCCGCTTTTGCTTCTTTCTGCACCTCACTTGTCTCTTTCTGCACTTCTCATGCTTCTTTCTACAACTCTGTTGCTTCATTCAGCAAGTCTCTTGTCACTTTCTGCACTTCTCTACTTTCTTTCTGCATCCCTCCTGCCTCTTTCTGCACCTCTCTTGCCTCTTTGTGCACCTGTCCTACCTCTTTCTGCACCCCTCTTGCCTCTTTTTGCACCACTGTTGGTTCTTTCTGCACTGCTCTAGCTTCTTTCTACACCTCGGGTGCTTCTGTCAACAATTCTCTTGACTCTTTCTGCGCTTCTTTTGCTGGTTTCTGCAAATGTCCTGCCTGTTTCTGTACCTCTTTTGCCTCTTTCTGTACCTCTATTGCTTTTTTCTGCACTTCTCTTACTCTTTCTGCACCCTTCGTGTCTCTTTCCGCACCTCTGTTACTTCTTTCAGCACTTCTCTTCCTTCTTTTCGTACCGGTCCTGCCTCTTTCTGTACCTCTATTGCCTCCCTCATCCTGCTCAACCTTTCGGCTGCGTTCGACACGGTCTGCCACCACACCCTGGCAACCCGCCTCCGCCACGCCGGGATCCAAGGAAAGGCCCTGGAATGGATCACCTCCTTCCTCTCCGACAGAACCCAAAGAGTCCGTCTCCTGCCCTTCCTCGCAGAAGCCACCAAGATCATCTGCGGCGTACCTCAAGGCTCCTCGCTCAGCCCCACCCTCTTCAATGTCTACATGAGCCCCCTCGCAGCCATCGCACGGAAGCACAACCTCAACATCATCTCCTACGCTGACGATACCCAACCGATTCTCTCCCTCACCAACGACCCCACCTCCGCCAGAGCCAGTTTCCAGGACGGAATGAAAGACATCACAGACTGGATGAAGCTCAGCCGTCTGAAACTGAACTCAGACAAGATGCAAGTCCTCATCCTCGGCCCATCCATCTATGCCTGGGACAACTCCTGGTGGCCCCCTGCTCTGGGCCCCCCACCCAAGCCCACGGACCACGCACGCAACCTGGGCTTCATCCTTGACTCCTCCCTCACGATGGCCAGGCAAGTTACGCCGTTACCTCCTCCTGCTTCAACACACTCCGCATGCTCCGTAAGATCTTCCGCTGGATCCCCACTGGAACCAGGAAAACGGTCACCCAGGCCCTCGTCACCAGCCGTCTGGACTACGGGAACGCCCTCTATGCTGGGACCACCGCCAAACTACAGAAAAGACTCCAGCGCATCCAGAACGCCTCAGCACGACTCGTCTTGGACATCCCCCAACACAGCCACATCTCCGCCCACCTGAGGGACCTGCACTGGCTCCCCGTCAGCAAGAGGATCACGTTCAGACTCCTCACCCACGCACACAAGGCTCTCCATGACTTGGGCCCCGAATACCTCAACAACCGCCTCACGTTCTACACACCAACCCGCCAGCTCCGCTCTGCCAGCCTCGCCCTCGCCACCATCCCACGGATCCGCAGAACCACCACCGGAGGAAGATCCTTCACCTACCTGGTGGCCAAGACCTGGAACACCCTCCCCACCCACCTACGACTCACCCAGGACCATCTCTCCTTCAGGAAGCAACTCAAGACCTGGCTTTTCGAGCAGTAGCAGCCCCCCCCCAGCGCCTTGAGACCCTAGCGGGTGAGTAGCGCGCTTTACAAATACTCTTGATTGATTGATTGATTGATCTTTCTGCACCACTCCTACATTTTTCTGCACCCCTCTTGCCACTTTTTGGACCTCTGTTGTTTCTTTCTGCACTGCTCTTGCTTCTTTCAGCACCTCACTTGCCTCTTTCTGTACTTCTATTGCTTCTTTGTACACCTCTGTTACTTCTTTCAGCAATTCTCTTGCCTCTTTCTGCACTTGTCTTCCTTATTTCTTCACCCCTCCTGCCTCTTTCTGCACCTCTCTTGCCTCTTTGTGCACCTGTCCCACCTCTTTCTGCACCCCTCTTGTGTCTTGTTGCACCTCTGTTGGTACTTTCTGCACTGCTCCAGCTTCTTTCTGTATCTTACTTGCCTCTTTCAGCACTTCTCTCACTTCTTTCGACACCTCTGTTGCTTCTTTCAGCAATTCTCTTGCCTCTTTCTACACTTCTTTTGCTGGTTTCTGCACCTATCTTTTGTCTTTATGCACCTCTGTTGCCTCTTTCTACATCTCACTTGCTTCTTTCTGCACCTCTCTTGTCTCTTTCTGCATCCCTCTTTTCTCTTTCTGCACCTTTCATGCCTGTTTCTGCACCTATCTTGCCTCTTTTTGTACCTCTGTTGGTTCTTTCTGTACTTCTCTTGCTCTTTCTGCACCATTTGCTCCTCTCTCAGCACCGTTGTTGCTTCTTTCTGTACTTCTCTTCCTCCTTTCTGCGCCCCTCCTGCCTCTTTCTGTACCTCTCTTGCCTCTTTGTGCACCTCTCCTACCTTTTTCTGCAACCCTTTTGCATCTTATTGCACCTCGGTTGGTTCTTTCTGCACTGATCTTGCTTCTTTCTGTACCTCAATTGCTTATTTCTGCACCTGTCTTCCCTTTCTTCATCCATCTTGCCTTTCTGCTGATATCTTGCCATTTTCTGCACCTCAAGTGCCTCTTTCAGCACTTCTCTAGCTTCTTTCTACACCTCTGTTGCTTCTTTCAGCAATTCTCTTGCCTCTCTCTGCACTTCTTTTGCTGGTTTCTGCACCTATCTTGCATCTATATGCTCCTTTGTTGCCTCTTTCTATACCTCACTTGCTTCTTTCTGCACCCCTCTTGCCTCTTTCTGCACCCATCTTTTCTCTTTCTGCACCTCTCTTACCTCTATTTCTGCACCCCTGTTCCCTCTTTCTGAACCTTTCCTGCCTGTTTGTACACATCTCTTGCCTCTTTCTGTACCTCTGTTGGTTCTTTCTGCACATCTCTTGTTCTTTCTGCACCCTTCATGCCTCTTTCAGCACCTCTGTTGCTTTTTTCGATACTTTTCTTCCTTCTTTCTGCATACCTCCTGCCTCTTTCTGTACCTCTCGTGCATCTTTGTGCACCTGTGCTACCTTTTTCTGTACCGCTCTTGCTTCTTTTTGCACCTCTGTTGGTTCTTTCTGCACTTTTCTTGCTCTTTCTGCACCCTTCACGCCTCTTTCAGCACTTCTCTTGCTTCTTTGCACACCTCTGTTGCTTCTTTTAGCAATTCATTTGCCCTCTTTCTGTACTTCTCTTCTTTCTTTCTGCACCCCTCCTGCCTCTTTCTGTACCTCTCCTGCCTCTTTGTGCACATCTCCCACCTCTTTCTGCACCCTTCTTGCCTCTTTTTGCACCTCTGTTGGTTTATTCTGTACAGCTCTTGCTTCTTTCTGCACCCCTCTTTCTCTTTATGTACCTCTCTTGCCTCTTTCTGTACCCCTGTTCCTTCTTTCTGCAGCTTTCCTGCCTGTTTCCACACCTCTCTTGCCTCTTTCTGTACCTCTGTTGGTTCTTCCTGCACTTCTCTTGCTTTTTCTACACCATTTGCTCCTCTTTCAGCACCTTTGTTGCTTCTTTCTGCACTTCTCTTCCTCCTTTCTGCACCTCAGCTGCATCTTTCTGTACCTCTCTTGCCTCTTTGTGCACCTCTACTATTGTTTTCTGCACCCCTCTTGCCTCTTTTTGCCCCTTTGTTGGTCTTTCTGCACTGTTCTTGCTTCTTTCTGCACCTCACTTGCCTCTTTCTACACTTTTCTTGCTTCTTTCTACACCTCTGTTGCTTCTTTCAGCAGTTCTCTTGCCTCTTTCTGTACTTCCCTTCCTTCATTCTGCTTCCCTCCTGCCTCTTTCTGTACCTCTCTTGCCTCTTTGTGCACCTCTCCTACCTCTTTCTATATTTCTCATGCCTCTTTTTGCACCTCTTTTGCTTCAATCTGCACTGTTTTCTGCCTTCTGCACCCCTCTTGCCCCTTTCTGCATCCCTCTTTTCTCTTTCTGCACCTCTCTTGCCTATTTCTACACCCTGTTCCCTCTTTGCACCTTTCCTGCCTGTTGCTGCATCTCTCTTGCCTCTTTCTCTACCTCTGGTGGTTCTTTTTGCACTTCTCTTGTTTTTTCTGCACCCTTTGCACCTCTTTCAGCACTTCTCTTGCTTCTTTCCACACCTCTGTTGCTTCTTTTAGCAATTCTCTTGCCTATTTTTGGACTTCTCTTCTTTCTTTCTGCACCCCTCCTGCCTCTTTCTGCACCTCTGATTCCTCTTTGTGCACCTTTGTTGCCTCTTTCTGTACTTCACTTGCTTCTTTCTGCATCTCTCTTGCCTGTTTTGACACCGCTGATGCTTCTTTCTGCTCTTCTCTTGCCTTTTCCTGCACCTCTGACTTAGAGGGAGGTTTAATCCCCCGCCCTATTATGTACTAGGGCCTTACAGGGGAGGTCATGCCAATCACAGTGTGGTGATGGGCCTCAGCAAGGCCTACCAGTGCTAGGGGTTCTCCCTTCTCTGCACAGAGTCCTCAGACCATAGAATATAAGTTGGCAGAGAAACTGGAATAGAAAATATAAGATTTATTAAACCTCATGAGGTGGAACTACATTCACACAGCACCCTTCGGTAATGCATGAAGTAGCACACTGAATGGAAGGAGCTTGGTCCCTTTATACCCACACAGGGGCTCAAAAGAAGGCGGTACAAGTACAAAATGCTGGTTTTAGGTACATAAAAGGTCATGCAGAAAATGCACAGTCAACAAGTGGGAGGAGCTAACAGTTGCTAATTCTGGTGAACACATCCTGACAGTTACAGACTAACAGCAGCTGCATGGACAACTGCAAGCTCAACTGAGCATGTGCGAAGCAGAAGAGGCTAAATATACCTTGTCACTAGGCAGATTTCAAGAGCAGTTAACAGAAAGGTAGGACAGAGCACATGGTGAGTACATGGTAGCACATGGCAAACAAAATGGCTGACAGAAATACAAAATGTATTCCAAGAAACGGGCCAGATAGCCTCTATGTACAGGATGGCTTCTGCTAACGCTAACCCGATAGCTGCCAATTTACAACAGACAACCCTTTTAGCGTTAGCTGAACGCATTAGTTTATCTGGGGTAATCTAGATATGCATCCTGTACATCGATGCTCATCAGTTCAGTGATCTCTTTATTTAGCATTTATTGAGCTTTCATTTCTGCAACATTTCTTTTGGCAGGTGTACAAGCAGTAATGCAAATAGAGCAAAGCATGGGACCACATTGTATACATACACAGCATGTAAATAGTATCACCAATAGTATACATAGAAGAGTCAGTAGCTTCCAGCCCCAAGTGATAAAGAGTGTCCATATCCAGGTCCAAAAAGTCCATGTACCAGTCTCTGGGTGAATCTCTGCAGCAATTTTATGCAGTTTAGAGATTACATCATATACTGAAGGTGAGTGATCTGGTATAAATACGCAGCAACTGCTACCGATGATGCGACATGCACCACCTCGATCAGCCAAAATTACATCAAGCACCATTCTGTTTTGGAGCGCTACAATCCTTGCAATTTGCAGTTCCTCTGTAATGTTCCCAAGTGCCATTGCTGTCTGTTTAATGCAGCACGCACGAATAAGAACAAACCCAAATTAAAAGCGACATATTGTTGCAAAGTGGTATCAGTCTGATCAACCTCATCAGTACTTATTGTCCTCTTATTTCTGTTCTTGGAAATGTCATTGTACAATTTGAAGTCGAGGTGATATGACGCAGGTGCCAAAAACCCAGGGGGCAATAGAAAGGACACATAGCAGATCCCTGACCACCCAACAGGTAGTTGATAGTATCCCTTATTTTCACAAACAAAATAGCTATTGTGCGAAGATGTGAAACTGCTATTATTAGATCCTTCAATAGTCAGTGTCAAAATACATTCACTCCGTCCCACTGGAATTCTCCCAACACTACTAATACATAAATCTGCATTAGCTCTTGTCACAGAAATTACAAAAGGTCCATTGTTTTTCATAGTCCTCATTTTCGTGAAGACATATGGTGCCGAAACATTCTCAGGTTGATACTCTTCCCATTCCCATTTAGTCCCTTTAACTTGAGGATAACCATCTTTATCTTGATAACATACTTTATTCAGACGAAAGTTAATCCCACCTACTGAAGGTTTTCCAGATGCAAACAAAAGCGCATACCAAGCTTGACAATAACCATTGTGAGAGAAGGGAAGAGGAATGAAAGGTTCTCCTCCCTTCTTCTGGTGGGCAGGAATCATCCCACATACCCAACAGTTGGTGGTATTCGTGGCATTATGTGTATGACGCAACATCTGGATGAAGGTATTATTGAGGTAGGATTGTCGATGCTTCTGCTCATGGTAGGGAAGTGTAAAGTAGTGGTGTTCCACTGGTACTGGAGTAGTGGCAACAAAAAGCTGTCGAGCAGGGGCCACCTTCTCAATGTACCACGTAATTGCTGCCATAGCCACCATAGCACTAACAAACCCTACAGCACAAATTATTCTTTTGTTACACATTTTAGAAACAGCGATAATTGATCTTTCTACAAACTTGTTGAAACAATCTTGGAGCTCTTATCCCTGGGCAGCCGTTGATTTCTTTACCACAGGCCAAGACAGGTGTCACTACACTACGCAGGACTGATCCCCCCCCCCCTTGCCACATCGGCGTTCCGTTTCACTAACCCAGGGCGGTAGCTCAACCAGTCTTTTCCTGCAAAGCAGATTCCTTCTTTGGTCTCTGCTGATATCGTGATTCTCCAGCAATCGTGCAGTCTGGGAAGCCTTCCGCAGATTCGTCAGGTGAGATAGCTTGACCTTTCTCCGTCTCCAAAATCTCTAGATGGTCGGTCAACACAGCAGGTTCCACCAAGGTAGGTAGTACTCTCTTGCAGTGAGTACTATGGACCCAATTATTTCGATTTGTCACCAAACTGCAGTCCTTGTCGCAAGGAGCACTTGCTCTGGTCCTCGCCACCTCGGCTCCAAGCTGTTCGAACTGTCGAAGACCTTGACCATCACGTGGTCGCCAGGACTGAATTCATGGGCCTCACCTGTAGATCTGTCAGGAAGAGCTTATCGAACCTGTTGATGAATAGAGATCAAACTGTCGGTTAACTGTGCCAAATAATCATTCATCAGAACACATGGAACATCATGTATGGGGCATGGCTTAGGAACTCCCCAAATGTTCATTGGTCTCCCAAAGACCACTTCATATGGGGTAAGGTCAGATCGTGAATGTGGCACCGATCTTATGGAAAACAATGCCAAGGGTAGTGCATCTGGCCAATTCAAAGACGTGGAAGCCAGTATTTTTGCCAACTTCAATTTCAAAGTAGCGTTATACCGCTCCACTAATCCTGCTGATTGCGGGTAGAAGACTGCATGGAATTTCTGCTTGATCCCTAATCCTTTCAGGACATGCTCAACAACTTGCCCAATAAAATGAGGTCCGTTGTCACTCCACAAAAGTTTACAAAGACCGTATCTCGGGAAAAACTCCTTAAGAAGCACCTTCGCTGTGGTGAGAGCAGTATTATCCTTTGTAGGGTATGCCTCTATCCATTTACTGAAGGCACATACCACCACTAGGACGTATTTCAGATTATTTCAGCGTTCAAGTTGGATGTAATCCATCTGCAAAACTTCAAAAGGTGCAGTCGGTGTAGCAAACCCTCCTGTATAAGTCTGTGTCCCTTTTCCAGGATTATACTGCCAACAAATCAAACAGGACTGTACTACTCTTTTAGCTGTGCTGGCAATTTCAGGATGCTCCCAAACTTGCATAAGCAATTTAGTTATTGCTAGAGCTCCAACATGTGCCAGCCCATGTGCCATTTGAACCATAGATTGTAAATAGGCTGCAGGCAATTTCCATTTATCCATGTCTTTGTTGCGCCAACAACCCTCATCGTCCAATATTCCTTCTTTAGACCATTGCTCAAGTTCTGCTACAGAAGCTGATCTCTGTACATCTAGTACTTCCTCTCTAACATCATACCAAACCAATGGAGGTTGAGGCGGGTGGCGCTTCCCAGTAACACTGGGACTGGTGCGGCCAATGGAACTGTGACAATGCCCCATGGGCGGAAATCGCGAATGTTGTACTGACCGCGGACCCGAGCTAGCATGGCTGATGCCCGGTGGAGGTGTTTAGGCAGCTATAGAGGAGATTGGCTCTGCTATCACCCCCTCAGCCGTCACCTACCTAGCCAGACATTAGACATAGTTTTTCCTCATCTCTCCGCTGTGTTTCCTTCCCACCACCTCCTCCTCCCTCCATGATCCTATGGCTGCCTCCCCCTTCCTGCCCTGTGTGGAACTGTGGAGTCAGTTACCTTATGGTTTTTACATTGGATTTTTGTATATCCTGCCATTTTGAAATAATTGCTTCTGGCTCCCGTGACCTGGGTCCTCCTTTTTGGAGGTTTCGACTGATCCTTATTTCTGCTGGTCTGCTCCTTTGTTCTTCTGACTAACTTTTTTCCTCCAGTCGACCCCCCCTTAGGTCTCCAACACCCCTCCCTTCCTATACTTTCACCAATACACTGGATGTTTTTGGATTGTTTGTCCCCAGCCTGTTTGTTTGTTCTTTCACTTTGACCGTTTTGTCACCCTGAAGTAATTTCCCCCTTGTCGGTCTGCCTTACTTGATATGCATTCCTTATCCCTTTTTACCATTCTCCCTCTACCTTCCATGCCCCATTGGACGTGTGTCTTGACTATGCTAGATGCTAATAACTCATGTTATTGTTTAATTCACTGTTTTTTCTCCTATGTTATACCTGTCTCCTTTAACTGATGTTATTTTTTTTGTAACTTGTAACTCAGTGATCCTCATGTAAAGCGCTCTGATACCTCCGGGTCTAGCCAGTGCTATATAAAATTCTGCAAATAAATACAATGGCAGCAGTTATTTTCTTTTGTTTTTTGACACGCTCCTGTATGAATCCCGCAGAATCTCAACAAAAAACAAAATCGTTTTAATTTGGCTGCAATGGGGTCCCTCTGGGTCCTCCCAATAGGCCTAAGGAGGCAGGGCATCTCTACTTTGTCACCTTGTATCATTATTTGTTTTTTACTTCAGGACATTAACATTTGTTTTCATGTTGGGGCAGACAATCAGAGCACTCACTCTCTCTGGAATCTGACTCCTGTGGTAGCGAGATGGCCCAAGGGGAAAAAAGCTCCCTGGGCCAATCAGAACCCTCTACTTTTAAACTGGTGCTCCTGAGAGACTCTCATGAGACTTTCGCGGACGCAACGGTCCAGATGTAAAAATATTTTTAAACCTTAATTTTTCAGAAAGTACTGAACAGATTTACACTAAATGAGAAAAAGTACCATCTGCAAACCAAGATCTAGCTTCCTGCCAACTTTGGTTTTTGCTGTAGCTCTGCCTGTGTATGGAAAATGCAACTGGAAATTAGCTTTTTGGAACCCTCTTTATTTCAACTCCTACTTGACTGATCATACCAAACCTTTCCCGGAAGGAGCTGAAGTGAATTTGCTTTTTTTTTACAAAGTTTTGTGGAGATTCCTGAAACTGCGTTAAAGTTATAAGCGGGCCAAAAATGCAATGTCTACGGAAAAGTAACCACCACTGGGTAATGTACAGTATATATTTATACTGGGTAATGTATATATATATATATATATATATATATATAAAACAAAAACAAATTGATAAGGGTCTAGACGGGGATTTAAAGACCAAGCTCTAGTAAGCCCCAAATATACAATGAACTACAAAGGTACTAGAGGATCTAAAGGCAGCTAAATGAACGCAGGACAACAATAAACAAGAAATCAAATCATCATCCCTCGTGTATGGTCCACCCACAGTCACCCTTCACCACAATCCTCATAGTGGTCAGGAAAGGATGCCCATCAGCCACCACACGAAACCGCCCTTCATCATTTGGGTTTCTTTTAAGACCACCATGAAGGGTGCCACTCATCTGACACGAGGAGGGCCCAGCTGTTAGAAAAAACCTTCAATCGTTCAGATAGGTATTATGTGGTCTTATAACTCATTGTGAGAATGTAGAAGTAACCGGGACTGATGTTGCAGTGCAAAAAAAGTGTCTAGACAATTTATAATGTCTTGATTGTCTCTGACTACTTTTTAATATTGGCATAGTGGGTAACAACAGAATAAAGTTATCAGTGCCCACTAATCCAATTTTAATGCACTTTTTTCTGTCTCTTTTTCACACACACTTTTTTGCACTGCAACATCAGTCCCGGTTACTTCTACATTCTCACAATGAGTTATAAGACCACATAATACCTATCTGAACGATTGAAGGTTATTTCTAACAGCTAGGCCCTCCTCGTGTCAGACGAGTGGCACCCTTCAAGGTGGTCTTAAAAGAAACCCAAATGATGAAGGGCGGTTTCGTGTGGTGACTGATGGGGACTATATATATATATATATATATACACACACACATACACACACTAGTCATAGTTTCCATTGAAATGTATTTTTTCTTAAAAACGTTGGTTCTGTTCAATTAATCTGTACATCGACGTTGGGACATCATGCCAAGTTTTGTGCAGATCCATCAAGCAGTAGTCTCAGAACAGAAAGATCCCAAAAGTGACATTTCCCATTTTAACCTCCCAAAGAAATCTTTGCTCCTCCATACCGAAAAAACATCTGAAAATAATTACACTAAACATACCATGTAAATAGAACTTTGCTTAAGATAATGTGTTTGCTTTGCTTGCTGTCAATTTATTCAGTTTTCATAAAGTAATTAGCTTTTAAAAAGTGTTTTGGCCTGGACATTAAGAGGTTACATTTTACAAATATCTGGTGCCATATTATGTAAAGGACACACTTACCCTATTTGCTCCCGGCACACCTTAAAATAGGTGTGCCTGGGGGGCGTGGTTTCAGCGCCTGACAGGGTGGTCGCCTGACGGAGAGGCTTCGCTACATCGGGTCTTCTCGGGACTCAATGAGGTGTTTTTCCACACCTGCTTTCACCAGAAACCGGCTCAAATGAAACCGGAACATGTCGCGTATGTGGTGAGCGACTTTTCAACTTAAAGCGCGTTGCGCGTCTCTCTCATTTTGCCGCCTACAGATTCTTCTCAGCAAATCTGCCATTTTCGATGACGACCGGCTCTTCCGTTGCGGCGTGCATGGCTTACTACCGCAGTCTCACTTTCAGAGCCTGAGGTATTTACATGTCTAATGCCTGATGCTCGCTTTAAGTGAAAATTCATGCCCTCTGGAATAAATTATCATTGTCATTTCCTCTTCTGACACGCGTCTGCCTCAGTTTGCCCATCAATTTGTTTCCATTGCATGGTCAGCTATACAAATAAATTGCATGTAGTCTTTAAATGCTTATTTCACAGCTACATGGCTTTTGTGGCTCCTTCATGACCTTTTCAAATAATTTTACTACAACTGCTCCTCTTTGCCATGAGTTTGAATGCGTCATCTCTGTTGTCCCCTCAGATGCCATATCATATATCATATATTGCTCCTCCTGAGACAGTTTGACATGGCGACCGCATTATAACTTTCCTTTGCTACCCTTTTGAAAGACAGATATGGCTCCATCTGTTTTTGCGCGTCTTATGAAAATAATTCACATAAACTTTTTGAATGGCTTTCGCTGCCTTCATCATTTTTTCTTATCACTTTGAGTGTGTCATTTCTGAAATTTCCTCAGTTCTATTACTCAATGCCATATGCCACTCCTCTTGAGGAACTCTGCCACAACGAATGTCTTTTTAGAGTGACAAATGCAGCTCTACATGTTTTACGCTTATTATGGGAAAATTGCGTAAGCCACAATTTGGCTTTATTCCTAAGGTACGCTCATCAAACTCGACCCCATCCAAATTGCCAGTGGTGCCTCCATCTATTGTTACTACAGAGATGGCTGGAGTTGCATCTCCTCGCCCCTCATAAGCAAAGTCTGTAACCAATAAGCCTTCTCCTTCATCTTCAGCCACTAAACGCTTGAAGAATGGCCCTCCTTCTCCGGATATGGTATCTCCTACTATATCCATGAAAATGCTGCTAGAGGAGATTTGTGCTATACGTCCGGTTGTTGGGGAAACAAACAACATAATGCAATCCCTGGAGGAAAAGTGGCTCTCAATGGAGAATAGAATATCTACAGAGGAGCAGCAAATCTCAGTTGTTCAAGGCGAATCTCAGAGACTCTCTACTTTGGTAAAAAGAGGTGCGTAGGCTTCAACAGCACACTGATGATTTGGACAATCGAAACAGGAGGAACAACATGCGTATTCATGGACTACCCAAGGCTTTAGACGGAGTCAGATCCTGTCTCCTTCTTCACTTCCTTTTTGTCGAAGTTGTTGGAAATGCCATCTTCAACGTCCCTCAGCATCCAGAGAGCTCACAGGCTTGGTCCTCGCCCTTCACGCTCTGCTTCATCAGTTAGACCTAGAGGTGCCATTATCATTTTCTTGAAATTTAATGATTTACTCTCAGTCCTTTCTGCAGCTAGAGCTAAATGCCAACTTTCTTGGACAAAGGGTCTTTCTGTCTCAAGATGTTTCCAATGCTACGGCAGCCAGGCAGAAGGAGTTTCTTAATCTTCGTGCACCTCTTCGCTCCCTTGGAGCTCGTTATGGCCTTTTTCATCCCTACACTTTTAAAGTGACTTTTTAGAACAGCACTTCGTATTTTGAGGATCCTGCGGAACTTAAGAAATTCATTCATTCCCATTCTACAAGCAACATGGATACTGCAGGCCCTTCTTCGGGTTGATTAGTCATAATCCTATTCATATTTCTATGCAGATCTCTACATAGCTGTTGTTGGATTTTATGATGCTGTTATTTTGCTAATGTCTGATCTGATACATATTTCTACTATTTTCTTTCTTTTCTCTTTGTACTTTTCAACTTCGTTATCCTATGGCTTAATTGTGCTCCTTTTTGACTCTTGTTCCAGCTACACGTCTTACATTTATTTTCCTCCATTTGTCATGTTCGTTATTGGGCTCCTTTTGTGTTTTCTCTAATACCTACCTTAGGCTGTATTAGTCTTTCCTCCAGTTGTTTAACTGTTTAACTGTTCAATTCTTGGTAATTCTTTATACCCTTTTTTGTATATATTTTACTGTTCAAATGTACAGTTTCTTTTCATCTTTATTTTTTGTCGATTTGTTTTAGGAATGTTATTTCGTCAAGTTTTTTTTTACGATGCTTGTTTAATCTCCTTTTTACATCCTCAAAGGCTGCATGTTGTTTCTCAAATTGTTTGGTACATTTTCGTTCTTCTCCCTGTCCTGATGTAGTCCGGAGTTTCCGGTTCTGGGTGCCTCATCTTGTTGTGCGTCGTCCTAGCACTTGTGTAACTTCCTTTATCCCCATCAGGTATGTCTTCTCAGTCATTCTTTTTGGATATGTACGGTCTCTTCTTTGCTTTCTCTTCTTTATACTTCTTCCCTTTGCTCTTTTTAGCCTCCTCTCTTCTAATGGATTCACCATTCTTCTTCTTTCTCTTCTCATTGCCTATCCCCTCTCTTTTCCTTATCTTCTTCCCCTTACACCCATTTGTTCCTTGTTTTCTGTTTTCGTTTCAATTGCTCATTTTTCATTTTATGCTCATCTGCATCTTTTCTCAATATTAAACTGTTGTTTATATGATGCTAATCTTTCCTCTTCCGAGTTATTATATGGAATGTAAAAGGTTTTAATAATTCTATAAAGAGGCAGAGAATTCTTTCACATCTAGCCTCATATAAACCTGATTTAGTTCTGTTACAAGAAACTCATTTATCTGAGGCTGAAGCTCTCAATCTTAAGCGTAATTTGGTAGGCTCAGTATTGGTCTCTCCTACTACCACAAAAAAGAACGGGGTTGTTATTTTATGTCATAAAAAATTGAAATGCACTGTTGTCACACAAGATATTGACTCCGCTGGCTCCTAGTTAAACTGTTAATTAATAATATCCCTCTCACTGTGTTTAACCTCTATGGTCCAACTAAACCCGATCTCTCTTTTTGGCCTACAGTTACAGACAAGTTTTTTACAAATAAAGATTCATTTTTTATACTTGGTGGTGATTTCAATCAAGTTTTAGACCCTTTTCTTGATCGCAAATACCAGGTACATTTTATTCCACACAAAACTCACAAATAATTTCTTAAAACTATCACACAGACTCAAATGATCGACGCCTGGGGCTTATGCAATCAAGACCAATCAAAGTTTACCTTTTTTTATTTTCCACATAGATCCCTATCCCGGATTGGTTATATATTTCTTTCCAAATCCTTGGCCCAAAACCTTGTTTCCTCCTCGATTGAGCCCATTTTAATTTCAGATCATGGTCCAGTGCTCGCTGACTTCGATTTACTTCCTCCTCACTCTAAAACGTCTAGGTGGTGATTTAATAATTATCTTTTACAGGATCCGTTTTTTTCCTCTTCTTTCACCTCCTTTGCTGAATAATTTTTCTCTATTAATGATGATACCTCTGTGTCTCCTGTTTCGGCATGGGATAGTTTTAAAGCCACTGCTCAAGGTTTTATTATAGATTTTGTTAATAAGAAAAAGAAACGGTCCTCCAATAAACATAAAGCTTTATTATCTTCCATTAAGCAAGTAGAACATCAGTTTTATACTTCTTCATCGGACTCTACTCTTTAGCAACTTATTCGTGCTAAGATGGAATTTAATAAAATTTCTACTGACAAGGCTTCCTTCGTCATGCTTCGTAGCAGTGCCAGATACTACGGTGGTCGTAATAAAGTTGGCTTACTTCTTGCTAATTATTTAAAATCTAGAAAAGAGAAAACATTAATTGAGTCCATTCAATCTACCAATAGTAAACACCTTTTTAAAGATAAAGATATATTAGCTGAATCTACAAAATTCGATAGTGCTCCATACACTCCTGAGTCGCCACCAACTGATTTCCTCATTAATGAATACCATAGTACTATTCCTCCTCCTTCCTCTTCTGATCTAGATTTCACATCTCTAGACACGGATCTTTCACTACAGGAAATCTCCTCCTCCTTAGATTCTTTAAAGAAGAATAAATCTCCTGATCCTGATGGTTTTTCTGTGGAATTGTATCTTCATTTTTCCAATTTGTTACTACCAAAACGTTTTACCCTTTTCCAACATTTTAGTTCCACAGGTGCAGCAAGTGGTACTTTTCTAGAAACTTCAATTTGCCTTATTCATAAGGAAGGCAAGGATCCCAAATTTTGCAAAAAATATCGCTCCATCTCCTTGATAAATGTTGATCATACGATCTTTGCTAAACTTTTAGCATTGCACCTTGAATCCTTCCTTACTCATTTAATAGGCCACAAACAATGTGGATCTGTTAAAGGCAGACTAACCTCTGGTAACGCTCGTCTATTTTTTAATGTTCTTAATAAAGCTCCGTCTCTATCTTTTTCTTTTGCGGCGATCTCCATTGATGCGGAAAAAGCTTTAGACAGTGTAGATTGGTCAGTTTTGTTTAAATTCTTTTGATGGCATGGTTTTGGTACCAAAGTAATTTCTCTTACCTCTCTTCTTTACTCTACCCCCTCTGCTTCTACCATCATGCATGGTCAAATCTCGCAGTAGTTCTCACTCCATCGGGTGTTAGGCAGGGATGTCCACTATCCCCCTTTTATTTGTTCTTCCTCTTGAACCTTTTCTTTCCCGTATTCGTCAAAACCCCTCTATTTTCGGATTTCCATATGGAGATCATCATCTGAAACTATCTGCTTATGCTGATGATATTTTGCTTTTCGTTTCTAATCCAGATTCTTCTATCCCTCCGTTTTTACAAGAAATCTCCAATTTATCAGTGGTATCAGGTTATAAGATCAACTCTGATAAAACAGAAGTTTTACCAATTACAAAATTTTGCCTCAAACAACAATTTGATTCTACTGGCGTTCATTGGAATAGTTCTAAAATAAAATATCTTGGTATTTGGTTTTCCAATTCTATTACTGACTAGGTTAAATTGAACATGAATCCAGCTCCAGATCATATCTCCAAACTCTTCTCATCCTGGAATCCTCTTTTTCTGTCCTGGTGGGGTCATCTTGACTCCATTAAGATGATGATTACTCCTATTCTTTTCTATTACTTTTCCATGATTCCTATACGTGCCCCTGTCACCTTTTTAAAAAACAATATACTCTCTTCTTTCCAAATTTATATGGAAGAACTAAAAATCCAGAATTTCTTTACTTCAAGTTAGAAAACCAAGACTTGGGGGTGGGGTAAATTTTCCAGATCTTCGATTATATGTTAAAGCTTTCAGCTTAAAACAAGCTTCTCAGTGGCTTCTTACGAAATCCTCTCCTTTCACTCCTCTATGGGTCACTATTAAACGTTGTTTGTTTACTGCTTTCTCGACCAATGAAGTTCTCTCTTTTAATGCCAAAAATACCCTCACATGCCTCCCACTATTTAAACACACTTGTTTTTTGTTAAGACCCCATTTTCAGCCAAAATTCATGTCCAGAAATGCCTTTTTACATTCTCCTTTGTGGCATAATCGTCTTATAACCATTAATAATAGACCTCTATAATAGGCCTCACGGACAGTAAAGGGGATTGCCTGGGTTAACGATTAATTTGATGGCACTTCCCCTCGTTCTTTTCCTGATTTTCAAGCTACATTTAAATGCCCTAGATATTTTTTACCTACATTTTCCATGCTTATGGAATTACTTCTAAACATTTTCTATTCCCTTCCTTCTGATGAAGCTTTTATCACTCAGGGCTCACTTTTTAAAATCTTGCCATCGACTCCAAAAGCCTCCTTAATTTATAAACTATTTTACGCCATGAATCCAGAACAAGACAAAAATAAAGTATAACTTGCTTGGGAATCAGACTTAGGTATTCAGTGGAGCACTGATATATGGAATAAGATCTGGGCTCGGTCGCTGAGGATCTCAAGATCCGCCTCCACCACTCAATCTATATTTTTTCTATATCACAGATTATATTTCACTCCCATTTCTATAGCTAACTTCACACACATAGACGATAAGAATTGTTGGTCCTGTGATTTTCCATCAGCAGATCTCTCACAGCTCCTTTTTTCATGTCCCCCTGGTATTTCTTTTTGTGTGCAGATCTGGGCTCGTTTATCAAACATTTTTCGGGTCCACATACCTATGTCCAATATTCTTCTCTTTATGGAAAGTTTATCAGAATCCATTCCTTTACCTTCTTATGAAAAAGGGTTGTTTGATCTTATGTTGGCTTTAGCGTTTCAACAAATTACGATGAACTGGAAATGGTTGGCCAAACTTTCACTTAAGTCATGGTGGAACACTGTATGTCAATACCATAGGTTAGATGTTGCTTATGCCTCCCAATGCAATATTCATGTAAATAGAGACGTATTTTGGTTGCCATTAATTACTTATTTAAATATGGTTTCAATTAATAATGTTTCTCATTATAGTTCTGAAAATTTCCAACCCCCTTGAATCCCTTCCTCTTTGTTTTATCTTTCCTCTACTTCTACTATTTAGTGACGTTTATACTTAACAGTTATCTGTTCTCTATAGTTTACGATTTTTAGGTGTATAATTGACATCTATTTAGTGATTATGAATATAAATATATTTTATACAGTCTTTTCCCTTTCCCCCTTTTCCTCTCCCTTATTTTCCCAAAATGTAAACAGCTTTCCACTATGATTTGTTGCCTACTCTATTTTACTTACAAGATATCCTATGCATTGCTATTCTTTAGGCCTTTAATGTATGTTATTGATTCTTATTTTTCAATAAAGCTTATTAAACTTTAAAAAAAACAGGTGTGCCTGACGTAAATAGGGAAAGTGTGCCCTATTTCATGGAATGCTCTGCCCCCAGGGCAGCAGCGAACTCGCGCTGCCCTGGGGGCAGTGCATTCTTGTGAAAATAGAGAGCAGCTGCTTTGAAGCCGCTCCGTGTTTCACAATGCAGGAGGCAACCCGCCTGCTCTTTTAGGAGAATTAGAGATCCTCTAACAGGCGAGAGCAGTGAATAACTGCACCCGCCTGCAAGTGGAAGACTGGGGGGTCAATAGGACCCCCTTCCATCCCCTCCAGAGGGCTGCCATCAGGTGATGGCTTCTTTGCCTCTACACCTGCATCTATAATACGGCACAAGCGCAAAGGGTTTCCCTCACTTGCATGGGCCATACTCCCATGCAAATGAGGAATGCCCTCTGAAGATAGTGCTGGTGCTTTAAGTGCGCCATCACTAATGGTATTGCAGAGGGGGACTCAAGCATTTGCGGCCCCTTCTATATTATCTAAGTGCCCTTAAGGCGTGCAAAGTGGGCACAAATTCCTGTTGTGCCCCGGGGGTCTTCCAAAATACGGCCCTGGACCTTTAATTTGTGGATCCTCCAGTGATTTGCAAATCCACTTAGGATATGTGAATCAAATCCAAACAATAAAAGAATACTATTGGATGGAGGAGCTTTTTCTCATGTCTCTTTTGCACATATGTAAATCTGGCTGTGGATTATGAACAATTTCTGCTACAGCACTACTTAATTTGAGCCAGTGGTTGTCAGTGGCGGGTGCACTGGCACTTATTATTGGTTGCCAGCACTTATTTTTTCAGTATGCAATATTAACTTAGTGCAAAAGAGATAAAAAGACACAGATCGGACAGGAGGAAGAAAAGGATGGCAAAACCATCATGAACAGAAAGCAGAAACCTTCAAGAGAAAGCTAAAGGGGCTGGGAGTGTCTGGTAGTGGATTAAAGACTAAGGGCCAGATGTAGGTAATTCCGATTTACCTACTCTTAAATACCGAATCATACCGATTCGGTATTTAAGAGTAGGTAAATTGGAAATAGGCAGATGTAGGTAATTTTTCTTTTACAATTACCGATTCTGTAAGATTCGGTATTTACCGATTCGGTAAATACCGAATCGGTATTTCCCATTGATTCCTATGGGCCTTGAAGCCCTTAGGAATCAATGGGAAATACCGATTCAGTATTTACCGAATCGGTAAATACCGAATCCTGGCAGGGGGAACGGGGTGTCACTTTGACACCCTGTAGCACCCCAATTGCAGGCTTGTGTGCCATGTGGCACACAGACATGCCCTAAGGGCATGTCTGTGTGCCACATGGCAAAGGTGTACATGCACAGATGTGCATGTACACTGGAATTCGATATTTTACCACCCAATAGGATTGGGTGGTAAATGCCGACTCCTAAAGGGCCTGTGCCACTCTTTGAAGTGCCACCTCATATTGATTTGCAGAATCGGTATATTTACCGATTCGGTATTTTACCGATTCTGTTGCTTTACCGAATCGGTAAATATACCGATTCTGTAAATAAAATGCCCCCTACATCTCCATTTGCAAATACTGGTCGGTAACGGCCGAAATCGGCCGTTACCGACCGGTATTTGCCGACCTACATCTGGCCCTAAAGGTCTTGGTATTAGGCACAACGATGTTCAATTGCTCTGGCCTCTGGCCTCTGAGGAGAGCTTAAAGCAATGGCACTCTTTCTTTCACAAATTAAGCACTCATTACCCAACGGGCACTATGTTGGCAACAAGTAAAAAGGCTTAGGAGGGCAGGGTGCATCTACCTTCTCTCTATGCCAATATTCAATGTCCCAAATGGGACATTCTAGAAAAAAACATAAGCATAAAATAATCAATTGTATTTGTATCTGTCACATCAAAGTAGTGGTCAAGAGCATGGCATCGAGTGTGCAAAGTATGACTTGCATGTCAGTTGTGCAAGTTATGGATTGTGATCCTAACCATAACTTGCCAATTTCAATGTCCTAGTTCGGCTGCTTTGCTCGTTCCTCCAAGCTTTGGCAGTGGCTGGTGAGGGTTAGGGTGAACCACTCTATCCTTTAGCCGCCTGGTCCCAGTGATTTTACCAGATTTGGGTTTGCATCTGGTAAAACCAGGTTTGGTGTTCCAACACCCAGTATTCTCAGGTAGAGGGAACACCAGGCAACTTGTAGTTTGGTGGCTCTGCAGCCCCCGAGGGATAGGGCTCCTCAATACTCCTGATGTGGAACTTTGTGTCTTTTTCTGATTGGTGGGCTGGGCCATTAAGATCGGGCCATTAAGATCTTTATGAGTATAAGAGCGGTCTAGGAAATAAATACTTGTTCTGCATGTGTGTAGAAAACCAGTCCTCCTGCTAAAAACATACAGGGGAAAATTTGCCAGTAATAATTGAGGGGCAAATTACCAAGCCTGGCGATATTAAATTATCGCCGCTTTAGCGGCCGTTTTCGGCCGCTAAGCGGCGATAATTATATCGCCCTATTAGCAAGCGTTTGCTAACAGCAGTTAGCGACAACTTGTAGGCGATAGCGAGCGGTTTGGGGCCCGCTTTGCATGTCAGCGATATTTATCGCTAATGACATGCAAAGTGGGCGTACAAACCTGTCAGCGACTGAAAGCAGTCGCTAACGTCACTATCGCCTATAAGCAAGGCAGGCGTAGCGATGGAAATATTCGCGCTAAGCGCGAATATCTCCAAAACCTAACGCCTGCTCAGACCAGTTCTTAGCCATTATATCCAATGGGAGGTGGATATTCTGGCTAAGTCCCCATTGGATTACCAGCGATATTCACGCATTTCGCCGCTAACGCCGGATATTTTATCGCTTTAGAGATAAACGTTGCTAATAGCACGTTTTCTCTGCGATAATATCCGGCGATGCTTGGCCATAAAAAAAAAACTCGCTAAGCCCATTTAGCGATACATATCGCTAGTTGTTGGTAATATGCCCCTGAGTCTTTTTATACTACTTCGAAAAGAAATTGGGCAGAGCTTGGCTTCGTTCATGTTTATTTTATTTGTATTGCCGGTCCCTGTGCGCCTTCACATTTTATTAAATAAAAATGGGTCTTTTGGTCAAGCTTTTTTCTATTTTTCATTTTCTGACATGCAGGGCACAAGTTCTAGTTCAAGTAGCTCCTGATAAGTAATGCCGATTTTTCGCATCCCTTGTTTAACTTTTCATTAATGTGATAGTACCTCAGTTTTCTTTTATTCATGCAAGAGTGCCCAAGAGGTCCAACGTATGTACACTTGGTTTTAATTTAAAAAGCAGGTGAGCACTTCTAGAAACCTCCTCCACTGCTCCACGAGCATCGCAAGTCTGACGTGCTGGACGCGGTACAGAAGTCCTGAAAATTAAGGGGAGACCATTAGGATAGAACATGCACAGACAATAACGTGTAGTGACATCACGGGAAGTGATAAGCGACTCCAAAGGCATCTTTTTCTTTAAAAGGAATGAGCCTGTTTTACAGTCCAAGCTGGAATAGGACATGTAACTGTGTGGAAATGTATGACATGACATGTACAGAAACGTGCCTGCTATAACTCTTTCTATTGTACCTGCTTAATCTTAGCAAGGCGATCAAGACATTCCTGGTAACATTACTGATTGCGTCACTATTGAAACCACCAATTACTTCGCTTGGGGTGCTCGGTGCCCCCAGAGTGAAATGGGCTCAATGTATGGCCGTACCTGCAATGCTCTAGGTGCACTGACGACCCTTCGAATGAATGGGAAGGGTGACAAGAGGCCAGTGGATGGACTCAGTGACTGGCCTAAGACCATGCTGAGCCCACATCTCCATTCACCCTAAACCACATGGCTGAACCTTCATTCAGACTGTACTCTTCACCACTGAAACCAAGGCCAAGTGTTAAAAAACTGGCGGCATAACAAGAATTCTCCATATATCAGGCAAAACATATGAACACTGGTTTCGCGTTATAGAATTATGCGGTCAAATTATTTTCAAAAATATTCTTATTAAAATGATGCATTTTTATTGTAGTCTTACCTTGCATTTGTGGAAAGCTTTGTGCATGTGAGAGAACAAACAAAGACAATGGGAGAGAGCATCCTTCAAATACAATGTGTACATGGAGAGATTCAGAACGTCAAAATGATATTTATCTGATGATGCACCGAGATGGGTTTTAAGTTTTAAATGGAAGAGGGGTGAAAAGGAGGACAATGAGCCTGGGGTAGCAGAGAAGTTCAATGGAACTGAATGGAACGATAAGGCGAAAATAATGTAAACATGAAGTGGTTCTGGGAGGCGTGAGGTCGAGAGAGTGAGCTGAAATGAAGGAGGTACATCTTCGGAGATTCTGTCAGATGAGGAGTTAAAAATAAGAGCGGCATAGAGGCAAATTTCTACACAACACAATGTTGGAAGACAAATTAGTTGGTGAAGAAGTGCTGCAAAATCGTAAAATCATAGAACGTTGAAGATGAAACGCGAATTAGGTCGCTAAAGTGTACATTCAAAATACAATAATAAGGACCATAACATATTGTCTATTATGGTAATGGATATGAAGATATTTATTTAGGAAGGAAAGAGGATTGAATTTAAAATGTTACTTAATACAAGGTATATTTTGTCCAATACACCTTCATTCCGATCTATACATTTGCAAATTATCAATCAGAGCGTGAAAACAAATGTTGCATGACCTCCTTGGAGACTGCTTTCATTATATAGAAAGTATCATGACTTCCAGAGCACACTATAACATAGGGGGAATGTATTCAACCATGCCGAGAGGAAGCAAAACTGAAAAACAAACCACTGCTGTTTAAAAATAGCACATACAATCATCTTCCCAGGGAATCTGGAAAGTGCCCATTTTAACCACAGTACTCAAGTGCTCGTGAAACCAGGATTGTTTTAACCAACACACAAAACTCATATTAAGGAAAAAGAACTATTGCCAGCCTTGAAGTGCATGTAACTAAATCACATGCGTCCTCCTGCACCTGCTGCTCTATAAGTTACTTACATGACTACCATGTCTCAGACTAAGGCAGTACTTATTCGTAAAAAAATAAGTGCCAGGGCTCTAGTCAGGTGACCTGTGCAACTTGCACCGCCCATTGCCACTAAAAGCTTTGCCAATGACAGGACCAACACAACTACTAATCAGCAAACTGCTACAAGTGTTACAATTCAGCCTATTGCAGGCCCCCAAAGCTATAAAAAAAATTGCTTGGGCGGTAGGTATTAGTAGTTTTTAATGCATACTGAATTAATAAACAATTGATGTTCTTATTTTTATTTATTTTTTTAAGTTTGAAGTTTATTGAAGAAAACAGAAACATTACAAGAAAGAATATGCAATAAAATATATACGTTACATTGGAAGCCAATTATAACCATAATATGAAGAAAAGAAAAGAGAGGAGAAGAGAAGAAGGGAAGAGGAGAGAAGAGAGAGAGGGAGAAGTAAAGAAAAAAGGGGGGGCAAATTATTATCTACAATTACGAGGTTAGCAAATGAATACGAATATCCAAGATAGAATAATCACCATAAGGAAAAAGGAGTTACATCGAAAAACATATATTAAAACATATATAAGCATCGGCAAAATTAGAGGTCATGGAGGTTTTCTAACTTCTTCTGAGGTAATCACAGAGGTGGATGCTAAAGCTGAGGAGGATAAATAGGATGATAAAGGAAGCCACAAAAGATCTCTCTTAATACCTAAAGAAATAGGGGAAACATTACTAGTGTCTAATCTGTAATGGAAACAGACAGCATTCCACCAGGCCTTAAAAGTGAGTTGTTCAGCTTGTTTCCAATTAGAAGTAATTAGGTGTAAGGCTATTGCGATAAGTAAATCTAGTAGTGTGGGAGTGGAGGAAGGGAGTGGCCATGAGGGTGAGAAGGAGCCTAGGAAAATGTTAGAGATAGAAAACGGAATTTGGGTGTGAAAGATTTTATTAATTTGGGACCAAATCAAAAGCCAAAAGCGGGAAAGGAAAGGGCATTCAAACAACATATGTTTTAACTCCGCTGAGGGATGTTTGCATGACCAGCAATGTGAGGGAAAGTTAGAAGAGAAGGAGGCTAGTTTCATCGGGGTGAAGAGAAGGCGTTTATATAACAAGTATAAAGTTTGTGAGGTACTGGAAGTCTTATGAATCTTTAACCATAGTTTATCCCAAAGGGGAGTACTCCAACAATCCGCGAGGTCTTTTTCCCAGGCCAATTCACATTTGCCTTTGGGTCTATCTGAAGAGAAAAATAAATTACGATAAAGTGATGATGCAGAAGTAGATGAAGATAGTAAAGGAAAGAGTAAAGCACATTTGTTAGGAATAGTGGGATTAGAAGGTAAGGAGAGAAGATATTGCTGGAGGGAGGGAAGGAGTAAGTCATACTGAGATCTACAGGAGGAAGGTAAAGAGAAGGATGAATGAAGATCTAGAAAATAATGTGGAAGATTATTAGATACCAATTGAGAAATCCATAGTAAACCTTTGGTTCTCCATGCTTTCCAGTAAAAGGTTCTACCTTTAAAGCGTAATAAATGATTATTCCAAATGAGTTGAAGGTCTAGCGAGGAGGTAGCAGGGAAGGAAGATGGATGAAGAGGCATTGATATTTTACGTGTATGAGAGATAACTTGAGTACGAAAGGAGGAAATGGTTTTGGTAAAAGCAAGAGATTCATCAAAATGGAAAGGGGCTATGAAATATTTCTCAATTTCCAACCAAAGGGGAGGAGGAGGATCTTGATCCTGGTCAAAAGAAGAAATCCAACGAGAAGCTTGACGAAGTGAAAAAGCAAGATGATAGGATTTGAAGTCAGGAAATTTAAGACCTCCAGAAGTTTTATCAGCTTTAAGAGGAGCAAGAGAAATACGAGGAGATTTATTCTTCCACAGAAATTTGTTTAAAATGGAGTCGATATTTTTAAAGTAAAAATTAGGAATATGAAATAGAATCATAGATAAAAGATAAAGTATAATTGGAGAGAGCATCATCTTGATGGAGTCTAGGCGTCCCCACCAGGAGAAAAAAAAGTGGATGCCAACGGTCAATGGAAGAAGATAATGTTTTGGAAAGAGCATCAAAGTTTTCTTTCAGTGTGTCAGAGATGGAAGAAGAGAACCACAAGCCTAAGTATTTAATCTTAGTAGTTTTCCAAGACAAACCAGTTGAGATAAAATCTTGTTTTAGGCAAAGAACATTTAAGGGAAGAACCTCACATTTATCTGAATTCAGACGATAACCAGAGAGCTGGGAAAAAGTGTCGACTTGGGAAAGGAAAGCCAGAAGAGAAGTAGAGGGGTTGGAATAGTAAAGAAGAATTTCATCAGCATACACTGACAATTTGACTTGTGAGTTAGCCAGTTTAAAACCAGAAATGTTATCATCTAATCTAATTTTTGTGAAGAAGGGTTCTAAGGCAACTATAAATAAAAGAGGGGAGAGGGGACAGCCTTGGTGAACGCCTCTAAACAGAGAAAAGGAAGAGGAAGTTTTCCAATTGACAAAAATAGAGGCTTTTGGATCAGAATATAAAAATGAGATGAGAGAAATCAATTTGGGAGGAAAACCAATCCATTTAAGAGCTTGAAACATAAAATCCGACCCAATTCTATCAAAAGCTTTCTCAGCGTCTAATACTAAGGCAGCAATGGGATGGTCAAGGGAAGAGGTTTTACTGAGAATATTAAAAAAGACTCTGGAATTATTTGAAGATAGACGACCTTTAACAAAGCCAGATTGTTCTGGTCCAATAAAATATGGCAAAATGGGGTGAATACGAAGAGCAAGGAGCTTAGCAAAGATCTTATAATCCAGATTTACCAAGTTATTTGGACGGTAGTTTTTATATAAAGAAGGGTCTTTATTATCTTTGGGGATTAAACAAATCACTGCGTCTTGAAAAGAACCAGAAGAAGAGTTACATTGTATAAAATATTGAAAAAGCGATAAAAGATGAGGAATTAGTAAGGAGGAAAAATGATTATAGAATTCAATAGTAAAACCATCAGGGCCAGGTGCTTTACCCCTTTTTAATTTGGAAACAGCTGTTTTAATTTCGGATAAAGATACGTCAGAATCCAATGAGGAAAAATCCAAGGCCGAATGTGAAGGGGGGAGAAGCGAATCAAAAAAAGAGGAGAGCACAGCGGGAGAAGGGCGTTATTCTGGTGTGTATAAAGTCTTATAAAATGAGACAAATTCATTGAGAATGTCCTCGTCTTTAAAAAATGAGTCACCAGTAGAGTTACGAATAGATTCAATTTTTGTGCGTTCTTTACGAATTTTTAAATAGTTGGCAAGAAATTTTCCCATCTTGTTTTGTCCTCCATTGTACCAGGCACTATTTTTCAGAAGGTAAGAGGAAGCAGCTTCTGTGGAAGATTTATTAAAGAATATTTTAGCTGCAATAAGCTCTTTTAAGGAAGTGTCAGAATTCGTACGGTAATAAGAGTATTCCAGATGTTTAATTTCAGCTAACAGTTGAGTATGTTGTTTTTCAAATAATTTTCTTTTCCGCGAGACAAAGCTAATAATAAAACCCCTAGCCGCCGCCTTGAAAGAATCCCAAATCATTACCGGAGAGGAGTCTGGGGTAGAGTTAAGAGAGAAAACTTCAGTCGCGAAAGAAGTGAATTGGCCTTTGAAATAAGGATCTGAAAGTAGTGTATTGTTAAAACGCCATCTGCCAGAGTGAGGAGAGAAGGGGAGCAAATCAAAGTCCACAAAAACGGGGGCATGGTCGGAAATCAGGATGGAACCAATTTCAGAGTGTGAGACAAGTTGGGATAGAGGTTTACTGAAGAAAAGATAGTTTATTCTAGACTGTGAATTATGAGGGGGAGAATAAAAAGTGTATTCTTGTAAATCGGGATTGCAAAGCCTCCAGATATCAGACAAGACCTTGCGACGAATAGCAGAGGTGAATTGTGAGTGCATCCTAGTGTTGGAGAATTTAACTGTGGAGCGTCTATCTAAAACGGGATCAAAAACTTGGTTGCAATCACCTCCAAAGATAATATAATCATCGTTGAATGTAACAAGCTAATCTGAGATTGAAGTCCAAAACAAATTATAAATAGAAACCGGAGCATATATATTAAACAATACTAAAGGTACTTGATCAATAAGTAGTTTGACAATTACCCAACGCCCCTCTAGATCGTTTTCTTGATGTAAGACAGTAATGGCATGTTTTTTGTGGCATAGAATAGATAGACCGTTTTTCATCCCAAGAGCAGGAGAGGAAAAGACATGACCTACCCAACCTCTCTTCAATTTATTTGCCTCAAGCTCTGATGAATGAGTTTCCTGGATAAAAACAATATCAGCGTTTAATTTAGCTAAATGACTTAACACACGTTGCTATTTTATAGGGTTATTAACTCCTTTAACAGTCCAAGTTAAAACTCTAAATGTAAATGAATAAGGTGAAATATGTACATATGATACCAATAAAAGCAAGATACAAAGTAGCGATTAGAATAAACACAAAAACAGATTTGAGAATAAGTTTCAAAATACTGAAACTGTTACAGGGAGCAAAAATATGCACAACTTGTCTGAAGACATATAAAAATGAGCTATGAATTATATTGTAAGAAAGGGATAAGAGAACAATAAAACAGTGCAAAACAGTAGTAGTAATATCCAATAAAAAGACAGAGTAAGGAAATAAAGATGAGGTATATTTAAGTAAAAGAAGATAAGAGAAGGTATGTGTAGGGTGAAAGAATAGAGACAAGAGTAATAAAAGATCAAAAAGATAGAAGAAGAGGAAAGATGAATAGGAAGATAGAGGGAGAGAAAAGGAGAAAGAAGGGAGAAGATAATTGAGAGGATAGAAAAATAAAAGTCAGAGAGGTAATTCAATACTAATGCAATACAACAAAGGAAGACAAAAAAAAGACATACCACACGAAAACAATGAGCTTGGGGGTGGTGGAGCCACATGAGGAAGTAAACACGTCGGAACAGAGAGCCCACAAGGAAGCGTGCAAGGGGAACATCCTCCAAGGAATATGAGGTAAATACAAAGAAGAGGGATCACAAAAACTGCATCTGAAAAAGGACAAAAGAGAAAGAATGTTAACAAAACAAAAACTACAGCCAATCAAAGGGCAAATCGAGGTGTAGCGAATACAAAGTACAAAGAGAAACAAAATGCAAATACAAAACAAGATGTAGATACGAAAGGTGAGGGAAGCAAGGAGGAGACATCATGATGAGACAACAATTCAAAACCAAGACAGTTGATGTATATATGTCATGGATGAAGAATCATGGATGTGGAATTTCCATCGAGTCACTTGAACAAGAGTCAAGAAATTTCTGGAGCAAGGCCGGATCTTCATAACTTGTCGTCTTATTGTTATAAGTCACTTTAAAAAGGCATGGATGGGGGGCGTGGCCGGCGATCGACCAAGATGGCCGCGTTCTGGTGAGGCTCCGAGGGTGAGACCGTGGTCCAGTATTAATCCGGCTACTTATCCTGTCAAGCAGTGACCCAGACGCAACGACCAGATAGCAGAGGTGATTCGGCGTGCAGCGACCCCTCTCCGAGGTCGCCACGACACCGGAGCCCTGAGCTACGTCGTGTGCGGGACTGCGGCCTGCATCGGCGCCAGAAGCACCGGCCTCAATTTGGAGGAACGACCGAGGGGCGCCATTCGCGACCATCGTGTGGAAGCGCGGGGCTGCATTAGACGTCTGGCGGCGGGTGAGTGTTGACTCGGCTGACACCCCCGCCCCCCCCTGCCCGACATCACCTCTTAGAGGAACACGCGGGGAGGGATCGCTGCTCCCCCCCCCCGCCGGAGGGACTGTGCCCGAGACGCCGGTGACAGCTACCAACACCAGGCCCGGCCGCGGCCTGACTCACGACCCTAGCGGCCCACCACAGCCCGCAGCAGCGGAATTCACTCCTGCTTCCACATCGGCGGCCAGCACACGCGCCTAGCAGAGGGTCCCCACCTTCCCCCTTGCTCACCAGTGACACAACGACCGCAATAGAAGCCTGGGACTGGTGTCCCCGAGAGGCGCCTGATGACGTGTGGGGGGACAGGCTTTGCCCTCCTGGCCTACCGACCCAACTCCGGACTGCTGCGCATCCCTTCGCCTGCACCGGTGTGACCCGGAGCGGCGCCCACCCCCCCTTGAACCACAATGGGCGGCAGGGGCAATCGTGGGACCCAGCAAAGCAAATTAGATAAATTTGCTTACACTAAGGACTTTCCCCCGCTGCCGGAGCCAAAAAGAACCAGCGTAAAGGGTGCAGAGGGTGGCGCGGTTTCGGCCATAACCCTGGAAGACATCATGGTGGCCCTGACGCAGGTGCAGACCACGGTTGGGTCCATCTCAACGGATGTCACACTTCTGCGGGCTGATCTACAAAAGATGTCAACGAGGGTCTCAGCAGTGGAACAGGTCACTACGACACTTACCTCGGACACGGCGTTGCTGTTGAAAAGGGTGGCGCGGTTGGAGGAGGACAATAAATTCCTGGCAGACAAGATGGATGACCAGGAAGGGCGCTCCAGGCGCAATAATATCCGCCTTATTGGCCTGCCAGAATCGGAAGGGGGGCCCGCCATGGACCTATATGTGGAAGACCTAGTAAGGAATGTGCTGCAGCCAAAAGGCCTCTCCAAGTTCTTCTCGGTGGAGCGGGAGCACATGGTCCCGGGGGGGCGTCCACGCTCCCGGGCACGACCAAGACCCGTTATAGCGCGCATATTCAATTTTAGGGATCGAGATGCCATCCTGCAAACGGTGAGGGTCGCGCCGCCCATACGTATACAGAACTCGGAAGTTTTAATTTTCCCTGACTACACGACGGCGGTGGCGGCGAAACGGAGAAGTTTTATCAAGGTGAAAAAAACATTGCGATCTCGTGAGTTACCATACTCCATGCTCTTCCCGGCGCGCCTCAGGGTGGTGGCTGAGAAAAAACTGGGTTCTTTGACACGCCGGAGTAGGCGCACGACTGGCTCGAAGGATGGAGACCGGCGGAGGGCTCTGGCAAGCAGAACGACAGGCGAAGAAGAAAAGAACAACCCGACGAGCATGAATTGACCGGACAAGAGGAGAAGGCCGAGACCGACCCAACCGAGGACTCTGGTGACTGACTCCTGCTGCATTAAGGGAAGTGTCTATACCTTTTTATTTCTTCTTTTGCTGAGAACTGTAGCGGATGCGTCGAACTCGTCCTCATGGACACTCACCTTCCTTGGTGTACTACTGAGACTTTACAAATGTACTGGGACTCTGACACTGTTGGGGGCTACTGGTCCCCCTTGTACTTTCACCCCCCCCTTACGCTCTTGTAAGCAACGTTGTCCTTTGACTGGGGTAGTAAGCACTCTGCTGAGTTGGGGTGGCGGGCAGTTTGGAGTCCGCGAAGCAGGGAGGCAGGGAGGGGGGAGGGAAGGGGGGAATGTTTTATGTTGTTGGTTATGGTTTTGGTTGCTGCGATACACTTAACTACGCTGATTGGCATGGTGTTGTGAACCACAGAAACGAGTATTTGTCTACTGAGCACACTGATTCAGGATGATGGGGGTTGGCACACTCTTGGTTCAACGGAGAGGTGGGACTACTGTGATACCGTCTCTGTCGATACTCTCCTGGAATGTACGGGGCCTGGGGGACAAAGTCAAGCGAGGTCTGGTCCTGAAAAACATCAAAAGGGAGGGGGCTGCAGTGGTCCTCCTACAGGAAACGCACCTCACTGGCACGGCTGTAAAAGCTATGGATCGCTGGGGTTTCCAGATGATGGCACACTCTGAGTTCACCTCTGGGTCCAGGGGAGTCGGCGTTTTAGTGAAGAAACAATTCCCCCCACTCGTACAGTCTGTCAGGTTAGATACGGCGTGTAGATTTGCCGCTATACACGCACAGTGGGAGGGAAAACCCATTAACATCGTCTCCGTATACATTCCACCTACACTACAGGCAGCAGCCCTAGCAGACCTTAGCGCTTTTATACTTGGGCTCCCTGAGGGAGGTTTGCTTCTGGGGGGAGATTTCAATCTGGTAGCTGATCGCCTGCAGGATAGGGTGCCCCCAAAACTGGCTCCAGCTGGCGCAACGCGACTGGCTGGCTTCATGACTGCGATGGGACTAGAAGACCAGTGGAGGAAATACAACCCCCAGGGCCGACAATACACGTACCACTCAGGCGTCCATAATACTCTCACCAGGCTCGACTATTTTCTTAGCTCCCCGGGTGGTCCTGGTACTGTATCCAGGGTAGAGATAAGGCCACGAGGTATTTCAGACCACTCCCCACTGCTACTTACCTATACGCATCACCAACCCACACGGCGTCGGATTTATCCTATCCGCGCATCATACCTTCACAATTCTAAGGTCAGAAAGGAGCTGAGGGTGGGAACCAAACAGTACTTCCGGGACAACACGGGTTCGGTGTCCTCGGCTGCCATTCTGTGGGAGGCCTATAAAATGGTACTTCGGGGATGCGCGATAGTCTCCATCACAGCGCTTAAGCGGGAGGGACAAGCGGAACTGTTAGCCCTAGAAACAGCGGTGGCGGGAGCTGAGGCGCAGCATGCGGCGGATCCAAACCCCACTACAGCGCACACTTTGCAAATAGCACTACAACGTCACAAAACACATTTAACAGAGGAAGTCAAATTGCAACTGTCTGCCACGAGACACAGTGTTTACGAGATGGGGGACAAAGCGGGCAAATTGCTGGCCTGTCTGGACAGACGGGACAGACGAGACAGGTGGATAGCACAACTGACGGTAGAGGGAGGTGTCCCCATTAGAGATCCCAGTGCAATAGTGCAAGCGCTGGCTACTCACTACGAAACGGTGTACGCGTCCGCATCCACGATCTCGGAAGACGAGGCATACACTTACATCAAAGATCTCAAAATGCCAATGTTGACTGAGGAGGAGACACGGGCCTTAGACGTAGACTTAACGACAGAGGAGATACAACTGGCGATTAAAGCCCTACAGACGGGTAAAGCGCTGGGACCCAACGGGATACCAGTAGACTTTTATAAGCAACAGGCAGAAACACTCGCACCGCACTTGCTACATATTTTCAAGGATAGCCTGGAGACAGGTGAACTCCCGCTAGATCAGCGAACGGCCACAATTGTGGCGATCCTAAAACCCGGGAAACCAGCGGACCAATGTACGTCGTACCGCCCGATTTCCCTCATTAACGCGGAGGCCAAAATACTTGCGATACTGTTGGCGCATCGTCTCACGCCTCATCTGACTAAACTCATACATAAAGATCAATCCGGATTTATGCCAGGCAGAAACACGGCGCTTAACCTGCGCAGAGTCCAAGGTGCGCTTGCGCGAGCGAAGTATCTGTTTGAGCCCGCGGTGATATTATCCCTTGACGCTCATATGGCGTTTGACACGGTCCACTGGCCCTTTTTATTTGCAGTACTACGTCACTTCGGTTTCGGCCTGAAATTCTGCTCCTGGATCCGTCTGCTTTATGCACGACCGATGGCACATGTAGCTGCTAATGGCCACATCTCGGCGGACTTTCCCTTACATAGAGGCACGCGCCAGGGCTGTCCACTCTCCCCGTTACTGTTCGCCATGGTCCTGGAACCTTTGGCCGAATGGATAAGGTGGGAACCCACGATCAGTGGTATCCGCTGGACGGATGACTGGGAAGATAAAATATCCTTATACGCCGACGATGTGCTGATATATCTCACCGCTCCCAAGCGCTCGATTAACACATTATTGGATGTTTGCACGATCTACGGCCGAGCCTCCGGCTATTCGATCAACTGGTCCAAATCCACCATGCACGTACTGCGCGGTCCTGCACCGCGCTTGACGGACACCTGCCCGCTGCGGATCTCGGTCGCCGGGTTTAAATATTTAGGGATATACATTACAGCTGACCCTGCTTCCTTGCACACACAAAACCTACAGCCCCCTCTTGACCGCCTCAAACGTGACATTCGACACTGGGAATCGCTACCACTGACACTGCTAGGCAAGGCTGCCCTGTTCAAAATGATGGCCCTGCCCCGCTTCCTCTATGCTCTAGAAAACACACCCTACCCTGTCCCTCCCGCATACTTCAAAACCATCGCAGCGCAAGTCTCGGTGCTACTGTGGGGCTCTAGTCCTGCTCGAATAGCGCAAGCCAAGCTCACGCGTGGCTGGTACGACGGAGGCATAGCGCTCCCAGATGTTAACCGTTACTACTGGGCGTCACAGTTGAAGATTGTTAATCAATGGCTTCATCTTCCCCAGTCTGAGCAGGCCCTAAAGGCGGACAGGGCGCAGTTGGGATTCTCTGGAATGCTGGCTCCCCTGTACGATAAATCGCTAATCACATCGAAGATCGGCCCACTGCGGCACACACTCACCGTGTGGCACGCAGCGCTGCACAGGCTGAAATGGCGAGGAGTGCTGACACAGCTCACCCCGTTATGGGACGTAAAACAACTTGGACAATTGAGGCAATCCAAGGGCTTCGACCGTTGGGATGCAATTGGCATCTCGACCATTGGAGATCTATGGCAGAGAGGGCAAGTGCTGCCTTTCGAAACGCTGCAACACTAATATGAGCTGGCGCTGACTGAACGCCTCAGATATACACAGATACGTCATGCCTTGACAACAGTGTTCGAACCTGGTACGGATATCCCAGAGGCATCCCCACTAGAGGATAGGCTGCTGACTGACTTTATGCCTTCCAAAGCGACATCTCTAACTTACAGAAAACTTGTAAACAATCTGCCTGACCCCCTAGAGGCCTTGCGGAAGAAATGGGTACATGACTGTGGCGACATGGACGACACGGAGTGGCAGGAGGCGACTTCATCTCCAAAAGAAATAGGTGTCCCCGCGCGTTTTCGCCTGGTACAACTCCGTATATTGCACAGGTCATATTACACGAGGGATGCACTGCACAAGATGAAAAGGATTACACACCCATACTGTCTGAGGGGATGCGGGGAAATAGGTAGCATCTACCACACGATATGGGAATGCCCCCGAATCGCGCACTATTGGGCTCAAGTGATGCGCACCATGTCACAATCTGAGGAACTCTCCATACTTCCTGACCCCAAGCGATGCCTCCTGAACATATGGGAGCCCAACGACCTCACACGATATGGGCAGAACTGGATGACAATAGGTATGATGATAGCGAAAAGGAATATAGCACAGAGGTGGGGCGGGGGGGTGCCACCTTCCATAGCGATCTGGAGACAAGACATGGACGCTGCGATGTTTGCGGAACGGGCTGTGTATCGAAACAGAAGATGTCCCAAGAAATGGAAAAGGGTCTGGGGGCGTGGAATAAATACAGAGGGGACATTTGCGACCCACCTTCTGATACAGACAGCGCTAGCTCTGATACCGAATAATACGGCTCCACCCAGGGTGAGCTCAACAACGCTTGCTTTGCCATGTATAACAGTAAGCTCCTGTGTTAATGATGTAATTACACGGATTTCTGGTCCCAAACTGCGATGCCTAACACATTTTATATTTGCAGGTAACACTGTATCGCAATGTTTTAAAAATGCTAATAAAAATATTTTCAAAAAAAGAAAAAGAAAAAAAAAAAAGGCATGGATGGAAAAGACCATAGCGAGCATTCATAGAGCGAAGGGAAGGTCTCAGATCCAAAAACTTCTTACGACGGTCTGCAGTACTTTTAGCATAGTCTTGAGCAAAGAAGAGATTGGAGCCATTCCTGGTTAATTTCCCTTTTGGTTTAGCTGCTTGAAGAACCTTGAGAAGATCAGTATACTTCAAAAAGTATAAGATAACACATCTAGGCTTTGTAGTAGAAGAGGAAGCTGTTGAAACTCGAGATGGAGGGCCCAGACGCTGCGCTCGTTGGATGTTTAAAGTTGGAGAATTGGGAAGACCAAGAAGCTGAGGCAGGAAGGTTTGAAAAAAGGATATGGGATTCGATCCTTCAAGATCTTCCACAAGGCCGTAAATTCGAAGATTGTTGCGCCTGTTACGATTTTCCAAATTTTCCACATGGTTCTTGAGACTTTAAATTTCTCTGTGTATACTTGGAACCTGTTCTGTAAAAACTTGAACTGAAGAGATGGTTTTCTCGAGATTGTCCACTTTTTGCTCCGTGTGAGACCAATTATCTTCAAGATTTTGAAGACGAGCGTTGGTGTCTGCCATGTAGGGTTTTAATGAGTGAATATTCTCCATATAAGGTTTAAGTGAGCGAACTTCTTCTAGAAGAAGCTCCATGGAGATAGAAGATGTCGTCGTAGGAGGTGATGGGGGATTCGTTTTGACTCTTTTCCCAGTAGAAGCAGATGATGAAGGTAGTTTGGAAGTATTTTTAGTATTTTGGCGAGAATTATAAGGAGAGGAGCACTTAGTAGGCGATGAGTCGCTGGTTGCGTCCTCTAAATTCTCCTGCAAAACATTGAAGGGATTAGTATCTTCCAATGAAATTGAGGAAGGGTGAGCTAACTGAGAGGAGGCACGGTTGTCGCGACGTTGCCATCTGGAGTTTAAGGAAAAATAACAAAGTGCAGGGTGGGGCGGAGCTTGCTGGCTTCCGAGATGGCTGCTTAAGCCCTTTGCTCCGCTACGTGCCAACAGATGATCCTTAATAATCCTGCACTAGACCGCCACCCGAGGACTGAGGAGGGTTCCCCTGCCTTGTAATTGTGGTGGTGAAGGCAGTGACCCGTCCCTGCATGCAACACGATTCTGGGGCCCCGAGCGCCGAGACGCGGTTTTGGACGCTGGACAGTAGGCCTCAAAGCACCGGCCTGTAGTGGCTCCTCTCCCCGGGCGACGTCACTCGACGTGCGGCAGTGGGGTGTATATTACTCCGCAGTGGTGAGCCGGGCCTGCCTGTCTCCGGGATCGGCCAAAGACACAACCGGAGAGCTGCGGAGGGCTAATTGGATTGCCCATAGAGTGTAGCTGCGCTGGGGGAGCTGCTGCGACGAGTGGAGGCACGGGCATAGAGCGACGTGGACACAGCACAAGAGAAGCAGTGACCACGGAGTGGAGGCACTAACCGGGCGACCCCCCGCGTGTGTCACGGACGCAGGTGGAGGTCCCCGAAACTACGTGAATGCCGAACTTCGCCCTTGGCCTCCACATTTACTCAGGAGCCCACCCTGCGTGCGGTGGGACTGAGCTGCGCTACTGCCAGCCACAGAGAGTGTTATAACCAGCAACTATCCTGGTATTCACGGGGTGGGCGCCTTCTGACCGGTCGGGACCAACTGTGCCATTGCTAAGGCAGACTTGTGGGAGCGCTGGATACTGCAGGGGCCCGTGGACGCTTCCACAACCACTGAGAAGGTACAGCGACAAGCGCCCGCCCCGGACTTGCTTCATACCCTGGAGCCGGCGGAGGGGACGGCTCGGGGACACTGACCACGTGGCATGGATTGCCCACCATTGCAGGAGAGCGGAGAGTGACACCTACTGCAGCACACAGGGCCCCAACACCAGACCCGACGTGCGCGCCCCACCGCCTCCGGTACTCTTCTCAGGTAGCGAGACGCCAATTGGTACCTCCCCAGGCCAGATAATACTCTTGGGCACCCAGGCCTTATCAGGGAGACGCTGCACTAGATCCATCTGAGGCACCGGGGGGCTTGCCGGAGCCGCCGAAAGATGGGGAAAGGTGACAAGAACTAACCGAAAATCTCTGTCGAGCTGTGGCGCCCAAGAACGCAGGACACGACCTCCATGGCGGGAGAGACAACGCGGGACAGTAATACTCAGGCCACAGATTCGGACCTTAAACACATCCTCCTGTCCATGGAAAAGGGATTGCAGACCAGTTTGTCAGCCCTGGGCTCCAAAATCGACATCCTCACCTACAGAATGGATAGAATGGCAGAGCGTGTGGAGAAACACGCGGAAAGACTGGATATGTCCGCTAGGAGACTGACTGAGGTGGAGGAGGCGCAAACCGAACTGAACACTGGACACAAACATATCAAGAAACTCATGCAGTCCCTGCAGGACAAGGCCAAGGATTTAGAAGCCAGGTCCCGTCGCTGTAACCTACGGGTCACGGGACTTCCAGAGTCCACACCCACGGGAAATATGGAGAAGTTAATTGAGAAGCTGCTGACTACCCTACTAGGTGAAGAGGTTTTTTCCCATTTGTTCGTGGTGTAGCGCGCCCACCGTTCCCTGGGACCGCGCCCGCGACCGGGCGCCCCACCGCGACCGATCATTGCGAAACTGCTCATCTATAGGGATAGAGACACGACACTACGATTGGCAAGGGAAAAGAAAACTTTACAATACGAAGGGTCCAAAATATCCTTATACCCTGACTTTACACCCAAAGTGCAAGAGGCGCGAATGCCCTTCGTCCCACTTAAATGTCAACTGCGGTACTTGGGGCTAGACTACGCAATGTTGTACCCGGCCAGACTTAGAGTCAACAGGCAAGGCCACTCGCACATATTCACGGATCCCCGGGATCTGCAGAAAGCGCTCAGGACCTGGTCAAGGTAGCAACGTGATGGCACTCCGAACACTGAAGATGCCGCTGGGAATGGAAGTCAACTGGATGATCAGGACTGATGGTCAGCTGACGGTTAGCCGGCGAGACAATAAGGTACAGATCTAGTGACTTTTTGATGTTGAACCTGGCTGTGCAGTATTTGTTCACTCTAGACCAAATTTGGGAGTCCGCCCCCTACGCTGATGGGGGCACCAGCCATGGCCTGGGTATGTGTTCTCACTGATTGTATTTCTGAACTACGGCACTAAACACTGTCCATTGGGCCGGGGGCCTAATAGTCAATGATGATATGGATGGTGAAGGGTTGAGGCGGGAGATGGGGTGGGCACGGAACTGGGTCGCTGGCTGCATCACAGTATAACAGGATGCACACGGCAATGGGGGGGCACACTACATGTCTGTCGGGCAGCCAGAGCCACATATCAGCCAGGGCACGTGGTGTGGGATGCGACCAACGTGAGATGCTTGTTAGCATTGACAACAGGTGGCATGGCAACCTTGGCCCCCGCGCACAATGCCCCCATTTCCCACACTTAAGGTGTTTGTGAAAAAGTTGTGGGCTACATTGTTGGGGAGGGATGGGGGAACCGGGATCTGCAAGGCCAATTTGGGGGAGGTCTGCTGTGGGAGGAGGGAGGCATCGGGACTCAGGAGTTCGGTTTGTTACATGGGGGGGAGGGCTTGAAACCTATTGCACACCCACACATTGACCATCGGGAGAGTAAGGAAACACGGCGCACACACAATACACTTTACTCCATCTATAGATGAGCACCACCGAGACATTAACACGGGAACACACGGCAGGAATTAGAGCGCTCACATGGAATGTGCGGGGCCTTAATGACTACAGAAAACTCCGCAAAGTTATTAGCTATTTACAGCGACACAGGGTAGATCTAGCTTTAATACAAGAAACACATCTGCCACTAACAAGCAAAATGCTACAGAGTAGAGGTCTCGCGGGCAATACCACAGCAGCGGGATTTACCACGCACTCACGGGGAGTGATAACATGGGTCAACCCGAAATCTAAGCTGACATTATCATTGTTACAAGCAGACCTAGAGGGTAGGTATGTCATATCTCGCTGCGTGGGGATGGGTATGGGCCTGGTGGTCATTAACGTATATGGCCCGAACTTTGACTCCCCCGACTTCTATAAAAACTTGGCTGTTACGGCACGCAACTACCCCACCACACAGATGATATGGGGGGGAGACTTTAACTTGGTGCTTAATCCAGCTTTGGACAGGTCATCGAGCCCGTCTCGACGACCCTCTGCGGCAGCACAGGTTATCCTCGCGGAACTTGTCATTATGGACTTGGAAGATGTATGGAGACATAAACACCCAACGCAGGGAGGCTACACACATTACTCCGCCTACCACGATATTCATACTAGGATCGATTACATGTTGGCACCTTCCCACATGCTAAGTCGCATCAAACGTTGCGAGGTTTTGCCTCGCACGTTGTCGGATCACTCCCCACTCATGCTTCTGTTGGAAGCACCCGCAAAGCGCATACCTCCGTTCACATGGCGCTTCCCCCCATATTCGCTCCTCGACCCGCTGTTTAGAGGCGAATTGGCGGAAGAGATCGACTCCTTTTTTTAGACGAACATAGGGACGGTTGACAGTTTTTTGATGGTATGGGAAACTTTTAAGGTCTGGATCAGGGGTGTAGCTATGGCCAAACATTCTAGCATATTAAAGGCTATCAGACAGTGACTTGCTACATTAGAACAGCAGTTGTCACAATTGGAGCTGCGACAGCGGACAGCACATGATACTGCCGTGGCAGAAGAGATGAAGTTGCTTATAACAGAGTATAACGAGGAGGCTGACAGAGAAGTGCAGCATATGGGGAAATATGCGATCGCGAGGACGTATGGAGAGGGGGAGCGCCCCGGCTCCCTGTTGGCTAGATTGCTGAACGGGAATAGGCGAAAACCCCAAGTTACTGAGCTGAGAAGATCAGACGGACGGGTACTCTCGGATGAAACGGACGTAGCGTCTGAGTTCAGAGACTTCTACTCCGCCCTGTACTCTTCCAGAGGAAGTGGGGCGGCGGAGGACATTGCTGACTACCTTGAGCATATAGACTTGCCTTCTTTGACAGACACTCACCGTGAGTTCCTCATGATCCCGATTGAGAAGGATGAAATAGCGGAGGCTTTAGCGACTATGAGATCGGGATGTGCGCCGGGTGCTGATGGACTCACGGTGGGATTTTATAAGGCGTTCCGGGACAAGCTAATCCCCCACTTATCCCAGCTGTTCGATGACATTTGCGTAGGGGGCAGCATGCCTAGCTCAATGAGGGAAGCCCTTATAGTCACTATACTTAAGCCTGGTAAGCCGCACAACGAATGTAGCTCGTATAGGCCACTGTCACTCCTAAATGTGGACGCGAAAATATTCGCTAAAGTCCTAGCAACACGACTGGCACTACTAGCTCCTAAGCTGGTTGCCCCAGAGCAAGCGGGATTCATTCCTAACAGACATTTGACTTATAACATCCGCACGGTTCTAGGTACGCTGCAACACGTCCAGCAGGGCACCAAAGCTATAGCAGTCTTTCTGGACATGGAGAAGGCCTTCGACTCTGTCGAATGGCCATTCATGATTCAGGTACTACGACACCTAGGTCTGGGAGAACCGTTCCTGCAAATGCTGGGAGCACTTTATAACACTCCGACGGCGAGAATCCGCGTGGGAAACGCCGTCACAAGCCCGTTCCCCATAAGTAGAGTAACTAGGCAGGGATGCCCTCTGTCCCCCCTGCTATACGCCCTGGTGGCGGAACCGCTTGCCTGTGCGATGCGAGAGTACCATGCAAACAAGGGGATTAATTTCCCATCATACAAGATTGTGATCTCTACATAAGCTGACGACACCCTATTGTATGTTAGAGACCCTGAGAACAACCTATTGCCAATGCTAAGAGAGGTGGTCCGCTTTGGTGCACTATCAGGACTTAAAGTTAACTGGTCTAAGTCCATGGCATTCCGCTTACCCCTAATACCTCCAGTTTCGAGATGGAGTTTCCACTCCAGTGGACAACAGACCCGGTCAGATACTTAGGGGTGAGGATACACCCGACCTCAGACACCTTACTCCGGGAAAACTATGGAGTGGCGTGTATCAGGCTGGAGGACGACATCGAAGCTTGGTGTAAATTGCCGCTGACTCTTATGGGGCGCATAGCCATAATGAAAATGGTGATCTTACCCAGGTTCCTATTTCTTTTCAGCGCCATCCCTATTGTACTGTCTAAAGCCTTCTTTCAGACCATGACACGGATGATGATCAAACTAGCGTGGGCGGGCAAACAACCGAGAGTGCAGTGGAAAACACTCACCCTGCCACACAGCATGGGTGGACTTGGGGCCCCAGACCTGGAACTTTATTACAAGGCGGTGCAGGCCGCGCATCTGCACACATGGATACATGGTGCGCCAGATATTCCTCATGTGCGAATGGAACGCGTCTTTGCGCGACCGCTATCCCTCCCGGCCACGATCTGCGAGCGAGTGGACCGACGCACGGGCATTCTGGACTCGATCACGGCCACGAATCACACCTGGCACTCGCTGATACAGGCCCAGGGCGCGGAGTTACCATACTCACCGGTCATGCCCCTGGAGTGGGCCCGATGGCTGGAGCCACTTAGCGAGCAGGGGGTGGTGCAAGCACTACATGCACTAAACATACGGGTCGCAGGCGACCTGTTCTTAGACGGAGTGGGCAAGAATTGGGAACAGACTATGACAGGGGTGGAAGCTGCCTCGCTACTCCTGCGCTTTCAATATCACAGGGTGCGAAGAGCCATGCTTGATTTGCTGGGGCCGGATATGGCGGAGCCACCGGAAGTTCTAGAACTCACATATGTCATTAAAACGGTGTCGCCTCGTAAGCTGATAACTAATATATATAAAACGGCAATGTCGCACCGAGAGCTTCTATCCTCTAAGGCTAGAATGGCTTGGCAAAGAGACATACAGGTCACTATAGATGACGATATGTGGAAATACTGCTGCATGAGCACTAAAAAGATCTCCCTTAATGGTAGACACAGGCTGATCCACTTCAAATTTTTACAAAGAGTATACTACACCCCTGAGGGGCTCCACAGATATGGGCTCAGACAGTCGGCGGCGTGTGAGAGATGCCCTGAAGCAGTCGCAGACTTTATGCACCTAGCCTGGCAGTGTCCAGGGGTGAAAAAATATTGGGACGAAATTTACACTACCATGAATGCAATGCTGGAGCTTGACCTGTCACCTGATCCAGCGCTGGCGCTGCTTGGATACTCTAAGGGATTACCGATGGCCAGCAGACGACTTGTAGACATTGGGATGCTCATGGCCAGGCGGGTAGTGGCATTCTGCTGGATGAGAGGCCCACTGCCAACGACTAAACGCTGGGCGCGCAACCTACTGTATTGCTGTACACAATTTGAACATTACAGTGAGCTATTGCCCCCTACGAGTAGACCTAAGAACTTCTGGGGTCTATACTTGACGCGCTCGAGGGCCGATGACGCTGGGTTGGTGGTGGCGGAGGAGCCCAATGATGACAGCCTGCGTTTATCCCAATCTCCGACATTAGACATGGAACGGTGACCACTCAAACACCATGGCTGTTTATAACCGGAGCACTGACAAACTATAGTGATTAACATAAGGGATTCTAGAGATACATGTTATAGAGGGCGGGACGGGGCGCATAGTGACCCAAGCAGCAGCATAACAACACAAACGACAGTGGTGAATCTCTTGCCAGGTCCCTGCCTGGTAACAGGTTAGACCTACAGTTCTTGCCTGGGCCCTGTCCGGATATGATAGGTCATTTCTTAAGTGTATAATAGTGTGTGCGCCCACAAACTCAGGACACATTTTACTCAATGGAGGTTGTGCAGGGTAGAGGGTAGGGGAGGGTAGGGTAGTTGAGTTTCCTTTTTCATATCTTTGCTGCCAGGGATAGGAGGGGTTGGAGAATGTGAGAGCAGATACACAGCGGTTGGGGGTGGGGGGCGTGCAGGAGTACACTGACATCAACATAATGAGGAGCACCATGACCCACTACAACTTACGTTTAAGTGACTTGAATTGCAAATAATGATTGACTTGCCGCCGGACTTTAGGGTTGTCGGCTGAACGGCTGTGTTTAATTGATTTGATTGCTCTCTGCTCCCTCCTTCCTAATGCCGCCGGCCCCTTGGGTTGTAGACACATGGCATGATGTTATCATTGACTAGAGCAATAAAGTTTTTTAAAAAAAATAATAAATTAAAAATAACAAAGTGCTGCAAAGTCTGAAAAACCAGAAGTCTCAGTAGCGCAAAGTAAGGCGAAGAGTTTGTAAAACTTTAAAAATGAGTCTCGGACAAGTGGTTCCCCTCATTCAACAAGTAAGAGTAGTAATTATGATAATATTCGTGGGAAAGTTTTCACAAAACACAGCATTTAATTAGGTGTACAGATGGAAAAGGGTTTTCCTCAAATTGTGGTAGAATGAAGTCCTAGGTTGAAGATATGAAGAAAAAACCAAAAGGTCTGTGGAGGTATAACCTCATTATAGGCAAACAGTCCAATAGCAGATAAAATGATCAAAATAGAAAGACATCAATAGTAATGCTGACACGTGTTCCTGTCATAGAGATACGCAGTATGTAGCCAAAAAATCAGCATCACGATGTAGAAAAGACTGAGGAGAGATTACTTCAAAATGGAGGGCATATTGCAAAACATACCGCTAAAACATTTGTACCTGCGGCTGCTCGAGGGTTAATTGCTGATGACAGGAAGCATTTCCGTATGCAGCAGTAATTTTTAGGAGCCCAGTAGATATACAGAATGTATTTGGGTTCTGGCGTATGGCTCGGTGAAAAGCCGAGGAGGAGCGGCAAAATGGCGGACGCACCTCAGCCGAGTTGCGTTTTTGCCGACGAGGATGAGATAACCATGTGCGTCTCACCTCCAGCTGTCGGAATGCCGAATTCCGGTGCCACGAAGGTTCATGGGTAAGCATGGGCGGATTTAGCGAATCTGGCGTACGCGAACTTGCGTATTTACGGATTCGCAATCCGCAAAATCCGCGAACTCTCGCGAATTTGCGGATTTTTGTGGTTTTTGTGTTCGCAAGGGTTCGCGAGGATTTGTGTACCAGTTCGCAATTGCGAACTTACTTGTCGGCTCGCAACGGCCGCGACTATGTTGTTTCTACGTCTGGTTCATCATCACAGGTTCACAGCACCCTCTGTTTCACCACTGCCACCCTCTGGTACACCCATGCCACCCTCTGGTACATCCTCACTGCCACCCTCTGGTTGGTTTATCACTGTAAATTATGGGGGTGAAAAAAAGCAAGCACACCTGCCCTGCTTTAACTGCCATGAATTAATTTGGGGTTGATTAATGTGTCAGTGATTTTGAAACTTCCAGTCTGGCTGGCACCTGCTTCCTTCCTTATCTATCTGTAATTTGCTTTCTGTTGCAGTGCAATTTTTTTTCACAGGACCTTTATGGCCTACTTGTAGCTATTCTATGAGCCTGCTGTTTGGGTCAGAGCAGGGTCATAGAATAGTTGCAAATAGGCAACTGAACTCTGGAGGGGGCCCTCAGGAAGCACTAGAGTGAATGGTTACTAATGTAAAGATTGAACTTTTGCACCTGCTGATTGCTTTCAGTTCTGCAAAAATCGTTTTTCTGCAATTTCCCGCAATTTGCGGGGCGCGAATCCGTGCGAGATCGATTTCGGAAGCCGCGAATTCGTGCGAATACACAATTTGGTTTTTTGCGGCGTGTATGTTCGCGTGATTTTGTGCGTGTTCGCAAGGCGCTTGTAGCGCTACGTTTGCGAAGTTACCCTAGCGGTCGTACATGGGCGCGGCCATCTTGTTTGCGTGACGTAATTCCGTTTCCGGCCGCTATGTGTAATCTCGCAAAGTGTGCGGCTCGCTAGTACAATTTCGCGCGTGATCGCGAGGAAAATCTCACGCGAACTTACCCACGCAGTCGTGAATGGGCGCGCCCATCTTGTTTCTCATTCATTGCTATGGTTCTGGGCATGCTCTCTGTATCCTTTCTTAATCTCTGCCATCCTTTGCTTTTTTGAAGTTTTTTTTAATCTATTTTACTTATTATCTATCCCTCTATTTTTCTAGCTCTATATTTTTGTGTTTTCTGCTACTTTTTGTTAATTTTGAACTACTTTTTTAAACGCTTTTCTTTTCTTCTTCCCTGTTCTATTTCTTATTTTGCTTCCTTTCTGCCCAGACCATGGCAAAGGGAGCCGGGAAGAAGCCCGCAAAGGGGAAGGGTCCCGCACCCCGTGCCCGGCTCCCGTGCGGGCGTTTGAGGGGGGAGACAGTGATAGCTCGGGAGATTTTTAGTGCGGAGGAGGTGGCCGCACTAATATTTCACGTCCAGCGCCGCCTCCCCAAGACCATCATGGGAGGCGGCAAGATCGCAACCGGCTACGGCATCTGGGAGCGCCGGAAGCAGTGGGAGAAGGTGTGCCGGGCCATGTTTAAACTCTCTGGGGTCCGACGCACTTATAACCAGGCCACCCACCGCTGGACGGATGTCATGGACCGGGAACGCGACTTGCTGGACGTGCTTGGCGTAGAGATCCCCGGGCTTGGTGAGTAGTAGTAGCTATTTCTAGCTATTTCATCAGTACTCTGTTTTATCCGGCTCTGTTATTTGCAAATGTTTGTTTTTTACCAAGAGCAATAATGCTGGCGATTACATTGTAGGTAAATTATATTTCAAAATCTTCTATGCATTTCAGGTGCACTGCTCTCCTTCTCAGTAGCCTTGCTACTATGCTTATTTGTTTTGTATTTTGTGTTCATTTCATTGGCCTGAGAAATTATGTATGAGTGTAGTGTAAAGAACTGCGTAATGCTAGACACTAAGGGTCATATTTTCAATTACCGGCGCATCCCTGCAAAGTAGCAGGGATGCGCCAGTAATTGTGCGCCATGCCACCATCACCCATGGGCCCAAAACGTCACAGAAGCCTTACGCATCTGTGCCGTAAAGGCGGCGCGTTGCGTGCCAACGATGGCGCAGCTCCAGCAATGCTCTGGGGTGCCCTATCTCCCCAATGCTGCATCAAGCCGTACGTCGGCTTCAAGCAGGCGCAGGGTTTGAGTCACGCATCATTGTCCTAAAAGTGACTGATTGACATCTTGTAGATGTCCCTCAGCCACTTTTAGGATTTGTTTCTGCGCAGGAATGCCCTCCCTTGCGCCGGAACGCCCCCTGATGGCGCAGGGCTTTACAACGTGATGCATCTCCCATATGCTTCACTTTGTTAATATACGCCGCACCATGGCGCCTCTTTTGTTCTGCCGCTGCGTCACAAAAGTCACGCAACAATGGAGCAAAAGAGCCGCAAGGGGCTTCAAAATCAGCCCCTACAGACTCAAGTCCAGTCCTTCCTTTAGACACATGGCTATAAGAAGAAATAGTGGTGGTGGTCGGTGGATTTATAGGTTGAGTATTCACTGATCTGCAAGCACGATGGACTTTGTCTGTCACTTCGCGTGCTGCGGACTGCTGCCTGCCAGGCCAAGGTAAACCTTTTTAGTAGTCTGTTTAGTGAGTTACATAGGAACTTTCGAAGTCAACGGTCCGCAAATCAAGCAATACTAAAAACGTAGTATACCACATGAGATCGGTCAATATATCCCGTGGAATAGTTGTCTATCTATTTGCTATTGCGCCAAAATATTTTGTATTGTTATTTTGAAATGTTTGATTTGGTTGACAAATATCATCCATGTTTTCTGGTCTTTCTTTCTTTCATGTTGTACATCAGCTCCCCCCAGGGGCAAGAGGACACAGGAGGAGGAGGAGGGTGCTGTTCAGGATGCAGGCCAGGATCGGGCAGGCGAGGGCTCCTTTGCTGGCCCCAGTAAGTTTTAATTTTAATATAGAGTACCTATTTTTTCCTAGCGTTCCTCATTCGATTTTTTCTAAATCGTCTTTGATCTTCTTGTAGACTGGATCTAAATTCTTATCCTGCCTCGACTATGACTCCCTGTGGTATTACTAGATTATTCTTATTAGTCTGTCTGTGTGGCTAACTAAGATTGCACATTTGGCAATTCCATTGGACTCCCATTCTAGTCAGCAATAGCTCTATGCACTGAGTGCAGTCCTCTGGGATTGTCCATAATGTCTTTTCAAGTCTTCGAAATGTTTATGCTTTGACAATTGCCAACAATAAAAAGGTGAATGACCACCTAGAAAGAATAAGATACTACTTTACTTTTGGTTTGGATACTAGGACAATCCATTCTACTACTGTTGCAGGGACAAATCTGCACAAACAGAACTATGGACACGAAATAATGCAATAAATGATTACATTGTATTTAGTTTTTTTCACATTTTTTTATTCCTCCTAGACCAAATATTATATAGTAGTGAGTGGTGTATTCTAACATTCTTAAATGTACTTTGTAGGTGGAACATCTGGTGGCGGGGCCAGCGTGGAGGTGGTGGTGTTGGACGAGGACTCTGGGGAGGAGGCGGTGCAAGTGCCGGACGTTCCTGTGAGGGTTCACACGGTGGTGGCGGGAAGAGGTAAGCTATATATTCCTTACTTATTGAGATTGAAGACTGCATAGTGTGCTTTCTGCACGGGTGTATTATAAATCAACCAGGTAGTAGCCTCCTCTAAATGTACTTCGACTTAGCTGTGAAGTTTTTGGCGAGAAGAATCCCAATAAGATCTGAGATGAACTTGATGGATGGGATGAACGAAAAGCGAAAGAAGGGTGTAAGTAAGTGTGGAAGGACGAGAAATTTAATGATGGCTGGCAAAGAAGAATGATATGTGTTTGCTTGGTCCCCGAGGTGGCTGGGAAGGAAAGAAAATGGTATGGTGCATGGCTGGGTGAATGATGAAGCAAGGATGGGTGGAAGGAGAACAGCCTGGGTGGGTGAAACAGAAACTGTATGTGTGCACATACTTTGATTGGATGGATGCCTGGATCATGGTATTATCTGACTCTTAGATAGCATATGTGTATCTAGAGAGAGTAGATGGTCACTGGATGAACTAAGTGTTACCTTGAAGAGCATGTAACACCGCACCCGCACGTCCGTTCCAGTGTAGGAAAGGCAAGGAAAAGAAGTTGTAATTTTGTCCAAATACTACCATGAATAGTAGCAGTAGTTTGTATTGCAACTGCAAGCACAGCATATATCCGGTTCTTACGGTGGACACTCCCTACCTCTCTTAATAACTTTAGTTTAGTAGTAGTACGTCATTCATGTGTGGGTGTATCACTGTTCACTCAATAATAAGCAAAGCACCTAAAGTCATCCCATATGTCATCAAATACATCCCATGTGAAGTGATAGATAATCAAATTATTTAGCTTCTTCATTTTCCTTTTCTAGTACTCATTTGCACTGTAGGGTGAAAGCTAAATAAATTAAGCAGTAGCCCTTGTAACAGAGTATTCTCAGTGCCACCCGTAATAGAAAAGGAAGAGCTTCACCACCTGCATGTACTGGACCGGTACAGTAACGCAAGTCTGTCTCACTCATGATGGTGTGCGTCCGTTTTTCTCGGGTGCAAGTTCACTGCGCTGGCATTATGCCGGCTTGCATAAGATAACGTACCAATTTTCCTAAACAAGAGAGAAGAAGAAGAATAAGACTGGTGGACTGTCATAGTCGACTGTAATGGAAGTCCATAGTGCTCGTAGAATTAGTTCCTTAAACTCCCACTTATGTTAGAGCAAGGATGAAGAAGTGGGAGGTTAGATAGATACTGTCCTCAATAGTTATGTACTGTGCTTTCAATTTGCTACTTGTGCTGTGACACAACTTTGTGCTCAATCACTTTGTGTTATTAATCTTAAGGAGACTATGTCTTTCTTTCTTCATATAGTTGCTCCTTCCAAATCAACTAGACCATCACAGAGGGAGCAGGCTTGAGTGGCCCGGCAACGGAGGCTGGATGCCACTGTCGCAGAATATCGGCGGCTGGTGGCCCTGGAGGAGGAGGACACGCAGTCAACCGGTATGACAACAACAACATCTACTGGGACAGCTGCATCCTCCTCCATGCCCCCACGGGCTGCCAGCCAGCGCAGTGCTCCAGCGGTACGGAGCCGGGCTACCAAAGCCAACCGCCACCGCTGAGCAGCAAAGACACCAGCTGCCCCCCACAGGAGTTGCAAGGCACGCCAGCGCCGCTTATCCCTAAGAGTGTCCTACCTGGAGCAGGAGGTCCATACCTACAAGAACTTGGTGGAGGGCCTCTGCTTCGACCATGCCACCCTCCGCAAGGAGTATGATGCCCTGGCCGCTAACGTCAACAGCACACTCCGTAGTGTAGTGTCCCTTTCCCCTTTTTTAAAGACTTTTGGGGGGTGGGAATTGGGAGTTGGGTTGTGGGACTTTTGAAGGACAATCGTTGGGGTTAGGGAGGGTCTTGCGGGAGATTATTTTGTTAGGGCTACTAAAATATACTTTTTGAAACTTTATCTGACCATACCTGTTTTTTACTGCTTTTGAGTCTGGTGGGTGGGGGTTTAACAGTAAGTTTGTTTTCCTGAGGAGTCCTAGGACTTTAGTAGTACTACCGTCAATCTCTTGTCTATTCCTAATACTCCATTATACTACCTCCCACCAAACGCTTATCTTACCTGTAATTTGTGTTTGAAAGTAGGGCTAGTCCCAGGGCTGGCTCAACAGGAAATGGCGATTAAGGTTGGCAATCCTGGGCGGATGAAATGTCCTCATTGCGGTGGTACTAGTGGTGTGACACAGTGGCAGTTGCATGCATATGGAAAAAAAGAAAATGAAACCTGGTTTGTCCTTACTATAGCATTACAACGGTACGATAGAAAATATAGGAGGTGACAGTTCACTAGAACAGTGCCACACAGAGCCTAACAAATGGTAAAGTAGAAAGTATAACTAGTACTTGTGTTGAATTTCTTTGACATTGGCTACTACTACAAGAAATAGTACTGAAGCTAGCTGAGTAAGTCTAGAATATATCCTCGGATTCCTTCACCAGCCTGTTGCTATGACCTTATCCCCCCCAGCAAGTGTGTGGAATTATTGATGTCATTTAGTCACACATCAAGCAAAACCACACAGCCCGGGGGGAGACGGTTAGGGTTTGGAAAATGGATGGGAATGGGGGTTTCTTTTTGGGTAGGTTTTGTTGAGAGAAAAAAAAAAGCACAGCATTGACAAACAAGAATTGAAGATAAAGAAATCTTTGGGTACATGGCTAAATCTTTTGAACACTAAGTGCCTCTCACAGAGTAAGTGATCCCCCCTTTCCCACCATGGATTTTCTTCAAGTCGCTTGCAACAAAAATTACACATTTCCACGAGTGCTCAAAAACCCCAGAAGTCAGTTGCAAAAACCAAGAACACCCCGAAACACATGCAATCCTGCTGCTAGGGCTAATCCTAACGAACCCTAAGTTACAAAAAGTACCAAAACCTTTTTCATCATGGATGTTGTTAAAAGCAGTTTTATCCGGTATTAGACCTTCCCAGCAATGGCCCCAGAGCCGTCAACCCAGGCGAAAACAAGTAGAAGACCCCCAAACAGCCAAAAAGCAAAAGTACAAAAATGTGGACTTTGTCACTTTTGTGAAAATTTCCAAAACCACTCAGCGCGCGCTCTGCAGCTAGGCCCTAACTCCCCTCTGTCTCCATGGATTTCCTTCAAACCTCTTGCTATCTAAACTATCCATACCCAGTAGTGCTCCCAGGCCCCGAAATCCACCCACAAACACCAGGAAGCCCCCCAAACAGACCCCTGAAAACGCTACATTGAGCAAAAAGTCAGAAAAGGCAAAACCTTTTTTCCTCATGAATGTTGTTTAAACCAGTTTTATCCGGTATTAGACCTTCCCAGCAATGGCCCCAGAGCCGTCAACCCAGGCGAAAACAAGTAGAAGACCCCCAAACTGCCAAAAAGCAAAAGTACAAAAATGTGGACTTTGTCATTTTGTGAACATTTGCCAAATCACTCCGCGCGCGCTCTGCAGCTAGGCCATAACTCCCCTCTGCCTCCATGGATTTCCTTCAAACCTCTTGCTATCTAAACTATCCATACCCAGTAGTGCTCCCAGGCCCCAAATCCCACCCACAAACACCAGGAAGCCCCCAAACAGACCCCTGAAAACGCTACATTGAGCAAAAAGTCAGAAAAGGCAAAACGTTTTTTCCTCATGAATGTTGTTTAAACCAGTTTTATCCGGTATTAGACCTTCCCAGCAATGGCCCCAGAGCCGTCAACCCAGGCGAAAACAAGTAGAAGACCCCCAAACTGCTAAAAAGCAAAAGTACAAAAATGTGGACTTTGTCACTTTTGTGAAAATTTGCCAAATCACTCCGCGCGCGCTCTGCAGCTAGGCCCTAACTTCCCTCTGCCTCCATGGATTTCCTTCAAACCTCTTGCTATCTAAACTATCCATACCCAGTAGTGCTCCCAGGCCCCGAAACCCACCCACAAACACCAGGAAGCCCCCCAAACAGACCCCTGAAAACGCTACATTGAGCAAAAAGTCAGAAAAGGCAAAACCTTTTTTCCTCATGAATGTTGTTTAAACCAGTTTTATCCGGTATTAGACCTTCCCAGCAATGGCCCCAGAGCCGTCAACCCAGGCAAAAACAAGTAGAAGACCCCCAAACTGCCAAAAAGCAAAAAGTACAAAAATGTGGACTTTGTCATTTTGTGAAAATTTGCCAAATCACTCCGCGCGCGCTCTGCAGCTAGGCCCTAGCTCCCCTCTGCCTCCATGGATGCCCTTCAAACCTCTTGCTATCTAAACTATCCATACCCAGTAGTGCTCCCAGGCCCCGAAACCCACCCACAAACACCAGGAAGCCCCCCAAACAGACCCCTGAAAACGCTACATTGAGCAAAAAGTCAGAAAAGGCAAAACCTTTTTTCCTCATGAATGTTGTTTAAACCAGTTGTATCCGGTATTAGACCTTCCCAGCAATGGCCCCAGAGCCGTCAACCCAGGCGAAAACAAGTAGAAGACCCCCCAAACAGCCAAAAAGCAAAAGTACAGGTGATTAAAGTTTTAATCATATTAACTTGTGCAAAACAAAGAAAGACAGAAACACAGGAATACAAGTCAATAAGTACGAAAAAGAAAATGTCTGAATTCATTGGCTCATTTTCAGGCCTCGGTGTCAGGGAAGAAGAGTTCATCCTCATACTCTGCGAAATCATCAGGCAGGAGTAGGTCAGTGTCACCTAACACAGAAGAAATTCCCTCATCTAAGTTGCTGTCCTCCTCGTCTTCTTCCAACGTGCGATCTGGTACTTTGAAATCTGGTGGTATGAGGTGCTCATTCATCTTGATCATTGTCAATATCTCCACATTTTTGGGCGAGAGGCGGGTCCGTTTGCAAGTTACAATGCCACCAGCAGCACTGAAAACACGCTCAGAAGACACGCTTGCGAGTGGGCAAGACAAGTAATGTATAGCCAGTCGGGAGATCTCTGCCCACAATTCTTTTTTCCCATGCCAATACGCCAATGGGTCAGCATTAACATAGACCTCTGTTGAGTCATTCAGATAGTCCTGCACCATCGACTCAAAGTTCTCCACGTTTCCTCCTCCTTGCTGAATTTTCGCTCGGACCTTTTCAGAACCATAACCAATCTCAGCTAGCCAATCCTCTTCATCACCCGATATTTCTGTTGTGTCTGGTGCAGATGATGCGGTTGCCGGTGTCTTTAACGGCTGAGAGGTCACTTCTGCCACAGCCACAGGTGCAGAAGTGGAGTCTTCTGACTGGGGATGGCCTGCTGATGCTGATGTACGGCCTTTTCCTTCAATTTGCTTCCGTTCTCTTTCAAACCTGATGGCTGACCAGGCTACCCAACGTTTGTACTTTGTAGCATCTTCATCACTAAAAGGAAATAATGCAGAGCCTGCCAGCGCCTTTTTGTAGCGTGGATGCAGAATAGTAGCACAAATGTAATGCTGTTCTGAGTGGATCTTTTGAAGACGTTCATCGCCACGTAGACGCTCTAATAATTTCTCCGCCAAAAGAAAAGCTTGTTGCTTTTCTTCATCGTTTTGAAACTTTGAAGACACCGCCTTCAGTTTGGGCTCCAGCATGCGCAACAATGGGATAGCTTTTCCCAAATTACAGTCCTCCCTGCTGACTGCACGCGTGAAGAACTCAAAAGGACGAAGCATGTCTGTCAGGCTTTTAACTAGCTCCCATTGCGTCGCATTTAACCTCAGGTCCTCCTTCACAGCTGTACCCATTGTTAAGAAATACTGATCGAGTACCGTAAACTGCTCATACAGACGCTCAAGCATGTAGAACGTTGAGTTCCAACGTGTTGGCACCTCCTGGATGAGTGCTTTCACTGGCATTCGACGTTCATGTAGCAGGCTCCTCAGATGCTTCCGGGCCTTAAAAAAATGGCTGAAATGGTTGCACATTTTTCGGCAGGTGACCACTAACTGGCATGCTGGACTTTCTTTCTCCAAGAATTTTTTAACAACCAGGTTTATACAGTGCGCCAAACACGGCACTCTGAAATAGTCACCCAGTTCCATGGCCTTAACTACATTGGCGCCATTATCCGTGGAAACTTAACCAATGCCGCGTTTTTTGGGAGACAGCCAGTGAAAGACCTTTGTGTTGAACTCATTCAAAATGTTTTCTGCTGTATGACGTTTCTCCAAGCCAAACATGACTAGTGTTGCATGTTTCCGAGCAGCTTTAAAAACTTGGTCCAGGTCAGCACCTGCGTTTAGATTTGCTTTAACCCCTGAAAAAGAGACCCAGTGTGCAGTGATGCACATGTAATCAGTGCCTGCGCCACTGGTCCACATGTCTGTTGTGAGATGTATAGTGTGAACAGCACTCTTCTGCAAAGCTGCCCCAATCACCTCCAGCACATCTTCATGTAGTGCTGGAACCGCAACTCGGGCAAAATAGTACCGGCTAGGAACCTTCCATTTAGGGCAGAGCGCTGCCACTAATTCGAGAAAACCAACCCCTTCTACAAAAGAAAAAGGTAGAAGATCCAGCGCTAGCATTTTAGCCAGCTTAGTGTTATACAGACGCACCATTGGGTGGTTGCGGTCATATGGCGCGTCTGAAAACAACATTGTTTTAATGTTGCCCTGGACCATTTTACGGGATGATGATAATGACTTCTTCGACCCAGTTACGCTCGCTGATGAACTTTTTCGCATTGGTGTCTCACTCTGTCCCATACTCTTAGTGTGGCTCCCAGGGGTACTGGGTGTAAGTGAAGTGTGTGACACTTCTTCTTCCTCGTCATCATCAGATGTAACATCCACGTTTTCTCGACTTGCAATTCGGGCTTCCTTGATCTGCTTTAGGTGCTCCAACCATTGGACAGTGTGCTGTCTCTTAAGATGACCTCTCTGGCCTCCAGTCCCATAGTTGGTACCAAGCTTACCACGACTAACTGCAAGCTTACAAATGCTACAAATGGCTATGTTTTCCCTTTTTGTGGAAACACTAAAGAAGTCCCAAACTGCGGACTTGAAATGTCTGTGGGGGCCGGAGGAGGCGATACTGGTGGTGGCCGTGCTGCTAATGCCAGATGAAGTGGAGGATGTGTATTGCTGAACTTTACTATGTTGTGCACATTCACCACCACTAATTGAGGTCGAGGTGGATGGAGGTCCCTTCTGGCGAGTAAGAAATATGGAAGCGGCACGTTGTGGTGTACTAGATAGCATCAATGATTCTGGTGTTCCCATTGCCTCCTCGTCGACTTCATCATCACGCTCAGCAGCTTGTCGGGCTAGGGTCAAAATGTCTGTTTGCTGCATGCCCGCTGGGGCTTCAGTGACGTTAGTGATGATGACTGCGTCGTCGTCGTGAGAATCTTCAGCAGCAGGAGTATCCGCCACTTCTTGTTGAGCGTCATCACACACCATAACTTTGAGAGTTTCGACGACCTTCCTTTTACGCTTTGCTACCTTTGTCAGATCATGGTGTGCCTCCTCAACCTCACTCTCAGACGGCAGTGGTGCTGGTTCCCAAGTAAGATCCATATCATCAGAAGGAGGTGGGCTTGAAGAAGATGTAGACACCAACACCCTTGATCTTTTCCTTGCTCGGGATGTGGACGACAATGAATGATCATCAGGAGGAGTGGCTTCCTCGAATGATACCTCGGCTTGATTGTCGATTTCCAGATGTGCCCCTACTTCTGGAGGAACAACTATTGTGGCCACTTGTTGTGCCCCTCCATGCACCTCTGCTTGCTCCTCTCCTTGCGCCGCCTCCTCTCCTTCCACATGTACTTGGGCTTGTACTACTTGCACATGTGATTGTTGTTGCGGCTGTGGTTGTTCAACACTTGTCAGATGAGTTACAACAACCTGTGTTGATTCTTGAGGGACATTGCTGCTACTTTCTTGCGATGAGCCAAGATCACTGGTCGATGGTGATTGAACAACTATACTGGCTGCCTCTGAAGCACTCAAGGGCTTGGACCTAAGTTGGCGTGGTGGTGGCGGCACTGAGCCCAATGGAGCGGAGGTGCTGCTCCCAGCTTGGTCCCCAGCAGACCCCGCTGCTGCAGCAGGCGTACTTTTTTTTTCCCAAAAAATGTGGCGGTCGTCATCACACCAGTCTCCTTGGCAAGTGGCGCCACTTGCTTCTTCTGCTCCTTACTGGCAACTTTCTTGCTAGAGGAGCTACGGGGAACTTTTTTTGGGGCCATCTTCTTCAGATGTAACTCTGAACAGCAGGCCGCAGTTGCACAAGTTGCAGAGTTGTCTGTGGCCACACGTGACGTTGTGCTGCACACACCGCAGCAGGACTTCTTCCTGGCACTGGTGGTTCTCTTGTGCACCTACAAGCAATGGAAGACAGAGGAACATCAGTTATACACCCCAAAAAGTCGAAAAAACACACAAAAATCAGCACAATCCCAGCCCATCCATGGCCTCAATGGTGTTTAAATTCAAGAAGACAACCCACAGAAAGACTAGGCCCATGCACCACTCACTACCCCTGGCCAAAAGGCCCCACCAGCAGCCCCAAAAAAATGACAAAAAACACAAAATTCAGCACAATCCCAGCCCATCCATGGCCTCAATGGTGTTTAAATCCAAGAAGACACCCCACAGAAAGACTAGGCCCATGCACCACTCACTACCCCTGGGCATAATGGATGAAAGCTAGGCAAAATAAGTGCAGGCCTCAGACACTGCCTCTCTTCAAAATGGCCCCTTGCACCCCAAGCACATGTTGCCTGTACCAGCACTCGAGATGGCCACCACCACCACCCACATGGCCAGTCCAAATCAACAGTAGCACCCCCAAAAAAACGAAAAATACACAAAAATCACCACAATCCAATGCCATCCAGGATGTTTACATTAAAGAGAGTGAGACCCCACAGGCAGACTCAGTCCATGCACCACTCACTACCCCTGGGCAAAAGGCCCCAACAGCAGCCCCAAAAAAACGACAAAAAACACAAAATTCAGCACAATCCCAGCCCATCCATGGCCTCAATGGTGTTTAAATCCAAGAAGACACCCCACAGAAAGACTAGGCCCATGCACCACTCACTACCCCTGGGCATAATGGATGAAAGCTAGGCAAAATAAGTGCAGGCCTCAGACACTGCCTCTCTTCAAAATGGCCCTTTGCACCCCAAGCACATGTTGCCTGTACCAGCACTCAAGATGGCCACCACCACCACCCACATGGCCAGTCCAAATCAACAGTAGCACCCCCAAAAAAACGAAAAACACACAAAAATCACCACAATCCAATGCCATCCAGGATGTATACATTAAAGAGAGTGAGACACCACAGGCAGACTCAGTCCATGCACCACTCGCTACCCCTGGGCAAAAGGCCCCAACAGCAGCCCCAAAAAAATGACAAAAAACACAAAATTCAGCACAATCCCAGCCCATCCATGGCCTCAATGGTGTTTAAATCCAAGAAGACACCCCACAGAAAGACTAGGCCCATGCACCACTCACTACCCCTGGGCATAATGGATGAAAGCTAGGCAAAATAAGTGCAGGCCTCAGACACTGCCTCTCTTCAAAATGGCCCCTTGCACCCCAAGCACATGTTTACTGTACCAGCACTCAAGATGGCCACCACCACCACCCACATGGCCAGTCCAAATCAACAGTAGCACCCCCAAAAAAACGAAAAACACACAAAAATCACCACAATCCAATGCCATCCAGGATGTTTACATTAAAGAGAGTGAGACCCCACAATCAGACTGAGTCCATGCACCACTCACTACCCCTGGGCAAAAGGCCCCAACAGCAGCCCCAAAAAATCGACAAAAAACACAAAATTAAGCACAATCCCAGCCCATCCATGGCCTCAATGATGTTTAAATTCAACAAAACAGTTGTATAATGCATGCACTCATAACCAACCCTGGTCCTACTGGATACTGTGGCTACCCACAATATATTTTATTTAATGTTCTGAAAAAGTTCCAAAATTGTAGTTGCAGCAACTGTAATGCCCCAAACAAACTTACTTGTGAAAGTGGATTTCTAATCCAAAAGTGATCCAAAGAAAGTCAAAAAGGCCTCAAATCCAAATATCCAGCAGCACCCACAAAAAGTAATCCTTCCAGGTCAAGGTCCAAATGAAAGTGACCAGCACATGAAGAAAGCACTGGGAGGAGCCTGCTGGACAGGAACAGGAAGTTGGAGACTGTGGGGCACTTCCTTCCTCCCCCCCCCCAAAAATGGACTCCTTGCAAAAAAAAGTGCAGGCAAATGTCAACCTGAGGAGTGATTCTGATAAAAATCATCATTTTCTGAAGGTTTATGCTGTTTGCTGGGGGATTTCTTTTGCAGAATTGCAAATTCTCTATTTCGCGAGTGCGAGATTGTTCCTGCCCGCCTCACCTACGTGTTCGCAATTGCGAACTCTCGCGATGCGTGCTGTGCAAGGTAAGGTGGCAAGCCGCGATTACGTATTCGCGGGCGCCAACTCCCGCGGGATCCCGCAGCAAGTTCCAAAATGGCGCAGCACTCGCAAAATATCGAGAAAAACAACTCGGCAAAGGCTGAATGACGGAAAGTGAACGCCGTGAGCCACGCCGCGCGCCGCAATATTGTATCACCAAGCAAAAAAATCCGCCGCATGCGAATTGACGGATTTTCGGCAAATTCGCTAGAGTTCGCGGATTGCGAATTTACCGAAAATCCGCAAATTCCGCGAGCGGAACGGATTTTACGCCCATGCTTATTCATGGGCACAGTGAGTGGCTTCGAGGATCCAAGGAAGTGCTGGGAAGCTTGGAGGAGCTCCCGTCACATTACGCCGAAACGGAGCTCTCCGAACCTGCGTCCATCTTTCCCGGCGCCTTAGCCATGCCCCTCCTTATTTTTATTTTTATTTATAGAGTTTTATATAGCGCGGACGTGACCCTTGTCCCTTAATTTTTTATATTTTAGGCTGACAATTTTGTAGGATTATGAATTGTGCTATAAGAGTAATCAAAAAAAGCTTTTTCTTTGCAACAGCTTCATGATGACATCTAACTATTAGCCCAATAGTACTGTCTGTATATCATTTGAAAAATTAATGTTCACAGTAATGTAAGCTGTATTCCTGTATAGAGGACCAATACTCCGCAAGTTTTGGTCAAATCCAGATATGTGTCCCATTGCCCTCACCTTCCATTGAGCATCTAAAGCATTTTGTCAATATTTGAGGATTCATTTGAGTGAAAAGGAAAGGTGTTCTGTGAAGCAGCCATTTAGTGTAATATTGCATACAGTGTAGACTCTCCCCCTTTAGCAAGGAGAAATTAAACAGATTGATCTTATTCCAGATTTCTGCCTAAATCTGCCAGCTCTCCTTTGACTGTCTTTTCCGTTGAGCTTTGCTACAAACATCAACGCCATTATGTTTAGTTATTTAAACAATATGATATACCAGCCATTAATGGTGACACTCGCTTAATGGATATTACAAGAGAGTTGCATTCCTTAATGGATGAGTAAAGGGCCTATAAGTTTTGTTTTTGTTGTTGTTGTTGTGTGCCTCCCTGCCCAGGTCTCCGCCTTGCTCCCGCCTCCCAGCTGACCCTCCCTCCCACAGATACTATCAGTCCCTCTGTCCCGCGCCATCGCTGTGACCGTCGTCTCTGCCTGCAGACGCGGTCGCTCCCTAAGCTGCTCCCCGCCCTGCCTGCCTGGTTGCTGCATGGTATCGTAGCGCTTCGCTGATTCTCATCGAAATTGATTGCCTGTAGCGCTTAGCATCTTAGCGCATCGCTGCCTCTATTGTGACTAAATTGTGACTGCTAATTTTGTGAATTGTGACTGCTGACACAGGATTGATTATAATTTAAAACACTGGGACATCGTAGTGCTAGATAGGCTAAGTGCGCTGCTAATTACAGCTCGATTTAGCTGCTTATAAAGGTAAAGGCGTGGCTGACTGTACCGGTGCCACTGACTACTATCTCGCGAACGCCCATTTTGTTTTTGTTGTTGTTGTTGTGTGCCTCCCTGCCCAGGTCTCCGCCTCTCTCCCGCCTCCCAGCTGACCCTCCCTCGCCCCTCCCCTGCCACTATCCACATATGACAGCTGTCTACGCGCGCAGCGTTCACGCGCAGCGGACAAGCCCGATGCGCGCCGAAGGTGCGCCAAAGGTAAGCCCGTCTGCGCCCGTCCGCGCCTGGACCGCGCCCAGCGCCAGACCCCCTGGCCTCCGCAAACCACACTCCTCCAGCATAACGTACGATGCCGCCTCCCTCCTAGCCCTTAACCCCGGACGCACACCTCAATGCTACGAAGCTGCCCCAGGACGTACCCACGGTCCTTTCGCCTGACACTCCTGCAAATATACCAGCATCAAGACCCATACCACTTCCACTAACCCCAAACACAGCTCCGACCCTAACCACCTGAAGTGCATCCTGCTGAACACCTGCTCGGTCCACAGACACGCCACCGAACTCTGGGATCTACTTGACACTACATCACCGGATGTCGCCTTCCTTACTGAAACATGGATGAACGCATCATCAACACCCGACATCGCCATAGCCATCCCAGACAATTACAAGATCATCCGAAAAGACCGCACCGCCCAAACAGGAGGAGGCATCGCCATCGTCCATAAGAACACCATCAAAATCACGACCAGCTCCGACGTTAACCTTACAACCGCCGAACACCTACAGTTTCAGATCCACACGACCCTAGGACCACACTCAGAGGCACCCTCATCTACAGGCCTCCAGGAACCCGTAAACAATTCAGCGAAGACATCACTGACTTCATCAGTCCACACGCCCTCGCCTCCGAGAACTACATTCTACTAGGAGACCTCAACTTCCACCTGGAAAAGAAAAACAACAACAACACCACCACCCTTCTTGACAACCTGACCAACCTCGGGCTCAAACAACTTGTTGACACCCCTACCCATGTAGCAGGACATACGCTCGACCCAATCGTCACCTCCAGCAAACACATCTCCTTCGACCATACCACAGCTCTCCATTGGACGGACCACAGTTGTGTTCACTTCAGCTACAAAACCACCTCGACCCATAACCCCCCTCAACCTATTCCCCGAAGAAAATGGAACAAAATCACCACCGACCAACTCCTCACATCACTCAACCAAAACCCACCCGCCCTCTCATCGGACCCAAACCAAGCTGCCATCAAATTCAAACAATGGATCACCCACAGTGCTGACGAATTATCACCCCTGAAAAACCATCAAACCAAACAAGACAGCAAAAAGGCCCCCTGGTACAACGATGACCTTAAGAAATCCAAAAAGCTTTGCCGCACTCTCGAGAAAACATGGAGAAAAAACCCAACCACCGACAACATGACCACTTTCAAAGCAGCCACCCGTAAACATCACCAGATGATTCGATCCACCAAGAAATCAGCATTCAAGAATCGACTCGACAACAACGCCCATAACAGCAAGGAACTATTCAACATCGTCAAGGAATTCACCAACCCCACCGCAGCCTCAAACGACATCACTCCCTCCCAAGACCTCTGCGACTCGCTATCCTCCTTCTTCTACAACAAAATTGCCGACATACATAACAGCTTCGAAAACAGTTCCAACGAACAATCCTCTCCACCCCCCTCAGAACCTAAACCGCCCCCAACAACCTCAACACCTGGAATCCAATCACCACTGAAGACACCATCCACCTAATGAATTCCATCCACTCTGGCTCGCCAACTGACCCATGTCCCCACCACATCTTCAACAAAGCAGACTCCATCATCGCACCCCATCTCCGTGATGTCATCAACTGCTCCTTCACCTCTGCTACCTTCCCAGAAAGCTGGAAATACGCCGAAGTCAACGCCCTCCTGAAGAAACCCACAGCAGACCCTTCTGAACTTAAAAACTACCGCCCCATATCCCTCCTCCCTTTCCCGGCCAAAGTCATCCAGAAAGCCGTCAATAGCCAGCTCGCTGCCTTCCTTGAATCCAACAATTCCATCGATCCCTCACAGTCCGGCTTCCGAGCCAAACACAGCACCGAAACCGCCCTCATCACAGCAACAGACGACATCCGAACACTACTGGACAATGGAGAAACAGTGGCCCTCATTCTACTCGACCTCTCTGCCGCCTTCGACACTGTCTGTCACAGCACCCTCATACAACGCCTCAGCAACATCGGCATAAAAGGAAAAGCCCTGGACTGGATCATCTCGTTCCTAGCTGGGAGAACTCAGAGAGTCCGACTTCCCCCATTCAAATCAGAGGCCACCGAAGTCATTTGCGGCGTACCACAAGGCTCATCACTCAGTCCCACCATCTTCAACGTTTACATGAGTCCACTCGCCTCCATCGCGCGTCAACACAACCTTAACATCATTTCCTATGCTGACGACACCCAGCTGATCCTTTCCCTCACCAAAGACCCCAACACTGCCAAAACCAATCTTCACGAAGGCATGAAAGAAGTAGCCGTTTGGATGAAAAACAGCCGCCTTAAACTCAACTCAGACAAAATGGAAGTGCTCATTCTAGGATCATCCCCCTCTGCCTGGGACGACTCATGGTGGCCCTCGGATCTGGGCTCAGCACCCATACCCACAGACCACGCACGTAACCTTGGCTTCATCTTAGACTCCTCACTCTCGATGACCAAACAAGTCAACGCCGTCTCATCCTCCTGCTTCAACGTACTTCGCATGCTCATAAAGATCTTTCATTGGATCGCCACCGAAACAAGAAAGACTGTCACCCACGCACTGGTTAAGAGTCAACTAGACTACGGAAACACCCTCTACGCCGGAATCACAGCCAAGCTACAGAAAAAACTCCAACGCATCCAAAACGCATCAGCGAGACTCATTCTGGACATCCCTCGCCAAGATCACATTACCGGCCACCTGAAAAACCTCCACTGGCTTCCCGTCAACAAGAGAATAACTTTCTGCCTCCTCACCCACGCACACAAAGCCCTCTACAAAACAGGGCCCGAATGCCTCAACACTCGACTATCCTTCTACACACCCACCAGCCAACTTAGATCCTCCAATCAAGGCCTCGCCGCAGTCCCACGTATCCAAAGATCCACCATGGGAGGGAGATCCTTCTCCTACTTGGCGGCCAAGACTTGGAACTCACTCCCCACTCACCTCCGCCTTACACAGAACCACATCTCCTTCAGAAAAGGACTTAAAACCTGGCTTTTCGATAAATAATGTACCCCTCCCCAAGCGCCTTGGGACCCTCTGGGTGAGTAGTGCGCTATACAAATTCTTGAACTTGAACTTGAACTAAATGGGAAAGCAATCGCTATTATTGAATTGCTGATTTATTAAATCTGTCATATGGAAAGGATGGGCCGAAATCAAACACACCTTCAGTCATTCGAAAATATTCATTCATTGTGTTTTATTAAGGCATATTTAACAGAAGTAGACCTCAGAAGAATAAAAGCAAGCCTTGACTTAATGGATGAACTGATTGAGTCCACTACACTTAGCTCTATCAGGCACTGAGTAGCCACATTCAGTCAATTGCCTCTTTATCCTGTACTGTTCTATTGGTGAGAAAAGCAAGGTGGTAAAAGAACTTAATTACATTTTTTTCACTGATAACAGCTTAAAGATTCACCAATACGCCATTGGCATACAATGGTATTTGAAAGTCTACGTCGCTCAAGAGATCCAGTGTCTCAAAGACTGCGTGCACCTCACCCAGACTGCGATGTCCATTATCGACCTAAGATTTAACCCTATGAAAACAGATTTGCTTCTATTCACCAACAACTAGTACAAACCTAGCTCAGCAGCATGAACTAGCATGGATTTGAACCTCAACTTTCGTGCAATGTCAAGTTACTTGGATTCATACTGGACACTGATCATGCCCTCAAGGAGAACATCTTCCAGAAAACCCAGATGTCCTAGCATCAGATCACTCTACTAAAGAGAGGCAAACCATTGCTTCCATAATGAGACTTCAGAACTGCCATTCAACCCATGTACTCTCGAATCTGGATGATGGCAAAGCCCTGCTCTACAGCCTCCCAAACTTGCCCTCTCTTCATTGCATTCCACATGTCTCGTCATACCTCATAATAGGCCTGAAGAAATATGACACACTGCATTCATCCTCAAGGAATCCACCTGCTGCCCTTGTTGGCAAACTACATCTTCAAAACCAGTTGTAAAAGCATTACGACCAACACACCTGTCTAACTGGCTGACAAAGTCACCATATCCAATGGCTCTCAACAAACACACAACCACGACAGCACAGACTCAAGACAAAGAAGTTCTAAAAGAAAACAAACAGGTCAGCAGATCATCTCCATCTATGCACCTAGGATCTGGAACACCACTCCACAATCCGTCAAAAGACTTCAACAACCCTCTTCAATTTAGGAAAGAGCTGAAGATACACACCTTTAAGGAACACAACATCATGATGCAGTAGCGGTTCACTTGCACTCATCAAAACCAGTCCCCCATCCAATCACACGTTGACTGCATTTTTTGCCTTTGACCCTGTAGAGCACTCTGCTAACTTTCGACTAGGTCTGTGCTTTATAAATGCCACATGCTTACATACATACATAAAGACATACATACACACAGACAACCCAAGGCCAATCCCATTTCCTATCATTCTATCTACTTGACCTTCACTGGAACACCATCCTCCTAAATCTCAGAGCTATGATAAAACGTACCCACTTTCAAGACCACCATACATAGCAAATATGTACTTATTTGAAAAGGCTTGTCCGTTCAAAGGCGCACACTGTAAACACTTTCATTTCACACCTTTTTTTCGTGATTACCTTACACACAAAAGCAGATTACAGTCGATGCAGCGATATTGTTCTTCTGTACAGCATGGGCGCATTGAAGTTAGAGATGCTACGCCTGCTAAAGGCATTATTGAATGTATAGGAGCCATAATAGAAATATGGAGGTTCTGATTGAGCTGTGCAGTAGCATAATCCGTAAAGTTTTTTTAAAATAAAGATTCCTTTAATTTAGAGATATATATACTGAACAACACATAAAAAACAATATTTCGCATACATTTCTGGTTTGAAAACCAACGTTATCATTGTGTTTAAAAAAAACAAACAGCGATAGACAAAATAAACAGTATCATTTACTGCCGGATTGGAAATGCAGGGGTTAGCGTGCCCTCAAAATATTCATGTTTTTGGTGTGCAACGTGTAATTATGTCAAAGAGTGCATAAAAAGATGAAAGGGCAGGAACCACCAAGCATTTCTTTGCACGAGCTCTTTTAACCGTGGCAGCCCTTAAATGTTATGTTTATTAACATAGCTTGAAAAGGTTTGTGTAAGAGTAATGTTAAAACCACAGTGCCGGGTTACTCCTTCTGCATAAATTAGAAAAATCTGCCAGATCTCCATCTGTTAGCAATACAGAGCTAACCACAAAGACAACTGTCGTGACAACCACACTCAGTTAGGCTTTCAAATAAAACTTGTAAAACGCTACTGCCCTGCAGCCTCCACCCACTGCAGTTAATGGCATTAAATAGCACTTTAACCAGTAAGTATTTTCTAAGGCGTTCCACTCTGGTGCAGCTGTTGGCGCAGCAGCCTTTGATAATACCCCCAACAGGCTGCCAATTTACAGTTCCTGCAGGTCATGAGTGTCTGCAAGCAGGGCTGTCTGCAAGACATGCCTAGACTGAACTTTCTGATGCTGAGGTTTTTCGAGATATGGAGCGTGGAAATACAGATTTCTGATCCCCAACTATACGTGGCAATGAGGCTGGGAAAGAAAGAGGGCGAAAAATTACTTCCAGATGAAGCCCTGCCACAGAGACACCAGGAGTGCTGAAAGAAGCAACCAGCTGTTGGAAATAGTGTGAGGGTTCTTTGCTCTCAGGCCCCCCAGTTTGATGAACCTGTCTAGCTGTAGATCTAGCTGTGGCTACCCACTGTGTTACCACTGACAAGTTTACCTATACCGTTTGCACTACTGAATAAGTAAGTTCAGAAGTCCCTGCGAAAATGTTCCTAAAAAACACAAATAAAGGTGTTAAACAATTGTTTGACAAATGATAACTTATATATGGAAGGTGTTGGACAGGCCACATGAAGGGCTCGCTCCCTCCCCGCAGGACAGGGCCCGGGCCACCGTCAGCACCATTGCCCGGCCCAGCCGCCATCTTGGACACGGCACCACGCGGCCGCGCGGCCTCAGCCCGACCCCAACCCTGGGCCTGGCCAGGCCCCGACATCCCGGCACCACCCTCCACCCAGGAGGTGAACGGCCCACTTGGCAGGTCAATGGGAGTACGAAGTGTCGACGGCTCTCCCCCGCCAGGTGCCGAGCACCCCCAGCCTCCTCGGGCGCCGGCTCCACCCCCCTGCTGGGTGTCTGGACTCCCTCATCCCAGACCTCCCGACCTCCAAGAGCGAGGGTCCGGACATCAAAGGGCGCCAGACCTATAACTGAAGCACCCCCAGGACAGGAAGGCAGTTGTATCCTGGAGTCGAGAGACACCGCGACGAACTCATCCTTGACGGACTGTTGGCGCTGCCACAGCCCTGCCTTGTGAACTATTGTCCTGCCTGCCGGCGCTGCCGCGGCCCTCTGCAACCTTCATCCTCGTGGGACCTGCTGGCGCTGCCGCGGCCCGTTGCAACCTGCATTCTCGTGGGACCTGCTGGCGCTGCCGCGGCCCGTTGTAACCTTCATCCTCGTGGGACCTGCTGGCGCTGCCGCGGCCCGTTGCAACCTGCATTCTCGTGGGACCTGCTGGCGCTGCCGCGGCCCGTTGTAACCTTCATCCTCGTTGGGACCTGCTGGCGCTGCCGCGGCCCGTGCCACCTACGACCTCTTCGGGACCTGCTGGCGCTGCCGCGGTCTGACCCATCCGAACACCGAGCTCGAGGATTGTGAGCTATCACCGTTACACACCCGTACCCGTGGGTACCAAGACTGTCCCGCTACCCCCTTCCCTTACTAGAGACTAGAATTGAGAGGATCATCGGGTCCTGATCGCCCTGTATCGTACCACTCTACTACCCGAAGTGCCTATAAAAGGTGTTATCATAAGCTTGGTGTGGTGTCCATCTGTGGGGGGGAAGTTACCTGTCTGTGCGATCACTCTGCTCGGCCGACCCTCCAGGTCCCCGTCTAACATTGGTGGCTAGCGGCGGGATCCGAACCAACGCGTACCGTACAGACAGTAACTCACCCTACGACTAAAACCACAATGACGACCAAAGAGAGCGGATCGGCGGAGAAGTTCCAGATGGAAAAGCTGGAAGAATACAACCACCGAGAGCTCAAACAATTTTGCATGGACTTAGGCATTGCTACCACCGGGCTAAGCACAAAAGAAGACTTCAAAAACGCCCTAGAGGCCTGGACAGAGACAAATACCGCAACCCCCCGGGACCCCGCAGCCCCGGAAGTCAACACCACCCGGACGGAGGAACGGAGACCAGGCCCCTCCCATGAAGAGATCCAGGAGCGGGAAAAAAATAGATTACACGAGTTAGACTTGGCACGACTCAGATTAGACGGAGAGTTGAAACTGGCGGAACAAAAAATAAACTTAGAACACTTACGGCTCAGAGAAGAGCGAGAGGAAAAACAGAGACAGAGAGACCTCGAAGAAAAAAGACTGGCATACGAGCACGAGTGCAAACTAGCGGAGATAGAAATACGCAAACTGAACAAAAACCTAGGGGTGCCCGAGCAACCGCACTCCCCGGGTCCTACCGAGCAGAAGGTCCACATCCCCAAGGATGTGGTCCGAGAATATCACCGGAACAACGACATACAGCAGTGGTTCAAAGCCTATGAGATTGCCATGACCGCCCACCGGGTCGCTCGAAGTGACTGGGGAGCCGGTCTATGGGGGAGATTCGTCAACGAGGGTCGTGATGCCCTGCTGCAGCTTCCGGACCATCAAATGACGTCCTATGACCATATGAAGGCCGCCCTCCTCAGTCGATATGGACTTACACCCGAAATGTACCGCCAGAGGTTCCGCAACTGCACCCGGATCCCAGGTACGACGTGGTTGGAATACGTGAACTATTTCAGCCGAGCTTTCGAGGGGTGGATCAAGGGTAACAACGTAACCACCTACGAACAACTCTTCAATCTCATTGTGTGGGAGCACCTCTCCAACAACTGCTTTGTTGAGCTCAGGCAGCACCTCCTCGACAGTAAATTGACTGAACCCCGGCAGCTCGCCACCGAGGCTGACCGGTGGGAGAGCACCCGAGTGGCCCGGAGTGGGCCGAATGAGCAGAACAGAACCAACCAAGGTCACCATCGTCCCCGAGGAGGAGGAGGAGGCCCGGGCCGGGGCAGAGACGCCGCCCCGGCCGCACCCACGAACGCCACCCCGGCTCCAGCAGGCCGGGGAAACCCCCCGATGCGCCCGGGGTTCCGAGCTAACGTGACGTGTCATCGATGCCAGCGAGTCGGCCACTATGCCAGTGACCCGACCTGCCCGAAGAACCAGGTCCCCGGGCCCCGCCAGATGGCGGCCGCCGCCCTGGGAGAAGAACAAATCTCCGAAGACACGGAGACCTATGAGTCGGAGCAGTTCGAGTGGGAACCCGCCGCCATGACCCTGGCATGCCTGGGAGGAAGAGACATGGTCCCGCGGACTCCCCTGCCCGCCAACACTCGGAAGTACAGCCAATGGGTGAGCATCAATGGGCGCAAGGCCGAGGCCCTGCGTGACACCGGGGCCAGTGTGACGGCCGTCCGCTGTCACCTGGTGACCCCAGAACAAATCGTACCAAACGTACTTTGCCCCGTCCGATCGGCAGACAACTCGGAGAGCCTGTGTCGGATGGCCTGCGTCCCCTTCGAATGGGGAGGAGTGTCCGGCATGCTGAAAGTAACTGTCCGTGACGATGCCCCCGTAGACTGCCTCCTGGGGAACGATCTCGAGAGCTCCCCGTGGGCCGCTGTGGAAAGAAGAGAGCATCTGGGGATGTTGGGTCTCCCGGACTGGGCATGCGTAACCACCCGGTCCATGGCCACCCGCACCATCCCTAGACCAGAAGAACCAGAATGGGCAGCGCCTCCGCCCTCGATCACTCCAGAAGAAGACTTCCCCCAGACCGACCACCCGGACCCCACCCCAGAGGGGTCCACACAGCCCCCCGAGCTTCCCGACCTGGCTCAGTGGCGTCAAGAAGGGGGGCCCACCCAGGAACAATTCCGGCAGGAGCAAAAGACCTGCCCCTCCCTCGAGGGATTGCGACAGCAAGCGCTCGCCCAGAGCCAAGGAGACACCACCGGGGCCCACTGGGTTTATTGGGACAATGATCTCTTGTACAGCGAACAGAAAATCGCAGAACTGGGGGCCGGGCGAGTGCTGGTGGTGCCCCTCCACTTCAGAGACTTCCTGTTGAACCTAGCCCACGATGTCCCCCTGGCCGGGCACCTGGGCCAAGACAAGACCTACCACCGCCTGGTGACTCACTTTTTTTGGCCCAAAATGAGGAACGATGTATCCAACCATGGCCGGTCCTGCCCGACCTGCCAGGCCAGTGGGAAGAGCGGCCGCAAACTCAAGGCACCCCTACAACCATTCCCCGTGGTGACCACCCCGTTCGAAAGGGTGGGAATAGACATTGTGGGGCCCCTGGACCCCCGAACAGCACAGGGACATCGCTTCATCCTGGTCCTGGTGGATCACGCTACCCGCTATCCTGAGGCGGTCCCCCTTCGTACGATAACAGCCCCAGTAGTGGGTCGAGCCTTGATGGGGATCTTCTCTCGAGTGGGCTTCCCCCGAGAAGTCGTCAGCGACAGGGGTACGAACTTTATCTCAAAATACATGAAGTCCCTCTGGCAACAGTGTGGGGTCACCTACCGATTCACGACCCCCTATCACCCTCAAGGGAACGGACTGGTTGAGCGGTTCAACCGCACGCTCAAAGGGATGATTGGGGGGTTGGAAGAGCCCCTCCGTCGCCAGTGGGATGTGCTACTACCGTGCCTTCTCTTTGCCTACCGAGAAGTCCCCCAGAAGTCCCTCGGCTTCAGCCCTTTCGAACTCTTGTATGGACACCCGGTGCGAGGCCCGCTCAGCCTAGTCAAAGAAGGCTGGGAAATGCCCCCTCTAAAGAACCCTCCAGATGTTTTCAAGTACCTCCTAACCCTCCGCAACCAGACCAGAAGGTTCAGAGAGATGGCAAAAGCAAACCTGGAGGCCAGTCAGGAGGACATGAAAAGGTGGTACGATAGAAATGCATCCTCCATCGAATTTGAACCCGGTCAACAAGTGTGGGTAATGTCTCCCACCGAACCATGCACCCTGCAAGACAAATGGACGGGGCCCTTCAAAGTAATCGAGCGCAAGAGCCCCGTCACCTATCTCATCGATATGGAATCTTCCCGAAACCCTCTCCGGGTCCTCCACGCTAATAGACTGAAACCCCACTTTGTACGCTCCGAACTCAGCCTCCTGATGGCAACCGACAATGGAACCGAGGAGGACTCCGAACCCCTCCCTGACCTCCTACGGTCACGGGAAGAGGACGGCTCCGTGGACGGGGTCCGACTCTCGGAGGCCCTCACCCTGGAACAGCGCCAAGGCTGCCGAGTCCTCCTGCTACAGTTCTCCACCCTGTTCTCCCTCACCCCAGGGGTCACCCCCTGGTGCTTACACGACGTGGACACGGGAGACAGTCCCCCTATCCGCCATCGGGCCTACCGCGTACCAGATCGGGTACGGGCCTGCATCCAAGAGGAGGTGGCCAAGATGCTCACCCTCGGGATCATCGAGCCCTCAGACAGCCCCTGGGCCAGCCCAGTGGTACTGGTCCCCAAAGCGGCCGCCCCCGGCACCACGCCGGAGCTCCGGTTCTGCGTCGACTACCGGGGCTTGAATGCGGTCACCAGAACAGACGCACACCCCATCCCCCGAGCAGATGAACTAATCGACCGCATGGGAGCTGCCCGCTACCTCAGCATCTTCGACCTGACAGCGGGCTACTGGCAGATCGGTCTCACACCCCGGGCCCAAGAACGATCTGCATTCTCTACCCCGGATGGCCACTATCACTTCAAGGTCATGCCATTCGGCATGAAGAATGCCCCAGCAACCTTTCAGCGGCTAGTAAACCAGGTCCTGGCAGGACTCGAAGGATTCAGCGCCGCCTACCTGGACGATATCGCTGTGTACAGCCACCACTGGTCCGACCACCTCCACCACCTCCGAGAGGTGCTACAGGCCCTCCAACGAGCTGGCCTCACGATCAAGGCCAGCAAATGCCAAATTGGCCAGGGGTCCGTGACCTATCTCGGGCACCAGGTGGGAAGCGGTCTGGTGGCCCCTCTGCAACTCAAGATCGCGGCCATCCAGTCGTGGCAGTCCCCCATCACCCAGACCGAGGTCCGCGCCTTCTTGGGACTCACGGGCTACTACCGACGGTTCGTGAGGGACTATGGCAGCATCGTAGGGCCCCTCACGGAACTCACCTCCAAAAACCAACCAAAGAAGGTCAACTGGACCCCAGACTGTCAAGCGGCCTTCGAGAAGCTGAAGGCCGCCATGTGCTCCGCCCCGGTGCTCCAGGCCCCCGACTACAGTCGGGAATTTATCGTCCAAACAGATGCCTCCGACCATGGCGTTGGGGCAGTCCTTTCCCAGCTGAACCCCGAAGGACTTGACCAGCCAGTGGCTTTCATCAGCAGACGGCTCCTGGCCCGAGAACGACGCTGGAGCACCATCGAGAGGGAGGCCTTCGCCGTGGTGTGGGCCCTCAAAAAGCTCCGGCCTTATCTCTCCGGCACCCACTTCCGGGTCCAGACCGATCATCGACCCCTGCAATGGCTCATGCAGATGCGGGGGGAAAACCCGAAACTACTACGTTGGTCCATCTCCCTGCAGGGGATGGACTTCACTGTGGAACATCGACCCGGCCAGGACCACGCCAACGCTCTAACAGAAGGCATAAAGAGGCCTCCACTAAATCTCTCTCTCTATATATATATATATATATATAAGCACGGCAAACTCGGCGTTTGATAAGAAAAGCCACATCAATGGTTGCAAAACTGTACCTGCACATTGTTGCTGAGATATGGAAATGTCCTTGTTAATGCGTGATTCGCACTCTGCACACGCTGTGGGAAGTGGAGTTTTGCCATCACCGACACTGAAATCCAGTGAAGAAAACGGAGGACAGGTAAAAAGGACTCTGGGAACTGAAGTCCCATACAATTGAATTATACACCAATGAGACTAAGCAGCAAAAGAAACCATATATAAATAACATGAACACTCTTTAAGGGGTTACTATTAACCGCCAAATAAATATGGTACTCATCTTTGCAGCTGGGATGAATCTGAACTAATTAAAAACATTTACGAGTCCTGTCCCCTTAAATCTGGAAAAGTTTTGACTTTGGTCCCTTTTCAGTGTTTAAGAAGTTACGTTCTTTTAAAATCTGCAACGAACCCACTGATGTAGGAGCTATTGGCATTTGACAAAGAGTCATGGGACTCGAAACGCGTTATGCCTGAACTTTCAATTTAATAAATTCAATCTGAAGAGTATTGCTGGTGTGGCCTGGATTGCGTCGCAGAAGCAGCGCGTGAGGTTGTTTGTATATATATATATATATATGCAAACAAAGAACCTCTCTCACAGGAAAAAAGGTGAGCCGCACACATTCACGACATGGGGGAACAACATCCAGTTTAATCGTTCCTTCTGACAAGCGCCGGCATATTGATTACCCTGATGCATTTCGGTCCTCCTGGACCTTTCTCAAAGGGGGAAAGCCAGAGGCGTGTGCGAGGAGTCGAGTCACAATTTGCTGTTGTTTATCAATTGTTTGCCCCCTGGTGGGCGTCACGATAGACTCACTTTAAGAGCATTGTGGTTTCTGTAGTTTCCTCTCCATTCCGCTATTCGCTTCCTCTCAAAGAGTGATGATGGAGAGTCTCTGCGCTTGTGGGTTATTCCATTTCGTGATACCCGGCCACAATACTTTTGATTGGGTTGGGACCCAGGACCAGAGTTCAGTCGCCAGTAGTGCCGCTGCCCTCAAATTGCTCTTGCAGATTCCAAGGTTTTGTCCAGACTCGGGCAGTAGTGGCACACTTCGGTTGGGGGTGCGTTGCTCACGGCGGGACCGGCCGTACAAATGCAAACAAAGAACCTCTCTCACAGGAAAAAAGGTGAGCCGCACACATTCACGACATGAGGGAACAACATCCAGTTTAATCGTTCCTTCTGACAAGCGCCGGCATATTGATTACCTTGATGCATTTTGGTCCTCCTGGACCTTTCTCAAAGGGGGAAAGCCAGAGGCGTCGAGGAAACACTCAGTCACAATTTGCTGTTGTTTATCAATTGTTTGCCCCCTGGTGGGCGTCACGAAAGACTCACTTTCAGAGCATTGTGGTTTCTGTAGTTTCCTCTCCATTCCGCTATTCGCTTCCTCTCAAAGAGTGATGATGGAGAGTCTCTGCGCTTGTGGGTTATTCCATTTCGTGATACCCGGCCACAATACTTTTGATTGGGTTGGGACCCAGGACCAGAGTTCAGTCGCCAGTAGTGCCGCTGCCCTCAAATTTCTCTCGCAGATTCCAAGGTTTTGTCCAGACTCGGGCAGTAGTGGCACACTTCGGTTGGGGGTGCGTTGCTCACGGCGGGACCGGCCGTACAAATGCAAACAAAGAACCTCTCTCACAGGAAAAAAGGTGAGCCGCACACATTCACGACATGAGGGAACAACATCCAGTTTAATCGTTCCTTCTGACAATATATATTCATTGATATATATTTAGTCAATGAAAAAAACAAAGGTTAAACCTAGGTAATAGTTAAGAAATTCCTTATATACAATCCGAACTTAAACTATACAAACTGAATAAATTATAAAGTTATTGTTACAGCTTAAACTCTAATTCATGCACCACTAGTTAGAACTTACATTTCTTATTTAGGCACCACCTTCAATTTACAATACGCCGTGCACGTCCATACACATTCCTTTTGTATCAGTTGCCACACCTCGCTTTATCTCCATGCACTGGTGATTCCCTTGAATATTATATAACATCTAGCTTGTGTAATCATAACAGTCATAATAAGATGTATGTCATCAGAAATTACTTCATATCTCATAACAGTGCATGGTCGAGGGAGAGTTAATGTTAATGTAGTGTGGCGATTGATGCGAGAGGGAAATCGGAGGTGCGCAACACCAAACTTTAACATCACATTAAACTTTATTTTTTCACTGAATTTATAGGGTTTTTTAAACATAAGCTAAAATCTTCTTAACATGCTTATCTATAACTTCACTTTGAACTTTGGATTTTCATTAAATTGATATATTCACTGAAAAGCCAAAGAATAAAGTGATGTTATATTTGGGTGAAAACCTCATTTGAAAACATTTTAACCAAAAAAAACACAGAAATTAACCAGGTACAGTTAACTGAAGTCAATATTACTTGCCATCGTACTTGCCCTCTCATCAATCACAGTGTTCTCATCAATAACCCCATTTCAAATGTCCTCAGGGATGTTATAAATGATATTATAGAAAATGTCATGAGTGATGTAACATGAGAGGTCATATGCAGTGCATTGCGAGGGGGCGAGTTATAGTTACACACCGTTTTTTCTCTACATTTATGACTGGAAAAGCAAGAAGCCCACTTCCACACTACTAGTTGTGTGGCCTCCCATTGTGTTTTTTAAAAATTGTGTTTTGGTGACCTGGTCCCACTTGGGGCACCCACATGTTACATTTTTGTTTTATTACTGGCAGCACGGAGAGCCCACTACCGCAGCTTCACACCTTGCAGCATAGAAACTTGCTGGCAGAGGCAGCTGGCAGCTTCCTTCTCCCTACCCATATAATGCGGGCAGGGTGCTTTGGTGTACACCCTGCTGCCCAGTCATGGGAGCAGGAGGGAACACCACAATGTGAAAGTGTGCTATGGCAGCCAAAGATGGGCACCCAAGAACCCTTCCATCACTCAAGGGCCCCAGGGAGATGGAAGTCCCCAGGAACATCTTCTGATTCAGGGAGGGGGCCCTACACATGTTCTCTCTCCAGTTAAATGAAAATACCAAAATGCATTGGCGCCCTTGGCCCTGGCCCACCTCAGAGGGGATTATAATAGAAAAGGGCCGCCCTACTATTTTTAAAATGTTTGTACTTACTAATTCACTTTTTTGGTTAATTTTGGCCCCGGGGTAAAGGTATCCCTACCCTGCGCCTCTATATGCTATTTCTCTTTTTTGGTGACATGGGAATTTAGTTCTGATACAAAAAATGGCTGCCAAATGTCTTTGTTGATATTGACAACAGACAATCAGATATTATCTTTTGATGGACCTGTCCAGTGGTAGTATCACAGTGACAGATGTATATACATTTTGAACCTTAATGTCTTAAAAACTGATGAACAGATATTCACCAAAGCACAAAAAGCTTGTAGCATTGTCTAAAGTGCCTAAGGAAATTTGAATGGGGGAAATTTTTTATTCTTCCCTTCATGCGCTTGATGGCTCACCCCAAAACTTCCCACGAAGGAGCTGAGGCAGATGAACGTTTACCATAATGAAATTGGTATACAACTGATAGGCATATTTAACTTACCTAGAAGTCCATAGTATATGGTACAAAATGTACCCATGGCCTGGAAATTAAAATCCAACAGTGGACTGCAGCACCTATTGTGCTAATCCCTACAGCAGCAGTGCAAACTTGGCTTGAGGCCAACATGTGTAGCCTGACTGCATCAGTGTAAACACTGCAGTTTGACCTATTAAAATAAACCCTTTTGACAGATCAAAACCTCCCTTTTGAATATTAATAAGTCACCCCTACATAGGCCTTGTAGTCCACAAGGCATGGTGCATGCTAATTAAAAGTACAACTTGTAGAAATATATTTTTAACATGTCCTTACACTTACTAGCACCCGAAAGCTTTTTTTTCACCGTGGCAGACCTAGCTGTCCAATCCAGAAACCCAGCGTACAAATGAAAATCTTAATAATGTAAGTGAGGAATGGGACTAGCTAGACAAATAATAAAACAACAATTTTATTAATTATTTACATTCTTCATGGTGAAGTAAGATTTTTAGTAAATATTAAGGGAAGGTAACTTTAGAAAGTTACCTTTTTCCTGCCTCAAGTTCCTGAAGGCTAAATTTGCCTTTGCTCTCCCACCTTGTCCAGCTTGCAGTTAGCATGTTATGAGTGAACAAGGTGTGGAATGCTTTAGAGGATGTAATCTTTAAAAATTCATATCTCAACTTTTACTTATTGGATATTTATCATTTTGGTTTTGTTGTACTCAAATAAAGATTCTCCACTTTTCTTAACTGGTGTGGAGTCTTTATGTGGTGTTTTCACTGTGTTACTGTAATTAAAGTGTTGCACAAATACTTTACACATTGCCTCTTCAGCTAAGCCTGACTGGTCTGTGCCAAGCTACCAGAGGGTGAAAACAGGTTAATTTAGGTTGTGCATTTGACTTACCCAGAACAGGATTGCGGCTCCTGCTTGGACAATGTGTATACTCTGCAAACTAGAAACCTCAATTTCTAACATTCTCCGTTCCTGATTCATAGAATGTAGCAATGTGTTTGGACATACGCCTAAGTTAAATCTAGGTGCTTGAAAAGCTTTAGTAATTGTGCCCTGTACCAGGAGACAAAATACCCAACAAAATTCTTGTGCCCGTGAACATATTATGAGACTGATCTGGGGTCCCACTCTTTAGGTTAAGGTACTGCAAGTAATATCGGAATGTTGCTTGACCAATGTGCTCATGCACATACGTGTATTTGATTTGTGGTTACATATAGTGCAGAACCTGCCCTGGTGACAGGGTGCATGTGAATATGTTTAAATAACTTAAGGTGGTACCCATAGTATTAGTTTATCATCTGTATAGTGGTAGGTATAGAAGTATCACCCATCAGGTTGAGTGTTAGAAATCCTAGTGACACATCAGTTTCACGCTATTTTGGCACCATTGAGGAGATATGTTAGTGTGCTCCACACTTCTTTGCATGCATCAAGTGTGTGAAACATACTCCTCTCTTTTTATTACATTCTAAGTATAGCAGACTAGCAGTCAACTCATAGTTGAATGAAACAATGAATGAATTAAGGATTTGCAAGCAGACTAGATAGGTGAGTTAGTTAAACCCTCAAAACTGACATCTGTGTATAACTTCCAGATCAAGAGATCGAGTCAGCTTTGTAAACCAGACTTTCATCATTCCAAGCCCAATAAATGGTATACCATAACATTAGGTAACAGTTACATGACCAGAAAATGTAAAAACTGTTGAATTCAGAATGATATAATGAATAAGGTCTGTAATATTGTACCACCTACTATGCAGGGAAATTTGATTATCTTTACCTGGGTTTCCATGAGAATATTGCGTGCCACTAACTAATGTTATCCAAGAATCCCATGCTACTGAGAGGATTAACCATTACTTCAGATTCTCATCCCAGAATTAGAAAATGTCATTAAAAGATTAGAAAAACTATTAGCCTTCAAGAATGAATTATTGTGCTGCCAGTTTTTAGCTCAAGAGAAGACATACATTCAGGCTCGAACCAAACCAACCAAGAGCATGTTCAAAAGTATTAATGATGTATTTGATCCAGCAGTAGAGATTAAAACAGTCAATGAATGAGGGGCTTTAAAGACCAGATGAAAAAAAGAATAGTTTCTCAACAGGATGCTTGCTACACCGCACATGTTCCAAATGCAGTGTCTATTTCACTACTTAGCTCCTACACACTACAGTTCCCTGACAGAAGGGTTTTTAGAGTGCTTAATGGCATGCTCAAATTTACATTAAAGAAACCTATCATGATGAGGCGGATGATCAGCAATTGGTCTATTAAATACCGGAGTTGCCCAAATTAAGTTTCATTACCACGAGCAATGGGCATAGACATTAACAAAATGGTCAATGGAGTCTTCATTCATGCATTTTTCAAACGGAAATCTGTCTTTATCATCCTAAACCCCTGCACATAGAGACTGGAGACCACCATGACCAGGAAGACGGTCACCCAGGCCCTCGTCACCAGCCGTCTGGACTACGGCAACTCCCTCTACGCCGGCTCCTCACCCACGCACACAAAGCCCTACACAACCAAGGCCCAGGATACCTCAACAGCCGCCTCAACTTCTACGCCCCCACACGCCAGCTTCGATCGACCGGCCACGCCCTCGCCTCCGTCCCCCGCATCCGAAGACCCACCACAGGAGGAAGATCCTTCTCCTACCTGGCCGCCAAGACTTGAAACTCCCTCACGACCCACCTCCGCCTGACCCAGGACCACCTTGCCTTCAGGAAGAAGCTCAAGACCTGGCTGTTCGATCAGTAGCGGACCCCCCTCCCCTAGCGCCTTGAGACCCTCCGGGTGAGTAGTGTGCTATATAAATGCTTTGATTGATTGATTGATTGATTGACTGGAGGTTTCTTGTGAAAGGAATTGTTAGAAACTCCCTGGCTCTTGAGCAACAGAGGCATGTACTTTTGTGATCACTGGGTCTGATGAAGAAATAAGATGTCTGCTCTTTCTTTTCACATACGTTTCATCACTTTCCTTTTGATAATTATGCTCTTCAGACCTTGACATTTCAAGAGCCAAGTTTCTAAATATCTCCCATGATGTCTAAGGGCCTGATTACGAGTTTGGCGGTATGGCACTGCACCACCAAACGCATGGTTGGGCTGCCTGCCAGAGTACGAGTGATTCTCATGTCTGGCTGGCTTTTTCCTGGATGGTTCTAATGGCTCCAAAAACAGTTCCTGCATGGCATGCACTGAAAAGTCCATGCCGCGCAGGAACTGGGGTACACATGTTGTACCTCTCAGCATGCACCCCATGGGGCAGAGGCACAAGGGGCCCTCTAGGGCCCCCTGTGCTTTCTCTCTGCCACAGTTTCATGGAGGAGTAATCGCCATGATAACCGAGGCGGAGAGGAAACTCGTAATATGCTTGGCGGGACCATGCAGTTCCGCCAAGCATATTGCTGCCTCCTGACCATCGTAACGCCACCAGGGAAAGATGGTTCCCTGGCGGCTCAGTGGGGCAATGGCGGTGTGATTGCCCTAATTATAAAATTGTAATTGTCATGTAATGCTGATGAGATGCTATACTTGGTTTCAGAAACAGCATGGTCTGCACATGAAGCACACAATAAACTAGATGAATTAGATGATGAGTGTGAGGTTGACATCAGCAAAATGAAAAATGTGAGATGGAATTGCAAATGTATTTGACTTATGATAAAAAAACAGAAACTGGGTTTGAGGACTTTAATAGCTTACATTAAATATTTAATTGGGAAACCAAGGGAATGGAATGACAAAGAAATATGGAGAAAGGTGGAAGAGAGTGACAGCAAAAAAAAAAGAAAGCAAAATAATCAGAAAGGAATTCAAAGGAGTTAGTCAGTGATTCAGAGGCAGAAGCAATTGTGGAGTTTCAGTTAGGGGAGTACATATAGAGAATTTAGTGCATATGCCTTGGACAAAAGCTTATCTTTATGTTGTATTCAAATGGCTAGATACTGTCATAGGCAGTTCCACTCAGGGCATAACTCAATGGTCAGAATTTATAGGAACTATTGGTAAAATGTACATTGAAGAAATGTTGCTGAAAGTTTGTGTTCTAGATGTTTGCACTGGCAGAAGAATAATCAGAGCAAGAAAACTACAACAATCATGAACCATATTGGCAAATCATAAGGCCCATTTGCACAACTCCAAGCAGGCTTTTTGGAGATGCCAGTTTGTAATGGTCTGACATATATTCTTGTAATTGTCTGCTTGTTTTGTAAATGGGTTTCGATTTATCCTACCCAGAGATCACACTGCCTTACTGCTGCCAATGGTTTGTTGAGGTACTTGATACAGCAATTCAAAATACCAACGTCTATTGAGACACTCGTTCAGATGTTGCAGTTGATTTACACCACTTTCCTAACTGATCAGAGGTTCCATTGTAATTATTATTCTTAATCAGCTGGAGTGGTTGGGAGGATGAGTAGGACTTTCAAAAACACATGGCCCAAAGTTTGTGCTATTACTGGTTTGAAATGAATGACCTAATGTTCGTCCTCTCATTTTGATGAGCATCAGATGTGCTTGATAAAAAGAATGGCCTGAAACCCCATGAGGTGATCATGGGTAGAGCAATAAGATTTGCTTATATTTATTTGGCTGCACTTGTTTCTATAATGTCATTGTGCTAGATTACTGCAAATGGCTGATATGGCGAAATCTGTCCCTCACGAGGTGAACTTGGCAACTTAAGCAACAAAAGACATATAGTGCCAAGATTTGAGCCCTCGCAACTGGGTTTTGGCCCAAAGAAATGTGAAGAAAAACTGCTTTAAGAACACTGAAAGGGGCCATTGCAATTGATCCTGAAAACAAACACTGCTGAAGAGTGTGCCGGAATCCCGCAGTGGAACCGCTCCTCACACACAAAAAAGATGAAGGTGGTGGATGAAAAGGTGATGAAAACAACTACTTATTCAGAGAGTTAAGCTCAAGTTTGCAGCGAGGATCCAGAGGAGGAGAAAGTTTTGAAACTCATGAAGGTGCAGGTGAAAGTGGTGAAGAAAACAAGGCCATAGAAATCCAGATTGGTGAAAGTGAAAGTTCTGATGAAGGTCCTGGTACCTCTACCACAGGCGTTCAACGTGAGGATCAGAATGCAGAGCTGCTGCAGAGTAAATATCAAATTCCTGAGTTAAAAAGAGGTAGTCTCTGATCCAAAATATGAGAGACTCCAGCCAAGAAATTGAGTCACAAGGAACCTAAGAGACAAAAAGCAATTCACAGGGAATCGACCAACTGATCAGGGTTTAAGTTCTTCAGTAAATAGAGAAAAGTCAATATTGAATGAAAAAGAGAAAGCACTGTCAATAAGAAAAACAAGAGAGATTAAAAGCCAATAAAGGAAGATTCTGAAGGTTTTGAATTATACTCAGTAAGTAGTGAAGCTAAATCACCACTTTCAAGAAAGAAAACCCCAAATAAAAATTATACATCACCTGATGTGTATATCTAGCAACAGTGAAGAATAATCAGACCCAGAGATCTTCAGTCCTGTAAATTGTTATCAATAATCTTTTGAAAGAGAGAATGACTCAATAAAGGAAGAAAAACATAACCACCCTGAACAATTCCACAAAAACTGGTAAAAGATAGATTTAAACAGAATGCAGAATTGAATCTTAAAGAGAAAAGAGTGTTTTGAAGTTTTATTTTGATTATTATTTTTAAAGACATAAGAAGAAAAGAAGAAACCTATTATTTCTTCAAAGAAAATTTTGTTCATTTGGAAATATTGGAGCTACATGATATCTTTTGTTTTTGGGGTCAACAGAAAACGGAATACAGAAAATTCTGTAAAATTATTAGTTTGTCCAATTACTGATACTAATAATCTTAGTTGGCCTGTTGTTGTGCCTACGTTCACCGGTGAGATACATCACCACAAGAGTTAAATTAACCATATTACATAATGAAGTGAAACATAATGCATTGACAAATTAGGAAAGCTTAGGTAATGGATTTCAAGATACATTATGCAAAAATGTTGATAGAATATGTGTGAAGATAATGAATATTAAGAACTGCTTTGTATGAATCCTTGTTCCCTCTTCTGCAGGTGAAGATTCTACTTGCATGCATCTTCCAATTTTGTATAGTTACCCATGTATAGTGTTTGTTAGTATATCTAATAATACCAAAATTGTATTTCCTTATTTGTCAGAGTTCAACATTTTGCCTGGCACTAAAGATGAAAGTACTAATAAGTGGTTTAAATAAGGTACCCGTTTTAAAATTATTGCACAAATTGAGCAAGGAACTAAATCTACTAAACTGGGATATGTGTCTGGGTAAAGAGGATCATGAGTTCATTATCGAATACAAGGAAGGGAGAATGAAGATCATGAGAGGTTAGAGAGATGTAAGAGAAATAATAGAATAGATTAAAGAATAAGAAAAATTTAGATTGTTGAATTTGCATCCTCGATTGGCAATATAACGTGAGGAAACGTAAAATGTGCCTGGTACTTCATGAGCCTTTGAAAGGTGGCAAGGCTGAATATGTGAGGGAGAGTGAGTGTGAAAGAATTAATTTTTTTGAATGGAGGAGAGCTGATTTTTAGAGGAATTAATTACATGTTTGGTAAGACTGCTTGTTTCAATTTGCCCCATTTTTAGTTGGATCTTGTTGTCATGCTTTAATGTTTCCTTGAGTAAATTATATGAAAGAACTGGATGATGCAGTAGGTTTGAGGAGAATGAAACGTGGATTTGGAAGGATAGTACAAACTATGGGGCCGATTAGGATGGCGGATAGATTGCCACCGCCATGCAGGCGGTGGCGATCCGTTCGCCATCTGTGCCCGTCCGCCACCAATTTCCCTGCCGCCATATTACAATGGCGAGGGGGAACACGGCGGACAGAAACTCCGTCCACCACTTTTCCGCCCCGGTCGCCTTGTGGCTGGGGGGAAAAGGGTTCATATGGCTGGCGGTGTCTTCCAGACACCGCCAGCCATATTACGATGGCCGGATGCAGATGCCTTTCCGTGGCGGCATGGCATACAGGCTTTGCTTTGGGGGCCCGTTGCGGGCCCCCAGGGTGAAGGAGGGGTGGGGGGTACACATGGGGGGTACCTATGGTACCCCCCTGCGTTTCACAGTACAACATGGCAGGCATCGCGCGGTAACAATAATTAAATAATTAAAAATATCAAACATTTTCAGTTCTTAATTCACTTTTCGTAATGATCCCCTATGAAAACTTTACGATCGATACCAATCTAAAATTCTTCTATACCTTTTATTGAATTAAACTCATTAAAATACATACAAATAATCAGTGATAGTGAGAAAATACAAGAGAATAACAATCCCAAAAGTGGGTCCGCCATATCATCCTATTTCCACACACTTATACTACTAGATCATGTTACTAAAGAATCTTAAATGGATGTATCCAAAGTCCAGAACGGTTCATTTTACCATCATTGGATCTTCCGATCACTCTTTCCTTATCCATCTGTATTATCCATTGCCTCCAGGAAAATGTTTTTTCTTGCATAAAAGACACTCCATAAAAAGCATGACAGTCTTACACATGTATGAATAGTCGGTAGTGACTATAAAAAAAGATATGCTGGTGGACACTGGATGAATGATTGCAGTTTTAAAAGACTTATTATGTAGTATGTCCTCCACTTTTTATAAAATTTACACAAGAGGACAACATGCATTGTGCTCTGTGTTGAGGAGCCATCACAGGGGCATGTGTATAGGTTTGGGGACCAGTCATTCAGTTCTGGAAAAATAATCATACAATGAAAAACATTCATTCTAAAACGAGTTAAAATAAATCTGTGCTTTTGAATCGGCACGATTCTCAGTTATAATTGTTTATCATAGCTAGTTAAAATATACTGGTTTCTTAAAACAGTTGGTATTACAAATTCTGTGGACATCCTTATGTTCTCTAGGTGTTTTATACAATCAGCTTTTAGATTTTTCCTATTGATTTCATCTAGAGATTCGGATGCCCCAAATCCTGACAGAAGGAATCTATATACCTCGGCATTCCATTGTTGGATGACAAAGAGGAAAGGAAGATGGCGGATTCGATTCCACATTAGAGAGCACTCCTCTCCTGCGACCCTCAGGTGCTCACCTGTGCTTTCTTTCCAGGGGCTAATGATACAGAAGAACTTTTGGCCATGATGAAATAAAAACACAGCACCCGTGCGAACTTTGCAGACGGCGAAGGGGTGTAAACAAAGGGGAAAACAACCTACTTCTAATGTGCTGGATCACGTTCCTCCGGAAAGTGGTTTACGCCAATCGAGTGGCTTAGGTGGTTCTCGCTGGAACTGCTCCAACCTCCCTCAGCTGATTCTGGGATAATCACAGGCGGCAGTCATGAGTTGGCATTCCCGGAGGTCGTTACAGGCAAAAAGATGGCACCACCGCGTACTGCTAAGGGGCGAAGCGCCGTGGCGCTGTCAGCAGAGGCTGATGCAGCTGGCGTGGCTGTGGGGGGCCGGGACGAGAGAACATGAAGCAGTGCAGATGAAGAGCTGTGAGAGGATGAAGCAATAATTAAAGGCATTCCTAGCTGTGATGATGAGCTTAATATGCACCCAAGGCTGGGAAAGCCGATACTGAAGCTTCTGCAATCCGGTAAGGCAGTAGACTTATTATGGTCCTGTGACTCTGAAATTCCTAATTCAGGATCTGCAACGGTGGAGCTTCTAAGCATAATATTGTTGGAGAGTATTGGAGGTGAGGTAACCCCAGAAATTCTTGACGCTTTTGAGAATAAGGCAAGGATTGTTAAAACGCCTGTAAAATTGCAGAAAGATACAGAGAGTAATGCTAGTAATGCTAACAATGGAGTGACTGAGTTGTCGGAGCATTCAAGTTGCAACTCTCCGGGTACTGACTATATTCTCGTTGCAAATGGCAGTTCTCTTATAGATAAAGAACCATCGAGTGCTGCTCAAGATTTAGGGCTAGGTCACACTCATCCTGCAATGGAACCAGCTAAACAGTCAAATGCGGCAAACTATACCTTAAGAAGTCATATCAATGACACAGGTGCCCTTGGCAGCCCGAAGGCTTCCCCTTCAGTGGTAAAAGGAGCAAGGTCAAAGAGGCCAAAGGTTATAAGGACTGGCAAATGAGGTAAAGGCCGAGGTGGTGGAGTTAAGACCCAAGGAGCTAACGCGATGGAACGGCTGAAGGAGGCACCTGTTAATGCTGCAAAGTTGGCCCCTGGAGTCAGTCCCCTACGCAAATGGGTTGCTACAAAAGGCAATGTAAAGGCAATCGTATCAAGGTTGTCTAATTCTGGAAATATTGGTGGTACGATTGGAGCTGCATTTGTGAATGGAGAAGTAGCTGCGCCTAACACAGATTAACTATTGCTGGCGGCAGCTGTAGGGGCAATAGTGATCCGGCACAATGACTTTAATGATCAGGATGGGACATGTAGTGGTGTGAATAATAGTCTATTAGGCTTCCCAGTTTTGTTGGCAAAATTAACAGATCAAACAGCTCAGTCAGCTCACTCGGTGCAAGCAGTGGAGAACCAATCCTCTTGTTATTAAATACCTACACCAATGGCTATGAGCTCATCATCTTTGTTATAAGGAGTCTTAGAAAAAGAAATAACTGTTAGTAGTCAACGGCTGGCTTAGAGCTAAAATAAAATAAATGCAAGCTTTGGCAGTCCAGCGAGCGGGAGCTCAAGAGTATTACCAACAGGCTCAAGTGGATAGTCAAGAAATAAAGCAAACATTGTGAGACGTCACATCTAGAGTTACTCTCTACTGAGGTCACGGAGTTGCAGGGGTGAGTCTCAGCAGTCGAGTACATTCACAGTAATGAGGATCATACAAGCAAAGCTAGAAGACTTGGAAAACCGCTAACGGCGACAAAATCTAAGGGTTTTTGGCATCCTGGAAGGGAGGGAAGGATCAGACCCTCGGGTGTTTATTGTGAATCTTTTTCAAAGAGCTTTTCCCGATTTGGCTGACTGAAACATGGAAACTTTGGTTCAGCGAGCACATAGGCTACCACTGTTCATATCTCAGGCGAAGCAAAACAGGTCCAAATAAAGGAGCGTCTCTCTGCCCCTGTAAAGGTGGGTACGATGGCAATTTTTGTGAGATCAGATTTATGTAAACAAACTATGGATTAACGATTGTGGCTGCGCCAAATGGTGAAGGAAGTGTGTTCACAAATTTTCTTACAAGAGCCTGCGCGGTTTAAAATTTTAAAGGATGTCCGACTACATTTCTTTTCAAAGGAGAATGAAGCTCAGCAAGCTCTATCAGAATGGCAAGCCATGGTCAAAAGAGGACTGAATAGGCCTGTTGATTGAAGACATTAATAAGGAGTATACAAAAAAAATGAATGTTTTTCTTTTCACCATCTGTCGATTATTTCTGCCTGGTTTGGCGCAGGGAAGCTTATTCTCCAAATAGTCTAATACTTGCAGAGTTTGGCATCTTAAGTGCTGTTACTTATCGTTATTAGATGTCATGAAAATATTTTCTTTTTTCTTGTTTTTTCTCTGGGAGGGTATAGGCAGGTGGGCGGGTGGGGGGGCGGTAGATTGCAGATCTTGCGGGGGTGTGGGGAGGGAATGCTCTCCCTATGCTGCCAACTTGGGACAGAAGAGAAGGGGGTGATTCCTTTCTGTAGGTACAGGCGGGTGGATTGAGTGGAAAGGAGACCTGTGGGAGGGGGGCAGGGTGGGTAGGTTAGAAATAGCCATAGTATATTTAAGGTAGTATTGGTTGAGCACAAGGTAGGGCAGAAGGTTGAGCGCAAGGTGAGAGGGAGGTGTAAAAAAAGGGATTTGCAGCTTGTTTTGTTTTATAATATTGTTAAATGTCGGATTTAAAATGTATGTGTTGGAATGTGTCTGGGCTTAACAATGCAGGCAAACGCCGCTTGGTAGCAGAGGAGCTCCAGGTGTTTAAGCCACATATATTGGGGTTGTCTGAAACACATCTTGCTTTTAAGGATAGAAAATATCTTGAGCAGTTGGGATATGACACGATTGTGCGTACCTCGTAATCAACTTCTATCCGAGGGGTGGCTATTTTGAAATTGAGAAAATGTTGCATTACGGTGCTCCAAACTAAGACTGACTCTAAAGGGAGGTGGGCGCTATTACAGATTTTGGTTCATGGGCGTAAATTTACAGTTTGGCATGTTTACGGACCTAATGTTGATTGCCCTGATATTTTTGTGTATTTGTGTTCTGAAATACTGGATTGGGCAGGGGAGCTGATTGTTAAGGGGAACTTTAATTGTATCTTAGATAAAAAATTAGATACAACTAATACTTTATCCCGTGGTAGAATGGGTAGGACTAGGGCTGCTATTATGGACCTTCTAAGTATTAATCAATTGGAAGATGCCTTGAGAAAATTAAACCCCTTGGTGCCGGGGTATACATTTTACTCCCATCCGCATAAAACATACACTAGGATAGATATGATTTTTATAAACAGTAGGGCTCTTAAAAATGCATATATTGAGATATGCCCCATAATAACATCCGATCATATTCCAGTGATGCTAACAATATGGGCTCAATCTGGGATCAAAGGTGCAGGGGAGGATTTACATTCCCTAGACACCTTTTGGGTAATCAAGAAAATGTGAGACATATGCAAGGAATATTGGGGGAATATGTTGAGACAAACTTAGGCACGGCGCCCCTACCGACAGTTTGAGACTGCATGAAGGCTTTCATTAGGGGGGTTACATTGCAATACATTATAAAGCAGAATCGGCTGGGGTTATGCCGACGGGAACAGGAATATAGAGTTTATTTAGATTGTGAACTAAAACATGCTACTATATATGTAAAGTAACACTCCCAGGCATATACCAATTACACAATAGATTAAACAAACAAACTAGTACAGTTTAGAACAAATACATTTTTAATAAGATTTAAAAAAGGATAAAGAGACAACACTAAAAATCAGTGCATTGATTACAATTAATAAAACATTCCTATAATTGTACATCTGTTTATACAAAGGATTTCAAATTAAAAAAGGGAAGATTAGATGGCATCCGGTCGACGCGTTTCAACATAAAAATATGTCTTCATCAGGACATATACCATCCAGTTTCTGTAAAAAAGATCACAACAATATTTTACTTATTTGGCCTCCTAACGTAGTATAATATAGCTGAACTAGTTTGGATTTGTTTACACTTTCTATCGGTAAAAACAATACTTTCACATTCTTGATATACCGCTTTCTTTTCACAAATATTTTACACCTATACAGAAGAGGGTTATGCAAGGTCACTCATAGTGTTCCATACATGCGGGCATATACATATATAATACAGCAAAATTGATACATTTGCTATATACCAGATTGACACATTGGAAATGCATTCATCATTTTCAGATTTATTTACGTCAAAAAAGACCTAATTTCATGCTTTTAGATCAGATGAGTTCATTGTTGGATAATTTCCATCATTCCAATTACCCTCCTTTAACATCATTTCAATAGCCATTGTTTGCATGTGGATTTCACTCTTAATTACCCCCTCCTAAATATTCAATTCGTAAAGAATCAAGGAATAGAAGAAAAACAAGGAGAAGGAAAGGGAGTTAAAGATGATTCAAGCAGTTCTTTATTTAGTGCCCCTAAGCGTATCCTACTTACTAACTTTCTAAGACAAAGATTATTTATTTAATTGAATGACGTCCCATTCTCTTACCAAAAGTTGTACTTGTGTACAAAGGTAAATCTGTTCTTTGTTATTCATATAGATTTAAAAAGCTGATTCAAGGCTGTATTATCGCGTTCCAAGTATTGATATCTTGATTAGCAATTTTCTAAAAGAGACAAATTCAAATCAAAATAAGCTGTAGAAATGCGGTCTTGGTTCCTCATTTTAAACCCGAATGGATATACATAGCCGCTCACCTTATGCATATAATAGTGTTTCCTTTGGGGTATACATGGTCTGGATTTGTATAATTTAAGCAGGTAATCTCAACCTACAAATGAGAACACTTGTTTTAGTTTTTAACAGTGATAATTAATGTTTATTTAGTGGGGGGAAACGCTTATAATTACCTTACCCCTGAAATGTTATCGGGCAGTTCTTCATCTGGGGTCCTTTCTATCAATATCGTACCACGACTCAAGGCTGTTGTAGTAGATACGTTCCTAAACATTACAAAAATGCAGTCAGCGGTCATGCTGTTACATTGTTGCTCTTCAACCCCTAAATTCGGTGATTTTAACATTGCCACTTACCTAAATTATCACAAAGCGATAAGCAGTCGTGGTAACAGTCCTATCTCTGGGTATTATTAAAAACGGATATGTTCGGCGTCGGCGTCTCGCTTCTAGTTTTATTAAGCCGCCAGTCACGCAAAGCACCTAATGGTGAAAAACAGGGGAAACTATTTAGTTTCCCTCTTTTATTCTTAATATAAAAAGGTTCACTTTCCGCATTATACAGTACACCTCAAAATGATAGGTCATCAGTAGCTCACGGGACTGATCAAATATAAAGCGAATGTTCCTAAAGCAGAAATGGACATACTTTCCAATTACAATGATACCGCTTACCTACTTCTAATAGAGCAGTGTTCAAAAATATATACGTTGTTCCCTCGTGGTTTGCGGTTTAAAAGTATACGGCGAAGGCGTCCTGGTAATTGTTCTTTATACTGCCAAACGCACGTTACTCCTGTTAATTAGAATGGAACCTCTTAGCATTCAGTAAACATTATTGTTAACCGACTCTAGATTTAATGCTAATTTAAACTACACCCGGTGGTTGATGTCTTACCCGGTGAAAATCCACGAGGCTCCAGGAAAATTGCCGGATACACTGCCGGTCGGTCAGGTATTCAAGGAAGAACAGCCCTTGTTGGTAGTTCAGACGCGCTTATATAAGCGCGACTCTCATTGGTTTAATTCCTACCTAAAATTTTAAAGGGGAAGACCTAATTTACATGAAACAGATTTCTTAAGACCTCTGTAGCAGATGTCATACAATGGCATTATGCCAAGGCAATTCATTATTAAGACCCTGGCTAAAGGTCTTGAGGGAGAAAATCCAGAAAACTTCTCGTTTTCTTCTTATTTTTTCACCTCCCTTTGTACTCGGTGTATGGATTTTTTCCAGTATGCGCCACCGTATTTCAGATGGGGCATGTTTGTAGTCTGTGAAATGCGCAACAAGAGGGGCAGCCAGTTTCTTAGTTTTTATCGCTGACCTATGCTCAGTTAAACGGGTTTTAATGGTTCTTGCTGTTTCGCCCACATATCCTAAATTACAGGGGCACACGAGCAAATAAATCACATTGTTCGTATTGCATGTCCACAAATCATTTGCTATAATATTATATCCGTTTAGTTGGTAAGTTTGACCTAAAATGATGCCATCACAAGACTGGCAGGAGCCACATCTCGAAGTACCCTTTATGGGGTTTGTACCTTGAATCGATTTTTGTACAAATGGGGGTCTTTCAGAGGTGCCAGAATATCTTGATCTAACTACAATATCTTTTAAATTTTTGTTTCTACGATGTGCATACATAGGCTTTTTAAGTTTTGGTGCAGATGGTTCCAGATTTAGTAAATGCCAATTGGCATTTACTACTTGCCTAATAGTTGAATTCAGTGTTGAGTGTCGTGTGACACACACTAGTTTAGATTCCTGGGATTCATTTTTTGGTCTTAGGAGCACATCACGGTCATAGTATCGGGCCCTCTTGTATGCCTCACGTACCAGACGATGGGGATATCCTCTATCAAGGAATTTTCGCTTCATATTTTCGGATTGTCTATCATAGTCTTTGATGTTCGTACAATTACGTCTCACCCTAAGGAACTGAGAAAAGGGTATTCCATCCTTCTGGCTCCTAGGATGATAACTCGAGAAGTGGAGCAAGGTGTTTCTTGATGTGGGCTTAGAGTATAGGTCCACTTCCAGTACATTGTTATTGTTCTGGATATAAATATCCAAGAACTCAACCTTCGTGGTATTGACATGGGCAGTAAAATGAAGATTCTCGTCAGCAAGATTAACCCACTCAAGGAATTCTCCCAGAGTCTGTTCCCCACTAGTCCAGATGAAAAAAATATCATCGATGAACCTGAACCAGTGAGAAACAGACTCCTAGAAGGGGGCCATCTCGTTATATATGTTACGTGCCTCAAAAAGGGCCATGTATATATTGGCTATGGAAGGAGACATGGCTGCCCCCATACTCACTCCTTTGGTTTGCTGATACATACGTTCTCCAAATTGGAAAACATTTTCCTGCAATATTATGGAAAGACATTCATACACAAACTGTTTATTGCAAGGTATTTTGTGTAGATCTATAAACCACATAGTGGCATCTAAAGCACCTTTCTGTGGGATGTTGCTATATAGTGCTTCTACATCAAGCGTTACTAATAAGTCCCTGTTTTCATTAAATTTAAGGTTTTCTACCTTTGCAATCATTTCTCCTGTGTCCTTAATATAGGAAGGAGATAATGATATGTAGGGTCTGAGTATATTATCTACATATTTCGAGAGGGCCTCCGTCGGGGTGCCTATAGTGGAGACTATGGGTCTATAGGGCGGATTCAACTGATCTTTATGCATTTTGGGAAGACCATAAATGCAACCTAGTTTCCCTTGTGATTTGTTTAAAAATTCGTATTCTTTTTTGTTTATTATTTTGTCATCAAGAGCTCTCTTTGTTGTTTGCCGGATCTTTCTAACCACCTTATCTGTCGGGTTAACTCTAACCTCTCTATAGAACAGGGGATCATTCAGCATGTTTAACATGTTTTCCTCATATGCAGTGGAATCAATGAGGACAATGCCACCTCCTTTATCGCTGCTTTTTATTATTAGAGATTTATTGTTCTTTAAATTAAGTAGCGATTCATGCTCCTCTTTGGAGATGTTATATTTTGATTTAGGAACATATCTAAGGGCTTGATCTAACTTTGCTAAGACAACTTTTTCAAACATAGCCATCTCTGGACCGAGTTGGTCAAGTGAAGGTGTAAATGTTGATGGCAAGGCTACTATGTTGTTTGTAGTATTATCGTTTTCTAATTCTACTCTGTCCATAAAGAATTTTTTAAGTCTAATTTTCCTGAAAAACGAATGTATATCTTGGTATAGTTCGAATAGGTTTACATTTGCATGTGGGACAAATGTTAGACCCTTTGATAGTAGAGACATATCTGAAGCCCCCAAGTCATACTTGGAAAGGTTAAAGATCGGTATTACATCCATTGTCTCTGGTATTGCCTGCTGCGGGTTTCTAGATAGTGCTGTGGTTGAGCTTCCATGGGGTGTTGGTATGTTTGGTGTCCACGGGATGACGGTTGAAAGCGCACTCTCTGCCGTCCCCGTTTCGCTCCTCGGTATCCTAAAAAAGGCTGTCGTAAATTTCTGCGGCCATTCTGTGGATTATAATGACCATCATCCTGATAATTCTGTTCATTTTCAGATTCTGGGTCAGAGGAGTCAGAGAAATTATTTATTCTCGGTTGATTGTAATGTCCTTCCCCTTGCTGATTATCATGGTTATAAAAACTATCTCCTAAATATGGATATGCTCGTTCCAATGTGTAGAATCTCTTATCCTTTGTGAATTTCTCCTGTTTTCTCTTCGTGAGATATTCAGCAAACGATAGGATATCTTTATTTAGGGATTCAAGTTGCTTCTCAGCATCTGTGATTACCGTGGACGTTTTAATTTTATTTTCTAGTTCTTCTATTTCTTTTTTTATATCCGAGGCTAACTCCTTAGAGGTAGAAATGATCAGGATCATCAGGTCCCTGGAGCACCTACTGGCTATCATGCTCCACTTTTGTAAAAATGATTTTATGTCAACAAATAGGCCCGGGATATTTCTAACCCGTAAACCTAAAGGGATGATAGCAGCTTTTAAATAATTCAACATGAATTCACCATGCGCTTCAATCCTTATTAATTTCTTTTTCAAATTAGATAGCTTTATTAGGTCACTATTATTTTGTGGTTTTGACAACAGGTTAGAACTAGTAGATACAGTAGTACCCACCAAAAAGGCAAAATCCTCGTCCGAGAAACCAAAGGTCTCCAAATGAGCCATCTGGAGTCTGTAGGCGAAGGTAGTACCAAGATTAGTAGGAAAGATAAGGACAAAGGATGAGAAAGAAAAGATAAAGATGTCTAGGTGTCTATACCTGACCGACCGGCAGTGTATCCGGCAATTTTCCTGGAGCCTCGTGGATTTTCACCGGGTAAGACATCAACCACCGGGTGTAGTTTAAATTAGCATTAAATCTAGAGTCGGTTAACAATAATGTTTACTGAATGCTAAGAGGTTCCATTCTAATTAACAGGAGTAACGTGCGTTTGGCAGTATAAAGAACAATTACCAGGACGCCTTCGCCGTATACTTTTAAACCGCAAACCACGAGGGAACAACGTATATATTTTTGAACACTGCTCTATTAGAAGTAGGTAAGCGGTATCATTGTAATTGGAAAGTATGTCCATTTCTGCTTTAGGAACATTCGCTTTATATTTGATCAGTCCCGTGAGCTACTGATGACCTATCATTTTGAGGTGTACTGTATAATGCGGAAAGTGAACCTTTTTATATTAAGAATAAAAGAGGGAAACTAAATAGTTTCCCCTGTTTTTCACCATTAGGTGCTTTGCGTGACTGGCGGCTTAATAAAACTAGAAGCGAGACGCCGACGCCGAACATATCCGTTTTTAATAATACCCAGAGATAGGACTGTTACCACGACTGCTTATCGCTTTGTGATAATTTAGGTAAGTGGCAATGTTAAAATCACCGAATTTAGGGGTTGAAGAGCAACAATGTAACAGCATGACCGCTGACTGCATTTTTGTAATGTTTAGGAACGTATCTACTACAACAGCCTTGAGTCGTGGTACGATATTGATAGAAAGGACCCCAGATGAAGAACTGCCCGATAACATTTCAGGGGTAAGGTAATTATAAGCGTTTCCCCCCACTAAATAAACATTAATTATCACTGTTAAAAACTAAAACAAGTGTTCTCATTTGTAGGTTGAGATTACCTGCTTAAATTATACAAATCCAGACCATGTATACCCCAAAGGAAACACTATTATATGCATAAGGTGAGCGGCTATGTATATCCATTCGGGTTTAAAATGAGGAACCAAGACCGCATTTCTACAGCTTATTTTGATTTGAATTTGTCTCTTTTAGAAAATTGCTAATCAAGATATCAATACTTGGAACGCGATAATACAGCCTTGAATCAGCTTTTTAAATCTATATGAATAACAAAGAACAGATTTACCTTTGTACACAAGTACAACTTTTGGTAAGAGAATGGGACGTCATTCAATTAAATAAATAATCTTTGTCTTAGAAAGTTAGTAAGTAGGATACGCTTAGGGGCACTAAATAAAGAACTGCTTGAATCATCTTTAACTCCCTTTCCTTCTCCTTGTTTTTCTTCTATTCCTTGATTCTTTACGAATTGAATATTTAGGAGGGGGTAATTAAGAGTGAAATCCACATGCAAACAATGGCTATTGAAATGATGTTAAAGGAGGGTAATTGGAATGATGGAAATTATCCAACAATGAACTCATCTGATCTAAAAGCATGAAATTAGGTCTTTTTTGACGTAAATAAATCTGAAAATGATGAATGCATTTCCAATGTGTCAATCTGGTATATAGCAAATGTATCAATTTTGCTGTATTATATATGTATATGCCCGCATGTATGGAACACTATGAGTGACCTTGCATAACCCTCTTCTGTATAGGTGTAAAATATTTGTGAAAAGAAAGCGGTATATCAAGAATGTGAAAGTATTGTTTTTACCGATAGAAAGTGTAAACAAATCCAAACTAGTTCAGCTATATTATACTACGTTAGGAGGCCAAATAAGTAAAATATTGTTGTGATCTTTTTTACAGAAACTGGATTGTATATGTCCTGATGAAGACATATTTTTATGTTGAAACGCGTCGACCGGATGCCATCTAATCTTCCCTTTTTTAATTTGAAATCCTTTGTATAAACAGATGTACAATTATAGGAATGTTTTATTAATTGTAATCAATGCACTGATTTTTAGTGTTGTCTCTTTATCCTTTTTTAAATCTTATTAAAAATGTATTTGTTTTAAACTGTACTAGTTTGTTTGTTTAATCTATTGTGTAATTGGTATATGCCTGGGAGTGTTACTTTACATATATTGTTTTTCCCTGTCCCAGGATATTGATCCGTATCAGGGGGTCCTTGTTGTTAACACACTAAAACATGCTACTGCCATTGCTACAAAAAACCCTGGCGAACAGCAGGTATATCAGTTGGTGAACAAACAAGAGCCAAACTTAGAAGAAATATGAGAGACAAAGTTGCCAACATCTATCACAAGTTGAAGTCTAAACAGTATGAGTATGGGGAAAAGGTCGGACAGTTACTGGCCAATCAGGTAGCCAAATTAAGAGCTAGGTCTAATATTAGGTTAATTAAGGGGATAGATGGATTTGATTGTACTAGACCCTAAAATATAGTAGAACAATTTAAACAATATTATGCTAGCTTATATGGCGACTCTACCTGGTTCAACCAGCAAATGGCAATGAAATATATTCGGGAAAGTGTTATGTCTAGTCTGAATCCATTTCTCTCTGAGCCACTGCAAAGAGATGTTGAAATTGAGGAATCAATTAGTACATTGCCTACTGGTAAAGCGGTAAGTGAGGATACAATTCCTTTGGAATTTAATAAGATTTTTAAGGACATTCAAGTACCGATCTTTTTGGAGTTATGTCATGCAATTATGGGTGGGGAAAGTGCCCCGTACTCTTGAAATATTATTAATATAATTGTATTTCCAAAAAAGGAGAAATCTGTAGAAGTGATGACTTCACATAGGCCAATATCGTTAATTAATTCAGATGCTAAAATCTTTTCAAAAAGTTTAGCATCTCGGCTAGCTCCTGTCATACATGTTTTAGTTTCTGAGCAGCAGCATTGCTTTGTCCCTGGAAGAGATACGGCCGCCCATATCAGCATAGCTATTGCTATTTTTGATGTTGCTGGGCAGTCTAAATCCGGGTTGGAATGCTGATGCTAGATGCCGAGAAGGCTTTTGATCACGTGGTCTGGGGGTGTCTATGGTCAATAATGACAGCATTTGGTCTAGGCCAGAAGTTTATCTTCGGCCATACAGAAACATTATATTAATCCTACAGCCTTTGTTAAGTTCAATGGCTTCTCGTCATCTTATTTTTCGGTTCAAAGGGGGACGCTTCAAGGTTGTCCTCTATCCCCGTTATTGTTTACCCTATACATTGAGCCTTTTATTCAACATCTGATGCAAAAAGCTAGGATTTTTCTGGTATCATTTAATGGGCTTATTTGAAACTTACTGCATATGCAGATGACATAGCGGTCTACACTTCTGAGCCTGAAGACGTGATCACCGAGATTACGTTTGAAGCCCAATGGTTTGGGCATTTTTCAGGTTATAAACTAAACTTAAATAAAACACAGACAATTTCGAATTACTATAATGATTCGGCTCAAGTTGCTTTGAGCATTACATTTGAGCATTGAGCAACGTACTTAGGGGTCAGTATTAGCAGCTGTGTAAAGGAAGTGAATAAACAAAATTATGAACCGCTGCTCAAGAGAGTGGTCACTAATCTGCGTAGCTGGCATTGCCTACCCCTTAGCATAATCGGTAGGTGTAATGTCATTACAATGAACATTCTCCCCAAATTTTTTTATTTATTTCGGGCAATTCGGTTGAGCGTCCCAATGGCATTTTTTAAACGTCTTGATAGCGCAGTAGGAAGATTCATTTGGAGCTATCGGCATGGACGGAGAGCGCTATGGAACATTAAGCTGTCATATTAGCAGGGTGGTTTTCAATTACCAGACGTTAATATATATTTTTGGGCCGCATATGCAGGTCGAATTCAAAGTTTACTTAAAGGACCTGATTTTGGGGTAACTAGGTTTTCGTATCAGGTAGCCAGTGGCCCTAATACGGGATTTCAGCTATATAAAACAGCCAACGATAACTACTATAAAAAGGTTTGTTTTAAGGTGGTCAGGGATATTGTCAGGATTTGGCAGGATGTGGCTAGGGCATACAATGCTACCAGAGATATTTCACAACGTTGTTGGGAAAGGATGGAAAAGTAAGGGGTTAATGCAGCTTGGGCAGTTGTACGGGCAAGGGTTTTGGATATTTATTGCTTTAAAAGAAGAATTTGTAATCCCGGACAATACATTTTGGCAAGTAACTGCAAACTAGAGACTATTTTATTTGGGGTCTTGGTTTATTACAGATGCCCTTTTCAACTGAGTTTCTGCCTGCATTTCTGCAGATCAGAGGATGAGGGAAAACAGGTAAAATATATCAGGCATTGCTTGCCAATGTAAGTGACAATGGGTTCAAATTGCACTGAAGTTAAGTTGGATGTTCAATACAACTATAACTAAAGAAGATATACAGGCATCACTGGCGACGATAGACGTAGCAGTGACATCTGTGTGTTTGAAACTACAACAGCATCAGTTCTTATTTATGCTATATTATACTACAGAAATTATTTCTAAATGTGCGGCGAATCAGCCACCTTCGCCTAAGTCATACTGTCCGAAATGTCCGGAGTAAGCTGCCGATTTAAGACACATGTTTATTAGTTGTCCAAGGCTGAGTACCTTTTGGTCTGGGATTAACCATATTTTGTCTTGTGTTAACTGTAATTAATTGAATATTTGTTAGTGATGTAATGATTTATACTACGGCTAAATAAAATTTCCATAATAAATAAAAAGGATTCTATATACCTCAACCATGAGATTTGTGTATATGAAGTGGAATTTAGGCAATCCTTTATAACAGATCAGTTCAGGGAAGTGTCCTCGGACGAACAGACTTTGTGCCACAACAGGATAGGTTGGATTTTAATTAGGTCAGCATGAAACAATATACCCAGCTTTGTGTGGCACACAAAGGTAGAGGCACTTTTCAGCGTAGAAAGCAGGTTTCACAAAATTGTGTTTTACACTAATTGTAGTGCCATGCAGTTTGCGTGCCCCCATATGCTGGCCCCATATAATGCTTTGCTCACACATTTTGCCTTAAGCATCTCTCTAGGGGGATTAGTACCTAATCTGTTCACAAATTTCCGTAGGGCCATACAGGCACTTCTAAATAGCAGTGCCCTTGTCTTAATGGAATGATTCTATGTGCTGTCTCTATCAAATAGGACACCCAGATATGAAAAGGTATTTAGGAATTCTATACTAGAATCCAGAATTCTAATGGGGTGGCAATTAACAAATTTCTTGCCGCACTTCATAACAAAAGTTTTAGTTTGTTTCACCTGCAAGTCTAGGTCCTGCATATATTTAACAAAATCATTAAGCACCGCCTGCATGGAGTTTGGGGTGCATGCCATCAATACCGTATCGTCCGCATAAAGGAGGGCAGGCACCCGGCAATGTCCAATTTGAGCAAGATCTTTGGGTTGCATGGTCAGTGCAGTGCCAAAATTATTGATATAAAGTGAAAATAAAAAGGGAGCAAGAACGCAACCCTGTCTCACCCCTCTTTCTATATTAAATGGCTGTGTGCATTCACCCCTGATCCCATATCTGACCCTGGCTTTCGTACCTGAGTACAGGTCCTTCAGGAAAGAGATGATCATAGTGTCCACACCCATATTGAACATGATTGCCCATATCTTGGAGTGGTCTACACAATCAAAGACAGGTCCACAAATCCCAAAAACAGGTCCTTGCCCTTGATCATGGTGTATTCCCCTACTAGCATACTCAGGTTAAGGCTCTGTTCTATAGTTCCTACCCCAGTACGGAGCCCATATTGTATGTCTGTCAGAATACCCTTAGTTTCAGCCCACTTTTGTAGCCTTTTTGAAAATTGTTCTTTCCACTACTTTTAATAAGGAGTCAAGCAGTGATATTGGCCTCTTGCAGGCTGGGTTATGCCGGTCCCCTTTTTTATAGATGGGTACAATTGTAGATTCTGCCCATGTGGGAAGAAATTCAGAGGCACAACAGGCCCTTAGAACAACTGTTAAGATATGCCCCCATAGAGCCGTGTTAGCTTTATACAAATCCACAGGGATGGCATTGGGGCCAGGAACCTTGTCTCCTTTACTAGCTTTTATGGCGCTGGTCAGTTCCTCTAGGGTGAATGAAATAATGTTGGAGGTTTGGCCCAAATCTAAATCTAAATCTAAATTTCCATAAAAGTATTTGCTTGAGTAGTATCAGGATTAGGGGTTGTTGTGGCATATATGATGGAAAAGTGTTTGCTCCACTCGACCTCAGGTATTGTGACCAAGATCCCAGGGCCGGTATCCTCCCTTAGTCGTGTAGAGTTTACAATCTTCCAGAATGAATTATTGTCATTCTTAGTACTTGCTTTGGATAGCACGTCCAAAGCCTCTTTCCTTACCCGAATTTTCCTTTGTTTCATGGCCTGTTGGTAAACCGATCTACAATGCTGGATCTCAGCTCTACACCTAGGGATTTTATGTAATGCCTCTTTAAGCTTTTTGTGAGCCTTAGTACATTTTGTATCAAACCAGCCCATTTTAGCTTTTTTGTTTTCGATTTCACATGTAAATTCTCCTTCACTGCCTGGGCAATAAATAAAAATGCATTAGTAATCTGCTTTGGTTGAGCGGTGTAATCTAAACAAGTCTCAAAGGCTTCCCTTCTGTTTCTAAATACATTTTCCAAAAAGCCTTCTGGGGTAACCTGATGCCACCTTAGCGAGTAACCATTAAGAGTGGCTCACTCAAGCTCTCCATCAAGAGCGTAGCAATGCCCATTCTGTTTCCTGATCAATAAATCTTTTTAGATTTGCACAGATTACGGGTAGTGGTCACTTAATAAAATATCATGAGTTTTAAAGTTAAAAGCATAGCAACTCAGATTATTTGATATTAAGTACACCGAAAGTTGGCATATGGGGATGAGATTTTGTTCGAAAATGACAAGTTTGCTGTATAGATAAGTTCATTTAATTTATCTCCATAACAATTATGGGGAAAATGTGTTTTGTCCAAGCCAGCTAGGTTACTCAATCTGCATACTTTCTCAGTTAGCAAGCTACACAATTGAATATTGAAATCACCTCCCCACACAATTGATTTATTTCTCTTATTGCTGTAGTCCAGTTTTTCCAAGTAATCATACAGTTTCTGTAGATGAATTATAATTTCCCCATTTGGTGCATTATTATACAGATTGATCACAACTATCCTGACCGGGTCAGAACCATCACATACAATCACTTGAATAAAAGGGTTGATTAGTTCTTAGACTGATCTTACAAGTGGTAAATCATTGGAGACAAAAGTGCATAGGCCACCTTTGGATCTACCATGAAGGTTTGAAACAGCGGGGACATGTAAAGTTCTATTCCCATTCATATGGACGGGTTCCTCCAACCAGGTCTCCTGGAGACAGATCAAGTTAAAATTTTCTACGAATTCCAATCATTCAGGATTCATAATTTTGTTCCGCAGTCCTGCCATATTCCAATTAAAAAAAATTATATTCTCATTAGAAGATTGGGGAGAATTCTCCAGATTGCTGTTTGATGGTAAATCATTATTGTGCCTGATGGATTGTTGAGCAAGATAAATGTCAGGTGAAGAACTTAAACCTACACATTTTACAATCTCTCCCTCCCTTTCAAAGCCATGTAATTAATTTGTCCACTCCTGTCTCCGCTCAGTTCCTACTTGGCTCACCACGACTGGTCAATATATTTCGGCAAGATTTTCTAAGTCTTGATATCTGTTGTAAGTTGATACATTATATAGTCGATTGGTGTGTGATGAATGAGGGATAGGAAGCATAGGCTGGTTATAGGCTTCCATTGAGCCTGGTTGGTAAAAGTAACCTAGTGAGAGTGCAGAGATCGTATTTGGAGTAATATAAGTGGGCCTTGTTCTGTTTAAGACAGCCTCCACCAGTCTAGGTGTTTTGAAGGACAGAACTACGCAATCTCCTGGTTGGGACGTCTTGGACCTCCCCACCCATTTACTTTGTCTTACCATCTTTAGATCTTTAAATAAATGTTCAGTCTGGCCAGATCTCACCCTTAGCCAGTTTAATGCCATGTTTCTCAGTGAAATCCCAGAATCTAGAGTCTGATGCTGTAAAGGTGGGATGTTTGAAAACACAATTACATATGGGGTAGCAGCCGGTGGGAGATCTAAAAACTCTGATGGTTTTGTTTGTTCAGCTTCTATTTTATTTATTTATTTATTTATTTATTTATTTCTGCCATTTATAGAGCGCGTACAATTACCCTTGGGCGTCTCGGCGCTAGAAAGTGCATTGAGGTCTCACCTTGATCAGGAAGTACGGAAATGGATCACTGACTGAATAACCATGTTTTCAGTTTTTTTCTGAACTGAAGAAGTGTGGGACTTGCTTTTATATGGTTAGGTAAAGTGTTCCAAAGTCTAGGGGCTGCAATTGAAAAGCGGCGATCGCCCCAGGAAACTGTTCGGCTTCGTTGAACCACTAATTGGTTAAGAGAGGTAGATCTGAGAGTTCTATATGGATTGTAAGGGATCAGTTGATGTTTGAGGTGACGGGGTCCTTGATCCTGTAGGGATTTATATACTGTACACAAAGATTTAAATTTTACCCGGTTGTGAATGGGCAGCCAGTGGTAGCTTTTTAGCGTGTCTGAAATAGGTGCAAACTTGTTTTTTTTTGACAGAACGCGAGCGGCAGCATTCTGCACGGTCTGTAGTTTTTTGGTAACTCTGCTCTGAGCATTGAGCAGCAGACCGTTGCAGTAATCTAGCGAGGTAAGCACTAAGGAGGTGACTAAAGTTTTTGCTGCGGAGTCTGGTAGATAGGGTATAATTTTTCTTACCATCCTAAGCTTGAAATGGGCGTTAGCTGCCACCTTGTTTGCATGGGCCATAAAGTTAAGCTGGTCATCGAAAGTAACCCCTAAGTTTCTGACTTTGACCGTGGGACTGGGAGGTGTGCCCAAGGCCGATGGCCACCAGGTAGCCGACCACGCTGGGGAGAGATTACCAAAGATGACCACCTCCGTTTTATTGGAGTTGAGCTTTAGGCAATTCTTTGCCATCCACTCGCCGATGGCAATCATACCACTTTGGAATCTTTCTGCCACCCTTTGTCCGTCGCCCTTTATCGCCAGCACCAACTGAGTGTCGTCAGTGTATGAGGTTAGGCCCATCCCGTGTGCTTTGATGACACTAGCAAGGTCCGACACATATATATTGAATAGTGTCGGACTTAGGGATGAGCCTTGAGGAACCCCACACGGCAGCGACAGGTCAGCCGACTGGAAAGGGCCCACTGTGACCACCTGAGTTCTGTTGGCCAGGAAAGAAGCCAACAGGTCCCTGGCCGTGGACGTGATGCCCATCTTCTCGACACGGTCGACCAAGATCTTGTGGTCAACCGTGTCGAAAGCAGCTGACAGGTCAAGGAGAATTAGCAAAGCAGTTCCTCCTTGATCACGGATGATTCTTATGTCGTCAGCTGCTTTGATGAGAGCGGTTTCCGTTCCATGATGTTTGCGGAAACCGAACTGCGTATCATCTAGCAGGTTGTTGTTTTCTAAGTAGGCTGATAGCTGCTGGTTCATAGCCTTTTCTATGACCTTAGCTAGAAACGGGAGGTTTGCTATTGGGCGATAATTTTTTAGTTCTCCTTTGTCTAGACCAGGCTTTTTAAGCAGAGGCTTGATCAGGGTGTATTTAAGTGAGTCGGGATAAGATCCGGACGCCAGGATTGTATTGCAGACCATGGTGATGATTGGGATTACTGTATCCGATACCTTGGCAAGTACGGAGGATGGGCAGGGATCCATGGCGGATCCAGCTTTGATCGTTGTTACTATGCCCTTGATTTGGTCAGTGGTGAGGGGACTAAAGCAGGTCATGGTGGTTCTGGGAGTGATCATGATGGTAGTAGTACTGCTGCTAACCTGGTCGGAATTAAATATTTGATAAATGTCGTTAACTTTTGCAAAAAAGAATTCCGATAGAGCATCACATAGAGTTTGCGATGGAGGTGGATTAAGATCCGGGGCATTGCCAGCAAGGGTTTTGGCAATGTGATATAGCTGTTTGCTGGAGTTTTTGGCAGTTTCTATGTGGCGTGTGAAAAAATCCTTCTTTGCTGCAATTAACATTGTTTTATAGGTAGCAAGAGCTTTCTTATATTTCTCCCTACTTTCACTGTCGTAAGTTCTTCGCCAGTGTCTTTCCCTATTCCTGGTTAATTGTTTTTGAGTTTTAAGTTCTACCGTATACCACTGAGCTTTGGGCATATTTCTATTTTTGGATATTGATTTGGTGGGTGCCAACTGAGTTGTAGCTTCACCTAACCATTTTTGGAATTGGTTGGTTGCGGTGATGGGGTCAGTGGATAGCTCCGGAATTGTGGAGTTGAGAAGAAACGTTAAGTCGTTGGAATTAATATCGTTCCATGCTGTGAAAGTGCCTTTTTTCGCAGGGGCGGCCTTTTTTCTCTGAGGACCTTTGATGGCAAGTCTACTAAAGATGACTGAATGGTCAGTCCAGGTCATAGGGAGAACTGAGGTGATAGACAGTCCTTCCACATTACTGAAGATGCCGTCCAGCGTATGGCCTGCCAGATGGGTAGGGGTTTTAACCAGTTGTCTGAGGCCCATTACGTCTAGGTCAGATACGAGGGCTGCAGTATCCCTGTCACTAGGAAGCTCTAAATGGAAATTAAAATCTCCCATTATCGTGGTGGAGTCTTCCAATGCTATAGACTCGGTAATATTACTGAGATTGGTGAGAAACGCAGATCTTGACCCCGGGGGTCTGTAAATCAGTGTTCCCTTGAAATTGTAGGTGGGGGTTAATTTTATATCAAACAGCATGGCTTCGCAAGAGTTGATAGGTATTGGCGAGCAACGAATTTTGAAATGTTCTCTCGCTATTATAGCTATCCCTCCTCCCTTTCCTGTGGACCTGTCCTGTCGGTAGGCATTGTAGCCTGGGGGGACTGCCGTGACATAGTCAGGGGCGGATGCCTCATCGGACCATGTCTCTGTAATATAGAGTATATCTAAATAATTGTCACTGATGAGGTCAGCTATATCTTGGCAGTGTTTGCCCAGGGAACGCGCATTGATAAGTGCCATGGAGACATACGTTTCAGCCTCAGTAGTGCAGGATCTAATATCCCTTGCTGGATTACTGAACACTAACGGAGTATTACAGTGTTCACATTGTATATGTAGTGGCGTCTGCATGAGGGAGACATCAAGTTTAGTGCAGAGCGGGCCATTGGGTGGACGGATCTCCAGGAGTGCATTACGGGCATAAGAGAGGTGGGGGGCAGGGATTATGGCCCTGGGCCCGGTCCCGGCGCGGACGGGCGCAGACGGGCTTGCCTTTGGCGCACCTTCGGCGTGCTGCCGGCGCGCCCGCTGCGCCCGCCCGCTGCGCGGACGGGCAATGTTGTTGTTTTTATACATACTTTGGGCGGGGCGGGAGGAGGGTGGGGAGGGGCGCCGAGCTCTCCGGCGAGCCTGCCCAATCTAAGATGGCGGCCAAAGTGGTGTTCAAAGCTTCCCTGCGCCTCGAAAGAGCGACGCTGTGGAAAGGAGTTTGTGCCTCAGCGAAGTAGTCTCGCTGTGGGGGGTGTCAGGGATGTTTAAAAGCGCTACAAGTAAAATATGGTACAATTTTTAAAACAATTAATAAATCAATCCTTTTGTAGGTAAAGGTGCAAGAGAGCACAGTAGACCTCCGGCTTCCGCCTCAGAGGGAAACAGCAAGCATAATCACGCGGAAACGATTTGCGCCCTGTTAAATACCCAGGGAGGGCGGGAGGGGCGCCGAGCTCTCCGGCGAGCCTGCCCAATCTAAGATGGCGGCCAAAGTGGTGTTCAAAGCTTCCCTGCGCCTCGAAAGAGCGACGCTGTGGAAAGGAGTTTGTGCCTCAGCGAAGTAGTATTCTACATGTATAATGTTAGCAGATGGAGGGAGAACACTATCTATTTGACTTCTTTCATTGTGGCCAATAGTAGTATGCTCTTTAAATATTATATCCTGTGAGCTATTGGTACCTGGGTGGATTGGTTGCCTCACAATGTTAGTTACATCTCGGTTACTATCAGCTAAATCATTCTCCGTAGGCCCATATTTCAATCGGATGTTCAATTGGTCCAGGCAGGTCGTGCATTTAGTTTCTATTTCTTTTAGGCATGTATTAATGGATTCTATGCTATTTTTCAGATGTTGCTCTAACGATTTAACTGCTGAGCATAATGCTTCAATCTTATGATTATTCTGATTGCTGCGCTCTTGAGTGGGTTCAGTACTTACCATCTTTGGCCAACTTTGAGTCTTAGCTTGGGATTTGGTCCCTTTACTACGAAGTGCCACTTTATTTAGGGTATTAGTAGTGGGACAAGTATGTGTTTTTTTACCCGTTCGGTGGGCAATGGGGAATCTGATTTAGATGAATTGATAGTATTGGATATATTCTGGGTGCACTTGTTTCTTCCCTTGACAGACTCAGCCAACCCACCTCCCTCACAAGTTTTCAGATTTCTGTTGTTGTCATGGTCAGCTAGGTTTTATAATACAGTCATGGGGCTCATATTGTTGTCTCCACAAACTAACAACTCCTCCACATTAGTAATCTGCTTCTCAATATCCCCCATGGCTCCTGAAATAAACTTTAGTAACAAAGTCTGTGTATGTGTCCGTGGTTTGTCCGACCAATCTGGAGTTTTGGGCCTTCCTGTTTCACCTACAAGTTTCTTTTTCCCCATGCTTAATCCTGACAATGTTTCACTGTGGAAAATATGCAAAATTATAAGACTTACGATATATGATATATGATATATGTGCAATCTAAAAGATAATCAACTACTTTTTTTAAAAATATGGTAAAATGGTATTTAAATAATGTAACAATTATAGAGCCGGTTTAGACTATCCGATGACTCAACCACACCATAAACCGTTATTTTTTATTAATAGACATATTTCCAGAAACCTGGGCTCGATGATAGAGGCAAAGAGGTGTACCCCTGCTATTGTTTGTGTGCCTCAAATTTTAACTGTCTCAAACGTACTGTTCAGCAAAAGCTGCCCCAACAGTAGCATCCTCGATCTTGACGTAGTTTGGGCTTGGCTACCAATATAGTCTAATCCCACTGATTCCTCTCAATCGGGCTATACTTGTTTCCTAGCAATATGCAGACTAGGGATTATGGAAAAGAGAGTACCTGTTATCCAGTGTAGGATGAATTAATTGCTTTTACAAGTGGCCACCTCAAAAGGCTGGGTCACCTCTTCCAGCTTTCCGGAGACTGATGATGGTATAAAGTATGACCTGAGATGGGGAACCAAGAGGGGTGGCCCAGCCCACCCTCCTCCGGTCGCTGATGGCCGCCGATGGGCCTGCTTTTATGCACAAGTGGCAGCCCCTCCCTCCTGGGAGAAATGTCTACTGGGACTTGCAGTCTCCAGACCGGCAAAGTCAGGTAGCAGGTAGTAGCGGCTTTAGCGTCCCCTCAAATTCTGAACTAATTGCTATTGGACCTATGGTTATCCAAACCTTCTTATTGGTAGATATCCTTCTTGCAAAGGAAGGCAGTGTTTGCAAGATACTAAAGGTTTAAAGGTGTTGTACCTTCATACCTGGTAATAGCATGGTTATGAATTCATCTATATCCAATGTTACTAACATCTATCATGAACTTCAAGCTTTAGAAGAGAGTGGCATATTGGAGACTGTGGGTTCTTGGGTTAGTGAGGTTTTTAGTAAGGTTGGGGAATAGAGTGATAATTTGAGGAACTTTACATTTAATACTAACTCCTGTATGATAATGCTTTGTCCAATTGTTTGGTTTCTCTTACTAACATTTTCTGGGTGTTTGATTAAAAAGTGTCTGCACAAAAATTAGAAAAGATCATTAAAAAGAAAGAGGAATGAAGACTATGAGATGGGGAATTTTAAAGATTGTGTTTAAAATCAGAATTCCAGACAAAAGCAGAAAGTGATGCATACTGGATGAATTCATGATACATACATTTTATTAATTGCTTTAGTGATTATAAAAAAAACAGAGAGGGGAGTTGTAGAAGGTTTTGTGTTTTTATGTTTTTGCACATGATTAATAATATATTCTATGCATTTTTACACATGATCTACATTTAAGAACTGAATTATTACACTTGCTTATGAAACTAACTTACTATATATGTATAACAGTGTGTTTATTAATGTACTTTAGTTAGGACACGTTTCTCTGTAAAACACCATCTTGAACAAGATGGAAGTCATCTCTATTACTCACTCATGCTTTACCCACTGTAGATCTTCTTCCCACAGGCTCCACAGCACAGAGTCAAGCTGAAGTCATATGAGTTCATTTACACTGATACTGTTGTCCTCTTTGTGGTGAATATTCCATTGTGGGGATGTACAATTCTTACATGTGGCTATGGTCTGTATTCTTTCACTGTACTTATTCATTCCAAAAAAGTCATATTGTTAAATGTTTCATATTTGTTCGATCGTCTCTGGATGACATTAGCTTAAAGGGAGGTTGATTATGCAAGAAATCTGGAAAATGCTTAATTTGTACCCCCTGGATTTTGCGTGTGAGACAGAATTTTGGAAGACTTTTCTGTCATACAAGGGCAGCTGTCCGATTATTTACTGATTTATTTGCTAATTTGCACATAGAATATTTTCAGATTTTTCACTACTCTGTACAAATTTGCATCTGAGAGGCCTCATGGCAGAGAGGGCTGGTGGCTTAGTGGACTAATGTGTCCACTGTAGGGGGCTGTGTTTGACCTCATGGTCACAGATTGAAATCCCTGCAGATCCACTCAGCCTTTCATCCTTCTGATGTCGATAGAATGAGTACATTTTAGTTAAGTAACAATAAACATCTATTATTCTGTGCCAGATACCCTTTTTGGGTGTATGTGCACTTTACAAATACACATTATTTTATTTACTATGTATCACTAACTTTGAATTTTTGTAATAAGATGCTTAAAAACTTTTTAGTGATCTATAAATCACTCATTGAGTAGAGTCTGTTAATGAATTACTCTAATTTGATGTTTGAGGAGATGCCTTAACGAGGGGGCACATTGCCTCATGAAATTGAGGTTTAACACTGTTTTGTTCCAGTATTCAGTGGGAGAGACTAAGGTCAATATTAGGGTGTCTAAAGTTTGGGGTGGCAAATTGCTCCCACAAGGTTTAAAGGAGATTTGGCAAGAAGCGGTATAGTGTTTGAGTTTTGCTATTAGTATTAAGTAAATCTTGTTTTTGTGTTTTTGCTTTAACGATAATGCAGAAGCCTGTTAAGTCATATTTGGGATAGTTTGGGGAGTCAATAGATACATTAATCCTGAGAATTTCATTTTCCAAAACACTTGCGGCAGTTCCCTTTTGATTTCTTTCTACTAATTAAAAGGCTTAATAAAAAGCCAGCAATAAAGGTGCACAATACATTTGTTTTGGACCAAGGACATGCAAGTGGAATATTCCTACATATAGTTGAAATGAAATGCTGCATGAAAAGGAAACTTCGTGCGTGGTGAAAAGAACTGGTTTACCACTACTGTCCCAATGGTGTAATTAGCTTCATAAAAACTGCCAATATCATGCTTGTGTGAGTCAAATTATCCACAGAGTTTCATGGAATAGGCCCCAGCTCGAAGCACGTGCATTTTCTCGATTATGAAGATGCCAAATGTCTCCACCAATGGGCGGGCTAAATGAGTCACTGTGTTGATACTGACATGAGCCAGTCTCTCTGGCACATAGGTTTGAAGTGATAAAGATCAAATCTGGATACTGTCGACTTTTAAAGTCAATAAATTGTTATGAGCCAAGTTTGAAAAAAAATCGAAAGGGAGAAACTGATATGACCGAAAATATAGATGTTAAAATACAGGATTTTTGTTGGTCACACATGTGTTAAGAGTCCTGGCAAACCTATTGCCTGGCCTCAGTATACCTGGTGCCCTTTGAACCCTGCTTCCCATTTGGTATGCTCTTCTGATCTACGATAGAGGGTAGGCATATTTTCCAATCCTCGAATTTCTGACATTTTCCAATTGAGTTTAATGATAGTTACGGCTTATGCCTGTAAAACTGAGGCGTGTGCCATTTATTGTACCAGCTTACTGAGGAAGTGCACCTTTAATCAATTAAATGAATGTGCTCATTAAATAAATTAATTACATCTAAAATAAATATCAAATGCATCAAGAAATACGCAAATGTATGTATATATTGAATCTTATTTTATTATGGATTTATTGCGAATCGATATACAAAGCAAATGTTTCAATGCTTGGCTGAGAAACGATATAAATACACCCATTAAATATGAAACGTCTGGCACATCTGGTTCTAAAAAAATGCAAATAAAAACCCCGAAACATCAGGAGCTACAAATCTGCAGATTTCGATTTCAGCAGCTCACATTTAATACTTGCAAACCGCATAGTTAGATTTGAATTGGTACTGATCTGACCTTAAATTATCCCAAAAAAAGAGCCTGATTTGGAGTTAGGCAGCGGCTTACTTATAAATATGACAGATACCTCATCCACCTTATTACAGGTCCCATGGGAAGTAATGTGGGGCATCGTTTCTAAGGCAAGTTGGCGCCCCAACCCAAATTACCCTTCGACTTTAGCTACCTAGGAATAGGTTTCTTTGTTCTTTACACAGTTGCTAAAATATCATCACAACTTCCAGGCATTTAAGTGTTCACACGTATCAGCACTGCAAAAGATGACGAATTTCAAATCACCAGGCCTTCTCTATAGAGCTTTTTCTTTGCTGATTTTAAGTCATGACATTGTGGTCTCCATTATAAGGTGGCTGTTAATTACCCTGGCATTAGCTCCTCCAAGTTACCCTGAGATCTGTAATTCTGGGGAAGCGGATAGTAATTATATCTCAATATGTGTGGGACCCTGCGGGTGCCCCCAGAAAATGTAGAATTACTGGTAATTTGGATTAGCACGTAAAATTCCATGTAATTAAAAATATTTAACGACAATAATGATATCCTACAACTGAAAAATAATGCTAAATGGATTTGTAACCTATGACAGAACGAGGTCTTTAAAATTATCGCAGACTGTTTCCCACATTCCACACTTCTGACCCCCTCCCCTCCACCCTTGTAAAATACCTTAACCACCACATCTCTCTATTTTAATCCAAATTCATCAACTCCTCTCTCTCGTGATCTACCTGACTCCTTCCAACTAAGCAAGTCACATCTGTTCTAAAAAAGCAGTGGTGGACCCAAATTACCTCAGACCTGTCACAAACCTTCCTTTCCTAGTTAAGACCTTGAGAAGTGTGTCCTACTACAACTCAACCAACTGATTGAAGAATTCAACTTCCACAACACATTCCAATTGGGTTGCAGGAAAGGCTGTGACACTGAAACTGCGATTCTCAATATCAAATGACATTCACAGATCATTAGATGAAGGTGACTCCTGCATCCTAATCCTCCTCCACATGTCAGCGGCATTTGATACAGCAAATCATCAAACTTTACTTGAGACACTAAATAACCTCACCAGTATCATGGGCACAGTCCTGAGACGGTTCTTGTCCTATCTGCAACATTGGTCTCAACAAATAAATATCAACAGTTGCCTCTAAAGGCCTGCTCCAGTTCCACAAGATGTACAACAAGCATCTATCCTCTCTCCAGCCCTATTTAATCTCTTCATGGAACCCCTTACAGTTATTCTAAATCGAGCAGGGGCCAAATATCACCTATACGCTGACAACACAACTCTATTACAAAATAACATCACCCAGAGATATCTGACATCTTAATACCACAATAAATAAGACAAACACCTGGTTAAACTCCGATCATCTGAAGCTGAACCCCAACAAGACTGACCTAGTAATCCTCTCTCTCTCAAAAAAACCCTCTATCAGTCCAAGAATGGGTCAAGAATTTGGACCCACTAAACTGTTCACATCAACAATTCAGCCAACGGGGCACTCTATACCCTAAAACATCTCAAGAGAATACAACTGTTTATCCCACCTGGAGATCTAAAGAATGTAGTGCAATCAATTGTCCTCTCAAAACTTGACTAGTAGATATCACGCATTCCTGCTCTCTCTATGTGACGCAGCGTAGCAAGTTGTTTTGCTGTGCTTCTCTGCATCACATCTTAAATCTGACCCCTGGTTTGGACAGCATGTGGCTGAAGTATGATCACAGTGCAAAGTGTTTTATGCCGAGTGGGAGATTATTAATAGTGTCCAGAGATATGCCCATTGATGAAGCTCAAAATCTTCCTTGTCTCAAGAAGTAAGGCACTTTTGTTAACACCTGATGAGGGGAAGGTAATTATGCACAACCTAATGACATTTAATCACATCTGAGCTCTTTTCTTCCAAAGCATGCTAACATTACTTTATAAATAATCATTTAAAGGTTTGTTCGTAGTAATTTCTGGAATTAGTAGTATTTCTGATTTGGTAATATTTATGGATTGGTAATTTCTGGAATTAGTAGTATTTCTGATTTGGTAGATTTTATGGATTAGTATTATGTCTCACGCCCAATGAAATTGACAGCCTTCTCAAATCTAATTTGTCCAACAACGGACTTCAACACGAGTCCAAAGGGAATAATTCAAACCATTCATTCTAACCCTAACAGAGAACCCTACCACAACCTCAGAGTCATAAATAACAATAACCTCAAGCGAGTGAACATCACCCAGACTCCTCCCCCCCCCCTTACTCTGGCTCCACTCAAATGCATACTACTCAATTGTAGGTCTGCTAGCAAACACGCCTCCGAGATCTTCAACCTCATTGAACAGAATGAGATAGATATCAATATCCTAACAGAAACTTGGCTCAACCCTTCGTCCACTCCAATTCTTGACCTCTTGGTGCCCCTCACCCACAACATAATTCTTCTTGACAGAGTTAAGAAGCTGGGTGGTGGCCTAGCTTGCATTCATCAGAGTACGCTTGCGGTCTTCCTTTCAGAGTCATCTCTGCCAGTAACTTGCGAATACCTTTGTCTCAACATCTCTATTAACACTCATCTGGTTTGCAAACTACACACATTCTATCACTCCCAAGCGACAATCTCCCCTTCATTGAACAATTAATAGAAATCATCTCTGGCAATGTGGACAGTCCAGTCCCACATCTACCTTGGGGTCTTTAACCTTCACTGGTCTAAAACTGATGATCAAGCAGTCTCATGCCTCAATCACTTCTTGCATGACCACAAATTGATTCAACATTGTGACCAGCCTACTCACATTAAAGGGGAAACCTTAAACCTCATCATCTCCAAAGTTCATACCATCTCATTGGATTCCATCATACCATGTGATTGGTCGGACCATCACACCATTTCCTTCCATATCAACTCTGAGGTTTATTAGAGTAAGACACAAAAAACCAAACCAAAGATTTGGAAAAGGGACCTCAGAGATATCAATACAGCTGACCTAGCAACCCACTGTAATCAGGCCCTCTCTCCCCAATTGGATATACTTGAAGTCCATGCTCTCACAGACTTCTACAACTCATGGATTCTTTGGCCCCACTACAATAATAAAATGCACCTGCAAAAATTTCTAAACCTTGGTTCAATGGCAACCTAAACTCGGAACATCGCAATCTAAGGGCCATAGAACGTTCCTGGAGAACCACTCCATCTGCGGACCATCTAAAAAACCTTAGAGCAGCAAGTGTTATGTGGGAATCTAGGACCCTAGTGTAATCTTTCCCGATTCATGCCCATATATAGGTATTACACACCCAGTCGTTATATAGGCATAAAACATCATTGCCTTATTTAGTTATAGCCTGTGCAGCCCTAATATGGCATGGCTACTTCCACTAAACTCCGAGAATCCACATTGATTTCGTGGTAAAACCAGCCTTCAGCAGTCAGGAACTTCCCCCTGCTTGAATACTAATTTATCCATGAAATCTGGGAGTTTTCAAGGAATTGAGGCACTAGTGACGATATTATGTCCAATCTTACGTCAGACTCGGCACCTTCAGGGGTATAAATATACCTATATTTGCCCAGTCAAACACACGGTGGTTTGAGAGCAGATCGACTAATTACTTGCCCGGCGCCCTGCTGCTGCAAGTGTTGAAGGAAGCCGACCCTCCAACTGACGCACCGAGAAATCCAGCTCCTGGGTTTCCAAGCTTCCCTTGCAGGTTGCTGGGAGATCGAGTCCCGAGAGAGAGATACCAGCCCTCTATCATCCTAAAACCAAGGTACGGAGCTGATGAGATCCCTAGAGAATTCTTGAACAGATTCTTGGCAGAGTAATACTAAAACTTAAACTACTCCTCACTTACTTCTTCCCTTGTACTAGGCTTAGGTTAGGTACACCGGGGTAGGCGTATGTTAGAAGCACCTGTTGAGTACTTTTAGCCACTATTTTATCACTGTATGTATTTTATGCATTTTATGTATTCTATGTTTATGGCTTAGAAACCATACCATGCTTTTACAGTACTATTTTATAATACTATTCGTATTATATGCATTGTACTTCTTAACTAGCATTTTAATTATAGCAGTGCATTTCTTATGCTTAAGAAATAAGACTGTTCAATAAATACTTTTATTGAAAACGCCCATCTCTCTATTTCTGAGCAACTCTGGTGAAACAAAGCATACACCTCTGACTGAGTGAAATAGCTATCTATTGTTTCCGCGACTCTAGAGATACGTTTTATTCTGGGGAAACAAAGTTGTCATGTTATATGGTTGTCAGAGACTAATCCCTTCTTGTTTATTCGAGGAAGTTTCTAGTGACATCTGAGCTAGCTGGCACTCACAATTAAGTCTAATATATTCGGCAGAGATGTAGTCTACATAAGTCCTACGTCTAAGCTGCAGGGTATATTATTCCAATGCGCAGAGCCTATAGGGAATATAGGAACTACGCTACACAAGAAGTGTGTATAACAAACAAATCAAGTCAGCTAAGGCGGAGTATTTCAGATCCCAACTTAACCAAGTGGTGAATCGACCCAAGAAACTGTTTGAATGGGTTGAACAACAATCGGTGGTAGTCCCTAACCGATCAGCCTCGGAAGTCAGACCTCCCTCATGTGATGATCTGGCTGCCTTTTATTTACTGAGAAAACAAGACTAAATAACATTGATCTGGAAGCCAGGAGGGCTCTATTGCTACCCAATGAACCTGCACCCCCACTGGCCGTACTAGACAAGACAGCACCATGTAGCTGGGGTATCAAGAACAAAGCTTCCTGGGACACCTTTACCCCCCTGAATGAAAATGATATCAAAAAGGTCCTTCGGAATATCAACCTATCTAATCCCTTCAGTGATCTGTTACCACCTACCACCTTCAAAGTAATTAAGGATGAAATCTCCCCCTTCTGAACAAAGATCGTCAAAGCGTCTCTGTCACAAGGCACGATCCCAGAATGCCTTTAAGAGGCTCAGGTAACACCTATAGTAATAAAAAAAAACACTGCCGACAGTATAGACCTTAACAACTCCCGACCTATCTCCAGAATCCCCACTGTAGCCAAACTCCTTGAAAAATGCGTCTAGTCACAACTATGTGCGCACATCTAAAATTTCCATCTCCTGGACCAACACCAATCTGGCTTTCGTAGTGGGCACAGCACTGAATCGGCTCTCACCCACGTGATGGATGACATCCTAAAAATGCTTGATCGAAATGAATCCTGCTTCCTTTTCCTCCTTGACCCTTCCTCCGCATTCTGGAGCATAGGATGGGCCTTTCTGGTCAGATGCTGCATTGGTTCTCATCCTTCCTGCAGCACAGGACCCAAAGAGTTAAAGCGAACCACTCACTCTCCCAGCCATCCCCAGTCAGCATGGGGGTTCCCCAAGGGTCCTCCTTATATCCCATTCTCTTCAATTTATATCTGGAACCATTAGCTAATGTTCTAAAATCCTTGGACATTCGCTTCCATATGTATGCAGACGACACCCAACTATATCTGAAAATTACTTTATCGGATGACATCACTTCACTCAACTCCACCCTACTGACTACCCAAAAATTGGTTAACTGCAAACCACCTCCTGCTAAACACCTCCAGAACAGAATTCCTCCTCATTTCTCCCCCGAAACATACTCCTAAAATCGACCTATGGATGAACCAACTCACCGCCTTCAACTGCTTCCGCCGCATTATTGACTCAGCTAAATCTCTATGAATTACCCTGGACAAGCATCTGAATATGAAGACTCACATTAGCAACGTGTGCAAGGGAGCTAACCACCGTCTGAGAACATTCAGGAATTTCAAACCTTTCCTACCTCAAGCACATTTCAAGCCAGTGGTCCAAGCGCTTGTTTTGCCGAGACTTGACTATGGCAGTGCCACGCTATGTGGCCTCCCCAAATACACTTTGGCCCCCCTTAAGGCTTCACTGAATGCTGCGGCCAGATTGATCATGGGCACCAAGCGAAATGCACACATCTCCGCGGTTCAAAAATCGCTAAACTGGCTAGCCTACGAAGCTAGGATTCAACTGAACATTGCCTGCCTATCACACAAACCCCTCCACTTAAAAATCCCCATCGACCTTGCACAAAAACTAGAACTATCCGGAGGGGGTAGACTAACAAGGAGTGCTAATTCCCTCCTCTTGAAACCACAGATCTTCTGCAAAAAGAGAACATTCCAACGAGCCTTCTGTGGCACTGCTCCTAAAATTTGGAACTCTCTTCCACCGGAAATTCGGAGGATCTCTTCCAAGGCTGCTTTCAAACTGGAAGTTCTTGCCTTAACATGAGGGGCAATTTTTAGCTCTAAGCGCATCGGACATACTATAGTATTGGTTATTTTTCCTGTATATGATCATTATTTTTATTTTGGTTATTATTCCTGTACATGATTATTGAATTTACTCCCCTTAAGTCATTATGCTCCATCGTCTAGCCCATTTTTCGTTCACCCAGGTATATAAATGATATGTTAGATATTCAACATTTGATTCAATGCCAATTAGACTCCCCATTTGACTCATGTTTTGATTATTGTTTTGGTACTGGTTATTATTCCTGTACATGATTATTGTACTTACTCCCCTTATGTCTCTATGCTCCATCGTATAGCCCATTCCTACTCGTTCACTCAGGTTTATAAATGAGCTGTTATGTGTGCATTATTTGATTTAATGCCTATTAGACTCCCCATGTAAGACTCATGTTTTGATTTTTTACCTTTGCCTCAAATTGTAAAGCGCTCTGATATCCTTCAGGATCAAGTTTGCGCTATATAAAACTTTATAAATAAATAAAATAAATAAATGGCAATTTATACCCTTCATTTTGTGGTGCTATGAGAAGTGCCCTTTTGTGGCATGATCAGCCCTATTATTTGACAGATGCTGCTGTGTTTGGCCGCTTTTTTTGCACTAGGAGCCTGCTAATGAGTCCCAATGTATGTCCTCTGACCCATAAAATCTGACAAAAATAGCATATTTAAGTTTCCATAAGGCCATAGAATATGGTATTGAAAATTAAATTTCACCTGTGTACTGCAGCCTTAGGTTTCAGCCCCACCATTGTAGCCTGACTGCTGCAGTTTAAACCTGCAGCATGACCTGACAAAATAAACCTCTTGAGAGTGGAAAAACCTTCCTTTTAAATATAAATAGCACTCCTATGTAGGCCTTGTAGCCCAAAAGATAGAGTACATGTTTATTTAAAGGTAGCCATGTAGTAATGTAATGTTTCTATGCCTGACAGTGAAAAGTCGCCCAAGAGCTCTTTTCACCTTAGAAAGCTCTGGTTGTACTATGAGGAAAAGTAGAGTTCAGATTAAAACATTAATATTGATATCACAGGTTTGGGATAAGCAAGGAAAATGTTTCAGCTACTACTTTTAATTCTTTTTTAAAGAAACATTTGAACGGTTAAGTTACATTTTTACTAAATATTTAAGAAAATATACTTTATAAAAAGTTACCTTTTCCCTACCTGAAGTTCCTGGTGGCTAATTTTTATTAACCTATCAACAGCTGCCTTGTCATTGCTTGATCTTAATAAGGGGTGTAAAACTGCTCCCAGAGCAGGACACATTTGCTGTGGCTGGGTGACAGGATGGGCTGGGTGTGGGCCTGATGGGCCATATTAGTCTAGGAAGGATTGCTGAGGAAGTTCCAAGAACTTCATTAACTTAAAAGGGGCAGAGGTGAAGCGTATCTACTCATTATTTAGTTTAGGGAAGCCTGAGGAAGAGAACACTTTGATCTTTAGTCCTTCTGTATCTGAATGGACCCTAGCCCAGTGGGCAGGGGAACTGGTACCAGAACATGTTTGGAATAATCTATAAAGAACAGACTGCTTATTTCTCTACATACACCCATTCCAGGCTCCCTGCAAGAGAAGAAGGCCTATGCCTTATTGAATTCCACCTAGAATAGTGCATTCTTGGTCCATGGTTCAGAAAAACAAACAGGATGTGCTGTTAATGTCAGTAGCTTAGTTATGAGTTGTACATATGTAACACACTCAAGTGTATCAACAGAATATCATGCTTTATCATTGACTAGAATCAATCAAAGGAAGGAGGAGAAAAAACACGGAGATAATGGATTATCTTTCTGAAATAGAACGACCCGGCATGCTGACCAAATACGCTGATTTTCAAAGTTACGCTGTATGTCCAAGCTCTAGCTATCCTTTTAATTGTACATCGGAAGTCTTTCTTTAAATACCAGAATAAAGATTTGATTGAATCAACTGGCGACTCTACTCTACGTCTTTTGCCGTCCACCTAATTTGAAAATATCCCTTTTGAAATTTCAGGGAGTTTCTTTCAGCAATGAAATGTTCTTTCCTGATGATGGTCTACATGACGACTGCATATTAGACCGAAACGTCGACTCTTCCATCATCTCCAAAAGCGTTGCGTTGTCACCAACATACGACCATTGTTTATTAATTATTTTTGGTTGTTTGTGATATTAACCAGGAGTTGATGAGTTAGCTGTGAACCGAAGGGTCACTGTTATCTATACCTCTGTTCTCAGCTTCTGCTTGAATTCATTTCTGTGTATTTGTCTCCCAAGATGGAAATTGATTGTCTCATTATTAAATATAAAAAATCTATTTCAGAAATATAATCCACTACCTCCGTGTTTTTTCTCCTCCTTCCTTTGATTGATTCTAGTCAATGATAAAGCGTGATATTCTGTTGATACACTTGAGTGTGTTACATATGTACAACTCATAACTAAGATTCATTTTTTTTAACTAAGTCCCTTGTAGCAGATTGTGACTTTAAATATTCAGTGCCCAAGCCTACAAGGGTTGATTGGGTTTCCCGTGCCTCTTACACGTTAATGTCAGTAGGGCTGCCCCTGAGAACTTTTTCCCTATTGGTTAGTGAAGAGCGGGAAGTCACTTGCGCCTCCCCAACAAATTACATCTTCACAGCTGACAGCTATTCCACATCACTTTAGAACACTTTCTGGAAATGTGGAAGAACAGAAAAATGATTGCTGCTATTGTTTGAGACCTGTGAGGAGACCTGAAGAGCTGGACCTGCTGCCACTTGTAACCAGGACATAGTAGTGAAACCCAAGGGCCAGTTGGATGACCTCCTGTGTGACTACAGGGACACAACAAGCTGGAAGAGGCTTTTTTACTGAGGTGCCCAGCTGACCAATAGCACCTTGTCCCTGCTCATGGCCTCTCTCACCCCTAAGTACTATAAAACTTTGACATGACCTTCCATGTACATCCTGCAGCCATGTACTGCTGAAAGATTCTGAGCTCCCAAAAAGAAGCAAAATATACACAAAGAAATCTTGACCAGCGAAAATGCAAAAGTATACGGCTAACAAGCAGAATTCTCTGGATGCAAAATCGGAACTTTTCCCACTCTGAGTTTTTTTATTACCAAACCAACGGCTTCAGCAGGACATCATCCAATGGTCATCTAGCTTTATGAGGACTTTCTTGGATACAGTCTGCAACCTTGCACCAGTGGAAAATGTTGTCTTCAATTTCAGAGACTAAGGGCTTGGTTATGAGTTGCGCAGAAAGGGTCCCACAGTCAAAACAGCATTGGATTTCAGGGCCGCCTACTTGGCGGGTCACCCCCTATTATGAAGCATGCGAGTGCCTAGATGAAAGACCGCCTCGGTACTGCCATCGCCTCCAGGAAATCTAGACTGCGTCAATGGCGGAATAGAGTAAAGCAGCTGTTGGAGGGCTGACCGACTTTTTCCCCCAGCCCAATCAAAATGTGCCTTCCCGCCAACAAGACTGTGATGGTCAACCCTCCACACCTGAGTTTGCGGAATGGAAGGGATATCAAGCACCAACTGACCTTGACTCACCTACACACTTCCTGTACTGCCATGGAGCCGATCCTACAAGTCCTGCCACTGCTGCTGCTGCTTGATGATGTCTAAAACCAACACTGTCATTGACGCAACTGATGGTAAGCCCCAGGTGTACCCGTTTCCATTGGCATGTCAGTTAACAGATGCACAGGACCTGTGTTTTTTTCAAATATCTTGGGCAACCGATAGTATAACCAACTGCAATGCATGTGTGGGTAACGTTGAAGTGCAAGATATCAAAATTAACACACCTGTAACAGCACTTGCTTCACATGTAGAAAATTGGTGGAAGCCACCTTTAAAAATGGACACATGCACAAAAGAGGATAAAAAATGTATGACAATTAATCACTTTCCAGGTGTGCATAGACATATATCTAAAGTGCACACATTAAAATATATGCAACACATATCATAGGGAGAAGTGCAGTGAAACATGATGTTGACATTGCTATAGACAAACTGTAACCTCCGCCATTTGAAATACCACCCAAATAAATGTCAGTCCCAAGTTAGAATCCTGCCACAGATCCATCCATGCAACATTTCCATTTCTCTGTGTGAATCCTGCACTGGATCCAAGGACAATAGATATAAACCTGTACATATTGAACATCAATCACGGTGAAATCATCTCCCATCAACTAGGTTGTGCAGGACATCACTATTAAGAGAAATGGCTGAGCATAAAATCTAGTGACCATCACATAGCATATCAACCTTTGCATGTACACAACAAAGCACACTGTAAATGTAAATGTTGTATAACCTGCCATAATGTGCAAACAAATACATATTTTACACAATCTAAGCTCTGCAACATTTCTAGGCACCCAACTATAGCTATGCAAAAGTAATGCCAGGACAAATGTGTTCAAATTTGAGCAAAATATGTATTTACAAAACAAGAGAATCTCTGTCTAGAACTGAAGGCAAATAGCCAATCCAGAAATAAACATTTCTGCTGTGCCAAGTGCTGTGCCACCAATCTTGCCTCAAAAGACACTGCTAGGGGAACCTACTCAGGAAGAGGCATCCTTTGGGCAAGGCAGTAACCTCATGGATGTTACTTGGGAGAGGGATAGTTGGGTTTTGGAGGGTTGTACTTCAGTTGGGAAGGGGTGGGTTGGTAAGAGGAAGAGGTGGATTTTTGTTTAGGAGGAGGAGCTTAGGAAGCAGTGGACTTTCGGTTAGAAGTTGGGGGTTGGGAAGAGGTAGAGGTGGACTTTCTTTTAGGATTGGTTGATTTGGAAGTGGAAGGAGTGGATCGACACTTGGAAGGGGCGTGTTGGGAAGTGGAAGGGGTGCATGGGTCTGCAATAGGGGTGAATTTGTATGTGCAAGGGGGTGTCTTGTGTGTGTGAGGGGTAGGATTATATTTGGAAGGAGTGGTTAGAGGTTTTTGAGGAGTGAGGGCAACGGAAAAGGTGGGTTCATCAGTGGGGAACTTGGCAGGTTGTTTGAGAAGGAGTGGGGGTCTTGCAGGTAGACGGGTCTGGTGTATGTACTGCAGGTATGGATGTTTCTTGTGTCTTATGTGCCTGTTGGGCACATGATTGTGAGTTTATTGGGTGTGTACTGTGAGATTTGTGTTTCTGGAGGGTGGTGTTGTGGATGTGAAGGGTGTGGATGTTGTGCATGTTGATTAGGGGTGGGCGATATACTCTGCTCCACGAGCCGAGTTTACAGAGTTTTTCCACTCTGTACTCCGCTTAGAATGTGGAGTTCAGCAAAAACTTTATCAACCTGCCGGATAAGAAAAATATACTGGCGCCAACAATTAGTCTCAGCAATCCCGCTGCGGGGGGCTTACTTGTGGCAACAATAGGGATCTTGGCCCCTAACAACACTCAGCAGCCAAGGGACTTCATCCCACAACCAGAAGTGCACCAGGAGGCTCCTTTGCAGAGTGGTTGAGAAAGGGGGTGGGGCCTCCAATGCAGTGGCGGCGGGTGACATTTGAAAATGGTGAGGCGTAAACGTTTGGGATGAGTGACCTGTGGTGAGTGGGCCTAGCGCGGGAGATCAACTGTTGTCAGGGGATTCTGTGGGGTTCTACCCCCAAGAACATTTTTAAATAAAGAGTCGCATATGGTAAATTTTTCAGCAAATTTGAGAAAGCAAGAAGTTAATAAGGCAATTAAAGATGTTCCTTTAATTAATCATAAAAATGGGGAATGTTAGAGCTGGGAATATCATTTGTAAAAGCTCCTTCTGCCACATTACATTTGTTGGTAAAATGCTAGCATTTATAATGTTGTAAATAACGATAGCTTTAGTATACCAACAGAAGGAAAGTCGTTTAAAAGAACATGGAAGACATGTGCCAGAAAATAAAGTGAATTTTTTTTTATTATGAGACCCTTCCAATGGAGTGCAACAATGAACACTTTGCACCAGTTAACTGGCTACCAAACTATACATTTCAGATGGCCAAATCTGACAGTGTGATTTCATCACATTACATGCCCTGGAGGTTCCATCACATGATATGAAATGCCATTAACTAGCTAGACCTATGGGTATCAAAGCGCTCTACAGGTTTTGTGAAGACGAAAGAAAAACATACAATACAGCATTTAGGTAGTCAACAGTCATAGTTTCACTACTTAAATTGTGTGATCTTGGGCACATCAACTCCTCACCATGACTCACACTTTTCCTATCTACCAAAACAATAATAAGAATGCTTTGAAATAGGCTAAACCACATTGATATCAATCCCTACACACTAAACAAGTGTCTTATCACCAGATACCCACAGTAGCTGCGCAATGCACACAAGTCACGAGCAGCAGAACCTGAAATTCGTTCTGTGCATTTTGAGAATTTTTAGATATGGTCTTGTGAGAGCAATGGTTGCCTCAGACTGAATAGTTGATTAAACAAAACTACTGAGTTCAATGATAATTTTTGGCATCCACTTGAATGAACTCATTCAAACATGTGTTAAACCATGACAAAAGTCCACCCCTGCGAATGCACACTTGACAGTGGGCCACCTTTGCGAAATTGTTATCTGAAGAGAGTGCTTAACCATTGCGTGCTGTCTTCAAAGTTATTGGAAATGTTTTTAAATGAAGGATTCCTTTCCATTGTTTACTTACCTGTGTGTTTCACTTTCTGCACGTCTTCAAGGGCTCCATTCGGTCTTTCAATTGCAGCACCAGGAACATGCTGGTCACGGCTGTATCAGGAGTGAGTCAGGTTAGAGCTGAGCTTTAACCCTCTTTTCACAAGACAAGACTCCTGATAGGGCCTAGGGTGATTTCGTCTCACTGCCTGTGCATGCATCCATTCTTAGACAAGCTGCGCTGCAAAGAGCATGCGCAGCAAGTTTATGGGTTGCGAATGTGTGAAGAGGGCTGAAATGAAATGCGCTCTTCACACATGCGCAAAACATGGACCTCAAGCAACCCCTGCCCCGTGTTGCTCCTCTGTGCCCTTCTGTCGACACCTGCACATTGTGCAGGTGTCAACGGAAGGGCACAGTGGAGCGACACAGGGCAGGCAGAAATAAAAGCAAAACGAACAGACAAATCTGTCCGTTCGTACGTTTGCATTTCTGGAGGCTTTTCTCTCCTCCTGCGTGCTGGTGATGGAAGATCGCCGCCTATGGACCAGCCGACACTGCTCCAATGACGTCTCAGCAATCCCGATCTGAAGGAAGTATGCATGGCAACAATAGGGGTTTTTGGCCCCCAAAGGTCCTTAGTAGCCAAGGAGACTTCATCTCCCAACGAGTCGTGCGCCAGGAGACCCCTTTGCAAAGTGGATGAGAAAGGGGAAAGGGCCTCCAACGATGTCCCAGCAATCCCGCTGTGGGGGACTTACTTGTGGCAACAATAGGGGTTATTGGCCTCCAATGACCCTCAGCAGCCAAGGGGACTTCATCCCCTAACCAGTAGTGCACCAGGAGGCCTGTTTGCAGAGTGGTTGAGAAAGGAGGCAGGTCCTCCAACAACGTCTCAACAATCCCGCTGTGGGGGACTTACTGGTGGCAACAATAGGGGTTCTTGGCCCCTAACGACCCTCAGCAGCCAAGGGACTTCATCCTCCAACCAGTAGTGCACCAGGAGGGCCCTTCGCAGAATGGTTGAGAAAGGGGACAGGCAATCAACAACATCTCAGCAATCCCCCTGTGGGGGACTTACTTGTGCCAACAATTTGGGTTCCTGGACCCCAACGACACTCAACAGCTAAGGGACTTCACCCCCAGCCAGTAGGGCACCAGGACGCCCCTCTGCAGAGTGGGTGAGAAAGGTGGTGAGGCCTCCAATGACGTCTTATCAATACCACTGTGGGGGACTTACTTGTGACAACAATATTGGTTCTTGGCACTCACCGACCTCTAGCAGCCAAGGGGACTTCATCCCCCAACCAGTAGTGCGCCAGGATTCCCCTTTGCAGAGTGGTTGAGAAAGAGAGTGGGGCCCCAGGCGACATTTCAGCAATCCCATTGTAGGGAACCTACTTGTGGCAACAATAGGGGTTCTTGACCCCCAACGACCCTCAGCAGCCAAGGAGTCTTCATTAATGGTGACTGAGCAATTCTTTGCCTGCTCACAAACTCAGCGGAATTTTGCAGAGTTTTTCAGCAACTCCTTAGCAACTCCAATTGGGGATTGTGGGTGTGGTTGTCTGTGCTTTGTGTGTAGATGTAATGGTGGTTGGGGGGTGCATGTGGGTGTGGTGTCATCTGCGCTATGTATGGATGTGATAGGGAGGGGAGTGTGTATGTGGGTGGGGTGTTTTCTGTGCTGTGTGTTGATGTGATGTGGGTATGGGCCTGTGGGTGTTGTGGTGTGTGTGGCATCTGTTTGTTTGTATGTGTGTACGTGTTTCTTCTGTGGTTTGTGTTTCTGTATAGATGTGCTTATTGGGTCTGTATGAATAGGTAAATGCACATGTGTGCATGTGTTTTGTGCAGGTTTGGGAATAGGGACCTCGTCATATGTCTACTCAGTGTCACAATAGTCCAATGAAAGCTGTACTGTAGCTTTGCTATGTCTCAAGTAGGATAGATAAATAGCCTGGACACATCCAGGGACAAATTAGTGGGAGACCATTGAAGGTTGTTGTGTCTCACTGAATATCTATGACAAAAAGTGGTGGTTTCAACTTTATCCTAATGGAATGGCACATCACACTATCATTTTTACTCTAACACCAATTGCCATTTCATACTAAGTGTAAACACTCACATATGATTCCTACTTTTCTACATGTAACTTCTTGACGCATGCATGTCCAATCTGGAAAAATCAAGATGTCAAGTCCACATTGTTGAATACTCCCACATAATTGGCATGTAACTATCAATATTGACAAATCACTGACGTCTACCAGTCCTGTCCTTCATTGCTTCATCATTTTGACATGACCAAGGACATTGAGTAATGCCTTACGGTATGTGTCACTCACTCACCAATGTGTACACAATCTTGTCTGGGTTTTCACATTAACTGTATTTCTCTCAAAGTTATTTGTGAGACTACAAACTGGCCTACACACACATATTTGTGAAGGAGTCAGACATCAACCTATGGAGACTTATAATCAGGTAAGAAAAAGTATTGCAAATGAAACAGCAACATTGAAATTTACATATTCCAACATGTAGGCACTAATACTGATGGCACCAGTGATGTGTGCACACTCATGTGTGTGTAGAGTTCCAAAATACCAATGGAAAATGTTGCTCAGTCACTGCATCAAAAGTGCCATGTATCATAGGTGACATGTACCAGTACACGAGAAACAGCAGTGAATGAGAATCAAATCTGACACAATAAAGAGCTGTGGCATGTTTTGTACAACTGTCACCCATAACATCAGACCTCATGAGGTGATTTAGCATTTTCAGTCATCCATGTGTCTTCTCAATACAGTACATTGGTAGTGGACAGGAATCTGATGGGTTCCCAGTCAAAAAGACAATAGGCTAAGCATCATCATGCATCTTCTACCATAGCTACACATTCAAGATTTCTTCTTGTGCATTGGACATGGCTCACCCTTAATGTTGCTGTGGAAATGTCTGTCTGTAACCAAAAAGAGGGTCATGCAGCATGTACAACTCTGGTCATGACTTACCCTTTTGTTGCTGCTGTTGGACCCTCAACTGCTCATCAAGCTCAGGCCAGACCATCGCAATAATGCAGGCCTTGGGGGTGGCAAGGGGGGTCTTTGGAAGGATAGCCTCATCTGGACCGCTGCGATCGTCCGGGTCCAGCACCTTAAGTCCTGTCATCTCTCATGGCAACGGACGGTACACTGCCTTTAGACCCTCAGGGTCCGCACCTTCCTGGTGATGGCTTTACAAATGGCCCACTTCTGATGGGTGCTGACCTGTGTATGGATACAAAAGAGGCAAGAAAAACATTGTTACTGAAACATTTTATGTATCTGTTTTGATTTCACACTATTTTACTACATCTACCATAAGCATAATTTGTAGGTTACCATACATCATGTTTAGTTTTTACATGCAGAGCACTCCAAATACACTAATACATACTTTTGTTGTGCGCTGCTGACTATCCTCATCCCTTGTCATGTCCTAAACTCAGTAAACCAGCCCAGTAACATCATCTAGCCCAGGGACCTCCTACATTTACTATGAAGTAGGCTGCTACGAAACAGGACAAAACATTGTAACTTAGTGAAGGTTCAACAACTTGTGCATTTTTAGGAGACACCTTCACGGCCTGCCACATTGACTTTATGCCTACGGCCCATAGGTTTGTGTACCATAGAATAGACTACATCTGATAACTAAGGACACTATGATAGGGCTGCCAAGTGTGCGAGTGAGAGCTTGCTCTCTGGGGTTGTGTGGACATGTGTGCCCATTAATTGGCTATCATACTACAGCTGATTGAGTCTGTGTGGTATGTACTAGCATCACACAACACACATTTTGCCAAATGTGGCACTGTTACAGGGATGAGATTAAAATACCACTATATGTCTTTTTGTATTGGGGGAATATAAAAGTGTAAAGGAATCTCCTATACACCACCTCATATTAGGTAACTATATATCTGCAATGGCTGTACGGTGCAAGCATGACTTATGGAACAGTGAAAAGTGACCTTTGTGAGTAAGGGGCTTGTTTTTAGGAAAGCACGCATTTTGAAAATGTAGGCAAATGGAATGAAGGCTCAACTCTAGAGGTTACCTCATTCACCATTACAGATGTAGGTCTTCATAAATCAAGCAGGGGTAGTATTGTTGGTCACAACTCAATTTGTTTTCATCCAAGGCTATACAGTTCAATATGATGGATTCAGTGTATCATTAGTATTGCCCGAGAGGCTCTGCCCCAGCCAGGCCCATGGTTTTGCCTGTGCACAGCTCATTGTTAGGCCTTGCTCTCTGCAGGCTGAGCATAATGATGTCAAATAAACAGGACATTTTCACCAATTAAAAATATCATTGTTACACTTGTGCCCATCTAATAAGTGACCTCAAGGATGTGTGCCACTCTTGAGGGGGCTGTGAGCTACTGATAGCTCCCAGACAACAGTTTGGAGATCCCTGGTCTGGGCTGAGTGATATGTCGGACTATACACATAGCTAATCAACATGCACACGCCCACATCCTCATTGGCTTTGGACAGAGTACATACACATCTTATGCTGTAATGGCTATCGATTTAGCAATATCTGATCTGTCTGAATACCACAGGTACCGTGAAATGTATACATGCATAGATGGCTACCTACACCGCAAGTAGAAATAGGGTTTTAACATTTCACACGGCCCAAGGGTGATGTTAGTTACACAATGCATCATGCTCAACAATCCCTAATTAGGGTGTACTATGGTAGGACCACAATATGTTATAACAATCACAAAACTCAAGTCTGGAACTCAGAAGCACATTGTAGCCTGGGGTGATGGAAATGGGGCAGTCAATCAGAGTAACATATGTATGTAAGATAGTTATCTATTCCTCTGGTGAGCCATGGAGCTGGCCATACAGGGAAATGATCTCATCTTCCAACAGCCCCGGCTCCTTTGCTGAGAAAGCAGTCGCCCTTTCAACTGCTTGGCCTGTATGACTGTTCCCAGAGCTGGCAAACAGCAGCAAAAGTGGAGAAGGTCTTGACAGCAGAAGTGTCAGGAGGCAAGTGAGCTATTATTCAAACCGCAGCATACATGTACGCGACATACACAGTCGTCAACCGAGACGAGCAAAGCCATTGGGCCTCCACTGCTACAATCACAAAAGTTAGCCTATGGCTGTATCCATCATGGAGTCAACCACCCATAGTGCAGTCCACTTCCACCAGCAGGGTCTGATTCCTAATGTTCAGTCTCTGAGGTCAGGCAGACACCATTTTAGTAGTTGAAACTACTGTGTTGGTGACTGTTAATTGTATTACCACCACTCCAAATGAGGCCTAACACATTGGTATATTGACACATACATTGTTATTTAAATTTGCAAAGACTTATCTTTTAAGTAATGTGTTACTGTTGTCAAACACTATATTTGCGCAGTGTAGTGTATAGCTCCATTGACAGTAATGTGTGAAAAATAGATTTCCCCAAAAAATGTAAGGTGTAAATAATACATTTGAGATGTATTATTTACACAGTTATTTTAGATACACATGTCAAGGTCACCATTGAGATTAGTGAAGGGTGAAAGATGTTAGGCTCATCCACTGAATAATGTTTATTGCTATCTGAACCAATTATATACTATCACATGCCTTTTTGCTTAATCTTCACATGTGTTACAGTGGGCATTGGGACAGATGGTAAGATTTGTTTTCACTGCACACAGAGGGAGATGACAGCCACCCATTTCTAGACCATTAGACCTTGGAAGAAAGGAATACCATCAAGATGTTTTGGTTGAATAGGCAAACCATACTGGATTTTTCTCATCAGTTGGAGCCTGATCTCCTGCCTCACAACACTAATCCCACATGCATCACACCAATTGTGAAACGTATGGCAGTACTGCATTTTCTAGCCACAGGTTCCTTTCAATACACTATGGCAATATCTGGTGGTATGTCACAACCTAGTTTCAGTGGTATACTACAAGAAGTGCTTTCGGCAATGATGAGACACTTTGCCAACTACATCCAGCTCCCCAGACATGAGGATTTAGCCAATGTGAAGGTTGACTTCTATGGATTCACTCACCTATCACATGTGGTTGGAGGCATTGATGAGACCCAAATTGCCTTAGTACCAACGCACACCAGGGAATACATTTACTGTAACTGAAGCACTTCCATTCTATCAATGTACCAGATCTGTATATCTCAAACATCTGTGCCCAGTTCCCTGGATCAGCCCCATCATTCCTTTGTAGTGCGGACGAGCACCATACACCAGCTGATGTCACAACTCCTACTGGAGAGGGCCTGACTTGTTGATAAGTATGCTCTGTCCAAACTTTGTCTGGGTAATGTCAAATAGTAAAATCTCAAAGGGTGTAATTTATTGTTGCACTTATGGCCGTCTTCCATCTAGGAGACTCAGCCTATCCCATCTGGCCATGGTTGTTGGCACATTTGAGGAATTCAACCAAGCCAGGGGAAGTCCATTTCAATGAAGCCCATGGAACGCCATTGCGGCCAGTGGAACAGGCCTTTAGGCTCCTGATGACCAGATTTAGATGTCTGGACAAAACTGGGGGAGCCCTCCTCTACTCACCCGGGAAGGTGTGTCAAATCACTGTGGCCTGCTACATGCCCAACAATATCGCCCTGGGATGGATCATCCCTTATATTGCACAGGATGGAGACGATGAAGTGCCACCGAGTGAGGATCCTGAAATGCCAAATGAAGATGATAGTGGTGTAGAGGAAGGAGTTGACTTGCGTCAGGATCAACTTCTTCCCATGAGTGTAAGTATTTCGTCAAATTTTATAACTTTGACTTTTACAGTAACTCTTGTGATGATGAGAGTAGTATGCAAAGGTGTAATCTGAGGAATGGCAAGCTCTCATAAATCCAGGCCAAAGGTGTTTGTTGAACAACGTACAGACACATGGTCATTTTGAGTCTGTTGGTCTGTTTTAGGTACCTTCACCATGTCATCTTCCTTTGTACAGTTCAGAGCTGTGACCTTTGCGGGTATATGATGCTGCTTGGAAATACAAAGGGGACATGGGTTGTTCCTGGGAATGAGAAACACAGACTTTGGGTGTACAAATCCTGTGGCAAGACACCTTGCACAGTGATAGGATGGAAGTTCTGAGGAATCGATAGACTTGTTCCCTGTCGTGTATTGGTCCTAAAGTAATATGAATGCCATCATGAGCTCCAACAAAATTTGATAGTCGAGCCAAATCATGCTAATCTCCCTTCACATTGGCTAAATCATTATTGTGCCTGTAGTGTATGTAGCTGTTGATGTGTCTCCTCATTGTAGGCCAATGTTCTTGTGGCACACCACCACTGAAATTTGGTTGTGACAATCCACCAGATACTAGAACAATGGACTGAAATGAACCTGTGATCGCAAAATGTAGTACTGACGTGTTTGTCTATTGGTGTTATTGATGTGGGATTCCTTTAGTGAGCTAGGCAATATGGCTCCAGTTGATGACATTGGTCAATTTTTATTTGACTATTCAATACGAAATTGTCTGATGTATTCCCCCTTCCATGTTGGTAAGGTCTGGAACTGAAAATGTGATAACTGGCACAGAATAGTGGTGTAATGTATGATTTGGTAAGTTTCTGACATAACGCCAGCCAATAGTTGGATACGATGGAATAAAGACGGTATTTGAGGACACACTTGTATGTATGTTTTGGTGAGACTTGGTTGTGAACCTTAGTTAAACATTGCGTATATGCAAAATATCCATGCTTACACAAGTTAATATTAGTGGCCTTCTAAAGTTCAGAAGGGAGATATGAGATATACTGCAGCAGGCAACGAGTTTCAGACTAGTGGATTGATTTACGTGAACAAGGAGAAGTAAAACATTGGGAAACACAAACAGGAAAACACCAAAGTTAAGAAGTCAGTCATAGTGAATGAAACCATACTTGTAGATGCCAAATTGTTTGAAGTAGAATGTCCAAAATGATACTGTCAAAGGTAAATGTGTCCAGAGATAGTCCATAGAGTGAATGTGTTATACGTACTGTAGGAAATTAGGTTTGAGGTGTCTTGGTGATGGTGGTAAAAGTCCTACCAATCGCACCTCCTGGAAATCTGCGTGGATGTCCCTGTCTGCCAGTGTGATGGGGATCCACAGCTCAAGGGATTGGGTTGTCAGCAAATGTGTCTTCCTCTGGTAGCATCTCCCTTCCTGTGGCTGCAGCAAATGTGGATGGCCCTGATATTGTTGAACCACAGGAAGAGGTTGAAGGTGGTGGAATAGCCCTGACCAGATGGGTGTGAATGTCATGCAGCGCCCCAATTAGGGAGCTCATGTTGGAGCTATGGGACTCAATGACGGTGTATATCCCTTTGCAACTGCTTCATCTCCTGGATCGCGGTCAGTACCTGGCCCATCATGCCTTGGGACTTATGATAGGCTCCCAAGACTTTGTCTATGGTGGCCTGGGTGTGAGTGACCCCAGTGGCCTCACTCTGCCAGCCAAGAGTATCCCTCACATGACCCCTACCCTCAGAAGTCGGTGCTCTTGGCCCAGGGTGCCCTATCTCACTGGATCCTGGCTCTTCTGTTGCTGGGTGGTGATTTCCACATCAGGATCCAGGACTGGGTGGCACACGATTGGTGTTACTGTGCTCGGAACAATAACATCAGAAAATACTCCTGTCCTTTCCCCGCCTGCCATGACAAGAAGATGGACGTTGCACCCCTGAAACAGACCAAAGTAACCCCCATACAGGTGGCTATGTGCTAACAACAAGACCTTGTCTCTAAAAGGGTGTCCTGAGGTGTGGGATAACTGCCAGAGCCCTGAAAGAAAAAAATACAAAGAGTGTGATCTTGCTGCCTTCACCGCCTGCCATGACGAGAAGATGGACATCGCACCCTCTAAAATGTTTTCAACTGAAATTTTGCGGAGGAAACCCAGCTAAATGAGGAAGTTATGATTTAACCTTTCCACCAGAGGACAAGCGCATGCATATATTTCCTAGATGGTTATGTATCTATGTAAAAACAATTGCCTACCATTAACACTAAGCAGGCACATAGCAGCAATTGCATTAACAATGGACCAGCAGCATTACATGTGAGGACACACAATTTGTACTGATTTTTGTAGTATTCCAAAGTAATACCCAGTCCATTACGGGGCTATGAGCAGAGAACCCCCGCCCACTCAACTGAAAGTATCCATAAAGAGTGTTCCTGATAAAGGTGGAAGCTAATTATACCCACCAAAAAGTAAGTTGACCAGATTGCCGGGAACCCCTAAAGGACAACACCAAAGGGGATTAAAATTGTAAGTTTTTCAGTCCACTATCCTGTCATCGGTGAATGCCATTCATGAATAGAACGTTCCCTCCATATTCTTTTGTGTGAGATTGTACTGATTGTGAGAGTGTGATATGTGAGGTGAGATTGTTTTGATGTGATGTCGATTTGCTTGGGGGGCATGTTTTTGTATTATAAGGGTGAACATTCATGTTTTTCTATGTATTGTATTTGTCAATAATATATTCTGTACAGTTTGATTATATACAACACTAAATAAAATGTCTATCACAAGTTTGTATACACTTCTATAAACAGAGATGCTATAAAAAGAGAAAAAGCTGAATAAAAATGTATATATTTTGTACATTTGTGCATGGTATGATTGATTGTTTTGGGACAGCCCGATTTGAGCCCTCTGCAGGCCACTGGATAAAAAGATATAGGTCTGACAGGAGTATTTTCTGATGTTATTGTTCCTTTTTCCCCCTGGCTCCTGGACCTAAAAAATATTTTTAAAGGGTACCTTTCTTGAGGAATTATGTTACTGTGCAAGGTACACAGGTTGTGGGGAATGAGGTCATCTGAGGTGTTTCAGCTGGGGTGGGAGGTGTTGTGGTGGGCCCAGTGAGGTTCACTGTTGCTGTCTGCCCAGGCTGACCAGATGGACCAGCACCGTCATCCTCATCCAGATCACCAGGTGCATCACCATCGCTGAAGGCTTGGTCCTGGGTTGAGTGGGTGTTTCTTCTGTAGCTGAGCTTTGGCCACGTGCTGGGCCAGATAGACCTGTTATAAAATAGAGAACATTGTTATTTGTGGAAGTGTGGTATCTACAGCCAAATCTTTTATAACACAGTAAACAGAAACCTAGCAAAACCAAAATAGGTAGAGATTACTTTTGTGATAAATGTCAGTGGCATTGAACTTGAGACATTTTGAGATTTTAAATAGATGTACTTGAATTATGCAGCTCATTAGATGTCTTAACATTTTGCATTTTAGATGAGGAAATAAACATGGCATCTGCCAAACATTTAAGCCAACACAGTGGAGAGGTGACGTGTAGTTGGCCATTCCAAGGCCTACCTGTGTACAAAATAGGCGATAAAACAACTTGGGGGTCGATTACGATGCAGCCCGGGCCGCATCTCGATTTACTTTCCGACCGCCGCATTACAGTGCTGGCGGTATAAAACTAAACCGGCCGGTCATTCTGGCTGGCTTCCGACGGGCTCAAGGAGCCCGTCAGCCAGTTGGAGGCCGGCCCGTAATCCCAAAGGATTGTCTTTCCGTCCTTGGGATTATGATGCACAGATTACTGGAGGGTTTACATGCTGGTCTTTCCGACATGGAAACCCTGCTAAAAAAAATGTGTTTGGGTACTCATAGCAGGGCCCCCTTGTGTGTGCGGCCTCTGGTTGTGGTAACAGTTATAAGTAACAGTACAGCCAAAAAAACAGTAAGGGAAAAAAGAAAATTGCTGAAAAAGGTGTGGAGAGTGATGAAGAGACGGAAAAAAAAACCTGCCTTCTCTGCACAAAGTGTTGCCTCAGAGTTGCTCTGGTGCAATGAAGCGGCAAAGGATGATGGTCTGAAATGTGTTGTGTTTTATAGTGTGATTTGCAGGTGTCTACATTTGGCCAAGGACATCAAGGGGTCGATTCCGATTCGGGAAAAAACGTTCCGAATAACCGTACTGAGCGTTTTTCACATACGAATCGTACCCTGCAACGTCCCCCGTACGTACGACGAAATACGATTCGTACCAGAAGCTGGACTCCGTACGAATCATACAGAGACCGTACGAATCAAATCCCCGTACGCCTAACCTAATGCAAAATTAATCTGTTGGAGGTAAGAAAATGAGGCCTTTCTATGCATTATGATCAGGCTGAGCACTAGGTGGTGCCTCAACTTAACAACCACAGAGAGCTTGGAGCGGAATCTTCTCTTTCTGCAACAAACCTTTCACTTTTATAGCATGCTGACTGTTCTGTAAGAGGGCAGGCATAGAGAAGCAGTCCAGAGCGAGCAGAGAGATTGCAGAAGCTGAGAGACGAAAGCACTGCCACTACCTGCCTGAGTCTCAGGGACTGAAGCAGGATAGATATTTTGGTCTTCTCGTACAGGAGAGTGCCAGTAGCCCCAATGGCCAATTCTTCATCCCCAGTGATACCTTTCTGACTCCTTACAGTACCCAATACACAGCTCCCTCCCTTTGCAGATGGGTGCTTTTGTATTTGTCAGAGGGAAGAGCAAACAGCAACATAGATTGTGAGTGTCAAGGATGGGGCCTGAAAAGAAAGGATTGCTTGTTTGTGAACCATGCACTGATGTGTGTGGGGGGAATGAGTGTGTATGTGTGACCTGCACTGATAGTTTTCTTTACACATTCAGTGGAACACTTGTTTACCCCACCTTTGTATTATAAGTTGACTCAATCCGTGCGTGGCCTTATTAGGGCTGTCTATATAGATTCAGCTTAACTTGGGGTGCTATGTAGGAGTGGGCTTGGAGCAAAAGGGGAAAGTGGAGATTAAGAGGGAAAGTGGAGAAAGACAAAACAAACCCATTTAGTGGGTTCCTGGTACAAAGGCGGTCCAAGCTAGGGGTGCTCTGGACAGAAGAGATCTACCAAAGTGAAGGAAAAAGAAGTCTATCTCAGAGTAAAAGGTTGAAACACCCAACTAAGGTAGGGCAGACCCTGTCTGAGTTGCTGCAACAATGAGGAGTAAGTATTTTCAATAAATTTCTTTGAGTCCTTAGTGATGTTAGGAAGGGAAGAAGAAAAGCAACAACAAGATGGAACTGGTGAAGAGAGTGCCAAACAGATGGGCCCAAACCCTTGAGACTTAAAGAGCGAATATTTTTCCTGGTGCAAGGGGAGAGACACCGATTATGGAGTCTTTTTGTGGGAGGGTCTAAGGAATTGTGTACACTATATACATTTACTGCGGCAGTGTGTACTTTTCCTCTGCTGCTACATGCACTCCACCTGATCTTTTTGTGTTGGATGATTGCTCACATTTGCACATGCTGGTTATTTTTGTGTGTCTGTGTGAGAAAATGTGCACTAACTGCATTGTCTTCTGTGGGAAATTGAAGTCTGTATTGCTGTTTCTTATATTGCAAATGTTCCGAGGTCTTAAGTAGGAACCGCCAAACACAGGATAACACAGTTCTACTTTTCATACTGCATTCAGGTACCTGAGGTCCCACATTTTTTATGGAAAAAAACTACGAGAACCACAATAAAATTAAAAACCAGAACTAGATGAACTACTGATTCCTGTCAAGTAATTGTGTGAGCAGAGTCTTCTCTACTGCTGCCTATGCTTCAATTGTTTTATAGTTGTTTTGAACTATCATTGTATTTGTACAACACCTACTACCCAAAGGTGCTTGTGGGCTAACTGTACTTCTGGTGCCTTTGCTGCTGCAGCTGTTGGTGCCGATGAGTGAGGGTGATTTCACTGCTTTTGCACACTCTTTTCTGTTTTGTGTGCAAAGTAACTTGCAATTTGTATGACTTTATATGTTTATAAAGTTTATACCTCTGTCTGTATGTGCATGAAATAGGACCTGATTGACAAAGCCAACTTACACTTTTGAGAAAATTACACTTTTCAGTAAGTTTACTACTTTTTGCTTATTCACAAATTCCAAGTGAAAGTTACTACTAAAGGAAAAAAGCAGTCATAAGTCCAGCACTACACATGTCCAACAACTAGAACTGCAACACCCTGCCGTGGAAAATAACAGAGGTAGGTAATTAAAATTAAATGTCTTTGAAAATAATGTTAAATTAAATTAAATTATTTAAAATAGTTAAAAATACTTAAAAAATATAATCCAATGTTAGTTAATATATCAAAATAGCACGTCATTATTTACCTGTGCATATTTTACTACGGTATTTTAAATTAAAAAATTAATGTATCAATTTTATAACTAAATTAATTTTAAATATAAATATCTATATTCACTTTTAATTTATGAAGGCATAGTATATTGTTTGGGGTGGCAATTTGTATTTACATTTCAGAAAAATAATGTACATTTAATTTAAGTATTTCAATTAATTAAAGCTTTATTTCAAAATGAAGTTGATAATGCTGTATTATTTATTGTTCTACACTTCAATATAAATATATAAAATTACATTATGTTAATATTTAATGTAAATATTTTTTATATATATTTTTGCGTTCAATATTTATTTTACATTTTCCCTATACTCCACATTGACCATAAAGTATTCCTATGATAAATTGTAGGAAACTTTGAAAAAAATATATTTAACTCAAAAACAATTATTTACTAATGTAAAGTAATCTCATATATATATATATTCTAAATGTAGAACAATTAACCTATTTTTGAAATAGATGTTACATAAAGGAAATTCATTAAATAATTTTCCTAATTTTAAATGAAAAAAAGAAATTGCCTCCCAAAGAAATAAGATTATGCATGAATAATTATTAAAAGTTATGTCTAGAATTAAAATTAATTTAGTTATATTGTGACAAAAATATTGTTTATTATTTTTTGATCCAAAATCGGTGATTAAAATAATTAATTTATATGTTTCTACTATTTTATATATTTTTTCCCAATACATTATTATTATTTTTTTTAACTGCTTTCACTTTTATTTTAATTCCCCACCTCCATTATTTTTTATGGGAGGGTGTTGCAGTAACATTGGCTGACCATGTCAGGCCCAGTATGGATCTATATGTGTGTGTGCTAGTGTATTTATCTATGTCTAGTGAATTAAAATTAGCAATTTGTGTTTAATGTGTTTTCATTGAGGAATTTTGGGCACGCTTGAAGCTTCTTACTGTATATCAGAAAATGAGAAATAAGTGCATTACCGGTGCATGATTTAAACTTATTGCGTGTGTTTGCCAGAGCGTTGTGGGATATGAGCAATGTATACATTGCTAAGGCATTGAAGACACTGTTTATTCTTTGGACATTATAGGAACTGACAACGTCTGGTGTGGGGTGTTAGATGTGACTGTGGACTAGCTATGTATTGATAGGTATTAGCATTGAGGCTAACAAGTATGATTTAGTGCTGAATTCGTTTTTTAATAAAAAAAAAATTATGTCGACATCAGATCTATCGCTGTACTGATGGCATGACGCAATTGTATGTTGACATTAAGGACAGAAAGTGCTTATGTGGATTACGTGCATATTATGTGGAAAAGTGTGGATAATCCTGTGCTCTAAATTTATTTTTTTTGTATCACACACCAACTCTTTAGGGGAGATTTGGGAAATTCAACAAGTCTTGTGAATTAAGGTCAAATCACTTTGACTCACCTCAAATGTAATTAGAAAACGTAATATATTATATGTAAAGAAAATGTAGGTACTTTGAGTTCTAAAATGCCTTGTCTATAGAGCATTTAGCAAACAGGTTTCTGTTTACATGCACACTGAGGAAGGCGGGTTAAGTGTCCAAACCATCTCAGAGTTGCTTTTGTCGAATTAAAACTCCTGGTAGTACCGGAGACGCCCGACACGGCGAAACAAAATGGCCGCCCCCGATATCGAGCGGCGCACGCTGAAGAAGGGCTTCATTCTAGTCGGCGTTTCACTGCCAAAACGGCGGATTTCGAAATTGGAAACATCCCTGCACAGATGGGTATGCTTTTCAAGGCACAGCATGCCGATTTTCACCTAATTTATTGAGAACATGCTCCTCAATCGATAACGGCCGCCATTTTGTTTTTTTCTTTCCTCTCATGCAGCGTTTTTTCTTTCTTTTTTCCCTGTTTTTGCTGCTGTTGGAATATTTGGCGAGCCTCCTTGATGCTTTTTGGATTGCTTTTTTACCTTCTGTTTGAATGGGGCTATTTTTTATGTGACTTTGCAAATGCTTCAGTGGTTCCCTTCAACTACATGTTTATCAGGTACTTTTACATACTCTACTGATTTAATTGAGGTATTGTCATATCTCTCCAGCTGGGCTTCTCATTTCATTGAGTTATGCTTCGCTTCTGAATTATTTTTATTGGCCCCTCACCTAATTGCTACTGCCTCACCTGCTAGTCCATTACTTTTCAGCGTGCTGGTGGCCCGCTTATAACTTCTTTTGTCTTCACAATTTGGTCCGGCTGGAGTTTTTGACAAAATGGAACCACCACATATCTCTAAGGCTCATGGCGCTGCCTCTGCTACACATAAAGACTCTGCAGCTACTGGTAAACGCCTTAAAAAGGACCCCCCATCTCCATCAAAATCTCCTCTTCCTGTTATGTTGGAAGACATTATGAAGGAACTACGCCTTATACGTCCTTTCATGACCGATACCAATACTACTCTTCAGAGACTTGACGATAAATGGTCCACTTTGGATATGAGGCTATCTGATGTAGAGCAAAAAGTCAGCGATGTTCAAGATGTTGTAGCCAAGGTTGCCAGTCTTACCAAGGAAGTTGATCAGCTCAAAAAAACCTCTAAGGATTTGGAAAATCGCAATCGGCGCAACAATTTGCACATTTATGGTATTCCAGAGAATTCAGAGGGGTCTGATATTATTCAATTTTTAAAGACTCAGGTCCTACCTATCACTGGCCTTCCGAAGCACCTCGATGTCAATATTCAAAGGGCTCATCGTCTTGGGCCAAGGAACTCTATCTCTATTTCAAAACGCAGAGGTATCATCGCCTATTTCCTTCTCTAATCAGACCTTATGACTATTCTTCACTCTCCTAAACAGCACAAGCAGCTACTTTGGTCAAGCCATAACGTTTTAATCACTCAAGATGTTTCTGAACCAACTGCTGTGCGCCGAAAGGAGTTTCTGGACTTGAGGCCTGCTCTTCGATCAATGAATGCCCGTTATGGTCTTATCCATCCTTGTTTTTTCAAAGAGACTTACAAAGAAAGAACTTTTAGTTTCGATAAACCGGCTGACCTTCGGAAGTTCATCAACACCCATAAGGAGGAATCCATGGAACTCAGCAAACCTTAATTTTTCTGTTTTCATGTTCATTGTCTTATATTTTTTAGGTTTCTTGTTTCCTGTGGTAATGCTGTTCCTGTTTTTCTCATCTTGTTTTCTAGGTTCCCTCTTCGTTGTTCTCGTTGTTCATTCCATTTTCTGTGCTGCCCCGATGTTCTGTACTGTGCATTTAGTTACGCTGCCTTCCTTTCCTTCCCAATTGTCCGGTAAGTCCCCTTCATTTGTCTTACTTGGTCATGTTTGGTCTTTAGACCTATTTGTATTTTCTCTGTCTTCTATGTAACTATTGTTTTGGAGACCATACATTTGACCCTCTCTTTTGCTCATGCGGTTGTCTTGTTCTTCGCTGCTCCCCCTCCTACTTCATTGTCCTATGTTTTCTTGACCTCAATGGCTAAAGCTATCCGGCTTGTTGCCATATTCTTTTTTTCTCTTTATCTCCTGGGAGTCTTGGTCTCCCACCTCTCTCTCTCTATTTTTATCTCTCCTCTTCTGTTCCTTAGCTCCACTCCTTCTTTCCCTACCTTTCCTCTTCCTCTCTTCTGGTTTTCCATTTCCTTATGAAGCTCCTCTCTTTTTCCAAGGCAATCTCAATTTGATCCTGCTCCTTTCACATCCTTTTCCATTTGTTACTTATCTCCTGATTACCCTTCGTCCTCTCAACCTACCTACAACTTGCTCACTTATCCTTTTTTCTTTACAGTGGTTACGAGTTCTAGTGTCTTATTTACACATTTTCTTCCTTTAGTTTTTCTTCTTTTTCTTCTATGTTTTATCTCTTGCTTACCTCTACTGCACTGCATGCTTTCTTTCCTGTCTTCTTGCCTATTTTTCTGTGACTTCCTGAGATGAGCGGTGTTTGTGTTATCTCCTGGAATGTTAAAGGACTCCGCAACCTGGTCAAGAAACAACGGGTCTTATCTCAAGACTGAAATGCCAGTTGCTCTTTTACAAGAAACCCATCTTTCCCTCACAGATTTGTCTTCTCTACGCAAACAATGGATGAGAGAAATCTTGTGTTCCCCTTCAGTTAATAACAAAAATGGTGTTCTCATTTTATTTCACAAATCATTATCTATCCAGTTAAAAAATGAGTTTTCAGATACTAATGGTAAATGGTTATTTTTGATGTATCAATTAACAATACGGATTTATCCTTCTGTAATGTTTATGGTCCTACTGGTGTTGATTTAACTTTCTGGAATGATTTCTCTATGCTTCTTTCCTCACATGCTACTGTTGATTTAATTGTTGGTGGCAATTGTAATCAATTAATGGACCCTTTTCTAGATCGCAAGTCCCAAACTAGATTCATTCCCAATAAGATGCAAAAGTCCTTCTATAAAGCTATATATTCTACAGGCCTAATTGACTCCTGGAGATTATCCCACCCTGCTACTCTGGAATTTTCCTTTTTTTTCCCCTGTCCATCCATCACAATCCTGTATTGACTATATGTTTCTCACCCAACACACTTTCCAATTTATGACTAATGTTGAAATTGGCTCTATCCTTATCTCCGATCATGCCCCCGTTATTCTTGAGATTGATCTACCTTTTCCTACTCCCAGCTCCCGTCGTTGGCGCTTCAATAACTCTCTTCTCCTTGACCCCCAATTTAACGACCAATTTACTCTTTTCATGGAGGAATTTTTTCGAAATAACCTCAACTCGACCTCTCAATTTCATTTCATCTGGGATGCTTTTAAGGCGGCAGCAAGAGGCTACATCATTGACTCTGTTTCTTGAAAGAAGAAACAAGCCCTTTCTAAATCCTCCCTTATTCTCAAACAGATAAAGGAATTAGAGCATCTTTTCTATACATCTTACTCTGCAGATGCTAATTCCGCACTTGTCAAAGCTAAATTTCAATTTAATAAACATTCTTGGGATGTGGCCTGTAATAATCTTCTCAAATTTAACTTGTACGGCGGGCGCAACGAAGCCGGTAAATCACTTGCGAATTATTTCAAAATCAAGAAACAGAATTCCAAAATAGCCGTCATTACTGATGTGCATGGGGATCGTCACTTCACTGATGATAAAATCCTCGATTGCTTTGTTCAGTATTACTCTTCTTTATACACACCTGAATCGACTCCGTCTTCTGCTCAAATTGATTCATTCTTCCATTCTATTCCCAAATCTCCGAATACTGATATTGATTTCTCCTCTCTTGATGCACCCATCTCTGAAAAAGAGATTCTTCACGCTATTACCCTCTTACCCAAAGATAAATCAACTGGTCCTGATGTCTTCACTGTTCGTTTTTATTTTCATTTCAAGAATTTCCTATTACCACATCTATCTTCATTGATCTCAAACTTTCTTTCTATGGGGGAATCCAAAGGTTCGTTCACACAAGCCACGCTCTGCTTACTTCCCCAAAAAGACAAAGATCCCTCTCTTTGTAAAAATTACCGGCCTATTTCATTAATTAATACAGATTGTAAAATATACGCCAACATTTTAGCTTCTTGATTAAATGTTGTTATTCCTGAACTCATCAACAACTATCAATCTGGTTTCGTTAAAGGTAGATCTATCACAGATAATTCCAGAACTCTTCTTAATATTATTCACCTTGCTTCTAAAATGAACTCTCCAATCGCCGCTATCACTCTTGATTATGAGAAAGCATTCGATAGGGTCAGCTGGGATTTCATGTTCGTTGGCACGGTTTTAGCCCCCACATCATTAACTTTATCCACTTATTATATTCAGCTCCCTCTACTTCCATCTGGGTTAACGGTGTTCAATCCTCTTATTTTCCTCTGCATAGAGGCAACTAGACAAGGGTGTCCCCTATCTCCTTTTCTTTTTATACTGGCTTTAGAACCCTTTCTTGAAAAAATACGTTGCTTCACATCTTATTCTGGCTTTGTATATAAGAATAATGATATTAAATTCACTGCTTATGCCGACGACATATTATTATATATCTCTAATCCTGATACCCCTTTACCTGCTCTTTTTTCCTTACTACACGAATATTCCTTAGTCTCTGGATCCAAGTTAAATATTGATAAATCTGAAGTGTTACCCCTTAAAAAATTCTGTCTTCCTCACATGTTTCAAGGTTCTGGTTTTAAATGGAACCCTTCAAATATCAAATGTTTAGGTATCCTATATGCTAATAATATTAAAGACACTATTAAAATTAATCACAAAGATGTTCTCACCAAACTCTCCGCACTAATAGATTGCTGGTCTCCACTATTCTTATCTTGGTGGGGAAGATTAGCAACCATTAAAATTATGCTTCTCCCCATTGTCAACTTCTACCTCTCAATGCTTCCCATCTCCCTCCTGCTTCTTTTTTTCCGCTCATTAATCGCATGCTTATTCGGTTCTTATGGAATAATCGCAAGTCTAGGATCTCTCTAACTCGCCTTCAGCAACCAAAGAACTTGGGAGGGGTCAATTTTCCTAATCTCTCTCGTTTTCATTCCTCCTTTACTTTAAAACAAATCTGGCCCTTCTTATTAGACTCATCCCCCTTCCCTGTTACAGCTTGGAGTGCAATAGAAATAGCTCCGTTTTCGCCTTTCTCTTTTCTCAATGCTACTCATTTGTCTCAACCCCTTAAACGATTCCTTTCACCCATTTTCAAACGTTCAAGGGCGCTCACTCTATCTTTATTTCGCGCCTCATCTTCTCAAGCACGTTTTCACTCTCTCACCCCGTTATGGTACAATCAATCCCTTAAGATCAACAATAAAGCTCTCTTTTGGAAGGAATGGATCGATAAAGGCATTATTTTTGCTGACACGCTTTTTGTCAATGATTCCTTGTTGTATTTTTCTAATATTCGTACATCTTTCCACGTATCTAACAAATATTCTTCCCAATACCCTGCGCTTAAATTAGCTCTAACCACCCTCATTTCTCAACATAACTCCCTACCTGATACCGCCCGTCAGATTTCCCTCCTCCAGATTTCTCTATCTCGCACAAAGCTTCTGTCATTTATAAGATTCTTTCGCGCTCTGTCTCAGATCGTCTCAAATCCAAACCTGAGCTTGCATGGGAAAGAGATTTTTCGCAGGACTTCTCCTTCCCTGTCTGGGATTCCATATGGTCTAAAATTCACACTGTCTCTCGCTCAGCTAGTACCACTCAGACCCTATTTTTTTTTATAATCGTCTTTTCCTTACCCCCGCAGACTTATTTAAATTCAAATCTTCAGATTCTAATTAATGTTGGTCCTGCCCTCACACTGATAGTGATATGTTTCACATGTTTTTCCACTGTCCATTGGTCAAATCTCTCTGGTATCAAATATGGTCCACGTTGAGTGATATTTTAGGTTCTACATATACTTTTTATATTGTTCATATTTTCCTAGGTGGTTCTTCCCCCATTTGGAATGTTTCATGCAATGGTCGTAAATTTATAGATTTGTTTATAGCTATTTCTTTGCAGGTAATTACTACGAACTGGAAGGATACCTCAAAAATTTCTTACAGTGCTTGGTGGAATCTGATTTGTCATCATCATAGACTTGATTGTGCCTATGCTACTACTACCCCCTTTTGATAAAAAGGGATTTGTTATGGTTGCCTTTAACTGATTTTCTTTCCAGACATATGCCCTAATCTGTGTTGTATTTTCTTGTTTTTTGAATTACATGCTTTCTATTTTCCTCCCCCTCTCTTTCTCCCCACTTCTCCTCTTTTCTTTCCCTTTTCCTCTTTTTCACAAAATCTTAAAATGCAGTTTCTCTTAGTATAAGGTTTTATCACTCCCTCTTTGGGAGTTTCTATGGTTTTCTATTGATTTCACCTTTTCATTGTGTATTTTCTTTAGTCTATTTTTACTATTGGTGATATTGTACTGATGTTTTACATGGTGTATTTGATTCAATAAAGCTTTCTAAACTTAAAAAAATACTCCTGGTAGAATGAGGCAGATTGGCCACACCTGATTTTGAGCTATTTCACCTGCATGCCAAGACACAATGGGTACCCCTACAATCCACTGGACATCAATTGTCTCAAATGGGTTTTACCTCTTCACAATTTCGTGACGGACCTCTGAGTAGGCTGTTTTCCCTTAATTTGTGAGTGCAGCTGGACCTCCCCACGCTTCTGTTGGTTACACTGGATTGTTTCATAAAGATGATGAGAATTATGCAAAGTGATACTGTTTATGCCTCATGAATACCATTAATCAGCATCCCCAAAAAGAATTGTTGTTTCTCATCTAGAAAATTGACACAATAGGAGAATGATGGAATACAGATAGGGGATTTGGTTTCATATAGTAAGCTGGCATCATTTGGGATATTAATGGAACAATAACAAGAAGACCTTCACATGGAACAATTCCTGACACATAGGGGGTTGATTAAGCATCTGAGGAGACACAGGGACATCACATACATAAAACCTCAGACACTTTCAATGGTTCAAGTGCTGTACTCCATGAGACAATCACAGGGGATTTATCAGGTGGCTTAATAAGGCATTTCTAGACAAGACAGGCATATTCTTGACCGTTCTCAGAGAATAATGTGACACTGACGTGGGTAGAGTTTTGTACGACAAAGAATGGGGTCATGTAGTCGCCCACCCAAGTAACGCATCACACAATGCTAGTTTTAGGTAAATAAAATTCAACCTCCTGCACATTTAACATCCCAATAAACCTACGGTATATTTTGAGAGTTCACTGTGTATGCTCACGAGCCATGAACCTTAAGCAGGATTTAAACATGCACTGTGGGAATGCCCTGAACTAGCAGGATTTTCTAGAGGGGTTTTAGATATACTTGTTAAATAACTAGATGCCATGTAGGGTCGTATATAAAAATAAGGGTCCTGAGGCTTTTCTCTAGTCTTAAGACATCAGGGGCCGATGCATAGCTAATAGGAATCCCTCACAGAATATCGACGGACAAAATATCAACCTACAGGAAAATCGATGCTGGAATATCGAAGGCAAGAATATCGACATCCTATCTACAACATGGTAAGTACAAAAATATCGAAAAAAAATATCGATGTTAAAAATATCGTAATTAAAAATATCGGGGGGTTTTTGTAATTAAAAAAAGTGTAAAATAAAGTAAATAATACTTATAAACCAAACGAACATAGTTAAAAATATTTAATACTGTTTAAAATAATAAATAATACATATACAATAATATAACATTAATTAAACGTATACATAAATATATGTAATATATACTTACTTAATAATACTTTATAATAATTATTTTAATAACTCATAAATTATAATAAAAATATTACAAATTACAAATACATCGAGACATAATACAATAACATAAATAAAAAGTAAAGAATTATATTTAATACATTAAAAAATTAAATATACTATAATTATTTGTACAATAATTTTTTATACTACATTATCAAAAATAATAATAAAAATATTAAATAGCTAAATAAATAAAAGTACTATTCAAAGTCCAAAAAACCCTACAGTAGTGATAACATTGGGTGCTACAGTAGGGAAAGCGTTGAATAGGGTAGGGGTAAAAATTACTATTCCAACTCCAGAGGAGGCAACAGTAGAGAAATCTTTGGATAACGTAGGGGTAAAAATTGCTATTCCAACTCCAGAGGGTGCAATAGTAAGGAAAACGTTGGATAGCGTAGGGGTAAAAATTACTATTCCAACTCCAAAGGGTGCTACAGTAGGGAAAAGGTTGGATAGCGTAAAGGGAAAAATTACTATTCCAACTCCAGAGGGGACAGCAGCAGGGAAAACATTGGATAGCGTGGGGGTAAAAATTGCTATTCCAACTCTAAAGACTGCTACAGTCGGGAGAGCATTGGATAGCGTAGAGGTAAAAAGTTACTATTCCAACTCCTGAGGGGGCAACAGTAGGGAAAGCATTGGATAGCGAAGGGGTAGAAATTACTATTCCAACTCCAGAGGGTGTAACAGTAGGGAAAGCATTGGATAGCGTAGGGGTAAAAATTACTATTCCAACGCCAAAGAGTGCTACAGTAGGGAAAGCGTTGGATAGCGTAGAGGTAAAAATTACTATTCCAACGCCAAAGAGTGCAACAGTAGGGAAAGCGTTGGATAGCGTAGAGGTAAAAATTACTATTCCAACTCCAGAGGGTGCTACAGTAGAGAAAGCATTGGATAGCGTACGGGTAAAAATTACTATTCCAACTCCAGGGAGTGAAACAGTAAGGAAAACGTTGGATAGCGTAGAATTTAAATATAACATACTAATAAATAATGTTTGTATTTAAAATAATGAATATTTACATCTGTAAATAAATCTACATAATTTACAAACAATTAATAATTATTAAAAGCAATTACAATTGAAAAAATAATTAACAATAAATTAACAATAAATACCAATTAATATTCATTCATTAATATTAGTCACCAAATATTAAACAATAAAATATATTTCATTACAAAAAAATATTATTTATTTAAAATTAATGCACAATTAAAAATGATGAAACAATACAATTATTTTTCATACCAAATAATACTTTTTATGAAACATTGATTACCAAAATTTATAAAAATTAATGACCAATTACACATATTAATTGCCACTTAAAAAATTGATTTACCAATTAAAACATTAATTACCAATTAAAATAATTAATTACCAATTAAAAATATTAATTAGCAATTAATAAATAGTTAACAATTAAAAATATTAATTACCAATTACAAAAATTTAAATAATTAATTGCCAATTAATAATTCATAATGAATAAAATAATTATTCATACCAATAAATAAATATAAATCATTAATTACAATAAAATTACTTCCCACCCACTTCCCCTATAAACCCACAACCCACTACAGAAATAAAAACAAAAATTAATTACAATTAATTTATAATTCCCAAAAATTAATAATTAATTTAGTATATTTAAATTACTTCCCACCCTATTCCCTTATAAACCCACAACCCGCTCCGGTACTTAAACATAACATTTACTTAAAAATAACATTATTAATCTATAAAAATAGTACACATATAATTTAAAACAAGTAAAACACTTACCAAAACATAATACACATACATAATAAAATACAAAAACAATAATACAAATATCGATATTAGTAACATCGATATATATGCTATCAATATTACTAACTTCAATATTATTTACATCGATATAAAAAAAATTGATATTACTTACCTTAGGGTTGATATTCTGTCCAACGATATTCTTGACCTCGATATTCTATACCTTCAATATTTCCAACTCGATATTTTTGGAGGTCGATATATAAAACTCGATATTTAGACTGTGTACCAGCTAATAGATCTGACCTTAACCTTAGCTAGAAGGTCAATAATGATGCCAAGGAAGACCTTGACTTCCCCTTCTTTGGTTAAATGATGGAAAGATGTCAAGCATTGGGTGGATGCGAAAAGTGATGCACTACAGAAAGAGATGAAATTAGAGGGTTAAGGAAGCATCTCATCCGCTGCCATCGGGATGAACTAGTTACTGATTTAGCGAATTAAAATAAAGATGATAACTGCCACCAAAGACCTGCAGCTGTATGCTGTTGACTCTAGGAGTTGTTAATCTGCTGTATTCTGTGCTTCGCTATATTCATATCCATCTAATAGGATTGTACTAATGAATAACGAAGCCATAAATATCATGGTACAAGAACATCGTGGACAAAATATCGAAAACTAAGAACCAAAAGTAAATGCAGATAGAGCAAGTATCGATCTACTATTCCTAAATTCTCATCTATGTAATTTGAACATATGTACCACCAAGGTACATATATCCAAAGTTAGATATAAACAATCTATATGTCTTCCCTTTCGATATTTTGGATTCAATATTTTGTGCTCGATGTTTACCTCCCTCGATGTTCTGTCTTCAATTTTCAGGGTGCACAGATTCTCATATCCATTGATCTTCACAGTAACTTGGATGTCCTTAGCCTGTTTACATTACAACATATTTATGAAATTTGAATTATTAGTCTCCCGGCAAGGGCATGTTATCTTATTTTTGTTTCATAAAAGGTACGTTTTATAGCATCTTGACTTAACTGTCCTTGCCTGTTGAGTTCTATGTTTCACCCTGACCATAATATTGTTATGTTATGTTATGTCATAGATAATTTATATAGCGCACGTACACCAGGTTGGTTTTTTGACGCTGCTTGGAAAGGTGATGGGTGGTAAATTTGTTCACGTGATTACTCGAATGCCTGTCTTAAGTTTGCGTAAGGTCATAAGGTCTGTGCAGGATGTGATCTCTAGGGGCATGGAGTTCCAGAATCTTGGGCCCAGTGTGGAGAACCTGGATCCTCCGAATCGTTTCTGTTTAAAAGAAGGTGTTGTCAAAAGGTGCAAGTGGGTGGATCTCAGATTGTGGGTTGGATTAAATCTGTTGATCATCCTGTTAATAAATTTGGGGTTACTGCCATTCAAAGATTTAAAGATGAGACATCCCATCTTGAAGGCGCATCTCTGTGATATAGGGAGCCAGTGTAGTTTTTTCAGAAGGGGAGAGACGTGTTGGCGTTTGTTTTCCTGCAGAACCAATCTGGCCGCCTAGTTCTTTATCAGTTGGAGACGGAGGTTAAGGTATACTGGGATGTCATAGTATAGGGAGTTGGCATAGTCAATATGTGAGATCACCATGGTGAGGACTGCCTATAGTTTTGCTTCCTGAGTTAGGAACCTACTGATTTTCTTTATTTTCCTTAATTGGAAGAAGCAGGTGGAAATGACAGATCCAGTTTGAGATTTCATGGTGAGGTCACTATTGGCCATGACTCCCAGGGATTTGGCATGATTGGATGGAGTCGGGGGTTGTCCCAGTTCTTTGGGCCAGAACTGGGAGCTCCAGGGGTTGAGTGAGCCTCCCGTAAGGATCAATTCTGTTTTATCCGGATTCAATTTCAGTTAATTACTGTGCATCCAGTAACGGATGAACAGCATTGTCGACTGAAATTCGTGAACGGAGGTCAAGGAGTTATCGATAGGGAATACTAATTGGAAATCATCTGCACAGTTAAAGGTTTGAATACTCCTTTCTTTTAGTGCGTGAATCAAGGGGAGAAGGTAAAGGTTGAATAAGTTAGGAAAAAGTGAGGATCCCTGGGGGACTCCACAGGTAATTTTAATCATGGGGGGTCGTAAAACCGCCAAAATGGACTACTGAGATCGGTTTAAAAGGAATGATCCAGTGCATTCAAGGGCTGATCCTTCGATTCCCGCATCCCTGACACGGTCGATCAGGATGTTGTGGTCAACTGTGTCATAGGCGGAGAGATCCAGTAGCACCAAAGATTGAGGGTGACCTTTGTCCGCCTTTTCACTCAGAGTATCCAATACTGATAGTAACACTGATTCTGTGGAGTGAGCTGGACGTAAACCTGCTTAATGTGCATCCAGGTATTCAGATTGCTCTAGAAAGGTGAATAGACTTTTAGCTACATGGGCTTCGCGCAATTTAGCTAGGTAGGGGAGCAATGAGATTAATATTTATAATATAAGTTAAATATTGATAAATCTGAAGTGTTACCTCTTAATAAATTCTATCTTCCTCACATGTTTCAAGGTTCTGGTTTTAAATGGAACCCTTAAATATCAAATGTTTAGGTATCCTATATGCTAATAATAATAAAGACACTATTAAAATTAATCACAAAGATGTTCTCACCAAACTCTCCGCACTAATAGTTCGCTGGTCTCCACTATTCTTATCTTGGTGGGGAAGATTAGCAACCATTAAAATGATGCTTCTCCCCATTGTCAACTTCAACCTCTCAATGCTTCCCATCTCCCTCCTGCTTCTATTTTTTCGCTCATTAGTCGCATTCTTATTCGGTTCTTATGGAATAATCGCAAGTCTAGGATCTCTCTAACTCGCCTTCAGCAACCAAAGAACTAGGGAGGGGTCAATTTTCCTAATCTCTCTCGTTTTCATTCCTCCTTTACTTTAAAACAAATCTGGCCCTTCTTATTAGACTCATCCCCTTTCCCTGTTACAGCTTGGAGTGCAATAGAAATGGCTCAGTTTTCGCCTTTCTCTTTTCTCAATGCTACTCATTTGTGTCGACCCCCTAAAGGATTCCTACACCCATTTTCAAACATTCAAGGGCGCTCACTCTATCTTTATTTCGCGCCTCATCTTCTCAAGCACGTTTTCACTCTCTCACCCCGTTATGGTACAATCAATCCCTTAAGATCAACAATAAAGCTCTCTTTTGAAAGGAATGGATCGATAAAGGCATTATTTTTGCGGACACGCTTTTTGTCAATGATTCCTTGTTGGATTTTTCTGATATTCGTACATCTTTCCACGTATCTAACAAATATTCTTCCCAATACCCCGCGCTTAAATTAGCTCTAACCACCCTCATTTCTCAACATAATTCCCTACCTGATACCGCCCCGTCAGATTTCCCTCCTCCAGATTTCTCTATCTCACACAAAGCTTCTGTCATTTATAAGATTCTTTCCCGCTCTGTCTCAGATCGTCTCAAATCCAAACATGAGCTTGCATGGGAAAGAGATTTTTCGCATGACTTCTCCTTCCCTGTCTGGGATTCCATATGGTCTAAAATGCACACTGTCTCTCGCTCAGCTAGTACCACTCAGACCCTACATTTTTTTTATAATCGTCTTTTCCTTATCCCCTCAGACTTATTTAAATTCAAATCTTCAGATTCTAGTTAATATTGGTCCTGCCCTCACACTGATAGTGATATGTTTCACATGTTTTTCTACTGTCCATTGGTCAAATCTCTCTGGTATCAAATATGGTCCACGTTGAGTGATATTTTAGGTTCTACATATACTTTTTATATTGTTTATATTTTCCTAGGTGGTTCTTCCCCCATTTGGAATGTTTCATGCAATGTTCGTAAATTTATAGATTTGTTTATAGCTATTTCTTTGCAGGTAATTACTACGAACTGGAAGGATACCTCAAAAATTTCTTACAGTGCTTGGTGGAATCTGATTTGTCATCATCATAGACTTGATTGTGCCTATGCTACTACTACCCCCTTTTGATAAAAAGGGATTTGTTATGGTTGCCTTTAACTGATCTTCTTTCCAGACATATGCTCTAATCTGTGTTGTATTTTCTTGTTTTTTGAATTACATGCTTTCTATATTCCTCCCCCTCTCTTTCTCCCCTCTTCTCCTCTTTTCTTTTCCCTTTTCCTCTTTTTCACAAAATCTTAAAATGCAGTTTCTCTTAGTATAAGGTTTTATGACTCCCTCTTTGGGAGTTTCTATGGTTTTCTATTGATTTCCCCTTTTCATTTTGTATTTTCTTTAGTCTATTTTTACTATTGGTGATATTGTACTGATGTTTTACGTGGTGTGTTTGATTCAATAAAGCTTTCTAAACTAAAAAAATACTCCTGGTAGAATGAGGCAGATTGGCCACACCTGATTTTGAGCTATTTCACCAGCATGCCAAGACACAATGGGTACCCCAACATTCCACTGGACATCCATTGTCTCAAATGGGTTTAACCTCTTCACAATTTTGTGACGGACTTCTGAGTAGGCTGTTTTCCCTTAATTTGTGAGTGCAGCTGGACCTCCCCATGCTTCTGTTGGTTACACTGGATTGTTTCATAAAGACGATGAGAATTATGCAAAGTGATACTGTTTATGCCTCATGAATACCATTAATCCGCATCCCCAAAAAGAATTGTTGTTTCTCATCTAGAAAATTGACAGAATGGGAGAATGATGGAATACAGATAGGGGATTTGGTTTCATATAGTAAGCTGGCATCATTTGGGATATTAATGGAACAATAACAAGAAGACCTTCACATGGAACAATTCCTGACACATAGGGGGTTGATTAAGCATCTGAGGAGACAGAGGGACATCACATACATGAAACCTCAGACACTTTCAATGGTTCAAGTGTTGTACTCCATGAGACAATCACAGGGGATTTATCAGGTGGCTTAGTAAGGCATTTCTAGACAAGACAGGCATATTCTTGACCGTTCTCAGAGAAAAATGTGACACTGACGTGGGTAGAGTTTTGCACGACAAAGAATGGGGTCATGTAGTCGCCCACCCAAGTAACGCATCACACAATGCTAGTTTTAGGTATATAAAATTCAACCTCCTGCACATTTAACATCCCAATAAACCTACAGTATATTTTGAGAGTTCACTGTGTATGCTCACGAGCCATGAACCTTAAGCAGGATTTAAACATGCACTGTGGGAATGCCCTGAACTAGCAGGATTTTCTAGAGGGGTTTTAGATATACTTGTTAAATAACTAGATGCAATGTAGGGTCGTATATAAAAATAAGGGTCCTGGGGCTTTTCTCTAGTCTTAAGACATCAGGGGCCGATGCATAGCTAATAGGAATCCCTCATAGAATATCGACGAACAAAATATCAACCTACAGGAAAATTGACGCTGGAATATCGAAGGCAAGAATATCGACATCCTATCTACAACATGGTAAGTACAAAAATATCGAGAAAAAAAATATCGATGTTAAAAATATCGTAATTAAAAATATCAGGGTTTTTTTGTAATTAGAAAAAGTGTAAAATAAAGTAAATAATACTTATAAACCAAACGAACATAGTTACAAATATTTAATACTGTTTAAAATAATAAATAATACATATACATAACATTAATTAAACGTATACATAAATATATATAATATATACTTACTTAATAATACGATATAATAATTATTTTAATAACTCATAAATTATAATAAAAATATTACAAATTACAAATACATCTAAACATAAAACAATAACATATATAAAGAGTAAAGAATTATATTTAATACATAAAAAAATTAAATATACTATAAATAGTTGTAAAATAATTTTTTATACTACATTATCAAAAATAATATTACAAATATTAAATAGCTAAATAAATAAAAGTACTATTCAAAGTCCAAAAAAACCTACTGTAGTGATAACATTGGGTGCTACAGTAGGGAAAGCGTTGGCTAGGGTAGGGGTAAAAATTACTATTCCAACTCCAGAGGAGGCAACAGTAGAGAAATCGGATAACGTAGGGGTAAAAATTGCTATTCCAACTCCAGAGGGTGCAATAGTAAGGAAAACGTTGGATAGCGTAGGGGTAAAAATTACTATTCCAACTCCAAAGGGTGCTACAGTAGGGAAAAGGTTGGATAGTGTAAAGAAAAAATGACTATTCCAACACCAGAGGGGACAGCAGTAGGGAAAACATTGGATAGCGTGGGGGTAGAAATTGCTATTCCAACTCTAAAGACTGCTACAGTCGGGAGAGAATTGGATAGCGTAGAGGTAAAAAGTTACTATTCCAACTCAAGAGGGGACAGCAGTAGGGAAAACATTGGACAGCATGGGGGTAAAAATTGCTATTCCAACTCTAAAGACTGCTACAGTCGGGAGAGCATTGGATAGCGTAGAGGTAAAAAGTTACTATTCCAGAGGGGGCGTGGCCTGGAGCCGTCGATGGTGGACGTGTAGTTCCCCAGCTCCGTCCCTAAGCCCTGAACACTAGCTACTTATCCTGCAATACCCTAACTGCAGCCCACCTGATCCCTGACCGGATTGTCTCCGGGGGCGAGCGGCGTGGAGCGGTGCGGCTTACCACGTCGCAATCCGCTCCTTAGGCGAGTTCCGGCGGCGGAGCCTGTTGCGGCCTGTGGACCGACGTGGAGCCCCGGCCTCGAGTGGCTGGCCGGGCCGGCCTACCCCCTGCCCTCTTCGCGGTCCGATCGGGACCCAGGCTTGGACTCCTCCTTTGATCCCGACCGGGACTGCGGTAAGCGGTGTGGTACCCCCCCTGGTCCTGGGGCCTCACTGCCCCACGGCCCGGCTGCTTTGCCACGGACCGGCTGCCTGCTGCGGGGCCTGCGGGGCGTGGGAACACTCTTGGGCTATCCTCCCCCCGCCCGCAGAGATAGCGGGACCCCGGCGTTCCGCCACTGGGTCGGGAACTGAAGAGCGGACAACATATAGGATCACCTGCCGCCACCACGAGACCGTCTTCGTCCACCACGGGCTTCCGGCATTCATTAGCGGGTCGACCCGCCTACATTGATATCCTACGCCATCTTGTCCTCAATCCGGGGCCTGGGCGAGTCTAATGGGACCTAGCGCTCTCGCCTTGCCTGCCCCCAAGCCGCCAGCTGGAGACCCTGGGGGTCAAACTCTGAGTGCCACGTACTGACGACACGAGGTCCTCAGATACAGAGGTCAGGAGGGGAGAGGTGCGCAGCGCGCTTTGACGCCTTTACAAAGCGCTACAGCCCTGACTTTTCCCGCGCTACCAACGGGTGCGGCTAACACTGCAGTGACCGCCATCTCTCCCACATCGCCGGCTCGGTGGGCCTGGGGTAATACATACTAGAGGGGATACCGGAAGTGCACCCACCCACCCTGCGTTGAAACATCGCTTTGGTAGCCAACACTGCGGACCCAGGGGTCCTTGCTACTTCCACCTCTATCCAGCACGTGGTGGTCCTTCCATAGCCACTGCCAGACACTCGAGGGGACTGATCAATGGGCAAGCACAGGGACAAACCTCGGGCCCAGGGCGCGCAGACGGACGCGCAGTCCACGGGCTCTGACGACCCACTGGCCTCCTCCAACATGGAAGTCATCCCACCGACCGGTAAGGGGTCGCAGGACGCCAAGCTGGATCTGATCCTGAATGAAATACGCGCGACGCGCTAGAAACGCGCATGGACACCATGGCGACTGGGCTGTCCCTACTGAAGGCTGATCATAACAAATTGGCGGATCGGGTGGCAGAGCACAAAATAGCGCTAGATGACCTAATCCCGCAGCAGACGGAACATTCCACGAAATTGGAAAACGTGGAGAAGCAGCTGAAGAGACTCTGGGATAGGGTGGACGATGCAGAAGGACGTGCCCGCCGCAACAACGTCCGCATCCTGGGCATTCCGGAGAGAAGCGAAGGGAGGGACCCCACGCGATTCGTGGAGGACTGGCTACGGAAGCTGGTGGGCCAGAGAGACCTCACCACCCTCTACAGTGTGGAACGGGCTCACAGAGTACCATCGAAGCCCCCACAGCCAGGGGCACCTCCTCGCCCCCTGATCGCTCGTCTCCTACACTTCAGAGACCGAGACACTGTCCTGCGAGCGGCCAGGGAGGAAGCACCGATACGCTTCGAGGATAAGAATATATCGGTCTACCCTGATTTCACTCCCACTGTGCAGCGGGCCAGGTCCAACTTCCTAGGGGTGAAACGCAATTTGCGGGACAGGAACATGAAGTATGCCCTTTTGTTCCCTGCTCGACTCAAAATCCTACATAACAACAGGTCCCATTTCTTCGACTCGCCAGAGGAGGCAGCGGAATGGATGGAAGTCACCCTGTCACCGCCGACATCGCAGGACCCACTCGCAGACCACCACAGTGACACCCGCGGGGGCTCGCCAGGCCGGCGGAACACCACTCACAGTCCCGACCACCACTCCTCCCGCGGAGCACCGGCGGTGGCACTTCCCCTTGGGCGCAAAGCCGCGGACCACCCTTCGACTTCCCTGCACCACCGTCTAACTGAGGAGGCGCTGGCCGCCCACGACGCGGGAGCGCCCGGAGACAGACTCACCGACTCCACCGACACCCGCACTGAGGTATCTGGCTCAGTTGACAGCTTGCAGCTCCTCCCAAAGATCACAGCCCAGATGGCAGCGGAGTTCTGAGCCGCGACGAGATTGATCCTCTCTGGGTGGTAACGTATAACTAATCCCCCTCCTTCACATATGGTGGGTTGCATGTGTAGGGGCCCATAGTGTTGTGGGCTACCTAACTCACGCAGTCCGTGCAGTGACGTTCGACGGAGGCCTACCACCCCCGGGATGCACACGAACCTGACTGACTTGTGCCCACGTTGGGCATCATGGTTTGGCTCCTGGGTACGTTGGCTCAGGGACCCTTTTGTTCAGGGGTTACAAGTTTGCGAGACACTCTCATTTTTTAGTACAACAAGACATGTGGGGACACCCAGAAGATTCGCATTGCTGCACCACACAGATGATAATGGGGCCTCTTAACAATTACCAATTGTGCACCTGGAACGTACGGGGCATGGGATCTGTGCACAAGCGTCACCGGATCCTTGCACAACTCAACCGCAGGGGGACGCAGATTGCTTGTTTACAAGAGACACATTTGAACGCTGCTGAAGCAGTGAAACTGCGAAAGAAATGGAGGGGGCAACTCTTTTCTACCTCATATTCTGCATTCTCAAGGGGGGCGGCGATTTGGCTACGTGGCTCTCTTCCATTCCAGATGCTGGAGCAACGGATTGATCGGGATGGTCGCTATGTGTTCGTGCGGGGACTGTTGGATGGGGAGGCGGTTGTCATTGGATGTGTATACTCACCTAACGTAAACCAGTCGGAATTTTTGCAAACTGTCAACGAGGTGATTGCGGGTTGGGCTGATCTTTGCTGGTTCATTGGGGGCGATTTTAATGCTGTTCTTGATGTTGGACTAGACAGATCACATCCCCCATTACAGGCTACCGAGAGCAGGAAACATGCAGATGCGCTTGCGAGTTGGGCGGAGGGCTGGGATTTGGCGGATGTGTGGCGCAGCATACACCCTCTTGAGCGGGAATACACCTTTTACTCCCCCCCCCATCAGCTTCATACCAGAATAGACCATGTTTTCTGCTCCCGTTCCCTTATGGCACTGATTGTCCAGACCCAACACATGGGGAAAACGCTATCGGACCACAACCCCGTAGAGATTATATGGCAGTGGGGTAGGAAGCTGGCTCCCATCCCGACTTGGCGACTGTCTCCTGATCTCCTCGAGGATTCGGTCTTCCGGTCCTCCCTGTCCGACACTATTGACAACTATTTCTCCACAAATGCGAACACAGCCAGCTCCCGGCAGATAGAATGGGACACTTTCAAAGTCTGTCTTAGGGGGGCTGCCATGGCCATTAGAGTGGGGAGGAAAAGGGAGGTGGTCAGCCTACTGAAAGAAGTGGAGGGCTCACTCGCGTCCCTAGAGAATGAGGCAGCGGGCACCAATGTTCCCTTTACACCGCTACAAGAAGCACATATTAAACACGCGGAGCTATTGGAAGATCTGCGGCTTATAGACTATAGGGAATACACGAATAGGCAACATTCACAGGCAGACCGAGCCGGTCCCCTATTAGCCCGTATATTGCGGGACTCCCCGATCAGCCAACCCATTTTGAGGGTCCTGGATCAATCTGGCCGCCCGGCTACCACCCAGATAGGGATTAATACGGCGTTCAAGGAGTATTACACATCACTATACGGCCCCCCACAGCCCTTGTCGATTCCCGCCCTTGAGGCCTTCATGGAGGGTCTGGCTCTGCCACAACTTACGGCCAACCAAAAAAAAGACTTGAAGCGTGCTATTTCAGTGGCGGAAATTTGAATTTAAATTTGAATTTAAAAACATTTATTCAGCGCACTTCTACCTAGCGGTTTCATGGCGCTATTGCGATAACAGAGGATGTCAGCAGTGGGAGGGATTTAAACAGAATAGGCTTTAATGAAAAGAAAAGTTTTAAGATCCTTCCGGAACTGGGTATAGGAGGGCACGGTGCGTAGGGCAACAGGAAGGGAGTTCCAAAAAGTAGGGGCCAGGACAGCGAACCTCGCGCCGCCAGCCCTCAGTTTCTTAAATCGAGGGATGGCTAAGAGGGCTGCGTGGGAAGAGCGGAGCTCTCTGCAGGGGAGATAGGGGATGACAGCGGAACAAAGAAATTTAGGGGCGGTCCCTGCTCTTGCCTGGAAAGTGAGGCAGCCGAGCTTGAAGAGGGCACGCTCAAGCACCGGCAGCCAGTGTAGAGCCTTTAATAGTGGGCTGGCCCGATGGTATTTGGGAAGGCCATGAATCAGGCGCGCAGCCTGGTTCATTACCAGCTGCAAGCGATGAATCGCGTAAGCGGGAGCCCCGTTGTAGATTACGTTGCCGTAATCAATACGGGACAATACCAAGGCTAGCACGATGATTTTCAGGGCGGGGAGAGAAAAGAAACGGGAAACCTTCCTAATTGTTCTCAAAGAAAAAAAACAAGAGGAGACGACTGAGCTAACGTGTGAATGAATAGAGAGTTGTGAATCCAGAAAAATCCCAAGGGTTTTAGCTTTAGGCACAGGAGAAGGAGGGACACCAAGTGAGGGGGGCCAGAAGGAAGGGGACCAAGGACTGCAACCACCTCCAGTCAAGACCAGCTCGGTTTTGTCTGGATTGAGTTTGAGGTGATTGCAGTTCATCCAGTCCTGGATGAATCTCATCACTGACTGGACGTTCTGGGCAGATGAGGGGGAGTGGGAGAGGTTGAAAATTAGTTGGAGGTCATCGGCGTAATTGAACACCGTGACCTCCAGCTGCTGTAACATAAAAATGAGGGGGAAGATGTACAAATTAAATAAAAGGGGGGAGAGTGACGAGCCCTGGGGGACCCCACACTCAACCCTACGGGAGGCCGCGGAAAAACCGGTAAGATGAACCGCCTGGGTTCTCCCGGCTAAAAATGACTCAAGCCACGAGAAGGCCAAGCCCTCAATGCCCGCCGCCCTGACACGGCAGAGAAGAATGGAATGATCCACCGTGTCAAAAGCGGCGGATAGGTCTAAAAGTATCAGGGCTTGAGGTGTCTTGATGTCAATGCCTTCCCGTAGCCTGTCCATCACCGAGATCACCACTTTCTCCGTAGAGTGTAGGGGTCTGAACCCGGCTTGATGGGAGGAGAGGCAGTCATTGGCTTCTACATGAGCACTCAGAGAGGTCGTAACATGAGTCTCAAGGACTTTTGCTAGGTAGGGCAGAAGGGAGATGGGGCGGTAATTGATAGGGGAAGTTGGGTCAGCACCCGATTTTTTTATAATTGGGACAACCACAGCTGATTTGTGAAAACTGGGAACAGAGCCCAGTATAAGTGAGTCGTTGAGAAGGGTCAGGGCCGGTGTGGGACACGCTGCATAGATTTCCCTAAGGATGTAGGCTGGGGCGAAGTCCAAGGGGGAGCCAGACTTGACTCGGACCAACAGCGGAGGGAGAGAATCAATGGTTAACGGAGGGAAGGTAGTCAATTTGGGACCCGTGTAGGGAGGGGAAGGGTTGACAAATGTGGGGGAGGGAGGGGGAATGTTGAGTTTAATTTTAACGACCTTGTCAATAAAAAACTCATTGAGTGAGTTACAGAGGGACTGGGATGGAGGGATGGTAGGCGCGGTTCTGCCAGATGAAGCCAGTTCGTGAATCGTAGCAAATATTTCCTTGGGTTGAGACTCTGCGGCCATCACCCTGTTCGTATAGAACTCAGTTTTAGCTTCGAGAATGCCCTTTTTGTAAACTTGTAGCACGGACAAGTAGACTATCTTCTGCTCGGGGCTATAAGGCAGGCGATACGGGCCCTTCCGAAGGGGAAGACCCCCGGCTCGGATGGCCTGCCAGCTGAATTTTACGCGACATATATAGAAGTCCTGGCGCCCCGGTTACACACTGTTTATACGGAGGCCCTACGTACATCCTCTCTACCGCAATCATCCATGCAGGCACTGATCACGTCCCTCCTGAAACCGGCCAAAGATGGTCTACAGCTAGCCGATTACAGACCCCTGTCCCTTCTCAATACTGACTCTAAAATATTGAGCAAGGTGCTGGCGTCTAGGCTCGTTCAGTATGTGCACAACTGGTACACCCGGATCAGTGTGGTTTTGTAACAGGCCGCAATACGACCATGAACCTTAGGCGCTTGGCCCAGCTCATGCTCGGAGAAAATGTGAACACGGACTCCGAAGGCTGCATATCGCTGGACTTAAAACAAGCGTTCGACTCCTTGCGGTGGGACTATATGTTCTCCACCCTGTCAAACTTCGGGATACCGCCAGAATTTCTTGCTTGGGTCAGATTACTGTATACCATCCCCACGGCCAGAGTACGCACCTCCCATCAAATCTCAGGCCCCATAGCTATAGCGAGAGGCACCAGGCAGGGATGCCCGCTCTCTCCTCTCCTCTTCGTCCTTGCCCTAGAACCGTTGCTTTGTAGACTTCGGTCGATGGCCCCCCACTATGGTATAAGACGGCATGGTGCGGAACACATAGTATCTGCATATGCGGATGACCTTATATTGTATCTTAGGGACCTGAGAGGCGACTTGAGTCCGGTTTCCCGGATTTTTGAGGATTTCAGAGAGATCTCTGGTCTCACCATCAGTGAATCTAAGTCCTATGGGTTCACCTTTGCAGCAGTGGACGAATCGGCCCCCCTGCTTTTTGCCCCTCATAACTTCCAGATGGCGGAAACCACCTTCCGATATCTTGGGATACAAATATACAGAGAAGCGGGCATGATGATAGATGGCAACCTGGGGAGGGCTATCAGGACGCTGAAGTCGCAAATTCAGTTCTGGCTAACATTGCCGCTCTCAATACCCGGCAGGGTGGCTATATCCAAGATGGTGATGCTACCCCGCCTCCTCTATTACTTCACCAATCTGCCATTCCAGATCCCGGCGGTGACGTTTAGGACCCTTGACTCCCTCCTCACCGAGCTTGTGTGGGGCCATGGCCGTAGACGTATAGGTCTGGCCAAGTTACAGCTTCCCTCTGACTCCGGCGGCATGAGCTTGCCGGATTTCAGAGCGTATAATTACGCGTGTCAGCTGCAATGGCTCGCTTACTGGGTGGCGGGCCGTAATCTTCATGAGATTAATGTTTCAAAGGATGACCATGCTAAGGGGAGAGTGCACATCTTGCTGCTACCTGGCTCGGATCTACCTAGAAACGCCCCGCCGCTTCTCAAACTGGCGGTTACATACTGGCGGAAGGCAATAAAGTACACGTCTCCCGGGACACCTTATGCCCCCACAGTCCCTCTGTTGGGCATACCTCTGGGCCCGGGCACACTTACGGCGACCTTGCTGGGGCCCTGGCATGACGCAGGTGTCACACATGTGGGAGACCTGTTTGCGGAGGGGCACCTGTTATCTTTTGAGGACTTCCGGACCAGGCAGGGCATCCCCGACGGCTCCTTTCTTCTACACGCTGGTCTCCGCCATTATATTACACGCAAATGGTCGCCTGACGGGCAGGAACCTGTTACGAACCCTCTCGTCGCCATGCTCTACCTCATGGGAACGGGTGGCCATCTGACCAGGTGGCTCACGGCTGGCATAAAAACAGGGAGGGCACTTACACTGTCACCACTGAGGGCGGCATGGGAAACAGACTTAGGAAGGCCGTTGCGAGACACTGAGTGGAAGCGCATACTTCAGTTCCCCAAATAAGTAGCTAGAAACCCCAAATACAAGTTTATCCAACTGATGTTACTACACAGAGCGTACCTGACACCACACCGCCTCCATGTGATGTTCCCTGCCTCCAAGAGCAACTGCCCCAGATGTGATGCAGACGATGCAACATTGGTACATATGTTATGGCAATGCCCTAAACTAGGGTATTTCTGGTCCTCTGTACATGCCTCCCTTGAGCAAGCTGGTACTCTGTCCAGATCCCCTACACTAGAACATACCATACTGGGACTAGGACCATCAACACGCACCAGGTCCGTGGCGACGCGCTTCTCAGATCTGGCTCTGTTGCTGGCGAAGCGCGCTGTCACGATCAGATGGAAATCGTCTAAACCACCTAACCCTGACCTATGGCGGGCAGAAGTAGTGCGCTGGGGTAAAGCGGAGGGTGAGGCCCTACAGAGAGAGGAACGCAGGGGGCTCAGGAAAAATCCGATCTCACTGGATTGGTTTGCCATGGTGGGGGCATTTGAGGCTGACAATGCCGAAGATGAAGGAGACACGAGTGAGTAGCCACTAGTAGTATAACTAAGCCCTGCTTCACTTTTCCATGCACGGACGCAGCATACGGTGCACTGCGATGGGATACGGGGGCCTTGACCCACAGTACACGCTACCACACCTTATCTGTGTGTTCAACTTCCAATATGTGTTCATAAGGTGGGTGTCGCCCATTTGTCGATCTTTCAATGATGTACCTGTTGAGAGAGTGTCGGGTGGGATTCCATGAGGGTGGAGGGTGGGATCCGGTATAGTTGGGGATTGTTAGTTTGGTACAATCTGAAAATGTAAAATCAAATACACTGTGTTTCTTACTATGATCTGAGCAATGCATACATGTACCACCGAGATTGTTAATGTACTCGTATATATATGCAAATGTATACATGTTGCTGCTCGAAATACTATACTAATAAACAGATTTAAAAAAAAAAAAGTTACTATTCCAACTCCAGAGGGGTCAACAGTAGGGAAAGCATTGGATAGCGAAGGGGTAAAAATTATTATTCCAACTCCAGAGGGTGTAACAGTAGGGAAAGCGTTGGATAGTGTAGGGGTAAAAATTACTATTCCAACTCCAGAGGGTGTAACAGTAGGGAAAGCATTGGATAGCGTAGGGGTAAAAATTACTATTCCAACGCCAAAGAGTGCTACAGTAGGAAAAGCGTTGGATAGCGTAGAGGTAAAAATTACTATTCCAACTCCAGAGGGGGCAACAGTAGGGAAAGCGTTGGATAGCATAGGGGTAAAAATTGCTATTCCAACTCCAGAGGTTGTAACAGTAGGGAAAGCGTTGGATAGCGTACGGGTAGAAATTTCTATTCCAACTCCAGGGAGTGAAACAGTAAGGAAAACGTTGGATAGCGTAGAATTTAAATATAACATACTTATAAATAATGTTTGTATTAAAATAATAAATAATTACATCTGTAAATAAATCTACATAATTTACAAACAATTAATAGTTATTAAAAGCAATTACAATTGAAAAATTAATTAACAATAAATTAACAATAAATACCAATAAATATTCATTCATTAATATTAGTCACCAAATATTAAACAATAAAATATATTTCATTATAAAAACATTATTCATTTAAAATTAATGCACAATTAAAAATGATTAAACAATACAATTATTTTTAATACCAAATAATACTTTTTATGAAACATTGATTACCAAAATTAATAAAAATTAATGACCAATTACACATATTAATTGCCACTTAAAAATGATTTACCAATTAAAACATTAATTACCAATCAAAATAACTAATTACCAATTAAAAACAGTAATTACCAATTAAAAATAGTTAACAATTAAAAATATTAATTACCAATTACAAAAATTTAAATATTTAATTGCCAATTAATAATTCCTTATGAATAAAATAATTATTCATACCAATAAATAAATATAAATCATTAATTACAATAAAATTACTTCCCACCCACTTCCCCTATAAACCCACAACCCACTACAGAAATAAAAACAAAAATTAATTACAATTAATTTATAATTCCTAAAAATTAATAATTAATTTAGTATATTTAAATTACTTCTCACCCTATTCCCTTATAAACCCACAACCCGCTCCGGTACTAAAACATAACATTTACTTAAAAATAACATTATTAATATATAAAAATAGTACACATATAATTTAAAACAAGTAAAATACTTAACAAAAACATAATACACATACATAATAAAATACAAAACAATAATACAAATATCGATATTAGTAACATCGATATATATGCTATCGATATTACTAACTTCAATTTTATTTACATCGATATAAAAAAATCGATATTACTTACCTTAGCGTCGATATTCTGTCCAACGATATTCTTGACCTCGATATTCTATACCTTCGATATTTCCAACTCGATATTTTTGGAGGTCCATATATAAAACTCGATATTTAGACTGTGTACCAGCTAATAGATCTGACCTTAACCTTAGCTAGAAGGTCAATAATGATGCCAAGGAAGACCTTGACTTCCCCTTCTTTGGTTAAATGATGGAAAGATGTCAAGCATTGGGTGGATGCGAAAAGTGATGCACTACAGAGAGAGATGAAATTAGAGGGCTAAGGAAGCATCTCATCCACTGCCATCGGGATGAACTAGTTACTGATTTAGCGAATTAAAATAAAGATGATAACTGCCACCAAAGACCCGCAGCTGTATGCTGTTGACTCTAGGAGTTGTTAATCTGCTGTATTCTGTGCTCCGCTATATTCATATCCATCTAATAGGATTGTACTAATGAATAACGAAGCCATGAATATCATGGTACAAGAACATCGTGGACAAAATATTGAAGACTAAGAACCAAAAGTAAATGCAGATAGAGCAAGTATCGATCTACTATTCCTAAATTCTCATCTATGTACTTTGAACATATGTACCACCAAGGTACATATATCCAAAGTTACATATAAACAATCTATATTTCTTCCCTTTCGATATTTTGGATTCAATATTTTGTGCTCGATGTTTACCTCCCTCGATGTTCTGTCTTCAATTTTCAGGGTGCACAGATTCTCATATCCATTGATCTTCACAGTAACTTGGATGTCCATACCCTGTTTACATTACAACATATTTATGAAGTTTGAAATATCAGTCTCCAGGCAAGGGCATGTTATTTTATTTTTGTTTCATAAAAGGTACATTTTATAGCATCTTGACTTAACTGTCCTTGCCTGTTGAGTTCTATGTTTCACCCTGACCATAATATTGTTATGTTATGTTATGTCATAGCTAATTTATATAGCGCACGTACACCAGGTTGGTTTCTTGACGCTGCTTGGAAAGGTGATGGGTGGTAAATTTATTTACGTGATTACTCGAATGCCTGTCTTAAGTTTGCTTAAGGTCATGAGGTCTGTGCAGGATGTGATCTCTAGGGGCATGGAGTTCCAGTATCTTGGGCCCAGTGTGGAGAACCTGGATCCTCTGAATCGTTTCTGTTTAAAAGAAGGTGTTGTCAAAAGGTGCAAGTGGGCGGATCTCAGATTGTGGGTTGGACTAAATCTGTTGATCATCCTGTTAATAAATTTGGGGTTACTGCCATTCAAAGATTTAAAGATGAGACATCCCATCTTCAAGGCGCATCTCTGTGATATAGGGAGCCAGTGTAGTTTTTTTCAGAATGGGAGAGACGTGTTGGCGTTTGTTTTCCAGCAGAATCAATCTGGCCGCCTAGTTCTTTATCAGTTGGAGACGGAGGTTAAGGTATACTGGGATGTCATAGTATAGGGAGTTGGCATAGTCAATATGTGAGATCACCATGGTGAGGACTGCCTATAGTGTTGCTTCCTGAGTTAGGAACCTACTGATTTTCTTTATTTTCCTTAATTGGAAGAAGCAGGTGGAAATGACAGATCCAGTTTGAGATTTCATGGTGAGGTCACTATTGGCCATGACTCCCAGGGTTTTGGCATGATTGGATGGAGTCGGGGGTTGTCCCAGTTCTTTGGTCCAGAACTGGGAGCTCCAGGGGTTGAGTGAGCCTCCCTTAAGGATCAATTCTGTTTTATCCGGGTTCAATTTCAGTTAATTACTGTGCATCCAGTCACGGATGAACAGCATTGTCGACTGAAATTCGTGAACGGAGGTCAAGGAGTTATCGATAGGGAATACTAATTGGAAATCATCTGCATAGTTAAAGGTTTGAATATTCCTTTCTTTTAGTGCGTGAATCAAGGGGAGAAGGTAAAGGTTGAATAAGTGAGGAAAAAGTGAGGATCCCTGGGGGACTCCACAGGTAATTTTAATCATGAGGGGGTCGTAAAACCGCCAAAATGGACTGACTGAGATCGGTTTATAAGGAATGATCCAGTCCATTCAAGGGCTGATCCTTCGATACCCGCATCCCTGACACGGTCGATCAGGATGTTGTGGTCAACTGTGTCATAGGCGGCGGAGAGATCCAGTAGCACCAAACATTGAGGGTGACCTTTGTCCGCCTTTTCACTCAGAGTATCCAATACTGATAGTATCACTGATTCTGTGGAGTGAGCTGGACGAAAACCTGCTTAATGTGCATCCAGGTATTCAGATTGCTCCAGAAAGGCGGATAGACTTTTAGCTACATGGGCTTCGCGCAATTTAGCTAGGTAGGGGAGCAATGAGATTAATATTTATAATATAAGTTAAATATTGATAAATCTGAAGTGTTACCCCTTAATAAATTCTGTCTTCCTCACATGTTTCAAGGTTCTGGTTTTAAATGGAACCCTTCAAATATCAAATGTTTAGGTATCCTATATGCTAATAATATTAAAGACACTATTAAAATTAATCACAAAGATGTTCTCACCAAACTCTCTGCACTAATAGATCGCTGGTCTCCACTATTCTTATCTTGGTGGGGAAGATTAGCAACCATTAAAATGATGCTTCTCTCCATTGTCAACTTCTACCTCTCAATGCTTCCCATCTCCCTCCTGCTTCTTTTTTTCCGCTCATTAATCGCATTCTTATTCGGTTCTTATGGAATAATCGCAAGTCTAGGATCTCTCTAACTCGCCTTCAGCAACCAAAGAACTTGGCAGGGGTCAATTTTCCTAATCTCTCTCGTTTTCATTCCTCCTTTACTTTAAAACAAATCTGGCCCTTCTTATTAGACTCATCCCCTTTCCCTGTTACAGCTTGGAGTGCAATAGAAATGGCTCAGTTTTCGCCTTTCTCTTTTCCCAATGCTACTCATTTGTCTCAACCCCCTAAACGATTCCTTTCACCCGTTTTCAAACATTCAAGGGCGCTCACTCTATCTTTAATTCGCGCCTCATCTTCTCAAGCACGTTTTCACTCTCTCACCCCGTTATGGTACAATCAATCCCTTAAGATCAACAATAAAGCTCTCTTTTGGAAGGAATGGATCGATAAAGGCATTATTTTTGCGGACACGCTTTTTGTCAATGATTCCTTGTTGGATTTTTCTGATATTCGTACATCTTTCCACGTATCTAACAAATATTCTTCCCAATACCCCGCGCTTAAATTATCTCTAACCACCCTCATTTCTCAACATAATTCCCTACCTGATACCGCCCCGTCAGATTTCCCTCCTCCAGATTTCTCTATCTCACACAAAGCTTCTGTCATTTATAAGATTCTTTCCCGCTCTGTCTCAGATCGTCTCAAATCCAAACCTGAGCTTGCATGGGAAAGAGATTTTTCGCATGACTTCTCCTTCCCTGTGTGGGATTCCATATGGTCTAAAATTCACACTGTCTCTCGCTCAGCTAGTACCACTCAGACCCTATATTTTTTATAATCATCTTCTCCTTACCCCCTCAGACTTATTTAAATTCAAATATTCAGATTCTAGTTAATGTTGGTCCTGCCCTCACACTGATAGTGATATGTTTCACATGTTTTTCCACTGTCCATTGGTCAAATCTCTCTGGTATCAAATATGGTCCACGTTGAGTGATATTTTAGGTTCTACATATACTTTTTATATTGTTCATATTTTCCTAGGTGGTTCTTTCCCCATTTGGAATGTTTCATGCAATGTTCGTAAATGTATAGATTTGTTTATAGCTATTTCTTTGCAGGTAATTACTACGAACTGGAAGGATACCGCAAAAATTTCTTACAGTGCTTGGTGGAATCTGATTTGTCATCATCATAGACTTGATTGTGCCTATGCTACTACTACCCCCTTTTGATAAAAAGGGATTTGTTATGGTTGCCTTTAATTGATTTTCTTTCCAGACATATGCCCTAATCTGTTGTATTTTCTTGTTTTTTGAATTACATGCTTTCTATTTTCCTCCCCCTCTCTTTCTCCCCTCTTCTCCTCTTTTCTTTTCCCTTTTCCTCTTTTTCACAAAATCTTAAAATGCAGTTTCTCTTAGTATAAGGTTTTATTACTCCCTCTTTGGGAGTTTCTATGGTTTTCTATTGATTTCACCTTTTCATTGTGTATTTTCTTTAGTCTATTTTTACTATTGGTGATATTGTACTGATGTTTTACATGGTGTATTTGATTCAATAAAGCTTTCTAAACTTAAAAAAATTCTCCTGGTAGAATGAGGCAGATTTGCCACACCTGATTTTGAGCTATTTCACCTGCATGCCAAGACATAATGGGTACCCCAACATTCCACATCGACATCAATTGTCTCAAATGGGTTTTACCTCTTCACAATTTCGTGACGGACTTCTGAGTAGGCTGTTTTCCCTTAATTTGTGAGTGCAGCTGGACCTCCCCACGCTTCTGTTGGTTACACTGGATTGTTTCATAAAGATGATGAGAATTATGCAAAGTGATACTGTTTATGCCTCATGAATACCATTAATCAGCATCCCCAAAAAGAATTGTTGTTTCTCATCTAGAAAATTGACACAATGGGAGAATGATGGAATACAGATAGGGGATTTGGTTTCGTATAGTAAGCTGGCATCATTTGGGATATTAATGGAACAATAACAAGAAGACCTTCACATGGAACAATTCCTGACACATAGGGGGTTGATTAAGCATCTGAGGAGACACAGGGACATCACATACATGAAACCTCAGACACTTTCAATGGTTCAAGTGTTGTACTCCATGAGACACTCACAGGGGATTTATCAGGTGGCTTAGTAAGGCATTTCTAGACAAGACAGGCATATTCTTGACCGTTCTCAGAGAAAAATGTGACACTGACGTGGGTAGAGTTTTGCACGACAAAGAATGGGGTCATGTACTCGCCCACCCAAGTAACGCATCACACAATGCTAGTTTTAGGTATATCAAATTCAACCTACTGCACATTTAACATCCCAATAAACCGATTTTGGAAAAAGGGGGTGGTGATGGACAGAGTTTCTGAATGATGCAGAATACTCTTACCAAGTCAAGAGATCATGGTTTTAATCCATCACCTGTTTTTTAGCTCATTGCACCATCCCAGCTCAGAACCTGGCTATATGCAAATTAGTCTGTTCCTGTCCCAGTGCATGATGGGAACAGGGCAAACCAAACTACCAAGCCAATTCTTATACTGGGAAGGAGACAAGCTTCCGGGGACCTGTTTCTGGCATCACAGCCTTCGTCGGCCCGGCTTGCTTGAATCCTGATGGTCCAATAAACCTACAGTATATTTTGAGAGTTCACTGTGTATGCTCACGAGCCATGAACCGTAAACAGGATTTAAACATGCACTGTGGGAATGCCCTGAACTAGCAGGATTTTTTCTAGAGGGGTTTTAGATATACTTGGTAAATAACTAGATGCCATGTAGGGTCGTATATAGAAATAAGAGTCCTGGGGCTTTTCTCTAGTCTTAAGACATCAGGGGCCGATGCATAGCTAATAGGAATCCCTCACAGAATATCGACGGACAAAATATCAACCTACAGGAAAATCGACGCTGGAATATCGAAGGCAAAAATATCGACATCCTATCTACAACATGGTAAGTCCAAAAATATCGAAAAAAAAATATCGATGTTAAAAATATCGTAATTAAAAATATCGGGGTTTTTTTGTAATTAAAAAAAAGTAAATAATACTTATAAACCAAACGAACATAGTTAAAAATATTTAATACTGTTTCAAATAATAAATAATACATATACAATAATATAACATTAATTAAACGTATACATAAATATATATAATACATACTTACTTAATAATACGTTATAATAATTATTTTAATAACTCATAAATTATAATAAAAATATTACAAATTACAAATACATCTAAACATAAAACAATAACATAAATAAAAAGTAAAGAATTATATATATATATATATATATATATATATATATATATATATATATATATATATATATATATATATATATATATGCAAAAAAGAAGGAGAGAACTCTGGGTAGGTCTCAGTTTAGGTGGAAAGCAGCTCCTGTAAGAGCACTCTCAACACCAGCGACACTCTAGATCTGCTCACCTCAGATGTCTGTTTTTCTATCAAAGTTTTTAAGCATAGGATTAGACAGTGCTATCCATGCCGAGATAGAAAATGACAAAGTCTTTCGCCATTTAAACAGCAAAGTCTTTAAGCATAGGACTAGTACAGTGCAGTCCTTGCCGAGCTGTCAAATAACAAAGGCCATTTATCACTCCAGGCACAATATTACAGCTTTGAATTAGTAAAATACCAACTCAAGCCAACCTGAAATGATTAAAAGCAACCCCTGACACAGTGTTTCGCTCTAATTAGAGCTCTTCAGAGAGGTATAGCTTTGTCCAGACACAAGGGAGCACCCAGTATTAAGTCAAAACAAAACCCTTTCAGGCATAGAGTGACGCATAAATTATGCAAAAAAGAAGGAGAGAACTCTGGGTAGGTCTCAGTTTAGGTGGAAAGCAGCTCCTGTAAGAGCACTCTCAACACCAGCGACACTCTAGATCTGCTCACCTCTAATGTCTGTTTTTCTATCAAAGTTTTTAAGCATAGGATTAGACAGTGCTATCCATGCCGAGATAGAAAATGACAAAGTCTTTCGCCATTTAAACAGCAAAGTCTTTAAGCATAGGACTAGTACAGTGCAGTCCTTGCCGAGCTGTCAAATAACAAAGGCCATTTATCACTCCAGGCACAATATTACAGCTTTGAATTAGTAAAATACCAACTCAAGCCAACCTGAAATGATTAAAAGCAACCCCTGACACAGTGTTTCGCTCTAATTAGAGCTCTTCAGAGAGGTATAGCTTTGTCCAGACACAAGGGAGCACCCAGTATTAAGTCAAAACAAAACCCTTTCAGGCATAGAGTGACGCATAAATTATGCAAAAAAGAAGGAGAGAACTCTGGGTAGGTCTCAGTTTAGGTGGAAAGCAGCTCCTGTAAGAGCACTCTCAACACCAGCGACACTCTAGATCTGCTCACCTCAAATGTCTGTTTTTCTATCAAAGTTTTTAAGCATAGGATTAGACAGTGCTATCCATGCCGAGATAGAAAATGACAAAGTCTTTCGCCATTTAAACAGCAAAGTCTTTAAGCATAGGACTAGTACAGTGCAGTCCTTGCCGAGCTGTCAAATAACAAAGGCCATTTATCACTCCAGGCACAATATTACAGCTTTGAATTAGTAAAATACCAACTCAAGCCAACCTGAAATGATTAAAAGCAACCCCTGACACAGTGTTTCGCTCTAATTAGAGCTCTTCAGAGAGGTATAGCTTTGTCCAGACACAAGGGAGCACCCAGTATTAAGTCAAAACAAAACCCTTTCAGGCATAGAGTGACGCATAAATTATGCAAAAAAGAAGGAGAGAACTCTGGGTAGGTCTCAGTTTAGGTGGAAAGCAGCTCCTGTAAGAGCACTCTCAACACCAGCGACACTCTAGATCTGCTCACCTCAAATGTCTGTTTTTCTATCAAAGTTTTTAAGCATAGGATTAGACAGTGCTATCCATGCCGAGATAGAAAATGACAAAGTCTTTCGCCATTTAAACAGCAAAGTCTTTAAGCATAGGACTAGTACAGTGCAGTCCTTGCCGAGCTGTCAAATAACAAAGGCCATTTATCACTCCAGGCACAATATTACAGCTTTGAATTAGTAAAATACCAACTCAAGCCAACCTGAAATGATTAAAAGCAACCCCTGACACAGTGTTTCGCTCTAATTAGAGCTCTTCAGAGAGGTATAGCTTTGTCCAGACACAAGGGAGCACCCAGTATTAAGTCAAAACAAAACCCTTTCAGGCATAGAGTGACGCATAAATTATGCAAAAAAGAAGGAGAGAACTCTGGGTAGGTCTCAGTTTAGGTGGAAAGCAGCTCCTGTAAGAGCACTCTCAACACCAGCGACACTCTAGATCTGCTCACCTCAAATGTCTGTTTTTCTATCAAAGTTTTTAAGCACAGGATTAGACAGTGCTATCCATGCCGAGATAGAAAATGACAAAGTCTTTCGCCATTTAAACAGCAAAGTCTTTAAGCATAGGACTAGTACAGTGCAGTCCTTGCCGAGCTGTCAAATAACAAAGGCCATTTATCACTCCAGGCACAATATTACAGCTTTGAATTAGTAAAATACCAACTCAAGCCAACCTGAAATGATTAAAAGCAACCCCTGACACAGTGTTTCGCTCTAATTAGAGCTCTTCAGAGAGGTATAGCTTTGTCCAGACACAAGGGAGCACCCAGTATTAAGTCAAAACAAAACCCTTTCAGGCATAGAGTGACGCATAAATTATGCAAAAAAGAAGGAGAGAACTCTGGGTAGGTCTCAGTTTAGGTGGAAAGCAGCTCCTGTAAGAGCACTCTCAACACCAGCGACACTCTAGATCTGCTCACCTCAAATGTCTGTTTTTCTATCAAAGTTTTTAAGCATCGGATTAGACAGTGCTATCCATGCCGAGATAGAAAATGACAAAGTCTTTCACCATTTAAACAGCAAAGTCTTTAAGCATAGGACTAGTACAGTGCAGTCCTTGCCGAGCTGTCAAATAACAAAGGCCATTTATCACTCCAGGCACAATATTACAGCTTTGAATTAGTAAAATACCAACTCAAGCCAACCTGAAATGATTAAAAGCAACCCCTGACACAGTGTTTCGCTCTAATTAGAGCTCTTCAGAGAGGTATAGCTTTGTCCAGACACAAGGGAGCACCCAGTATTAAGTCAAAACAAAACCCTTTCAGGCATAGAGTGACGCATAAATTATGCAAAAAAGAAGGAGAGAACTCTGGGTAGGTCTCAGTTTAGGTGGAAAGCAGCTCCTGTAAGAGCACTCTCAACACCAGCGACACTCTAGATCTGCTCACCTCAAATGTCTGTTTTTCTATCAAAGTTTTTAAGCATAGGATTAGACAGTGCTATCCAAGCCGAGATAGAAAATGACAAAGTCTTTCGCCATTTAAACAGCAAAGTTTTTAAGCATAGGACTAGTACAGTGCAGTCCTTGCCGAGCTGTCAAATAACAAAGGCCATTTATCACTCCAGGCACAATATTACAGCTTTGAATTAGTAAAATACCAACTCAAGCCAACCTGAAATGATTAAAAGCAACCCCTGACACAGTGTTTCGCTCTAATTAGAGCTCTTCAGAGAGGTATAGCTTTGTCCAGACACAAGGGAGCACCCAGTATTAAGTCAAAACAAAACCCTTTCAGGCATAGAGTGACGCATAAATTATGCAAAAAAGAAGGAGAGAACTCTGGGTAGGTCTCAGTTTAGGTGGAAAGCAGCTCCTGTAAGAGCACTCTCAACACCAGCGACACTCTAGATCTGCTCACCTCAAATGTCTGTTTTTCTATCAAAGTTTTTAAGCATAGGATTAGACAGTGCTATCCATGCCGAGATAGAAAATGACAAAGTCTTTCGCCATTTAAACAGCAAAGTCTTTAAGCATAGGACTAGTACAGTGCAGTCCTTGCCGAGCTGTCAAATAACAAAGGCCATTTATCACTCCAGGCACAATATTACAGCTTTGAATTAGTAAAATACCAACTCAAGCCAACCTGAAATGATTAAAAGCAACCCCTGACACAGTGTTTCGCTCTAATTAGAGCTCTTCAGAGAGGTATAGCTTTGTCCAGACACAAGGGAGCACCCAGTATTAAGTCAAAACAAAACCCTTTCAGGCATAGAGTGACGCATAAATTATGCAAAAAAGAAGGAGAGAACTCTGGGTAGGTCTCAGTTTAGGTGGAAAGCAGCTCCTGTATATATATATATTACCTACTGGCGGTCGCCAGTAGGTATATATAGTTAGGATTTTTTCTCTATGGGATTTTTGAAAATTCTATGTCTAATAACTTTGGCGTTTGTGGACTGAATTGGCTGAAATTTTCAGGAAAATGGCACATTTTGTTTCTGAGCAGCCCCTGAAAATTGGGGGGGGGTTCGTCCAGGGGGGGTCGAGAAAAAAGGGGGGTCCCAAAACGTGTTTTTAACATTGAGTTTTCCATAGGGCGGTTGGCCTCACTTTTAGCCCGAACGGCTGAATGGATTTGCACGAAACTTGGCAAAATTGTAGGGACTGGTAGCCCGATGTGCCTTTTGTAGGTCTCAATATATGTGCTCCAGTGGATTTTGAGAAATTAACGTTTAAAAAAATATATATATCTGTAACAGCGGACCGGGCAGCGCTCCGGTTCGCGTACTTTTCGCGCAACGGAGCTTTGTGAAGCGAAGCTGATTGGTTCTCCGGCGTTTGTAAACATTCCAAACAGTCCGTAGCGGCCGCCATCTTGTCTCTCGGTAGGATCGAGAGACAAGAGGAGGCGAAAGCGAAGGGGCAAATGACCATAAGGGGGCATAGTAGATCCTCCCTGACCTCTTAGGTTTGATGTACCATTTTGCCAAGTTTGGTGTAATTCCGTTCAGCCATTCAGGCTGTAGACGTATCTAAATGTCAATAATAGAACGGCTGAATGGATTTGCACGAAACTTGGCAAAATATTAGGGACTGGTAGCCCGATGTGCCTTTGCTAGGTCTCAATATATGTGCTCCAGTGGATTTTGAGAAATTAACGTTCAAAAAAAGATATATATCTGTAACAGCGCTCCGCTTCGCGTACTTTTCGCGTTACGGAGCTTTGCGAAGCTGATTGGTTCTCCGGCGTCTGTCAACATTCCAAACAGTCCGTAGCGGCCGCCATCTTGTCTCTCGGTAGGATCGAGAGACAAGAGGAGGCCAAAGCGAAGGGGCAAATGACCATAAGGGGGCATAGTAGATCCTTCCTGACCTCTTAGGTTTGATGTACCATTTTGCCAAGTTTGGTGTAATTCCGTTCAGCCATTCAGGCTGTAGACGTATGTAAATGTCCTATGGAAAATTGCATGGGGAAAACACATTTGAAAGTGTTGAAATTTAGAACCAATTAAAATGTTACTTTGGTTTTGTATTTGTGTGTGATGAAAGTTAATTGGTTATGTATATTTGTCAAATGAGAGGAAACCACAGCCATTTTGTGATACTACTGTCTGAGGTACATTTGTGAGGAATTTTTGGTGGTGAATTTCTGGTGTTTGATTTACACAGTACTAACACTTCTCCTACTTTTAAAAAGGTGAGTTGTTAATGTGTAAGGGGAACTATGTTGCACACTTGAAGATAATTTGAAAAATGTTTTCTGGTATTTATTTGCAGTCCTTCTGTTATACTAAATACTTGATAAAGTTAGTTTTATATTATGTATTACTAAAAACGATAAATGAAAGTGATTATTTTTTTCTGCAATTTACAGCAAGCAATTTCAAAATAAAATGGCTCACAATGAAGAGACCGTGGCAATTTCTTTTGAATTGTCCACTAAATTGATTGAAATTGAGAGCACCAATAATGAAATATTGTCACAAGGAGGAGATGACGTGTATGATTTCATTAGATTGATTGAAATTGACAGCACCAATAATGAAATATTGTCACAAGGAGGAGATGACTTGAATGATTCCACTACATTGATTGAAATTGAGAGCACCAATAATGAAATATTGTCACGAGGAGATGACTTGAATGATTCCACTACATTGATTGAAATTGACAGCACCAATAATGAAATATTGTCACAAGGAGGAGATGACTTGAATGATTTTTTTGATCAATCTGTTGATGGCGAATTTATCGAATGTTTGGAGACCATAGAGTTACAAGAATCATCATTGCAGACTTTTCATGAGGAAATTGCTGATGAGGACATGTTACTAGTTCTTTCAAATTTAGAAAATTCTGAAGAATAAATGTATATTTAGAAATCAAAAATTGTTTGAGACATTATTCATTTTTATTTTTAATTTATGAGGTTGTAGCGAAGTGATTGTAGTATAAAATGAGACTTATAGTATAGAGTGCAACATTTTTATGTTACATGGTAAGTTTACTCATATTTACTTCCCTTCTGCCACTATATTATCTCCAATGTGTATTTGACATCTCTTCTTCATCTCCGGCCTCCTTTCTCTCACTGTGTGTCTCCGATGCATCTTATCGCTGCTATTTTGTGTAATTACAGAAGAGAGTAAAATAAAATAGTTCGGAACGTGAAAAGGGGGCAAAGTAGAGTACCCCTCACCCCCTAGGCCTTTTCAGGCGGTCCCAAAAGGATCAGTTTCTGCTTTCCTGAGAGATTATGGTATGAGTTCCATATACCACAATAATTTGCATTACAACATGCAAGATATCTATCTCCTATTACCAACTTTTGGAGATATTCGCGCTAAGCGCGAATATCTCCAAAAAGTAACACCTGCCCTGAGCAGTTCTTAGCCATGTTATCCAATGGGAGGTGGATAACATGGCTAAGAGCATTAGCTCGGTAATGCATGAATATCGCTGATTTTTTTGCGATATTCATGCATTGCGGCCGTTTTTTATCGCATTTGCGATAAACCTTGATAATAGCAAGGTTTATCTTCGATAATTTCTGACGATGCTTAGCGGTAAAAAATTCGTTGGTAAGCATCGTTAGCGATAAATATCGCTTAACTTTGGTAATATGCACCAACGTCTGTTAACGTTCGATTCGAAGGAAATGAGGAATTGTTGAAAAACATTGTTTGCGCCATCTTGCCTTTTTTGAAATGCCACACTTTTGTCGTGCACGGCAGCCATTTTAGATGCCTTGACCAGACCCACTCTCTGCACGCTGTCGATTCGTAGCATGGCTCCCCACCCTCGCAAGCATCTTCCCCAGGCACTGGTCACCCCCGCTCTCTGTCTTATGCATGGGCAATAAACCTCCCCCCATCTGCGCTGCTCTTCCCTGAGAATCACACTCTGTGCCCGCCCGACACCTCCCTTTCGCCCTATTCACTACCGCACCCTCTGACACTCCTCTTCCTCTGTGTCCGATTGTCCAGGCTATCAGCTAGCCCTGCAGATGTAGTTTATGGCTCCAGCTGTAAAGAATCACCCCTCTTCAAAGGAGTTATAGTAGATCAAGGCCCACACCCGATGAGATCCGTCACACCACACGTGTTCCTACTATCTGAAAACCATCCTGTATTGTGATTGGGGAGGGGACCGAGCCTGAAGCGGAAGATTCCAGTAAATGACTCTTTGTACATCAAAGTTTTTACAATTATGTGTCACATTAAAAATATATAGCACTCCAACAAAGTAGTAGGAATATAAAACTTTAATAACATATAAATATATACAACAAAACAAAAACAGTAAAAACATTTAAACAACGAAGAGACCGTGGCAATTTCTTTTGAATTCCTGATGAGGACATGTTACTAGTTCTTTCAAATTATGAAAATTCAGAAGATGTTGCCTGGGGGTGGGTCGTCAGTAGCAGTCTGTTGTGCGAATAGTTCCAAGGCAGCAGAACGCGCTGAAATCTAGATGGCACGAAAGTGATGTCTAGTAAGTTGCCGCCCAGCAAATAACGGCGTGGGGCGCCGCGGGGGTGAGTGAGTCCAGTAGGCACCACAGCTATTCTTACCGGCATTGCAGAATTACTGCTGGGGACAATGCCTGTGCTGTAGCAGGGTCACAGCAGAAACAAAAAGGATTCTGTTGAAGATGTTGTTGGTTTTCAATTTGAAAACAGTTCTGGTGTCAACTGCTATGCTAATGTAGTGGTTAATGTTTTGTTTTCTCTAGAAAATGTAAAAGAGGGGGAGGCAGTCCAAAGTTCCGTTAAAAGGGCAAAGGAAAGGATCGGTGGTTTGAACTATCAGTCAAAAAGGGGAGGGGGTGCAACAATTTTTCCTACCGGGTCACACTGTGCTTTCACCGGAACTGAGGTCTGCAGGATTCTAGTAATTTAAAGTGAGGCTGGCGCCAGCATGGGAGCGCCGACGTCCCGCGGATACAGTTTCGTCACTCCACGGGCGATCATGGCAGTCATTCCCCATCGGGGGTCGGAGACTCCCGCGGCTCCTCTAGAATCTTCAAGGTCGTGGAGGACTACGGTGGTGGAGTCAACCAGTGACCGGGCCATTTCTTTATGCTGGGCCCGGTCTTGCCAGGTCGACCGCCATTTTGAGAGTTCGGTAGCTACTGGCGATCGCGGGGTCAAATGAGCGGACGGGCTCCACCCTGCCGGGCGAGACGTTGCAGCATCGCCACAGTGGAAGAACCCTTTTCCGGGCGCTTGGAGCGCTGAGGGTGCAGGTGGGAAGCCTCCACTGGGGAGGCGGGAGAGGCCTGTTCGCATCGTCTCTCCCTCCCAGTGCACCCCACGGCGTCTCGCTTGAGATTTGTTATGGCCGGACCAGGCGATGAGGACGAGGGGGGGGGGTCGGAGGCATGTGCAAGACATCCCCCCCCAGTGTTGTCGCAGCCATTATTCAAGAAAGAAGAAGTGTCCCGTCCGTCTTCGGGCCGGGCTTCCGGTGGATGTCGGCCGGACGCCCCTGGCTCTGGCCCCATGAACGGGTTCCTTGGTTTATCGGCTGCAGCCGGATCCCGTCGGCCTCGGCCCCCCGACCGTTGGTGGCCGGACCGGAAGAGCATGTGGCGGGACTACCTGAAACTCTCAAGGGCCACCGCGGCCGGACTGGGAGAGAGAGGGGAGGGTCGAGGAGACATTCCCCCCCCTGCAACTCTTCAGCGTTGTAAAGGCAATCCCCTGGCCGGGTCCCGCTGGCCTCGGCCTCTCCTCCGGCTACACCCTACGTTAGGATCTCCTGGCCGAGGCGTGGCAGCAGGACCCGCCTTATATGGGCTGCTCCCGGCTGGGCGTAGCCGCAACCCTGCCCCCCCTTGGAAGTTTCCAGAGTGGGGGCGGATGTTCTACTGACTTGCATTTTCCCTAGTCTATCGATTTTTTTGGCGTGGCAGGCGGTGGGACAGCGAGGGGTGATTTGGTTTCTCTTACTGTTTTTCTGGTCTCTCACCACTGGCATATTTCTAACGTTTTCTTGTTTCTAGGACATTAATAGGTTTTATCATTACGTTATGTTATCGTTTCTTTGTTCGTTGTTTAATAAAAGTTCATGTTCATCAGTGGCCTACTGATTTTCGTTTTCCTATTCTTTTCTTTCCAGGTTGTTTCATGCTAAAGTTTCTGTTAACAGGATACAGTGATCACTTCGTTATTATTGCATATGTCCTTTTCACTAGGGGTGCTCTCTGGTCGGGCCAGATGACGTATCTCTAGTAAATGGTCCGGGTGAAACAGGTGCATCAATCAGTGGGGAGTAGATAGGCATGACAGATTACAACGGGGGAGAAAGGTCCGCATTACGTACCCTTTCACTATTTGCAAAGATTTTCCTACGTATATTTGCAAACAGGGAATACCTCCAAAAAGAACCAATTCCCAAACAGTCAATGTTTGGGGAAACAATCAATCAATGAGGAACGAAATAGGCACGACGTGTTAAAGGTTTGCGTTACCTACCCTTCACTATCTGCAAAGGGAGAGAGAATATTCCTATTCTTCCTCGTTTGCAGGCAGAGAAGATTCTTAAGAGAACCAACTTCGAACAATTCAATGCTCGATTCAAACAATCAAGAAGGGGTACTGTGAACACAAATGAACGCCGCTTATGTACATACACATTGGTATTATCAACAGGTTGTTCCTAATGTTTCTATTTTAGGGAGGTCAAAAAGAGATCCCATTAGTGGCCTACTGATTTTGCTCGATTCCTTTTGTTTTTTTACACGATTTTTTGCTATCTGCAAAGACTAAACAGAGTATTGCGACTCTGTGCTTGTTTGTAAATAGAGAATGAACCAAAGAGAACAATCAATCAAATGGAGAGAGAAGCAGGCACGACGGATTACAACGGGGGCAAAGGCCTGCGTTAACTACCCTTCACTATCTGCAAAGAGAGAGTACTCCTAATAGAAATGAGGGGTGGGGGGCAGCATTCAAAGCAGATCAGTGTGCATAAACACGAAAATGTTTTTACTTACCACGTACTTGACATTCGACAGCTTATGATATTTGCTATTAAAAAACCATTGAAATTCACTGAAAAAACCATAGGTTATAGACCATATATAGTTAGGAATTAGCATTTAAAAACCTTATTTTACTCACACAAAACCATTGAAATTCCATATATAGTTAGTTGCACTAACTATATATCGCGCACCCGCAATCCACTGCTGATCATGTCACATATTACATCATTCATGACATGGTCAGTGACATCACTGATGACATCACTGATGACATCTCAAATGACATCACTGATGACATCACTGATGACATCTCATTTGACATCATTCTTGTGCTAATACGATAAACCTCTTCAGACTCTAATATAACCTTAGATACACTCAGTGCATACAGACACTCACACACTGCCACTCATCCATGGAGTTACTCACACACCCAGTCAGTCATGCAAAGAAACAATCTCACCTCCATTTCTTCAACTATACAGTTAAACACACCTTACTTATTGAAACATATACTAACACATATTTACTCTCTTATACAATCCCTGATACAAGTTCACAATGATCGATACAACCACTCACTCATTCAGTGGCTCTCATGCACAGTTATTTATATATGCCAACTCTCACATGTACTGTGTTTTACATATGTACTTACTATGACATGTAGCATTGAGATATCCATTCACTCATCAATACACTCATGCACACAGTCAACTGCCCATGTAGCTGTTTCCACATGCACTCTTGAACTCATACACCTAGTGAATAAACTGCTCACACATCTATGCACAGAGTCACACACCTTCCAGCCACCCCCACACAAACTCAATCTCCCATAGAAATACTTGGGCAACCAATTAATAACACATATAGCCTCTCGTATAGCTAACGATCAACACATGCAGCAGTTTACATCACAACAGACATAATGATGCACAAATTAAGACAGTTTAGTCACTAACCCATGCATTCAGTGAGACACATTTAATCACTCACTCATACAGTCAGTCACGCACCTACTAAATCCTTCATCCAGACACTTATACATCCACTCATTCTTCAATATGTAAGACATATTTTAACTTTACAGAAACATACAGTCACTGGATGTTGTCATCAGTGATGTCATCAGTGATGTCATTTGAGATGTCATCAGTGATGTCATCAGTGATGTCACTGACCATGTCATGAATGATGTAATATGTGACATGATCAGCAGTGGATTGCGGGTGCGCGATATATAGTTAGTGCAACTAACTATATATGGAATTTCAATGGTTTTGTGTGAGTAAAATAAGGTTTTTTAAATGCTAATTCCTAACTATATATGGTCTATAACTTATGGTTTTTTCAGTGAATATATATATATATATATATATTTTAAGTCTTTTTTTCTGTCTAGCCCCCACTAGCTGTCCGATCGTCGCCCCCCTCGCCACCACCTTCAGGGCATCCCATTCGATCAAGTTGGAGGATGCTGTGTACCAGTTTTCAGCCAGGTAGTTAGTAACAGTGTTGGACAGGGTCGTCCAAAATGGGCATTTACAAGCAACTGTGGGTGCAACTTCCAGGTGGGCACTGGAGTGGGTACCATGCCCCGATGAAGTGTAAGCTCTAGTGGGTTGTGGTCGGAAAACGTCTTGGCCAGGTATGTGGACCTTCGGCATGATGGAGTGCGAGCACAGGAACATGTCAATTCTAGTGTGGAGGCTGTGTACTGGAGAGTAAAAAGAATATTCTTTATGCGTCGGGTAAAGACCACGCCATGCATCAGAAAGTGTCTACCGGGTTGCCCACGTAGTGAATTGGTCCACCAGTTTACCAGCAGACATACCGTGTAAGGGGGGTGTGACCTGTCCAGCCCAGTGTCCAGCACCGCATTCTAGTCCCGCCCAACACCCAGGGTATCCCATCCCAGTCCGCTAAGACAGTACTCGGAATCGGTCTTGGTCGAAGTTAGGGGCATAAATACTCCAGAGGATCACCAGGGAGCCATCTAAAGTGCCCTTCACCAGTATGTATCGACCCTGGTCCTCTACTCAGAGCTCAAGTTCCACAAATGGTACCCCATGCCGCACCCAAATTGTCGCTCCTCTAGCAAAAGCAGAGTAATTGGTGGGGTATATATGTCCTCTCCATTTTTCCTCATCTTTTGTGTTTCAGAGTCAATTAGATGGGATTCCTGGAGGAACGCCACCTGTGTTTTACATCTGAGGAGAAATGCATGGATACGGTGTCTTTTCTGGATTGCCCCCAGTCCCCGAACGTTCCATGTAAGCAGGTGGTATGACCCTATTGTGCTAGCGACCCCTGCCATATTCTGATGTGTAAGCTGTACTCATCTCCTTGTGGTGCTAATAGGACAGAGCTGACCAGGATTTCCCTTTCCCCAACAACCTCAACAAAACTCGGCACAGCGCTGGAACTGCGCTGGGCCCAACAATAGTGTACAAGTGGTACAAAATAAATAACGGTGCATACGCCAATAGGGAGGTAGCCAGCCTCGCGTCTAGGCTTAGTCCCAGAATGGTCCGTGTCCAATGGCTTAACGGCACCCCATTTCCCGGGGAGGACTGGACAGTGGGGTGGCAGGGACGACATTAGTAGCACAGTCAAGTACAACAGTGTAAATGGTAAAGCCCCCCAGTAAGTAGTGCATAACCTAGGCATCGTCTCGCACTGTGTATGTAAGAAGAGAGCGTGCAGACAGTGCCCCATACAACATTAACAATGCATAGTAGATTGCCAGCACTCACAAAGATCTATACCAATGAAAGGATACAATAATTTGTCCGGCGCCGGGCTCATACCCAACGCAATGGCAAAGTCCTCAGTCTCAGTCTCATATGTCCTCAACCCATCCGCTCCTTTCAACTGTCAATCAAGTCATCGGCCTCTCTTGGTGTGATGGTGGGGAACAGAATTACACTATGGTCAGAATCCGAATGGAGTGTACTGTCCTCCGAGTCAGTAGCAATTTTGTCCAGAGCTTCGCGGAAGGAACCCGCCACTGCCAACGCTCCCTCCTGGTCTTGTCGTTGCTGTTTCCGTGATGGGCCCACTCCACCTGTGCCCCGGCCGGCGTTCTGGGTTTGTCGAGAGGTTATTTTCGGGAGTGAGCTCGAGTCCTGCGAGGAGCCATCCATTTGAATTATTTGGATAGGGCCGATACCCATCACCTCCATCCATTCCTCAGCATCTGCCGGGCTATCAAAGAAGTGATTCTTCTTTTCGTATATAACCTTCAGGCGGGCGGGATACAAGATGGCATATTTGAGTTGTGCAGTCTGTAGCTTTTTCTTTACTGCCTGGTAGGACGACCTCTGCCTTTGCACCAGCATTCTATAGTCCGGGTATAAGGAGACACGGTGGTTTTCATACTGAATTAGGGCCCTTTCCCTAGCTTTCTGTAGCAGGATGTCACGGTCTCTATAGTTGAGGACTTTCACAATCAAAGGGCGAGTTGGCGCGCCCGGTTTTGGTTGTCCCATCGGGATTCTGTGGGCCCTTTCCACGCAGAAGAAAGGGGAAAGCTCTTCAGAAGCAACATGTTCCTGGAACCATGTTTCCAAGAATTCAGCCGCTCTGCTCCACTCACAGTGTTCCGGCAGTCCAATAACGCGGATGTTATTGCTTTGATTCCTGCTCTCCGCATCCTCCACCCGGTCCATGAGCGTGTTCACCTGCTGTTGGAGCTGTTGCAAAGAGGAAGAGTGTTCCGTCATTTTAGGAGTGAGATCCGCAAGAGGTTGTTCATGTTCCTTTACTGTGTCCGCCAGTTTGGTATGGTCTGTCTTCAGCAGCATTAATCCTGAGGCGAGCGCGCCCATCTATAGCTCCATTGCCATTCTAGAGTCTCGAATCTCTTTAAGGATGAGATCCAGCTTATCCGGTGTCCCCGCCGCGCAGTCAGTCAGGTCCGTCTCAGGTGAGGGGGCCCTACTAGCGTGGCCCGACATGGTAGAGGGAGGGTCAGGGCCTTGTTGCCCCTCCGTTGTCTTCGCCCCGGTTCCTACCCATGTCTCAGCATGAGCTCCGGGCCTCTCATCGGATCGCCCCTATGGTCAGTCATAGGAGGGTGCTTCACTCCTCTGCCGCAGCCTGACCCCTAGGACTCAGCGAGCTCTGCTGTCGTCTCCAGGCTCCTGTTAGGTGGGCCCTATGACCGATACAAGGGGGAGGGGGGAGGTCCCGGCCAGATGAAATTGTGTCCCGTTGTGCATGGTCAAACTGCCCGGTGAGTCTAAAGTTGGTGGGTCACAGTGCAATCAGAAGGCTACGCAGGCTCCCTGGCCGCGTCCGCAATGCGGCTCCACTGGTGGGCCGCCCCAAGTAGTGGACTCCCGCTTCACCTCCCGGTGTGTCGGTCCTTTTTTTTTTTATTATCTGTTTATTGGATTTTCCTACAGTGTAAAAGCAATAAAAAGTACAACAGAAACAGATCATAAGACCAGTACACTCAAAAATCTCATATCAGCGATACACATTTGCCTCCAGAAACTAAGCGCTGACAGCGCCAGTGGTATAACCTATACAATGTAGTAGATGTATACAGTGTAATTCTCCCTACAGCTCAGATACCCGCCCGCCCTGTCTTCCAGTGAATTGACATACTCCGTAAAATAAGTCCAGTAGTCTTTTGGCTTAGATCTCATTGGAAGTTCCTCCTCATACGTGAGAAGTTTATCTCTGCAGCTTGCCATGTCTCGCATCCATTGAAGGGTCGTGTGTACCTTTCTACTGTTCCAGCATTGGGCAACCTGTCTTTTCGCAAGCAGTAGTGAAACAGCACTAAATTTGCGTTTAGTGGCCTTTACGTGTGGTATGATACCTAAAACACAGGACCGTAGCTCACAGTCTAGTTGAGCTCCAGTCATGACCGACAATTTAGTCGCAACCCCACTCCAAAAGGTCTGGATCTGAGGGCAGAACCAGGCTAAATGTGCAAAGTCTGCACCCTCCCCACCACATCTCTTGCATCTGTCGTCATCTTGGAGGCCATATTTATACATTTTGGCAGGTGTATAGTACGCCTGATGTAGGAATTTATAGTGTATGATGCGCAGATTACCGTTAGGTGTAAGCATCTGCACTAAGGTGCAAGTCTGTTGCCATTCGTGCTCTGTCAGGGGGTCCGGAAGCATTGCATCCCATCGCGTCTTAGCCTTGTCTGAAGTGTACGGTATTTCTGCTTGCGCTGTGGTGTACAGCCGTGACACTAGATGTGATAAATCTTGAGATGTGATTATGAGCTACAGCGAATTTAGACAGTCTGGTTCATTAGGGAAGGTAGGGAAGTGTTCCCTTCAGGCTTTTTTCAGTCTGTAGTGAGTGAAGCAGAATAGCAGTGTTTTGTTTTGTACATAGACTAAGTCATTGATGTCACGAAATTTACCATTGGCGAACAGGTCATCCATCGTCTCTATGCCTACGCTGCGCAATTGTGACATACCCACCTTTTCGCTTGTGACCGATAGCGCCTGATGGTGGTGTAGTGGCATGTTTGGTGCGTACAGAGGGACTTTGTGCGCTAATTGCCCTAGTTTGCGCCACGCCTTCGCTGTGGTGTCTATTGTATTAATGTCCCATGCATGTAGGGGTTGTCTAACATGTGTTAATACAGCTGATAACCGGATTGGTGTAGCATCTCCTTCCTCTACGGCAGCATGGGTGAGATACGGAATCCGATGGTACCAGTAAGCTGCGTAGTGCGCCTGAGCGCATAAGCAGTATAATAGGAAGTCCGGCACCACGTAGCCTCCTCTGGCATAGGGAATAGTCATCGTTCTGAGATCTATGCGGGCCTGTTTACCCGCCCATATAAGTTGTAAGACTAGTGATTTTATGCGTCGGAATACCTCTCCAGGTGGTTGGATAGGTATGTTATTAAAGAGATAGAGGAACTTGGGTAAGATGTTCATCTTGACTATCGCTATGCGATCAGCCAATGTTAATGGTAGTTGCGTCCACCTCTTCACCTTGTCCTCCAGTTTGGAGATTGTGCACCCGTAGTTAGAGCGGATTACTATCTCTGGATCCCTGTGGTACCAGACTCCCAGATAGCGTATGGGGTCAGTTTGCCATTCCAAAGGGAAGTCAGAGTCATTTGGGGTGGTCGTGTCAGTGAGTGGAATGATGGATGATTTGGACCAGTTTATTGTAAGACCTGAGTGTCCTCCAAATTTAATATATTCTCTCAGTAATGGGTTTAGGTGTGTCTCAGGGTCTCGAACGTACAATAGCATGTCATCCGCGTATGAGGAGATGTGGAGAGGTCTAGATGGGAACTGTAACGCGGAGGATTTGTACTTGTGCCGGATTCGGCAAGCCAGCGGTTCCAGTGCGAGCGCGAATAACAGGGGCGAAAGCGGGCATCCCTGCCTGGTACCACGTTCAATGTCAAAGGCGTCCGAGACGTATCCATTGACTCTGACCCTGGCGCGCGGTTTTGTGTAGATCAGGGACACGCATTGTACAAATCGTTTAGGAAAGCCCATTCTGTGCAGTATAGTGATTAAGAAGAGCCATTCAAGAGAATCAAACGCTTTGGCGGCGTCTAGCATCACCGACACGGCCCGTGTAGTAGGTGCGAGATAGTGGGAGAGGGCAAATAGTGTCCTAGTGTTATGCGACGTGGACCGTGTCGGGATAAAGCCTGCCTGGTCAGGAAGCACCAGGTTCGTCATCAGCGGATTTAGCCTAACCGCCAGAAGTTTTGCCAGAATTTTGGAGTCGACATTAATGAGCGAGAGTGGTCGGTATGAGTCGCATGCTTCCGGATCTTTGGTGGGTTTCAAGAGGGTGATTATGACCGCTTCTCTGAGCGTGGGGGGTAATTCCGCCTGCTCGAAAGCTGCACCATACATTGCAACTAGATAAGGGGCTAAAATGTCGACGTATTGTTTATAAAATTCGTTGGTGAACCTGTCAGGGCCTGGAGCCTTTTCATTCGGCAGGGATTTTATTACATCTGTAATTTCCTCCACTGTGACGGGGGCGGCTAGGTATTCCCTCTGCCCATCCGACAACCAAGCAATCGCCACGTCCTCTAGGTAGGCCAAGGTTTCTTCCACCGAAGTTACCTTATGTGATTTGTATAGGGCGCTATATGTATCTTTAAAACGGTTGAGAATATCATGTGCCTGCGTGTGTAATGTGCCATCAGAGGATTTGACGCGTAGTATTGCAGTGTGACTCCTGCCCTCGCATATTTTAGCTGCAAGCACTTTTCCAGGTCTACCCCCCTCTCCGAAGGATCTGGCCACATGTGGCTTGTTGAGATATTTTATCTCATCATCGACAAATGCCTGATGTTCAGTATGTAGTTGTCGTAGTTCCCCCAGTATCGAGACGCCGTGAGTGTTGGCAAAAGTAGACTCTAGTTCCTTCATGCGTACTTCGCTTGTGCGTATTTGCTGTCTAATGTCCCTCAAGACACCCGCTGTGGTACCCATGCACACCCCCCATATCGTGGCTTTGAACGCTTCCCATAAAGTGCAGGGGTTGTCCGTCACCGGTGCATTGATCTGAAAATATTCTTTGATCGCTTTAAGAAGGGTGTCAGCATAGACTGTGTCTGTCAGTGCATTCGAATTGAATCGCCAGTGGAAAGGGGGAGGTGTGTAATTCGGGATTGTGAGTTTCAGCAGCACAGGGTTGTGGTCTGATAGTGTCCTGGGAAGACTAATTATGTCCGTGAGCCATAGTGCAATGTCAGTCGTGCCCAGCCAGTAATCAATGCGCGACCAGCTATTATGAAGAACGTTAACATGTGTGGCCCCCGGCTCATCCGGGTAAGTGTGTCTCCACAGATCTGTCAGAGATAAGTCGGTCAGTATGTGTGTAAGCGTAGTCCTAGCGCGCCTGTGTGGTTCGGTAGAGTTGAAGGAGCGATCAGTGTTGTCTTCTAACGTGACGTTCCAGTCACCTCCCCATATGATCTGTGTGTCTGGTAGTGTGTGCATATGGTCCCAAAGTTCCTGAAAAAATTCTGGGGCGTCCACATTCGTGCCGTAAACATTAACCAGTGTCACTCGCTGGCCACGTAGGATGCCAGTAACTATGACGTATCTTCCATTAGGATCTGCTATCACATGTTGTGAAGTGAAATTTGTACCTTTCCGAATGAGCGTCATCACCCCCCTAGAATAAGATGAGCAGGTTGACGTGTATGTTGATTCTGCCCAGCGTGTGCCTGTGGTCTGATGAGTTCCGGGAGCAATATGGGTTTCTTGTAGGAATGCTATGTCTATGTCCCATCTGTTCAGATGGGAAAACACTTGTCTTATTTTACTGGGCTGTGTGAAGCCTCTGACATTCCACGTGAGGAAGTTTACATGAGATCTACTGATGTTGCGTGGTTTGTGCGTCATGGCCGATGAAAAAGCTGAGAACTGCACGTGTAGTACTCGCTGGGGGTAGAACCATAGGAATTACAGACGCATGGGAACACATGTGAAGTCAGTACATTCTTAGGCATTCGTTGAGGCTGTGTCATGCATTGCATATTACTTGGTCTATTAACTCGAACATTCCCATCCCCCCTCCCGTACCCTCCCACTCCAGCAACCCAATCTTGCTGAAGCCCATTACCCATCAAAACAACTCCCAGTAACATAACTAGGTCAGGGATCACCCTTGTGGAGGTCCGCTTGGGGCGCACCTCGCCACCCAACTGAATGGATGTGGGCAGCTCTAAATATAAGCATCCTTGAATAAACATTGTCGGGGTAATCCAATTGACACATACTTTTCGCAACATGTACGTTTGGCCTACAACAGGTCATGCATACAAAATGTCGTTTAGCATTAGCAAGGCTCAGTAAACAAAGAACCATTAAAGGCAAACAGGGATCAACATGTCATGAGAACAGACAGAGACTTTAAGGCAGGACCGTATGTGTCTTAGATGTAGCCATCCGAAGTGCCATGTAGGTAACGTATGGTAAATATGTACTATTCCAATATTCAGAATGGCATTTGTCATTGTATAACTCGTGTTAGGGATGAAGTGCGGTCCATAGCGTGTGGGGCATATCCTGCAGTTCTCTAGCTATGGCCTGACGGGTAAACAGCCATAATATCGATTCCAAAATATAGAATGGACATAATATCGATGTAAAAATATAGAATGGACAAAATATCGAATGAACACAATATAGTGGTTAAAAATATCGAATTTAAGGTAAGTAATATCGATTTTCAAAATATAGAAGTCAAAATATCGAAGTATACAATATAGGCATTAAATATATCGATTTTTTAATAATCTCAATTTTTTTAAAGTGTTTTGTATGTTAGTATATGTGTGAAAAGTGTATATTAAATTTTGTAATGTATGTTTAATGTATTTTAAGTAATGAATTTTATGTTATTTAATTTTTGCGTAATTTAATTCTGTAGCGGGTTTTGGGTTTATAGGGGAATAGGGTGGGAAGTAATTTAATTATATTAAATTAAATATTAATTTTTATCAATTATTATTAATTTTTAATTAAATTTTGCTTTCTAGTTCTGTAGCGGGTTGTGGGTTTATAGGGGAATAGGGAGGGAAGTAATTTAATTGTAATTAATTAAATATTTTTATTTATTTATTGGTATTCATTTTGAATTTATTGTTATTTTTTAATTGGTAATTAATTTTTATTAATTGCCTATTAATTTGTATAAATTGATTAATTGTTAATTATGTTAATTTTCTAAATTTATTTTCTGTAGCGGGTTGTGGGTTTATAGTGGAATAGGGTGGGAAGTAATTTAATTGTAATTAAGTAAATAATTCTTTTCATTTATTGGTATTGATTTTAAATGTATTGTTAATTAATTTTTAATTGGTAATTAATTTCTATTAATTGGCAATTAATTTTTATTAATTGGTAAATATTTTGTATTAATTAAATATTTGATAATTATGATAATTGTATTAATGTATTTTCTGTAGTGGGATGTGGGTTTATAGGGGAATAGGGTGGGAAGTAATGTAATTGCAATTAATTACATATTAAAAGTACTTTTTGTGTATTGATAATTAATTTACTGTTAATTTTTAATTGGTATTAATTTTTATTATTAATTAGTTTTTGTTTTTGAAAAAATTAATTAGTTGTTAAATAATTATGAATAGGTTATTAATTTTTAATAACTAATATGTCGTTGTATTTCTAATTAATTATTACATAATATTAAATTGGTTATTAATTTCAATTCATGTTTTATTGGTATTGATATTTAATTTATTTTTAATAATATATTAAATCATTACTTTCCCTACTGTTTAACTCACTGGAGTGGGAATAGTAATTTTCACCCTCCCGCTATCCAACGCTTTCCCTACTGTTGCACTCTCTGGAGTGGGCATAGTATTTTTTACCCCTACGCTATCCAACGCTTTCCCTACTGTTGCAATCTCTGGAGTAGTAATAGTAATTTTTACCCCTACGCTATCCAAAGCTTTCCCTACTGTTGTACTATCTGGAGTGGGAATAGTAATTTTCACACTCCCGCTATCCAACGCTTTCCCTACTGTTGCACTCTCTGGAGTGGGAATAGTATTTTTTACTCCTACGCTATCCAACGCTTTCCCTACTGTTGCACTCTCTGGAGTGGGAATAGTAATTTTTACCCCTACGCTATCCAATGCTTTCCCTTCTGTTGTACTCTCTGGAGTGGAAATAGTCATTTTTACCCTTCCAATATCCAACGCTTTCCCTACTGTTGCACTCTCTGGAGTGGGAATAGTAATTTTTACCCCTACGCTATCCAACACTTTCCCTACTGTTGCACGCTCTGGAGTTGGAATAGTAATTTTTACCCTCCCGCTATCCAACGCTTTCCCTACTGTTGCACTCTCTGGAGTGGGAATAGTAATTTTTACCCTTATGCTATCCAACGCTTTCCCTACTGTTGCACTCACTGGAGTGGGAATAGTATTGTTTACCCCTACGCTATCTAACACTTTCCCTACTGTTGCACTCTCTGGAGTGGGAATAGTAATTTTTACTGCTACGCTATCCAACGCTTTCCCTACTGTTGCACTTTCTGGAGTGGGAATAGTATTTTTTACCCCTACGCTATCCAACGCTTTCCCTACTGTTGCACTCACTGGAGTGGGAATAGTATTTTTTACCCTCCCGCTATCCAATGCTTTCCCTACTGTTGCACTCTCTGGAGTGGGAATAGTAATTTTTACCCTTACGCTATCCAACGCTTTCCCTACTGTTGCACTCACTGGAGTGGGAATAGTATTTTTTACCCCCACGCTATCCAACGCTTTCCCTACTGTTGCACTCTCTGGAGTGGGAACAGTAATTTTTACCCCTACGCTATCCAAAGCTTTCCCTACTGTTGCACTCTCTGGAGTGGGAATAGTATTTTTTACCCCTACGCTATCCAACGCTTTCCCTACTGTTGCACTCACTGGAGTGGTAATATTAAATGTTACCCTCCTGCTATCCTACGGTAAAATATTGTACATTTTTATTAATAACTTAAATTAATTATATCTTAATTTAAAGGTTATTTGAGTATTTTTAAGTATGTTTTAGTTAATTATATTTATTATTTCATTAATTTTAAATTACTTTTAAGACATTAAAAAAAAATCGATATTTTGACTGACTATATTTTTTACAGACTATATTTTGGATTCGATATTTTTGTACTTACCTGTTTGTAGATAGGATTTCGATATTTTGGCATTCTATATTTTGGTGACTATATTTTGGTAAGTCTATATTTTGTCATTCTATATTATGTCAGTGATCCGGCCTGACGGTGTCGTGCAAAGTACCGGAGTGAGCACAACTGCTGTGAGGAGCACCCATGACCATAGCCAGCACGGGCCACATGACGAGATCCAAGGGACAAACCAGTCAGATATGACAGTTCCCTGTCAATAGTACGGGAGTGAGCAGCCATAGTAGCGCCCACGTAAGCGGCGGCACGTCGTGACACCATGTCCAAACAACACAAACAAGAAGACCTTACCGCCGTGTAGATAATAGCTCAGCTAGAACGGTTGATCGTGGCTATTCAGAGTCAGGTTGTTGCTCCCTTCGTGCAGTTTCCTTGTTGTGCTTCGTTATTTTTTGACAAAGTCTTGCGCACTTTTCGGCGTCGATAAAATGACCGCTTTTCCTTCCCACATCACCCGCAATCTAGCTGGGTATAACATGGAATAGTTGACATGTAGATCACGAAGCTTTGCCTTCACTGCCGAAAACTCCTTTTGTGCCTGCTGGACGGCCACGGTATGGTAGGGGTAAAACGCAAGGTTGTTCCCTTGATGGGTGATCGTGCCTTTTTCGCGTGCTAGTCGCAGCAGAGTGTCCCGTTCATGGTAATTCAAGATTCTGGCGACTATGGGTCGCGGCGGAGCTCCTGTCGGAGGTCGGGGTGCAAGTGATCGATGGGCTTTTTCCACGATGAATATGGTCGATAGCGCCTCCGCTCCGAATATTTCTTTACACAATTGTTCTACGTACAGTTCCATACGGCCAGTGTTCGTTGTCTCTGGCAGGCCTGCGAGGCGCACGTTGTTGCGCCTGGAGCGCGCCTCCAACTCCTCCGCCTTCACTTTGATGTTATCTAGAACACGCTCCATGCCCGTACACCTGGACGTAGTGGCGTGGGACTCGTCCTCCACCGCAGATTTGTGCGTTTCCGCTGTTTCTAATCGCTCTCCATGTTTCTCCAATTTGGCCGCCATGCTATCCACCCGGCATGTGAGATGATCCAATTTGCCGTTTATGTCCTGCAAGTTTGATTGTATGGCAAGCAATATCTTTTCCATGTTGTTGGTAGGCTGGAGGTCTGCCCCTGTGGCCGTGTCCGCCATCTCTTTGGTGTTTTTCGGCGCCTTTTTGTTTTCGAAATTCAATTTCGGCTGCTGTCTGTCTGGGCGCACCATTGCTGCCAGAAGTGCCAGAGATGGACCAGGGAGCAGGACCGTGACCCAGGTCTTGTGGGTGTATGGCGCAAATCGCGTTATGGAGTGGCTTTTAGCGACCAGGAGCACTGAGCGAATGAGCTGCAGGCGCGGGAGCGTCGCAGTCGTTGTATAGTTCTATGTAGGCACACTGACTGTAAAACTGTTCCTTAGCACACAATGTTTATGTCTCAAGGGAGGTTGAGCTTAATGACCGGGTATGTTTCAGGTGCACTGCAGGGCGGCCAGAAGCAAAGATCTGCGCAGGGGGCAAACAGGAATGAGTTGGGTGGAGTTAGAGGCCTGATGCCTACTCCCGGCAGCAGTACTATCCTTGAGGTGTGGCAGGGCGATGAACGCTGTAGATGTTCGCGCCTAAGCGCCCGCAGAGCTTAGATATGCTGCGTGCGTTGCCTGGGGACAGTCAGATGCGTGGTGAGGCCGCCGCATCAGAAACAGTGGTGAAATCATTCATGTTCAGTGTGCACATGTGAATGGACGCGGTGGAAGCCAGCGCCGATGATCTTTGGTGATTACGATTCTGCCGTTACGGTGGGCGCCGCCATTTTGTGGGGTCGGACGGGGACGAGCCTGCACCGGCACATATCGGGGCTCCGCACTGGCTATGGAAGCGATTCCGAAATTCGTGCAGTGGGTACGCGGTGAGTCGTGCAGCGCTTGGCGATTAGATCAGCGCACATACCAATTGTAGTCTGTTGTGGCAGGAGTCCGTATCCCGGCCGGGCGGCACCATCTTGAGTGACTGCGGGCTCCGGAAGCAGTGTTTCCTCGCAATCATGCGAAAACAGTATTCCTGTCAGCAGCGAGGCGCCGCATTCGGTCTGCGATGTCTTCCGACACGATTTATTATGCTTCGTTGCTCATTTGGAGGGCATTTGGTGTGTGGATTCCCGGCTTGTTAGTGGCTGCCCGGCGGAGCTGCGAAGCTATCCAGCCATACCTCTGTGCGCCCCCAGCGCCTCCAAGAATTATATTTAATACATAAAAAAATTAAATATACTTTAAGTATTTGCAAAATTATTTTTTATACTACATTATCAAAAATAATAATACAAATATTAAATAGCTAAATAAAAAAAAGTACTATTCAAAGTCCAAAAAAACGTACAGTAGTGATAACATTGGGTGCTACAGTAGGGAAAGCGTTGGATAGGGTAGGGGTAAAAATTACTATTCCAACTCCAGAGGAGGCAACAGTAGAGAAATCGTTGGATAACGTAGGGGTAAAAATTGCTATTCCAACTCCAGAGGGTGCAATAGTAAGGAAAACGTTGGATAGCGTAGGGGTATAAAATTACTATTCCAACTCCAAAGGGTGCTACAGTAGGGAAAAGGTTGGATAGCGTAAATGGAAAAATTACTATTCCAACTCCAGAGGGGACAGCAGTAGGGAAAACATTGGATAGCGTGGGGGTAAAAATTGCTATTCCAACTCTAAAGACTGCTACAGTCGGGAGAGCATTGGATAGCGTAGAGGTAAAAAGTTACTATTCCAACTCCAGAGGAGGCAACAGTAGGGAAAGCATTGGATAACGAAGGGGTAAAAATTATTATTCCAACTCCAGAGGGTGTAACAGTAGGGAAAGCGTTGGATAGTGTAGGGGTAAAAATTACTATTCCAACTCCAGAGGGTGTAACAGTAGGGAAAGCATTGGATAGCGTAGGGGTAAAAATTACTATTCCAACGCCAAAGAGTGCTACAGTAGGGAAAGCGTTGGATAGCTTAGAGGTAAAAATTACTATTCCAACTCCAGAGGGGGCAACAGTAGGGAAAGCGTTGGATAGCATAGGGGTAAAAATTGCTATTCCAACTCCAGAGGTTGTAACAGTAGGGAAAGCGTTGGATAGCGTAGGGGTAAAAATTACTATTCCAACTCCAGAGGGTGCTACAGTAGAGAAAGCGTTGGATAGCGTACGGGTAAAAATTACTATTCCAACTCCAGGGAGTGAAACAGTAAGGAAAACGTTGGATAGCGTAGAATTTAAATATAACATACTCATAAATAATGTTTGTATTTAAAATAATGAATAATTACATCTGTAAATACATCTACATAATTTACAAACAATTAATAATTATTAAAAGCAATTACAATTGAAAAATTAATTAACAATAAATTAACAATAAATACCAATAAATATTCATTAATTAATATTAGTCACCAAATATTAAACAATAAAATATATTTCATTACAAAAACATATTATTTATTTAAAATTAATGCACAATTAAAAATGATTAAACTATACAATTATTTTTCATACCAAATAATACTTTTTATGAAACATTGATTACCAAAATTAATAAAAATTAATGACCAATTACACATATTAATTGCCACTTAAAAAATGATTTACCAATTAAAACATTAATTACCAATTAAAATAATTAATTACCAATTAAAAACATTAATTACCAATTAAAAAATTTAAATAATTAATTGCCAATTAATAATTCATTATGAATAAAATAATTATTCATACCAATAAATACATATAAATCATTAATTGCAATAAAATTACTTCCCACCCACTTCCCCTATAAACCCACAACCCACCACAGAAATAAAAACAAAAATTAATTACAATTAATTTATAATTCCTAAAAATTTATAATTAATTTAGTATATTTAAATTACTTCCCACCCTATTCTCTTATAAACCCACAACCCGCTCCGGTACTAAAACATAACATTTATTTAAAAATAACATTATTAATATATAAAAATAGTACACATATAATTTAAAACAAGTAAAATACTTAACAAAAACATAGTACACATACATAATAAAATACAAAACAATAATACAAATATCGATATTAGTAACATCGATATATATGCTATCGATATTACTAACTTCAATATTATTTACATCGATATAAAAAAAAATCGATATTACTTACCTTAGGGTCGATATTCTGTCCAACGATATTCTTGATCTCGTTATTCTATACCTTCGATATTTCCAACTCGATATTTTTGGAGGTCGATATATAAAACTCGATATTTAGACTGTGTACCAGCTAATAGATCCTTCTTTGGTTAAATGATGGAAAGATGTCAAGCATTGGGTGGATGCGAAAAGTGATGCACTACAGAGAGAGATGAAATTAGAGGGTTAAGGAAGCATCTCATCCGCTGCCATCAAGATGAACTAGTTACTGATTTAGCGAATTAAAATAAAGATGATAACTGCCACCAAAGACCCGCAGCTGTATGCTGTTGACTCCAGGAGTTGTTAATCTGCTGTATTCTGTGCTCCGCTATATTCATATCCATCTAATAGGATTGTAATAACGAAGCCATGAATATCATGGTACAAGAACATCGTGGACAAAATATCGAAGACTAAGAACCAAAAGTAAATGCAGATAGAGCAAGTATCGATCTACTATTCTTAAATTCTCATCTATGTACTTTGAACATATGTACCACCAAGGTACATATATCCAAAGTTAGATATAAACAATCTATATTTCTTCCCTTTTGATATTTTGGATTCAATATTTTGTGCTCGATGTTTACCTCCCTCGATGTTCTGTCTTCAATTTTCAGGGTGCACAGATTCTCATATCCATTGATCTTCACAGTAACTTGGATGTCAATACCCTGTTTACATTACAACATATTTATGAAGTTTGAATTATCAGTCTCCCGGCAAGGGCATGTTATTTTATTTTTGTTTCATAAAAGGTACGTTTTATAGCATCTTGACTTAACTGTCCTTGCCTGTTGAGTTCTATGTTTCACCCTGACCATAATATTGTTATGTTATGTTATGTCATAGCTAATTTATATAGCGCACGTACACCAGGTTGGTTTCTTGACGCTGCTTGGAAAGGTGATGGGTGGTAAATGTATTCACGTGATTACTCGAATGCCTGTCTTAAGTTTGTGGAAGGTCATGAGGTCTGTGCAGGATGTGATCTCTAGGGGCATGGAGTTCCAGTATCTTGGGCCCAGTGTGGAGAACCTGGATCCTCTGAATCGTTTCTGTTTAAAAGAAGATGTTGTCAAAAGGTGCAAGTGGGCGGATCTCAGATTGTGGGTTGGATTAAATCTGTTGATCATCCTGTTAATAAATTTGGAGTTACTGCCATTCAAAGATTTAAAGATGAGACATCCCATCTTGAAGGCGCATCTCTGTGATATAGGGAGCCAGTGTAGTTTTTTTCAGAAGGGGAGAGACGTGTTGGCGTTTGTTTTCCTGCAGAATCAATCTGGCCGCCTAGTTCTTTATCAGTTGGAGACGGAGGTTAAGGTATACTGGGATGTCATAGTATAGGGAGTTGGCATAGTCAATATGTGAGATCACCATGGTGAGGACTGCCTATAGTTTTGCTTCCTGAGTTAGGAACCTACTGATTTTCTTTATTTTCCTTAATTGAAAGAAGCAGGTGGAAATGACAGATCCAGTTTGAGATTTCATAGTGAGGTCACTATTGACCATGACTCCCAGAGTTTTGGCATGATTGGATGGAGTCGGGGGTTGTCCCAGTTCTTTGGGCCAGAACTGGGAGCTCCAGGGGTTGAGTGAGCATCCCGTAAGGATAAATTCTGTTTTATCCGGGTTCAATTTCAGTTAATTACTGTGCATCCAGTCAAGGATGAACAGCATTGTCGACTGAAATTCGTGAACGGAGGTCAAGGAGTTATCGACAGGGAATACTAATTGGAAATCATATGCATAGTTAAACGTTTGAATATTCCTTTCTTTTAGTGCGAGATTCAAGGGGAGAAGGTAAAAGTTGAATAAGTGAGGAAAAAGTGAGGATCCCTGGGGGACTCCACAGGTAATTTTAATCATGGGGGGGTCGTAAAACCGCCAAAATGGACTGACTGAGATCGGTTTATAAGGAATGATCCAGTCCATTCAAGGGCTGATCCTTCGATACCCGCATCCCTAACACGGTCTATCAGGATATTGTGGTCAACTGTGTCATAGGCGGCGGAGAGATCCAGTAGCACCAAACATTGAGGGTGACCTTTGTCCGCCTTTTCACTCGGATTATCCAATACTGATAGTATCACTGATTCTGTGGAGTGAGCTGGACGAAAACCTGCTTAATGTGCATCCAGGTATTCAGATTGCTCCAGAAAGGCGGATAGACTTTTAGCTACATGGGCTTCGCGCAATTTAGCTAGGTAGGGGAGCAATGAGATCGGTCGGTAGTTAGTTAGGGTTTTCGGGTCAGCTCCTGGCTTTAAAAAAAAAACAAATACAAAAAACTTTTATTGTTGCTTCAGAAAGGTAACACAGCCCAAAGCCTACAACCCGGGGGCCGGCTGGCGAGGATGGCAAGAAAGAGAGGAAACAGTCACATGTCTTCCATAATGACACAGCCATTCAGCCAACAGCCCTGGGGTCCGGCGGCTACAAAGAAACATAGGTCCTCAAGTCAAACAGTAGTTACACAATCATACTGGTAGAGTACTACTCCTATCTCAATGAACCTAATGTCTATTGTTGTCTGACTACCAGTGCTGCGTGACCTGACAATCTTACCAATACGATAGTTTATTAAAAGCGTTAACTATCACACCCTTAACCAGAACCATCCCCCACCCGTTCCTAACATCGCACACACCAACCTCCCCCTATCATAGCCTGCAATCTAAGACCCCCCACTCAGCAATACCAGATAACCCCGCAGCTACCCGAAGACAAATCGCTTGCCACACTTCGCATAAAGGATTGCGAAAAACTCTTGGCTCGCCCCACGTTAGTCAATTAGACCTCTGGGGGACCACCAGGTGCTCTTGACTGTCTGTGCATCCGTCCTCTTGTTGCCCCCCTCCCCTCACGTGAAGCCAGTACCCCACCAACTCCTCATCCTCTCCCAGCTCCACAGGGCTCACCTACAAGTCAACCCCCGCTGTAAAGATTACATCCCGCGTCTGCCTCTCTGTGTCCCTTCCTTCCGCCACCTCAGCCTCGATCCCGTTTTCTCTTAAATGTGCTTGGTATAAACCCCAAAAGTTCTTCGGGCGGCTTGTAGGGGGGAGCAGCTCACTGTAATGCTCTGTTTGCGTGCAACAATACAGCATATCGTTAGCCCATCGCTTCTTCGTCGGAAATGGGCCCTTCATCCAGCACAGCGCCACTACGCGCCTGGCGACAAGAAGTCCCATGTCTGTGAGTCGCCTTATCGCCTTAGGTAAGCCCCTAGAGTAGCCAAGGAGAGCTAGCGCTGGATCGGGAGTCAGCTCATGCTCCAGGACCTTACTCATCTCTGTAAAAATGCTGTCCCAGTATTTAAAGATCTCTGGGCATGCCCACGCAACATGCATAAAATCAGCAACTGGCACATGGCATCTTTCACATTCCGCTGTTTGTCTAAGACCATATCTATGTAGCCTCTCTGGGGTGTAATACACTCTCTGGAGAAACTTAAAGTGAATCAGTCTATGCCTACCATTCAAAGAAAGCTTTTTAGTGTTCACACAGCAATAGCGCCACATATCATCATCAATAGTGACTTGTAGGTCACTCTGCCAAGCCACTCTAGCTTTCATAAGCTGTTGTCCCCTATTTGACATGGCTGTCTTGTACAGGTTCGTCAGCAGTGCACGTGGGGCTACCGTTCGAATGACATATGTGAGTTCCGGGACTTCCGGCGGCTCCGCCAAGTCTGGTCCTAGTAGGTCCAAGAGGGCGCTGCGCACTCTGTGGAATTGAAACCGACTCAGCAGTGATACAGCTCCACGCCCCTCCGACACTTGTTCCCAGGTCTTAACTATGCCTTCCAGGAATAAGTCTCCCGCTGTGCGGACGCCCAGGTCGTATAAGGCCTGGACTACCCCTTTCTCTCTGATAGGTGAGAGCCACAAGGTCCAATCCAGAGGCATTCTGGGCGAGTACAATAGGGCGCCTCCACGCGCCTGCAAAAGGGAATGCCAGGCATGATTTGTGGCCGTAATGGAGTCTAAAATCCCGGTTCTGCGATCTATCGGTTTGAATACCGTGGCCGGGAGGGATATTGTGTCAGCGAATACCCGCTCCATGCGTATGTAGGGTATGTGGACATCCCCATGAATCCACGTATGTAGATGCGAGGCCTCTGCAGCTCTGTAATAAAGCTTGAGATCAGGAGCACCTAAACCGCCCAAGTCGTGCGGCAGCGTTAGTATGGTCCACTTCACTCTGGGTTGTTTGCCAGCCCATGCAAGCTTAATCAAAAGCTGAGTCAAGGTGTGGAAGAAGGCTTTCGACAATACCATCGGAATGGCACTAAACAGGAATAAAAATCTAGGAAGTACTACCAGTTTCATAATGGCTATTCGTCCTATGAGTGAGAGCGGAGTTTGCACCAAGCCTCGACGTCGGTCTCCAGTCTGTTGACTGCCACTCCGTAATTTTCTCAAAGCAGAGTCTCTGAGTCCGAGTGTATATGGACTCCTAAATATCTAATAGGGTCCGATGACCATTGCAGTGGGAATTCCATTTCGAATCTCTTGGTGACCGGGGTGAGAGGGAAAGCCAGCGATTTCGCCCAATTGACCCTCAGTTCAGAAAGTGCCTCAAAGCGGACCACTTCTCTAAGCATAGACGTCAAGTTGTTTTCGGGGTCACGGACATATAGCAAGGAGTCATGTGCGTATGTCGACACCACGATTTGGTATGTTGGAAAACCAATGCCCTCGTTGCTGTGATATTCTCTTAACGCGCAAGCTAACGGCTCAGCAACTAATGCATACAGTAGCGGGGAGAGAGGGCAGCCCTGCCGGGTGCCTCTGCTGATCGGGAAAGGGTCTGTCACACGGTCACCAATGCAGAGCCTAGCCGTCGGCGCATGGTACAGAGCTCCTATCATTTGAAGAAACGGCATGCCCAGCCTCAATCTCTGCAGCACCTGCCTCATAAAAGACCACTCAACTGAATTGAAGGCCTTCTCCATATCCAGGAAGACTCCGATGGCCTTTGCGTCTTGTTTAACATGTTGCAAAGTACAGAGGACTGTGCGAATGTTATAGGTCAGATTTCTACTGGGGATGAAACCCGCCTGTTCCGGAGCAACCAGTTTGGGGGTGAGGAGAGCAAGTCTTGTAGCCAGCACCTTAGCATAGAGCTTGGCGTCAACGTTCAACAGGGATAAAGGTCTGTAGGAGCTGCACTCGTCGTGTGCTTTGCCAGGTTTAAGGATTGTGACCAACAATGCTTCCCGCATGGAACGCGGCATACTGCCCTCTACGCAGATGTCATCGAATAGCGTGGACAGGTGGGGGATCAACTTATCCTGGAAAGCCTTATAGAATCCCACCGTGAGTCCGTCAACACCTGGGGCGCTGCCAGAGCGCATGTTCGCCAGGGCTTCTACAATCTCATCCTTCTCAATGGGTTGTATAAGGAACTCACGGTGCATATTAGTTAGCATGGGCAGTTCTATATGCTCCAAGTACTCCGCCGTTTCTGCTGAGAGGTCTCCGCTTTTGGAGGAGTAAAGGTCAGAGTAATAGCTCCGGAATCTTGTTAGCTATCCCGACCTCATCTGTGAGCGTCTGACCATCCGCCGCCTTCAACTCAGTAATTTGAGATTTCCCCCTGCTGCCCTTCAGTAGTCTAGCGAGGAGCGAGCTAGGTCGCTCCCTCTCCCCATATGTTCTCGAGGTCGCATATTTCCCCATGTGCTGGACTTCCCTGTCCGCTCCTCATTATATTCAGTGATTAGGAATTTTATCTCGTCAGCCACAGTCGGGTCTGGGGCACTCTGTTGCAGCCTCTCGAGTGCCGCTAGCTGCCCTTCCAACACCGACAGCCTCTGCCGTATAGTTTTAAGGACACTCAAGTGTTTAGACATAGCTATGCCCCGTATGTATATTTAAAGGCCTCCCACACCGTTTGGAAATGTCTACCGAGCCTATGTTTGGTTCGAAATAGACGTCAATCTCTTCAGCCAACTCTCCTCTTAACAGCGGGTCAAGTAGAGAGTACGGGGGAAAACGCCATGTAAACGGGGGTATCGACTTTATAGGAGCCTCTAGTACCAGCAGGAGAGGGGAATGGTCCGACAAAGTGCGAGTCAGGACTGTGCAGGCCTTAATGTGACCCATAATGGACGAGGACGCTAGCCAGTAATCAATTCTGGTATGAATGTCATGATATGCTGAATAGTGTGTGTAGCCACTCCGTGCAGTATGCCTATATCTCCACACATCTTCCAGATCTAAAGCAGTGAGCTCCGTAAGTAGCGCTTGTGCGGCCACTGATGGTTTGCGTGGTGGGCCAGCTGATCTATCAAGATCAGGGTTCAAGACCAGATTCAAACCCCCCACTCCCCAGAGTACCTGCGCAGTGGGGTAGGTTCTAGCAACAGTCGCCAGGTTCCGATAGAAGTCTGGGGAGTCGTAATTTGGACCATAAACATTAATAACTATCAGTTCCAGTCCCATAACTTTACAAGTTGATATTACAAATTGGTCTCCAGGGTCCGCCTGCAGTAGTGTCAGAGCTAGTTTTGACTTAGGGTTAACCCAGGTCATCACGCCCCTGGAGTGGGTTGTAAAACCTGCCGTAGCTACATTGCCCACCAGGCCCCTACTATGCAGCATCTTACTTGTGGAGGGAGGTGGGTATCCTGCAGGAGGGCCAAATCAACCTTCTGCCGTTGCAGATAACTCAGCACCTTCCTAAGTTTGTGGTGGTCGTTTAAGCCTCTTACATTCCACGTGAGTGCACGAATCTGAACTGACGTATCATGTACGGTAGCGTCAGCTATGGTTGCCATCTGTGCGAAGCAAGTGTATCATGAGCTAAGACTACGCGTAGGCCCATAGTGGGCGGTGTGTGCTGACAATTAGACATCAATTCCATCCCTCCAAAGTTCAAATAACAACAACAAACCAATTACCACCCCCACCCACAGCAGACCTCCCCCAACCTGACCCACCACCCGCCCTCTCTCACCCTTCCCCAACTTTATGTACTCCACAGAGTCAAACAGAAGCATTGCGCGCGGGGGCCGAGGTTGCCGTGCCATCCGCAAACTGTGCCTACATGCGCCATGCCGGAGCCATGCCCCTCATTACCCGCTGTGGCTATTGTCATGCTTCGGCAAATCTGTATGTATTATCCCCATGCACTTCAAAATCGTTGATGTTAGAATCTATGCGTGAGTCTAGATATTCTCCGTGCACAGGAATAGGCATGACAATTCTGCTGCACCATAGCGCGGTCTAGTCCCAGTAATTGTAGCCCCTCAACAGCGAGAAAGAGATTGTCCTTGAACTATTAGCAACATACGATTCCTGAGGTGAGTCCCCAACCGACTGTCCCACCCCTGCGGCCCACTCGGGGCAGCGCATCCCACAAGGAGCCCTGCCCTTCCATTGTCCACCTAAATAAGTGTCTTTATGTATCCCAGCTCTAACACCTCACCGCCATCTGGAGACACCATCGTGTAGTCCTTCACTCCTGTTCGTCGTGCTCACTGCTCCCACCGCGCCATCCGTCGGCGCATTTGCGTTCCTGCGATGGTCCCTCGACCAGCCCTCAGGGCCTGCTGCAAAGCTCTAGGGTCTGTAAACAGGTGGGATTGTCCCTGCCGGTTTATTCTCATTCTTGCCGGATACAGCATCGCATAATCCAAGCCTAGATCCCTGAGCTATCTCTTGAATGGGGCGAAGTGCTTTAGAGCCTCCTGCACTCTGGTGGTGAAATCAGGGTATAGAGAGAACTCCGAGCCCTCGTATTGCAGAGATTTCTTATCCCTGGCTTGACATAGAGCAGCGTCTCTGTCCCTGTAGTTGAGCAGTTTCACTATGATCGGGCGCGGGGGGCCCCCGGTCGTGGGCGTGGCCCAAGGGAGTGGTGCGCCCGCTCAACCACGAACATCGGTGAGAACGTTCCTCCCCCAGTAGAGAGACCAGCAGTTTTTCTATGAATCTCTCCATATTGCCCGTCTGAGTCGTCTCCGGAAGGCCTGTAATTCTCAGGTTACATCGACGGGACCGGGCCTCCAGGTCCTCGGTCTTGTCCTGTAGGGTCTGCATCAATTTCTCAATTTTCCTGTGGCCAGTATCAAGTTCCGTTTGCGCCTCTTCCACCTCCGTCAACCTCCTCTCAGACATATCTAGTCTCTCTGCGTGTTTATCTATTCGTTCGGCCATCCTGTCCATCCTGTAGGTTAGGGCATCTATTTTCGTGCCCAAAGCCGCCATGCTGGTCTGTAGTCCTTTATCCATCGCTAGTAGCATAGTTTTTATATCAATGTTGTCTGCAGCGCCGTTTTCTTCCTGCATTGCGCTTTTATCCGAGTTCCCGGGTTCCTGCGACTTGGAGCGCCTTTGCTCAAATGAGAGTTTGGTTTGCGTCTTATCGCCTCGGCCCATTTTGCAAGGCGTAGGGGGGGAGCGTCCCACTCCGCGTCGTGCAATGTGCTGCGAATCCCACCTACCCCTGAGCCCAGTTGACCTTTAATTTCGGGGTCCCAGCTGCACCGGTCCTTCACGAATGCCTAATGGTGCGCAACAGTGCTCCGTTACTGTGGGGTGGCCCTTTCCACCACAGGGCCCCCAGCGTCCCGATAGTCGCGTCAACCAGGGATCCCGCAATGTCCAGAGGCAGCCCTTGCACCAGCGAGCAGCTGGGGTCTGTCCCGGGCCAATAGATGATAGACTATGTCTGCCCTGTATTTCGGATGGCCCCACTGGCTGTGTGGGGCGTGCGCCCCTGCGATGACTCTGCTGACCAGGAGGGTCCCTTGCGATGTGCGCCAAGGCATGCCGGCGTAATCGTACTCACAGTACTTCGCTGTGCTGACCCAGCGGGAGCGCCGCACTTTCTCTCCTCTGCAGCAATGGGTATTGGAATGATCCCCCCGGCGTGGTCCGCTGGCCTGGACAGCGAGCTCTCCACAGGGTGCTGGGCACCTATACTACCGCTTGGCACTCGCAGTCACTCACCACCGATGGTGCCGCCACACTGCCAATCCGGCGTCCCTCCCAGGTGCTCTGCCCCCGCCAGTGTGACTCCAACTGCAGGGTACTCTCGTGCCTCCTCCCATGGTGCCCTCCTCGTGAGGCATCCCTCACCCTGCCACAGGCATAGAATTATGGCGGGGTGGGGGGTACTAGCAAGGCAACGTCATGCAGCTGATGTGAGGCCGAGGGCTGTCGCACGCTCCAGACAGCACAGTACTACACGTTACTCAGCCGGAGGGGGCGGCGCGGTCTGGCCGCACGCACAGTGACGTCGCGCAGGCCCGCTGTTCACTCGGGCCGCGGCTTGTGGCCTGCCGCCTCTTCTCTCCTCCGCGCCCGTGCGCTCCCAAGTCACGGCGCTGGAATGTTGCCTGAAACGGGTCATTTCACACCGCGGCGTCCTCGCAGGTCAGGGGATAGATCTCTGGTGCAGCGACTAGCGCCGAAGAAGGATAATTGTAGGATTAAATGACACCACGGGTCGGAGCTCCGGGACTATTCGGCCATCTTGATTGGCGGCAAGCTCCGCCCCCCCCCAGCTCCTGGCTTTTTTAGCAGGGGGATGATTATGGCCTCTTTAAAGGACTCCGGTATCTGACCCTGGAGCAGTGACTCATTTAAGAGGGTCACGGCTGGACTTGGGCAGGTAGTAAATGCTTCCTTTAAGATCCAAGGGGGACAGCAGTCCCTTGGAGATCCAGATTTGACTTTAACTAATAGATCTGTGAATTTTTCTTGGCTTATTATTGGAAATTGTTCCAGCCTTTGTGAGTTCTTAGGTTGATCGTCATTGCCAGAACCTTTTGGAGAACACCAGCTGCCACTGTCTAGGACATGGTCATGCATATTTATAAGTTATACAACCAATAAAAGAAGACTTAAAAAAGAGGTTGACATCTCAGATTCGAACGTCAATATTGTTTTAAAGCTTGAATTATTCTAAGATTAGAGTGACTGTTATATTCATACTAGGGCATCTTGAGGTTACTGCTCCTTATACTGGTATGGGCCATTATGCCAAAGACTTCTAATGTTGCATTGGGTAAATTGCACTTATTGGTCAGCATGGGGTTTTAGCACAGATATTGACGGTCACAACTTGCTGCCAGCACTGACAACAGTGGTCAATGTGGAGAGCTGGCATTCTGTGAACCCATTATAAACATATGGCTATTATGTTGAAGTACTCTATGGAACTGCAGTTAGAACCAATCCAATTTTCATTCACCCGTTTGGCTAAATGGGCTTTAATATTCATCATAGGAAGTTCTCTTTAAATCCCATCCTGTTGTGACTGTTGGTGGCCTAGTGTGATTTAAAATTACCTACTTAAAGTGTGTTTTTTCCGAATATTCTTTAGGTGGGATATCACAACTCTCTTGTAAAGATACCATACACTCTCATTCAACTTCAATGAAGTTTTTAGCTAAATTTTTTATAAGTTACAGCTTGCCTTTTTTAACATTTTTACAAATTTCTTGGTGTGCTCAACCCACCACTTGGGACGATGTTTTTAAATATTTTCAGATTTGACCTCGCAGATTGTGAAGAGGTGTTTAAATATTTTCCAGTTTTGACAACTCTAGAAAGGACATTTAAGAAGGACCCTGAGATTTAAAACTCTTATTGCTAGGACGGGAAAGTCTTTGCATGGTAATGGAATTGTACCCCTGTCCTGAGTGCCCAACTGTACTGTTGTCTGGATCCCTAACACAGATTTTTGTTTTTAGAGGTAAACAGAGATCATGACTGTGGGCCTTCACAGAGGCCTGTATCACAGATTGTGGTATTGTTTGACTGGGAGGGGCACCCAAAGTCCTATGCCCATGATAGTGGAAGGCTCCTGCCTTCACCAGGAGTTAAGCAGCACAAGCATTGCGGTGGCAGCATATCGTTTAGTGATCAATAGGGGTGTAAAGGTCCTCTTTAACCTATGTCACTGGAGTGGGGCCTACCAGCTCACTCACCTTTTAAGAGTTCCACTGCTGTCAACTTAACTCACCCTTGGCCTACAGCAGTTAGATGTGAAGTGCTACGCAGTGCATGAGTGGTGACTCTGCACTGGTAGTACATGTGCCTGTAAGTGTTACTGTACAAGGATAGAGCAGTTCTGTGCAGTACGTGCATGGTGAGTGCATGTACTGGGTGTATTTATACCTGCGAGGAGTACATTACATAAAAAAAGAAGTGCTATGCAGTGTGTGCATGGTAAATGCATGTACTGGGTGTATGTGTATCTACAAGAAGTACAATACTTGAATGGGGTAGAGTTATACAGCCTTCACATGGTGAATGTTTGTGCTGGCAGTGTGTGTGCCTGCAAGTGGCACACCATGGCATAATACTGAAACTCTTCAGTACTGAGCAGTGCACGCAGAGTGAATGTGTGTGCTGAATGGGGTGGCACAATACATGGAGATAACAGTACTTTGTAGTGTGTGCTGTGTACATACGCTGATTGCAAGTGTGCCTGTGATGGTACATTACCTGGAGGAACCTGGTTTCCATTTTGGGAAGCCCAGGCCTGCCTGGTGAAGACATGAGGAGGTAGAGGAATCCCCCAGACAGATTGCTGCATTCCTGTGAGCTGGATGGGGCACACTGGAGAAGGGAGAGAGATACTCCCCCTTCAAAGGGTACTCTTTGATTCAGGGAGAGATGACAAGGAAAGGGGCTGGACTCATTTCAGGAAGGAGATGGGGCTGGTAAGGGAATTATGAAGAGTGTGGAGGGGAGCCTGGGATTAACCTATTGATGTACATATCACTGTGGCTGATATCCAGGTGTGAAGTATATTCACCTGTGTTGTGGGAAAATCAGCTTCGGAGTCTCTTTTGCTGTGGCAGACAGCTTTCCAAGAGGAAGAGGAAGAATGTGTACTTCAAAAGAAGCAGACCTCCACCATTAAACATCAAAGACTTCGACACTAAATTACATTTGGTATCTAGAAATTAACTATAAGAAGGGGAGGTTGAGACTTTTTCCCCTGAACAGGACTTGGGGACCAAGGCCCGCTAGTCTTCTTGCTGGGTGAGGGGACATCACCCAGGGAAACCAACCAAGACCACCTGCTGGGGAGCCTGTAGCACCAGTGTCCTGTCTGCTTGCAAAGACCAGCATGTCCTGTGGGAAAGAGGAGCGCATTGGAGGGAGCAAGGCCCAGTGCGATGTGTGAAAAGATGGCTGCTGCACTTATCAAGTTGTTACACATGTGCAGAATGCCAGGTAAGAGCTGCCGTGAAGATAGCCATGAGCAGACAGCCACACCGTGAGAGTAAAATCTCTGCGGCACTGTTGTGGTGACCCGTATGCCAAGAGGGGTAGCCGTGGGACAGACTACTATGCAGTAAGGTGCCGTCACCTTGGTCTGTAGTGTTGTGGCAACCCCACATGCCAGAATGGACTGCCATTATAAAAGTGCTGTGAAGATCAGGCCGTCGCTCAAGAACTGTGAAGTTTTGTGACCCGTAGTTCACAACAAAGCAGCAAGAATTGCAACCAACCTGCCACCATGACCTGAGGAGGATGCCATAGGTGCATTGCCACATAACTGGGGCCATAATCGTATTCCCTGCCACCTGTTTAGGGGGGAGAACTTACCTTGCCGGAGGAGCACTTTTATCGCTGCTAGAGCCGACTGCATAAGCTCAAACAAGAGCTTGCATTTGTCAGGTGTTGACGTACCTCCTATGTGCAGCTGAGTCACCAATCACCGGAGCCTTGTGAGTGCCAGCGGACAGGCCACCCGCTGAGGAACTACCTGCTTTCTCGCTGCTGGAGTGGAAAAGACTGGTTACAGGCCTATCAGATCCAAGGGGACTTGCTGCTAATAGCGTTGCAGTGCCAAGACACTTCAGACTATGTTCTAAGAGTTGCAGTGGATTCTCAAATTAAGGCCTTCTAGTGAGCATTCCCTGGATGCTGCTGTCAGTGAATGTGGATTAACCTCAACCACATTATGAAGAATGTGTTGGACATCGATTTGCCAGTGAAACACTAGAGCCCTGACCTCAAAGGGCAATGAGTTATTGTTTATACATGTTGTAACCTTTCTTTGAATGCATAGAATTAGAAATCAATACTTCTTTTTAATATAACAATACATATTTGCCATTATATTGATTTATTCACACTGCTGTGCACTCTTTAATTTATGAGTCATGTTCACTAATCTATATTCACACTTATCCCTGAGGGAGCCTTTAACTACTCATCCACTGAGAGTCAAGTGCAGAAGGGGGACTTGGCCCAGTTGGATTCATAGTTGGCCTGGCCCGGGAAATCAGGAGTAAAAGGTCTCAATCACCACAGTTGGACCCAGTAATCCCTAGGCCCTCTGAAAGGTGTTCTGAGACTTATCTAGTTTTGAAAAATGTTACCTTCACAATATGCACACAAAAAGACTATTATTCACAAAAATGCCTTGTGGGACAACACGAAACCCAAAGACAAGTTGTGCATAGATTCCTTGATTAAGAGCCAGGATAGGGACTCCACTGACCAAGGCACAATAAACAAGACTGGTTTAAGTCAAATGCTTTACAGGAATACCAATTGGAACTGTTGCATATAATTTTATTCCACAAAACATAATACTTGTATTATGTTTGGTGAAGCCCCAAGGTGATCCGAATGGTACATTAGAAGAGATTATGCTATGTGATAATATAATGTATAGAGTACTTTGTGCCAAAAAGAAACACATAGCAATAAACATTATAATATTAGAAAATTAAAAAATAATCGATATCTGAGAATGTTAGCAAATCCAGTCCTTTTCACATATGCAGATGATTTGCCCACTGTGGGACCTCCGCCAAGAGTGCAGAGGCCCTTCGTAAAATGGCCCCTGAGCTTTCAATAGATATTTTTGTAGAAATGTTACTGCAGATGAAAACCATCAGACACGATTCATTCCTCCCTCAACCCAAGTAGATTCGGACATCCACCATGCCTCCATGCAGTAGATATTTAGGTCTCTGGAGTAACCAAAAGTGTAGTAGGAGGTGGAAAAATCTTCGTAATGCATTCATTTTCCAGAAGCAGGATGATGACACCTGTCCTATCTGGGTTTTGCATAAGAGAGTGTTGTCAAATTTGAAACCCAGATTCCTGGCCGAGGACACAGGAAGTGGAGGAGGATTGAGCTGTACAGGCCACCAAAGAGCAGAATGGGGAGGGAAAGGCTGATTAAAAAACAATACCTCCGTTTTATCAGCATTCACCCGTAGACAGTTTTTAGTCATCCAGGTTGATATATCTATCAGAAACTGCTTAAAGTTTGTGAATGCGGCCTTCGAATGGTCTTTGAAGGAGAACACCAGCTGGGTGTCATCAGCGTATGAGATGACACCCATGTCATGTTGCTCTACAAGTGGGGTTAGGGGGGCAAGATAAATGTTAAAAAGGGTCGGGCCAAGAGCTGAACCCTGTGGTGCTCCACAATTCACGAGGCGGGGTGATGAAACATGAGGATGCAGCCTTGTTCTCTGGGACCGCCCCTCAAGAAAGGAATTTGTAGGTTGGGTTTGTTAATGGGGGAGATTTACTAAGATCTTACGTGTTTGCGTCAGAAAAGTGAAGCAAATCGGCACTAAATCTTTTTTTTCCGGTTTACTTTCCAGCGAAATAACTTGAAAGTAACATGAAGCAGCGCATAGCAATGCATTCGCATTACTTAGCGCCAAGGAGACGTACCATGGGTGGTGCATAGTCGTTCCCATGCAACCACCTAAGGTTTGTGATGCAAAACCATATTTGCTACATAATGTAGACAGAGTTCAACATTAGAAAACTACGGCCTTTTAAAGTAGGCGCAAGGAAGGAGAAATGCTTTCATTTTTGCTTCCTTTTCCGTCTTTGTACGTGTGCTGCACTTTACAGCCACCTACAAAGATACAAAGAGGGAAAAGGGTTAAAGTTAGCCTAAGCATTTTATTTTGCACTGGAAGGCTATCCTTCCCGTACAAAACCTATGCTAGACTCACTGAGACACCCTTGCACTATGGTGCAAAGGTGTCTCCGTGGCGCACAGCCGCTGAATTCAGCGCCAGCGCTAGGGAAAGGGGAGGAGAGAGACATATTTCTGTCAATATGGCGCTGTCCTCCTCTTTCCTTTTCACGCAGCGCAGTGCAGCATTTGCAACTGCTGCACTGTGCTGCGTGAATAAGTGTTAAATCTGGCCCAGTATTTCTGATAGAATTTGAACCTCAGTTGCCTATCCTGAGCACCATGCAGTGCTTAGTTGTTTTATGTTTGGAAAGTTTTAAATGTTATAAATCTAATTTCTCATTACTAAATTGGATTGTAAAAGTTCTGACGTACAGACCATACGCAAAATATAAGAACGGTGCCAAAATGTGTCTTATGTTTTCCGTGATACACAAGGTAATAAAAGGAGGGGAATGCAATTCTCCAATGCACTGTTCGCAGAAATTGCTCCAGAGGGTTTTCTGCAACCTATGACGAATAATTGATTTTAACTCTGTTCTCTAGTGCTGTCCTGATTACATTTTTTGATCAGTAAAGCAAAAACAGGGCTGGGCAAATTAGCCATGTCAAACCAAAGAAATGGGACTTTGATCAGCAGCATGGATAATTAGTCTGGGGAAAATGTTACTCTCCGAAGGCTTAAGTAGAGAAAACAATCCATCCTCAAAATTACACAATGCCATTTAACAAAAGTGCGTGTAATCAGGAAGGTGGCTTTGAGAAACACTCTAGGTACCACACAAAGTAATACCAGATGATACGTACGAGCATTTCAAATTGAGCTGGGTAAACTCTATGACGAGTGCCTTTAAATCTGAAGGTATCCCATGTACCTAAACACAATTGTATAAAGATTTAAAATAGGAACTAACTTGTGTACATTTACTGTTAATACTTTAGGTATCTGAGCCACAAGGTAACAACGTATACCAGGGAGTGGCTTGGTGGAAAGTACCTGAGAGTCTGGAGCAAAGCCAAATTCTAAACCCACAAATTGTCACTGCCTGCCTTTTGTACCTAATTCATAAATTATTCAATATGAAATGATGCAAGCACTGTTCATGCCCAACTTGAAGGAGAACTAGAATTTTAACCATTGTTTAACATAGTATTATTTTTTAGTGTCCATCAATCTCAGAGGTGGAGCAGCCCTGCCAATGTTGGTGCAGTGCAGAGTTGCCCACTGTTTACACGTCACAAAGTCTGACAAAAACGAGACTAGCCACATAAAATGAACGTGTACTTTGAACATGGTTCTTAAGTGAGCCAATCATTGGCGCACAAGTTGTACCTGACACTGATATTTGCAGAGTGACTTTACTGTAAAAGTTATAGCTTCTCACATAGAATGTTTACTAATGTCAAAAAGAAATATCTTGGAATGTTTAACTTAGATACTGTCTACACTAAATAGAATTAAACTTAGCAGAAATGCTCTAGGAATAATCAATTGATGTTGATTAATAAAGTGATTGACAATGTGATAACAAACATCTATGTTCATTACAACTAAAAGAATCTGCAATTATAATGTGTAATATATTGCCAGTGCAATATTAGTAATTTGCAGTGCATTTCCAACCATCCTCTATACTTTACTATTGAAATCCTTATTCATGATTACCAAACATGTGTTATATTGTCGCGTAACTCGTAGAAATGTAATTATGAGGTCCTAGGAATCCTTATGTGTGTAGTAAGCTAGTGTTAGCTAAGCGATAAAGCTTTTGCAAAGTGTACATTAATGTTACAAGTATATACTTTCAAATGTAGTACACAGTTATGCCTAGTATTGTGAAATGTGCGTACTTAATGCTTATTAATAACAAATGAGCTAAAAGGTACTCAAAGGATATCATATTCATAGATGTTTAAATGTACACACGCATATTTAATGTACATCATTGAATATTATGGCTTAAGTTAGCATTTACACTGAAGCCCTATATACCTACTTGCTGCATTTTCATAAGTCCATTGTCCTGTTATTTCTGCTGACTTGTTTTTTTTTTGCAGGTGTTCTCATGTTTTGCTAGTGTTAGAAATTATACATTTCTTGTAACAGTGTTATTGCCTGAGAATGGAATTTTGATTAAGAGCACACAAGAACTAATCTTTTACAAAGAACCATTCAATGTGGCCTGCGTATGGGAATGATGTGCAGTTCCCATGTCCAGTGTGGGATTTTCTCTAGTGTTGCAGTCAGCAACAAAGATTTTGTAACATAACAATGGACTTTCTGATGACGAGGTAACAAAGTGGTTGTAACCTACTGTTTTGTGGACTATAACCTATCAACAACTGTGAGGTTGGAAGGAGAGATCCCGCATGGAACACAGCAGAACTTTCCTTTGTTCGTTCTATCCGGACTTCTTTGCTGAATCCCATTCTGCAGACCATATGCAGGATTCCGCTTTGGACCCTTAATTGAGCCCTGTCCCTGATACCCTACTACTCTTTTGAGCAGACTTCATAAGGTCTGTTCCTCAATGATGCTTTCGACTTTGCCACAAGTGTAGCTCAGGCTAGCACGTATTTCTGACTTACTGGAGATCACTTGACCAAGTTTCGACAATGTTACTGCTGATGCTACTCATACTCTTGTGATTTCTCCCAATCTTATTAGATAGAGATGTTTGTTTTTTGAACTCTTGACACTCTTGTGCCTTGGACTGTGCTTGGAAGACTTACAGCAATATTTGCAGTTACACACATTTTTACTGATAAAACTATATTGCATACAAATGAATATGTCTGGGAATCAGGTTTCGTGAATATTTATCAATTGCGTATCACCAAGTAAAGTGTCTTGATTTATTCTGATACTATTAAAATCTTTGTATCCAGCACATTTCTGAATTACAAACAATGACATTGTACAGTCTTTCCACTCTCCCTGTGCCGCAGCAGGATTGTCACATAATCCATGTTACTTTTCAGTGCTGACTTCAAAGCAAAATAAGTTTGTAAACACCAATTCCCATATCAAAAAATAAGCAACAAATTGTCAGAAGACTTAGCCTGACATTTGACCTCTGTATTCTAAGCGCAAATAATGCAACAAGATAAATATATAATTTAAAGGTTTCTTAATTTATTGCTTTGGTTTTCAGCTGGTGACCCACCAGTGAGTGGCAACCCACAGTTTAGGAAACAGTGCTTTAGGTGAAAATAGACCTGAAATGAAACAATGAGGGTCAGGGCTAAAGTTGCCTTGACATAGATAGGCTGAACAAATATACCTTAGATCATTTTATTGCCTTTGATTAAGTTTATATTTTAAACAGTCTGGTATACATAGTTAAACAAGAATTGGCAACGTTTTAAGCAGTGATTAATTAATGTATATGGCAGGGACATCATAAGCATTTCTAGAGCCCTGGGACTTATGTATTTTTTAGGCCCCTGTTCATAACAGCTTTGAATTTATGATCCAATGTCTGCTCTTTCATGATCTATTTGGCCAGGTCACTGACGGTGCACAGGCACACCGGTCCAAACTCTAAATGCATTTACATCTAATATTCAAGGATAGTGATATTCAATCAATATTATGATTGTGCAGGAACTCACTAATATTATTGCTAATAATCTCTGTTACCCCCTGCCATTTATCATATGTGAGGCACTGTTTTGATCTAAAAGATACTATTTGTATGGATGTTGCATGATGTTGAAAAACAAATTTCTGCCAAATGTCTGCATTAGACTGCAATGCATCACCCGCATTAAAAATACATTTTAAAAAATGTATTTGAAACAATCTGCTAAAAATTATCCAATGTCATCAGGGCACCCTGAAAGTCTGAGGCCCTGGGCCAGAGCTTACTTTGCCATGCCTTAAGACGTCTCTCGTACATGGGCACAAAGGACTCAGATATTCGTCTAATTAAAGCACAAATAATAATTCAAAATAGCCCTACCAAAAGGGAATTATAGTTGAACCAGTTATTCATCTGCAATATTTGCCAATTTTATCTAGTTAAGCAACAAACAGAATTACAAGGGAGGTCCACGAAATACCTCTATTGTGTGTTACAATGACATCCTCAGAGTAAATACGAAACTCTTCAAATGGTTACTCTTTTTAACAAGTGAGGTGTAGAAGTATGTATGCCATGCATTATCCCGACATGACTTAAATTCTTTTTTAAATAACTCAAAATAACTATTATTTGCCTCTATAGGGTTATTCAGAGGAACCATTTTCTAGCCTCCCTATCTAACTGGCTCAGGATAAGTGGATAACTGGTTTCACAGCAGGCCATCTATGACCAGGGGAAAAAACAATCAGCATATACCCTAAAATTAAGGATTGGTTGCAGAAGGAAGGGGTAGGACCCATCCCTGAAAGATCTTCCTGTTTCCTGAAAGTGAGGATACCCAAAATGAATCGTCTATATGGAACAGATACGTTTTCTGCATTATGACATAAATAAAGAAATATGTGCTGCCCAACGGACGTACAGGTAGAAAATGGGAAGCGTGGATGCCAGATCTAGTAAAAAGATGGGAAGCAGCTTTTGTATTATTACAAAGAGTGATTAAACCCGCATATTAAAAGAGAAATACTTTTGTGCTTTTAAATGAGTGTACTAATCTCATGTGAAGATGGAAAAGTTTGGAACACATATACAGACAGCGCACAGCACTATTTTCCATCACTACGAGAACACTCTAAGAGCATGTTTCATAGACAACATCAGGTTAAACAAGTGTCCCGTACACTTTGGTAAAATGGACACCTGTACCATTTTCCATGTAATCCTTTAAAGGTACAATTGGGCATAGCTGAGGAGTCAAAAACTCGATTTTCTATCTTAAAGACAAATCAATCTGAAATTTGGGAGAAGTGTAGTGTTCTGTAGGGGAATTTGGTTGATTTTGCATCTCAAACTAAGGGGCCCATTATGATGTCGGGTGGATTGCCACCGCCAGGCTGGCGGTAGCCACCGCCGGCCTGGCGGAGGCAATCCACCCGACACCTATGCCCGGATTAGGATGGCGGGGGGAGCGCGGCAGACGGAAAGACCGTCCGCCGCTTTACCGCCGTGGTCGCCTTGCGACCGCGGCGGAAAGGGAATAATATGGTGGCGGTGTCCAATGGACACCGCCAGCCATATTACAATGGTGGGTGTAAGGAGCCTTTCCGCGGCGGCAATGCCGCCATGGAAAGGCAGGCGGTGTGTTCTGTGGAGGCCCCCTGCGGAGCCCCCAGGTGATGGCAGAGGTGGGGGAATCACAGGGGGGGTATCTACGCTACCCCCCCACATTTGCATATGCAATGCGGCAGGCACCGCATGGTGCCTGCCGTTTTGCATATGCAAATGCGTTCAGAAATGTTTAGCATTGTGGCGGGCGGGGCAGAGTGCACCGCCCGCCACAATGCTAAAAAAGTAGGATGTGCCCGCCACTGTGGCGGACACATCCTAATTCCCCCTACGGGACCCCCGCCCTATGGCAGGAGGTCCCGTTCTCCGTTAGGGTGGCAGGCGGATAAAGTCCGCCCGCCATCCTAATGTGCCCCTAACTGTTAATTTGGAAGGTGTTGTGGCAAGGATGGCGGAGGAAGTGGAGGGTCACTTGAAGGATTTGGCAAAAATGAAGGCTAAATTAGGAGTTGTACAAGAGACATCGGAAAGGACTGAAAATCCGACGAGGTGCAATAATATTAGGATAATAAATATCCCCAAGGGCGCTGAAGGTTTGGCTATAAAATCATATGTGATTAAGAGGGTTCATAAAAAAATTGCAGACAGTTGTAGGGTGCTTTCAGATTACTCCATAAACAGGGATAAGATATAAGTGATAGTTTACAATTTAGGAGGAGGTAAAGAGGACATTAGTGTCATTGATAAAATGAGATACTTAGGTATTGATATCTATTCTAAGGTGACCTTAATCCAGAAAGAGAACTTAGCTAAGGTGGCCGGCAAGGTTATACAGCTTCTGGGGAAATGGACCAATCAACCCTTGACCATCTTTAGCACAGTAAATTTAGTAAAGATGTGCATGCTTCCAAAGATCACTTTTATTTTTAACATGTAATGCTAAGCTTTAATTTAAAGGCAATTCAGAGGTTGCAATCAAGCATAAATAGATTTGTTTGGGCTTTGAAAGCTCCTGGAATCAGGTGGAAGAAATTAAGGTGTAAGTTAAAGAAAGGTGGGCTTCAACTCGCAAATTTGCAATAGTAGTCTTAGTAGTAGTAGTAACTTTATGCGGTTAAAATAACCAGCAAAGTGTACACAAAACGAATAAAAACAGGGCTCCAAAGGAGAATAGTACATAAAACTCATTTTAGAATGGACCTATGTATAATAAAGCATCGTCCTAATACCGTTTCAAATTACACTCACAATATTCATTTAAAACATTTCTTATTTTTAGGTAGTATTCCTCCAGGCAATAAAATATAATAAAACTCAGAAGGGAGAATGTGCAAAATACAGCATATGCTAAGGTGCAAGATAATTAAAATATGCAGTACTTTAAAAAATGTGCAAAACGAGAGGCAATACATTTGTAAATACTGTTCTCAAATATGCATTGGGTACTGTACAACAAATGCATAAAGTATTCGTGCATAGTGCAAATAGCCAGCAGAGTAGCAATACATCAAAGGGAGCATCAATCTAGGGAACACAGCAATCTATAGCATTTAAAACGGTTAGTCTTGTAAACGAAACTGCCTGCAAAAACGCGATCACAGCAAACACTATTTCTGGCGACGTGTCACTTTTAAAAATCCTAAATGTTTACAGGTGGCTATGGGTGGACATGTCACTGCAGATTGGAACTAACCATTTGCAACGTGTGAGGTGATAATCCTTGCAGAAGAGCAACACATGTTTCTCATCTTCAATACCCGAGCTACATGTAAGGCACATTCTAAGATCATGATTAGTGTGCCATTTGCTAGTAAAAGACCTCAAAGGGAGGATTCCATATTGGAACTGTATATACAATTAAAACAAGATTTGCAAAACTATTGCTGGGCATAACAGCTAAAGTCATTTAGAATCTTATTTGGCCAACTTGATCAGTAGGGCAGGGAAAGACTGCCAATGGTAATGCCCTCCTCATTGAAAGTGAAGCGTGGATTTCTTCATAAATTTGGTTCTCCAAACTGTTTAAGAAAATAAAGCTTAATGTTCTGGAGGCAGCAGTTAGAGTATTGGTAACTGTGAGGCACAGATGTAGGATCTCTTATTATATTGAGTTTGCATCGATCTTGTACTCACCTGGCACCCCGTGTTGCCTTTTGGACACTTTGAGCCAGCTGTTGCGAGATGCTAATATCATTCAATGGTGGAGGCCTAATCAGGGTTGATGGTCCAAGATCTTCTGACTCATTAAACATAGTTAGTAATTTGAATTTGTCCAGGTTCAAGTATAATCACATTTCCTCATGGTTCTCTGCATTAAAAGAGAGTAAGACGGAAATTGTGGCTCTCCTGGAAGAGCTTCAGTCAAGAGACTACAAGGAGGAGGTTGCAAGATGGTACAGTTAACTGTGCGATGCAGAAGATGCAGAGACCTGCTTTATACCTCACATGGGAGAAACGTCTTCATCAGACTTCTGAAGGAACACAAGGCCAGGTTTTCTGAATTAGATGACCTCCCCGCCTAACTCTGTGCCTTATTGACTCTTGCCATCATGAAGGTCAATACATTTTATTATTTGTTCTGTTATTTTCCATGTTGCACGATCCCATCATTGTGCTCCTAGCTCCTCTCGGTACCTGTGATAGCCCCATCTCTCATGGACAGTTGTAGGTGAAACTCGAGAATAGTACATCATTGAACATTCAATGGTAAGTGTAGGAAAGTCATTCTTTTTACCCTGATCACCCACATATTTTGACTGATATTGGTGGTTACTGACTCTGAAAAGTGCTCTGGGCTCTGCTAACCAGATCTAGGGCCAGTGCTCTGTCCTTAAAAAGTACACAGTAATTGGTGTAATTATTATTGATTCAGACAACCTAACTGTAAGTTCTTAGTATATGCTAGGGCATGTAGGTTTAGAGAACCCAGTGGACTGTCATGTTTGATGTCATTGTAAAGGCAGCCCTCCTTGCAGGCTGGTTATAAAATAAAACTGTCCAAATTCCACTTTGGAATTAAAGTACTTCCAAAGTCTTAAACGACCTTTTTATCATATATAGGTCACTCCAAGTTCTGCCCCAGGTGCCCAAGGGTTGAGTGCCTTGCTAAATAAAGGAGGGACATTATAAAAGAAGCTTTATATGATTTGGTTCCTGGATAAGCCAGGGATATGAAGGGGGCTGGGGAGATAAACTGGTCTTCAACGGAAAAGCTCAGATGTCACAGGACCCAGGCCAGTCCCCACTTTCTTGACCCCTTTAAACTAGATCTTGATCTTGAATTAGATTAGGAGAGGGGCTGTAAGGGGAGTTTAGGGAAAAGTTAGCCACACCTGTGGGTCGGGTTAGCCAGGCATTAACTCCAAGAAGAGATTTTCTCCATTTTGATTTTTGCTGAGATGTGCATTCTGGGACAAAAATATGCCACACTTACCAGGAAGTTATCATTGCAGAGGGCGGCAACTTGAACTCCATTGGTTGGGGTGCCCCCCTTCTGGCTAGCACAGAATGGGGAATACATATGGGAGAGCTGCAAGAGCACCCTAGATACCTGCATGAAACAGCTGAAGAAGAACTGCCCTGTTGTACTGCACAAGAGAACACTGCACTCAGAAGGACTGCACCTGCTGCACTCTAAAGGCTTGACAACAGAATAACTTTTCGTGTCTTATAAGATAAGGAGCAGACTCCCTGAGCTGCATCAGGAAGGAAAGTTCTGGAAGAAGTCACCTGCATCATCCAGTTCAAGGACAACTTCGGCTGACCAGCTTCACCTAGATTTTATTTGGATTGACCAGGTGCATTGTGGGAGTTGGAATCCCAGACCCCAGAGCTACTGAACCCTTGGATGGTGCTGTGGACTCTTTCTGACCCTCAAGGAACCTTTCAGGTGGTGTAAAAGTTTTGTGAACTTTTTGCCAACTTTTGTGAAAAAGCTCCATGAGAAGACCGGCATTGACGATGAAAGTCAAGCTGGCGTCGTTGTACTGGCGTCTTGGCGTGACATTGCAGGTTTGCCCTGGTGTAAGCTTAGGAGCTCCTCGCTGTTGATGACTAAGAAAACGACCCTCAGGACTCCCTGAGGCATCGCACTGCCGCAGGTTGACATTCTTGAACCGAAATCCAGATCACACAACTTTAATAGAAAAAGCTCCAAAAAAAGTGAGTAAGTCAGAAAGTAAAAACACTAGGTACAACTGATGGAGCAAAGATTCAAGAAAACCAAACTTGCTTGAAACAAATCCTTCATTAATGTTACTAACCGTTAAAAGTTGTAGATGAGACAAAACTAATATGCATCAAACACCGACACGTGGGAAGAAAGCTTTACGCATTCTTAATTAATGTGGAAGAAATGAGAACGCAACTAAAACTGCTTTAATCTGTAAAAACGCTTTGCGCATGAGCAAGCCTGAATTACGTAGAGATAACGTGACTAACTTGCTTTTGGAGGGCAATCTTTGCCCATGAGCAAGAAGGACTAACATGTGGTCTTGTAGAACCGCAGGCCCAGCATCTGCTTGCCCGAACTAAAAGGAAAGCTGCTTGCGTTAATGTTTTGCCCAGGTAAATAATAATAACATGGGATAGAGTAGAAGTGGGTGGTGAACAGTGAGAATTTGTGATTCTTTTATCAATAGTGTGCATTTATGCCTGTTTCTCATATGACAGGGAGAGAAAATGGAGTCGAATGACGATGAGTTGCGCATGCTCAGTACATTCGGAATATGACCCGATGACCGGAGAAATTAGCTGCTGCCAAATATCAAGGACAGAAGACGTGGGAAAATGAAGACGTGTATGCCTCGTCTATGGAGCCTGCATTGGAAATTGTATTAAAAGTTGCAACAATATATGAATTTAAAAGGAAGCATGAATGAGCTAAAGGGGACGGGTTTACGAAACAATGGTACCTTAATAAAATTGAATATGTCAGCATAAAGTGATGAAAACTCCCCTAGCCCTGTCCAATCATATTCCGTATTTTATCAATATTTGCAACTATTGAGGGTGGGACATTTAGAAATGAAGACAATAACTAGAGTGACTATAGAATGTTAGAAGATGCTGCTGGTGTTGCACACGCGATTGCCAAGCCAAGAGAAGCCAAGTTAAGCTTGCTGCTGCTGGGTCGAGAGACAGAGAAAAGCTGGGTCGAACAAGATCATGAAAGTGAGAAGAGAGAGCAGTCTGGGAAGATTCCGATCCCATTGACAGCCTAATTAGATTTGAAGATTACGGAAGAACATCAATGAGGGAGAGAGTGTAAGAGAGGGATGCGCCGTGGTACGTCGGGTTTGTAGAGAAGTCTAGTAAGTATCTGTCCTGTCCTGATCCTTTCCTATAGTCTTTGTCTCCTGATTCTAACTCAGGGGACCCCCACCATTCCTTTGGCCAGAGGGGTGGTTTTCAGTAGTTCAAATAGGTAAATATTATTCTGACTCATAATTAACATATTTCTTTGAAAATGTATTTTTGCCTCTGAACTCTTTTTGTCTCTTCAACTATCTACTCCTTTTGCATTGATTTATTGAATGGGGTTGTGTCATTAGCTGTATCTGTTAAATGATTTATCTCTCCCACGTGAAAATGTTGGTGTTTGCACTGTGAATTTGTATTGAAAGAGCGTTCACCTTTATTTTAGATAAAACTTATGAATCTTACCCAGAGTCTGTGGTTGTTTCACTAAGATATATGAATTAGTTAGACAACTGTTAATATCACCATCAACTAATTCAACTAATGGTACATTGACAAGAGGAAAGAGTGTTGATCCGTGAAAGATTAGTCAAGCTATATATTTTGTCTTGTAAAACTTTGAGACTACAGGAAATTAACTAATCAACATCCGATTGAATTATGAAACTTTACCCTCAGCGGGTAACCGGGAAAAGTGATGAGAATTTGGGTAAATGTGTATTGAAATTGTGTGAAGTATTTGTCCCAGGCACATCCGCTGGATCACAACCACTCAATGTATCTGACCCATGATCCATCGTGGTCAGCCTGAAACTTTGACTTTGTCCCAGTTCAGCATGACCTGACAACCAAGGTTAGTTAATACATTACACTTTTAAGTGCTAAATGAGCACATTATTTAATTTAAAATTTAAAAATTCATATCTCTGTTTCTTTACATTGGACTTTTTCTGTGTTGGGGTCATTTTAAAGATAACAATATTCTCAAATATTATGAATTGGTGCTGTATTTATATTGTGTTGTGCCTTTTACTTATTTACTGTTTTGGTGATATCAAATGCTTTACACACCTGTCTCCAAAGTTAAGCCGGACTGCTTGTCTGCCAAGCTACTGAGGTTAGAGTAAGGATTAATTTATTGAGATTTGGCTGGCCCTTATTTGTGATAGTGGTGTTATTACTAGCTATAGGTACCTACCTGCACATACTAATAAACCACCTTCCAACAGTCAGTCGGGCCCAATATTGAGTGGTACTGAGAGGGAAGGTACACGATTTGCTGTGTCACATTACAGTCTTCTTTAAAGAGGTGTGCCTTCAGCTCCTTACAAAATTGAATAAGGGTAGTTCGTGGCCTGTTTAACATAGGTATGTCATTTCAGATTCTGGATGCATTGATGAAGAAGGCCTGTAGCCTATTTTTTTTCTTTCATTTCCTCCTTCTTCTCAATTCTGGTGGTATGCTAATTGCGGGTCCAAGGGTCACCTGAGATTTGTGAGATGTGCCCATTCGCATCTGAATAACTAGTTCCATATTTTCCTTGAATGTCTAGCTTTATATGAGATATAGTCTTACAGTTCCTGTTTGAAATACTACAAAATTCAGATCATTTTAATTTAATTCCATGTTGACCTCCAAGAGAATCGTGTGATACCCCACATTTTTTTTCTATCTTTATTCTCTCTCTCTTTCTCTCTCTCTCTCTTTACCTACATCTTTCCTTTCCCTGACCTTCTTTTCTAATAGATGTTCTCCCTTTTTTAATGTACAAATATTCATTTATGTTATTTTACTTTCATTATATACATGCTTTTAATCTTTGAAGTAGTGCATATGTGTGTTCAAACAAATATTGTCTTTTGCCCTATTATCCTTTCTTCCTCCAGGAAGTACTTTTACCCTTCTGCTCATTTTAGTTAAATCAAACACTTAGGGGACAATTCTGGTCTCGCTCGGAATGGCTCTGACACGTTCCGGCTGGGAAAAGTACGAGCCGGACGAGTGTTTTCCGACTGACTCGTACAACTGCGTGAGCAAGTACGATGCGGGAAACGTGAAATCGCAGACCGAGACGTTTCCTGGTCCGGATCATTCCGAACATGTCAGCCGTAAGCGGCCGTGCGGTGCAATAGAGGCAATTTCCGACCGAGCCAGTACGATGCACGATCTGGACAGTCAGCTCGAGATGGAGTTTCCTACTCGTAAAAGCTCCGGGAAGTGGACTTCGGGGTCCGCGCCGGACCCCCCTTCACCCGTAGCCTTACGATTCGTCCACTAGGGCCCCTCCAACACGTGCATGTACGGTGCGGGTGGCACAGATGAGTTCCCACTACAGGGGGCACTATTTCGTGCAACGTACCTTTTTCGTCAATGGGAGTCTATGTACGTATCGTACAACAGGCTCCCATTGACTTCAATAGGGAACCGAGTGACCCTTGTCCGTAAGCACGTGTTCGCATCGTACCCGGGCGTTCGAGCCCCGGAGTGCGAGTCGGTCGGAAAGCACTCCGAATCTGACTCGGACGGAGGGCTTTCCCAACGAGATCGGAATCAGTCCTTTAATGTTGAAAACCTCATGTTTTTATTGATGATCATAATAATCTCAGTGGTAAATGCCGAGCAATCAATAATGGCTGTCAATCAATATTGTTTTCCATATATTGTTTTTGACCTGTAGCAATGAATTAAGCATCTTTTCATGCAATAGTTCTATGGTACATATGACCTAGAAAGAAATGGCTGTTCACCTTTAAAAACAACCAATCACATTACACTTTTATAGAAATGTGCCCACTAGAAACAGAAGAGTTAAATTCTATGTAAGATATGTATTTTTGACAAGCTACTAGTTGAGGGCAATGGGCCAATTTCCGCAATAAGGGTCAAGAGGGTCAGGATAATGTAACAGCAATGGGCATTTTTTGCACTGTACTGAGATGCAGAAGGTCCGCTGATATACTGGCTGATTTTTTTATTTGTCCAGATGTACACATATTCTCTTGGGGTTGGTTTACTGTTTCAGACCTGGCATACTAATGTGCTGTACGCCACAGATATTTCTCTTAACTTTAATGTTTTTTTTTTACCTTCTCATTGGTGCTACCAACTGTAATGCAAACATGGGGTCATGTTCTGTAATCTTTGCAAGGGATTTGTTTGGTGGTGATGATGGTGGTGGTGGTAAGGGCTCCATGGCAAAAGTAATTTTACACTTTGATCTCCATGTGTTCCTTGTTGAAAAGAGGGGTTTAAACCATTTTCTAGCACATGCATGTGTGCTGTGTGGTTGTTAATTACTGTTCATTTTTCTGCCACTTCCAAAAGCCCTCTGCTGAGGGAAGCGGAGCTGAGACACGTTTGGACACTATAAATATTATTGCTTATTTTACTGATAATATTTTTCTTAATGTTCTCCTATTTTATTTGGAGACAAACAGTTTTGTATTCATAAATATATACATTTTGTGATTGTATTCAATTGTTCTTTTGTGCTCTCCTTGGGGCACTAGAGCATCTGTGAGCCATGAATAACCCCTAAATTCTTCTTCAACATTTCTTTCTCTATGGAAAAGCAAGGCAAGTCTCACTGCATCTCTAAGGTCCCCTTCAAAAGATGAACCTGACAAGGAGTCAGTAAAACAGTTTCAAGCTGGAAAAATTGTTCAACTGTTGTGGTGCCTCAGCTGTACGACAAATGCTAGGATTGTTTACTGAAGTGATGAATTCAAGAATCGTGCCCATCATCCACCTCACAACAGAACATCTGGAACATTGGCTAACCTACTAACCAGTGGTGGCTGCTACTTAACAAGGTGGCGACAGCATGGGATGGGGTGAAAAATAGAAATTAAAAATCAGTTACCTGCAGGCTGGTTGCCGCCTCTCGATCCTCTTTGGTTGACTCTAGAAGCAGGAAGCACACAGGCTGCCAGACTCCACTAGCCAATCATGATGCTGCTATCTCTAGCATGACAGCAGTGTTGTGATTGGTCTGAGGTGTTCAGTCAGAGACTAGGAGCCTGTGCATGTTCTCCATCCAGGCTGTGCACTACCAGCCGGCTGGAGAACATGCTAAGTGCGTGACATGTTTGGCCAGCCCAAGCAGGCTGGACAAACTGTCATGGACATAAGAGAGTGCCCACTTCTCCTCCCCCTGCTCCTGTGACTGCCCAGCCCGCCTCTAAAATGTAAACCAGCTGAGCCAGGACAAAAAAAATAAATTATAATAACATTGTGTTATTATCATTTCCTTTTTCCTTTTTGAACTGCTCACAGAGCAGTGGGGTGACACTTCTCCACCTTAGCGCCAGTGCTACTAACTCTGTGTGCATGTCTTGCTCAGAGGGTCACTTTCAAGTAGATTAACAAGGTGCGCTGTGCTTTTATGGTTCTTGTCAGTGTGCACAAATGTCAGTATTGTCCATGCAGCTGCCAAGATTCTAGGAGAATTCAGTGCCACCTTTTTGTGAATGCAATAAACTTAGAGGTCACAGGGTTGTACTTGTTGCCACTAAATATTTCTAATGTAATATAGTCACAGCCATATGCGGCAATTTGTACTTCTGAGTGGCACGTCTTGCCGTTGTATTAAAAACACTGTGCAAAAAGAAAATTATACAGTCCATCACATACTGGTCATCTGTTGCAGAAATTGCACACAGATTTTAGCAATTTGCTGACCGTCCTTTATAAACATCCAGTATAAGTAGCAGGAGAGCATTTGTGCCTCTGTATTTTTTCTGTTTTACAAACATGCAATGTGTACCTTTATTCCTTTGTCAGTGAAGGATGTTTCCAAAAATAGGTGATGGATTGTCGGAGAAGTTCCTGAACATTAAGATGAAAGGCTGCTCCTTGTAGGTCAAGGAGAACTAACGTGCTATTTTCACTGGCTTTTACAGTTGGCAGCAAATTGCCTTTCACATTTCCACCCTATTTACAAAATCAGAGCCATCAGCATTAGTACAAATGTCACCTGATTTGGTTAGTATTTCAATGTTCTAGGACTTAAATTATGGTCACAGTTACAGGGGCAGATGTATCAACCATTTGTTTTGTCGCAAACGCTGTGAATCGCAAAAAAACAGCGTTTGCGACAAAAAAAATAGAGAAATGGTATGTATGTAAGAATTTGCATCGCAATATAAGGAATCGCAAAATTTGCGATTCCTTATGTTGCAAAAACACATTTTCTGAGATTATTTTCGCGGTTTCTCATTTAGCAAATTTAGAAATCGCTAAGAGATGTATGAAAAATTCACATTTTAAGAAATCACAATTAACACCAAGTGCATGCAGGTGGTAACCAGGATGAAAGAATAAAAAGGACCCCACAATTTGTTTTAGGGACACTATGAACGTCCTAGGCTTAACCCTGACTACAACTAATCCCACACATAAAGCGGGGCATATCCTTGATTGTGTCTGCACGAACCTAGGGACACTTATGGTTAAAACACCACAAATCTTACCATGGACAGACCATAACCTTATCCCTTTTAACCTTTTAGTAACAACCGGTAAAATGGTAAAAAATCTGATAACTCATCTAGACCCCCCAGGGAGAACCCAGTTGGAAAACCCTGATAGGACAAGATACATTTCTTACTAGAGCTGCAGAGACCAAGCCCACTCCTACTGGAGAACCTACTAAGGACAGCCAAATCCTCAGAGATTGGATAAACACATTAAGCTCAGGGAGCCCCCATGCTAGGCAAAGCGCCAGAAAGAAACCTTCAGCCTCGTGGTTCACACTAGCTCTAAAGGAGGAACAAAGGAAAGTCAGGGCGCTAGAACGGAAATGGCGCACTAACTATGAACAAATAGACCAGAACAACTATAAAGCTGCACGCCGCCGATATCATGGACAGATAAAAACTGCAAAAAAGCATTACTATACGGAGGCTAAAACCAACAGTAATAACCAACAGAAGGACATTTTTAAAATAGTTCATGCTTTCACCAATCCCAAATCCATGCAAAAAGATATCCCCCCTCTAAGAATTTATGTACTACAATAGCTGAGTTCTTTGAAGGAAAAATCAAAGAACTCACAAAAGACTTCCTCCATCCACTGATCTATAAAGAATCAGTAGATACAGGCCCCATAGCCACTATTGGCCTACTGTCCACTTTTCCCCTGGCTAGTTTAGACGATTCTCGAGCAGAAATCTTAAAGATCAAATCAGGCTCCCCATTCGACCCCTGTCCCCCATATGTCTTGCACCCCATGATAGATATTGTTAATCCCATTATAAATACCGTCATTAACTCCTCACTTAACCTTGGCCTAGTACCTGAGGAATGGAAGGTTGCAGCAGTGAAGCCCCTGCAGAAAAAACAACTTGCAGACCCAACCACCATGACCAATTTACGACCCATTTCTCTGCTCCCAACCCTCTGTAAATTAACCGAAAAATTTGTGAATAGGCAGCTCACTACATTCCTGGAAGCCAATAACATATGGCACCCTAATCAAGCAGGCTTTAGGTCCCAGCATTCAACTGAATCAGCCCTGATATTCACCTCTGAAACTTTAAGGGCTGCAATGGACCGGGGAAAAAAGGCGGTATTGGTGCTCCTGGACCTGTCCGCGGCATTCGATACGGTTTCACATACCATCCTGGTGGACCGACTAGCCGCGACAGGGATAGCTGGGAGAGTATTAGGGTGGCTAAAAAGCTTTTTAGCCGAAAGACGCCAAGTGGTCACCTTAGGCCGTTTCAGATCCGAAGAAAAACTGCTTACTTCGGGAGTGCCTCATGGCTCGTGTCTGAGCCCGACACTCTTTAATGTTTATCTGGCCCCCCTGGTTGCACTTATATCATCCTATGACATTTCCACCATATCATATGCAGATGATACGCAGCTCATCCTGGTGATGGAGGACGACACCGGAGAAGCTTAAAGGAAGCTTAAGACCTGCCTCAAAGCCACATTCCAATGGATGAGCGCAAACCATCTTAAATGCAATACAGGGAAGACAGAGATCCTGCCCTTTGGGAAAGAGAATCTGTTTAACCCCTCCCTATGGTGGCCGGAGGATGTGGATGGCCCCCCCAACACCGTCACGTCAGCCCGGAATTTAGGGATCAAATTTGACTCTTCACTGACTTTTAAACACCAGGCAGTAGCGGTGGCCGGAACATGTTTCGGCCTCATTAAAACACTGAGAATTTTTTTTGATCTCATACCTTTTCAGGCACGGAAAATGGCTGCAGTAGCACTGATAACATCTCGCCTCGACTACTGCAATAGCCTATATGCAGGGACAAATAAAACAATCTGTCATAAACTACAAATGGTCCAACATGCCGCGGCAAGACTGGTGTTGGGCTGGAATAGAAGAACTTCAGCAACAGCAGCAATGGATATACTACATTGGCTGCCGATCCAGAAACGGGTCCTTTTCAATGTCCTTTTAATAACCTTCAGGGCCTTTCATGGGAAAGGACCCAGCTACATCCAGAGGATGTTTAAACACTACTCCCCCCTGCGCAATCTCAGATCTCAAAAAGCTAACCTCCTGACAATTCCCAACTTCAGATTAAAAACCAGAGGAGGTAAGGCCCTGGCAGTTCTAGGGTCTAAGGCCTGGAATATTCTTCGCTCGCCCCTTCGCCAAATAGAAAGAGAAACAGACTTCAGAAAGGCCCTTAAAACCTGGATATTCAATGTATCAAGCACTATGTGCAAATCCCTAATCTGATATAGTATACCCCTTTTTCCTAGCCAGTTCCTCATCGGATTGTGCCTTCTTTCCTCAAAGCGCTAAGATGCTCCTTGGAGTGCAAACTGCGCTATAGAAAAACCCTTTACATTTACATTTACATTTACAATGCAATGGAAAGTTCCAAAATGGCTGCACTATACCTGATAGCCAGGAGGCTGCATATCCTTGCCCTTGCACAGAGGAGACAGAGGCAGGAGCGAATTTTCAGACTGCGCATCACACTGTTCCAGCAGACTGAAGAGGACATCTATGATAATTACAGACTTCACCCACACACCATCTTGGACCTCATATATGAATTGAAACCTTTTTTGGAGCCTCCAACAGACAGGACACAATCAATTCCTACCTAAGTGCAGGTATTGCGCTCACAGCACTTACTGGCTTCGGGATCTTTTCAAAGCATCATAGCAGAGGTTGGTGGGGTTTCCCAGAGTGCTCTTTCACGCTTCTTTCATGCCTTTTTGGATGCAATGCTGAACAGGCTTCAACATCACATCTATTTTTCAAACACCCAACAGGCCGTGCAAGAAACAAAACTGGATGTTTACCAAATTGCATGTTTTCCCCATGTGATTGGCTGCATTGATGGCACCCATATTGCCATTACACCACCAGCAGCTACAGAATATGTCTTCAGGATTAGGAAAAGCTACCATTCCCTGAACATCCAGATTGTGTGAAATGCCAAATACATAATCAATGACATTGTGGCCAAATACCCAGGCAGCACACATGACTCCTTCATTTTCATACATAGTGGGATTCATGGACGTCTGAGTGCTGGACAGTTTGGAGAGGGACACTTGCTTGGTAAATATATCTCACACATCCCTCCTTCCATACATTAGTCAATTGTCAGTGGAACATACACTTAATCTTACTATTCTTCCATGCAGGGGACAGTGCCTACGCAGTGCGTGACTTCATCCTAATGCCATATTTGAATCCATCAAATGCAAGTGAGAGAAGATACAACAGGGCACACCGGTCAACACGCAGCGTCATTGAACGCACATTTGGCATTTTAAAAAGCCGCTTCCGGTGCATACACAAAAGTGGAGGTGCATTTGCAGTACAGTCCTGAAACATGTTGTAAGATTATAACAAGATGCACAATGCTACATAACATGACAATGAGAAAAGGCACAAACATTGAAGTGAGTGACTCAGACACATCTGATGATGATTCCATGCCTCCCCCTGCAAGGGCAACAGCAGGAGTAGGAGCTGCGGCTGGCCGGCAGAGACGGTCTGAGATAACACAAAATTACTTCTAGGTAAGAAGAGTGCTCTCACAACATATTTGTGTTTTGCAGGTGCTGGGTTTAATCACTATTCAAAAACCTTATTTGTGTGATAACCCATGACATGTTACAGCACAGTCATGGTACTGTCCCTTTAAGTGTAATAACAGCCATATGTGTAATGAACATTGGGGAAATTAGTGCAATTAAATGTTCACTTTTTACGGTGGCGGCTAGGTGCAGGGCAGTGTTCGGATTCCATGCTCTCCTACACAGGTTTAGTAGCAGCACCATGTCTGTCAATTCTGTGCTGCATGACTTGCGATGTTGGAGTTGGATTGTTGCTACTCCTGCTAGAGGTGTCCTCACTGTCTGCAGAAGCCATTAGGGTGCTGGCACCAGAGTTGGCAGTTTGTAGCATTTCAACAGCACTTGTAACTTGATCCAGGCATCTGGCAATATGATGATGCTACGCCTAGTCAAGTTTGTGTGACCGTACATAGGCGGTTAATGGCCTTTGTATAACTATGCATTCTTCCATGTGCACGATGAGCAGCCCTGTTTCTAGATGTCTCTGTGCGCTCAAGTGTCATGCATAATTTGTCAATTGCAGCTGCCATTGACTTCATGCCCTCACCCATGTTTTGTTGATTGTTGTTGAGTTTTGTGAGCTGCCTATTAATGGACCGTAGTGCCTTATGTTGTAGGCGCTGCACATCAAGCATATCCTGCTCCAAACCAGCAAACACTGTGGGTGTCTCAGGATGAACACTGCTGCTCCTGGATCGATCAACACTGTATGTTTGTGTTCTTCTTTGTGTTTGATGTTGGACTTGGCTCTCAACAGGGACCACTGTGTCTTGGCCACTGTCCCTTGTATCCCCTTGAAGGTCAATGTCATCATCCAAAGGAGGCAGAGAGGCCACATGTCTGCGCTTCCTGCGCACAATTGGAGTAGACACATTGTCATCACTAGTTTCACCTTCTGCCCCAGAGCCAAAATGAACTGGTGAATCATCTCCCTCTATGGAATCCCTTGGTGCCCTTGATTGTGCTGTGGATGTAGAGTGAGACATATGAGTGTGTGTTTTGTTCTGCATCTTGGAACAAATAAAGCTTTCTGTTTTGAACTTCTGACAATCCTGACACTCTCATTTTGACTACAAACAACACCACAATGTGGGCCAGTGTTTCTTTACTGCCAGATAAAAACTATACTTGGTATGACTACAACTCCCATGATGCATTTCAATATGTATGTTATGCAGTGTACCTGGACTTCAACAATCCTTACACTATGTACATGTATCTAAACTGTGAGCATTCACCACCTAGTAATTTTTCACTTTGTCACATGATTCCTACCTTGAGCACTTGCAGTATGGTCAGAGCTGTCAATATGGGACACTCCACTGACACTCTCAGGCAGGAGAGTGGCCTCCACAAGTTCTTCATGTGGTGTAGGTTGCTCTGATGTCGAAGTTCCACCTCCTGTCTTGTGTGCCTCCTTTATCCTTTCAGGCGCCCTTTCTTTGGACCTCTGGCTCATGTCATACCATCTTTTTGTAAGTTCTTCGATGGTACGGGTGGTGACTCCCACAGCATTCACCTTTTGTTGCATATCCAGCCAGATTTTCCTTTTTCTGGATTCAGGTACTTTCAAAGCTTTTTTTCCAAAAAGCAGTTCATGGCTGCACACCATCTCCTCTATTAAGATTTCCTGCTTCTTTTCAGAAAACTTATGCTTTCTTTTTCTCTTTTCACCAGCCATTCCCTCCTGTGTGCTCTTGGACTCCATTTTACAGCTAGCAGGTCTGTTCAGCCTCCAAACACTGTCCTAACTGCCACTGGGTGTGGCTCAGGCAAGCAGGTGAAGGTGATCACTCCCTCTTCCTGGTTGTGATGTCAGCAACCTGCTCCTGCTTTGCAGAATCCCGTTTTTTGCGATTTCCTAATTTGCGAGTTTTCGCTAATTAAGAAATCGCAAGGGATTCTGAGAATTTTTAGCGATTTTTAAGAAATCGCAAGAAAAAGCAATTTTTTACATACATCCCGTTTTTCAAATCTGCAACTGCGAATCGCAAAATATCGCAATTACATATTCGCAAAACGAAATCTTGATACTTCTGCCCCACAGTGAGATCAACAAGCTAAATTGTCAATTATGACAACAGAGAAGATGTTAAAGGAGTACTTGCATGATGAAACACTATTTTAGCTGGATTGTGAGTCATCGGGAAAATGGAACAGTTGCCAGAGGTCTGCAGTGTAGCAATAAAACATTGTCAGGCACCAGTGTATTCTCTGATCATGCTTTCAGAGTGACTGGTGGAATTGTGATTGCAGGAAGACAAATCTTTCTTTTCAAAATATTAAGAGGCTGACCATGGTGAGAATGAGCAAGAAATATATCCCTCACTATTCATCGCTCCTGACACCAAAAAAATCCCACAAAGTTCACACTCTTTCTGTTCAATAATAAAATACCAAATAAACATGTTCTATCTGGTATGCGTTCTGTCCGATACTCATTTTTCTTCATGTACATGCTTAGTTAAACCCACTAAGACTAGAAGCATCACTAGTAAATCACGCAATCCCCCCTCAAAAAGAGTTCCACGCATGCCACACTGCAATTCAATTTTGTTTCAATCATGCTTCTGTATCAAGTTATCCATCCATTCATGCACTTTACCACCTCACCAGGGGCAGATAGAAAAATACACATATAAAAGTTCTAATTCAGTATCATTCTTCTATCTCAAAAAGTGTCTAAAAGAAATGAAAAGTAGATTCAGGCTGTACAAACACTAGACATGAACTTTAACATGTCCATGCAGCCTAAGATCTCGTAGTAAGACTCTAAACTGCAGAGCATTTCTTGCTTTCCCTGCTGTCACTCGAGTATGCCCTGACAGATCTGAGTGACAGCGGGCATGCTTAGCGAATACCATAGTTGCACCTTTTGGCTGTCTTCTTTTTCTAAGGAAAAACTTTAGATCGACTTTCACTCAAGAGGATTTCACAATTGCAAGTGACTTTTCGACCAGCGAAAATCCACGCCATATAATGCAGCTTTACCCTAGTGCGCAATAAGGTTTTACCAGTATTAACAAAGTTAATCAATCATCATTTTCCCTGTAGTTACTGATGAAAGTGATGGTACCTCACACTCCACATCTAATGATCTCTTTGCAAAACAAGATTAATATCCCAGGATCTTTCAGCTTCTTGGAGCCTGAAATCAACCTTGTTACTACAACATTCTCTTAATACTATTCTTGTAATTTTTGATGAATCTCCAGAGAAAGAACATTCACTCTACTCTCTCACCTGCTGTTTATCAAACATGTCCATACGCTGCACATATTTGTTAATAATATGTTATGTGGTGAAGTACCTATCTTACCAACCTCGCGCACTACTAACAAGGTCAGAAGTGTCCTGTAAATGGCAGGTCCTACACACAACAAATAAAACATATTTCCATTAAATAATTATGACAATTTTAAATTAATACATTTTGAAATGACTTACCAGCTGGTGCATCACCCTCCGGGGCACAGCACTCCAGAAGGTCCCAGGCTCGTCCAACAACATCCACGAAGAGGTGTTGGACATAGAGCTGCGATAGCGAAATACCAGTTTTGCTCATTTTTCCTCAACACCTGTCCCGCCCAATAACAAACAAGGGCCTCTATCTCCGCCCTTGTTTCTAAAAGACCATACTTATGCAATACGGTGCAATACTGTCCTTTCTCTATGTGATGGCACCATTTCGGCTGCCTAGCGCCAACGCAGGTCTCCCTGCACCATGGTGCAAGGGTGCCTGTATTGTCGGCAGGATTGTTTTTGTACACTTTTCCTATGGCATGGCATTGAACCCCACAGTATCACAACAACCGTAACACTGGAGGATGTGGGTGGATGCAAGGTGGAATGCTCCTCTGTTGGTCTTGGCACCATGTTTGCTAAAAGAGACATAGCATTCTATTGGAATTCTTCTGAGCCTCCTTCCTTTTTTAATGGATATCCCCAATGGACTGGTGTACGAAGCAAGACGAGCCATCTATATGGTGAGAGGCTTTCCTCATAAACATCGCACAGTTTAGGGAAATGGTGGAACTACTATAGTCTGGAATGACTAATACAATGAACTGCGTTGTCTGAAATTTGATGAACATTCAATACTGTGATTGCACTGTACTTATTGACTAAAGTTTTACAAAATTAATAAAGTGTGTTTAGAAAAAAACCATAAACCAATGACTGTAATACAATTTATTTAAAGGTGTTTTCAGCTTGAACTTTTTCTGATTATTAGCTTGAATTATTTCTGACTTTCCATAAAAAATGGTCACAGTGGGCTGCTAAACTCATCAATACAGCTTGTGCCTATTATTTGCGATGTACAATAATACAATTTGCACACCAGCAAGACCTAACCACCCCCCTGTTGGTTAGGTCTTGCTGAGTACATATATGACTTTCCATTATCAAAAAAACATTCCTACTGCCTTTTTCAGGATTTTTCACAGTCAAATAAGGAACGCCAAATGCTGTTAAGAATAGTTTTCAACAATAAAAACCATCAGATTATGGGCCTGAACATTCGATAGAATGCATTTGCTTTTCACCTTATGTAACCCACTCCTCTTGGTTTCCACACACAATTTTCACTATAATTTTCCATATAACCAAGCACGGCCTACATCAATTTTTATTTTACTTGCACAAGTTGCATAATAACCACTTCTAAAAGCTTCATAACAGGAGTTAGCTCCCCAGGGTCTTTCAATCAGTGGCTTCTTGCTGATGGTTTCCTTGCCCTTCGTAGGCATTAAGTTCTCCTCACTCAGCTACTTAGAGTGAGTAATTTCTATCTGCACATTGGGCTCTTGTGGAAGTGTGTCCCCGTTCCAGGTGGCTGCTGGCAAGTTTTTACTGTTGTGGGGGACAATGGGAAATCTGTTGGGCAATATGCAAGTTTAAATTTCTGCTTGTACTGGGCTCTATGCATAAACCTTACAAAGGTTTGAATAATTTTTGAAGAATAGATCTCAGTCAGTTCAAATGGCAATTTAGATCCATTCCTCATTTATATAAATGTGGGGTTCTGTCTGCAGGGTACCACAGTATTTAATGTTTATGTCTCCTCACAACCTGGTATCATCAAAGCTTGGTGCTTAGAGACCTGCTCTTATGCTGATGATACTCAGCTTATTCTTTCCAGAGGAAGAGACACTGGTATGCCAGGAGAACCTCACTGGATGTCTGCTAGAAGTATATATATTGATGCAAGTACATTATTTAAAGTGTAATGCGGGAAATACAGAGATCCTACTTTTTGGTGGAGCTCGTAGCATTGGGACAACTTGTGGTGGCCGATGTCCCTGGGCATTGCACCAGAATCTTGGATGTTTGATAGCTCATTCCCTCTCCATGCAGGACCAGGTAAATGCTACCTGCAAAAAAATGTTTTGGCCTGTTCTCCTTTCTCCCACCTACCCCATGGTTACTCTCCTCTGCCAGCGAGAGGGCAGAATACACAGCAGTACACCCGGGACCACACTATTCAGGGCTGCCTCTGGAGCAGTGGTAGAAATCTTCTTTGTACATCATGATTTTAGGGACTGCAATCAAATTACCCACCTCAATGAAGGGGCAAATAGTGTGTGTTCCCACCATGGTTCCACCGGGAGCCCACTACCAAACAGGCTCATCGAGAGACCTAACACAGTTGTGTTAGGATCTGGAGGTCCCCCCATACCCACAGAGTTCAGACTTACTTAAAAATTCAGTTGGTCTGCGACCCACACACAACCCACTGAGCAATACTCTTCAGGTGTTGTTTTCTGGTCATGATTAGTCCAACTAGATGAGTTCAGGAATGCAATGGAATTCCAAACACTCTTTCATTTACAATTATAAAAATTTGAGTGCATAAAATATGAATGGTAACAACACCAAATGAGAAAATGAATGAAGTAATTCACCGAATGAGAAAATGAATGAAGTAGTTCACAAATGGTCAGCGGAAACAATATCATTATTCCTAATATGATTAGTATGTTCCTAGAATCTTAACACCCTATTGCTACTTCTAAGTGCTATGCTAAAATTTAACAGCAGCATAAAATAGCAGGACTATGAATTGAATTTTGTACCATGGATTGCGCAGCACACCTTCTCTTGGTAAAAAAAAGAGTTGTTTGTTTATTCTTTATCACAGCCCTTGCCCAGTTATGATGAGCAGTTCTGGGCTGAAGTCCCCTTCTCTGCATCACACCTGAGGCAGCCGTGACTGAAGCTGGTTGTTTATTGCAAACCCATTGTGGCCCCGTAGCTTGATAGTTCTGTCACAAAGCCTCTCCAAATTATTGGTCACATATGTGGGCTTTTATAGTATCAGATTGCTAATTTTATTTCATGTTTATAACTTTGGAAAAAGTAAAGTTCCAACAAGACAAAACAAGCATGGCAATAAATGTGTCATCTCAATTTACATTTATGTAAATATTCATCCGCCATTATAAGTGCACATAATGTTATGCACCAACCATGATATGAGCAAAAAACAAAATGTCAGCCTAGATAGGCAGCGTACATTGATATGAATTTGCCATAGAGCTTACCCCTCGGGTGTAACATGGTAGAATTAGTAGTATCATTCTGAATCATTAATTTAGTTCTGTATCACCAATCCTTTCATTCCTTTGCCAGTTTAAAAATTGGGTAAAATTGGCTTTTGGATATGAAGGTTCCTTGAAATCTATAATGGAACCAAATTCTGGACACATGTTCCTCTGGACAGTCTTATTCAGAAAAATAATTTCTTTACGATGTATGCATGCTATAAAGAAAGCTTCATTACCCTGGATTTGCCAAGATGTTTTTTCCCAAATACGTTTCTCTTAAATATTTTTTTTCCAATAGGCATAGCCTTGCCCTGCAAGACTTTTCATAAAATTTATGTGAATATACCGATTGGTGATTAGTAATTATATTCTTTTTTTTTCAAAAATGTTTTTATTGGTTGTGAAGGTTAGACAATACAAAACAAGACCCCTTGCCAGGGGGGACCAACCCTGCATTACATATGCCGCGCATTACAGAGCTAAAGCAACGTATTCAATTTGTGTATTAGGACTCAACAATTCCTTAGGCAGCTCGGCCAGAATCACCCAGGCCTCCCAGCAAACCAGCATATCTTAGATGGCACGTAAATTGCTAATAGGGTCAGTGCAGGCTCTGGCCTTAGTCCCTCCCTCCCCATTCCCTCCCATCCCAATTCCCTAACAATGAACATGAACCTAAAAAGAAGGATAAGGAAACCAAAGAAAAAACAATGGTGTCACAGTAAAACAAAAGAATGATAAGTGGTTGCGGGTTGAGGTCATGCAATGGATATTAAGGGAGTCACCACGCTCCCCTCCAGTCCTCCCAAGGCCAGTCAGAAGGGCCCTTCGGGTATCTATAAATGAAAAAGATAATGGGCCCACAAGCGTGGCCCACATGCAAACAAGGGTAGTCCTGCTGATAGGTATTCCACTAACGGAGCCCACACGTAATCAAACCCCTTCCTTGAGTCTTCCACAATGTCTGCCATTCTTTCCATCGCCAGTGCGTGCCATAGTCTGGCATGCCATTGGGTAAGGGTGGGAGCCTTCTCCTTTTTCCATGCTGCCGCCAGTGCCATCTTAGCTGCCCAAGGCAGAGCCACATCACGGATCGATCCCCCTGTGTTTGGTGCTTTAGGCTGGGATCCCTAATTCCCAGGAGAGTGTGCTCTAGAGTGTCTGGGATCGGGTACCCCAGAATTGTTTTTATTTGGGAGAGTACCTCCTTTCAGAAAGGCCTAATGTGGGGGCAATCCCTCCAGATGTGCTTGAAATCCCCCAGTAGCCCACAGTCCATCCAACACTGATCTGAGGAGTTTGGTAAGATGGAGTGCAGTTTCCGAGGGTACAGGTACCAGTCGTACATAATTTTGTAGCGTGTTTCCCTTAGAAACAGTGAGCGATTATACTTGGGGATGTCTCTATGCAGGAAGGACCACTGTTTCTTCTCTAAGGGGGTAGCTAACATTCAGTCCCAGAACCCTTGATGCCTAGGTGTGTAGGGCGAACCCAGTGACCTTATGAGTGAGTAGAGGAAAGAGATGGTCCCCCTCAAAGAGGCACCAGAGTCTGCAAACTTTTCGATTGAGAGTAGCTCTCTAGTGGCAGCCTGTCGTATCTGCAGTTGGAGAGCCCGATGCTGGAGTTGCGTGTAGAGATAAGCTTCGGAGGGTTGGAGGTGGAAGGTTTTGGCACATTCATCAAAGGACAACATTTTCCCCTGTTCAAGCAGGTGAAAGAGCATAAAACACCCCCTTCCCTCCAGGCCTCAAAGGAACCCTCCTGCAGCCCGGCGGGAATTCGGGGTTGCCATGGATAGGTATGTAAGGGGATGGAAAGGAGGTGATCGATGTGGATCTAGTCAGCTCATCCGAGACCTTAAAAGTGGTGGCTGTTGGGGTGCTAATGTAGGCCTTGCGTGGCGGATTATGTTTCTGTTTCCACAGGAGATCCCAGATCATCCTACCCACTATCTGACGGTCCATGTGCAACTACAACTTATCTGATTCGCGGAGGGACCACTCCGTGATCACCCTGAGTTAGGCTGTTCTATAATATCCCAAGAAGTCTGGAGGGCCAGTCCCCCCTCCTCTCTGGACTGGTGAGTATTCGATTAGAGAACTGTGCTCTTTGCTCTTGCGGAATAAACTTGGTAATCATGGTTTTTAGCTCTGAGAAAAGTGCTCGTTCTCCCAATATGGGAAGGCCCTGAAAGAGGTATATAGTCTTGGCAGGACGTTCATTTTCACTGCATTGACTCGCCCTTTCCATGAGAGATAGATAGTTCTCCATCAAGTCAGGTCCGCCTTAAGCTGGCGCAGCAGAGGTGGATAGTTAGCCCCATAGAGATGTTCTAGCTTGGGGGTGAGTTTAACCCCTTCCGTGATCCCGTCGGCCAACGGCCGACGTGAGCACTCCCTCCCTAGTGCTGCGAACAACCGTTGACCGACGCAGCCCCGCCTACCCTTTAGAATGCCCGCACCGCGGCAGAATTGCCGCCGCAGTTAAGGCGTTAATGCCCAGGTAGGTGATGTCTTTATGCACAATTTGGAAGGGGGTTGCTCGTGCAATATTCTGCATATTATCTTTAGATACTGTTAGATTGAGCAGGTAGGACTTCGATTTCTGTGAGCTTTGCAGTGCAATCGCCTAGAGCATTAGTAGGTACACAAAGCAGTTTGAATTTGCCACTTTCAAAACTTCATGGCACTGCAGTGCCAGTAGAAGAGTATTTCTAAATAGCACCAATCACAGACGATAGAGAGACACTTTTATAGAATATGCTCCTATACTTCTCAATAGGGATATTAGCGGTGAATGGTATATTTTGTGTATGCCGAAGAACAAAGAGTTGGATCATATTAAAATGTTGCATCAATTTCACTTAAGGACGAGGCCCACTCACCCAACGCAGGTGTAGATCTTGCGAATTAGGATTGGTTGCTTTATTGCAGTTTCTAGTGTTGGACTAGGAGAAACTATAATTATCATTGTCCCTTGGACCAACCGTTGTTCTTTCACAATGGCCATCTGTACAGCAGTGAGAATTTTCTCCATTGCAGCAAAGAGTGCTTTAGCTATAGTATGCAAATATGATTTGTAGGCAATTTGAACTTTCTGTCATTTATTGTAAACTATGTATGCATACCTGGAGGAACTATGAACACTTCAATTGTAATAGCTAGGTGTGTTTTGTTATCCCTATTTTGTTAATATGTAGTCTGTCCATCTAAGGCAGCAGTGTGTTTTTTGTCCACTCTTTTTCAGAAAATGGGGAAGACATTAGGGTGTATAAGTGCTTCACTCACTCAGTATAGTGTTGCAAATAAGTCCTTCAGAAGTTAAGAAGTTCCATGAGGGCTTTTAGCTTTCTAAATGTATTAAGGGGCTGTAAAGTGGCACACTTCTGCAGGAACTCTGGTGCCATATCCATAACCTCAACTTACGATTCATATCCAAGGAAAATTACAATCAAGTAAGTAATTTTAGATTTGTTTAAGGTAATTTAACTGTGTATAGTCACTATAGTTGCTATCCCATTCACCCTGGTTAGGTGTTGTTCTAAGTCATCATCCGTGATGTAAATGCCTTCAATGTAACATAGCACATCAGGCTTTCCCTGTGGGATTGCTATAAAGCTTATTGCAAATAAGGCAGGTCTATTTTGATAGCCCATTGGCAACTGTCTTAAATAGAATTGAAATTCATTAAATGAGAAAGTGGTTAGGTACTCACTTTCAGGTGCTGTGTTTTGACTGAAATACTCACTGGAGGTATCAGGATTGTTTTATAATTGTTCCACACCAGTCTTTGCCATGATTTGCTATGAGCATTTTTCACAGCATATATGCATGTATGTGAGCTTAAATTTCTATGATCTAAAACTATTTTAAATGGCCCATCGGATTTTAAAACCAAGAAAAGAGGGGTGTTCATTGTAGAACTAAGATATTGCAGCTGATCTAAGATAGCTTTTATGTTGCGTTTTGCATCTGGCTTCTGAAGATATTGAGACTATATTTAGGGTTCACTACTCAGAGGAATGGCATGTGGAATAGATTCCTTATCCCACTCCACTTCGTTCCTATATAACCGTAGAGCCTGTTTTGTAGCCCACTTGCATGCATATTTTTTCAGTGAGGTAATCAGGTATGTAGGAAGAAAATGTTAACATTATTAATTCTTCCCCTCGAGGCACATCCTTTATAAAGGCTTAAGACTAGTCGTCCTTTGCAAGAATGATGTTATAGGCATCTGATAATGGATGTCATAATTTTTACAGTATAAACCCTGTCAAGAGGGTTTACAAGTCCATCTAGAGCTTTAACCTGTCTATATATTTCAGTCTGGTTCACCAACAGAAGCTCGCGAAGTGTTTGGTGCTCTATCAAACACTTCTGATGCACAGTCCAGAAGCATTGTCCCCCAAGTCCAGTTCCGCAGATATATCCGTAGTTTACAGGACATATTTTGTTTACATAATCTGGCTACTTCTATCTTTTGAAAGTAAGTCCTGGAGTTTGAACAATTCTCTTGATTTTTTACACTGAACTCAGCTTCACGTCCTAATTTACCTTTCTGTTTGGTGTCTTAGTCATTTCTGCTGTTTTCAATCTGTCATCTCTGCCACTTTACTGTCAGTCCTCAAAAGAAAGAAGGCCGGCTATGAGAATACCGATACTGATATGGTTTTTAAATTTGTCACGCTCTGTTAAATTATAACCACCCAGGCTGGACTCCCTAGTTGACAGAGTTAACCGATTTTCTCTTGTTTTAACCTGTTTTGTTTTATGTTATGTTATGTTATGTTATGTTATGCGTTTTTATTGGGCGCACAGATGCTCCAGCCAAGGAGCGTCCTGGCACCAGACAAGGCAGCTGCACAACACAACGAAACAATAATCAAGCACAATTAACTAAGGGAATAAAAAGGTTTTCACCGCTCGGCGAAAGGAAAGCAGATCCCCAAGGGCACGAATCGCCGGGGGAAGGGAATTCCAAAGCACCGCTGCCCGAACTTTAAAGGAGCGCCCGCCAGCTCTACTCCGCTTAAAGCGCGGGACAACAGCCAGTTCTAAATCAGCAGATCTTAAAGCTCGGGCTGGAATGTAATGGGCCAAGAGTGTCGACAGAATCACAGCTGGAGACCCCTTCAGAATCTTGTATGCGACACAGAGGACCTTAAACTGGATCCGCTGGGCCACCGGGAGCCAGTGCAATGAGCGCAGAGTACTGGAAGTGGGGCAAGATCTAGGTAATCCTACCACCGATCTTGCTGCAGCGTTCTGGATCCGTTGCAGACGTCCAATCTCAGCCTGGTTCAAACCTACCAACAGGGAGCTCGCATAATCCAGCCTAGAGATGACAGTGGCTTGGATCATGAGCTGCCTCGTGGAGGAGTCAAAGAACTTGAGCACTGGACGGAGCCCGCGCAGAATACCAAAACAGCAGGCCGCCGTACGCTTGGTATGGCAAGCAAACGTAAGGGACGGGTCCAGCCAGACCCCGAGGTTTTTAAGCTCAGCAACTGGGATGGGAATCGGACCCAGATCCCCTGGCCACCATCTCTCTCCCCAGCGTTCCGGTTGTTTGCCAAAAATCATGACCTCGGTCTTACTAGCGTTCAACTGGAGACAGTTGGAAGTCATCCAGCCGGCGACCGCCCGCAGTCCTTGCTGGAACCTGGGGGCATCAATATCGGCATCCCCGCTGATCGTAACCGCTAGCTGGGTGTCATCGGCATATGACACCATTGTCATACCCCATTGCCTGACAACCTCAGCTAGCGGCCTTACGTAAAGATTGAACAACGTAGGACTCAGCGAGGAGCCTTGAGGAACCCCCAGGTCCAAAGGATGGTATTTGGACTGGTACGGCGGGACGGTCACGCTAAAGGCCCGATTGGTTAAAAAAGACTGGAACCACTGGAGAGCGATGCCGGTGACACCGACTTCCTCTAAGCGCCGCAGAAGGATCGGGTGCGATACGGTGTCAAAGGCGGCGCTCAGATCTAATAGCACCAGCGCCGCCGTTTGACCCGCATCGAGCATGGAGCGAAGATGCTCCACCATATACAGCAGAGCCGTCTCCGTGCTGTGACCAGCCCTAAATCCATTCTGCGTCACATCGAGGACGCCAGCATGAAGTAGATGTTCCGAGAGGACCGCGTTGACATGCGCCTCAGTCACCTTAGCAGGCCATGGTAAGAGTGAGATTGGTCGATAACTCTCAGGCTTGCTGCCATCCAAATTAGGTTTTTTAAGGATGGGACGAACCACAGCTTGTTTCCACTTTAATGGAACTACGCCGGAAATGAGCGACGTATTGATCAACGAGCATAACGGTGAGGTGTCATGTACCGCTAAGTCTTTAAACACCGATGAGCAAAGCGGATCCTCAGGGGACCCCGACTTCACTTGGTGAGCCAATTTATCGAGGCTTTCCGGTGTTAAAGTGGGAAAGGAATGCAACCCCTCAGATGTTAATGGCTTAAGAGGTGGATTAGCCGAGGGAGTCGCCAACGGGAAGGCCCGATAAATGGCGTTGACCTTTTCCAGGAAGAAACCAGCTAGTTTTTCACAGTGCTCATCGGAGCTCTGGTGGCTCGTCGTAACCTTTTTAACAGTGAGATCTTTCAGCACCTTGAAGATAGCCTTAGACGGGTTAGAACTCGTCCTGAATTGAGCGGCATAGAAGGCGGTGCGGGTTCTGCACACTGCCCGGTGATATAATTTCACCGTAGCCAGGTACAAGATTTTCTTCCCGCTATCATAGAATTTGCGCCAAGCCCGCTCAGCACGCCTACAGGAAACCTTCAATGCCCGCAGCGAGTCATCATACCAAGGGCTGGATTTACCAGTCCCCACTTTACAGCGTACAATTGGGATGAGGGTGTCTAAGGCCCTGGTGACCCAGTTACAGAACCTGTCATAGACCTGATCAACTGACCCGGTGGTGTCAAATGGGTCGGTTGATAAAAGATGGAAAAATTCATCCAGCTTTAGCTTGTTCCAACGTCGTCTCGAGATGGAACACACCACTGACTTAGGTTGTATAGCCGGTGTCGGGCAAAGGATCTGTATCAAATAATGATCAGTCCATGCCAATGGTGTATAGCTGGAAATACAGGTTTACGAGAGGTTGGTGAAAAGCGGATCGAGGATATGGCCCCCTGAATGGGTCTCTGGAGTATTTTTTTCCTTACCAGAACCCTCAGTCGCATTTATTGTTTTGAGAGGCATTTGACAGCTTGAGGTCCCAGGGTGTCATGACTCACTGATATATATGCTTTAGTAAATATTTTAGGTACCTCCTGTTCACGTTCTTGAACAGGGCCCGCTGCAAGTCTCTGGTGTATGGCCAAAACCAATGCTTCTGCACAAATGTTTCTCAGACTGAAGGAGGAAATTATTTCACAATGTCCCATTCATTTCATTCCTATATCTAGAGTGGGTGCAGCTCCATGCTTATTTTGTACTTGTCTTAAAACATTTGGTAGTACCTCCAATGAGGGTGCGTTATGTGTTGTAGCATAAATATACACAAATATACTTTCCTAGGTGTTCTGCTCCTCTATTTATTCCACCATTCCAAGGAGAAGACTCATAGGGGCAGATGTAGGTGAAAAGATATTTGTGAGTTCTTAATAGCGATTTTTACCGAATCGCTATAAAAATTTCGCAAACCGCGATATAGATAAAAAATCGCGAATAGTTTGTGATTCGGTAACTCCATTCCGAATCGGTATTACCGATTCGGAATTTGCAAAATCGCACTTTTAAAAAATCGCAAATTAGCAAATCTGCCATTCAGGTGCCTCCTGATGACATCACACACAAGAAGTGGCCACACCCATGCTGTTTCACTGTGCCTGGGGCTGTGGGAGAGGCAGAGAGCAGGAGCACACACCCAGGAGCTGCACAGGAGTTCCCAGGCAGACCCCAAATATCAGGATGGACACAAAGGAGAAGGGAAAGGAGCCTTCAGAAAGAAAGAGGCAGCATAAATTTAGCGAGAAGGAGTTGAAGATTTTTATTGAAGAAGTGGTGAAGACTCACAACCAGTTGTTTGGAAAGGAATCTCTGCATATTCCAGAATCCCAGAAAAAAAGGATCTGGCTAGAAATACACGGCAAAATTAATGCCATTGGTGTCGCCCAGCACTCAATTGATGAGCTGAAGAAGCGCTGGTATGACCTCCGCTCTCGTGAGAAGGAGAGGGTGGCTGACAGGCTAAAACAAGCAAAAAAGACAGCTGGCGGACAATCCACTGCGCCTGCAATCACACCCCTGGATTGATTGGTGGAGTCCACCCTTCAGCCTGAGACCATCAGTGGCATAGGAGACGTGGACAGCTCAGCCAGAGACAACAACAGACAAGGTACGATGCATGAACAGCATGGTCTGACTCCCCCAATCTTCAATCCCCAATCCCCCATGAGCAAGTCAAAATTCAACTCCAGTCTATATTTTGCAAACAACCAGCAATGCATCATGGGAGATGTAGTCCCAACACCCATGTAGAATACCAGTGAGTCAACTGAACACAAGTGCAGGAGCCCCACATCAGTCAATATGCAAGCGGGGGATTGTTAGTGTGAATAGCAAGTCATGTAATTTAATGTAACACAAATGCTGCAAGGCAAGTCAGTTAATGGACATTCTGTATCCACAGGTGAACCTGCGACCCAGACTGCTGAGAGGTAGACAGAAGAGGCACCTGGGAACAACATATTCAGGAGGAAGAGACCCTGTCGCCCGCAGATGTCACACCACCACCACGACCCAGGAGGTACACAGTGGGTAGCCTGCAGGAGATGGAGGGGTCAGAGGAGGAGAGCACAGGAGCCCCACAGACCATGCAGGAAGAGCCAGCACAGTCTCCTGAGACACAGTCACCCATGCAGCGTAGCCACATCAGTGATCCCCGACGCAGACCAAGGGCACACAGTCCAGGTGCACAGGGTGATGGATCTAGTGTATTCGCAGGTTTTGAGGGCACCATGGTGAAGGTGCAGTGGCTGCAAGGGAAGACAATGTGATCAATGCAACATCGGATTTTCTTGCTAGCACTGATACGCACGGTGGGGTTGGAGTGGCTTTGTGCAATTTGAACGGGCTTAGAACGTACCATTGTCCAGCCCACTGTGTCTTTGAAAAACAACTTTATATAGTCTTTTCAGGCAAGATATTTCTTAAGCGAGACGCACTGCCAAGACTTGAGCTCAATGACATTGACTCCCTTTATTGATTGCCTTTGAATAATTTACTCCCCCACTACTTTATTTGATACACCCTACATTCGAAAGTATTAGTCAATTCATTGTTCTTTATCAAGAGGATTGTCTTTTGGCCAAATCATTTCCAATTATAAATTTTGACCGTATCTAGCCTTGAAAAAGTCTCAGTACCTACATGTACAGATTAAACACGTGTTGGCTGCTTTGTTTGCTGGGAATTAATTTTGGAAACTGAACCAATAAAGGATACGCTTTCTACGATAAGAATCTTGTGGAATACCCTTCATGTCTTATATACTGGTTATGAAAAATTTCAGAACTGTATGGACTGACTAATTGGTTAACAAAATACTATCTACTTGTAACAAAGATTTTCCTATATGATCTATTTGAATACACAGATTGGTGTGTTGTATTGGCTTTCTTGTTTTGCAATGTCAATCAATCAATCAATTAATCAGTGCATTTATAAAGCGCGCTACCTACCCATGAGGGTCTCAAGGTGCTGGGGGGGGGGGGGGGTCGCTACTGGTCGAAGAGCCAGGTCTTGATGAGTCTTCTGAAGGCCGGCAGGTCCTGAGTCTGTCGTAGGCTGATGGGGAAAGTGTTCCATGTCTTGGCGGCGAGGTGGGAGAAGGATCTGCCGCCGGCTGTGGTTTTCCGGATACGAGGAACTGTTGCGAGGGCGAAGTTGGCTGAGCGGAGATTTCGGGTGGGGGTGTGGAAGCTGAGGCGGTTGTTGAGGTATGCAGGTCCGGTGTTGTGTAGGGCTTTGTGTGCGTGGACTAGGAGTTTGAAGGTGATCCTCTTGTTGCCGGGAAGCCAGTGCAGGCCTCTCAGGTGGGGTGTGATGTGGCTGCATCGGGGGACGTCGAGGATCAGTCGTGCCGAGGCGTTCTGGATTCGTTGAAGTCGTCTAAGGCGCTTGGTTGTTGTTCCTGAGTAGAGAGCGTTCCTGTAGTTGAGTCTGCTGGTGACGAGGGCATAGGTGACGGTTTTCCTTGTGTCAGGAGGGATCCATTTGAAGATCCTGCGGAGCGTGCGGAGGGTGTTGAAACAGGACGCGGAGACGGCATTGACTTGCCTGGTCATGGAGAGGGTGGAGTCGAGGATGACCCCCAGGTTGCGTGCGTGGTCTGTGGGTTCCGGGGCTGTGCCTAGCTATGTGGGCCACCAAGAGTCGTCCCAGGCCGATGAGGCGGGTCCGAGAATGAGGACCTTTATCTTGTCTGAGTTCAGCTTCAGTCTGCTGTCCTTCATCCAGTCGGCTACGGCCTTCATTCCTCTGTGGAGGTTGGCTTTGGCGGTGTGGGGGTCTTCTGTGAGGGATATGATCAGCTGGGTATCGATGGGGTAGAAGATGATGTTGAGGTTATGTTGTCGAGCGACGTGGGTGAGCGGTGCCATGTAGATATTGAACAGTGTCGGGCTGAGGGAGGACCCCTGTGGGACGCCGCAGATGATCTTGGTGGGTTTCGAGCGGAAGGGTGGGAGGCGAACGCTCTGGGTTCTGCCGGAGAGGAAGGACGTCGTCCAGGCCAGGGCTTTCTCTTGAATTCCGGCGTCATGGAGGCATGTTGATAGGGTGCGGTGGCAGACTGTGTCGAAGGCAGCTGATAGGTCCAGAAGGATGAGGGCGGCTGTTTCTCCTTTGTCCATAAGGATCCTGATGTCGTCCGTGGCGGCGATGAGGGCGATCTCGGTGCTGTGGTTGCTGCGAAAACCGGATTGGGAGGGGTCCAGGATGTTGTTGTCTTCAAGGTAGCAGGTTAGTTGTTCGTTGACAATCTTCTCTGTCACTTTTGTCGGGAACGGGAGCAGGGAGATGGGCCGGAAGTTCTTGAGGTCCTTGGGGTCCGCCTTGGGCTTCTTCAGAAGGGCGTTGATCTCGGCGTGTTTCCAGCTTTCGGGGAAGGTTGCTGTCTCGAAGGAGCTGTTGATTGTTTTTCTGAGGTGGGGTGCGATGGTTGTGCTGGCTTTGTTGAAGACGTGGTGAGGGCAGGGGTCAGATAGGGATCCGGAGTGGATGGAGTTCATGATTTTGATGGTGTCTTCGTCGCTGACGTTGGCCCAGGTGGTCAGGCGGCTGGTGTGGGTGGGGGTCGCAGGGGTGGTGAGCTCGGTGGTGGGTGCAGGGGTGTCAGAGTTGAAGCTGTCGTGGATGTCGGCGATCTTGCAGTGAAAGAAGGCGGCCAGGGAGTCGCACAGGTCTTGTGATGGTGGGATGTCGTTGGTGTTGGAGCTGGAGAGTTCTTTCACAATGCTGAAGAGCTCTTTGGTGTTGTGCGCGTTGTTGTCTAAGCGGTCCTTGAAGGCGGTCCTCTTGGCGGTCCTGATGAGTTGGTGGTGTCTGCAGGTGGCGCTTTTGTGGGCTGTCCGGTTGTCAGGTGTGCGGTCGTGGAGCCATTTCTTCTCCAGACTCCGACAGGTGCGCCTGGAGATCCGGAGGTCTTCGGTGAACCAAGCGGCTTTCTTGTTGGTGTGGTTGGTTGTGGAGGGCTTGAGGGGGGCGAGGGTGTCGGCGCAGTCATTGATCCACTGTTTGAGGTTGGTTGCGGCGGTGTCGTGCTCGGTGGGGTCGGCGGGTGGTCTTAGGGCGAGTTTGGGGGTCAGTTGGTCCTTGGTGATCTTGCCTCAGCAGCGGCGTGGTATCTGTTGGGTGCGGTGGTGGGCAGCGGGTTTCCTGAAGGTGAAGTGGATGCATCTTTGGTCTGTCCAGTGGGGCTCGGTGGTGTGGTTGAAGGCGACGTGGGGGCTGGTGGAGAAGATGGGGTCCAGTGTGTGTTCGGCGGTGTGGGTGGGTGCCGTCACAAGCTGTTTGAGTCCGAGGTTGGCGAGGTTGGCGAGCAGGGCGGTGGAGTTGGCGTTGTTGTTGTTCTCGAGGTGGAAGTTCAGGTCCCCGAGGAGGATGTAGTCCGTGGAGGCGAGGGCGTGGGTGCTGACCAGGTCGGCGATGGCGTCACAGAACTGTGGTTGTGGTCCGGGAGGTCTGTAGACGAGTGTTCCTCTGAGGGTGGTGTTGGGGTCGGTGTGGATCTGGAAGTGCATGTGCTCGGCGGTGGTGAGGGTGTCGTCGGTGTTGATCGAGACTCTGATGGTGTCCTTGTGGATGATGGCGATTCCCCCTCCCGCTCCATTGGTGCTGTCTCTGCAGGAGATCTTGTAGCCATGTGGGATGGCTATGGCGATGTCTGGTGCTGAGGTGGCGTTCAGCCAGGTCTCCGTCAGGAATACGACGTCGGGTGCGGTGGAGTCGAGGAGGTCCCAGAGTTCGATGGCGTGCTTGCGAGCGGAGCGGGTGTTGAGGAGGTCATGACCAGATGGTCAGATGGTGTCCATGAGCAAGAACCTTAGGGACATTAAGGAGGGCATAAATGGTCTGAAAAACACTGTTGCAGAGGGCATGCAGGATATGGCTGAGGCAGTAAGGCTGTTGTGCAGCAAAATGGACAGTGAACGTAGCGCAAGGCGCAGGGAAAAACAGCACATGCAGGGTTACACAAAGGCGGTGAACCGCCTATGCAATGCCACATCTGTCCTCAGCAGACGCACAGTGGCCATGCAGATGGAAATGGCCCACTGCAGTCAGGATGTCGCTAGGGGGTTGGTGCATGTCACCACTGCAGTAGAACCGCTCCAGACAGCCAACATTGCTGCCACAGGGTCTGGGTATGGTGGTGACAGTGAGGAGGTCACCAGCCGCAGCAGCATCACTCCTCTCATTGCTGAGCCCAGGAAGCATAGTGCAAGGCAAGGGCCAGCAGCTGGACAGTCCTCTAGGGAGAGCAGTGTGCAAACTGTGCGGGGCACTGCTGTGCATGGCCGCAGGAAATGAGTCCATGCTGCTGCTGACATTCGCAGATGGGTGAGGTAACCCATGTAACCCACTGATGGGGGATGATAATGAGCATGCAGTGTATTAATGCCATGCTGGGCTTCTTAAGGCACTCAGAGGCCAATATGGTGAGGCCGTGTGCATTCCTATTGCCTGATGTAAGGTCAATAAAACACTATTATAAAATTGTAATTATTCTCTTTGTCTCATTACTTACTCAGAAATAGTTGCGTATGATCTCAGCATGTCTGTGTCTCCCATCTGCCACTCCCACAACACCCGCTGCACGGTGCAGTGGCCGTGGACATTCCTCTTCCTCTGAATCAGAATCAGTGATTTCAACTGGGGTTCTCTTGTTTGTGGCCAGGTTGTGTAGCATGGCACAGGTTGCAATGATTTTGCAACATATCTCAGGGAGGTACTGCTGTGCACCTCCACTCTTGTAGAGGCAGCAGAACCTGCTCTTCAGGAGTCCAAAAGTCCACTCCACCACATTCATCGTGGACTTATGGGCAGCACTGTATCTCCACTCACTTGGGGTAGATGGGTTGAGGAATGGGGTGAGTATGAATGCACGCACTGCATAGGCACTGTCACCTAAGTCGGAAAGGATGGAACATCAATCACAGGCAACAACAGATATAACCAAGGTTATACATCAGGGTGTGTCACATGCATTTACCTAGCAGGTATCCTTCTCCACATTCACCCCCAGCTAGACGTGTATAGATTCAACTGTTCCTGAAGATGTAGGAGTCATGCGTACTCCCTGGGAATTTTGCTTCTATATCAGTTATGTTGTGAGACACATCACAAATTACCTGAACGTTGATCGAATGATATAATTTCCTGTAACGATATATGTACTCAGTAGCAGAGGGGGGGAGGCACATTGCGATATGTGTCCCATCGATGCACCCTATGACATGTGGGAACTGGGCCATCTGATAAAAATCCATCTTGGTCTAATGCAGTTCCATTTGCGTTGTGGGAAACCGGATGTAATGGTGCATTCTTTGAAGCATGGCATCCAGGAAGGTGTTGAAGAAGCATGACAGGCAACTTTGTGAGACACCTCCAGCCACAGCTATCACCCCTGGTAACTACCTGATGCAAGTAGGTGCAGGGAACAAAGGACCTGCACATGTGGTGGAATTGCGTGCGCCCTGCGTGTCTGCTGCTCCAGGAAGGGGTGCAAGTCACGTATGAGGTCTAGGATGGTAGTGGGGTGAAGCCTGTACCTCCCATGTATTTCTTCTTCTGTGAGTTGAAAAAGAGTGACACGCACTCTGTATATGCGTTCCTGTCGCCTCCTCATCCTCTGTGCCGCAGCTTGTATCTGCATCCGCCTTGCAATGACATAGAGGGCCGCCATTGTGTTGAGACTGATGCATTCTAGGGCTGTCTATATGCAGTGCACCTGGTTACCACCTGCTTTGAGTTGGTGGTAATTTGCGACTTGCAAATAGTGATTTTCAAGAAATTGCTATTTGCGATTTTTCTTACATTGGTCTGCGATTTTTGTGAGGCACTACTTTTGTGTCGGTGGCTCAAATTCACAAAATAAGGAATTGCTAACTGGTTTTGTTTTTTTAAGCGATTCCTTAATTTGAGCTTGCCTTTTACCCTCTCTACATTTCACATGGGTCTTTTGCGATCGCAAACATTGAAATTCTTTGAATTTCAGCGTTTGCGATCGCAATATGTCTTCCTACATCTGGCCCATGGTCAGGTTTGTATGATTTAGGGTGTTGTAGGAGGATAGTCTGCTTCCCACTGGTCAGCCTTGTGAGCAATCCTGAAGGCAATTTCATTGCCTTTTAAGGGTACTTTGCCCGTATTAGAATTTATGGAGTGAAAATACCCAATGTTGGCATCTATAGGATCAAACTTCACCCATGAGTAAAACATGTCTAAGGCATTTGAGCATTTGCATGTATGAGAAAGGTTACTGCACGCTTTAATCAGGGACACCTCTGTCTTTGAGATGTAGTGTATCTGCTCCCATGTAATGTACTTCTCTCAGAACAGGAGCTGCCATGTTTAATGAACAGATTCAATTAAAATGAGATCCAAAATACAGAAACCACAGATGAACAAATACACTTTTAAGAGCCAAGCTTGACAAACCTGTAGTAAAAAGGGGTTCCCTATTTAATCTGAAAGAGGCTAAGTCTCAGTAGGTCTGTAATAATTGTATTTTGAGTGTGTCAGCAAAAACTATTCATGAATCCAGATAATCCAAGCATCCCATGTTGGGCACTGATTGCCATAATCTTGGGGGTTGCCTCAGGACCGCAGAATTGGATTTCTATCCCTCTGGTGCAAGGACTTAGTTCAAAGCACGATTGTAAATTACAAATCCAGTTGGACTGGTACCCATACACAATTCACTGATTAATACCATGCAGATGTTGATTTCGAATACCGATTAGTCCCACTAGATGAGTTCAGTGTTCTTTTATGGTGAAATACCGAAATAAAGAAATATTGGCATGGTATGGTATGGCCATCATCTACTAGTTCTAAGAGAGAACCAAGGATTTAGAGTGACTGGACCTCGAGAGAAACAAGTCAGTCCAGAGTAAAAGCCAGGAGTCTCCAGAGAAAGTGTGTGCATACACCAGCCTGATCCTTCTTATTTTGTTGTAAGCTTATATTCACATCACTGAAACTGTGCAATTACTTAAAGGAGGAGGATTTACCTGACTGTTAGGACACTCGACCAAGCTAGTAGTGCCACATTATCCCTCCACCCCTTAGTGTAACTAACTACTGAAACCAATTCACTGCCTATCCTACCATGGCACAGCTCTCAGTGTAGCAGTCAAGATTGCAGATTTCTCCAAGACTGAACCATTTCTCCTTCTAAGTCAAACTCAGCACACTTTTGCCTGCCTTTTCCCTCCCATTTGTTTCGAAGAGACCCACTGCTAAGAGCAGAGACAAAAGCCTGAGTCTTCCCATTGTTAAGCCTTGTGAGAATCCCACTGCTAGTGTAGTAAGCAAGTGTAGGAGGCTGACTATGGAGTTTTCAACCCCATACTCTTCTTCTACCAAGAAAGACTTAATCCTCCTGGATTGGGCCTATTGTCTCATAAGGTGTTTTATATGCCAAGTGACTCGACAGAGTAATTAAGGAAGCACAAAGCACAAATCTCATTAATTAATGTCTAAAATAAAATAAAATATCATAATGTATATAAAAGAATCCAGATATGTCAATTAATACTTTGGATTTGGATTTCAGCCAATAATTGGTCAAAAAGGTATTGACTCTGACCTTTAGATCATATGCCTATCTGTGGTTACAGTAAAATTACAATATACACACATACTGCACAGTGTAGCATTTCACACACTACACATATAGCCGAAATGTAATGGTGCAGTCTGTTTTGTGCTGCAATTTAATTTAGCCTGGGCTCCAAATGCCGTAGGGCTACTTGGGCACACATTCAGGTCTGAGCCAGATAGTTTCCTCACCCAATATGCATGTGTTCACTAATATGTGAAGATGTGTTCATGTGCAACCTTCTCAGAGACCTTTACCCCAACAGACACAACAGCTCATCTTATTTTAAAAGAGGGGCACTGGAAGTTACAGGTAAAAAATCTTTTCCATTGAGAATTACAGTGAATTACAATGAAAAAAACGGCACCAGCTAGAACCTGTAGTTGTGTAGTTACAATAATATTTGCACTATACACAATTGTAACGTTTTCAGTAAAGTAGTTTAAACGAAAAAAGGCAAACATGCCAAAAAATACAGTTGTAAGTTCAAGATTTTGTAGGAAAGTTGTTAAACACAGAGGTAAGTGGTCCTTTACGGACTGGAGATTGAAACATAAATTATGGACTCTATAGTTACATATGTTATATTTACTTATAAAACTGTTTCATTCATACATACATACATTCCTGCAGTGAGTACCACTAGACAGAAAACAAACCAACTCCTTATCAACCAAGCAGAAGCACTGGTAGTTAAGGTTGGTAGTGAGGTAGTTAATCATCCAACCTCACAGAAATGAGTAGTGATTAACAGAATGACTCCAGGTTTCTGCTTCACTCGTTGGTCTAGCACAGAGGTCTTCAAACTTTTGGATGCCGAGACCCCCCTGTCAACATTTTGAGGTGTAAAGACCCCCTCCTGACAAAAATTTCTAAACCTGTAGGCAGGGCTACTGGAATTATGAGGCAGTTGAGGACCAAATTAAGCGGGGGAAGGGTACTAACACTCCCAGCCAGGGCTGGCCCTAACATTGGTTGCACCCGGTGCAAGTCTTTTTTGGTGCCCCACCTCCGTTTCCTCCTTCTCCATGAATTCCCTCACTACCACTCACCAACAATGCATCTCATCTCTATAACACCTTTCTGACAAACATTTCATTTTTATTACATGGTACATATTCTTTGTAGCAGGCACATTAACCCTCTGCGCTGTGTGGGTGGCAGGAGTGCCCATGTGAGTGCACGGTGAGCGATGCAACAGTATGAGAGTAGGGTGAGAGGAGTGACTGCAGGGCGAGTGAGGTGGCCGTACCAATTTGGGTGTGAATGCAAGTTCAGAATGGGATGAATGAATGTATGATTACTGCTGGGCTTGTTTGAGTGAGTTGTGTATTCAGCAGTGAGGGGGACAGGTGAGTGAAGTGTCACTTGAGTGCAGGATGAGTAGTGTGCTTGTGTGACTGCAGGGTGAGGTATAGGGTGAACAGCGCAAGTGCATTGTGAGTGCAGAGTAATCACTGTGAGTGCAGGGTGAGCAGGCGAATGGTGTGAGTGCATAGTGATCTGTGAGTGCATCGTGATCGCTATGAGGGCAGGGTGAGCGTGAAAGTGAAGGGCGTGAAGGAGGAGTGAGTTGTCTGAATGCAGGGTCCATTCCCAGACACTTGAAGTAACCCAGCATGTTATTGACGGCAGCGTAGTGTTTAAAATCTAAGTTAAACTATTGCTATTATGGCAGGGTGGAGGAAATAAATAATGTGCTGATCCTGCAACAAACTTCCAGTCTTATGGATACGGTTGCCAGTAGATTATTTTGATGGCCCAGTTGGTACAAAAATAAGCAGTCACCTAAAGCTGTATTTTAGACTCTAGCACATCTAAAAACTTGCAACAACAAGAACACTCATAACATAAGTCCACTCGATAAACCCACACTTATCCAACCATGTACTAACTGGATTAGTCACCTACTCGAACAACCAGAAATTGGAGCGTTGTCAGAGCTATGAGGTGCTATACAAAGGCTGTGATAAGTTTAAACACTGGGAGTCGATTTTATTTGAGCTAAGCACTAACTTAGCAAATATTGTTACTGCTGCCGTATACAGACTGGCTACAATTCTTTATTTGTGGTCACTTCATTGCAAAAGTAGTACTAGACCTCTTGAGAGCACAACACGCCATGAATTACAGTGCATGGGGTGTTCATGAGCATCTTATGGTGATAACACCACCAGCTCTGCATTGGAACCTCAGAAGTATACTGCAAACGTCTCTACAGTAGAAAGACACACATTTAGCCTGCGCCTGATCTGCATTGTCTGCTGAGGCAAGGATGCAATCTTCTACTCCAAAAGGCATGTCTTAAGAGTTACGATCAGTTTAGTTATCATCTGTCTGCAATGCATTATATGCTTCTCAAGTTTTAGAGATGAGAACGTGTTCCCTTAGACTTGAAACTAAGAATATCATAAAATTGCAATGTTATTTATTCATGTGACAAAATATGTGTATGATCACACGTTTTATGTTATATATGCAAGCAGGAGCGGCCCGTGCAGGTAAGAGCGGTGAGGCCGAGCTAGGGGGTGGGGGGTTCAGCAGACAACCACTATGGAAAATTAAATAAATAAATAATTTTCCCTCGTTGTCGCTTTCAAAATCCCCCCCCCCTCCCCTCTCCCCCTCCACACCCGGCCGATTGCTGCACCACTCTTACCTGCACCGGCCACTCCTGTGAAGTGTAAAAATACTCATAAGATCACAGTTTCTATCCACAACCTCTGGGTCACTAAAACTTTCTGTGCTAATGGTGAGAGAATGGGCCCTTCGACTCCCCTTCTCGAAGGGCTAATGTTTCCAATTGAACAATTTCTACTTATTTAAAAGGTGTACACTTGTAGTCACTGAAGAACTGATATTATCAGAAAGTGATGGTTCATACTATGGTAAAATATCCCTCTGTAATGTGCCCATACGATTATTATTTAAAGTAGCCTGCAGAGAGTACAGCCCTTTGGAATGAAGAGCGCAGTGAACCAATAGGACAGCAAGCGCTGCCCTACACCCTTCCCGCAGCTCTTCAGAAATCTGCCAAATGCATATTTGTCCACGTGTATCTATTAGTGGACATCTGCAAATCTACCCTGTGAATCGGAGGAAAAATGAACATTTAAAAAGGCACCCCATGCTTGTGACTCACATTTTTAGCCATAGATCAATGTTCCAGGCTCATTTTCAGACTAACAACTGGAATTTTCACATCATGGCCTCAAATACTGTTGCATAAAACAAGCACATGTTTTTTTTCATATTTGCTTTCGTCTTTCTTTGTATCATGCCCGATGCCCAACTGTGGTGTCTAATAAAATTGAAATGAATTTCAGCTTTTCACACCCTATCGCTTTCTCTATCAGTGATGTCCTTGGGGTAACTTTTGAAGGCTGGAAACTTTAAATTCTAAGAAGCACACAGTGGGCTTCATATTAACTGTGCATAATTAACTGTAAATGCTGCCAGTGCCACTTCAGCTGGAACTTATACGTATTGGGGTTTTCCTTTTCGTTTCTTAATTGGTTCTGATTTCTGTTCATGGCTCTGGTTCACAAAGAATCACTTTATTATATATATTAAAATACCTGCCAGCATTTATTAGAAAAACCTATGTGTCTGCTTTGACTAATAGAAGCATGTTTGCTATGGCACACTGTTCATGTTGTAATGGGAGCCCATTTTTGAATGTCCTGTTGTTGTCCTGTGGACGTCCTGCTTCTTGGAACCAGCATTGTGGGGCAGAAAGGAGAGTGAGCTGACGCGGACGCCGGGCGGGTGAAAGACTACAACACCCAGAATCCCTAGCGGCGTCGCACGTCAACCACGCAGCCACCAGCGCACCAGGAGGCGCATTTAATGGGGCCAGGGCACCCGCTGCAAGGGAGCCAATTTTTGAATTTCCTGTTGTTGTCCTGTGGTCGTCCTGCTTCTTGGAACCAACATTGTAGGGCAGAAAGGAGGGCAGGCTGACGCAGATGCCAGGCGGGTGAAAGACGACAACACCCAGAAGCCCGAGCGGCATCGCACGCCAACCACACACCCACCAGCATGCCAGGGGGCGCATTTAACGGGGCCAGGGCACGAGCAGCGCGGCACGCATGCAGGCGTGCCCGGGCGCACTAGGGCGAAGCCCGGGCCAAGGGCGGGCCCATTCTGCGCCCGTCAGCGGCAGGAAGAGGCTGGGCTGGGTCACCCCTCTGAGGAGTCGGGTCTCTCCACTCTACTATTTCGAATAACTCAGCCCATAAGAAGACTCAAGGTACTGTTTAAGAGCACAAAGTGTAGGGCCTGGATTGTTTGTCCCATTGGGTTGTTTTAAAAATGGAAAAACGAAAGGGGGTAGCTGGCACTCTGAATGCTTTCTTAGTAAGGGCAGAATCTCTTCTAACACATGAAATTCATCTGACAGAACGGCGCCATTCTCTAGATCCTGCCACACTTTAGAGTCGCCTAATAACTGGTGTCTCCTCATCTGCACCGGGGGCTGTTGAAAAGGAGTTTTCGCAGAATACTGTCACATATGTCCTATCTAACCCTATCCCTTCACCATCTTCCTCTGACGTAATACTGAGTGCTCTAGTAGTTCAGAATAGGGCTACTAGGCCCAGGGTAGCGAAATGTGTGCCCGCACATAAGAATGAGCCCCGGGAAGATAAAATAAAGCGGGATACTGGGACAAAAAAAACGACGGGTAAGGAAAATAATGGTACCCTTTCTCCCTTAAGAACTTCTTCAGTTGGTACACAAACAGAGATGATTTTGTCTCCACCAGTGCAGAGTATAGTTAATGCCAATTCAAAGGAGGTAATAACTGACCTTCCCGTGGGAGCAAGCGATCCTGGTTTAGGAGCAGCCCTATCCTGTATCTGAGACTTGATTGAAATTGTTTTTTCTATTTTGTGGGATAAAATCGGCCTGTTAGAGTCTGTAATCAACATATTGAGTTGTAACATAATGGGTGAGTCACCAACTGGAGAGAAAAGGGAAGACACAAGGTTGGTGAAGAGTTGCTGGCCATATACTGTCCAAGAAGGGAATATTGCCAAAGCTTACAACAAAACTATTACAAAAACATCTGGAGAGACAGCTTGGGTGTAGTATCTGCAGGCCCAAAGGTAACAGCCACCCAGGGTTTCCAAAAGGGGTAAGAAACAACTTTAGATGGGAATAATAGTGCTAGTGCCCCTATTGGGAGACAGAGAGCTAGCAAATTTAGAGATTCCTTAGCGCCCAATAGTGAGACACTGCGTCTCTCACCAGCATCATGCCCTTATGTTTTAATTTTGACCGGGGTTCCAGCATTGAGGGTTGGGCAGAAATAAAATTGGGTTGACTTAAGGAACAAAACTGTAGACTGGCTGGTGAGACATAAGAACTTCCACCCAATAGATGCTAATGAGATCCTAATGGTTAGGAGAGTAGGGTGGAAAGGGCAATCCGCTAAGACTATATGTGGTGAATGTATTGTGGTCAATTTTCGTAGGCCCAGGGTGGTTCACTAATACAAACTAATAGATTCCTGGCACTGTCAGACCTAGATTCTCAGGATTGACAAATATCTGGGATTGGACAGGGCAAGGATTGGCTAACCACCATCAATGATTCAAGATCTAAAATTAGTGATGCTGATGTAGTTGTAGTAAATCATGGTGATATCCCAACTGACCCCATAGAGATAGGAATTGTAGCTAATGATAATATGGTCCCCGATGTTCTATCTAGTATTTACCTAAGGACCCTGATAACTAACTCTAATAATACTCAGAATGAGAATCACGCAGGACCCATGGAGGGCTTTTAGATCACAAAGCAGGTATTAATAAACTGTATAGTAGAAAATCAGGGAGAGGAAGTTGAACTAAATCATAGTTTGGCTAGCAATTGCGACAACCAGAAAATAGACGTGAGAAGACAAACAGTGATTTAATCAGTGAAGAATGTAAAACAAACATAAAATTAACTTCTTGAAATATTGCAGGGATTAGGAAAAATCAAAGTGATCCAACATGGCAAGACTATATTGGACAGAGTGAAATAATTCTGTTTCAAGAAACATGGGCTGTGGAAAGCCCTCATAAAGTAGGTTTTAAAACCTTTAGTGTACCTGCCACTCCATCCGTGAGAGGAAGACCTTCGGGAGGCCTTGCCATTTGGATAAAAATCAATTTAGGTGCCGATTTTAAGCAAATTGACTCCCCTTGTCAAGATATATTGGCAGTTAAGTTCTTAACACTAGATAAAAAGGAAGTTTATATTTTTAATGTATACAGCAGACCAAGTGTAGCGAGCAAAGTAGTGGATGTCATCGAACACCTGGATTATATTTTAACTACGATTAACCAGTGTGCCCTGATAATCATCGACGGTGACTTTAATCGTAAATTCGAACCGGTGGCTGGTTTTGAAAACATCTTCGAGGATGAGGATAGGGCAAACAATATTCTAGCATTGGATAGTAGCCCGGTAGTGCCTTGCACATGTGCGATAACACAGTTGTTGAGGTTGGTTTCAGCCCATGAACTACGGGGCATATTAGCAACAAATAGCGATAATTATCGCTCTTAGCGCATTTTTTTTTATCGCCGCCTATCACCGGATAATATTGCAAAGATAACGTGCTATAGCAAAGTTTATCTCTAAAGCGATAAAATATCCGGCGATAGCGGCTCAATGCGTGAATATCACTGGAAATCCAGCGATATTCAGGCATTACCACTAATGGGGACTTAACCTGAATATCCACCTCCCATTGGATATACAGGTTAAGTCATGGTCTGAGCAGGCGTTAGGTTCTATCAATAATCACGCCTAGCGTGATTTTTTTATAGCTTCGCCTGCCTTGCTAATAGGAGATAGCTGTATTAGCGACTGCTTTCAGTTGCTAACAGGTTGGGTACACACACTTTGCATATCATTAGCGATAAATATCGCTGACATGCAAAGCGGGCCCCAAACCTGTAGCTATCGCCTACAAGCGTCGCTAACTGCTGTTAGCGACAGCTTGCTTATAGGGCGATAAAAATATTGCCGCTTTAGCGGGAACAATTTCTGCTAAAGCGGCGATATCGCCCTTGCTAATATGCCCCTCAGTTTGTTTAAAATTTGGCATGCATACACCTTTTGTAAGACATCGCTAATGACATGCAAAGTGGGCGTACCCAACCTGTTAGCGACTGAAAGCAGTCGCTAACAAAGCTATCGCCTATTAGCAAGGCAGGCGAAGCGATAAAAAAAACGCGATTATCGTTAGAACCAAACGCCTGCTCAGACCATGACTTAACCTGTATATGCAATGGGGGGTGGATATTCAGGTTAAGTTCCCGTTAGTGTTAATGCCTGAATATCGCTGGATTTCCAGCGATATTCACGCATTGAGCCGCTATCGCCGGATATTTTATCGCTTTAGAGATAAACATTGCTAGTAGCACGTTATCTCTGTGATAATATCCGGCAGTAGGCGGCGATAAAAAAAAAATGCGCTGAGCGCATTTAGCGATAATTATCGCTAGTTGCTGCTAATATGCAGCTGAATTTTTGGATTGGGGGGAATAGTATTTTAACTAGTACCAAGCAGGTTTTAGAGAAAAAACTAGCACAATTGACCAGGTTTTTAGGTTTCTCTGTATAATTTGGAAGTATGTTTCTATTAAGAAAGCGCATTTGTACATTGCCTTTGTAGACCTTAAGGCAGCATTTGACCTCATACCCAGAACTCTTCTGTGGAAATTTTTAAGACAGCTTGGTGTCCCAGGGGAAATCCTTGTGCAGATCATTAGACTACATGAAGGCAACTTCGCCAGGGTTAGTTGTATGTGAACAACATCCCCGAATTCTCTTGGGCTGCGAACATGATTCTCCCAAGTTGGGGGGGCACCAGTACCGGCACTTCTATTTGCTGACGATACGATCTTAATATCTCAAACACCCAAAGGTCTGCAAAATTTACTTAATACTTTCGAAATCTACTGTGAACATAAGCGCCTGGAAATGAATTCTACCAAAACAAAATACATGGCAGTTAATCCAAACAAATCTTTTAGAAAAACTTTAACTGTTAAAAATGAGAAGATAGAATATGTGCCAAATTTTAATTATTTAGGCATTACTCTACACACTAAAATGAACTGGAGACCACAGTTGGACAAGAGCAAAACAATTTTAATTAATTGAATTCAGTCCCAATAGTGTGGAAGCAATCTAAAGCTGTCTCTCCTGCACTGGAGCTGTATAAGTATAGGGCACAATCTGCTTGCCTTTACGGGGCTGAATTATGGGGTCTTGTAACAAAAAAACACCTTTATGGTACAAGAGAATATATTTTTTAGGAAGCTGTTAAGTATTGCAAAACGTACACCCCTAATACCCGTAGTAATTAATCTAAACATTCACCGCACTGATGAGCATGCGGTTCTACGGCCATTACTGTTCTGGGTCCGTCTGTGGTCAACAGATGAGCTTGTTCACTATAGGGAAGGTCTAGAGGAAATTTTTAGAATTGGAAATTCATTCAGGATTCTTTGTCCCATACCTCTACATTAGGCACCTTATCTACAAGGTTCCTAAACGTAAAGCCAAGGAGTAAATTTGAGACCTTCTTGGACGAAATACAACCACCACTTGCTAAGTCCCTCTATATTAAATTTCGCTAAGGTATCTTGCAGATTAATGCAAACACTGCTAAATGGGTGCGTAGTGTAGGTGATGCAAATAATGGTTGTTGTGATATCTGCCACTCAGGTGTTAAAGAGAATGAACTGCACGTTCTATTCTTCTGCCCTGCCTATATTCATGCTAGGAGGAAATGGATCAAACCCATTTGTGGGCTCCTAGGCATTAGATCCTGTAAAGGGGCGGAAAGAATATTGCAAATTGATACCACACAATCAATTGTGTTTAGTGTAAGCAGATATCTTTTCTGTGTAGATTTAATAAGAAAGAGAAGGGGATTGAAATTCTAGGTATCTCTCAGAACAAGTGTGAGTCAATTAAGTAATAGACACAAACCTAGTTGTAAATCTTTAGTTGATTAGCATGGAACCTGGAACATATTTTTAATAGAATTATTAAATGCATTTTTATATGAAGTAACTGCCCTTACAAGTTGTTACTTGAAGTATTAACAATATTGTGAATGCATTGTAAAATGGCCTTGTTAGGGGATTTTAAGTAATTTATACTTTTATTTATAGCTTTTTTTTAAACATTAGGAAAATTCTCATTGGGACATTGATCACTATTTAAATTGTGTTCGGTCGGACGGGTTATGGCTTGATGTACTGTTGTATGAATATTTTATATAGCATGTAATCTTTTATCGTTTTTAAAATCGAAATAAAGATTATTGAACTTAATTAATGGTATGTTGATACATACTGCAGGTCAGTAGGGGAATGCTTATCACTCCCTAATATATGGGTGAATTAGTGCGTTCAATATGTTTTAAATGCTAGCAACACAGGGCGGTTTATATAGCCTTTTTTCCTGCTTGTACAGCCATAATAAAACAAGCATTTGCAGAGTCAATAGATCTGGCATTGACTGCCAGCCTTTCAGCAATTCTTATTTTCTTTTGTCATGGTTTTTGCACGACATTATTGTAAAATAAAACATTGGCTGAAGGCAAAATAATTTTCGGTCTAAAAAAAGCAAACAGTGCCCCCTGGAACTGAAGGGAACTACTTTCTGTGAGGATGTGCTGCTTGTGAAAGGGAAAAATGTTATAACCCCTTTTTAGATGTGATTGAAAAAACAACAGACCAATGATTGAAGTCTGGCTGAAAACCCCTATAAATAACTATTAAATAGCTATGTTATATACATAGTTTTGGTAAAAACAATAGGTCTTTGCAAACACAGCCAAATAGCCAATCGGTTAAAAGGCTAAAAGTCAAGAAAGAAAGCAAGAAAGAAAGAAGGCAAAAAGCAAGACAGAATGAGAAAAAGGAGGCAAGCGAAATGAAAATATATAAAGAAGGAAAAAAGAAAGAGGGAAGAAGGCAAGAAAGAAGGAAAGAAGCAAAAGAAGAAAAAGAAAGAAGGAAAGAAAAACAAAGAAGGCAAGAAAAAGGAAAAAGAAAGAAAACAAGAAGGCAACTGAGAAGGCAAGACTGAAGGAAAAAAGAAGAAAAGAAAAATGAAAGGAGGAAAGGATGAATGGAAGAAAGAAAGATGGCGAGGAAGAAAGAAGGCAAGAAAGGAAGAATAAAGGTAAGCCATTAGCAAGAAAGAAGGAAAAAAGAAAGAGAAGGAAAGAAAAAGAGAAGGAAAGAAGAAAAGAAGGATGGAAGGAAAGGAAGAAGCAATGAAAGAAAGAAGAAAAGGAGGACAGAAGGAAGAAAAGAAGGAAAGAAGGAAAAAAAGAAGGATTAACTTAATACAGAACAGTTTAAAATTGACTGACTCTATAATGCTGTAAAATAGCAGAAGTCGGATAAACAAAAGGTTCTCCAAATACAATTTACAACACCATCGGCAGGAGACAGTAATTAATAAAGCTGGAATGGGCTTTGGTTACATTAAAAGAATCCTGCTATCCCATCAAGCTATAAACATAAAGGCTACACTTAAGGAATTATAAAGTAAAACAATAAAACTATCTTGTGGGCAGATGTGCTCATTGTGAAAGAGGAAAATGGAGTCACTCAAAGTGAAGTTAACCAGTGGCTTAAGTAAAGTGACCCATCGCCCCATACTGTATCCTGCAGTGAGTTGAAGCAAAATGTGAATGACACAACAACAGACCAATGGGTGAAAAGAGGAGGCTGAAAGTCCCTTTAAGTAAGTATATTATGCATATCATTTGAGTAAAATCAAAAGGTCTTGGTTAACGCCAGACCTAAAAAAAACAGAAAGACTACTATTCTTTCAATGAGATAGTTGCTGCTTCCCATAACATTCTAAAGGTGTCTTGTTTTTAGCTTCGTAGATCAGAAATTTCTCTTCACTTTTCAGAGGAGGAAGCTGAGCCTTCCTGCAAATAAGCCGACCCATTTAAATCTAATCTCTGATGTCACTTGCATTCGAAGTGAAGCTTCTCCACCTGCCTGGAGTGAGCCTTGAGCCACACATACAAGTGTTGCTAATTCCTCTTGAACTTGTAGATTAAACTGTAGCATGATACAGGATTGCTGTCAGCAGTCTACCCATCACAGTTCTCTTCTGCTGCTGATTAAATACATATTATCAAAACATGAACCAATGATGTTCAGGCTATTGAATTCAGGATTCTATTAACCTACCAGACCATTTGTTAATTTGTAAACATGGTCTGATGTTTAATCTAAATTGTAAGCATAATCTTCACTTTTCAAAATATTTACTTTGCACTTGTTATTTTTCATACATTGACCTTTGCTTTAGGTCTTAGAGCTCCTTCAGAAGGACCACTTTATGTGATTGGGTTGCAGGTTTTAGAGTAAAAGTTGAGGGTACAGTTTTTAGGGTAGAGGGTTAAGGGTTAAGGTAAAAGATTGAGGACGAAAGGCTTATGGAACATGGTACAGGAATAAAGCTGCATGGCTAATAGTGCAGTGTTAAGGGTACAGGGTATAAGAGAGTTAAAGATGAACAAATAAGCTTACTGAATTTAGGGATAGTGATATCGTTAACCAGGGCCGGACTGAGAACCAAAAACGGCCCTGGCAAAGTGCTCGGCTATCCGCCCCCCAACCCCGGGGGGGGGTTGTGGGTGCCACCGAGCTCTTTGCCAGGGTCGTTTTTCAGCAGCTTTTGTTACAGGACCTGTAACAAAAACGTCCCCCAGGGGCCCCAAACCGCCCCCCCACCCGTGCGGCGCACCGGGGTTTGCCCGGTGCCCGCTACGGCCAGTCCGGCCCTGTCTTTAACAGTTCCCATGGAATATGGATTTCATCATCGCTAATAACATCCATTACCCAGTCTGCAGAGCATAACCATTGTCAAGGCCATTAGGAGTATGCTGACATGGAGGTACAAATTATGTGGAAGTGTTATCTAAAGTATTGGGAAGAAAAGACAAATTATGTTGCATTATTATTCATCACATTCTCTGATGGTATTAATTTGATCCATTTGAGCTGGAAACGTCTTTTCTATATTTCTTATATGGGAACTCATGAGGCAAGTGCACTTAATCCATAATAATGTGGTAACCTCTGCAGTCAGAGAATTATATAATGGCACTGACCCTGACCATCACTGATCGTTTTTCGACAATCTACTGATTTCGCAAAAAAATCTAAAACACACCTCTTACTCATAGGCTTGATTTATTAGTATCTCGAAGATGGCTGAGGTAATGGAGAAGTATGGTTGGTAAAAGAAAAAAAAAACAATTTGGTTACTCAACTTTCCTAAGAAATGAAAACATCAAAAATCATATGAACTGCATGCGTTCCACTTCGCAGCATGTTCACCCGTCCTACATACCCTTTGTGAAACGTAGTGTAGTTGAAGAACTATCCTCCACTTTCAAGAAAAACTTTACACATGGATCTTTCGGCAGGAACTTCATGTGTGAAAAGTTTTTGTTTTTTTTTGGAATCTTTTTATTGAAAGAAAAATAGTTCCATCATAATACACATTTTGGAGCAGTGAAAGAGCAGTATTAGCTTACAGTGTGAAAAACACATCATTCCAATCGTAAACAGTTATTGGGATGATCAACCTCTAATCCAGTGTATCCTCTATTCCGACCCCAGCCCTCAGTCCAACCCCTGCCCGCCTAACAACCCTCCCGCTGGCTCTCCCCACCTCCCCCACCCCTCCCGCAGAACTGCAGACCGCAGCTAAGCTTAAAAAACCCATAGCCTCCCTGGAAGGAGGGAACACAGGCGTGGCACGGGCGAAGCCCGGCAAGGCAGGGCCCCCCTATTCATCCTCCGAGGCATCCAGCCACTCCCCTCTGTACCTTCTCCAGGCCTGCTAGATCTTCTCCCATTTTCTGGGGCAACTCCTACTGTAATATATGACCTTTTCCGCCCTCTGGCACCAATCCAAGTCCCTTTCCCATTCCTCTATAGTTGGCAACAGGTCACTCCCCCAGAGACGTGTGATATTTCTCTTCGCCACCATGCTCGCAAAGGCCAGCCACACCTTATCTCCCTTAGGCCATGTTACCTCTCCCGTGACTCCTAAGATATGCCACCTGGCCTCCAGCGGCACCTCTGCCCCAACCACCTCCTCCATTATGTCCTTCAATCTGACCCAGTAGGAGCGGATTTTGGGGCAGTCCCAGAGGATGTGGAAGAATGTACCCTCGTATCCGCACCCTCTCAGGCAGAAGTGTGACGTCGCGTACCCCATTTTGATATGCACCGCGCGTGGGGTGTAGGACCCCCGGAGAATATACGGAGCTGTACCAAACGAAATCGTGCCCGGATCGCCACTTCCCTGGGGCACTGCAGGGCCTCGTTCCAGTCATCGTCTTCTAGTAAGCCCAAGTCCGATTCCCATTTTTCCCGCAGTGGTCCGAGTGTGTCTGTGAGGTTGTTCCTTGTAGGTGAGTGAGATAGCCTTATCTATGATTGGATCCAGAAGCATCCTGTCTTCGAGTGGGGCGTATTCAGGCAGTTGGTCCCCCTGTGATAAATGTGATAAATGCGAATGTATGGCATGCGTGAGTTGTCGGTAGTGGAGGAATTCGCCATTCCCCATCTGGAATTCGCCATTCCCCAACCCGCTCCTTAAAACATGACACAATTAACATAATTACCAATTAATTAATTAATAAAAATTAACACCCAATTAATAATTAATTAATAATACATTAGTTACCACAATTGACGCTATAAAATCTAAATTAAATAAATATGAGTAAGTAATACAATGTAATTAATTTATTAAAATTAAATAACTTCCCACCCTGTTCCCCTAAAAAACCCACAACCCGCCACAGAACTAAACGTAAAATTTAACATAAAATTAATCCCTACTAAAAATGTTACACACATATTTTTTTTAAAAAAGCTATTCTTATGCAAAAAAATAGATCACATACTTTCAAATTACATACTAAAATACATAACACTAATTTTAACCAATATTTTTGCAAATGATATTACTGACTACGATGTTTTCATAAACGATATTTCTTACCTTAAAGTCGATATTCTTGACCACGATATTCTTGCTGTCGATATTCCTGTATCACTATATTTCCAACTCGATATTTGTGTATGTCGATATTTAAAACTCGATATTCTGTTTGTGCAATGAACTAAGAATGCCCTGCAACAAGGCCTACATTGCAAATTATTTTTCAGGGTATGAGTGCCACACAGCATAGTCTACTCACTTCTGTAATGATATAGTGAGCGTTTCCAGGAGTGCCTCTGGCCGGGAGCGTCGGGACTTCCTTGCCCCCTTGCAACTTCCGGTCCTGGAGGCGGCGGATAGGGATGTGCTGGAAGCCGACATCACTGTCAAGGAAGTAGAAGAGGCCATGGGGTATTTACAGACGGGGCCCCGGGAGGCGTTCGGCTGTGTGGCTAGCCACATGGCACCACATCTATGCAGTATGCTCCGTGAGGTGCGAGATGTGCGTCACCTCCTGAGGGATCTTCGTTTAGCCACGATTGTGGTGATCCACAAAGCGGGGAAACCACGAGGTGCCTGTGGCTCCTACAGGCCTATTTCCCTTCCTAACTACGAGACGAAGGTCCTTGGAAAGATCCTCGCTACACGCCTGGGAGCGGTGATCCAGTCGCTGGTCCACCCGGACCAGTCGGGCTTCATGCCCCACCGGAACACGAGACTTAACTTGCGCCGGCTGTTTGGGGTTGTGCAGACAGTCGCCGAGCCCAGGGGAGTTCCGGTGTCCTTGCTCTCCCTCGACGCCCATATGGCCTTCGACAGTGTCGAATGGTGCTATATCTACGCCGTCTTGGAGAAACTGGGTTTCGGAGCAAACTTCTGCTCCTGGGTGAAACTGCTGTACACGGAACCATTGGCGCGAGTCCGAGTTAATGGGGCCACGTCTCGTGAGTTTCGATTGGGACGTGGCACGAGGCAGGGATGCCCCCTGTCCCCGACCCTCTTTGCCCTGGCATTGGAGCCGCTGGTGCACTGGGTGAGGACGGACCCTGGGGTGTGGGGGATAGAAATGGATGGCGGTTGGGAAGAGCGTATTTCGCTCTACGCCGATGACATCCTGTTATACACCCAGAGACCGGCGGAATCGATCTGGCGCCTAATGACTATATTACGTACTTTTGGGGAATATTCTGGGTACCGGATCAACTGGAGTAAATCCCTTGGCTATGTGTTGTCGGGACCCCGACCGCCCGTTGTTATGGGATGTGAGGGCCTGGTGTGGCAAGAAGCGTTTTGCTATTTAGGGATCTGGATTACCCTAACGGCCTCGGAGTTTTTCCGGCTTAATGTACAGCCGCAACATGACCATTTGCACAGAGACGTGCAACACTGGCGTACCCTCCCGGTCTCTCTCATGGGGAGAGCGGTACTTTTTAAAATGATGGCCCTACCACGACTGCTGTACGTGCTGCAGAGTTCCCCCTTTCCGCTCCCAGACCAGGTTTTTAAAACAGTGGAGGCGGAGCAACGTTCCCTTCTGTGGGCCGGCGGCTGTCCGTGGATTGCCCTTAGTAAGCTGCAGCGCGGTCCCTATGAGGGGGGACTGGTGGTCCCCGACATCCGCCTCTAGTATATGCTCAGCTGGCTAATGTTAACAATTGGGTTTTTGCCCCGCAAGAGGAACCGGCGTATCGGGTGGACCGTGCAGCCCTGGGCGCGAGTATCTATTTGGCGGCCCTTTACTCCGCGGCGCGGCATAGTCTGCCCTTGCCCCCCCAGACCGCGGTGGTGGCTCAGATATGGAAGCGGGCAACGAAGTTGCTCGGCTGGGAGAAGAAGCTAACGGCTCAGACGCCCCTATGGAAGGGAGACTTCCTGAGAGAAGTAGTTAAACTCCGTGATCTGCATAAATGGAGCCTTATCGGCATAGATCTTTTGGGTGATGTCTGGAAGAGGGGGCGAGTGGTGTTAATTTTTATTAATTAATTAATTGGTAATTATGTTAATTGTGTCATGTTTTAAGGAGCGGGTTGTAGGTTTATAGGGGAATAGGGTGGGAAGTAATTTAATTAAAATAAATTAATTAAATTTGATCACTGTTAGTATTTATTTAATTTAGATTGTATAGTGTCAATTGTGGGAATTAATGTATTATTAATTAATTATTAATTGGTTGTTAATTTTTCTTAACTAATTAATTGTTAATTATGTTAATTGTGTGTTTTTTTAAAGAGCTGGTTTTGGGTTTTAGGAGAATAGGGTGAGACGTAATTTAATTATAATAAATAAGTTAATATTTTTTTATTTATTACTGTTTATTTAATTTAGATTTTATAGTAATAATTGTAGGAATTCATTTATTATTAATTAATTATTAATTAGTTGTTAAATATTATTAATTAATTGATAAATATGTTCATTGTATCATTTCTGTAGGAGCGGGTTTTGGGTTTATAGGGGAATAGGGTGGGAAGTAAATTAATGTTAATACTTTTAATTAAAAAAGTTTGTATTAAGATTTATTTAATTTACAATTCATAGTTTTAATTGTGGGTATTAATTTATTAGTGTTAATTAATTAATTAGTTAATTGGTAATTTATTATGGTAATTCTGTATTTTGTTAGGACTGGGTGGTGGGGTTTATAGGGGAATAGGGTGGGAAGTAATTTATTTAAAATTAAATAATAATTAATTGTTAAATAGTTGTAATTAATTAATTAAAAATGTTATATGGCAATTAGGTAATTATTTGAGATGTGAGTTGTGGGGTTTATTGTGGTAAAGATGGGAAGTAATTTATTTTTAATCAATTAATAAGTTGTTATTAATTAATAATAATTTAAAATTAGCTATGGAAATTGTGTAATTATTTTTAGGTGTGTGTTATATTTTTTGGGGTAGAGGGCGGTATGTATTTTAGGTTTTATTAATTAATAATGAGTTACTCATTATTATTCATTCATTAATTGATACATATTTATGGTAATTGTTTACTTTAATTTTGTGTGTGGATTTTGGTTTCATAGTGGTAATGTTTGGTGAGTAAATTAATTTTTAACTGTTTTAATTAATAATTTTTGTTTATTTGATAATTAATTATGGAGCTGTACTTTTTAGAAATTCAGATGTGTGTTGTGATTTGTGTGGTGTTATAGGGTAGGACATAATTATGTTTATGATTAGTTTCTATTAATTATAGATATTTGTTTGAAAATTATTTCTTACATTTTTATAAAATAATGTTTGCAAGTAATTTTTTTGATGTTTTACAATTATAATATGTTTCAATCTTTTGTAATTTTATTATTTTAAATGTTTTCTTTTTTTAGTTTTTAACATATTTTGTATTGTAGTTGATACTTTGTTTTTAATTTTGTATTGACTTTAGTGGGAATATTCATTTTTACCCCTCTGCTATCCAACACTTTCCCTACTGTTGCACTCACTGGAGTGGGAATAGTAATTTTCACACCTCCGCTATCCAACATTTTCCCTACTGTTGCTCTCCCTGGAGTGGGAATAGTAACTTTTACCTCTCTGCTATCCAACACTTCCTCTAATGTTGCACTCACTGGAGGTGAATAGTAATCTGTACCCCTCAGCTATCCAACGCTTTACATAATGTTGCAGTTATTGGAATGGGAAAAGTACATTTTACTCCTACGCTATCCAACACTTTCCCTACTGTTGCACACACTGGAGTGGTATAGTAATCCTTACCCCTCCGCTATCCAACACTTTCCCTACTGTTAAACTCACTCGAGCGGGAATAGTCATTTTTACCACTCCGCAATCCAACACTTTCCCTACTGTTGCACTCACTGGATTGGGAATAGTAATTTTTACATTTGCGCTATCTAACACTTTCCCTATGGTTGCACTCACTGGAGTTGGAATAGTACATTTTTACCCTCCACTATCCAACACTTACCCTACTGTTGCACTCACTGGACTGGGAATAATAATTGTTATCCCTCCGCTATCCAACACTTTCCCTACTGTTGTACTCGCTGGAGTGGGAATAGTAACTTTTACCTCTCTGCTATCCAACTCTTTCCCTACTGTCGCACTCACTGGAGTGGGAATAGTAATTTGTTATCCAATACTTTCCATAATGTTGCAGTAATTGGAATGGGAATAATAATTGTTATCCCTCCGCTATCCAACATTTTCCCTACTGTTGCCCTCACTGGAGTGGGAATATTAAATGTGTTCCCCTCCAGCAATTTTTACCCCTCCGCTATCCAACACTTTCCCTACTGTTGTACTCGCTGGAGTGGGAATAGTAACTTTTACCTCTCTGCTATCCAACACTTTCCCCATTGTAGCACTCACTGGAGTGGGAAAATTAATTTCATCCCCTCCGCTATCCATCACTTTCCCTACGGTTGCCCTCACTGGAGTGGGAATAGTAATTTTTACCCCTACGCTTTCCAACATTTTCCCTACTTTGTGCAAAATGTAAGTTTGAAAATTATTAAATATTTAAATGTTTTAGTGTATAATATATATTTTTGTATTAGATTTTATGTCATAGGTGTATGTATATATCTATACATTTATTTGTTTTTTTATATATTTATAACATTCTAAAATAGATTACAATTATTAGTTTATTAATTGTTTTAAAGTGAACATACATTTATATATTAATTTTTAAATTAAAGTTATTATATTTGTTAAAATGTACATTACAAAAAGCTGTTCACAGTTTGGGCTGATATTCCCGATATACCAGCAGTAGTTGGGGGGGACTGGAACGATGTCATGGATATGCAGGTAGATAGGTGTCGGCCTGGTGGAGGTCAGATAGCTGGTGGGGCCACTAAACTGGGAGATTTGTTGCGGGGCCTGGACTGGGTGGACACATGGCGCTATTTCACACACATGGGTGGAAGTACACCTACCTGTCAGCGGTCCATAAATCCTTCTCTAGACTGGACTATATCTTTGTACCTCGTTCAGCAATAGGTAGGGTGGAGTCGGCGAATGTGTTATCTAGGGGGCTCTCGGATCACTCCCCAGTCGCCATTGAATTTGCTTTAAATAGGGGGCGGCAGCCGTTTCGATGGTGTCTCTCTACATGGCACCTACAGAATGAGGAATACCAGAAGCGCATGCGGGACGCCATAGCACACTATTGGGAGGAAAATGCTGGATTGGTCTCTGCGGCAGGGACACTGTGGAAGGCCCTGAAGCCCACGCTGTGGGGTGTAGACATCGCATGGTGTGAGGCGGCGTGCCGGAGCCCTTGGTCAAGGCCGTGGCAGAGGTGGAGGCCCTGGAGCGCAGGTGTAGTGTAGGTCTGGACAATCAGGCGGTAGGGCGACTTCTCCTGGTGCAGCAATCCTATGCATCGATACTGTTAGATGAGGCACGGCAAGTGTGGTTGGCGACGCGCAGCAGGATTTATCAATGGAGAGACAAGTCGGGGACAATGCTGCAACGTCTCTGCCAAAACGCTTTCCAGACGCAGACCCTACCGGGACTCCTGGATGTGGCGGGGAATCAAATTACAGATCCTCGGGCATTAGCTGAGAGTTTCGTGGCGTATTACGCGACCCAGTATACCGCGAATGAGTGCCTACCGGCAGATATGTTGGACACGTTTATTGCGGATTTGCCGCCACGGGCTGTGGCAGATAAAGTACTAAATCGCCTGGAGCTTCCTTTAACGGCAGAGGAGCTGGGACAGGCACTGGGGGAGCTTAACACCGGGAAAGCCCCCGGGCTCAATGGGTTCCCTAGTGAATTCTATAAGAGGTATCACCTGCAGTTAGGTACACAATATAGTGCTGCACTGGAAGAGACGAGGGAGAGGGGTAGCCTCCTTGCAGATTGGCGCCATGCAGAGGTGGTGGTATTTCAGAAACCAGGCAGGCCTCCGGAGCAGCATGGTTCGTACCGCCCCATATCCCTCCTAAATGTTGAAGCTAAGATTTTGGCTAAAGCATTGGCCAATCGTCTCGTACCCCATATTGCGGGGTTAGTGCATCCATATCAGGCCGGGTTCATGCCTGATAGGGCAACTAGGCACAATATACGCAGGGCTCATGTTGCGGTAGCAGCAATACAGGGCACTGGGGTCTAGGCGGCGCTTCTCTTGGCAGATATAGACAGAGCCTTTGATTCTCTGAGCTGGGTTTACTAATTTGCGCTTTTGCCTCAACTCAACCTTTCCTATTTGAAACTTTTATATACAGACCTGACGGCATCGATCAGGGTCGCAGGGGCCATATCTTCCAAATTCTCCATCAGGCGTGGCATACGTCAGGGATGCCCCCTCTCACCATACCTGTTTGCCCTGGCCATGGAGCCTCTGGCGGCTTGGGTGCGACTAGATGCGCAGCTTCATGGTTTTGTGTGGGAGCAGGGCCCGACTGATAAGATCGCTCTCTATGCCGACGACGTCCTATTCTTTCTCACACAGCTTGACAGATCGGGGCCGCGCCTCCTTGAAATGATGCAGATATTCGGCGAAACCTCCGGGTTGTATCTGAATCCTTGTAAATCGACCCTATGGGTACTGGGCGGGAGTTCGGATGGTGGAGACTGGGCGTCCGCAATGCAGGTAGCAGGGGGGGGAATCATGTACTTGGGGGTGTTTATCTCAGCGAGTCCTGCAATATCCTGGGTGCGCAACTTAGTACCGATATGGGACAGGGTCCGGGCGGAGATGAGGACGTGGCTCCGAATGCCCCTTACTATTTACGGTAGGTCGGCCATCTTTAAAATGGTGGCTCTTCCCCGATTACTTTACCAACTACAAAATCACCCATACCCGATCTCAACCCAGTGGTTCCGGCAAGTGGACTCAGCACTTGGGCAGTTTCTGTGGGCCGGGGGAGCGGTGCGGGTGGCGCTACGCACCTGTGTTCTGTCCACCTACGATGGGGGTTTGGCAACCTCCGATATCCTTTTATACTATCAGACCTCTCATCTCTTGGTACTGAATGAGTGGTAGTATGGAGATAGGGGTGACCCAGCATATGCCCTGGAGCGACATCTCATGGGCTCCAATACTTTGCACACGGTCCTTTACGCGGTGCAGTTGCGAAGGGGGCTGCCGCCGGCCACCCGGGTAGTTTTTCGAATTTGGAGGCAGGCCTTGCGTCACATGGGATGGTGGGGCAGGCTGACACAGGAGACCCCACTGTGGCACAATAGCCGCCTGCCTGCTTTGGCATCTCTCCAGGGCTTCAGGGGCTGGGACGATATTGGTATCTCGTCCTTGGGGGATGTAATGTCAGGAACAACGCTTAAGTCCTTCCAAAACCTGTGTGAGGAGTACGATTTGCACCTGTCCCAGTTCTTTAGGTATCTACAATTCCGCCATGCCCTCGCACGAGTCTTGAAAGTCTTGATTCTCTGCCGGAGTTTAGCCCCCTGGAAGCCAAAGTCTTTATGGGGGATTTGCAGGACAAAAAGATTTCCCGTATTTATCGCACACATTGCTCCACTACACTGTCGAAGCTCCGGGAATCGTGGGAGAGGATGTAGGGGCACTTGAGGAAGAGGACTGGCGTGAGGCGCTGGCGGCTCCCAGGGGTGCTGCCATAGCGATGCGGTTACGACTAATCCAATTTAAATACTTGCATAGAGTCTATTTCACGAGGGAAAGGTTGTGGCGAGCAGGCCTTATTGCTTCCCCAGACTGCCTCAGGTGTGGCAGGGTGGTGGAGACACTGATACATACAGTATGGAGCTGTGTTTCGTTAACCAGGTTTTGGAAAGGGGTGTGGAATTGGATGACCATGCACACCACAATTAGGCTTGCTACATGTACTGGAAGGGGTGGGGGGCAATATATACAAAAGGCATCTTCTGTTACTGGGTCTCACTCTGGCTATACGGGATGTGGCCAAGGCATGGAAAGACCCCCGGCCTCCCTCAGTCCTGGTGTGGAAGAAGGGCCTAGATTTCTGTATGGGGCTGGAACAGCCGATTTTCGTAGCTCATGGGTGCCCACGAAAGCACTACAAGATATGGATGAGATGGGCAGAGTATGGGGGCCTTTGGCTGGAACCTCCCGTAGACCAGGAGCTGGATCAGGAGGTGGGATAGGAGAGCCATATGGAAGGTGTACATGTTATACTGGACTGCAGTTTGCGTTGGAGGACCTGAGAGACGATGTCGTGCGACCGGGGTGGGTGGGATCCGGGTGGGGGGAGTTGGGGGGAACGGGGGGAAGTTATTCAGTTTGATGAATCATTTGCATCCAAAATGATGTATAGATTGCCAATTTCTTGATGCTTTATATTTGATGTGCAGTTAACTTCGGAGTGCGGAGTGCTGCAGTGTATGTGCAATCTGTCAATAAAATCTGTTTAAAAAAAAATTTACATTACATCTAAATAATTTTTTTAAAGTTAATTTTATTATTTAATTTATTTAACTTTATTTTTATATATATAAAAAAGATATTTTGTACATCGATATTTTTTACATCTATATATTTTTTTCTATATTTTAGTCATTTACATTATAAAGATCGGATGTCGATATTTTGGCTATCGATATTTTTCTGTCAATATTTGTGTATGGGGATATTGTGGTAAACGGTATTATGCCAGTGATCCTGTTAGTTCATTCAAATATGGCAAAATAAGGTTTTCAGCAAGTAACATCACAGTGGGCAATGGTCTGTTCCTTTTTTTCTTCAGTTTACTTAGATAATTTCATTTTGCTGAAAAAGATATATACAATGCAGTTGCTAATAGTGATAATATATAGAAACATATACATTAAATTATGTCATTAAGGGCCAGATGTAGGTGGCTCATTAACGGTCGGTAACGGCCGAAATGAACGATTTCGGCCGTAACCGACTGGTAATGGGCTTTTCTTATGTAGGGGGCCGAAATTAAGGATTCTGTAATTTACCGAATCGGTAATTTAAGGAATCGGTAAATTACTGATTTCTTAAATACCTATGCAATAAATTACTGAATTCCTAATGTAGGGAGCATTTTATTGAGTGCTTATCCCATGTTAGGATTCGTTATTTACCACCAACTACAATTTGGTGGTAAATAACAAAAAAAAAAAAAAGGATTTAATGCAAATTGCTTCAGTGCCATGTTGCAGACATACATGCCCTTAGGGCATGTATGTCTAGAGCCTTTGCTCAATTCGACATGGTAATATGCTGAAGAAATGTCTAGGGAGGTGAAATATTTAGCACCCTCCAAAATCGCCAGCATCTCCTTGATGTTAGGTAGACGCTGACGATCCACCCAGATATTGGAGTTGAAATCCCTCAAATCCACACACATCCTCAAGGAGTTATCGGCCTTGCATGCCAAACAATGGGAGCCAACTACTCTGACCCTTCGACGAGCTCAATCACGCCCATGACACACAATCATTCTAACTCACAATTAAGTTTGCTGCACAGACTTAAGGGTACCTTGTGCACCTTGTGGTTACTGCCTTTGCTCCTTCCCTGAGGATATTGTAGGTCTGAAAACCTTTTTGTTTCCCCAAGTTATTGCTAAATACCACAGGCTAACTCTGGAGTCATTCATCACCTGTCAAACGTCCCATCGAACCATGTTGAAGATAAAAGAGCAATCGGCGCACCACCACATAAACAGTAAAACAAATTACAAGGTCTGTATCCAAAAGTTGTATTCTTCAAATCCTCTTTTTTATTTGTTATTAATCACAATTTGATGTGAATGTAACATGCAACATGTAGAGTAGACCAGCCAACACGTTTCATTCAGTACAATGGACTTCTTCAGGGCTGTAGAGTAACAAATATAAATATAAAGTAAAGTCCACATTTGTAAAGTCCACATTTGTAAAGCGCACAATCACCCGTAGGGTCTCTAGGCGCTGGGGGCCGTCGGGAAGATTAAGCGAGCTATTGCCCAGAGTCACATGGTGCTGGGCTAACCTGCCGCCGGAGCCGGGGATCGAACCGTGCTCCCCAGATTCCAGCGTCAGTCGCCCTGGCCGCGGCGCCACACCTCTCCCTATATATATATATATATATATATATATATATATATATATATATATATATATATATATATATATATATATATATATATATATATATATATATATATATATATATATATATATATATATATATATATATATATATATATATATATATATATATATATATATATATATATATATATATATATATATAATTCACTGAAAAAAACATAGGTTATAGACCATATATAGTTAGGAATTAGCATTTAAAAAACCTTATTTTACTCACACAAAACCATTGAAATTCCATATATAGTTAGTTGCACTAACTATATATCGCGCACCCGCAATCCACTGCTGATCATGTCACATATTACATCATTCATGACATGGTCAGTGACATCACTGATGACATCACTGATGACAACATCCAGTGACTGTATGTTTCTGTAAAGTTAAAATATGTCTTACATATTGAAGAATGAGTGGATGTATAAGTGTCTGGATGAAGGATTTAGTAGGTGCGTGACTGACTGTATGAGTGAGTGATTAAATGTGTCTCACTGAATGCATGGGTTAGTGACTAAACTGTCTTAATTTGTGCATCATTATGTCTGTTGTGATGTAAACTGCTGCATGTGTTGATCATTAGCTATACGAGAGGCTATATGTGTTATTAATTGGTTTCCCAAGTATTTCTATGGGAGATTGAGTTTGTGTGGGGGTGGCTGGAAGGTGTGTGACTCTGTGCATAGATGTGTGAGCAGTTTATTCACTAGGTGTATGAGTTCAAGAGTGCATGTGGAAACAGCTACATGGGCAGTTGACTGTGTGCATGAGTGTATTGATGAGTGAATGGATATCTCAATGCTACATGTCATAGTAAGTACATATGTAAAACACAGTACATGTGAGAGTTGGCATATATAAATAACTGTGCATGAGAGCCACTGAATGAGTGAGTGGTTGTATCGATCATTGTGAACTTGTATCAGGGATTGTATAAGTGAGTAAATATGTGTTAGTATATGTTTCAATAAGTAAGGTGTGTATAACTGTATAGTTGAAGAAATGGAGGTGAGATTGTTTCTTTGCATGACTGACTGGGTGTGTGAGTAACTCCATGGATGAGTGGCAGTGTGTGAGTGTCTGTATACACTGAGTGTATCTAAGGTTATATTAGAGTCTGAAGAGGTTTATCGTATTAGCACAAGAATGATGTCAAATGAGACGTCATCAGTGATGTCATCAGTGATGTCATTTGAGATGTCATCAGTGATGTCATCAGTGATGTCACTGACCATGTCATGAATGATGTAATATGTGACATGATCAGCAGTGGATTGCGGGTGCGCGATATATAGTTAGTGCAACTAACTATATATGGAATTTCAATGGTTTTGTGTGAGTAAAATAAGGTTTTTTAAATGCTAATTCCTAACTATATATGGTCTATAACCTATGGTTTTTTCAGTGAATTTTCAAGGTTTTGTAAATGCTAATTCCTAACTATATATGGTCTATAACCTATGGTTTTATCAGTGAATTTCAATGGTTTTTTAATAGCAAATATCATAAGCTGTCGAATGTCAAGTACGTGGTAAGTAAAAACATTTTCGTGTTTATGCACACTGATCTGCTTTGAATGCTGCCCCCCACCCCTCATTTCTATTAGGAGTACTCTCTCTTTGCAGATAGTGAAGGGTAGTTAACGCAGGCATTTGCCCCCGTTGTAATCCGTCGTGCCTGCTTCTCTCTCCATTTGATTGATTGTTCTCTTTGGTTCATTCTCTATTTACAAACAAGCACAGAGTCGCAATACTCTGTTTAGTCTTTGCAGATAGCGAAAAATCGTGTAAAAAAACAAAAGGAATCGAGCAAAATCAGTAGGCCACTAATGGGATCTCTTTTTGACCTCCCTAAAATAGAAACATTAGGAACAACCTGTTGATAATACCAATGTGTATGTACATAAGCGGCGTTCATTTGTGTTCACAGTACCCCTTGTTGATTGTTTGAATCGACCATTGAATTGTTCGAAGTTGGTTCTCTTAAGAATCTTCTCTGCCTGCAAACGAGGAAGAATAGGAATATTCTCTCTCCCTTTGCAGATAGTGAAGGGTAGGTAACGCAAACCTTTAACACGTCGTGCCTATTTCGTTCCTCATTGATTGATTGTTTCCCCAAACATTGACTGTTTGGGAATTGGTTCTTTTTGGAGGTATTCCCTGTTTGCAAATATACGTAGGAAAATCTTTGCAAATAGTGAAAGGGTACGTAATGCGGACCTTTCTCCCCCGTTGTAATCTGTCATGCCTATCTACTCCCCACTGATTGATGCACCTGTTTCACCCGGACCATTTACTAGAGATACGTCATCTGGCCCGACCAGAGAGCACCCCTAGTGAAAAGGACATATGCAATAATAACGAAGTGATCACTGTATCCTGTTAACAGAAACTTTAGCATGAAACAACCTGGAAAGAAAAGAATAGGAAAACGAAAATCAGTAGGCCACTGATGAACATGAACTTTTATTAAACAACGAACAAAGAAACGATAACATAACGTAATGATAAAACCTATTAATGTCCTAGAAACAAGAAAACGTTAGAAATATGCCAGTGGTGAGAGACCAGAAAAACAGTAAGAGAAACCAAATCACCCCTCGCTGTCCCACCGCCTGCCACGCCAAAAAAATCGATAGACTAGGGAAAATGCAAGTCAGTAGAACACCCGCCCCCACTCTGGAAACTTCCAAGGTGGGGCAGGGTTGCGGCTACGCCCAGCCGAGAGCAGCCCATATAAGGCGGGTCCTGCTGCCACGCCTCGGCCAGGAGATCCTAACGTAGGGTGTAGCCGGAGGAGAGGCCGAGGCCAGCGGGACCCGGCCAGGGGATTGCCTTTACAACGCTGAAGAGTTGCAGGGGGGGGAATGTCTCCTCGACCCTCCCCTCTCTCTCCCAGTCCGGCCGCGGTGGCCCTTGAGAGTTTCAGGTAGTCCCGCCACATGCTCTTCCGGTCCGGCCACCAACGGTCGGGGGCCGAGGCCGACGGGATCCGGCTGCAGCCGATAAACCAAGGAACCCGTTCATGGGGCCAGAGCCAGGGGCGTCCGGCCGACATCCACCGGAAGCCCGGCCCAAAGACGGACGGGACATTTTTTCTTTTCTCCTTCGTAATAGCAGCGGCAACACGCCAGGCACCACTTCTTTCTTCAAAAATGGCTTTGACAACACTGGGGGGGATGTCTTGCACATGCCTCCGACCCCCCCCCCGTCCTCATCGCCACCGGCCATAACAAATGTCAAGCGGGGCGCCGTGGGGTGCACTGGGAGGGAGAGACGGTGCGAACAGGCCTCTCCCGCCTCCTCAGGTGAAGGCTTCCCAGCTGCACCCTCAGCGCTCCAGGCGCCCCGAAAAGGGTTCGTCCACTGTGGCGATGCTGCAACGTCTCGCCCGGCAGGGTGGAGCCCGTCCGCTCATGTGACCCCGCGATCGCCGGTAGCTGCCGAACTCTCAAAATGGCGATCGACCTGGCAAGAGCGGGCCCAGCATGAAGAAATGGCCCGGTCACTGGTTGACTCCACCACCGTAGTCCTCCACGACCTTGAAGATTCTACAGGAGCCGCGGGAGTCTCCGACCCCCGATGGGAAATGACTGCCATGATCGCCCGTGGAGTGACGAAACTGTATCCGCGGGACGTCGGCGCTCCCATGCTGGCGCCAGCCTCACTTTGAATTACTAGAATCCTGCAGACCTCAGTTCCGGTGAAAGCACAGTGTGACCCGGTAGGAAAAATTGTTGCACCCCCTCCCCTTTTGAAGTGATAGTTCAAACCACCGATCCTTTCCTTTGCCCTTTTAACAGAACTTTGGACTGCCTCCCCCTCTTTTACATTTTCTAGAGAAAACAAAACATTAACCACTACATTACCATAGCAGTTGACACCAGAACTGTTTTCAAATTGAAAACCAACAACATCTTCAACAGAATCCTTTTTGTTTCTGCTGTGACCCTGCTACAGCACAGGCATTGTCCCCAGCAGTAATTCTGCAATGCCGGTAAGAATAGCTGTGGTGCCTACTGGACTCACTCACCCCCGCGGCGCCCCACGCCGTTATTTGCTGGGCGGCAACTTACTAGACATCACTTTCGTGCCATCTAGATTTCAGCGCGTTCTGCTGCCTTGGAACTATTCGCACAACAGACTGCTACTGACGACCCACCCCCAGGCAACATCTTCTGAATTTTCATAATTTGAAAGAACTAGTAACATGTCCTCATCAGGAATTCAAAAGAAATTGCCACGGTCTCTTCGTTGTTTAAATGTTTTTACTGTTTGTGTTTTGTTGTATATATTTATATGTTATTAAAGTTTTATATTCCTACTACTTTGTTGGAGTGCTATATATTTTTAATGTGACACATAATTGTAAAAACTTTGATGTACAAAGAGTCATTCCTAGAATCTTCCGCTTCAGGCTCGGTTCCCTCCCCAATCACAATACAGGATGGTTTTCAGATAGTAGGAACACGTGTGGTGTGACGGATCTCATCGGGTGTGGGCCTTGATCTACTATAACTCCTTTGAAGAGGGGTGATTCTTTACAGCTGGAGCCATAAACTACATCTGCAGGGCTAGCTGATAGCCTGGACAATCGGACACAGAGGAAGAGGAGTGTCAGAGGGTGCGGTAGTGAATAGGGCGAAAGGGAGGTGTCGGGCGGGCACAGAGTGTGATTCTCAGGGAAGAGCAGCGCAGATGGGGGGAGGTTTATTGCCCATGCATAAGACAGAGAACGGGGGTGACCAGTGCCTGGGGAAGATGCTTGCGAGGGTGGGGAGCCATGCTACGAATCGACAGCGTGCAAAAAGTGGGTCTGGTCAAGGCATCTAAAATGGCTGCCGTGCACGACAAAAGTGTGGCATTTCAAAAAAGGCAAGATGGCGCAAACAATGTTTTTCAACACTTCCTCATTTCCTTCGAATCGAACGTTAACAGACGTTGGTGCATATTACCAAACTTAAGCGATATTTATCGCTAACGATGCTTACCAACGAATTTTTTACCGCTAAGCATCGTCAGAAATTATCGAAGATAAACCTTGCTATTATCAAGGTTTATCGCAAATGCGATAAAAAACGGCCGCAATGCATGAATATCGCTAAAAAGTCAGCGATATTCATGCATTACCGAGCTAATGCTCTAAGCCATGTTATCCACCTCCCATTGGATAACATGGCTAAGAACTGCTCAGGGCAGGTGTTACTTTTTGGAGATATTCGCGCTTAGCGCGAATATCTCCAAAAGTTGGTAATAGGAGATATATATCTTGCATGTTGTAATGCAAATTATTGTGGTATATGGAACTCATACCATAATCTCTCAGGAAAGCAGAAACTGATCCTTTTGGGACCGCCTGAGAAGGCCTAGGGAGTGAGGGGTACTCTACTTTGCCCCCTTTTCACGTTCCGAACTATTTTATTTTACTCTCTTCTGTAATTACACAAAATAGCAGCGATAAGATGCATTAGAGACACACAGTGAGAGAAAGGAGGCCGGAGATGAAGAAGAGATGTCAAATACACATTGGAGATAATATAGTGGGAGAAGGGAAGTAAATATGAGTAAACTTACCATGTAACATAAAAATGTTGCACTCTATACTATAAGTCTCATTTTATACTACAATCACTTCGCTACAACCTCATAAATTAAAAATAAAAATGAATAATGTCTCAAACAATTTTTGATTTCTAAATATAAATTTATTCTTCAGAATTTTCTAAATTTGAAAGAACTAGTAACATGTCCTCATCAGCAATTTCCTCTTCAATCATCTCATCTGGAATCTCCTCATTAAAAGTCTGCAATGATGATTCTTGTAACTCTATGGTCTCCAAACATTCGATAAATTCGCCATCAACAGATTGATCAAAAAAATCATTCAAGTCATCTCCTCCTTGTGACAATATTTCATTATTGGTGCTGTCAATTTCAATCAATGTAGTGGAATCATTCAAGTCATCTCCTCCTTGTGACAATATTTCATTATTGGTGCTGTCAATTTCAATCAATGTAGTGGAATCATTCAAGTCATCTCCTCGTGACAATATTTCATTATTGGTGCTCTCAATTTCAATCAATGTAGTGGAATCATTCAAGTCATCTCCTCCTTGTGAAAATATTTCATTATTGGTGCTGTCAATTTCAATCAATCTAATGAAATCATACAAGTCATCTCCTCCTTTTGACAATATTTCATTATTGGTGCTCTCAATTTCAATCAATGTAGTGGACAATGCAAAAGAAATTGCCACGGTCTCTTCATTGTGAGCCATTTTATTTTGAAATTGCTTGCTGTAAATTGCAGAAAAAAATAATCACTTTCATTTATCGTTTTTAGTAATACATAATATAAAACTAACTTTATCAAGTATTTAGTATAACAGAAGGACTGCAAATAAATAACAGAAAACATTTTTCAAATTATCTTCAAGTGTACAACATAGTTCCCCTTACAAATTAACAACTCACCTTTTTAAAAGTAGGAGAAGTGTTAGTACTGTGTAAATCAAACACCAGAAATTCACCACCAAAAATTCCTCACAAATGTACCTCAGACAGTAGTATCACAAAATGGCTGTGGTTTCCTCTCATTTGAGATATATACATAACCAATTAACTTTCATCACACACAAATACAAAACCAAAGTAACATTTTAATTGGTTCTAAATTTCAACACTTTCAAATGTGTTTTCCCCATGCAATTTTCCATAGGACATTTACATACGTCTACAGCCTGAATGGCTGAACGGAATTACACCAAACTTGGCAAAATGGTACATCAAACCTAAGAGGTCAGGAAGGATCTACTATGCCCCCTTATGGTCATTTGCCCCTTCGCTTTGGCCTCCTCTTGTCTCTCGATCCTACCGAGAGACAAGATGGCGGCCGCTACGGACTGTTTGTAATGTTGACAGACGCCGGAGAACCAATCAGCTTCGCAAAGCTCCGTAACGCGAAAAGTACGCGAAGCGGAGCGCTGTTACAGATATATATCTTTTTTTGAACGTTAATTTCTCAAAATCCACTGGAGCACATATATTGAGACCTAGCAAAGGCACATCGGGCTACCAGTCCCTAATATTTTGCCAAGTTTCGTGCAAATCCATTCAGCCGTTCGATTATTGACATTTAGATATACGTCTACAGCCTGAATGGCTGAACGGAATTACACCAAACTTGGCAAAATGGTACATCAAACCTAAGAGGTCAGGGAGGATCTACTATGCCCCCTTATAGTCATTTGCCCCTTCGCTTTGGCCTCCTCTTGTCTCTCGATCCTACCGAGAGACAAGATGGCGGCCGCTACGGACTGTTTGGAATGTTTACAGACGCCGGAGAACCAATCAGCTTCGCTTCACAAAGCTCCGTTGCGCGAAAAGTACGCGAACTGGAGCGCTGCCCGGTCCGCTGTTACAGATATATATCTTTTTTTAAACGTTAATTTCTCAAAATCCACTGTAGCACATATATTGAGACCTACAAAAGGCACATCGGGCTACCAGTCCCTACAATTTTGCCAAGTTTCGGGCAAATCCATTCAGCCGTTCGGGCTAAAAGTGAGGCCAACCGCCCTATGGAAAACTCAATGTTAAAAACACGTTTTGGGACCCCCCTTTTTTCTCGACCCCCCCTGGACGAACCCCCCCCCAATTTTCAGGGGCTGCTCAGAAACAATATGTGCCATTTTCCTGAAAATTTCAGCCAATTCCGTCCACAAACGCCAAAGTTATTAGACATAGAATTTTCAAAAATCCCATAGAGAAAAAATCCTAACTATATATACCTACTGGCGACCGCCAGTAGGTAATATATATATATATATATATATACACTTAAAAACATGACTTACAATGTGACTAACAGAAATAATTACATTGTAACAATACCAACAATACAAACATTCATTATTTGAAAATGTACATCCAACCAAACTTGTGCCATGTGATAGACACATAAGTAACCTACCAAGACAACACAAAAGAAAGTGCATATAAACCTAAATCCAAATTCACGTTCATACCATTATGATAAAAAACTATCCAACCTCTGCTTTGTGTGATGTTTTAAGAAGACTCCAAGGGAGAGTGGAGCACCTCAATCAGGTGAACATAACTCGGGAAGTATGGTTTTAAGAGAGTTACAAACAAAGTGCATCTTTGCATTGAAAGTGAACAAAGGAAGAAGCATGTGTGCACCCATAGTAAGAAAAGAGCAAAGTTTAAAGCAGAAATGTGATCCATGCATGAACACATAAGGGTGTCCAGACGGACCCCCCCCCGTCTTTTATGGGCATAGCATAAAATTGCTTCACCTCCCATCTTGACAGAAACATGTCAGGATGTTTGGGATCCAAAATAATCCCGAGCTCCCCTTGTTCTTCCCACCCCAACAAATTTGCACCGCCTTCCACACCATACACAGTTCCAGGAACAAGACCCTCACAGAATTCTAAATTAGCTTTGAATTTACCAAGGACTTCCACCCTCTTGCCACCATAAGACAAACTCCTATTGTTCGACTGGTGCAACAGAATGCCTTTCAAACCTTCAAAATCTTTGGAATTGATGTGTGAGCGGGGAACCTGAATCAGCTAAAATAATAACTTTCAAGTCTTTCACACTGATCCCAGAAGCAGGAAAGATGAAGAAGATAGCATTAATAACACATTGACTTCATCACTAGAGTCAACAAAGTCTTCTTCAATGGTCTTAACAGTTTGTACAGGGGATTTTTGCATTGCAGTGGCTTAGCACATACATGCGAAATGCCCTTTTTTACCACACCTAAAACATGTCTGATTCAAAGCAAACCAATACTTGGCATTCCCCATATGTGACTTGCTCCCACAATAGAAACATGAAAGTTCCACTTTATCAGTTTTGATTCTAGATAAATCTGTTGTTGGATTTCGTGCAGAATCAACATTAGTCCCCTTCAAGGGTTTGGCATTATGCTTCACATTGTTTTGCTTAACTTCCCCAGACTGTACAGTACCATTCATTCCCATCATACAGAACTGAGAATGTTCAATGCTTCTGGCTAATGTGAGGGCACTTTCTAAATCGGGGACCCGCGGAAGATAATAGCTTTTCTTGGATCTTCCTATTGCTTGTTCTTTCGATTAACTGAGCATGGATGATTATCAAAATTCTTTAACAGAGCAGTGTTTAAAAAAAATGCAATTAAAACCAATTCATCTTAATAGTGACCAAAACCTATAAAGGGTCATGATCATCGCAATTTTAACTAGAATATTCATTTGTGCATCTAAAACTCAATATTTCCAACGAATGAGGCATTTTTACTAGTGACTGTTAATCAAAATTAGTTTGTGAATAATTTACATCATGTTCTGTAATTGTTGTGAAACAAGGCACTAATTTGTAATTTATCCTTTAATGTTTCAATACCAGAAAACTTATATTGATTCAAAATCATATTTGAAAATATTATTGCTAATTTTTTATGTAACTAATTGGTTTCTCTGTAGCACATTGTTAGAAAACAGAAATGTTAGTCTAGTTATTAAAACTGTACATGGTGATTTGTACAATTTGGTTAATGGAAATGCAATAATCTCTGCCGTGGTTACACCAAAGTTCTGCTCGCATTTAAATCAGGTAGACCATTATGTTGGCGGAAAGAGTACTCTATTGTGAAGGAATAACCAATCCGTCAACATATAAAACGGGCCCAAAATGCTAACACTGATTATATTCTAGACTCCTGAATCATTACTGGTTCACCTGTAGATTTATATAGTTTTATATTCTGTTGAGGAATATGAAATATTTATTAATGCACATTAACAGTAACTGCTCTAATGCAGTTATTCCCTACCTGTAGTCTGGGGACCACTGGGAGGTCCGCAAAGCCTTCTCCAGGGGTCCATGATGCTTAGAAAATTAAATAATACTCACATATTCATAAAGTGTATATAAATAAAGAACTAAAATGTAGAATTGAAAATCTTAAAACTTTTTTATATGTGAAGGAATTTGAATTTGGAGGCTGAGAATGTAATTAGTATCCTCCGATTGATTAGTGGAAGCAGTGGAAGTGTATCAAAACAGACCATGGACAATGGTTAGCCTCAATTGTATTTAGAAAAGCTCAACCTTCCTATTAAAAATACTTTGTTATATTTGGAGATTTAAATTTTTTTTTTTTAAAGTTTGTGTGTTTGTTTGATGAATGTCTGTTCCTGTATTTGTTATTGTATTTGTTTGTTTACGTATTGTTTTGCGGTTCAACACATCAGGAATATTTAGGCTTGGGTCCCCAGCTTCCGGTAATGACTGTGTGGGGGTCTCCTCATTCCAATAATGATTTATTGGGGGTCCCCGGATTCCAGTAATGATCAAGTGGGAGTCCACAGAAGTCAAAAGGTTAAGAACCACCGCTCTAATGTATAGTTTTGTGCATCTTCACATTTGCATTATTGCAAAACAAAACAGCAAATTGCAGTTAGATCGGATAGCAAGTATTTATAGATAGCTTACCTAACCATTATTGTATCAAGTCAAATTGTCTTGATAACAACCAATTCCTGTACATACCTGTCATTTACTCATGCAGAGGATAGAATCGTTACTCTCCTCATTGTTATGTGAAAATGTGAATCAAATTAGCTGCCATTTTAAATACCCTTCAGTTAAGAGGTTAAGGCAAATCTATATTTTATTTTGCAACTCTGTTAAATCACAATATTAAAATATAGTTTGGAAAGCAAAAATTATCCATTGACTTACTGCTCTACAAAAAAAGAAAGAGAAAGCAAAATAAATAACAGATTTGCATGCAACACATTTAGCACTACCCCCATAAAAAATAAGCAAAATAAGCATGTTTATAAATATTTACAGGCAGAAATAATCATTTTGAAAACAGGATTATTACAGGCTTCTACATCTACGAACCCCTATCTCTAAGGCTTATTATTCGGGTGCAATATTGACAGAGCACTCAATAAAATGGATGCAAACTTCATTATTTATATCTTACAATATCTACATTAATGTGAGTGGAGCGCTGTAAAGCAGTGTGATATATTTTTTATCACATACTTGACTGTATCATGATCCCTTTTGGTGTGTTGCGCGGGCACGGAAGAGGTCTATGCATTCCATGGCCGTTGATTATAGAAATGCCAGGAGTAGTGGAAGTGACATCACATAGTGACCACTAAGGGTTTTGGGTTATACTGTGAGTGGACGCATCCCACAAAAAGTGATGGACTGGTCTCACACACCACCTGGTGTCATGCTTCATCATTGACCATTCCTCTCCCTCTAAAACCTTCACTTGATAGCAGGCGGGCATACACCTGACAACAGGGATGCACTTCTAAACTAAGTGGGGGCCCGTGAGAAAGTGAATGTGAATAAAAATCATTATAGTTATCAAGTTATGTTTTAATGTGGTTGGTAACTATATGATATTAAAATCATAAACAGTGTGCTGGGAAATTATTGTCCCCTAACCGTCGTGTAAGCGGTCGACATGTTTCTGCAGTGTTGGCCAAGGTGGGTCCAGTGCATTCATCAGGACCTAAATGTAAAGGGGGGGCTCCGTTCTTACCAACTGGTGGCAAGAAGATACCACTGTGAGGGTGTGACCTGTGTCACTCTCCACTATTGGGTGGCTTCCAAGTTCAAGCCTGTGATAGAATTTAAAAGGGAGAACATATAACAACAAACCTTGGTCATGGTGAGGTACTGAACACAATACATGCACTGATTCAGTAATAAGTGAGTGACTACTCGTGTGACATGTGACACTCTATGTGTGTACATGATACAAAAAAGCATGTAGTGAGATAAGATCTCACTGTTCTTACCCTAAATACCAAAGCTACTTGCCCCATGGAAGGAGGGGAGGGGGAACCCCTGTTGTCAAACCCTGTAAAGAAAAGGAAATCGCGCATGTAATAAGATCTTATCTCATTACATGCTTTTTTGTATCATGTACAAACTGTTCCCAGTTGGGCGAGGGTTCAGCATCCAATGCAGAGCCACTGCTATTCTCTAAGCCGGGTCTGCTCTTGCCTCCCCATGGCTGGGTCCAGAGAGTGACCTTGGGGGACTGCAAACCTTGGGCTTGATGGCTCAGAACTTGCCATTCCGTGTTTAGCCTGGTCAGTGCTAGTGAGAGTCTGAATATTGTGCAGCCTAAGACAGGGAGACCCTCAGTTGTGGCCTCGTCATCTGGGAAATCACACACGATAGTTGGTGATGGCTCACCTGTCATCTTACCTTCAACGGATGCCGACTCGACTATTGTGAAATTAGACTCCATTTTGTGGATCATAACACAGACCAAGATTTATTTTGGGGTAAGAGTGGATCCAGTGCCATTGGAGTTGAGAATTTTACGAGATGATCAGCGCAAGCTCACAGACTGAGTCAAGAACAGAGAGATAGCCACCTCCAACCACAAACGCAATCCCTCAATAGGGTGAGGATCTCACTCACCAGGTGGGCCAATTCACAGAACTAATCTGAGACAAAATCCTAAACTTACTACTTTTGGTATTCACAGAAGGCATTTAGTAGTAGTAAAATTTGTATTTTGTCTTAAGTTAGGATTTTGTCTTAAGTAAGTATTTTGTCCTAAATTTGGATTTTTTCTTAAGTTAGGATTTTGTCTTAAATTTTAGTTTTAAGACAAAATTCTAACTTAAGACAAAATACTAACGTAAGACAAAATACTAACTGAAGACAAAATCCTAAATGTACTACTTCTGGTATTCACAGAAGGCACTTGGTAGTAGTAAAATTTATATTTTGTCTTAAGTTAGTATTTTGTCTTAAGTTAGTATTTTGTCTTAAGTTAGGATTTTATCTTAAATTAGTATTTTGTCCTAAATTAGGATTTTGTCTTGTTAGGATTTTGTCTTAAGTTTTGGTTTTAAGACAAATCCTAACTTAAGACAAAATCCTTACTTAAGACAAAATCCTAACTTAAGGCAAAATACTAACTTTAAACAAAATCCTAATTTAAGACAAAATACTAACTTAACCACATCGCTGCTTGCTACTTTCCCCTCCTATGCTGGACAGCAACGAAAATGGGTGTGGTCATGACGAGCTCAGCTCGTCATGAGCACACGAGCAGTGTACTGCATGACGAGCTCAGCTCGTCATGAGCATGGAAGGGTTTAAGACAAAATACTAACTTTAGTACTACGAAATGCCTTCTGTGAATACCAAAAGTAGTAAATTTAGGATTGTGTCTCAGATTAGTACTGTGAATCGGCCCCAAGGCTAAGGACACATACTTCAGGGCAGGTCCAGGTGAATTAAGATTCACATTATTGGCTTCTTGGAGGGAACTGAGGATGGCGGCCCACTGCTTTTTTTGAGAACTGGCTCCCCACTAAGGTTGCTCCTGAGGGACTTCAATCCCATTTCACTGTGGAATGCATACACAGGGTGCCTGTACACCATCCCCATCCTGGCGCTCACCCGAGACCAGTGGTGGCCACAGTATTCAATTTCCAGGACACAGACAGAGTACTGCAGGCCACCAGAAAATGTGGTTGGATTACCTATGGAAACACGCAGATCTATCTTTTTCCAGACTATACCTTCGTAGTCCAGTGTAGGTGGGCATACTCTGTGGGAGTGAAATATAAGCTACAAAAGGCGGGCATTAAGTACTCATTACTATTCCCAGTAAAACTGAGAGTGATAGCGAATGGAAAAATGTATTATTTCACTGAGCCTGGAGATGCCTGAGGCTGGGCTGAACAGTTGAGGCAGGACTCTCCAGAGGTCGGTGACACTGTGGTGCACAAGGAAGAGCTCCCACCTACTAGCTTTCAGCATAGGCAGCCTGAACAAAATCACCTGACATGACACAGGAGGGCCTCCAGCGTCTCTGAGGCTTCATGCCCTACACAGGCACAAAGAGGGAGACTCTTGGTCCTTGCAGTTGCAGCACATATATTCGAAACTCCGGCTGGACCTGGTCACCTAGGGGTTCGGACAATGCCTAAAGATTCTGACTCCTCTCAGCTTAGCTCATTGTTCATTACTCCAGTGTCAACATACCGTCATGGTCCTGCTGCTGCCTGGAGATGGAAATCCTTCTTTCCTTCTTTCACCCCTTTGCTTCAGCTGTACATTTTTGGTTGCATTCACTTGACAGTGGAGGGAGGTCTGCTTGAGTAGCCTTGGAACATTCTTCTTTCCCATCAGTACCTTTGTATTTGCTGATCCACATCCCCTGGGTGGCCCCAGAACACTACAAATAATTTGCTCATAGAGCCCTGTCTGCGTACACCACTGGCTCGACCCTTGTGGTCACATTCACGCCCTTCCTTCTCCCTGCAGTGCCATCTCGTAATCTTGTGGGGTATCCTATGGACCAATTTAAACTGTATTGTTTTTGTAGTTATTGTTTGTCTGTGTTTGGGCAGCCAGATGTTACTCTGTCACTCTGGGGTTGGTAGTTGGGAAGTTCTGTTAATAGGCCTCTATTTCATTACCCGATGTTGGATGTCTCAGGTTGGTGCATTTGTTGAACACTGGGGTTTAATAAGCTGCCTGGTGTCCCCCTCCCTCTCTGCAACGAGCCACATCACATTATCCATATGGGTAAGCTAAATATCATAATTGGGAATATTCGTGGTAAGACCATGATAAAAAAATGACACTCGATATACCAATACATAAAATGAAGGGGGTCCCACATAGCGTTCTTGTGGGAAACACACCTGGCCAAGGGGGAGGATTCTCTATTTTGAAGGCGTTGGTGAGGCCAGTGTTTTTGAACCGGCTACTCAGGGTACACCAGAGGAGCCCTTATCTAGATCCACCCATCTATCCCCTTTCGACCTATATCCATAGAATTAGATCCTAAAGTGCGATACCAGAGAAGGCTCTGCAGCATGTTGTCTTTTTGTGGAAGGTCTGTGGTTTCAGTATTAGTGAACTCCCGCTTCGAGAATATCTGCAGCCTCCCGAAAGCTCTAAGTATTGTGCTAAGTAACTGGGGGGTTTGAGATGAAGGGCTATATGAGTCATACAGGCGATCTTTAGTTGTATTCTTGCCTCATAGGGTAGCCAGTTCAAATCTTTTAAGGTCGGAGATATGCGGTCATTTCTTTTTGTTCCGGACAACAACCTTAACCACCTTTGTCTGATTCAGATCCCCTGTCACTCACTCTGCATAAATCTAATGATGATTATTTACTGTGTTTTGCAAGTGTGTATGTATGTTGAGATTGTTTCTACACATATAGACATTCATCTAATGTGTCAATCTATCATGTCTTTTTTATTTTATTTCTTTCTTAGTATTTTATTCTTACTGATATCTATCTAAAACTGACTAAATTGTTATTTGCCATCTCCTTAATATTGAGATCTACAGTCTCTTGATACTTGATATTTTCTTTCAATTTCACATGTGTTCATCAGCTCGTTCTATCAGGGTCTAATGATTGAATGAATTATTTTTAAGCACTTTTTGCCACTTGTTCCCTATTGCCTTATTCATGCCTCCAGACAATGGGAAAAAGTTAATTCTGAGCCCTCCAGGTATCAATCTTTATCTAAATGCTTGGCTCACCACCACTTTGGAGACTCATTATCATCAACACATTTCAGCTTTGAAAATAGATCTGTAATGCCTTTTGATTTGCCTTTGAGAGGCTCTGTTGAACCTTGACCCATCAATTCCCCTGACTCTTCATATATTTGGACACTGTGTCTTTTTTAGTTCCGGCCTGTGACATCACAGTTGTCAAACATATATATTGCTCACAATATACATAGAGTGGGCTTTGGAGTTACCTTTTTAAACATGTGTTTTTCTTTAAACAGCCTCTTTCAGCCATTGCTTGAGACTTTGTCCCACACAGCTTAGGACAGCCTAGTGGAGGATATATTGCTTAACTAATGCTATTTATTGGCTGTAGCCGTATGCCTCCACATGAGTACTTGCATTCAACTCCATTCACCTTCCTCCTGGATCTTCCTTTCATTTCTCCCTCCTTCTACTGTGTCTTCCGTATACCCCCACCCACCACCCTCTCATTTTTCCCTTCTGCCCCTTCCTGCCCTACACATTCCTTGTAAAACCCCCAAACTTCTCTTCTGGTGGCTTCTCATAAATGCTGCCAAGGTTTTTTGGGGGGTTTCACATTCTGGGTGGCTAGAGCGCCTTCATTATAGTATTTCCTTTATGTCTGTCTCAGAAACTAAAGGAGGATCATAATGACGGCTCCCTTTCCAGCTGCTCTTTATGAAATGGGAGAAAAAACAGAACGTTATTGAAGGCCATTGAGCCTTAAATAAATTGTGTCTTTATATTTCTGGGATTAATGTGCTTTGTGCTGCATGCAGAAGCACGTTAATCCCAAACATTTTGACAATTGTTTTACTGTATTGTAATTGTATTTATATAGGGCTTACTATCCAGACAAGGCGCTGAAGCAATTTTCGGCAAATAGCAGGCTACTCCAGGACCCAAAGGGTTAATGGTGGATGAGTATAGGGAAATGTAAGTTGGTAATTTGAGCACTGGACATGAAAGCCTGTTAGTTTGAGTGAATAGGATAAAGGAGTGATAGAGGCGGGGAGAGTCTAGATAGTGTTATTTGGGAGTTCATATTATATTAGGTTTGGGATGAGTCAAAGGGAGGATAGAGGAGGGAAAAGTCTTGAAAGGGTTATTAGGGAGATCATAGTAGTAAAATGAAGTTTCGGGTGAATAAAAGGTATCATTGCAGCTTTTGCTCAGGGGCGTCTGCTTGATCTTCCTCCTCCATTGTGATAATGATGTAAAAACAAGCACCATCAGATTTCTGCTTCCGCTCTGTCACTGTTATATCTCTCTCTTGCTAGGCTTTTTCTTCTAACATGGTTCCCAGGCCGTAGTCTAATGTAACCATGACAAAACCAACAGGACGCTTGCCACCAAAAACTTCTAGTCTAAAGCCCCAGAGAAGAAAACTCATAACATATATTTAAAACAAAAGCTGTGACGATATTTAATAATAGCAATGGCAGGGACACGCTGCTGTGTTTTTTGGGATTCGGACAGAAGTTCGTGTCATTCCCTCAGGCAACTTATTAAGAAACACAGCACTTAATCCCAGCACCATTAACTTCAATGGGTGCGAGAATGTGTCCCTGCCTCTGGGTGCCCCGGGCAGCATTCACCAAAGGGACGCCATCGTAACTGCGGTGCCACTCAGCTATTACTGTGCATTTAACAATCTAATTAGAAGTGTTGTGAAGCTGTTTCCCATAATAAACGCAAAGACAGTGTAGACAACCGAAACTAGTTAGGCGGCTGCAGCTCAGAGATCAGCGCTGCCCTCCAGCTGTGTCTAATGAACCTCTCAGGGGACACGTTAGGTCTTTCCACAAACAGGATCACAGAACGCCAAAGCTATCCTAACAGGTGTCCATAAATACAAAAGAACTGCTCTCTAGTTTGCCACGGTTTCTATGAACAAATCAGAGAGGGAGAGAAGGGAGTCAGTAAAAACAGACAGAAAGCTGCACTTTGGGCGTCGGTACCTGGCATGACGTCGCCTTAAGCACATGGTTGGCTCTAATTAGGCAAGGCTGCACTGAGTTTCTGACTGTTGGTATGTTTGGCGTTCTGAGTGTCCCTCAGGTCCAACATGGCTAATCAGAAGTCCGCTAATTAAAATGAAACGCTGAAAGGAAACAGTCGAGTGGGTAATGAAACACGAACCATCACATGCAAGGGAGACACACAAAAAAGCAGCACATCTTTGAAGAACCTGGCAAACGAAGCACTAGCGTCAACACAGCATTTTGTCTAAGTCAGAGTGTATTACGTTGATACGTGCAGCGCGTCATTAGCGGTTGTTTCATGGCCGTCAATGATTTGTCCAACGCTACATTTCTTTGATATATGCCTGATGTATAATAGTGGTGAGCGAGTGAGCAACATGATTTGCATTTCGTCATTGAGTAATTCAGAATATCTGGTTGTATAGGGCACGTGAGAAAATTCAAAATTGTTTTATGGGTGGTGGAAAATGGAGAAAAAAGGGAGATGGACACAGAGAAAGACAGAGACAGAGTGACAGATAAAACAAAGAGTTAGCATGGAAGGCAAAGAGGATAAACTGAGCATACATGAGAAAGTAAGGGTGCGGTTGAGAAAGACAGGGAGAAAGAAATAGCAATCCATTTATGGTGACTTTATGGTGGTTAAAAAGCAAGCAGGCAATCTATAGGCTTCAATATCTTCTGCGAAAACGAACATCTTTACTTCTAAATTGTTCCTTTCTCTCTGACTTCTCCACTTGCTGCTCTCTACTAGTCTTATGCTGCAGCTTTCGACTTTTCCATCCTACAACATACAGAATTGTTATCAAATAGACACGACCGAAATGTGAGTTCTCCATGATGTCACTCAGAACATGGTGGTGACAACATCCCCTTTATTCAGTTACCCAACCTTTACGTTATGTTATGTGTAGCTCCTCCAGTTCATCTCTCGCTGCTGTCGTCAGCTGTACTGAAGTCAAAAGTCATGGAGGAGCTATACACAACATGAACTCACTTGTACCCATTTCCTCCACTCTCAGGCCATCCCTCGTCTTCACTGCTCAGATTTTAACCCCTTCCCTGCTGCCGTCGGCCATTGGCCGACGGCGACACTACTTCCCCAGTGCTGCCGTCGGCGAATGGCCGACGCGGCCCCGCCCGTTTTGTGGAAGTGCAGCACTTCATAAGGGGCAAAAGGAAAATGAGGTACCTCTTTTTTCAATCAACACTTCAATAAAATGTAATCTTTGTGTTTTTGATGAAAATTTGGTAACCCCTACTATAGCCATTCGCCGGTCACGTGGAGTATGGCAGGGGAATGGTGCCTTGTGTCATTCTGCTTCTAGATGATCTTTACAATTTTGGTGTTTTCCATGCTTGCTGGTTCTAACATCCCAGAGTCATATTCTTGGAGCTAGGGTTCATACCTGCACTAGGAACAGCACATTTGTTATAATAGGGTGCGCTTTCCTGTTCAGTGCTTGGTGCACCCAGTAAAAGGTGTGCTGTGGCACAGACCAGGGCAGTATGCTGCATGTGTATTAGAACACATGCAGCATGCTGCCACCCTCCTAAAACCTGATGTCTTTCCAACCACCCAGACCACGCTCTCTACAATTCAACTCAACCTTTTCCCCACTCAAATATATAAAAATAAGACTGTCTCCTACCACCCACCACCTCACCTCACCGTCTGGGTCTTCCTTTCTCCACCTTGCCCAAAACCATGCTCTCCCATCCGATCTGAGAGCCTGTCGGTGCAGCACAGTCAGTGAACCCTAAAATATCCTGCGATGTCACAAGAGAGGTAAACCACTGTTATGCAGTAGTAACAGTGAATAACCTGATTTGGAATTTGGTATTCACACTAATTGCTTTCTATGGGAGATATGTAACATTCATTTTCTCCTCTACCCTCTATCTCCACCTTTTCTTGGTCTTCAGCTTCCCTCTCAACCTTTCCTATCGAGTAGCATAATTTTGGCTCCATCCTTTTACGTTTGTCTAGGCCACATATATATTTACATTTGGCCTTATGTACTTATGTGATGCAATAATACTATTAGATATAGTACAACTGAAAGTGCATCTATTGTGTGTTATGACATATATATTTGTGCATATTAACATTTTTCCTTTTCAGAAACATCTGGATTGCGGATATTAATTTCTATAGGTTTAGATTGTAGGGTGGTTGCTAACATGCATTTCATGCAGTGCATTCACCATGGATTAGTGGGAATGAATCGTATATGTGTTTAATGTTTTGTTTATAAATTGTGACCAGTTGTTGTTTTTGTTTAATAAAATGTATTAGTATATTGTGCCACATGTAAGAGTAAAGTATAAAATAGCTGATTCCTTTATTACAGATTGTATTTATTGGATTATATGTAGGTTGTAGAACTAATATGTAGTTAAAGAGAAACGTTACGTTAGCACAATTGAGGGGCTTAATCTTGCAGTCGAGACATTTAATGCTAATGTGAAAGTCGTTTTTCTGCATGTTTCTCTCTTCTGCAGGTGAAGAACAAATTCATTAGTTAGTGAGAAGCAAATTGAATTTCGGAGATGGTGAGGCGAGGAAGAACTGGCAAAGTTGCATAATTTTAACTGAGAACAAAGAGAGACTGGAATATGGGAGTAATGTTCAAGGCAGCAAGTTCTTTCTTGGGTACTGGAAAAGTACTGTGATATGTTTAAGGTCATATTTCTCGAATGGTCTTTGTGAATTTTAATTAGTGAACCAACCTTGGGGTTAGTCATATTCCCTTTGGACTTGGTAAGGTACATACCTCTCTTGTTAACTCTGATTGTGTGGCTTCATGTTATACATGCCTTCCTACTTATAGAACTTATTTGAATCAATAGGGTTTCCCCTATTCTTAGGTTTAGTGTAGGGTTTAGTAGATGCTGCAAATCTTTTCCATGTATGTGGAGAAGGATCAAAACATTTCATCTAGTCATCAAATCCTTTTCCTTATTTTCTGTACCGCTGATTTTGAGATTCTTATATTTTATTTGCTGTTAAGGACCAATATAGTCCGTCGCTTTGGTTTTCCTTAATTAATTTTGTGCTTTAACAATAAGTTCTTGAGATTGATTTATATGTGTCTGGCTTTGAGTTTGTAATAAACCTTTTAACTTCAAGTTATTGATTCAAACTTTTATTGCGTAGTCTTAATGATCACACTGTACTTTGAGATTTAAATTGTTGTTAACCTCTCTTCCTCTCAGACTGCTATCAAGGTCAATTGACCAGAGTTAAATTTAACGAAATGGGCCAGAGCATTGTCATTTACCATTATGCAGCTTACCTTTTCCTTTTTTATATTCTATCATGAAAATCTAACATTTTGTCACTTACCCCCTAGTGGATCCACTCTCACACCTCCGTCTACGGTTTTCATTGTTCATGCAGTTGCTTTTTATGTATGACACTGCAGTGCTTCCATTGGAAGTGTAGAACATTATCTTTCACACATCTAGAAGCCCAGCTTGTTTCATACTCACAATGAAGACCATGCACAATAATCCGATTTGATGTCCAATATTTTCTGGATTGAGTTTTGGGTGCTACTTGTGTTATTTCAAAATGGTGGAACAAAAACAACATTTAATTCTTCTCACTCAGCACTATGACCCATTTCTAACTAAGAATGAAATGATTCAACCTACTGTGAATTTCTTGTAATCCTTTACGTATTTAAGATGTCAATAGGCCTTCTCCAATTATCCACCCAGGATCTGAAACAACATCTCTGTATCCATCAGAATCGTTTCAAAGCTTCTCCGAAATTAGGAAAGAGTTGAAGAAAATTACATCACAATGTCTTAACCGTTCACAGCTCAGCTTCCGCTCTGATTGCTCATAGACTTTAAGCTTATCTTTGATGATGTACAGCATTGCAAATAGGAAATGCCATTGCATTCTCACCTATGGGTAAAATAGGAAATGGTTTGCATTTCTTAAATTGCGATTTCCTAGTAGGAAATCGCAATTTAGGAAATCTAAGCCTAAGTGTGCCTATGGCCTTAAGGCCCTCTTGGAGGCACCTCGAAGTGCGTCATGCACATGTAAGTGCACATATGCCCTAAGCACATATGTGCGCTTCATGTTACATACAAAAATGCATTTTTAAATTCATTTTTTAATTTTTCACATGTTTTCCATCAACTTCAAGTCAATGGTAATAGTATTTCCTAAATGTCCAATTCGCATTTAGGAAATGCTATGCACATGCGCTTTAGAAATCGCATTTTGCAACCGCGAACAGGCCTGTGCACATCTGAAAAGACCATTTAGTATTTCTTAAAGGGCAAAAATAGTGAGTTTTCCTAACTATGACATCATCTACCTTTTTGTTTTTTTCCCATTGAATTTCAGTTTAAAAAAAAACCTGTGATTTCTAATTATGCAATGTTCGTGATTTTGGTATTCTTTCATATATATATATTTTTTACATTTCAATAGCATTGTGATACTTTCTAGATAATTTCTCGTGTAGTGGTGTAGAGTGGAGTGGCATGATGCAGAGTGGTGTGGAGTGGGGTACAGTGGCATAGAACACATTGTAGTAGAGTGGCGTAGACTGCAGTGGAAGATAGTGGTGCAGAGTAGAGTGGTGTAGAGTGCAGTAGCATACCATGGAGTGGGCCAAAGGGCAGTGGCACAGAGTGATGCAGCATACAGCGCAGTGGCATGGAGAAGAGCACAGTGAAGTGGCTAAAAATGTAGTGGAAGGAGTAGAGTGGTGTAGTGTAGAGCGGCATAGAGTAGAGTGGCATATAGAAGTTTGCAAAGGCATACAGTCCAATGGCATACAGTGCAGTAGCGTAGAGTGCAATGGCGTAGAGTGGTGCAAAGTAGATAAGAGTGGCATAGAGTAGGGTGTAATGGCATATATTGCAGTGGTGTACAGTGCAGTGGTAAAGAGTAGAATAGAGCAGAGTAGAGCGGCATAGAGTGCAATGGCATACAACACAGTGGTATAGAGTGCAGTAGAGTGGTGAATAGTGCAGTGGTACAAGGCAGGGTGCAGTGGTATAGGGTGCAATGGTGTAGGGTGCAGTGGCATATAGTTCAGTTGCCTATAGTAGGGTGGAACAGAGTAGAATACCTTGGCGTAGAGTGCAGTGGCGTAGAGTGCAGTGGTGTAGAGTGCAGTGGCATACAGTGGTGCAGAGTACAGTGCAGCAGAGTAGAGTGCAATAGTGTATCAGAAGTACAAAAATGAAAATAATATAGAGATACATGGTAACTGTGAGGTAAATTTAGCATGTGCCTTATGGTGGCTTCTTAGTATATAGTAAGTGTTAGATCTGGGGGTCTCTAGTTGGCAGGTTAGGTACCACTGTCCAAATAGGGACCCTTGCTTCTAGTCAGGGTAAGGGGGATACACTCTTTAGATAACCCCTGCTCACCCCCTTGGTAGCTTGGCACAAGCAGACAGGCTTATCAAAGGCAATGTGTAAAGTATTTGTACCAACACTCACAGTAACACAGTGAAAACAACACAAATGGACTCCACACCAGTTTAGAAAATAAAGTATCTGTATCTAAACTGCACAAGACCAAAACGACAAAAATCCAACATAAACAGTTCAAGAATATGATTTTAAAAGAGTTCTAGGGTTTGCGTCAAAATAATCCACAGTTGCATCACGTTTAGCCCAAAGTACCTGTAGATGCGACAAAAGTTCCAAGTGGAAGCTGCAGCGTTGAAAAACAAGCAATGCGTCACTCCTGAGACCCTGGAGAGGCAATGCGACAGCCCCGCTGCACGCAGCGGGCGTGTGATGACGAATCCGGTCTGTATGGGGAGGGATGCGATAACTTGTATGGATTCCGGTGCGCAGGTTCCGTAGGGAGCGTCTCGCAGAGGCACGATGCGACGATCTTCGGGATTGCGACGATCTCTGGTGCGGCGACGATGCATGACACAGCATTGATCTTCTTCTCTCGCAGCCCCTCGATGCGTTGGCTCTGCGACGATGTTCGCAGCGACGTGATGCAGTCCGCAAGCAAGCGGGGCAACAATTTCACCCAGTGACGACAGGCTCTGCGACGATACTCGCAGCAACAGGAATCTTCCCGCACCGGGGCGATGCACTCCGCAAGTGAACGATGCGTCGGTTCTTGCAGCGGCAACAGGCGCTGCGACAATCTTAGCGGCGACAGGCATTCTCTCGCACTGTCGACAATGCGCTCCGTAAGCGGACGATGCGTGAAAATTGCAGATCTTCTTCTTTTCTTCTTGTCCAGCAGCCCAAACAGCAGGCAACAACTTCCAGAGGCCCCACAATTGGATCAAGCACTCTAGGAAGGGCAGAACTCACTCAGCAGAGTTCAGGGGGAAGCTGGGGGTGAAGTCCCTTTGTTCCTGGGACTTCTTAACAGAAGTCCCAGGCCCTTGGAGATCTCTTCAAGCAAGGGGACACATCAACAGCAAAGTCCTTCCCCTCTCCTTGGCAGCAAAGCAACAGCAGGTCAGCCCACAAACACACAGCAGGGTAGTCCTTCCTCTT